>NC_134849.1:64988889-66370139 GCF_965363235.1 Mytilus galloprovincialis
GAAGCTGACAGCATCTTCCAGTGATATAAATAATGCAAGAAAATGTAGAACATCATAAATTATCAGTCAATGGTACTGTAAATTAACATGAAAGGTGGCAAAAATCGACGTAAATCTTGCTTCAAAGCGGGTAACAGACCCCATAACAAGGGAATAAAGCATGAAACACAGTCTTCAAACAGTCAGCCAAGTTCATCTAATACACAATGGAAGAGGCTAGATGCAGAGAAGTTCTCACTTGTAGCTAAATCCGGTCAAGACGGCACCTCCTACAGTTTACCAGATGTCGAGGGAAATCCTGGATCTGCCAAGTTATTACGTCCACAGCCAAAATGTTTGAAGGTTCTGAAAGAAGAAGCTAAATCTGAGTCTCATGATGAAACACATGTTACAGATGAGTCATATAGAGTTGTTAAGATGAATAAAGTTACTCTGCTACTTAATGTAGTTGTTAAATTTCACAATTTACAAGACATTAAATGTGATAACCCAAACTTTGAACTGACAAAGTTAATTAAGTATGGATCTTGTGTAAAGTGCATATATAAATGTACAGAATGCAAGTTTACATCACCATGTGTTAACCTGTTCGATGAAATTAAAACTCCAAAACGTGGACCTAACCCTGGAGAGTTAACCCGCATGCTTGTATCTGCCTTACAGGAGACTCCTATTGGAATAAAAAGAGGAAGATTTCTGATGGCCGCAGGACTAAATATACCACCACCCACTAAAAGAACACTGCAGAGGCATTCTAATTTTGTTGCGAATGAGATTAAAGAGTTAAATGACAATGATATGAAGAAAAAACTTGAAACTGTGAAAGAAGTTAACAGAATTCGTGGTGTAAAAGAGCCGTCACATATTCCTGTAGCAATCGACACGCGTTATAACAGTATGCATATAGTAAGCACAAAAAAACCCGGACAAAATGCTTCCCAGGCAATATCATTGGCATGTGAGCAAGTGACTGACCATAAGTTCATTGTTGCATCAGTTTTTCACAATAAACTTTGCTGGACAGGTTCTTGGCTTAAAGGAAAGGGACTTAATGTAACCTGTCCAGATGGACATGCTGGTACATGTACAGCCAATGTTAAGCCAACCAACCCTTTAAGTGAATATCTCATGGGTAAAGAAATTGGACTTCAGATTGATAGGCAAAATGTGCTGGTAAAGTATGCAGTTACAGATGGAGACGGACGTGGAGCAGAAGGTATAAATGATGCACTCAAAGTTTTACACCCGTTGTGGAAAGTTGAACGCCAAGCTGACCCAATTCATCTCGGAAGATCACAGTTTCGACAAAGTAATTCTGCAAATTTTAGTTTGAACATGTTTTATGGTTCGACACGTGAAAAGAAAAAACAAGGACAGAAAGTTTTAAGTCAAGATTTGAAAGCCAGATGTAGCTTAGTTTTCAATGAAATGTGGAAAGAAAACTGTGGAAATTTGGAAAAGATTAAAAAATGCTTACCTAGAGTGCTTGATGCTACTGTGCGGTGTTATACTGGTTACCGTAACTGGGATCCTATTCCAGCACGGTGATTTCAAATAAGACATTGATACATTACAACACTTGCCGTCAGTATTTGAATATATTGATTAAGAAGGTATAGAAGATTAATGCACGCACACTATTATCCACCACTGGCCTAAATAGTTAGTCCGCAAACAACGAGGGTCATAAAAACCCAGCACTTTGAACACAGCCACCGGCATGGTGTGAATCTGAAAGCTTCCCACTATCCATTTCTACCAAAACTTTTGCCTTTCATTTATCAAAAATGAAATATGTTGATATTAATGGTATACATGTATAAGAATTATTGGGGAATTCAAACCATTCCTATTGTAAGTGATAAAACTAAATTTATATCAGGGTGATTGAAATGAGGGGAAAAAAGGGGTGATCAGGAGTTAGGGCCCCCTGTTTGGGAAAAAAATTGGTTGATTAAATATGGAATCACTGTGGCATGGCAGGAGCAGGCCCCTCTTAGGCAGTCGGTGGGCCCCCACTTATGAAAAATTCTGGATCCACTACCTGACTACTGTGGTCTTCAGTTGTATTATCTTTTAAAAAAAAATTACACCTGTGTAGTGTATATATCTAAAGTGTAAATCAAGGGAAAATAATGTAAACTATCTGTACAATGGGACCTATTAAAAGGTATTTGGGGGGGGGAGGGAGGGTGAGTCCATGGGAGGTAATCCCCACCCCCTTCAATTTGAGAATATGCTATTATCTTGTAAACGGTACAGATCCCCACCCCTAAATCATATTAATTCTTGAATGGGACGATAAAACAAATGAAATTAAATTAAAAGGAGGTCTTTGGGGGTTACCCCACCCTGTTCAATTTGAGAATGTGCAAGGGAAGTCCCACCCCCTCTAGTTTGAAAACTTGTAAACGGTCAAGATCCCCACCCCTAAACCATATATATATTCTTGTATAGAACAATAAAACAAATCAAATGAAATATAGGGAGAGTCCATTGGGGTCACCCCACGGTCCACCCCTACATGTTTGAGAAACTTTTAAATGGTTGAGATCCCCAGTGGTTAGGTGAAAAAAAATCTGTATCCCTGTTCCCCACCCTCAAACCATCTATATTCTTGTATGAGACAATAAAACAAATCAAATGAATATAGGACCATCCCCTTTGTCTTGGGTTGGGAACTCCCGCTTTTTAAAATGGTTGGATCCGCCCCGGTATACCATCTAGCTAGCTATAAAGGCTTTAAAAATATGAAATCAAACAAGGAAATTAACGGTGAAGGCAACTGTTTTGAATTTAAAAAAAAGCCTTTTACATATATAACAATGTTAAATATTTTGTGCATTTATTTTTGCTTACAGTATTTTCAATAATGGACAAAATTGCTTGATTGAATATTGTAATTTAAGAAAAATCAGCATACATGTTATAAAATGGGAAGTGGAAACTAGGAATTTGACAAAGAGACAGCAACCCAATCAAAGAGCAGACAATGACTGAAGGTCACCTATGGGTCTTCAATGCAGTGAGAAGATTTCAGCACTGGTCTTCAGCTCATAAATATGTATCAGAAATGAAAATGAGATACAGCTTTCAGTTGTATTAATAAAAACCTCACAATAAGTTCTGAATATCTGAATATACAGTATTGCAAGATTCTCTCAAAATGTACACACAGAGCTGAAAAACTGTAAAATTAATCATGCTTATTTAACATTAAAGTCCATGGAGTCCATCTAAATATGCATACTCTCGTACAAAGAAATATAAGTATGCAATAGACATCAAGTTTTCAAAAATAAGAGTATCTATCATGTCTATGCCATTAATTTACGACAAGATTTTCAATCAAGTAATAATTTCGGTTTGTTTAAATATTTTGGAGGTTAGTATGACCTCCTTTTTGGTGATGATAATTTCGTTTTAAAGTTGGGAAAATTGTTTGTACATGTACCAACAAAAATAAAAACGCAAAGTCAATCTAGAATTATGTTTTTATCATTTTTTTATGTTTAGGTTGTCAGCAAGATGAAAAGGACAAGTATGCAGTTCAAAATTCAAAATGTGGATAAGCTGAGGTTCAAGGTCTTACCTTTGCAGATTTTCATATTTTGCATGAATGAATTCAAAGGTTAAATGATGGATGGCAGAGAAAGAAAAAAAAACTTTTCAATTATCCTGCTCCTGGATAAATGTAAAACATCTTGTTTATCGGTAAGTTTTATGCTCTGTTTTGATAGTGTTAGCGCATTCATCTGTCCAGTCTTTCCTCTAATTTGTATCCTCTTTAAGCTGTTTGTGAGTGTTCGCCATGAATTTCAGTAAGTAACTTGTGGATTTACATGTATATACTCAAAATTTAGTACTAATATTAATGGGATTTTAGCATGACATCCTGCCAAATGCTTGTTAATCATGTTTATGTTCCAGAACATACAAGTATTTGTACGCATACAGTCTGCCCAATTTTAAGAAGTTGGTCAAGTTTATTAGAAACAAATGTACAGTACAGATCAACATAACTCAAATCTTTGACTTTAATAGATTAATACAAAAAGTTTAATTGCAATTAAAATAAAAACACATGTTTGGTCGAGATGGTACCAGACAGTACAAGTATACTTAAATGGTCTGACTGTACAAATATGGTGGGACTGTAAGTTCTGGACCGTAAACGTAAGATCCAAATACTGATATGGTCTGGAACATTGATACATGTCTTAAAATTAATATCAAACAGTCATTGGTGTTTTTGAACTTGGTAATAAGTTATTTGATAGAACTATAATGTTTTGGGATATCAAAATCAAAAATATCCCATTTTTACTTTTAATAAAGAAGAAGATTATTGATGTATGTATAAATGTATATTAAAATGAGACAGCAAGCCAACAACACAAAAAATAAGGATGAAACATACATAATTTTTTTGTATCAATGTTATAATTTCCAATATGTTCAAAGAGTTCAAGGTATTTTTTCATTGAAATAAAACACAAATTGTAATCTGTCAGAACTTCAAAAGCTTAAAGAAATATTGTTTCTGTTGTCTACATTTTGTATAATATATTGCAAATTCTTGTGAAGATTATGAATAATGGAATGTTATTATAGTTGTCAGTTTTAACATTGATCTTTATACTGTATATTCATAAATATTGCGTGCATTTATTATTGCGATTCTGTCATTTTAGACTTAAATGCGATTTTAAATTTTACGATTTTGAGAAAAATCTTGTTTAATCCATATATAAAAATATTTCATAATGCGAGTTTAAATTATTGCGTTTACAACTCCGTTGCATTTTTCGCAATAAAATAAAAAAACTCTGAATTAATTCTGAATTTACAGTATATATATTATGTATATAACTTGGGAAAAAACCCAAATGTTATGAAGAAGAACAAATTAATTGATTGTTATATGGTATTAGAATAGGAAGATGTGGTATATTGCTAATTTGACAACCCTCCATCAGAGACCAAAATTGTTTGCATACATGTAGCAATAATATGATTTTAACAGTATAATACATTACTTTAGATTTTATTGGTTCTTTTTCAGAAGGATTGAAATTCACCACCTAGAATAAATGGAGAAAACATAAAAACAAGACCAGAATAAATATAAAGACAAAAGTTGGATCAGTTATATTTTCATCACTCAGTCAATGATTTGAAGTTCTTTTAAATACAAAAAAATATTGAAACCAAAATAATGTCAAAGTTCTGTGCTGAATGACCGAAAAGTGGACTATACCATCAAACAATGCTGGATGATAAGAAACTATTAATGTTTTGTGATGAGGGAAATTGTGAAAAAAAAAATAGATTTACTTAAATAGCTACTAGTACATGTAGTATTTATTCTATAATTCATGAATAAACATATATTGATACTTTCATTATCTGCTTTGTTGTTTAAAAGTTTAGTTTTGAACAGTTATAGAACAATATGCTAAATTAACATTTCCCAAGAAAAAAAGATATTCAATTAAAAAGATTCATATTATAATAATTTACTACCAAATAGAATACATTGTAACATACACATTACTGTATGTTTATATCTATATATTTACAATTAGAATCCCATAGGATTTTAATTTGTCCCATGGGATATTAAAAATCCCATGGGATTTTTTTTTGTCCCATGGGACAACAAATATCCCATGGGACTACAATTATCCCATGGGACCAAAAAAAATCCCATGGGATTTAACCAAAATCCCATGGGATAATGGTCAATCCCATGGGATTTTGCCTTGTCCCATGGGATATTGAAAATCCCATGTTTTTATAATTCAAATTGCAAAATAAATATGAAAGAAATAGTAGAAAACCAATGAAATTATTGAATCCCATGTAATTCCGCATATTTTGGTCATATACATGATATTGTAGCTTTTGTTTGAGGCGGCGGCGAATTTGCAAATGAGTGTTTTGCAAATTAAAAGTGTCCAGTGTTATTTTACTTATTGTTTATAAATGCTATGCTGACATAGCTAGTTCATTAGACTTATGTAGGTTATACTGTATTTGTATTTTAACAGGACCAGAATATCTTCCTATTATGTTAATCTGGTGATGTTTCAGGAGATAGACCTTTGTACCATATACATGGTAATTTCAGTGTTACTTGTATTTTTGAGTTTACTGTATTGTCTGTGTTTGTCTTTTTAATTTTAGTTCAGTATATGTATTGTTTGTGTCTTGTGAATAGTAGTTACCTGTATGTCGATTATTACATGTAAACATTATAGTAAGAAATTATAGTTCATTCATAAATCTATGAATGAGTAGCGTAATATAATTGGACATATGTAGTAATTAATCCTGACTTGGTTTGTAATTGAGTTTGATTGAATTCATATATTTATAATATATACACTTAAATAGTATTGGTTGTATTCTTACAGAAAAGAGCTAGTTTATCGTATTTTATACATGTACTTTCCGTTTTATGATTTAGAGTTATATCCCTTTGTACACTGTACTGTCTATGTATTTACGTTTTGTTATTTGTGTACTTTCAGGGTTGATTTATTTATGTCGTATGAATAAAGCATCTTAAACTTGACGAATCCTTTTATTCTGTCCAAGACCCCTATTACATTTGTACCAATCATGAACTCTTATTTATTTACTTTTGTAGCTGGTGTTGCTGATAATCATTATATTAAATGTTTCTCTTTATCTATTAATGTTTTCAAGATAAAAGCAAAAAAGACAAAAGAAAGGTTAAAATTCATCCTTTCAGTGCGGAACTCCCCGGCAAATAAATAAAAGGTAGATCCCTTCACTCGGATTATTTAAGCTCCTGTCAGGTTTTTGACCGGATTTTCGAAGAAAAGAATCGGTTATTGATTTTTGGGATGTACGGTGGTCGGTCGGTCGGTCGGGCGGGCGACAGCCAAATGTTGTCCGTGCATTTACTCATGAACTATTCAACCAAAGCTTTTACAATTGTAATGTTGTTACTGAGAACAAAATGGAGGTCAAGTTCAATACTGACGATTTGGACTTTACCGTTCAGGAATTATGGTTCTTGAAAGATTGAAAAAATGGCGTTTCCAGTCTTGTCTGTGCATTTACTCATGAACCGTTCAATCAATGCTTATCAAATTTTAATATATTGTTACTGATGACAAAATGAGACCTCTGCAGGAAAATCCGGTTTGCTGTCTATCTGACAGCCTCTTGTTCTATCTGTGGAGAGTTGTCTCATTGGCAATCATACCACATCTTCTTTTTTTATATGTGCATAAACTCTTTCCCGAAAGGTCAATCCCAACCAAAGAAATAAACTGGTCGTTCTCTTAGCAGTTTTATTCCTTTTCTCTTCTTCTTGTAGATTCAAAAGACCTGTCTTAAAAATAACATTTGGTCTATTGTGGAGAGTTGTCTCATCGGACGATATCTTTTAATTATTGTATTTGAATGTGTAATCAGTCTCATGAAATTGAATTTGCCATATATGATTTACAATTCTGGATTATACAAGTGTTCTTTAAGAAAACTGCATGTTTAATATTAGTTATAGTGTCTTTATACGTATTTGTATTAAACGTCCTGAACATTTTCTCTATGTATAGTATGCCTCTTTCTATTACATTTCCTTTCAAAATTCAATTAATATACACAAGGTCAAAGGACAAGGTATCAATGACCTTTGACCTCGGGTCAATTTTATGGTTATTTAATTGCCAATAGTTTCCACATCATAGTCATTCAATTGTTATTACTTTTTGGGGATTATCTTAATAGCTTGGCCACATTTGAGAGGTAAAAAGGCAAAAATGACACATTTTTTGTTTCCATAGCAACCATCATAGAACCCAATATCCCAAACATTTTGTTATAATTTATTGACTTGAAAAATTGATACTTTTTATTTATAACCACAGCTTAAATGGAGGTGGGTGCAAAAATGTCTATTTTACTCATGCACAATGTGTAAAATTTGTCTACTCAACTACAATGAAAAATTATCCCTGAATCTGCGGTTATGACAATATTCAGCAAAAATATTTTTTATATATGACAATGCTATTTTGTTTGTTAAGTTTCATGTTTCTGAAAAATATTTATAAATATCATTAAATAAAACCTGGTTTTGATTACGAATGACTGCAAAGTAGTTGTTTTTTCGATGCGAAATTCCTCAAAATGTACGGGAAATCTCATTCACTTGGTTGCAATGGCAACCATGGCCTAGCACCATTTTGGTATGCATTTTTCTTACTTTTTTACATGATCACATGTTTTGGCTAAGTTTTGGAAAATCGGTGACTATGCGTGCCGAGCCCCCTTATATAAAATGGTTGGTGGTTACAGAGAATTGCTCTTAACTTGTAAGCCCTTAATGGTGGAATTTTGATTAGTTAGTCCTTGAAACAGGGACTTGTCTTTTCTCTTTTGTAATACATACATGTACAATCGCGAGGACCAATACAAGTAATAAAAAATAATTAAACACATCAATCGCTTGTTTGGCCGTCTTGAAAGGAAAGTCCCTCATTAAAATATTCGTAAAACTTTAGAATAATAATAAAAAAAATAGTAAAAAAGTGTAAAATTTAAGTTGTGTCATTGTAGAGACGTATTCGTCTGTGATTCGGTTATATATATCATGTTTAGCCCAACAATGTTAGATCTGCAAATTTGCGTTAGAAAATGTTTGTTCTTCCATCAGCGGGATTAGAACCCGTTTTTGTGACACCATGGCAACACCGCCTGCACCGTGTCCAGAGCCGAGGACCATTCGACCACAGTGACTACATTAATGTCATTCATATATAACTGTCGGTGGTCGATGTAAAGCCTTTCGATGTCGGCTTTATCTAGGGTTGTAGTGGCAAGTAGATGGTGACTGTACCTTTCGGATCAGCTATTTTGTCTGTCGTAAAGATGTAAATAGCCAAGCCATTACATTCGATTGAGACGAGGTATATCTATAGTATAGTGTTACAAAATGTAGCCCTGTATAACCACATGTTATCCGATGGAGAATTTTATAAAGTTGTAACATGACGTTTAGACGTTTAGACGTAATATGTTATGTACAAGGTATCATTTTGTATAAATTATAAATTTTACAACTTTTTGATTCCTATGATCAATGTAACAAATTGGATGAATGTGTTGCTATCGCATTGACGTATTCACCGATCCCTGGAATTGTCTTTATATATTTTTTCTGGATGTTTTTTTGTTGTTGCTGTCCCATCCTGTTATTAACTCTATAGATGTGTTCTGGTTACTTGTGTCGATGTTTCTTTCACATCAATTTATACCATAATCCTGTTATTGACTAGTTAAATGTCTGTGGGAAATGTATGTAGTAGGGTTTCTTTCACATTGACTCATTCATCACATCCCTGTTATTGACTCTTTAGATGTGTTTTGGTTATTTAATTTGTGTCGTTGGGATTCTATCTTAGTGACGTATACATAATGTCCCTGTTATTGACTCTATAGATGTGTTTTGGCTATATTTAATTTGTGTTATTGGGTTGGTATCAGATTGAGGTATACACAAAGTCCCTGTTATTGAGTTTAAAGATGTCTGCGGGATATTTGTGTTGTAGTGCTATCTCATGAACGTTTACACCACATCCCTGTTATTGTATCTGCTGTTATGTCATTGATATACACACCACATCCCTGTGGGTTTTTTTTTTTGGTATTTTGTTTCGTTAGGTTGCTATCGCATTGCCATATACACCACACCCTGTTAATTGACATATAAACTATATATATGGACGTCAAGTTGGTTACTTATTCCCTATTCCCTATTCCCTATTCCCTATTCCCTATTCGTTACCTATTCCCTATTCCCTATTCTTTACCTATTCGCTACTTATTCCCTATTCCGTATTCGTTACTTATTCGATTTTTAATATTCTTCCCCCTTTTTAATTGTTTATACTCTTATATCTGGTAATAGTTCTAAATTTGTTGAGGTAAAATGATCTTTTTATGACCTATTTATATATGTTTGTGCTCAACCGATCCTTTTACTTTATGTTCGATACTCATTTGTTCCTTATTTGATTTTTATACGTTCTACCTTTTAACTGCTTTATGTCCGTATGTTTGAAGATGGATCTTGGTTCGAAGGGATGAAATCACCGTGTTAGCGCTTGCATAAAAAAAAGATGTGGTATGATTGCCAATGAGACAACACCCCACAATAGACTAAAATGACACAGAGATTACCAACTATAAGTCACTGTACGGCCTTCAACAATGAGCATAGCCCAAACCGTGTAGTCACCTATAAAAGGCCCAGACATGACAATCTCAAACAATTCAAACAACAAAACTAACGGCCGTATTTCATATACAAAAAAAATAACGGAAAACAAATATGTAACACAAAAACAAACGATAACTACTAGTACTTAATTTCAGGCTCTTGTCTAGGGACAGGCACATACTAACATAATGTGGTGGGGTTAAACATGTTAACAGGGTGTACATCGTTTCAGAGCATGCTATTACCTTGTTTAATTCGTTCCATCACTCGCTTATAATTCGCTTATAATACGTGTATCATACGTTGCACCTTTTAAAACATGGTGAACACATTGTTACCACCAGAGACATGGACACAATTGAAAATCCCTTTCTAAAAGGTGCAACGTACAACAAACGTATTATCAGTGAATAGGTAACGAATAGGTAACGAATATGTAACAGGGTATTAACCGAGCGCTGGAACGGGTACATGCGCGCTAATAGGGTCATTTCATCTCTAAGAACACGTTGTTACCACCAGAGACACGAACACAATTAAAAAAACGATTTATTTCAAGGTGCAACGTATACCCCGCGCATTAAAAGCGGATAAGGAACGAATAAGTAACAGGGTATTATCCGAGCGCTGGAACGAGTACATACGCGCTAATAGGGGTATTTCATCTATAAGAACACATTATTACCACCAGAGATATGAACGCAATTGAAAATCCTTTTCTAAAAGGTGCAACGTACAACAAACGTATTAAAAGCGAATAAGTAACGAATAGATAACGAATAGGTAATAGGGTATTATCCGAGCGCTGGAACGAGTACATACGCGCTAATAGGGTCATTTCATCTCTAAGAACACATTGTTACCACCAGAGACATGGACACAATTGAAAATCCTGTTCTGAAAGGTGCAACGTACAACAACCGTTTTATAAGTGAATAGGTAACGAATATGTAAGGAATAAGTAACAGGGTATTAACCGAGCGCTGGAACGGGTACATGCACGCTAATAGGGTCATTTCATCTCTAAGAACACATTGTAACCACCAGAGACATGGACACAATTGAAAATCATTTTCTAAAAGGTGCAACGTACAACAAACGTATTATAAGTGAATAGGTAACGAATAGGTAACAGGGTAACGGGTACATGCGCGCTAATAGGGTCATTTCATCTCCAAGAACACATTGTTACCACCAGAGACATGGACACAATTGAAAATCCTTTTCTTAAAGGTGCAACGTACAACAAACGTTTTATAAGTGAATAGGTAACGAATATGTTACAGGGTATTAACCGAGCGCTGGAACGGGTACATGCATGCTAATAGGGTCATTTCATCTCTAAGAACACATTGTAACCACCAGAGACATGGACACAATTGAAAATCCTTTTCTAAAAGGTGCAACGTTCAACAAACGTATTAATATTATAAGTGAATAGGTAACGAATAGGTAACAGGGTATTAACCGAGCGCTGGAACGGGTACAACCGCGCTAATAGGGTCATTTCATCTCTAAGAACACATTGTTACCACCAGAGACATCAGGGGCGGATGCAGGAATTTTCGAAAGGGGGGGTGCTAACCCAGGGCAAAGGGGGGGGTGCAGGGGGGTGCAAAACATATGTCCCGATACAAATGCATTGATCGGCAAAAATAAAGGGGGGTGCGCACCCCCGGAACCCCCCCCTCCCCCCCCCTGGATCCGCCACTGGACATAAACACAATTAAAAAACGATTTATTTCAAGGTGCAACGTATTTCAAGGTGCAGCGCATTAAAAGCGAATAAGGAACGAATAAGTAACAGGGTATTATCCGAGCGCTGGAACGAGTACATACGCGATAATAGGGGTATTTCATCTATAAGAACACATTATTACCAACAGAGATAATAACACAATTGAAAATCCTTTTCTAAAAGGTGCAACGTACAACAAACGTATTAGAGGTTTCCAGATTTGCTACGTATCAGGTACGGTTGGTACGTAAAACAACCGTTGGTGTTGTTTGGGAGGTTTCATTTAATGCATGAGATTATTGTATGTATCATGATGAAAATAAAGAAACAAAATTGCATATCAGTGATAAAAACCTTAATCTTTTATTTTATTACGATTTCTCTGCTTCTAGAAAACCTTGCACGTGATTGTATACGATAAAATTTATTTTGTGCACAAGAGAATGAATCAAACAGTCCTTACTGGAACTGAGTTGCCTCGACCTTTATATTCTAAAAAAAGATTTGCGTTTCTGTATGGCTATGTTTTTGTTTTCTGTATATATTAAGAAAAGGATTAGAATAAAGAATGTTTTCTAAAACTCAAATATAAATTGGAATAATTAGAAATTACTTATGAATAATATCTTACTTGTACCTTACTGGTGTCGTTAATGACTACATAGACGGATCCAGGGGGAGGGGGCTTGGGGCCCGCTCCCCCTTTTCGTGGCAAAAATTTTGTTGATTATATAGGGAATCACTGAAGCACGGATGGAGCGCCCCCCTTTTATGAAAAGTTCTGGATGCGTCACTAAACTAGTACACGTGCTTATGGCAAAAATGAGTTCAAAATTGTGTTGATTTCTCATTAAAATAATTTTTTATTAATTAAGCTATCTTTTCGCGATCATTGGAGCAACATTTTTTCATAAAACGCAACACACATTGTAAAACCATCGATCTATCTTTTCCCTTATATTTTGTCACTGAACTTTTAAATAAAATTGTTGATTATATTAATTACTTAAAAAATAAATATAAATTTTATGACACTAACCAAAACCATTTTTTGAGTCGAAATATTCATCATCACGATGTTACTTCATCGTGTTCGCTTATTATTATTATGTCACTAGATATTGTTATTACATTAATATTTGTAAATATTGTCGTGAGTAAAATTGTGTATTGCACGTGCCTGGGAGTAGTAAAATATAATCTACGAGGGGTAATGTTAAACCAATATCCATCCATTAATCCTTTTGTCGTACAGCATTGCCAAAAAAACTTCATACAACATAGCGTATTTTGTTCACTGATAACGGCAATAATTTGACGCTATATTTACACTTCGTTTAATGCAATATGAATATGTCTTTCTAACACTTCGTAATGTTGTACGGAAAATACTATGATGCTATATAATGTCTTTTGCACCACTTACACGATTTATGGACTCAAAATTAAGGATCATTTTCATCGGTTGGTAAATGTTTCTATGTAATTTGTTCAGGTTTATATGAACTAGTATCATGAATACGATACTTCTTAAAATAGTTAACTCCAGTTTTTCTGAGTTTTCTCTCTCGGCTTACTGCGAAAAAGAGATATGAACAGTTGTGTTAATAAAAAGGGCATGTTTCTAAAATTTATAGAGCATATTGATTTTATGAGGGTTTTTTTTAAAGAAAAACTTTAAGCCCGACGGTAAAGATAATTGTCCAAAAAGGAAGGATGTCAAGTAAATACGATATCAGCCATATCTCTATGCATATTATTGTTCAAATTGAAGATGTAAACGACCTTGTATTTCTTAAAATTTCTTTCCGGACGTCTGAATTTTTTTTTATCTTTATTTAATTCTTCAACATATATATACAACAGATATATTACATATAACACAAAATTATCACAAGGCAATGTTATTTAAAAGTATAATGACATACATAATCAGTACAATAATTAGATATCAAACGTTTGACACCTTCGGTTTTTTGTAACAGAGTATTAATTTTTAGAAAGTATGCCTCCCTCGACTTTTTTTTAATCTTGATTCAATATCCGTTGACAAGGCTTTTAGACCTCACGCACACAGACTGAACATGGATTTGGTTTTATATTAGTTTTGTCATTTTTCTTTTGTTATTAAGGTCAATTTATTTTGTTCAAATTCATTTTATTTGATCATGTTTTCTAAAAACTTACCAAAAGAAATACAAAACTTTAACATTTTACAATGATACATAAAGATATTACAAACAAAATTTATAAAGTTTTAAATTTGTTTTGTAATTTAGCTTCTTTTTATCTATGTAGTTTCACGGGGAAATAACTCTTAACTATAAACCTTTCGTACCACCGGTTACTTGCAACGGTTGCTTGAAAGCATAATCGAGTGCACACACTATTGTTTCCTACGAATACAAGAAGAAACCACATGAAATTAGTCCCAAATTACAGCTAAAAATTCTCAAAACAGTTCTGCATATGATTCCTAAAACATGTGTTGATATAAAGTGTATGCATCAATAATTTTCAAAAGTTTAATGACGGCTCCCACTTCGTACTACGGTTGGTACGGTAGCAAATCTGGAAACCTCTATAATTCGCTTATATTATAGAGGTTTCCAGATTTGCTACCGTACCAACCGTAGTACGAAGTGGGAGCCGTCATTTAACTTTTGAAAATTATTGATGCATACACTTTATATCAACACATGTTTTAGGAATCATATGCAGAACTGTTTTGAGAATTTTTAGCTGTAATTTGGGACTAATTTCATGTGGTTTCTTCTTGTATTCGTTGGAAACAATAGTGTGTGCACTCGATTATGCTTTCAAGCAACCGTTGCAAGTAACAGTTGGTACGAAAGATTTATAGTTAAAAGTTATTTCCCCGTGAAACTACATAGATACAAAGAAGCTTAATTACAAAACAAATTTAAAACTTTATAAATTTTGTTTGTAATAACTTTATGTATCATTGTAAAATGTTAAAGTTTTGTATTTATTTGGTAAGTTTTTAGAAAACATGATCAAATAAAATGAATTTGAACAAAATAAAATGACCTTAATAACAAAAGAAAAATGACCTTAATAACAAAAGAAAAATGACAAAATTAATATAAAACGAAATCTTTGTTTGGACGCGTGAGGTCTAAAACTCTTGTCAATGGATATTGAATTAAGATAAAAAAAAAAAAAAAAAAAAGTCCAGGGAGACATACTTTATAAAAATTAATACTCTGTTACAAAAAAGCGAAGGTGTCAAAACGTTTGATTTCTAATTAATGTACTGATTATGTATGTCATTATACTTTAAAATAACATTGGCTTGTGATAATTTTGTGTTATATGTAATATATCTGTTGTATAATATATGTTGAAGAATTAAATAAAGATAAAAAAAAATCTGACGTCCGGAAAGAAATTATAAAAATTACAAGGTCGTTTACATCTTCAATTTGAACAATTATGCATCCTTCCTTTTTGGACAATTATCTTTACCGTCGGTCTTAAAGTTTTTCTTTATAAAAAAAACCCTCATTAAATCAATATGCTCAATAATTTTAGAAACATGTCCTTTTTATTAACACAACTGTTCATATATCTTTTTCGCAGTTAGCCGAGAGAGAAAACTCATAAAAACTGGAGTTAACTATTTTAAGTAGTATCGTATACATGATACTAGTACATATAAACCTGAACAAATTACATACTAGAAACATTTACTAACCGATGAAAATGATCCTTAATTTTGAGTCCATAAATCAGTTGTAAATGGTGCAAAAGACATTATATAGCAACATAGTATTTTCCGTACAACATTACGAAGAGTTAGAAAGACATATTCATATTGCATTAGACTAAGTGTAAATATAGCGTCAAATTATTGCCGTTATCAGTGAACAAAATACGCTGTGTTGTATGAAGTTTTTTTGGCAATGCTGTACGACAAAAGGATTAATGGATGGATATTGGTTTAACATTACCACTCGTAGATTATATTATACTACTCCCTGGCACGTGCGATGCACAATTTTACTCGCGACAATATCTAGTGACATAATAATAATAAGCGAACACGATGAAGTAACATCGTGATGATAAATATTTCGACTTAAAAAATTTGTAAGGGTTCCACGGAACCCAGTGTCTCGCCTACTTCTGCTGTTAATGGCAGACTCAACAAAAATGAGGAAAAACATCAATAAAAATTTCCCTCTCGATACTGTCTTTTGATTGAAAGAAGCTTCCAAGTTTGGTAAAAAATTCAGGATAGTTTATGAATCTAATAAATGTTTTATAAACTTTAACTGCAGACTGTATGTAATGTTAACTGGAAGAAAAACTAAGTCCATTTATAAGTAAAATACGGAAAAAGTGAATTTTTTTTTTACAAATTTAGCTTCTGAATAATATCTTATGATCAGAAACAAGCTTTTGTCTAAGTTTGGTAGAAATCCAGGATAGTCTAAGAACATTATAAAAATTTTAAAAACTTAAACCACAGAGTGAATGTTTTGTTTCTGGCAAAAAAACTAAGTCCATTTATAAGTAAAATACGGAAAAGTGGAAATTTATTTTTACAAAATTTTCTTCTTGATACTATCTTATGATCATAAACAAGCTTCTGTCCAAGTTTGGTACAAATCAAGGATAGTTTATGAAAGTTATTAAAATTTTAAAAACTTTAACCACAGAGTGAATGTAATGTTTCCTCGCAGAAAAACTAAGTCCATTTATAAGTAAAATACGGAAAAAATGGAATTTTATTTTTACAAAATTTACTTCTGGATACTTTCTTATGATCATAAACAAGCTTCTGTCCAAGTTTGGTAGAAATTCAGTATAGTTTAAGAAAGTTATTAAAATTTCAAAAACTTTAACCACAGAGTGAATATTTGTGGACGCCGCCGACGACGACGCCGACGACGACGGAATGTAGGATCGCTTAGTCTCGCTTTTTCGACAAAAGTCGAAGGCTCGACAAAAATGGTTTTCGTTAGTGTCATAAATTTTATATTTATTCTTTACGTAATTAATATGATCAACAATGTTATTAAAAAGTTCAGTGACAAAATATAAGGAAAAAGATAGATCGATGGTTTTACAATGTGTGTTGCGTTTTATGAAAAAAATGTTGCTCCAATGATCGAAAAGATAGCTTAATTAATAAAAAAATATTTTAATGAGAAATCAACTCAATTTTGAACTCATTTTTGCCATAAGCACGTGTACTAGTTTAGTGACGCATCCAGAACTTTTCATAAAAAGGGGGGGGCGCTCCATCCATGCTTCAGTGATTCCCTATATAATCAACCAAATTTTTTCCACGAAAAGGGGGGGGGGGCGGGCCCCAAGCCCCCTCCCCCTGGATCCGTCTATGTAGTCATTAACGACACCAGTAAGGTACAAGTAAGATATTATTAATAAGTAATTTCTAATTATTCCAATTTATATTTGAGTATTAGAAAACATTCTTTATTCCAATCCTATTCTTACTATATACAGAAAACAAAAACATAGCCATACAGAAACGCAAATCTATTTTTAGAATATAAAGGTCGAGGCAACTCAGTTCCAGTAAGGACTGTTTGATTCATTCTCTTGTGCACAAAATAAATTTTATCGTATAAAATTACGTGCAAGGTTTTCTAGAAGCAGAGAAATCGTAATAAAATAAAAGATTAAGGTTTTTATCACTGATATGCAATTTTGTTTCTTTATTTTCATCATGATACATACAATAATCTCATGCATTAAATGAAACCTCCCAAACAACACCAACGGTTGTGTTACGTACCAACCGTACCTGATACGTAGCAAATCTGGAAACCTCTTATAAGCGAGTAATGGAACGAATTAAACAAGGTAATTGCATGCTCCAAAACGATGTACACCCTGCTAACATGTTTAACCCCACCACATTATGTTAGTATGTTACTGTCCCTAGACAAGAGCCTGAAATTAAGTAATTATCGTTTGTTTTTGTGTTACATATTTGTTTTCCGTTTATTTTTTTGTATATGAAATACGGCCGTTAGTTTTGTTGTTTGAATTGTTTGAAATTGTCATGTCTGGGCCTTTTATAGGTGACTACACGGTTTGGGCTATGCTCATTGTTGAAGGCCGTACATTGACCTATAGTTGATAGTTTCTGTGTCATTTTGGTCTATTGTGGGGTGTTGTCTCATTGGCAATCATATCTTTTTTTTATGCAAGCGCTAACACGGTGATTTCATCCCTTCGAACCAAGATCCATCTTCAAACATACGGACATAAAGCAGTTAAAAGGTAGAACGTATAAAAATCAAATAAGGAACAAATGAGTATCGAACATAAAGTAAAAGGATCGGTTGAGCACAAACACATATAAATAGGTCATAAAAAGATCATTTTACCTCAACAAATTTAGAACTATTACCAGATATAAGAGTATAAACAATTAAAAAGGGGGAAGGATATTAAAAATCGAATAAGTAACGAATAAGGAATAGGGAATAAGTAACGAATAGGTAACGATAGGGAATAGGGAAAAAGTAACGAATAGGTAACGAATAGAGAATAGGGAATAGGTAACGAATAGGTAACGAATAGGGAATAGGGGCAGGGATGATTCCACTATATAGTTTAGGGCCGCTTAACGGCCCTCAAATCGGCCAGCGGCCCAAAAAAAATGTTTTCCAATTCAGGAAAATAAAACAAAAATCGGTATTTCCGGAAAAGTTTCCGTCACCGATTAAGGCAACTATAATTTTTCATAGTTTGTCGTCAAAACATAGTAAAATCCGGATAAAAATGCTGACTATGATCGCATTTTATTAACAACCGTTACGATTTAATTATGTCAACATGAGGTAAACAATTTTAGCGGACGGATTCAATTGTAGTTAAAATGTTATGAGAGTATGTGGTCTCGTAAAAGTAGATCGCTCAGCAGGTTGATAAAAAATATGCTTTTTGTCAAAATGGGTGTCAAAACAGACCTCGGCAAAGAGCAAATTTTATATAACATTGATGAATGAATTTGAATGGTAAAAGCAGATCGCCCAGCAGAGCCGGTTATGTTGATTAAAACTTGTTTTGTAAAAGAAATTATTTTATATTTTGCTCTTTTTTCCGCAAAAGACAAAAGTTTGAGCGTTTTTGAAAATAATGTTGATGAAAATAATGTTGATGAAATAAGACCCCCCCCCAAAAAAAAAAAATACGATGTCATCATTATGGAACTGTTTCAAAAGATATGAAAATAATCCAAATAATTTTAAAGTTCACTGGTTCAATTGCTTTAAATAACTTATCAATTAAGCATATATATATATACTTTTGTAATTGCTTTTCTTAATTCAACAATTGGCCAGTTCCATTTCAAATATATTTAAATTTTTTTCTCTGGTTAATATGGCAAGCCGTTTTGCTATTTAATCTAACTTCAAGATATCTCATAAACTTTATAAGATATCTTATATAATAGTTCATTAGATATTTGATATAGTTTGAAAGATATCAAATAAAGTTTATAAGATATCTTATATAGTTCACGAGATATCTGAAATAATTTATGAGATGTCTTATACATGTAGTTTATAAGATATCTCATATAATTTTCTTAATATGATATCTTATACAAAACATATTTATAAGATATTTCATATACTTTAAGATATCTTAAATAAATCTTATATATTATATGAGATATCGTATATATTATGAGATAATTTGAAATTCGAATAAATAGCTAAAGGGCCTGCCATAGGTTTATGTTAGCTGGTACTTGTGGTGTTTTTTGTAATAGGCCTCGTTTACCAAAGTTAAGATGATAGTGCATCATATGCAATGATATTCATGTATTACAACTTCCCTGGTCTGAATCCAATAATTTCTTCATGCAATCAGTGTACAGAAGAAATTAACTTAATATTCATTTTCCGTTTTTACAGGAAAATGATATATTATTTCGTCTTATATTGTATGCATAAAAAATTCCCAATTGGGATAAAAATTCCCAATTTGATATTCAAGGGACCCATTTGTAAACACCTGGAATCATCCCTGTATTGAATCTCAATTCAGCATGAAAGGATACTTACAGACAGATATCTTGGAATTTCAGTGCATGACAAAAGTGGTTTCGGAGAAGATCAGATCAGTTTTGACTGTTTGGTGCTGATAATATTATATGTGACTTTTAACTGTCCCCTGTTAGGTGAGTGTTAAGCGCTCGGAAACAACATGTTTAATCCCGCCACATTCTTTATATGTTTGTCCAAAGTGAGAACCCTGTAAAGCAGTGGTTGTCAAAAATTGTTCTGCTATAAATCAGGTAGGTAGTTTTGTCATTTCAATTTTTCATGTCGGGGCCTTTTATAGCCGACTATACGGTATGGAGTTTTCTCATTGTTGAAGGCTGCACGGTTGCCTATTATTGCTTTCATCCATTTCATTTGAACGTTTGTGGAAAGTTGTCTCATTTGTCATCATACCACTTCTCTTTATCTTCATATAGACTTTGAATGTTAATGTCCCTCCTTTCGCGCAAATGTTGATTTTTCGATCTGTACCAAAATAACAATTCAAATATTTAACTACGTGTGTATGTGTCTTTTGCTTATGTGTGTCATTGGGTTGCTGTCTCGTTGATTTAAACCTTACATTGTCTCCTTTGTTTGTAATTTTAACATTAACATTCCATTCTCTAATGCCACTACCTCGCGCGTATTATACTTTTTTGTAAAGATTTTTAGAATAATAAACGTATATAATTATATATACCGAGAAAGAAAGAGAGAGCGAGTGTGTTCAAAGAAAGAGCCATGGCCATTTTCCCCTGGATTCTTTTCATTCGATATATAAGATAGGCAAATCATGTTTTAAATAGCCCGATAGATGCTAATTATAGTACATGAAAATACGTCACATTATCTATTTTCATGCCTTGAACAGGTTTTCCTACAAAAAACAAGGCCAAGACTATTGATTTTTTTATATTTGATTTTGTTTAATTGTTAACATCCTTTATGCGCAGAAGGTACCATACCACGTAACTTGTCAAGAAGCCAAATAATATCGAACAAATTCAAAAGGGATGTTGTTTTTCTCATTCTAAATACATGTATATCTATATTTGTCCAGGTTAAGGTTTTATCGTCTATAAGATAAGATAAGATAATGTGTATTTTAACCGGAGAACATCATGCATCAGTTGGTCATAGAACACCTTGTGTTACTAACCCATGTTATATGGCCTTTTCTGGCATTTTAACAAATCGGCCCTTCGTTGTGATACAGATGCAACAAATTCTTGATGTTTTACCTACAATCACGATGTGCAGTGTAATAGATTTGTTCTTTGGTGTTGTGTTATTTTCTGATGACTTAGGTACCGGTGCAGGGAGGGTTATAAAAATTTCAGTACTAGTATCTACACAGTTAGTGAATTCGCGACAAAACTGATTGCTGTTGACTGCTTTTGTTACATTTGTTGTGGAGCAGCTGCTTACTTAATATTCTTTAATTTACTGATTAGTTCATTTTATATATAGTTTTGGCATTCAACTTTACACTTTTACAATGCTGATTAGTAGGCGAAAAACAAACAAAAATATAGTAAAGGTATGTGTAAACGAGTTTGCATCAATTAGATATAGGAAGATGTGGTATAAGTGCCAATGAGACAACTCTCCATACAAATAACAATTTATAAAAGTAAACCATTATAGGTCAAGGTATGTATAAACTCAGATGACAAGAGCCTGTTGTACGGTATATATAAAACTCAGCTGACTAAGCCCTGTCAGTGTACGGTATGTATAAAACTCAGCTGAAAAGAGCCTGTTGTACGGTATATATAAAACTCAGTTGACAAGTTGTACGGTATGTATAAATTTCAGTTGACAAGTTGTACGGTATATATAAAACTCAGTTGACAAGTTGTACGGTATATATAAAACTCAGTTGACAAGTTGTACGGTATGTATAAAACTCAGTTGACAAGTTGACAAGTTGTACGGTATATGTGTTAACCTCAATTAATAAGAATCAGTTGTAAGATATGTATACAGTCAGCTCAAATGATAATGGTTAGTTGTACGGTAGGTATCAAATCAATTTGAATGGTCGTCGTACGGTATATAAAACACTCACAATGCTGTGGGTCGGTTGTACGGTATGTATAAAACTCAATTAATAAGTGTCGGTTGTATGGTATATAAAAAAACTCACAATTGTATGGATCGGTTGTACGGTGTGTATAAAACTCAGATGATAATTATAAAAGCCGGTTATACGATATGAGTCGGATGTACGGTATATATAAAACGTACAGTGATGACAAAGTTCGGATTGAACGACACGTTTAAAAAATAAGGGTTGGTGGTACGGTATGTATAAAACTCAAATGATAAGGGTCGCTTGTACGGTACATTTAGATTTTTTTTATACATAAAAAACTAAAATGATAAGGGTCGGTTGAACAGTATAATACATGTATATAAAACCCAAAATGATGAGCGTTAGTTGTACGGTATGATGCTATATTGCACGAATTATTCGGCAAAATTATATTCTTATAATTGCTCATCAGCACTGCTGTCGAATTGTGATTAAGTACACAAAAAAATGTACCTACGGAACAAACATTATAACTAGTTTATGATCCTCTGATCACGAAGACGCTTTGCCTTGATGAACTTTAATAGTGCAAGGATACACACGGTAGGTATAGTGTCCGGCTAGGATCGTGGTTTTTCGAGTGAATCTGTCCATTTTTTTTTTCGAGTGTAGATCAGGCTTTTTCGAGTGATAAAAGATGCGATTATAGGGCAATTAACTGCTAATTCGTAATTATAAAAGTTTTTTACGTGACTACCTATCTTATTTTGAATACTATATATGTTTTGAGTATCAAAGAAGCACAATTTTCTTGTATTTAACTATTAATTTCAGTGTTTGTTTTTGTCCGGGCCTTTCGAGAGGAACTGTGAAACCGTCCGGGTTTTTAAAGAAATGGTCCGGGTTTTTTAACGAAAATTTAAAGAAAAAGAAAAAAGGTATTCTTGACTTTAAAAAATGACTTTCATAGCTTATAAATGTAATTTAATGAATGAAAATATCATTATGATATATTCTCAATAAATCACCACAACATATTACTACGTGGATCAAAATTAACCTTTTTCAATTTAATGCAAATTTTCTGTTAACGTTCTACCACAACTTTTCAGTATTAAATTAGAAATTATTGGATCCTTTATGAAAAGGTCTTTAGAAAATAGTGCAGGGGATTCATAATATTTTCAACTTAATTTAATGGTATTTTTTGTTGTAAAAGTTAATAATATTTTTTTTTCCACGGAGTTTTTATACGGTACGTATTATGGTATACCGCTGTCAGTCCGTCGTCAGCATGTCGGACAATAACTCAAAAACGCTGTAACCAATTTACATGAAACTTCGGTGAATTGTAACAGTTTATAATTATCCGTTTCGAATTACATAAATTTTAGATTTAACGTTTCTGAGTTATGGTATTTTATTAAACAAACTAGAGGCTCTAAAGAGCCTGTGTCGCTCACCTTGGTATATGTACATGTGTTGCAGTGCATATTAAACAAAGGACACTCAAGAATAGAATTCATGAAAAAATTCTCTGTTTTGGTGATGGTAACTTGTTTGTAGATCTTACTTTACTGAACATTCTTGCTGATTACAGTAATCTCTATCTATCTATAATGAACTTGGTCCATAAGTGATCTGTTTAACAGCAATTAAACACTAGACGTATAAAAAAAAATATATCCGAGCATCACGGGACGACAAAATGTGAAAGTTAACAGACGACGACGGACACTAAGTGATGAGAAAAGCGCACTTGACCCTTTGAGGACAGGTGAGCTAAAATGGGGTGGTTTTACAGTTTGCAGACAATATTTTTAAAGTGCTTTGAGGAGTTTTCATGAAACGTTGGAGACTGCTTTATATAGATTAAGGTTACCTCCCTTTTAGTTTTTTTTATTATATAGATAAAGGCAGATGTGGTGTGAGTGCCAATGAGACAACTCTCCATCCAAATAACAATTTAAAAAAGTAAACCATTATAGGTTAAAGTACGGCCTTCAACACGGAGCCTTGGCTCACACCGAACAACAAGCTATAAAGGGCCCCAAAATTACTAGTATAAAACCATTCAAACGGGAAAACCAACGGTCTAATCTATATAAACAAAACGAGAAACGAGAAACACGTATATATTACATAAACAAACGACAACTACTGTACATCAGATTCCTGACTTAGGACAGGTGCAAACATTTGCAGCGGGATTAAACGTTTTAATGGATCCAAACCTTCTCCCTTTTTCTGAAACAATAGCATAACATCACAACATAGAAAAACATACGATAAAATATAAATTGGCAGACTTAACTCAATCAAAAAACGTATGATTAAACAATGAACGAATAAATTTGATCTGCGATATCTGAATACAAATGCACAGTTAAATAAATATTAGAGATATACATTTTTGATATGACATTAAGAAATTACTTCATAAAGAGTGAGAATGAATATCGCTTGATATCAACTCGAGTTATTTAATTTCAATAAAATAATAAACGAAGCTCCGGCGAGTTTAATATTACTATTTGAATTAAATAACGAGAGGAAATAAATAACTTACTTACTTACTTATTTGAATTAAATAACGAGAGTTGATATCAAGCGACTCCCCATTCTCACAGGTTGTTAGACCTATTTGTCTTATGGTCAACACTCTCATTGTGTCAAATTAAAGAATTCCACGAATCGTTGCACATGAAATGTAAATCGTCGTAACTTTTGATGGTCATCAATAAACTAACGAATAGCCAATGGAAATGTCGTCATATCGTCTTATCATTCTGGATAAGCAAATCAAATTAACACAAATTTTCGTATCACTTTTTTCGTATCACACTCCGTCCAGTGTGATATTAGAAATATATAATAAGCCAAAACCATATAAGAGAATGAACTTTATTCTTTGAAAACACGACAGCCGTATCATGCCCCGATGGCGCAGCTTTTTATAAAAAAACGGAGTAAGAAACCAACTGGACAGCAGAGAAGAATCAGAAAAATGCATTGTTTTTGTTGGATGTAATTCTATTTGCATTCATCTGATGAGTTAAGCCTTTTATAACATATTTGTTTAGTTCGTTCTTGTGTTGTACTGTTACACAACAGTCCCAGGTTAGGGGAGGGTTGGGATCCCGCTAACATGTTTAACCCCGCCACATTCTGTATGTATGTGTCTGTTCAAAGTCAGTAGCCTGTAATTCAGTGGTTGTCGTTTGTTGATGTGTTACAAATTTGTTTTTCGTTTATTTTTTGTACACAAATTAGTTTTCTCGTTTGAATTGTTTTACTTTTGTCATTTCGGGGCCTTTTATATTTGACTATTCGGTATGGGCATTGCTCATTGTTGAAGGACGTACAGTGACCTATAGTTGTTAATTTTTGTGTCATTTGGTCTCTTGTGGAGAGTTGTCTCATTGGCAATCATACCACATCTTTCTTATATGTAAGAAAAAAAATCTACTACAGGAGGTCTGCCCCTGCCCCCACAAAAAAAAAACTTCAATAATAACAAACAAACAAAAAACCATTAACACACTTAATCCGACCAGTTTTTATTCCCATTGAAAATAAAATCAGAATTAAATTTCATATACATGTGCATAGTTAACAATGAATCAGCTTAATTCACTATTAGTACGTTCGTCTCAATACAAATTGTCTATGCTTACATTAGATTGTTGACATCATGAATGTATACTGTACATGTAATTTACTAGACAAACAACATATACAAATGACTGGTACTTTTTTTATAAAGAGTAAGTGTTAGAAAACCTTGCAAATACTTTTTTATAAAGAGTAAGTGTTAGAAAACCTTGCAAATACTTTTTTATAAAGTGTAAGTGTTAGTCCACTTTTATTAACTGTTGAATGTCTTGGACTGCTCTTGAAAAACACGAACACATAGATATGAATTTGGTCTCAAAATGTCGTTTTCAATGCAACAACAAGAATTTTTGTAAAGTGTCTGTATATCTAAGGATATATTGATTCCATGTATGTATTTCCATCGACATTTGTATTGGTACAGTATGTGTATAAAAAGACTTTATTCTGGTTTTTTTTTTAATAAAAGCATTGTAAGGCTAAATTCAACCTTTTAACGAAAAATAATGATAATGATTGATAGTATCTTTTATTCGTAAATACTAATATTTACACATTGTATATCCTTGCATATGAAACTCAAGCTTCACGTCTTGTCAGAAAGGAAGTTTGTTTGTTTACATTTTTTATCATATTCACTCGGAAAAAAATGTAGTCACACTCTCCATCCAAATCACAATTTGTAAAAGTAAAACTGGTTTCTAAAAATAAGCTGGTATATGCTTTAATAGATTAGTTAACGAGCACAGTTTTTTTACAAAAGATCATACCAATGAATAGATTCAAAACAAGAAATTATTTTAGTTTACATTGAATTGCTGCATCTTTTGACTGAAGTTGTAATTAAAAATAAAACACTTCGGCCAATACAACTTCTTAATTGTTAAGGAGAACATAATTTGACCTTTTCCTGTTATATCAAGTATACAGTGCATTGACACATCAGTGTCAGTTGAACGACGTACTATGATAACTTAATTACAAATACTTTTTGTAAAAAAAATTTACGTTACCGTACATATAGGTTTTCCCTATTGTTAAAGGCCGTCCGTACTCAATAAACAAATGTATGTCTTTCAATCGACTGCATGGTATATACATAGTCTAGATGTGTAGAGCGGCCCTGTTTGTCAATATAGATGTACGATCTTAGTTGTTTTCTACTCGTGCCTGATCATTGGATTTCGTTTTGAAGTTGGTGATAAATACATTTTGTACCAGTCGGTCGTAGTGGCACGAAAGATCGTTTTTGTCGAGCTTGTGATACTCTGTCACGGAAGCGAGACATACTGCATCCTACATTTTGCCATCATCGGCGCAAACATTTATGTTTTATTAAGTTACCAAGACCTCAATAACTTTGTCAATCCTTTTCAAAATTCCTGAAACTTGGACAGCAGCTTTTTTTATGATCAAAAGACAGTTTAAAGAGAAAAATTATGAAAATATTTATTTTCTATTATCCGTCTTTTACTGATAAATGATCTTCGCAGTTAACATTTAAGATACGTTTTTATGAAAAGTTTTTTTCAGACATCTATTGCTATGTCAAACCTTAATGGAATTTTATGAAACTTGAACAGAGGAAGTATCTTTATTATCAGTTTCTTATCTAAACATTCTAAAATATATTTTCCACGTAATTTACCTTAATTTAACTTAGTTTTTCGCAGTTTACATTAAGACAAAGTCTACTTTGTCAAACCTTCATCCAACTTTATGAAAGATGGACAGAAAGTTTTTCTTATCAAAAGACTGTCAGGATCCACAGCAAAATTTTCTCGATAAACTTAAACTAACATTGAGATTCTCAGTCTGGGGTTAAAATGTGAAGATGTTGAGATGGATAATTATGATTTTGATTTCTTGAGCGACAGAATTAAACCAACAACTAGTTAGAAAAAATGTAACTGTAGCAACCATAGCTACACATTTTGCTACAGTAGCTTCCTGTAGAGGTATACACATGTTGAACCTGCTTTCCAAAGTATGTACCGTTTTTAGTTCCTACTTAGAATTGTAGGTCATCCTGTAGGAAGCTGCACTATGCTGGTTTTCTTAATTGTGCATCTAATTTACACCAAGATATCAAAGTTAGTACAAACTGTTAATTCATTTATTTGGGAGATTGTCTTGCATCAATATAACCTATGTTATGAATAAGCATAAAACATGCGATATATCATATTAGATGTAACATGTGTAATGGCAAGTTAAAACAACTAGCTTCACTGTAAGTGAAGCTGTGAGTTGCGAATTCCAATTACATCCTATGGGGTGTTTTTTTTTTTAATTTGATTAGTTGTTCAGGCAAAAGTGTGTTGGATTGAGATTTTGTTTTGATTGATAATGATTGATAGTATCTTTTATTCGTAAATACTAATATTTACACATTGTATATCCTTGCATATGAAACTCAAGCTTCACGTCTTGTCAGAAAGGAAGTTTGTTTACATTTTTTATCATATTCACTCGGAAAAAAATGTAGTCACACTCTCCATCCAAATCACAATTTGTAAAAGTAAAACTGGTTTCTAAAAATAAGCTGGTATATGCTTTAATAGATTAGTTAACGAGCACAGTTTTTTTACAAAAGATCATACCAATGAATAGATTCAAAACAAGAAATTATTTTAGTTTACATTGAATTGCTGCATCTTTTGACTGAAGTTGTAATTAAAAATAAAACACTTCGGCCAATACAACTTCTTAATTGTTAAGGAGAACATAATTTGACCTTTTCCTGTTATATCAAGTATACAGTGCATTGACACATCAGTGTCAGTTGAACGACGTACTATGATAACTTAATTACAAATACTTTTTGTAAAAAAAATTTACGTTACCGTACATATAGGTTTTCCCTATTGTTGAAGGCCGTCCGTACTCAATAAACAAATGTATGTCTTTCAATCGACTGCATGGTATATACATAGTCTAGATGTGTAGAGCGGCCCTGTTTGTCAATATAGATGTACGATCTTAGTTGTTTTCTACTCGTGCCTGATCATTGGATTTCGTTTTGAAGTTGGTGATAAATACATTTTGTACCAGTCGGTCGTAGTGGCACGAAAGATCGTTTTTGTCGAGCTTGTGATACTCTGTCACGGAAGCGAGACATACTGCATCCTACATTTTGCCATCATCGGCGCAAACATTTATGTTTTATTAAGTTACCAAGACCTCAATAACTTTGTCAATCCTTTTCAAAATTCCTGAAACTTGGACAGCAGCTTTTTTTATGATCAAAAGACAGTTTAAAGAGAAAAATTATGAAAATATTTATTTTCTATTATCCGTCTTTTACTGATAAATGATCTTCGCAGTTAACATTTAAGATACGTTTTTATGAAAAGTTTTTTTCAGACATCTATTACTATGTCAAACCTTAATGGAATTTTATGAAACTTGAACAGAGGAAGTATCTTTATTATCAGTTTCTTATCTAAACATTCTAAAATATATTTTCCACGTAATTTACCTTAATTTAACTTAGTTTTTCGCAGTTTACATTAAGACAAAGTCTACTTTGTCAAACCTTCATCCAACTTTATGAAAGATGGACAGAAAGTTTTTCTTATCAAAAGACTGTCAGGATCCACAGCAAAATTTTCTCGATAAACTTAAACTAACATTGAGATTCTCAGTCTGGGGTTAAAATGTGAAGATGTTGAGATGGATAATTATGATTTTGATTTCTTGAGCGACAGAATTAAACCAACAACTAGTTAGAAAAAATGTAACTGTAGCAACCATAGCTACACATTTTGCTACAGTAGCTTCCTGTAGAGGTATACACATGTTGAACCTGCTTTCCAAAGTATGTACCGTTTTTAGTTCCTACATTTGTACTTAGAATTGTAGGTCATCCTGTAGGAAGCTGCACTATGCTGGTTTTCTTAATTGTGCATCTAATTTACACCAAGATATCAAAGTTAGTACAAACTGTTAATTCATTTATTTGGGAGATTGTCTTGCATCAATATAACCTATGTTATGAATAAGCATGAAACATGCGATATATCATATTAGATGTAACATGTGTAATGGCAAGTTAAAACAACTAGCTTCACTGTAAGTGAAGCTGTGAGTTGCGAATTCCAATTACATCCTATGGGGTGTTTTTTTTTTAATTTGATTAGTTGTTCAGGCAAAAGTGTGTTGGATTGAGATTTTGTTTTCAACAGTAATTACAACGTTAACATACGAATTCCTATAATAGTTGAGTTGCTGTTGTAAGAAGTGTATTTGTTGTCCGTCGAGGAAAGCATGGAGAAAAGGGGGACGGTTAAGATCTAAAAGAGTCGATTCCAAAAAACATTTAACAGGCTATTATTTGAACTTGGAATTATTTTTAATTATGGAATTCGCATCATTTCTTGTGTTTAAAATATTTATAAATTCCATGTTTATTTTGTATTATGATCTTTTGAGCGGTTAATAACACTTTCCATACAATATATTTTGGTTAGTTAATGTTGTGCGCGGCACAGTACATTCTATTGAAAATATACTATTTTCTTTGTAATAGAAAGTGTTGTGCGCAGCACAGAACATTTCAGTACAGAATAATCATGGAATTTATTAAAAATTTCAATAACAAGAAATCAAGCAAATTCCATAGTTAAAAATAATTCCAAGTTCAAATAATAGACTGTTATTTGCACGTCTAAAAAGGGATGAACCTCGTTAGTAATTGCTGCAAATCAGATCTTGGTGGTGTTATTTTCATTTTGTTTAAAAGAATTAATTTTGTTGTTAATTGCATATCTGTGATTGTTTCCTTTTATTTTTTTTCACAAGATTTAAACTAAAGTTTCAATATCTATATATAGAATTTCACATAGTGTACATGTATGAACATGTACATAGGTCTTTGTTGTAAACTGTATGGTTCCCTCTGTCTTTATTGTCAGGTTGCTGTGTTAGTGATGTATACTTAGTGGTGAGTGCAGAACAACATCCTGATAGCATTGTGTGATACATATACATTTTGTAGTCTCCAGAATGTCGCAAAGAAAGCCGAAACTAAGAGTCTTATCGATTTAATGTTATTTTTTTAAGTAATTACATTTTGTTCACACAGTCCAAAAACAAAAAAAACAAGAGGCACACCAGTGTGTGTATCCCTTACTTGGTGAAAAAAGTACCAGTTGGCTAATATGAGTCAATGTATATGCATACACCAGTTAATTGTTGTGTTGCTGATCATGACCACAATCTTCACGTAAACATAGCTCCTCTAGGTTTTTAAAGATAGCTTAAAAAAAACTGAAAATTGGTAAACAAATACATATTTCAGGGCCAATAACTCCAAAACCGTACACGAATATTCAGATCTTGTTGTCCTAATTTTTGTTTACCTAAATAGTTTTTCTTTGATTGCTATGTCTCTGACATTTTATGGAAGCCATCATGATTTTTTACAATTAAAAAATAATCTGTGTCAAAAATGACCATAACATCGGTGTCCATTTTTATAGGGTGTTGCTAAACGTCGGAAACGGAAAACGGAACGGAATACGGCACGGAAACGGAAACAGAAAGAATTAACTTCTTTTCTTTTTGGTTATTTTATCTATATAGGCATGTTTTAAATAGGTTTACACATGTTCACAAGAAAAAACCCACCAGAGGAATGAATTTGAAATAAAATATTTTAAAGCACAAAGTATTAAATATTTATCAGGAGATGATAAGACTATGTTTTTTGAAATATATGATAAGGTCATGCGTACGTCTTTCATGCGATTTAGGATAGTCTGTTCGATTTTTTTTATTTTCTTAAAGTTTGATCAGTGTCAATAAGTTAGCAACCCAACAACACAACACAAAAATCTCTATAGGCCTAAAAAAAAAAATAGAAAGACATCGGCCTCGATTATATCAGATACATATACTACAATATTGTATTATATGTCTCTGGTTCTATAAGTAGGTAATAAACTTTTTGGGAAATCCTTTGCATCATTTTTTTTCTTTTTTAATTACCTTGAATCAAGATTAGTGATGATGTGTATCTTGTTGCGTTGTTCTGCATTGGTGATTTTCGTTGTATATTTTCTTGTATAATGGAAGGAAAACGTAAAAGAAACCTAATAGGACAATGGTGTATTGACAAAATTCGATATGAAAATCAGGGAACTATAGAATAGAAACCTGTATATTATACTTTATTTTAATACAAAATAATTTGACAAAATCTCTCACTATATAAAGCCTTGCCCACCCTTTTACAATACTCAATGATTTGTATAGTATGCTGTTTGGTATTAACTAGTGTTGTCAAATCGTACACTTTTTCCTAACAGGTTACTCGGATAATCGTTCGACCGATTAACCGGTTAACCGGTAGTTTAAGTTGGTGTTTGAAAGCTTGATCAATAGTACCCTACACATAGATAAGATGAGGTATGAGTGTCAATTTGACAACCTTTCATCCAAGTCATAAATTTACGCTTATGGAATTAAAGTTTGTCCTTTGGCATTATAAAGCTTGTCTATGAGGATTCCTAGCGAAGTTTGACTTTTAATAATCGACTTCAGATTGAAAAATTAAAAAAAAACTTCTAGATCTCGTAGAATTGAATATGTCTGAAACCGATTATTCTTTCCTTTTCTCTTGTTGTCTCCGAAAATAATGTGGAGCGTTTCAATTTGAAATGATTAATCATTAAAAAAAAGAAGATGTGGTATGATTGCCAATGAGAAAATTCTCCACAAGAGACCAAAATGACACAGAAATGAACAACTATAGGTGACCGTACAACATGTTTCTTTACTTTGTTTGCTTGTTTCTTTAAGTATATTACTCGTACTATCATGTATACATTGAGAACATTCACATTGATTTGCATTTCTTAATTTTTGAGTTAGCATTTCGTTTAAAATAAGACTAAGCCTAGCACTACGGAGGTTGCACATTAAGATGTAGGTTTACACAATATTAGATCAAAAACGAAATAATGAAGTAATTAGTAAAATTTAATCGCATCACTGATTTAAAGTTACTGCTAAAAAAACATGTAATACTAATTATGTTTCTTTAAGATCCTGCCCGAGCTCTAATTAATTTTATGTTTTTAGGATTAACAATAGCAATCAATATACTGGACAATTGATCTGTCAAATTAATTACCGCGACGACATTTTTTAAATAAAACATAACTATTTATTGATTTCAATACAAATTTATATCAAATCTATCAAGATTGAAAAAAAGTCCGGTTAACCGGTTAGCGTTTTTGGTATTCGGTATTCGGTCGTTCGACCGGTTAACCGGATAATCGTTGACAACACTAGTATTAACATAAGAAAAGCATTATATCTCATAGAATTTAAATCAATAAAAACGATTTGATGTGCAAAAAGTGGCGAAAAATTAGTAGCCTACATGGATATATACGATTTGCACAATGCTCTCACCAAGTTAGTCGTAGTCATGTCCTAATGTTTTCAAAATCAAATTATCCACACTGCTTTAAATATCATGCCGCTTATTTCTTCTATAAAAATTCAATTCCTCTCGAGCAGCCGTGAATACTTTTTCATAATATTACAATTGAAATTAGTGTCACTCATTCAGTATGCTGTTTTACTATAGTAGAACATATAGAAAGATAGGCGAAAATACCAGAAGATTATTAAAACTCAGAAGTCGAAAAAAAACCGTGAACGCCATGACTAAAAAAACAAACACAAAAACTGAAAACACACACAACATATTAACTAAAGACTGAGCAACACAAACCCCACCAAAAACTTGGGGGTAATCTCAGCTGCTCCGGAAGGGTAAATAGATCCAGCTTTACATGTGACACACGTTAACATAGACATGTATTTATTTTCATTCACCCAATAGTACAAAAGGAATATTGAAATTTGATAGTTACTTTTATTCATATTGGTAAACTTTAATGATTTTGGTGCTATGTCAAGACAACTGAAAACTCATTCTGCTCTGTTCTTATTTATAAGGAAATGATACTTTATTTTACACTACGCACCTGATCGTTTGGATGTTTCTACTGGCCAGACACACGATTTTCCAAGATATCACTAATATATCATTTACTAAATAACACCTGATCCAGAACAGTTCATTGAAATACCCCAGAATCAACGGCCAGTTGGACCAGTTTGATGTTGTTAAATTTACCATAACTCTTTGCTTGCGGAAGCATATGACCATGTAAATCCAACATTGCGTTTTACCTGGTTTCCTGTAGCAATTAAATTTTGATTAAATAGTTTATATGGGGCTTTTTCAAAATATGAAATAAAAATATCTGTAAAGTGTCCTTAAAGATTTGTTGGCGCAATCATTGATGACATCAAATACATTTGTAGTTGCAACTGCGACATTTACATCAATATATAAAAAGAAGATATGGTATGATTGCCAATGAGACAACTCTCCACAAGAGACCAAAAGCCCATACCGCATAGTCAGCTATAAAAGGTCCCGAAATGAAAATGTAAAACTTTTCAAACGAGAAAACTAACGGCCTTATTTATGTTCCAAAAAAACGAACGAAAAACAAATAATTATATGTAACAAACGACAACCACTAAACTACAGGCTTCTGGCTTGGGATAGGCACATACATACAGAATGTGGCGGGGTTAAACATATTAGCTGGATTCCAACCCTCCCCATAACCCGGGACAGTGGTATAACATTACAACATAAAAACGAACTACAAAAATCAGTTGAAAAGGATTAACTCATCAGATGGACACAAATACAAGTGGATGTGGCCGGGTACTTGTACATCCCAGCAACAAAAAGACACTTGGTACAGATCTGAGAGCACTCCGACTCGCAGTTGACTGACATCTAGTTCAAAGCCACTAACAACTAATAACAAAATCATGCATCTAAGACGTAAATTTTAAGCATTGATTATTATGGTATTAATGAATGGATGTTTTTATAATGGCCCTGTTATATGTCCAAGGTCTGTAATAATGGTAGAGGAAGTCTGTAATGGCCCGAGGCAACGCCGAGGGCTATAACAGACATCCGAGGCCATTATTACTGACCGAGGACATATAACAGGGCCATTATAAAAACACCCTTTTCTTAATACATTTCTTAACCAACTGAACAAAAGTGTTTGTGTTGCTGCCAACTTAATGTACTGTCTTACTCTTTTAATGACAGTTTAGTTTGAACAAAATAATTTGTACTTCACCATTATAAAGCTTTAAACATACCAAATATCCAAGATATTAAGTTGAAAGAGATATGTGTTAAACAACAGGATGAACAGTGATCCCTTTATATGGTTCTTTAATGTTGATTGCTGGTTACTAAATTAAATAAAATACAACAAGAGGCTGTCACAACGACAGCAAACCGGATTTATTTACATTTATTTGTGTCCTGGCAATATCAGATGATATCATTACTGATGAATGGTGAAAGTGAAAATCATCAATATCAAATTTGACCTCTATTTTGTCATCAGTATCAACATTTTGAAATAATAATATTTGAAAAGCTTAGATTGAATGGTTCATGAGTAAATGCAACAACGTGAATGGAAACGCCATTTTACGATCTTTCAAGAACCATAACTCCTGAACAGTAAAAGTCAAAATCGTCATTATGGAACTTGACCTCTATTTTGTCATCAGTAACAACATATTAAAATTTCAATAGCTTTGGTTGAAAGGTTCATGAGAAAATGCACGGACACGACGGGAAACACCATTTTTCAATCTTTCAAGAACCATAACTCCTGAACGGTAAAAGTCAAAATCGTCATTATTGAACTTGACCTCCATTTTGTCATCAGTAACAGCATATTAAAATTTCGGAAGCTTTGGTAGAACAGTTCATGCATAAATGCACGGACACGACTGGAAACTCCATTTTTCAATCTTTCAAGAACCATAACTCCTGAACAGTAAAAGTCAAAATCGTCATTATTAAACTTGAACTTCATTCTGTCATCAGTAACAACATATTAAAATTTGGGAAGCTTTGGTAGAACAGTTCATGAGTAAATGCACGGACACGACTGAAAACTCCATTTTTCAATCTTTCAAGAACCATAACTCCTGAACGGTAAAAGTCAAAATCGCAATTATTGAACTTGACCTCCGTATAGTTGTCAGTAATAACATATTAAAATTTTAAAAGCTTTGGTTGAACAGTTCATGAGTTAATGCACGGACAACATTTGATTGCCGCCTTTCAAGAACCATAACTCCTGAACGGTAAAAGTCAAAATCGCCATTATTGAACTTGACCTTCGTATAGTTGTCAGTAATAACATATTAAAATTTTAAAAGCTTTGGTTGAACGGTTCATGAGTTAATGCACGGACAACATTTGATTGCCGCCCGCCCGTCCGCCCGCCCGACCGCCCGACCGCCCGGCCGCCCGCCGTACATCCCCAAATCAATAACCGACATTTTTGTCACAAAAATCCGGTTAAAAAGGTATTATACTCTTTACAACTTAGTTTTATTAACTTTATCAAAAACCCAAACAGGGCTTAATACAGACAAACTGTGCATTAATACAGGCCATTACAGAAAAACAGGGCCATAACAGGGCCATTACAGAAAAACAGGGCCATTACAGAAAATATGTAATTTTTAATAAACAGTCACTTTTTGGCAATAATGCACTTAGTTGGTTAATAAATTATAATAATCTAAACGGTAACGCATTATGTTGGAGCATACTATATGTTGCAGCATCTTGCAGAGAATGCATGTTCGAGATACATAATTAGCGGAAATGCACAAATGTCTCCTTTTGTCCATTCATCAGGTATCAATTAACGTGCAAGCTGGTATTGATGATTGTTGAAAAATAGGTGAATAATAATATGATAGCTGCTAATTCATTTTATATTTTTTAGGTATATTTTTGTTTTACATTATATGGCCTATTTCTTCTGGCCGGTCCTACTAAAAAGCGCCCGGGAAAAGAGAAAGCGCCCGGGGAAAGGGAAAAGCGCCTGAGGAAGGAAAATTAGCGCCGGGGAGAATAAAATAATAATATTTTATAACAATAAATTTTTTCCTTACAAAAAAATAACCATTGCGTGTTTTGTCCCTTATATAAATGTGGATTTTATGCCTGAAGTCTAATATTTTCGCAACTGCGCTATATAGTACTGCTTTATTTGCTGATGTATTATGTGTAACTCTTTTAATTTTGATTAAATTAATATTTATCTGTGAAATTTAGGTCGTTTTTTCTACATTTTTCATTTTGATATCGTTTTTGAAAAACATGCCTTTTGATGTCTTACATTTTATAAATCTTCCGCATAAACTGATATCCATTTACTCAGTCTTTCGAAATAGTATTCATAAATTATATTATTGTTAAAATTGAAACATTCGTCACTTGTTTTATTACAAATGTCTATTATCTAAATTTGAAAATTACTTGTCTAAAATTGAAAAAAAATAATGAGCATATTATCTTATTTCATCAACACAAAGTTGTCTCATGCCAATAAAATATATATTTTCGCCGGGCGCCTTTTCTTTTCCCCGGGCGCATTTTAGTAGGACCCCTTCTGGCCCTCGTACTTTTTATGTATTGAATCCATATTCTAATTTTGTTCTCGCCCATACTGTAGTTATTATGTCTTTCCATTTTGGATGTAAAGGTTTATTTAGTGGTACATATTTAGTTGATGTCACAGGCACTAGTCTAAGATTTTTTTCCTCCTATATACCTTAATGTTTTATATGTCAGCGTATCTAGTTTAAAAACTGTGTTGGATAACCCTGCCTGTCAGCCAAGTTAGCCGACATGGCGAAATTTAAAATAGAGATAAAGTGCAAATATTGTCTATTAAAAACGATATGAATAACGAAAACCTGATTTGAAAAACATGTCTAATCTGACATCGGACAACGTCTTTTAAAATTTCTACTTTACAACCTTTCACTCCAGTCCAGTTGTTTCATTATTATTCCTTATTATATTGTATTTTTTTTTCTTTTTATTTCTAATTTTTGTTTGAAGTATGTATTACATGCATTACTACTATGTTTTTTTTTCTTTTTTCGCCATTATCTAATGTACTTTGTGTTTATATTTATATTGGGAGAGGACGTCTCTAATGTTGTTATAACTTGTGTCCAATCCCTTTTGCTACTTATGCAAATAAAATATGTTTAAACTAAACTAAACTAAACTTTTAAAATAAAGGGCTGCGCTTTAGCGCATGATACGCCCGTTGCTCTTTTAACTTGTCTTTTATGCTTTAAATGAATTTATATGACCAACTAGAAATATATATACAAATCAAAAGGGATGTTACATTAGTATATTCACCAAAGTTTCATAAAATCCCCCTTTTTTAAGTATAAAAATTCATTACTTAAGAAAACGTAAAATCTAAAATTTATAAAAATGGAAAGGGAGCTTATGTCAATAGATATAAACAATTTATCAAAGTTGCATAAAATTTTATGAAAGTGTTAGTTATTGTCCCAAAATTGGAAAATCCCCCCTTTTTTAAGCATAAAAATTCATAACACGGAAATGTAAAATCTGAAATTTATAAAAATTGAAAGGGAGCTTACATCAATAGATATATACAATTCACCAAACTTTCATGGACATTGGTGAAAGCCTTTTTGAGTTATTGTCGGAAGTGTTGAAAATCCCCCTTTTTTTATGAATAAAGTCCCATAAATCCAAAACTTAAAATCTGAAATTTATAAAAATTGAAAGGGAGCTTACATCAATAGATATAAACAATTCACCAAAGTTTCATGGACATTGGTGAAAGCCTTTTTGAGTTATTGTCCGAAGTGTTGAAAATCCCCCCTTTTTTATGAATAAAGCCCCATAAATCCAAAACTTAAAATCTGAAATTTAAAAAAAAACGAAAGGGAGCTTACGTCAATAGATATAAACAATTCACTTAAGTTTCATGGAAATTGGTGAAAGTGTTTTTGAGTTATTGTCCGAAGTGTGGACGACGGACGGACAACGGTATACCATAATACGTCTCGTCTAAAAGACGGGCGTATAAAAATGAGTTTTTCTGTGTGTATTGCTTCATATGTGTGGCTAAAGGTATAGGGATGGGTTGGGATCTCACAAAAAAAGTTTAACCCGTCGCATTTTTTGCGCCTGTCCCAGTTCAGTACCACTGGCCTTTGTTAGTCTTGTATTATATATTTTTTATTTAATCTCATTTATATGTTTTAGAGTTTAGTGTGACGCCCATTTTCACTGAGCTTTTTAGGGGCCAGCTGATACCATCTCCGGGTGCTGGATTTTCTCGCTGCGTTAAACATTGTTGGACTTCGGATGTAGTCGGCTCTTTTCGGACGGATTTATAAAAGTTTTTCCAAACTTGTTTCCGAATCCCATATTTGAACTTTATGTAACATTGTAATATTTGTCTTGACATTTTTCATTAATAAATACTGTTTAAACTAAAACAGCCAAATGACTTCTTATAGGAGTTTATATCGACCTTACTAATGTCAAATTTTCTCACTTGCATGTTCCCCTGTTATATTGATATATATAATAAATAGATAAAAACTTTAAATAGAAAAACTTACCAGCAAGACAAGATCTATTAATTTTCGTAGTTCTTTATCCCCCCCCCTTAAATTCCGTCTATATATAAAAAAATCTTTCCGTTTTCCTTTTCCGCCATTTATCAACACCAATTTTTATACCTCTATTCCACCTTTTTTCCGTAAAGAACGACATAAAAGTACTTATCGTTTAAGTATTGCTTGCCAAAAAACATGCCATGTGCCACTAGAGGACCAGGATCTGCTTTCCCTTACATAGCACCTGGTATTACACATTTTTGATTGGGTTGTTGCTTTAACTTTCTGTGTAGAGTTGTGTGTACAGTGAGTCAGAGTGTCGTGTATTTTGTTTTCTCTATTTCTCTTTTTTTCATGAATATGGCCATTGTTATATTATAGTTTGTGTCTGTGTGTGTAACAGTTTAACGTTGTGTTTCCGTTGTGTCGTTTGTTTTCTCTTAAATTTGAGTGTGAATTCACATTACTATAAGACGTGTCACGGTACTTATCTATCCCAAATTCATGTATTTGGTTTTGATGTTATATTTGTTATTCTCATAGGATTTTGTCTAATGCTCAGTCCGTTTCTGTGTGTGTTACATGTTGTGTTGTTCTCCTCTTATATTTAATGCGTGTCCCTCGGTTTTAGTTTGTTACCCCGATTTTGTTTTTTGTCCCTGGCTTTATGAGTTTTGAACAGCGGTATACATGGTATACTACTGTTGCCTTTATTTTGCCATTATATTTTCTGTTTTTTTCTGAACATAATTATTTAATATCCCCTTTGTATCTTCTGCTCCTTTTTTTGTTTAAGAATAATTATTTATTTATTACATTAAGTTTGTCTTTTAGATAATAATAAGCACAATACGTTTTCCAATGTTTTGTTAATATTCTATTTTTAATATCATATATTTGAAGGGATTTCCTCAAAGAAATGTTGTCTTGTCAGTAAAAATACAGGCATATTGGTGATACCTTCATGAAAGAAAATTCTGCTCACATGTTGAAAGTTTTAATTTATACACAACTGTATGTAATACATAATATAACAGGAATTATAGAATGCACTCAATATGGTCAAAATAACTTGTGTGAGAATCCTAATATGTTAACAATATGGTAAAACATACAAAGTTATTTTATGAAACAACAATTTCTGTATCAACAAATAACTTTTTATTTTTATCTGCATCCCTGCATAGAGTGTCATCATTTTTTGAAGTTGAAATCAAAACAAAAATGATGGTAGTTGGTTGCTGTCTATCAGTTTTGTTTTTTGTTAATTGTTTAAGCAAAAAATCACGGGAATTGGTTTTCTCATATATTATTCTGTCATGTCGGGCATTATTACAGCTTCAATGCATAATGATTTTGCAGGATGCTTCTTATAATAAGTAAGCCCTTCAAACCGATTTTGCTAGTTTTTCAAACTGCTGTATATCAACTAAATTTCACGAGCAATTTATTTTAGCGACTTTTAAGAGTAGAAAATTGATGCCAAATTTAATCGCCTCAAGGTGGACTAGAAAGGGATACAAGTTTCATAATATTAGTTAAGGCAAAATGGAAACGAAACAATTATTTTGTTTTCCATTTGTAAAGGGGCATTACTCTAGAATGGTTAAAGTGACGCCACCAAAATTCACACCTTATCTATGTTTTGTGGTAATTGACATTTGTAACATTATAACATTTGGTTGAGGCAAGCTAAAGTTAGAGAACGGAAACCAACTGTGGGAAGTACGTGAACATAGTGACGGACACGGGTTAAAATTTATGCCTCCTCCACTACGGTGTTGGCATAAAAAAGGGAGCTTATTTCAAGAGATATCAGTGATATTGTTTGGCTCAAATAACAGCCGAAATTCGGCCTTTTCCCCTAGAGAAAATTCCCAATTACTGAAAAAAATGGCTTAAAATTCCTCCCAAAAAGTTTTACATTTTCGCCAAACAGTGATGGCATTGGTAGTAATGTTTGTAAATATCGTATTCATGTTATCATTTTGATATTAGAAAGCACTTTTGAGATCCGGTTTTCTGATCAGAATCATCATGGTGTTTGTAACACATGTAGTTTTCAATGCATTGTAAGTACAATCATTGCTTCTGTTTCTTTCCCCTCTCCGAAAGTATCTTTCAGGTTGAAAATGTCTGACAACCAAATTATACATGAAAAAACAGTGCAAAAAGACAACAAAGGTCAGGAAAAAATCGGAGATGTGTTCAGAATAAAATATACAAATTTCCCAATTTCAATAAAAAATATGCATTTTTCCCAATAAAAAACGGTAGAGGTAGTTTTGAAAAAAGACAACAATATCACTGGATATAAGCAGCTCACTAAAAGTTGATGATAACTGCTAAAATGTATTTGAGTTATAGCCGAAATACTGGAAAATTCCCTCTTTTTATGAATTAACTTACAATACTCCAAAAGTAATCAGAAATTATTAAAAATTGAAATGAAACTTGTTTCAATATATGTCAGAACAATTTACAAACATTTCATAAACATTGATCAAAGCCTTTTTAAGTTATAGTCAGAAACTGTAAAAACACTCATTCTTTAAGAATAAAAGCGCATAATTTGGAAATTCTAAAAAAATTAAAATCTATAAAAGTTAAAATAGTTAAGCAGCTTACCACACAAATCATGCAAATGGTGATACAAGCATGAAACTTTGTAAGAACATGCCTTTAGGTGTATGTAATCATATTAGGGGGGTAGCCACGAAAAAAGATCATCCGATCATGGCGGCCATCTTGGATTTTCGAAATGACGTCTTCACAGGGAACAGACATCATATGTATGGCCCGTTTTGCTTGTATTGTATCCAAAATGTTACAAAATGGAGTAAATCATTGTTATATAAGATAAAGTATCACTTTCGGTCAAATATCGGTCGATAACCCACTCCTGGTTTTATGAATATCCCGAATATGACTGTTTTATAACCGAAATAATGTCAGTCGTTATATTCCACAAAATCTTCGACTAATCTTCGATTGCTACATTAGGTACAATAGGTTATGGACAAATAGAGGGAGTAATTTTATTCTAGTTAACCTTTTTGAGAGGGTGTGTTCTCATTGTTATAAGACGTGTCTCGGTACTTGTCTATCCACCGTTCATATTTTTATTTACGAAGTTTTATTTGCAGTTCTGATTTGATTTGATTTGAAGGAATTCTATCCTATTACTAACACAGTTCTATAATAATACTGTTGTTAATACATCAAATACCATAATTAGAAAAGCTATCTTGAATTTTATACAATTTCTAGAATTTTACCTGTGACGTTTCTCTGTGTTGCGTAAATTTATTCATGTTACAGACACACACTCTTCGTGCACTTCTCTAATAGTTGATTAGTTTCACTCGGTTATAGTTTACTGTTGCATTTATTTATTGCTCAGATAATATTTGCGTTATTGTTCTATAAGTTCATTGTTGATTACTTTTGTTTATATATTTAGGGGTCATCCATAATTGTCAACCATTTTCCAAAGTGTACAAAACGTACACTTGGGGGGAGGGGGTTAAAAAATCAACATTTTTACCGTACGCTTTTTTTTTCCAAAATTTATTTCGTGTCCGTAGGCATGGTAGGGAAGGTCGATGTATAAAATTGAGAATTGGCTTGGGTGTGTTTCTCGTCTTATTTCTTCTTTATTATTTTCACTTGATGATATTTATTTCGTTATCATAATTCTCCTCAATCCGGATTGAACGATTAAAAGATCAAATCATATGAAAACTAAATCTTTCAAAAATGTGAACTAGTAAAATTATTTAAACAAAAAGTTTGCAAGCATTTAGCAGTACCCCCGATTGTCAATTTCACCTGCTTTATTATAGATCGTTATCGTTTCACTCTGTTTAATAAACAAAATAGATGGAAACACTAAATTCTTTGACTGTTTTGATTTTGACAAGACGCCATTTTGTGAAAAGATTTTAAACTGGTCCTTCGATTAATTTTCTTGTAATGCATTCCAAAAAATGTAAACCAGTAAACCGAAGTAAACTTATTTTTCTTAGTATAAGCCTCTTTTAATTAGGAGCACCTCCATATGAAGTTTAACCTTAACTTAAAAAAAATATCCAGTATATATACATAAACGATAATAGTGCCATGAATGGCAAATTTACAGGGACCTTTTAAATAGAAATACAGGCTGGAAATTTAAAAACTTTAATGTTTTAAAACATTACTCTTTTATTGATTGCTGTCTTGAGCTCTGATTCCACAACAACTGTCAGTCCATCCTTTACCAATGCAATATAACCATGCATTTCCCTTTCTTTGATTCTTCATAGCATAATTTATGTGCCCTTTTGTTTATCTTTTGCATGCTCTAGGTGCCCTTTTTCATTGGAGTTACCATTCCAACTGTGTGATAGGGGAAACACTAATCTTTGTACTCTTTATTCTGACAAAACACGAGCATCACAGACAGATGTCATCAAATAAAACAGTCAGATATGTTTTAGTTTATTTTCAATGCAAATTTCTATATTAAACTAAAATATAATAAACATGATCTTCTTTTTATTAAGAATGATTGATTCCTCTCTTGAAATCTGAAAATGGTTGATGTACACTTTTTGAGGGAGGGTGGGGGGTCTGAAAAAGTGTACGTTTTGTACACTTTGGAAAATGGTTGACAATTATGGATGACCCCTAATAGTTACTTAATTTTTGAAATGGCGAAAAGAATTCGCTTATCAGCTTCTTCAGCAGATAGTTGGGAAACTGATTGGATAAAATGTTGTTTGTGCCAGGAGGTCACAACAGACCTACTGAAATCGTCAGACAAAGGATATACAATGTTAGGCAAAATATCCATCTTTTTCATGAATTAAATGCCCTCCCTATCCCTCTTGATATTCGGCGATTAAACCACGGAGAGGGTATTGAAAGCACAATGAAAAAAGAAAATGCCAAGTACCATAATTTGTGTAGGATAAAGCTCAATAATACTAAACTTGAGAGAGCCCAGAAACAAAGTCACCGATACCATCTGGAAGTTCTAGTGATTGTACGTCTCCTAAACTTTTTAGGTGTACTCCTCGTTCTATTAAAGATCAACAACAAAATCCAGTTGAAAATGTGCATAAATGTTTCATTTGTTATAAAGAGTGACCTTTATCTGTTTTAAGAGAGGCAATGACAATGAAACTAAACCAACGATTAGTGGATTGTGCAACAACTCTTCAGGATAAACAACTGTTGGCAAAGCTGAGTAGTGGTGATGTTATAGCACAATATATGAAGTATCACCCGTCTTGTTTCGCAGCTGTATGTAACAAAGAGAGATCAAAGAGACACACAGAGATCGAAAGCAGATGCACACAGGAGGAAACTATAATGAAAGAACCTGCATTAGCTGAGCTGGTCACATACATTTTTGAAACTCAAAGAAACTCTGAAGAGTCGGTTGTGTTTCGATTAGCAGACCTGGCAAACCTGTACGAGGAAAGATTGGCACAGCTTGGTTCTTCTTCTGCACAGGTACATTCTACTCGACTGAAGGACAAGCTATTGCAAAAGATGCCAGAATTGGAAGCACACCTGAAGGGCAGAGATGTACTTTTATGTTTGAAAAAGATATAGGACCAGCTATAGCGTTTGCTTGTGATTATAATGACACCATGCATAAGGCAAAGACGGCCGAAATGATTCGCTGCCAATTAGCTACAACGAAGACAATATTTTCTTGATCCTTGGTCTTTGCAGATATCGATTATAGCATTACCCCACCTTTGTTACAGTTGGTGAAAATGATAGAACATGGACTTGATATCAAATCGCAGTTAGTCAACGTTTCTACAAAGTCTGACTTAGCTGTGGCCCAACTTTTAATGTTTAATTATCACCCAAAAAGCCAAAAGGTTACAGTACAACAAAGACATTCAGCTGATCGTGAGACACCATTTTGTGTGTATCTTGGACTGTTACTCTTTGCAAAAACCAGGAAAAGACATCTTATAGATACATTATTTCAACATGGGTTATGTATCTCTTACGGTCGGGTACGGGATTTCAACTCAACTAGGTGAAGCTGTTGTTGAACGTTATTTAAATGAAGGTGTGGTATGCCCGCCTTTATTAAAGGGCAAAGTTTTTACCACAGCTGCAGTCGACAACATAGATCACAACCCAAGCTCAACAACATCAAAATCATCTTTTCATGGGACTGGAATCTCTATTTTTCAATATCCAATTAAAGATAATATCGGTGTTAGAAGGGATGAGTTAATATAACCTACACATAAACCAAAATCTAAAAAGGTACCTGAACTCCCTGCTGCTTATATGAATATAAAACCTGCATATCTTAAAACAAAACCAGAACCTCTCATTGTGCCTGAAGATATAACTAATATACTTAACCACAATTATCTATTCATGAGTTTACAAAATGAGTATGAGTGGTTAAATACGGTGAGGTTAACAAGTAAAGATATTACGTCCGAAAATATTTCATGGTCATCATTTCATTCTTCAGAGAGACGTGGACCAACTGTTGAAATGAGTCTTAGCTGCTTAATGCCACTATTTCAAGAACAAGCTCACTCAGTTGCTACCATAATACATTCGATGGATAAGCTCAGGGATGTTGTGTCGTTTCTTAATCCTGGTCAAACTCCAGTGATTACAACAGACCAACCGCTATTTGTTTTGGCAAAGCAAATTCAATGGGAATGGCCAAATGAATACGGTGAAAACAAATTCGTTGTTACGTTCGGTGGATTACATATTGAGATGGCATGACGTGGGAAATACTTAATGATGTAACCGAGGTTTTTGAACGATTAAGTAAGAAACCTGTATTGGTCAGTGACGCTGATATGGAGTTGACAGAGGCATTTGTTGTGCTTATGTACGACAGAACTACAACAACATTTGACATCAACGAATCCAGACTTGAACTATTTGCACGCAAACAAAGACAGTATGACACCATTCGACCCACTAGTGCTGCACTGCTTGAGCATACCAAACGAGCTACATACCAAGGTGGCCATGTATGGGGACAGGCAGTCATACGTGATCAACATCATCCTAGTCCTGGTGATTGGGGATGGGTTAAGGAGAACGCAGATGGAATGTGGATTCCCCATTGGACACAATTAGCAGCAATTGCTGCATCTTGCCAGGAGTTACACAAATGTGGCTGCAAGAAAACTTGTTCTGGTAATTGTAAGTGTTACAAAGCTGGCTTGACCTGTACAACATTGTGTTCATGTAGCTGCTAAACGGAATACATCGAAAAATATTGTAGATTATTACACTAATCATTCCTCCAGCATGTCTAACATAATTACCGATATATCAAACGGAATTTTTTATCGTATATCTATACCACTATTATTTCAGTCGAGTGTACGAACTTTTTCGACCCAAACCGGAAGTGGTAATTTTTTGTTACAATTGTTGTCTGTTTGACATATTTTCATATAATTTTATTGTATTTCAAATAGTTTCCATGACATATATAGCGTTGAAAATGGTAAAAACAGTTTTTCAATCTCCACGATTGAGCAAAATGATGTCAATTTTGTATTCAAGATGGCCGCCGTGAAAAAAATCGAAAACATGTTGGCTACCCCTCTAATATGATAAAGTACTTCCTAATGAAAGTCTATACCAAATCCCTTGCTTGTATCACCATTTGCATGATTTTGTCAAATTTCGGTACTAAGCCGCCCCACTAAAAGGAAGCTTACGTCAATAGACATAAACTATTCACTACAGTCTCATGAACATCGCTGGAAGCGTTTTTGAGTAATTTTCCTACTTGGTTGACAATGGAAACGGTATACCATAATACAACCCTGAAAACTAAACATTTATTCATTGAAGTTTGAAAATGAGGTCAAGGACAATGGAAATATGACAGATGAAATTGTTTTAATATAAGGCATCTGCATACAAGGTATGAAGTATCCAGATCTTTAACCCTCTGACATAAAACTTTGTAAAAATAATTTACGAGGTAAACCAATTGTAATGCCCATGTCTAGCATATCGTCTTATCAGGCGAAACAAAATACAAATAATTTCCAACAATAATCATTTAATTTAATGTGACTTCCTTGAAAACATATGCAAGTCTACATCTGTTGTAATTATAGTTACAATAACAATGCTGATTGGCTGGGAGACGTCACATGCTGATTGACTGGGAGACATCATTGGTAATTTTATATCCGTTTTGGAAAAGTTGTTAAGAGATAATTTGTTTTTTAATTTCAGAGAAAAATGTTGTAAAAGCTTATTATAAACCAAAACTTTAAAGAAAATAACCAAATGATGAAAATGTCAATGCACAGATATTTAATAATTATTGTAGTGACAAAAAAAACGACCTTCTCTATTCAAATAAAAACAAAACTTATGAAACAAATAATATACAAACAATTTTAACAGTATAATTATATATACATCTTAGAAACAATGAGATTTGATGAGGCTTTATAGTTTTCCAATTGTTGTCTTTTTTATAGTTTACATGTCCTCCAATTTGCAAAGATGTTCTTGTCATACTTTGTAATGCATCCTTTTAAGCTATTGAACATTTCTTTGACTTCTTTTTTTAACCATGCGGCTTTTGTTCTGATGTGTTCTTTGGTTCTTTGGGAATTGCTCCTTCACCTCTAACTTCTTCTGATTCTTTAAGAGTTTTTAAATCCACATTCTTTAGAACTTCCTGTAAACAACGTGCTCCTTTCCCAATGTTAACTAAAGCCTGTATAAGTACCATTATTGTAGGTTTCACTGTTTTGTCTTTTCTCCATGCGAATAATACCTCTCTGTTCTGAGCTGCTAAATCTCTTGGATTATTGCTCTGAATAGTTTCCAGGGTTCCAATTGACAACCCAATTACAGCGCCAAGTTGAAAATATACTTGACCAATTTGTGGTGCTAATTTATCTAGTATCTCATCCGTCGGTATACAATCTAGAAATTCCAAAGGAAGGTCTGAAATGTCAAAATAAATTAATACATAATTGTTGTGATATATTGCATATCTGAAAGTAGGGAAACAACTTTTTTCCTGTAGTTTTCAGGTAACATAAAGAGTATTAAATTTCTTCATAAAAATTTACATCATCACTCAAATGACCTGATTATAATTTGTTGTATTTTTTCTACAAATATTCTCCACTTATTCTATAAATAGTACTTAATGTTGCCTATTAGTTCTCCACTAATTCTATAAATAGTACTTAATGTTGCCTATTAGTTCTCCACTAATTCTATAAATTGTACTTAATGTTGCTTATTTGATCTCCACTTATTCTATAGATAGTACTTAATGTTGCCTATTTGTTTTCTACTTAATCTATAAATAGTACTTAATGTTGCCTATTTGTTCTCCACTAACTTTATAATAATAATAATAATAATAATAATAATAATAATAATAATAATAATAATAATAATTAAAAACCAATTGTTCAGAGAACAATTGAAGGTCTTTCCACCAGTTAATATATATTTTGATATTAAAATATTAAAAATCAGTCTAAAATGTCAGTTAATATGGCTTTATGATGTATAGATATGAATTTAAAGCAAAGGTCAAAATCTAGAACGTCATATTGACCTATGACCTTGACCTCAATTTCAAGGTCACAAACTGAGGAGCTCAAATCAAAAGACCCTAGGTCTCTAATATGTATGGTTAATAAGTTATATCACTTTACACATAATTCTAGATATGATAGGGGCTAGAACTCCCATTCATTGTTTACGCACCCTTTCAACTAAAATTATTTAGTTACCACAGGTCGCAATTAACAATTTATACAAAATAATTTGTCGATATCTTATAAGGTTAATGAAAATGAGTGAAAATAAGACAAATTCAAAAATTAGAATATGACCTTGACCTTTGACCTTGACCTAATTTTCATTTTATTGGACCAAGGACCTCAAATCAAAAGATCCTAGGTCTCTATCACTTGTGGTGTTCCAGTTTAAAATACATTTCAAAATTTCAAATACAAAAAGGGAAATAACTCTCATATGGAGCGTTCATATTGCTTCGGTCGAAATTGGACAAATCATGCGAAGGATATAACGAGCAATTTTATGAAATAAATTTGTCGTAATCTTTTACGGTTGCAAAGGAGTTGTGATCACAAGGAAAACAGTGTTTGGGGAGATAACTCCTACAAAGAAAAGTATTCGGTTATGCAGGGTAAATTTCAAAAGCGCATAAACTGTTCGATATCATATACCAAATATCTAAGCGACATATTGCGAAACAAATGTTTATCGCAAGAACAAAATTTGGCGGAAGAAAAAAAAAAATAATAATCAGAAGAAAAACAATAGGTCTTTCCACAGAAAAGTGGAAAGACCTAATAATAGTCTTTTATTCCGAAGCAATACAGCTTATAGAAATATAATAGCAGTGAATAATTACATACATGTTTTTATAATTACAATTATAAATAGTACTTATTGTTGCCTATTTGTTCTCCACTTATTCTATAGATAGTACTTATTGTTGCCTATTTGTTCTCCACTTATTCTATGAATAGTACTTATTGTTGCCTATTTGTTCTCCACTTATTCTATAGATAGTACTTATTGTTGTCTATTTGTTTTCCACTAATTTTATAAATAGTGCTTATTGTTGCCTATTTGTTCTCCACTAATTCTATAAATAGTACTTATTGTTGCCTATTTGTTCTCCACTAATTCTATAAATTGTACTTATTGTTGCCTATTTGTTTTCCCCTTATTCTATAGATAGTACTTATTGTTACCTATTTGTTCTCCACTAATTCTATAAAGAGTACTTATTGTTGCCTATTTGTTTTCCACTAATTCTATAAAGAGTACTTATTGTTGCTTATTTGTTACTACATGTACTAATTCTACAGATAATACTTATAATGGCCTATTTGTTTTCCACTAATTCTATAGATAGTATTTAATGTTGCTTATTTGTTACTACATGTACTAATTCTACAGATAGTACTTATTGTTGCCTTTTTGTTCTCCACAAATTCTACAGATAGTACTTATTGTTGCCTTTTTGTTCTCCACAAATTCTATAAAGAGTACTTATTGTTGCTTATTTGTTACTAATTCTACAGATATTACTTATTGTTGCCTATTTGTTCCCCACTAATTCTATAGATAGTGATTATTGTTGCCTTTTTGTTCTACACGGATTCTGTATATAGTACTTCTTGATGTTGTTTGGATAATATTATACGTGTCTGTACAACTGAATGTCCTTGCCTAATGAATGATTATCGAATTTACAAATTCTCAAAATAGAATAAAACTATGGCCGTGTTCACACCAAACGCCCTGTACAGTAAATTTGTTTACAATTAGTTTAATGTACTTGACTTTGATTTCACATTAAATTTGTTCACATCTATACACCTTGTTTAATTACCTGTACATAAGATTTGTTCACACTTGTAAACTCTATGTTTAGCAGTAAGGGAACGACCATTTGACTTCAAATCAGGGGGGGGGGGGGGGGGGGTAATCGATGGAAATATTCCGAACCCCAAATGGATAAAAAAAAAAGGTCCTACAGATGATACAAAAATATTCTAAATCAAGAGTTTCCCCATATCTTTTTTTAAGTTAAGTGGTTGCTTCTTTATGAAAGCCATTTTGATGATTTGCAGTTGTTTAAAAATAATAAAGATGTCTCGATTAAGCATTAGAAAACGTAGGCTGCAGCAGCGTGCTTACAGGCGAAGAATATATATTTTTATTCTCATAAAGCCTATGCATTACATCGGTACAGAGATTGAAGGAATGATATATTAGGGATCACTATATTCCTGTCTTTTCTGTTTGTTTCAAATGGTATTTCTTCTCCATGGAGTATTTGGCAAAGGGAGGGGGTAATGTTTTTTTTTATAGTTTTAATGGTAATTTAACGGATCCGAGATACATGTACTAGACAAACAATACATTTACCTCACACGTTTTAAGTAATGCATTTATGAGTGAATCGTTGTTTGAGAAAAGACCAGTGGCAAACATTTCTGTGCAAGTCAAGTCGATTCGGAAAGACCTTAATTTTCAAATGAATTATGTGTTCAGCAATGATGCTGCTTTGGGTCTTTTTAAGGGCTTAATAAAGCTATGTTAAGTTAAAAAAAAACAAATAAAAATATCAAGTTTAGACAAATATTTCTGTAAAGATTTTTATTAATAATTGTTATAAATATCAATTTTATTCAAAAATTGTTTCTTCCTTAAATATACACGGTGAAACTAATGTTTTAAATGCCTAGTTTTGTGTACACTTAATCTACACAAGGCACACATCGAGTATCGACTGCATGTAGACAAAACATGTTTTACACTACATGTTAACATTGAATTTTATCAATGGAAACGCAATTTTGTTTAGTTTACGTGTGAGTTACACTTACACAACACCGAGTTTAGGTCAATGTGAACACGGCCTAAAACTGTCAGTCATTATTATACACATACAGTGAAATCAATATGATTATCTAAAAGGCAAAGGGGAAACAAACGTCTTATCAACTGATTTCAGAAGGACAGCCTGACTAAGAACACTATATTCCTAGAGGTCAATGAGGTTTTTTGTGATAAAAAAAACATATAATGTTGACACGATAAAAACATTTTCATAACTTAAAACAGTCGTTAGAAATAACTTCTTGTTACATTTTGTATAATACTTTGAAGAGTTCTTCTATTTCTCTCCATTATCATCACATACACTAAGTCATAACATGTCAACAAGACAAGCAATATATCATTATATCTAGGGGTAAAGGAGTACACCCTCAGCAATATGTAAAAATAGAATCTGTACTATGTTTACTATCATTATAACATACCTGTCTCTGCTCTTCTTTCTCTTCTTACCTACAAAAAAAACCAAATATAATAATGAACCAGATGCTCCGCCGGGTGCAGCTTTAATATCACAGCAGAGGTTGAACCCTGAACGGTTGGGGCAAGTATGGACACAACACTCAAGCTGGATTCAGCTCTAAATTTGGATTGTGATTAAATAGTTGACAGGCTGAGCATAGGTTTCTGACACAGAATGAATGTGGTCTAATGAACTTAAAATATTTGTTTTGCCTTTGAGCAATTCACTATGCTGTTGAATATAAATCCTCTCAAACAAATGTTTGAAGAAATTTTCTTTTTATTTATGAAATCTGAAATGAGAAAAATTTACCCCCCCCCCCATTTTTTTTTCATTTCCCCCTTTCCCTTTTTCCAAAACTGATCTCAATTCAAATTTCGAATGGAGTTTGCAACAATAACTACTCATTTAAATACATCATAAAATATTAAAATGTAAAATAAATTGAAGTGCTTGTTATCACTGAGTGGTAAAGATTGTTTTAATTTATCAGTTGGTAGTAAAAGTGAATATACATTGTATATTGTATACAACAATGATTTAAGTTGATTCAACTACTATTTTGGACAAAGAAAGATAACTCCAATTGGAAATTTCGTGCTATTGCACTATATGGCAATTAGATATTTCTTGCTATTGCGCAATACTGTGCAATTGAAAATATTTGCTATTGCACAATACTGTGCAATTGAAGATTTCTTACTTTTGCGCAATACTGTGCAATTGAAGATTTCTTACTTTTGCGCAATACTCTGCAATGGAAAATTTCTTGCTTTTGCACAATACTGTGCAATTGAAGATTTCTTGCTATTGCTGAATACTGTGCAATTGAAAATTTCTTGCTATTGCACAATATTTAATATAATTATTTTGGATCCTGATTTGAACCAACTTGAAAACTGGGCCACAAATCAAAAATCTAAGTACATTTTTAGATTCAGCATATTAAAGAACACCAAGGATTCAATTTTTTGTTAAAATCAAACTAAGTTTAATTTTGGACCCTTTCGACCTTAATGTAGACCAATTTGAAAACGGGACCAAAAATTAAGAATCTACATACACAGTTAGATTTGGCATATATCAAAGAACCCCAATTATTCAATTTTTGATGAAATCAAACAAAGTTTAATTTGGACCCTTTGGGCCTCTTATTCCTAAACTGTTGGGACCAAAACTCCTAAAATCAATCCCAACCTTCCTTTTACAGTCAAAAACCTTGTGTTTAAATTTCATAGATTTCTATTTACATATACTAAAGTTATGGTGCGAAAACCAAGAAAAATGCTTATTTGGGCCCCTTTTTGGCCCCTAATTCCTAAATTAATGGGATCTCAACTCCCATAATCAATCCCAACCTTCCTTTTGTGTTCATACACCTTGTGTTTAAATTTCATTGATTTCTATTTACTTATACTAAAGTTATTGTGCGAAAACCAAGAACAATGCTTATTTGGGCGCTTTTTGGCTCCTAATTCCTAAATTGTTGGGATCTCAACTCCCAAAATAAATCCCAACCTTCATTTTTGTGTTCATAAACCTTGTGTCAAACTTTCATTGATTTCTATTTACTTATACTAAAGTTATTGTGCGAAAACCAAGAATAATGCTTATTTGGGCCCCTTTTTGGTCCCTTATTCCTAAATAGTTGAAACCAAAACTACCAAAATCAATCCCAACCTTCCTTTTGTGGTCATAAACCTTGTGTCAAAATTTCATAGATTTCTATTCTCAGATCTGCAGTGACATCACAACATGTAACTGACCAATCAATGATTAGCATTTGTGTTATGTAAACAATGTTGAGAGGTGATGCGAATAAGAATCCTCTAGATTTTCCATAGACTTTAATGCAAATTAATTTAATTAATATATATCGTTACCAGTTGAATATAGTAATTTTACTCTTTTAATATTGTTAAAGACACTATAGAATATCTCAATTTTGATTTTTAACATACTATAAGCTCTGGTTAAAAAAAATCAGCAATATAAATAATCAGTAATCCCCTTAAAATAGACGAAAAATCTAGAGAAAACCTGGTAGCATCACCTCCTGGAAAATGTAAATGCCAGGATGTCCGGATCTGAGAATTTACTTGAACTAAAGTTATAGTGCGAAAACCAAGAAAATGCTTATTTGGGCCCTTTTTGGCCCCTAATTCCTAAACTGTTGGGACTGTTGTGCCGGCCAGAAATTGGTTCCTTATTATGTCCTTTTTATGATCCATAAATAAGTTAAAATGGTCTCAAATGTTATATTGTTATTATTTATTGTTGTTAAGATATTTCGTTATTCACACCCCTGTTAAATCCCATCTGGTTTCATGGTTTCATTGTAAGTATCCGTTTGTTTACCTCTGGTGTTAAAGTACATTTCTGGAATGTCACCGGAAATTGATTGTTTACATGTCGTTTATGCATGTTGAAGGGACTCCAAAATTAGTAGTTTACGCTTGTTATGCAATAATTATGACTTGATGTTGTAGAAATCATAGAATTATGTACTTCTATATTGTTTAATTACTTATTCATGTGAATATTAGCTCTCATACTGTAACTTTTAGTCTACTTTCACTTTTAACTTGTCGTTCAGAATGTCCATTTTTGTCGGGACACGAACCACTTCCATTGGGAATTTCACTTACTTTATATTATGTCACGACTTTTATCCTGTATTACTAACTTTGTAATACATTTATTTATCCATCTAGTTAGGTGTGAATCCTTTGTGAAGTCTGAATTATTTGTAATATTGTGCATAAGTGCCCGGAGGATACTTAGAACCACCATCTTTGCGCAAATGAGCACGTTTGCCCGGAGCTCGCAAACCGAATTATTTGATTGGTTAATATTATTCTATATATAAAGCGACGTCAGCGTACTCGTGACGTCATTCTTCTCAGTTCACTTTTTCTTGAGACACGTTCATTTTTAGCCGCATAAAGTTTAACTTTTAAATTATTTCTTATAATGTCGCAGCAGAATATTTCTTCAGATGTAGCGATGGTACGTTTGCGTAATAGTTTAATATAATTATGCCTTTTTAGGTATCTTTATTTGAGTGTTTCTATTAAAAGAAACCATTCTTTTACTTTGTTGGCACCGGGAGTCAAACTGTAAATTGCACCGGGTGCATTAGTATTTATTTAATAGTTCCGTTTATTGATCCGTTAGAGAAAAGTTATGAATATAAATTACATTTTATATTTAGATGATTTTACCAATCAACTGATTCGTTTACTGCATTTAAACCGCTTATAGCGGTACTCAAATTTAGCGGTGCTTCCAAGTTTGGATTTGGCGCACCACATCTATTTTCGGTGTCTCTGCACCGTATACGGCAAACATCATATACATTGCTAAGGCAATGCACCTGGATAAGAGATGACCATTTATTCTTAAATTGTAAACCTTGGTGCAACAGCATCTCGTTTTTATACTGTCACTTGAACCTCGGGTGCACAGGAACTTTGGGTGTAACTGAACCTTGGTGCAACCGCACCTCATTTATATACCTTAATTGAACCTTGGTGCAATCGCACCTCATTTATATACTGTAACCTAACCTTAGGTGCAATTGAACCTCAGGTGTTTATGCACCTCACCGGAAATATAGCAAGTTAACTATGAGATTGATAAATCTCATACCTTTTTAAGTTTTATGTATCCTCTTGGGACTTCTGTTTATATAATGTCATACTATTTTATAGTATAAATATTTACTATTGTTAAACTGCATAAATTCATGTTGTGCCTTACTACCAGAATAAACAGGGTGTGAACTTTTATTAGTTTTATCGTCTCTGTAAAGCCTACACAGTTAAAGTTATAGCAACAGATCGAACCCCTTTTAGAAGTATATATTTATATATATACACCTTGATATGTCGTCGTCCTATAAGTGGTCAATGCGCTGACTGGAGATACACGCCTGTGGTGGCGACGCAACAGGACCATAACTCCCAAAATCTATCCCAACCTTCCTTTTATGGTCATGAACCGTATGTTTAAATTTCATACATTTCTTTTCACTTAAACTAAAGTTATAGTGCGAAAACCAAAAGTATTCGGACGGCGACGACGATGACGACACTGACGCCAACGTGATACCAATATACGACCAAAAATTTTTCAATTTTTGCGGTCGTATGAAAATGTGAACTGAAAGTATTAACTTTTTTTTTTACCTAAATCGTTTAATTCTAAAGCAATAAACTAAACTAACAAATAACCTGACATTTTGTAAGATCAATGTATAATTGAGATAACTGTGCAGTTTTATGAAATTTCAAAATGTTATAGAAATTTTTAAAGGTAAATATCTGAAATTTAGTCTAAACTGAAAATTCTAGCATTTATATGCCCCATTTATGGGTATTATGTTTTCTGATCTGTGCGTCCGTTCGTTTGTCCGTCCTTCCATCCGTCTGTTCGTCCGTCTGTCCCGCTTCAGGTTAAAGTTTTGGTCGAGGTAGATTTTGATTAAGTTGAAGTCCAATCAACTTCAAACTTAGAACACATGTTCCCTAATGATATGATCTTTTTAATTTTAATGCCAAATTAGAGTTTTTATCCAATTTTCACGGTCCACGGAACATAGAAAATGATAGTGCGGATGGGACATCCGTGTACTAGGGAAACATTCTTGTTTCATTTATTTTAAAATCAGCTTGAATTTTTTAAAATAAATCTTTAAAGGTAAATATCTTACTTAAGTTTGAACTGAAAATTCTAGCTTTTTTTCACTTATTTCAAAATCTGCTTGAATTTTTTAAAATAAGCCGTAAGCTTAACATTTTGTCCCAATATTTTCATTTTTAGCATCAGCGGCCATGATTTGTGATGGACCAAAGCCTTATATACAATATTCAAACTAGATTTCCTAAGAAGCATCCAGGTAAAGTTTTATAACATTTACAGTGGATATATTATTTTACAAAACTTCATAGTAAAAGTGGCACAGTTTTAGCCGCCTAGAGAGTTCCTATGGAAAATTGCATTGTTTATATTTACAGAAATGCAACCTGAAAATATTGCTCTACAAACATTTCTCTGCTGAATTGTCCATATTTATGCATAAATGAAAAATGTGAAGTTAATAGTAAGAATGATATCAGTTTGTATACATTTAGTGGTGAAGTTAAAATCATCCCTTCAAAAAGTTTACGGACGCCATCACGAGTTGCTTGACAGTTATGCAATATCAGTTTTACTAATGACAAGGGATATATTTATATGTTCCAATTGTCATTTCTACAATCCGTCCCATTTTCCCAGAATGTGACCTACCTATTTACACTTATCACGGGGTTTGTACTAACATGAGCAACACAATGGATGACACATGTGGAGCAGGATCTGCTTACCCTTCCTCTTGCTCAGTCTTTATTTTTCTATGTTGTGTTTAATGTACTGTTGGTTGTATGTTGGTCTCTTTCTTTTTTTAGCCATGGGTACTCATTTTATTTTCGACTTGAAAGTTTGAATGTCCCTTTGATATATTTCGTTTCTTTTTAAGTGGCTCACTTATATATATTCAGGCTAGAATAGTTCCATACTTACATAAAGATAAATGTACATGTCATATGAAGAGAACAGGACTAGACATACATGGGCTACATTTGTAATTTACTATTTCCCAAATGGAACTATATATATTTAAAGGAGGAAATGCTATCATGCAGGACACAAAGGGGAAATCATATCTTGATATTTAAATAATACAAACTCACTTGGCACAAAAAATGTGTTGATATATCCATTTTTGTCAGAACTTCTGCCAAGGCTTTGAAATTGCTTTGAACTTTTATCTCTTTCCATTTTGATAATACCAAATACTTCGCAACCTCTATATCATTTGGATAGTTGTGTGTGATACTATCCCATTTCTTCGACATTTCTAGATATGACACTAATTCATGCATTTGGTTTGATACACAGTTGGTTGAGAAACGCAGTAATTCAATATCACTTGGTATCTGGCTTAAAGCATCATCGCTTAAACCTGTAAAAAACATTGATATAACAATTAAACATGTTAAATCTTCCTTGTAGTTAAATGTTTACTTTAGGTAGTATCTTTCAAGGAATTCCATATGTTCAGTTACAATATTTTTAAAAGTAAATACATAGCAAGAATTGGGCTGAACAAATATAAGAGCGAATAGGTTGTGTCTACTCCAAATGTAAAAGTGATCAAACGATGGACGGCGTAACCGAAATGATAAAAAAAGTATTGAAGGACCTTTGGGCAAATGAAAGGGAAACAAGTTGTCATAGGGGCAAATCAAAACCATAGATCGAAAAAGAACAGGCAACATCATGTCTATCAAATGCTTAAATGATGTCGCTCACCTTGGTATGTGTAGAAAATAAAAGGATATTGAGTATGTGCATATTCAACAACAAACTCATCATAAATACCAGGATTGAAATTTTATATTTGCGCCAGACGCACATTTCGTCTACAAATTAAAAGACTCATCAGTGATGCTCGAATAAAAAATGTTAAAAAGGCCAAATAAAGTACGAAATTGACAAAGGACACTCTCCAACATTGTAGACGAAAATAGAATTCATGACAAAGATCTCTGTTTTGTTGATCATTCACATAACTAGTCACTGGCTCAGACGTACTTTATATATAAACAAGTCTAAATTGAAAACTTTGTTCAATAACCTATGATTACGTTGGATAAAAACCGCAATTTTAATACGTGTGCATGTAAAACAAATTTCGTTGTAGAAGGGTCTAAATACAGCACGAACAACATTTTCCAAAAGACAAAAAAAACGTGAAAAAAGTATATTTAAACAATACGCATTTGACTAACGGGTCGAACAACTGATGTTCTTTAACCCTGCTCACTGCCATTGGCAATTGCCAAATAAAATTGATGACGAAATGTAACAAAATGGATCTTAATATAAAGTTAATACTAAACAGAAAACAATAAATTTGTGGCCTAGATGATCATATGCCACAAACACAAGGTGTCAATATTTTTTTGTACACCAGACCAGATATATATTGCTTTTTTGGTTGTTTTAAACTTTTTCATAAATATCAGGTAAATTCAGAAATGTAGGTGTTGTACATGCTATAGGTGTAGATCACCAAATTATCAGTAATGCAATTGTCCAAATATTTTCAATGAGAACTACTCCTTTAATCAAATTTTTCAAAGGCCTTGCTCATATCTACCTTTAATGTAAAGTTATAATATGACACTTACTGTATGGGTGAGAGTACTAATGCTTACAATGCAATTAGCCAAATAATTAACTTTATCTAAGCTTAAGCAAGCAACATAAATCCTTTGAAAAAATAATTTATCGCCATTGATTTTAAAATCTCGTACAATTCTTTACTGATATGAAACTTTTATATAAATTTTATAAATATCGGAGAAGAAATTAAAGCTTCCCAGAGCTTACAATGCATTTTCAATTTAACAAAAAAAATCCTGGCATCCATTTTTATAAATTAATATATCAATACTGATTTTTAAACTTCAGCATGATATTGCTTATAAATAAATTTTATAAAAAAAAAGAGTTATATGCTGATCAGTCTCTTCTATCCTATGTCATGAAAAACATGATTAAATATAAAGATTTCACATTCGGTCGAGTTTCATGGCTAAAAATTTTTACATGATCGATGGTCTAGAATTTGGTGATGTCTTACGATTAGATAAGAGTGATCCAGCGTCAATTACCATCTGCTATTATGTGATGTCTGACTTGATATAACTTATCAACATATTTTAAAGGAGTAACAAGACGGGATCACATGTGGAGCAGAATCTGATTATCCTTCCAGAGCACCTTTGATCACCACCAGTTTTAGTGGGGTTCTCATTCCTATGTCTTTGGTTTTCTATGTTGTGTTTTGTGTGCTGTTTTTTGTTTGTATTTTTCTTTCTAGCCATGACTTTGTCAGTTTATTTTCTACTTATAAGTTTGAATGTCCCTTTGGTATCCTTCAGCTCTCTTTTAAAGATATTACAGTGCATTTTTTTCATATAGTTTCATTTCATAACTTCTTTCAAAATAATTGATCATCACTGTTTTTATAAGTGATGACCATGACATGACCTTAAAATTGTCTTGACACTCCACTTTGTCAATTGTTAATCCACTAAAAGAAAATCATCACATTTTTATTAACATTCACAATTTCACATGTTGACACAGATTTTGAATCCACACAACTTACCTGGACAATTCTGCTCACACTCTTCCTTCTTCTGTAAAGATAGTAGAATATATAATACTAATTACTTGAATAAAACATATAAGGCAGAAATCAAGAATATTATAAACACGATAATAGACTACATTTTACAAACAGACAAGTCCATTTAACACTAACAGAAAACTAATAGAGAAAGTGATTACACAATAAGATCTTAAAGATAAATTGTGTGAAATTACTTGGTTCTAAATAGGAATATTAGCATTTTGACCTAAATTATATATTTTATGTTAAAAATCTAATTGTTTTGTATATCTTGATATAATATTCAAATTCCTCAAGTCAAGAAGGAATGAAACTTTCTTTTACCCCATGATATAAATAGACATTCAATAGCAGGTGCCTCAATTAAATGTACACTAAGTGACATCGACATTTTTCCATTTTTACGTTTACCGCCATAAGCCTGTAAATGTCATGGTGGGTCACATATAACAACCAACATGTTTCAATTTAATCTTTGCACTGCATGTTTTCTTTAGTATATTATATACAAGGAGCTTTGATTATATTTTTGAAATATTCGTCCAACATCAATAAAATACCAAGGATTTAGACACAGTAGGCTTCATTTGAAAAGGTGATATGCTAACATAGCAAATCATGTAAGGAGCTATAGCTAATGTTTAAAAATATTCCTATTCTTATACAAGATGATAAGAGAACTAAATTTGAAAATTTCAACACAATATATCTGCACATTAATTTAAAAGATTGGATTATTTACCAATATATACAAATTAATATCCTATTCTGACTCTATAGCTGGGTAGTTATTTATCTATGCTAACTCAGTTATCTACAGTACTTAAGTCTCATGTGAACAGGGTCTTACAGACAGTTTTGAACTGTATCAGATCTACGCATACATGATAAAGGCTGTGTTCACATACAATGTGGCCGAACAACACTGATAATTAACGTGTGCACTACACTACACATGATTAATGTATTGTTTGGTCACACTTGAATATTTATGTATATCTGACATGTCTGAATCATTTGATTAGTTATTCTAAAAATAGTAGATGTTTTTTTTTGTTAAATATTCCTAAATAAACTTTCTATACAGATACATGTCTCACCTGTATTTTATGTAAATATCACAATGCTGATGTTGAAATTAAAAAGCTATGTCTCAATATCTGATTTTTCACTGAACAGCATTCAGAGTCAATGAATCATGACCAGGGGGTGCCCAACCCAGGATAACGTTGAGAGTTCCATCTATATGTCCCCATTCAAATACATTGATTGTCAAACTAGAGGCTCTAAAGAGCCTGTGTCGCTCACCTTGGTCTATGTGAATATTAAAGGAAGCAGATGGATTCATGACAAAATTGTGTTTTGGTGATGGTGATGTGTTTGTACATCTTACTTTACTGAACACTGCTGCTTAAAATTATCTCTATCTATAATGAACTTGGCCCATTAGTTTCAGTGGAAAATGTCAGTAAAAATTTACAAATTTTATGAAAATTGTTAAAAATTGTTAAAAATTGACTATAAAGAACAATAACTCCTAAGGGGGTCAATTGACCATTTCGGTCATGTTGACTTATTTGTAAATCTTACTTTGCTGAACATTATTGTTGTTTACAGTTTATCTCTATCAATAATAACATTCAAGATAATGACCAAAAACAGCAAAATTTCCTTAAAACTAACAATTCAGGGTCAGCAACCCAATAACAGGTTGTCCTATTCATCTAAAAATTTCAGAGCTGATAAATGTTGACCTGATCAACAATTTTACCCTTTGTAAGATTTGCTTTAAATGCTTTGGTTTTTGAGTTATAAGCCAAAAACTCATTTTACCCCATGTTCTATTTTTAGCCATGGCGGCCATCTTGGTTGGATGGCCGGGTCACTGGACACATTTTTCAAACTACTAACCCAAAAGATGATTGTGGCCAAGTTTGGATTAATTTGGCCCAGTAGTTTCAGAGGAGAAAATTTTTGTAAAAGATTACTAATCTTTACGAAAAATGGTTAAAAATTGACTATAAAGGGCAATAACTCCTAAAGGGGTCTACTGACCATTTCAGTCATGTTGACTTATTTGTTAATCTTTCTTTGATGAACATTATTGCTGTTTATAGTTTATCTCTATCTATAATAAAATTCAAGATAATAACCAAAAAGAGCAAAATGTCCTTAAAATTACTAATTCAGGGCCAGCAACCCAACAACGGGTTGTCTGATTCATCTGAAAATTTCAAGGCAGATAGATCTTGAACTGATAAACAATTTTACCCCATGTCAGATTTGCTATAAATGCTTTGGGTTTTGAGTTATAAGCCAAAAACTGCATTTTACCCTATGTTCTATTTTTAGCCATGGCGGCCATCTTGGTTTGATAGCCGGGTCACCGGACACATTTTTCCAACTACTAACCCAAAAGATGATTGTGGCCAAGTTTGGATTAATTTGGCCCAGTAGTTTCAGAGGAGAAGATTTTTGTAAAATATTACTAAGATTTACGAAAAATGGTTAAAAATTGACTATAAAGGGCAATAACTCTTAAAGGAGTCAACTGACCATTTCAGTCATGTTGACTTATTTGTAAATCTTACTTTGCTGAACATTATTGCTGTTTACTGTTTATCTCTATCTATAATAATATTCAAGATAATAACCAAAAACAGCAAAATTTCCTTAAAATTACTTATTCAGGGGCAGCAACCCAACAATGGGTTATCCGATTCATCTGAAAATTTCAGGGCAGATAGATCTTCACCTGTTTAACAATTCTACCCCATGTCAGATTTGCTCTCAATGCTTTGGTTTTTGAGTTATGAGCCAAAAACTTTACCCCTATGTTTTATTTTTAGCCATGGCGGCCATCTTGGATGGTTGGCCGGGTCACCGGACATATTTTTTAAACTAGATACCCCAATGATGATTTTGGCCAAGTTTGGTTTAATTTGGCCCAGTAGTTTCAGAGGAGAAGATTTTTGTAAAAGTTAACGACGACGACGGACGCCGGACGCCAAGTGATGAGAAAAGCAGGCCATGTGAGCTAAAAAGGGGGTCCAACCACTGGACACCTCCCCCTAGGTGTCCAACAGTTTATTTTTATCAATTGAAACAAAGTAAAGTTCAGTTTACGCATTTAGGATCAGGGATGATTCCACTATATAGTTTAGGGCCGCTTAACGGCCCTCAAATCGGCCAGCGGCCCCAAAAAAATGTTTCCCAATTCAGGAAAATAAAACAAAAATCGGTATTTCCGGAAAAGTTTCCGTCATCGATTACGGCAACTATAATTTTTCATAGTTTGTCGTCAAAACATAGTAAAATCCGGATAAAAATGCTGACTATGATCGCATTTTATTAACAACGATTTAATTATGTCAACATGAGGTAAACAATTTTAGCGGCCGGATTCAATTGTAGTTAAAATGTTATAAGAGTATGTGGTCTCGTAAAAGTAGATCGCTCAGCAGGTTGATAAAAAATATGCTTTTTGTCAAAATGGGTGTCAAAACAGACCTCGGCAAAGAGCAAATTTTATATAACATTGATGAATGAATGTGAATCATTATGGTAAAAGCTGCTGCGGGCAGATCGCCCAGCAGAGCCGGTTATGTTGATTAAAACTTGTTTTGTAAAAGAAATTATTTTATATTTTTCTCTTTTTTCAAAAAGACAAAAGTTTGAGCGTTTTTGAAAATAATGTTGATGAAATAAGACCCCCCCCCCCCCAAAAAAAAAATACGATGTCATCATTATGGAACTGTTTCAAAAGATATGAAAATAATCCAAATAATTTTAAAGTTCACTGGTTCAATTGCTTTAAATAACTTATCAATTAAGCATATATATATACTTTTGTAATTGCTTTTCTTAATTCAACAATTGGCCAGTTCTATTTGAAATATATTTAAATTTTTTTCTCTGGTTAATATGGCAAGCCGTTTTGCTATTTAATCTAACTTCAAGATATCTCATAAACTTTATAAGATATCTTATATAATAGTTCATTAGATATTTGATATAGTTTGAAAGTTTGAAAGATATCAAATAAAGTTTATAAGATATTTTATATAGTTCACGAGATATCTGAAATAATTTATGAGATGTAGTTTATAAGATATCTCATATAATTTTCTTAATATGATATCTCATACAAAACATATTTATAAGATATTTCATATACTTTAAGATATCTTAAATAAATCTTATATATTATATGAGATATCGTATATATTATGAGATAATTTGAAATTCAAATAAATAGCTAAAGGGCCTGCCATAGGTTTATGTTAGCTGGTACTTGTGGTGTTTTTTGTAATAGGCCTCGTTTACCAAAGTTAAGATGATAGTGCATCATATGCAATGATATTCATGTATTACAACTTCCCTGGTCTCAATCCAATAATTTCTTCATGCAATCAGTGTACAGAAGAAATTAACTTAATATTCATTTTCCGTTTTTACAGGAAAATGATATATTATTTCGTCTTATATTGTATGCATAAAAAATTCCCAATTTGATATTCAAGGGACCCATTTGTAAACACCTGGAATCATCCCTGAGGATACCAACACCGCTACAATTGAAGCTCAATGTGAACCTTATCTTAAACACACAATACCTAACTAATGCTGTACAGTCTTCTTAAGATTATCTTTTGCGTATAAATAGTAAGCAGTTTACTACTATACATTTTATACATCTGGCCAAAAAGGGATCTCCATGGCCTGTTAAACGATGGCGGCCTTCCATCGTTAAAATATCATGCGCCATCGTCAAAAGATGCCCGCCATCATTAAATAATCTTCCGCCATAGTCAAATGAAACCCGCATTGTCAAAAATTGTTTTCGTTTTTCTAGCAGCCGCCATTTTTGTTAGCAATTATAATCAATTAACCCTTAGGTTATTGTATTATAATCCATAGGGCCCCCCTTGATTACAGTTTTAATGCCCTGAGGTATATCCGGCCAAAGATCACTAATCACTCGTACAGGTAGATCGACACACCTTGCATGAGATCAAGATAGATGACTGATTGCATTATTTAATAACAATTTTCAGCAAATGGAAATTAGATTAAAAAATAAATTTTAAATCCAGTAATAAAGAAAAAAAAGTTCAAGTTGAACACGTGCTTATATTGACGACTTACGCAATCAGCATCCCCCCTTTTTAAACAAGTACAAAATAAGACATTAAACTGAACATTATTCATGCCATATAACACGAGCACAGCAATTATCGATAATATTTAATATCTTTACAAGTTCAAAAGTAAATACACAATTATTAACTATAACTTGATCTGAAGAAATTTTGTATCGTAATTCCGAATTCATTCTGTAATTTACAATCAAATTGATACATCCAGTCTTCCAGTTTTCATTCAGTATCGAAAGATAAATGTTGCATAGTAAATATATTACTATGAAATAAGCTATTTAAAGTCATTAAAAAAATTCAGTTGTAAACGTTTGTCCTCCAAATCTTTTCTTCAGTGTTTTACAAAACTATTACGAAACTTCTGGTATTTGATGCTGCAAATCGTCGATTCCAGTTCTGCCTTTGACAGTGAAAAAAAAAATAAAAAAATATCCAACCGATTTTTAAGCCCTATTCAATTACCAAAATAGCAAGAATACGAAGTGGGAACCCCAAGGACAGCACATCATTCTTGACAAAGGGGGAGCAATGCAGGCTTGGCATTGGAATTGTTACAAATGACATTAAATGAAAATATTTGTTATTCTATGCTGAAATAAATAAAATAAGCAATCAAGTTATATCAGCCTTCTCACCATTCCTTTCATGGAAATTAAGCAATAAAATGTTTTCGATCACGCCACACCCGTGAACGCGGGATTTTGTCATGGTGAAAGTTCCTCTATCGTTCAGTTTTCATCCATGGAGATTCCTGCAGGCTTTGATATATGCAATGCATCTGGTTAAGAATTGGCCACATCTTCCTATCTTTATCATGTTTATGTTAGTAATAAAATAGATTGATCATGTTTATAATCATCCTATCTTTATCATGTTTATGTTAGTAATAAAATAGATTGATCATGTGTATAATCAAAACATGCTCCTAAAAAAATCTGAGTTAACAATATTGTCATTGTTATTTATTATGACATATTGTTATTATATTTTTTTATGAGATTTTGTCATATTTTATTGCACTGATAATTTTAAACACAAAATATATACCTTATCTTGGTTCCAAACCAGCCAGTTTCCTGCATTGTGTGTTAGTTTATGTTTGTCACACATCCATTCACTGGTTTGCACAGCTTCCGTTTCACTGATGAAACATTGCATCTGAGAACATGAATATTCAATGTGAAAAGGTGATTGTTGGCTGCGTTTTGCATGGATTGTGGACTGATAGAAATCTGATATTCTCTCCATTGTTGTAACCAAGCATTCCTTAACACCTGTAGCTATATCTGGTACAATTAATCCTGAGGAGGTTCTGTGGATGATGTAAAGAAGAATCTTGTTGCCTTCAACACATACAACAATATCATGTGACTTGTCAAAAGATAAACCAATAAATCCTGAAAACAGGAGTGTTCTTCCCTCGTACTGCTTTAAAGTCCACATGCTCAGACATGCACTGATGAGACGATTTGGTAGGGCTGGTGGTATGATGGTTCCTTTGAAAAGAAATGCTAAACAAATAGCTCTCTCTGGTGTACACTCTTTGTCCATGAAGCTGGTGGTGTTTCGCTCTATAACCATGCAGGGAACAAAAAAGTTTTCCACTGGTAACCGACTTCCTGTAATTGTATCATATCTTCGCTGCTCTGCCAAGATGTCCAAATAAATAAGAATGTTAAATATAAACTCTTTGTATGGCAGAATTGCACTGAAATCTTTTTGTTCCCAAATAAAATAGAGGTCCTCCCGTCTTATGGTCCCACTTTCTGACATCCGCTTGAAAGTTTCCTGCATTCTTGTTTCTTTGGGCCAAAATACTTTATCTGCAAAATATAACAAAATAAAATCTTATAAAAATAGAACAAAATGTGGTGTTAATTGCTAACAACTTGTCAACACAAAACAAACCGATTGGTATATCAGGTAGGGTTAAACATGTTTGTAACTAATTAAAGTTCCCTTGAAATCCTACAAAAGTATTTGACCAGAGAATTATTTGAGTTTTGTGAACTAGTAATTGGGTTCAAAACTTTACCTTGCCATTATGTTTTACAACTTCACATTATATTGACCAAGTGTACTAAGTTTCAACTCCATATGACCACAACTCCAAGATAAGCTACTGTCATAAGCATTTTGTATAAGTTTTCATGAAATTGTGTTGAGAAATTTGGGGACAAACGTACGGACATTGGTAAATCCTAATGACCCTAGCTGTACTATTGTAGGGGCATAGGAATGGGTTGGTTTATGTTTAATGTACAAGTTTGAAAACCAAATGGACTAATTTTAGGTTTTGATCTACGTTACTTTCGCAATAAGTGCTAAGAAATTAAGTAAAGACCCTGTAGATCATTGCATTACACATGTAACATTAATATAAATTGTAGGATGAAACAAAGATCAATTAAAAGATACATATTATCGCATAAACAGAAAGTAAGCGAATTCATTTCAGCTTTAATTGGTTTTTAACAGGATGAATAATACGAGTGAAAACCCTGGTATTGAAAAACTGTCTGCTAATTATATAATCATTCTTTAAAAAGCACTAAGAACATAACAATCATTGCTCAATATCATATATATATAACATATAAAAATATGTACTCTGACTCATTTCAAACAACGGAATTCATAAATTATTCTTTTAAACATGTTAAAGGTCAGAGTTCCAATATTAGTTGTAATATAAATATATTTGTATCTGTCACAAACACATAAAAAGAACACTCAACTGTGAAACAAGAATGGAAAAGCTCCAACCAATAGTATTGACACAAATGAGTATATATTGAAAACACAACCTGAACTGACATAAATACCTGTCACAAAGGACTTCATGATCTCTATAATAGGTATTGACATGAATACATGTCATAAACGACCCCATAACCTCCATAATAAGTATGGAAATAAATACCTGTCACAAAAAACACATTTCCTCAATTATTAGTATTGACATAAATATGTGTCACTAAGGACCTAGTACCTCCAAAATAAGTATTGACATACATGCCCGTCACTAAGGAACTAATTACCTCTATAATAAGTATTGACATACTTACCTGTCACTAAGGATCTCCTAACCTCCATAATAAAACTGATATAAATATCTGTCACAAAGACTTGCATAACCTCCATAATAAGTATTGACATAAATACATGTCACAAAGAATTTCATAGCATCCATAATACGTATTGACATAAATACCTGTCACAAAGACCCTCAGTACCTCCATAATAAGTATTGACATAAATACCTGTCATTAAGACCCTCAGTACCTCCATAATAAGTATTGATACAAATACCTGTCACTAAGGACCTCATAACCTTGATAGTAAGTACTGACTTAAATACCTGTCATTAAGAACCTCATTACCTCCAAAATAAGTATTGACATGAATACCTGTCACAAAGACTGGGAGTACCTCCATTTATAATAAGTATTAATATTAATATCTTTCATTAAGACCCTCATTACCTCAATAATAAGTATTGACATAAATATCTGTCATTAAGACCCTCAGTACCTCCATAATAAGTATTGACATAAATATCTGTCATTAAGACCCTCAGTACCTCCATAAGTATTGATATAAATACCTGTCACTAAGGACCTCATAACCTCAATAGTAAGTATTGACTTAAATACCTGTCATTAAGAACCTCATTACCTCCAAAATAAGTATTGACATGAAAACCTGTCACAAAGACTGGCAGTACCTCCATAATAAGTATTGATATGAATACCTGTCACAAAGGATCTCATAACTTCCACCATAAGAAGTGGGTTGATGATGACGTAATTTCCTAGCTGTGGAGTCTCAAAGTATACAATCTTCCCAAGTGAGTGGTTGAAATGCAGGAAATCTTTGAGTTGGTCTGGAGACAATACTGACACCTTGCTTATAGCATTTAATTCTTCAACATCCTCTAATGACAAGATTTGTTTTCCTTCGGCCACCAGTTCTGCAATCTCAAGCTCAAGGGGGACACATGCATTTGGCATTTGTTCGCCCCAGCACGGATGTTCAAACGTAAGATCTGTAATGGTCTTTTTGAGGACGTCAATTTCTGGGTCTGTTTTATCCCTTGCATTAACAAATATCCGTTGTGTAAGGATTAGGTGGTTTCTTCCCTCATGATCCTTGAACAACTCCTCTACTCCATTGTACAACTGTTCACGCTTGGACTCAACATCCTCCTGAAAGGTGATAATTAAAGACATTATCTATGATCTTTTAAAAATGATTTTTTTTCTAAAATGAATGGTCATAGTAAACATTAAAGAACATTACAAAACAGTTCATGCTTTTTATTTACTAAATAGATTTAATACACACCAATAGTTATGTATTTTGAAGTGTTATGTGTTGTCTACTAATAATATAAACAGAAAGGGAGGAATCAATGGAAAACCCCTCCCCTCAATAAACTAGAGGCTCTAAAGAGCCTGTGTCGCTCACCTTGGTCTATGTGAATATTAAACAAAGGACGCAGATGGATTCATGACAAAATTGTGTTTTGGTGATGGTGATGTGTTTGTAAATCTTACTTTACTGAACATTCTTGCTGCTTACAATTATCTCTATCTATAATGAACTTGGCCCAGTAGTTTCAGAGGAGAAGATTTTTGTAAAAGATAACTAAGATTTACGAAAAATGGTTCAAAATTGACTATAAAGGGCAATAACTCCTAAAGGGGTCAACTGACCATTTCAGTCACGCTGACTTATTTGTAAATCTTACTTTTCTGAACATTATTGCTGTTTACAGTTTATCTCTATCTATAATAATATTCAAGATAATAACCAAAAACAGCAAAATTTCCTTAAAAAAAACCAATTCAGGGGCAGCAACCCAACAACAGGTCGTCCGATTCATCTGAAAATTTCAGGGCAGATAGATCTTGACCTGATAATCAATTTTACTACATATCAGATTTGCTCTAAATGCTTTGGTTTTTGAGTTATAAGCCAAAAACTGAATTTTATCCCTATGTTCTATTTTTAGCTGTGGCGGCCATCTTGGTTGGTTGACCGGGTCATGCCACACATTTTTTAAACTAGATACCCCAATGATGATCGTGGCCAAGTTTGGTTTAATTTGGCCCAGTGGTTTCAGAGGAGAAGATTTTTGTAATAGATTACTAAGATTTACAAAAAATGGTTAAAAATTGACTATAAAGGGCAATAACTCCTAAAGGGGTCAACTGACCATTTCAGTCATGTTGACTTATTTGTAAATCTTACTTTGCTGAACATTATTGCTGTTTACAGTTTATCTCTATCTATAATAATATTCAAGATAAATAACCAATAAACAGCTGCGCCATGAGCGCATGATACGCCCGACGTCTTGTGTGGAAGTTTTATGCAATAATCATAAATAGTTTCTGAGAAAGTTTTAAGCAATAACCATATACTGTTTTTGAGAAAGGGCGGGACATGTGAAACCCCCAACCCTGTTTTTTTTTACAAAAAACTAAATATCACTAAAATAAAATTTTGAATCAAAACCAAAAAGTATACAGATCTTTAGATTAATATAACAAAGAAGTGTGTAAACTTTTAAGCAATAATCATAAATTATTTTTGAGATACGGCGCAACATGTAAAAAAAAACCTCCCCTATTTAACAAAATACTCAATAACTCCAAAATAACGTTTTGAATCATCACCAAAAAGTATACAGATCTTTAGATTGATATAACAAAGAAGTGTGTAAAGTTTTAAGCAATAATCATAAATTGTTTTTGAGATACGGCACAACATGTAAAAAAAAACCTCCCCCTTTTTTACAAAATACTCAATAACTCAAAAATGAAATTTTGAATCATCACCAAAAAGTATACAGATCTTCAGATTAATATAACAAAGACTTGTGTAAAGTTTTAAGCAATAATCATAAATCGTTTTTGAGATATGGTGCGACATGTAAAAAAACCCTCCCCCTTTTTTACAAAATACTCAATAACTCAAAAATGAAATTTTGAATCATCACCAAAAAGTATACAGATATTAAGATTAATATAACTAAGAAGTGTTTAAAGTTTTAAGCCATAATCAAGAATCGTTTTTGAGATACGGTGCGACATGTGAAAAAAACACACCCCTGTTTTAGTTACAAAGTGCCGTAACTCGAAAAGTCTTAATCTTATTTTCACTAAAAAGTATACAGATCATTTGACCATCGTAAGTAACAACTATGTTAAGTTTCATGAAATTTGGATAAGTCGTTCTCAAGTTACGGTGCGACATGTTTACGCCGGACAGACAGACGGACGGACAGACAGACGGACGGACGGACGGACAGACAGACGGACGGACACCGGACATTTGTATACCATAATACGTCCCGTCAAAATTTTGACGGGCGTATAAAAACAGCAAAATTTCCTTAAAATTACCAATTCAGGGGCAGCAACCCAAAAACAGGTTGTCCGATTCATCTGTAAATTTCAGGGCAGATAGATCTTGACCTGATAATCAATTTTACTACATGTCAGATTTGCTCTAAATGCTTTGGTTTTTGAGTTATAAGGCAACAAGAGGCTGTCACAACGACAGCAAACCGGATTTATTAATATTTATTTGTGTCCTGGCAATATCACAAGAACCATTACTGATGAATGGTGAAAGTTGAAAATCGTCAATATCAACTTTGACCTCCATTTTGTCATCAGTATCAACATCTTAAAATTTGAAAAGCTTAGATTGAATGGTTCATGAGTAAATGCAACAACGTGAATGGAAACGCCATTTCACAATCTTTCAAGAACCATAACTCCTGAACGGTAAAAGTCAAAATCGTCATTATTGAACTTGACCTCTAATTTGCCATCAGTAACAACATATAAAAATTTCAAAAGCTTTGGTTGAATGGTTCATGAGAAAATGCACGGACACGACTGGAAACACCATTTTTCAATCTTTCAAGAACCATAACTCCTGAATGGTAAAAGTCGCAATCGTCATTATTGAACTTGACCTCCATTTTGTCATCAGTAACAACATATTAAAATTTGTGAAGCTTTGGTAAAACAGTTCATGCGTAAATGCACGGACACGACTGGAAACACCATGTTTCAATCTTTCAAGAACCATAACTCCTGAACGGTAAAAGTCAAAATCGTCATTATTAAACTTGACCTCCATTTTGTCATCAGTAACAACATATTAAAATTTGGGAAGCTTAGGTAGAACAGTTCATGTGTAAATGCACGGACACGACTGGAAACTCCATTTTTCAATCTTTCAAGAACCATTACTCCTGAACGGTAAAAGTCAAAATCGTCATTATTGAACTTGACCTTCATTTAGTTGTCAGTAACAACATATTAAAATTTGGGAAGCTTAGGTAGAACAGTTCATGCGTAAATGCACGGACACGACTGGAAACTCCATTTTTCAATCTTTCAAGAACCATAACTCCTGAACGGTAAAAGTCAAAATCGCCATTATTGGACTTGATCTCCATTTTGTCATCAGTAACAACATATTAAAATTTGGAAAGCCTAGGTATAACAGTTCATGCGTAAATGCAGGGACACGACTGGAAACTCCATTTTTCAATCTTTCAAGAACCATAACTCCTGAACGGTAAAAGTCAAAATCGCCATTATTGAACTTGACCTTCATTTAGTTGTCAGTAACAACATATTAAAATTTTAAAAGCTTTGGTTGAACGGTTCATGAGTTAATGCACGGACAACATTTGATTCCCTCCCTCACGCCCGCCCGCCCGCCCGCCCGACCGACCGCCCGCCCGACCGCCGTACATCCCCAAATCAATAACCGACATTTTTGTCACAAAAATCCGGTTAAAAACTGAATTTTACCCCTATGTTCTATTTTTAGCTGTGGCGGCCATCTTGGTTGGTTGGCCGGGTCATGCCACACATTTTTTAAACTAGATACCCCAAATGTGATTGTGGCCAAGTTTGGTTTAATTTGGACCAGTAGTTTCAGAGAAGAAGATTTTTGTAAAAGATCATAGATGCCAACCCCCTTTTGACACAATCAGTAACAAACTATCAAATTTTCCGTATTTTTAAAAAGTTTTCAGTAATCATTCATAAACGTGCATTTACCAATAAAAATTACTGACGAGCATACATGTCAAGTGACATGATATTCGCGTGTAATACACGCTTTTTCAACGGTTTACACGCGAGCATTTTGTCACATGGCGTGTACACGCTTTTCACCACTTTACACGCAATTACACGCTTTTTCGTTCTTTTCATTTTTTGGTCGTTAGTGATATCGCTATTCTCGGGTTTTTCCTTATTCGGCGATAAATACCGAAAAATTCGAAGTAATTGTTTGGCTGCCGTATTGTTTATTTTTCAATATGGACAAACTGTAAAAGGTAAGTAGTTTGTGATTAGTTTTAACGATTTTGTGACTTTCTTTCAAATTCACTTTATAGGGGAAATGTGCACAGAAAGAGGTCACTTTCAGGGTCTGTACCGTCGTCTAAAGTGCTGATTGTTAAGCCAAAACGATGTGTACGGCAAGATTCAAGATTTATAAATTATATTTTGGAGTTCGAGTTTAAATGATCCAGTAACAAGTAACGCATAATTTGTGCATTCTATGTTGCAATGATAAAAAAACCAATACATGTGAGAGGAGAAATACAATGTAGCTATTTGAATAAGCATTTTAACATGTTTATCTAATGGAAATCAAATTTATAAAATATTTTTCTTTTTCAATTTCAGTTTCAAATCTAGCCAACATGGCAACAGATTTCTACAGGCCATGGGGATAAAAATATCACAGAACTGTTGGATCAGCTCTCATAGTACCAGCTTTCTTCTGATGAACTACCCAGTTTTAACCAGGCAATAGCAATGGAGCAATGGCAGAGATAATAGATGACATTTTACATTGCCAAAAAAAAAATCATTATGACATTCTTTCAAATCTTGAAGCTAATTCAGTCAAATATCAATTCCTACTGTGGGAGAGCCTTTTCAATTATAAAGATATTGACACTGAATTCTGATCAGAATTTGACTATGTTACACTTGTATTGTGTGCTGTTATCAAATAAATGTAACTAAACTTGAAACTGGCAGTTGTTTTGAATATGTGCCTAGTGGTGGTGCTTTAAAAGCAACATACATGTAACAGACCACTGTTTAATACAACAAAAATTCACAGTAGAATATATATTGTTTTTTTATATTCACAAATTTGTATGAAATTATGAACATTACCACATTCATATTAACAAGTCCGCATCTACGTCACGCGTTTTCACACGCTTTTTGACATGTCATGTCATGTCATGACATGATTTCCCATTGTCAGAGGTTGACATGTATGCTGACGAGTGGTTGCAAAGTGATGTACACTAAAATTTGTCATTTAACATGTTGTCTGTAGTATGTATTCCATTCATTAATTGTTCAGATGTTCTTGACTCAAACATTTTTGTTTTGTCAAGGAGAAGTAGAGAAAGCGGGAAAGCTACTTAATAAAATGCAAGTTTGCCTCTTCGGAAGTCAGTTAGTTACCCAACAATAGGTTGATAACTCCCGAGAAACCGGAAGCATTACATTGGCGTTTCCTAAATACTGGACCAGGACGGAAAAGTAATGATAAAAATCCGCGTTTTACAAAATTGAACGTCGATGATTGGGAATCCGTAACTATTCGACTTTGACAGTAATAGCGTAGTTTTTATCGCAAAATCGGAAAAACTACGGAAAAATCGTAATGGTTGGCATCTATGAAAGATTACTAAGATTTACGAAAAATGGTTAAAAATTGACTATAAAGGGCAATAACTCCTAAAGGGGTCAACTGACCATTTTGGTCATGTTGACTTATTTGTAAATCTTACTTTGCTGAACATTATTGCTGTTTACAGTTTATCTCTATCTATAATAATATTCAAGATAATAACCAAAAACAGCAATATTTCCTTAAAATTACCAATTCAGGGGCAGCAATTCAACAACGGGTTGTCCGATTCATCTGAAAATTGCAGGGCAGATTGATCTTGACCTGATAAACAATTTTACCCCATGTCAGATTTGCTCTAAATGCTTTGATTTTTGAGTTATAAGCCAAAAACTGCATTTTACCCCTATGTTCTATTTTTAGCCATGGCGGCCATCTTGGTTGGTTGGCCGGGTCACGCCACACATTTTTTAAACTAGATACCCCAATGATGATTGTGGCCAAGTTTGGTTTAATTTGGCCCAGTAGTTTCAGAGGAGAAGATTTTTGTAAAAGTTAACGACGACGGACGACGACGACGGACGACGACGACGGACGACGGACGCAAAGTGATGGGAAAAGCTCACTTGGCCCTTCGGGCCAGGTGAGCTAATAATTACGGTGGATTACTTCAAGGAGTTGCTCATTCAGACCTCGGTGTAAGCAAGAGTGGATAAGTGTTTCATGTGGTATGGGAATCAACTGTCATGTCCTGTTTTCGAATTTGTGCAAGTCTAGTTTAACTATGTCAAGCTTTTTTTTAAAGACTTGTGGATAAATGAACTTCGATAGGGACAAAAAGGTAGCAAAATTGAAATCAAATCCTCAAACAAAGATAGGCGTATGCCTTTAACATACACTGCATGAAATGATGCATTTATTAGAAAATTATATCCATATAAAAGCTAATATATATTTTAAATTTCAAAATTTATCATTAGTATAATCCATTTGAAAATATCTTATTTACACCGTATTTACTTTAAGTTTAATATAACCAATAAACTTTTAAGAATAAACCCAATTTACATATACTTTTAAAGTTGTATAAATCTAAAATTTATTTTCTTTTAAATTACAGTAAACCTATTTAAATGAGAAATTTTAAATTATGGAAAATTTAAGTAAATTTAATAAAATTAGAAATTTAAAGCAGAACAAATGTCTTTATTTTTCTGATTTAAACCATTTACTGTGAATTAAATTTAAAGTTTACAAATGCAATAATTAAAATAAACTTTTTATATACTAAATTAAATATTGTTAAATTTTCGTAAATTTGAAAATTATTCATATGTAATTGCCATTAAATTTAATATTTAATATCAATTTAATACCCGCAATAAACTGTTCCAAATGTTCTAAGTAACTTCTTTCTTCCTTTTTTTGTTTGTTTGTTTGTTTGTTTGTTTGTTTGTTTGTTCGTTTTTGGTTTTTTTTCGATTGTTATAAGCGTTAAAAAGGGGAAAGGGTGTGTGCAAATATGTTGATAGTTTGATGATTTACAAATCTACAAGATTCACAATTAACAAGAGTGTTTGTATTTTTATAAAGATGGTTAAGTGAGACTTAGGCCATAACCTTATGCACAAATTTTCTGTACCATATGGCTGTAAAAGTTTCAAGCTTCAGGTGTATCTTGACTTGCTATATGCCTATATGTCATTTATCGTTTTTTGTTCCGTAATGAGGTAAAAAAGAAAAAAAAGAACTGCATTTTGCTTCTAATATTCTAAACGCTAAAAAACGTTAAAAAGGACACCGGCACTTTGACTCAGCAAAAGGTAATTCGATCAATCAGTAATCAGAAGACTCTGGACTATGAATCTTAGAAAAGACTGCCCTGAGAATATTTTCACATCAAACAATTAGAATCACGAAATTGCAACGATAAACACCAAAATCGAGCAGCACACCTATATCATAGTCCCGATACTCAAGAAGTCATTTTGCAATATAAAACTCTGAAATTATATTTTTCTTATTTACACAAGAAGCCCCGGGAAACAAGTTATTTACAAGTATAAATAGTAAAGTAAATACATTTTATGTGGTCATATTCTTTATTATGCACATTCAAATAGCTACATGTTTGAAGAAGTGTTACATATTCGGCATCACATTCTGATCAAACCTTATTTTGATAAATAAAAATCTAGACAAACTGAAAATGTGTTCTTTATACTTCTATATTCATTTTTTACATTAAATTTAGGATTTCTTTTTTTCTAGAAGTCAGCGTATTGATGACATGTACATATATGTTCATTATTCGCCATACCCTGTATAAATTATAGGTATATTGATCCCAGGCCAGAGGCCAGAGATATGATTCGCACCTAAATGGGTGGATATTGGATCAATTTCTATGAAATTACGTAATCAATGTAAGATCGGAAATGTGATCCATACTATAAACGGGTGGATATTGGATCAATATACCTATAATTTACGAAGAATTGTTCTGTTAAGTTAAAGAAATCTGGGTTGAAAACATAGTTGATTTCATAGTTAAGGTACCCAAGTTTCCATACCTTTCCAACAACAATCAACAATCAACACACTATCAGTTAGATTTAGCCTTTATCTCGCTTGATAGCATGCACCTGTACATAAGTTGTTCATAATCTTACCAATTGTTGAGTTTAGCATGCGCCTGTACATAAGTTGTTCATAATCTTACCAATTGTTGATTTTAACTCAATTGAGTAAAATATATAACCAGATGCTCCGCAGGGCGCAGCTTTATACGACCGCAGAGGTTGAACCCTGAACGGTTGGGGCAAGTATGGACACAACATTCAAGCTGGATTCAGCTCTAAATTTGGATTGTGATTAAATAGTTGACACAGCATAGGTTTCTGACACAGAATGAATGTGGTCTAATGAACTTAAAATACTTTTTTTTCCTTTGAGCAATTCACTATGCTGTTGAATATCAATCCTCTCAAAAAAGTGTTTGAAGAAATTTTCTTTTTATTTATGAAATCTGAAATGAGAAAAGTTTAACCCCCCCCCCCTATTTTTGTTCTCACATCCCCCTTTCCCTTTGTTATCACTGAATAGTAAATATTGTTTTAATTTATCAGTTGGTAGTAAAAGTGAATATACATTGTGTATTGAATAAACAATGATTTAAGTTGATTCAACTACTATTCTGGACAAAGAAAGATAACTCCAGTCAATTGAAAATTTCTTGCTATTGCACAATATTGTGCAATTAGATATTTCTTGCTATTGCGCAATACTGTGCAATTGAAAATATTTGCTATTGCACAATACTGTGCAATTGAAGATTTCTTGCTATTGCGTAATACTGTGCAATTGAAAATTTCTTGCTATTGCACAATACTGTGCAATTGAAGATTTCTTGCTATTGCTGAATACTGTGCAATTGAACATTTCTTGCTATTGCACAATACTTAATATAATAATTTCGGATCCTGATATGAACCAACTTGAAAACTGGGCCCATAATCAAAAATCTAAGTACATGATTAAATTCAGCATATCAAAAAAAGCCAAAGAATTCAATTTTTATTAAAATCAAACTTAGTTTAATTTTGGACCCTTTGGTATTTAATGTAGACCAATTTGAAAACGGGACTAAAAATTAAGAATCTACATACACAGTTAGATTTGGCATATCAAAGAACCCCAATTATTCAATTTTTGATGAAATCAAACAAATTTAATTTTGGACCCCGATTTGGACCAACTTGAAAACTGGGCCAATAATCAAAAATCTAAGTACATTTTTAGATTCAGCATATCAAAGAACCCCAAGGATTCAATTTTTGTTAGAATAAAACTAAGTTTGATTTTGGACCCTTTGGACCTTAATGTAGACCAATTGGAAAATGGGACCAAAAATTAAGAATCTACATACACTGTTAGATCCGGCATATCAAAGAACCCCAATTACTAAATTTTTGATGAAATCAAACAAAGTTCAATTTTGGACCCTTTGGGCCCTTTATTCCTAAAAACCTGTTGGGACAAAAACTCCCAAAATCAAACCCAACCTTCTTTTTATGGTCATAAACCTTGTGTTTAAATTTCAATTTCTATTTACTTATACTAAAGTTATGGTGCGAAAACCAAGAATAATGCTTACTTGGGCCCCTTTTTGACCCCTAATTCCTAAACTGTTCAGACCTTAACTCCCAAAATCAATTCCAACCTTCCTTTTGTGGTCATAAACCTTGTGTTTAAATTTCATTGATTTCTATTCACTTATACTAAAGTTATTGTGCGAAAACCAAGAATAATGCTTATTTGGGCCCTTTTTTGGTCCCTAAGTCCTAAACTGTTTGAACTTTAACTCCCAAAATCAATCCCAACCTTCCTTTTGTGGTAATTAACCTTGTGTCAAAATTTCATAGATTTCTATTTACCTAAACTAAAGTTATAGTGCAAAAACCAAGAAAATGCTTATTTGGGCCCCTTTTTGGCCCCTAATTTCTAAAATTATGGGACCAAAACTCCCAAAATCAATCCCAACCTTCCTTTTGTGGTTATAAACCTTGTGTTAAAATTTCATAGATTTCTATTCACTTTTACTAAAGTTAGAGTGCGAAAACTAAAAATATTCGGACGACGACGACGACGACGACGCCAACGTGATAGCAATATATTACGAAAAATTAAAAATTTTTGCGGTCGTATAAACACGATCCACGAACTAATAAATGCCAAATATCAATGGTCTATCGTAGTTAAAATACTTATATTAACATAAGGGTATGGAGATTATTTGTTCAAAATTTAATAAAAACTGATTACATGTTTTTTGTGAAATTTATTCACAATCATATACTATATTCAAAGGTTAAACAAGCTGATAAATGCCAAAGTCAATGGCTTATCTTAATTAAAGTTCTTCTTAAAAACATAAAGGGTCAGACATTATTTGTACACAATTTAATTTAAAAAAAATATTCCAGATCTTTGAAAGTTTTGTGAAATTTATTCACAATCATAACAATCCAATTATTTAGAGCTTGGTCTATTGTAAAGACAATTATCTGTTGTTGATTGCCATATGTTGACCACTAGATATTCTTTGGGCTGCTGTCTAAGTAACCCTAAGGAATATCTGCTTTAATCATATGAATTATTGATATGAAACAATTATGATCCATTTTACCAGGATTTTTTCTTGAGTTAAAATTTTCTCATGTTATATTAAGGAGGCTCGAGGGTATAAAAATTTCAGAAAAAAATTAAACATTTGTTTTTCATTACAAATTTTATTTATTACCTTTTGTAGTTGTTACTTTATCATATGGTACAAAAAACATTCAAAACAATTAATTCGTGTTGGCTTCAGATGACTTTCAAAATGTAAACATTATTGAAAAAAATCCAAATTATCTCCCTTTGGTGGAAAAATGACATTTTTTGGCTTTAAAATTGAAATATCTCTTTTAACTCATCGGTGACCTATATTTTTTAATATAATTTCGATATATGCTGTACTTACACTAAATTATTGTAAAATTTGAGCGATTTCTGTAATAAATTTCTTTTTTTATTTCTCCTATTAGTTCAACAAAAAAAAAACACTTTTACAAAGATGTATGCTTCTTTCGAAGGCAGATTGTGAGCGCAAATGAACGGTGACCCCATTTTTTTATTTTATTTTTCTATTAACTATAAGATAAAGTTCATTTATAGAAAAATATAGAGAAATCCTATTATAAATGATTTAGACCCGCGAACCCCCTTAAATGAATAAAAGACAACCTAAATGATTAATGGTTACATAATACAAATATGAATAAATAACTGGACCAGAAAAGATTGAATTGATCAGCCTCCCATTAATATCAAGGTAACTTACCATGAGTACTTTGTCTTTATGGGTGGCAACAAACAAGATTTTCGGAATGCCTACATATACAACCTTACAATATGTCAGGATTGAGTTCACCCAATGTTGCAGAAATACTGAAAATATAAAGAAAATACAATATAAGTTTAATAAGCTCACTGACATGTCATATAATTGATATTGATGAAAACAAATGAAATCTGTTTAATTGGGTTATAACGTTCGTACTTTTGAAACTTCAGTATTTGTGCAAAGTAAATATGAAATTCCTTTAAAATCCAAGCAAGCTGACTATTCTGTGTATTTTGTCAACCATTTCAAAAAATGGTGGCTGACAGATAATTTTTGACATTGGGAATCAATTTGAAATAAAATATAATACTTAAATTTCTTTGAAATTCTATATCAAATAGATGTTCCTATAAAGTTATGATTTAAATTAAACAAAAGCTACGTTTTTACAATAACTGTTTTCCAATGTCACAAATTTTCACAAACAATTTAGAAAATAAAACCATAAAAAGTTAAAAGAAGCTGCTTATGACAATTTTTGTTTTAAATGGTGCATATTGCAAATAAATGATATTAGATATAGGAAGATGTGGTGCGAGTGCCAATGAGACAACTCTCCATCAAAATAACAATTTAAAAAGTAAACCATTATAGGTTAAAGTACGGCCTTCAACACAGAGCCTTAGTTTTTTTCGGTTTGATATCAAACTTAATATGCTTAACGCAGTTTAACATTTCCTCATACAATTCCTGTTACCCACTACAAACAGACTATTATTACAGAAGAAACAAGTAAGTTGATATTGAATAGTATTTTTGAATGCTAGTTTTATTTTTAAATTGTCTTTAGCATCATCTTATTATTTGTTGCAAGTTTTATTTTTCTGTACAGACCAAAAACAATAACGGTGCATCATTAAAAGTATATAATTGACATGATTCTTACTTATTATTTCTTGCTCTGACAATATTTGTTGGTTTTTCACTTGTTTTTTTAATCACTAGTCTATTTTTGTGTCCAGTCACATGTACTACCAAATGAGATATTTATACATGTAAAGTTCCCATCGAATGAACTTCAAAGAGAGCAACATCTGTTTGAGTACCTTCCCAATATGTAACAATTTTCACAGTAAACTTGAAGCCTGGTTTTTATTGTTGAAAATGGATTGATTTTTTTTTTATATATAGAAAACGATCTGAATCTTTGTATTGTAACCAACTTGCTGTATATGTGTACGTACCTGCTGGAGTTGGTGTCATGTGCTGTCCTGGAAAACACAGAACATCTGGGACTATTTCATGCAACTGCTTACTTCCATCAAATACCACGAGAAACAAAGCCCTGAAAGTCATGAAGGTTTGGTGTGTCGTATAATAGACATACTGTCCACCGAAGTCCCAAAAAATGAGTCTTCCAACTTTCATCTTGTAGTTTCCACTTTTAAGGACTTTTTCCATTTTCTTTCTTATTTCTTCTCTTGTCATTTTCGATTGCATGCGTGTTTTCAACTCTGGTCTTCTCTGGGACACACTGTCAGACATTTGAGGTGACAAAGATTTGACTGCTAGAGGCTGTTGAGAAGGACCACTTGTCATGATGTTATCATCACTTCCAACAGGATTGGACTCTGGTAGCTGTTCAAATGGCTTCTCTGATTCTTGTCTTTCAACCTCTTCTACTGAAGTCATTAACACCTTATTGTACACAACATCCAAGGCATTATACGTTTCTGTAAAATATTATATATCACTTGAATAGATAATTTTCAATAAAGATCTATTTCTGTTAAATAATTAGCAAATGTTATACTGGTACCATTTTGTTTAAAACAATCATCAACAGGCATGATCATGGTCAAATGCATTTAATGATTGTTAACACAAACTAAACATATCTCAAGGGAATTAATAAGGCCCGTTTTGTCATATTTTGTTTTTACAAAGAATAAAACTACCATGTATCTGTTTTATTGCCGTGTTCTTACTTTGGGTGATCAGCAAAGACTCCGGAATATATTTGAAACTAGAGACCTCATGAATGATTTAAGTTAGGTTTTAGAATCAGGATAATTTCTAAACGTTTATAGATAGAAAGCAATGGCAATAACTGAATAGGCGATACACTCCAAGTTAATAGCTAATACATTATAGTATATTCTTAACAAAGTGAACTAATATAGGTATATAATAGACGATAATCTCCAAGTTGATGGCTTATTAATTCATTATAGTATATCCTTTAACAAAGTGAACTAATATAGGTATATAATAGACGATAAACTCCAAGTTGATGGCTTATTAATTCATTATAGTATATCCTTTAACAAAGTAAACTAATATAGGTATATAATAGACGATAAACTCCAAGTTGATGGCTTATTAATTCATTATAGTATATCCTTTAACAAAGTAAACTAATATAGGTATATAATAGACGATAAACTCCAAGTTGATAGCTAATACATTATAGTATATCCTTTAACAAAGTGAACTAGTGCTGTAAATATAATATGCAGAAGGTTTTCATCAGTAGTCAGTAAAACGGTTCTATAGAAAGTATTTCTCCTAGGAAATCTTAAGGCATATAAATATTGCCACAAAATATGACTGTTATCATGGTAACATGTCATTTTCTCTGGTACATCAGACCAGAATTTGTTTAAATCATAATTGAGACTACATTCATCAATCCAAGCAAGAGTGCAAAGTTTGTATCAATTAGTTCAAAGCATACTTAAATCTAGTGCCTGATATGTGAACCATTTACTTATATGACAACGTAAAGTTTTCAGTAAATCTATTTATTAAAATCGAGAATGGAAACGGGAAATATGTCAAAGAGAAAACAACCCAACCAAAGAGCAGAAGACAGCCGAAGGCCACCAATGGGTCTTCAACACAGCGAAAAAATCCCCAATCCAGAGACAGGCTTCAGCTGACCCCTAAAAAAATTTATACCAGTTCAGCAATAATGGATGTCAGACTAAACTCCTAAACATCTAAACATGATAAATGAACCAAATTTAAAACAAGAGTGCACACGCTGAAATGTCTCGCCTTCTATACTAATCATTGATATTATGTTGATAGTCCTAAGTATAAAGCTTTATTACAACTGTCTCATAAACTTAACATTAACCGAGATAACTACATGTAAACACAGACCAATGAACCATGAAAATGAGGTCAAGGTCAGATGAACCATGCCAGGCAGACATGTACAGCTAACAATGCTTCTATACAACATATATAGTTGACCTATTACTTATAGTTTAAGAAAAATAAGAAAAATAGACCAAAACACAAAAAATTAACACTGTGCAATGAACCGTGAAAATGAGGTCATGGTCAAAAGAAACCTGCGCTACTGACATAAAGATCATAAAATATTTCCAGACACAAAATATAGTTGACCTATGGCATATAGTATTAGATAAATAGACCAAAACTCAAAAAATTAACTTTGACCATTGAACCATGAAAATGAGGTCAAGGTCACATGAAATCTGCCCGCTAGACATGTACACCTTACAATCATTCCATACAACAAATATAGTAGACCTATTGCATATAGTATGAAAAAAACAGACCAAAACACAAAAATTTAACTATAACCACTGAACCATGAAAATGAGGTCAAGGTCACATGACATCTGCCCGCTAGACATGTACACCTTACAATCATTCCATACAACAAATACAGTAGACCTATTGCATATAGTATGAAAAAAACAGACCAAAACACAAAAAATTAACTATAACCACTGAACCATGAAAATGAGGTCAAGGTCAGATGACACCTGCCAGTTGGACATGTACACCTTACAGTCCTTCCATACACCGAATATACAAGCCCTATTGCTTATAGTATCTGAGATACGGACTTGACCACCAAAACTTAACCTTGTTCACTGTTCCATGAAATGAGGTGGAGGTCAAGTGAAAACTGTCTGACAGACATGAGGACCTTGCAAGGTACGCACATATCAAATATAGTTATCTTATTACTTATAATAAGAGAGAATTCAACATTACAAAAAATCTGAACTTTTTTTTCAAGTGGTCACTGAACCATGAAAATGAGGTCAAGGACATTGGACATGTGACTGACGAAAACTTCGTAACATGAGGCATCTATATACAAAGTATGAAGAATCCAGGTCTTCCACCTTCTAAAATATAAAGCTTTTAAGAAGTTAGCTAACACTGCCGCTGCCGCCGGATCACTATCCCTATGTCGAGCTTTCTGCAACAAAAGTTGCAGGCTCGACAAAAAAACCCATACTTTTTAAGCATACCCTAGAAGGTGTGCCATTTTTTTTGAAAAACTGCCTTTTAATCTGAGAGTTAATGTCCCATAACTCTAGAAAGATAAATCAATACAATTTTATAATTGAAAGAGAGCTTTCATTTATTAATCTGAACAACAAAATAAAGTTTTAATCAATTGATCATGTTGATCAAATTCATATTTCAATGAATAAAACAACATTTAAAATTGTAAACTCAATATATCGTTTTTCATTATATCCCCTTGTGTCAGCTATACATGTGACATATATTTGTTGTACAAAGTCTGTGATAGTCTCATGTGCGGATGTAACATTAATGAACAAATAAAGGGGATATATGATTGTACATACTGTATACTCTAAACATCTATAGTCTCCCCGTACAATAACCTGGATGAACTGGGAGATACATACTGTATACTCTATACATCTGTGGTCTCCCCGTACAATAACCATGAACTGGGAGGTACATACTGTATACTCTATACATCTGTGGTCTCCCCGTACAATAACTTGAATGTACTGGGAGATACATACTGTATACTCTATACATCTATGGTATCCCCGTACAATAACCTGGATGTACTGGGAGATACTTACTGTATACTCTATACATCTATGGCCTCCCCGTACAATAACCTAGATGTACTGGGAGATACTTACTGTATACTCTAAACATCTATAGTCTCCCTGTACAATAACATGGATGAACTGGGAGATACTTACTGTATACTCTATACATCTATGGTATCCCCGTACAATATCCTGGATGTACTTGGAGATACTTACTGTATACTCTATACATCTATGGTATCCCCGTACAATCACCTGGATGTACTGGGAGATACATGTGGTATACTCTATACATCTATGGCCTCCCCGTACAATAACCTAGATGAACTGGGAGATACATACTGTATACTCTATACATCTATGTTCTCCCCGTACAATAACCTGGATGTACTGGGAGATACATACTGTATACTCTATACATCTATGGCCTCCCTGTACAATAACCTGGATGACTGTGAGATACATGTTGTATACTCTATACATCTATGGTTTCCCCGTACAATAACCTGGATGTACTGGGAGATACTTACTGTATACTCTATACATCTAATGTTCTCCCCGTACAATAACCTGGATGTACTGGGAGATACATACTGTATACTCTATACATCTATGTTCTCCCCGTACAATAACCTGGATGTACTGGGAGATACTTACTGTATACTCTATACATCTATGGTCTCCCCGTACAATAACCTGGATGTACTGTGAGATACTTACTGTATACTCTAAACATCTATGGCCTCCCGGTACAATATCCTGGATGTACTTGGAGATACTTACTGTATACTCTAAACATCTATGGCCTCCCGGTACAATAACCTGGATGTACTGGGAGATACATGTGGTATACTCTATACATCTATGGCCTCCCAGTACAATAACCTGGATGTACTGGGAGATACATACTGTATACTCTAAACATATATGGCCTCCCGTACAATAATCTGGATGTACTGGGAGATACATGTGGTATACTCTATACATCTATGGTCTCCCTGTACAATAACCTGGATGTACTGGGAGATACTTACTGTATACTCTCAACATCTATTGCCTCCCCGTACAATATCCTGGATGTACTGGGAGATACTTACTGTATACTCTATACATCTATGTTCTCCCCGTACAATAACCTGGATGTACTGGGAGATACATGTGGTATACTCTATACATCTATGGTCTCCCCGTACAATAACCTGGATGTACTGGGAGATACTTACTGTATACTCTCAACATCTATTGCCTCCCCGTACAATATCCTGGATGTACTGGGAGATACTTACTGTATACTCTCAACATCTATTGCCTCCCCGTACAATAATCTGGATGTACTGGGAGATACTTACTGTATACTCTCAACATCTATTGCCTCCCCGTACAATAATCTGGATGTACTGGGAGATACTTACTGTATACTCTAAACATCTATGGTCTCCCCGTACAATAACCTGGATGTACTGGGAGATACTTACTGTATACTCTATACATCTATGGTTTCCCCGTACAATAACCTGGATGTACTGGGAGATACTTACTGTATACTCTATACATCTATGTTCTCCCCGTACAATAACCTGGATGTACTGGGAGATACATACTGTATACTCTATACATCTATGTTCTCCCCGTACAATAACCTGGATGTACTGGGAGATACTTACTGTATACTCTATACATCTATGGTTTCTCCGTACAATAACCTGGATGTACTGGGAGATACTTACTGTATACTCTATACATCTATGTTCTCCCCGTACAATAACATGGATGTACTAGGAGATACATACTGTATACTCTATACATCTATGTTCTCCCCGTACAATAACCTAGATGTACTGGGAGATACATACTGTATACTCTATACGTCTATGGTCTCCCTGTACAATAACCTGAATGACTGTGAGATATATGTTGTATACTCTATACATCTATGGTTTCCCCGTACAATAACCTGGATGTTCTGGGAGATACTTACTGTATACTCTAAACATCTACGGCCTCCCCGTACAATAACCTGGATGTACTTGGAGATACATACTGTATACTCTATACATCGATGGTCTCCCTGTACAATAACCTGGATGTACTGGGAAATACTTACTGTATACTCTAAACATCTATGGCCTCCCCGTACAATAACCTGGATGTACTGGGAGATACATACTGTATACTCTATACATCTATGGTCTCCCCGTACAATAATCTGGATGTACTGGGAGATACTTACTGTATACTCTAAACATCTATGGCCTCCCGGTACAATATCCTGGATGTACTTGGAGATACTTACTGTATACTCTAAACATCTATGGCCTCCCGGTACAATAACCTGGATGTACTGGGAGATACATGTGGTATACTCTATACATCTATGGCCTCCCCGTACAATAACCTGGATGTACTGGGAGATACATACTGTATACTCTAAACATATATGGCCTCCCCGTACAATAATCTTGGTGTACTGGGAGATACATGTGGTATACTCTATACATCTATGGTCTCCCTGTACAATAACCTGGATGTACTGGGAGATACTTACTGTATACTCTCAACATCTATTGCCTCCCCGTACAATATCCTGGATGTACTGGGAGATACTTACTGTATACTCTATACATCTATGTTCTCCTCGTACAATAACCTGGATGTACTGGGAGATACATGTGGTATACTCTATACATCTATGGTCTCCCCGTACAATAACCTGGATGTACTGGGAGATACTTACTGTATACTCTCAACATCTATTGCCTCCCCGTACAATATCCTGGATGTACTGGGAGATACTTACTGTATACTCTCAACATCTATTGCCTCCCCGTACAATAATCTGGATGTACTGGGAGATACTTACTGTATACTCTCAACATCTATTGCCTCCCCGTACAATAATCTGGATGTACTGGTAGATACTTACTGTATACTCTAAACATCTATGGTCTCCCCGTACAATAACCTGGATGTACTGGGAGATACTTACTGTATACTCTATACATCTATGGTTTCCCCGTACAATAACCTGGATGTACTGGGAGATACTTACTGTATACTCTATACATCTATGTTCTCCCCGTACAATAACCTGGATGTACTGGTAGATACAAACTGTATACTCTATACATCTATGTTCTCCCCATACAATAACCTGGATGTACTGGGAGATACTTACTGTATACTCTATACATCTATGGTTTCCCCGTACAATAACCTGGATGTACTGGGAGATACTTACTGTATACTCTATACATCTATGTTCTCCCCGTACAATAACCTGGATGTACTGGGAGATACATACTGTATACTCTATACATCTATGTTCTCCCCGTACAATAACCTGGATGTACTGGGAGATACATACTGTATACTCTATACGTCTATTGTCTCCCTGTACAATAACCTGAATGACTGTGAGATATATGTTGTATACTCTATACATCTATGGTTTCCCCGTACAATAACCTGGATGTTCTGGGAGATACTTACTGTATACTCTAAACATCTACGGCCTCCCCGTACAATAACCTGGATGTACTTGGAGATACATACTGTATACTCTATACATCTATGGTCTCCCTGTACAATAACCTGGATGTACTGGGAGATACTTACTGTATACTCTAAACATCTATGGCCTCCCCGTACAATAACCTGGATGTACTGGGAGATACATACTGTATACTCTATACATATATGGTCTCCCCGTACAATAATCTGGATGTACTGGGAGATACTTACTGTATACTCTAAACATCTATGGCCTCCCGGTACAATATCCTGGATGTACTTGGAGATACTTACTGTATACTCTAAACATCTATGGCCTCCCGGTACAATAACCTGGATGTACTGGGAGATACATGATGTATACTCTATACATCTATGGCCTCCCCGTACAATAACCTGGATGTACTGGGAGATACATACTGTATACTCTAAACATATATGGCCTCCCCGTACAATAATCTTGGTGTACTGGGAGATACATGTGGTATACTCTATACATCTATGGTCTCCCTGTACAATAACCTGGATGTACTGGGAGATACTTACTGTATACTCTCAACATCTATTGCCTCCCCGTACAATATCCTGGATGTACTGGGAGATACTTACTGTATACTCTATACATCTATGTTCTCCCCGTACAATAACCTGGATGTACTGGGAGATACATGTGGTATACTCTATACATCTATGGTCTCCCCGTACAATAACCTGGATGTACTGGGAGATACTTACTGTATACTCTCAACATCTATTGCCTCCCCGTACAATATCCTGGATGTACTGGGAGATACTTACTGTATACTCTCAACATCTATTGCCTCCCCGTACAATAATCTGGATGTACTGGGAGATACTTACTGTATACTCTCAACATCTATTGCCTCCCCGTACAATAATCTGGATGTACTGGGAGATACTTACTGTATACTGTAAACATCTATGGTCTCCCCGTACAATAATCTGGATGTACTGGGAGATACTTACTGTATACTCTATACATCTATGGTTTCCCCGTACAATAACCTGGATGTACTGGGAGATACTTACTGTATACTCTATACATCTATGTTCTCCCCGTACAATAACCTGGATGTACTGGGAGATACATACTGTATACTCTATACATCTATGTTCTCCCCGTACAATAACCTGGATGTACTGGGAGATACTTACTGTATACTCTATACATCTATGGTTTCCCCGTACAATAACTTGGATGTACTGGGAGATACTTACTGTATACTCTATACATCTATGTTCTCCCCGTACAATAACCTGGATGTACTGGGAGATACATACTGTATACTCTATACATCTATGTTCTCCCCGTACAATAACCTGGATGTACTGGGAGATACATACTGTATACTCTATATGTCTATGGTCTCCCTGTACAATAACCTGAATGACTGTGAGATATATGTTGTATACTCTATACATCTATGGTTTCCCCGTACAATAACCTGGATGTTCTGGGAGATACTTACTGTATACTCTAAACATCTACGGCCTCCCCGTACAATAACCTGGATGTAATTGGAGATACATACTGTATACTCTATACATCTATGGTCTCCCCGTACAATAACCTGGATGTACTGGGAGATACTTACTGTATACTCTAAACATCTATGGCCTCCCCGTACAATAACCTGGATGTACTGGGAGATACATACTGTATACTCTATACATCTATGGTCTCCCCGTACAATAATCTGGATGTACTGGGAGATACTTACTGTATACTCTAAACATCTATGGCATCCCGGTACAATATCCTGGATGTACTGGGAGATACTTACTGTATACTCTATAGACATAATTTAGTACAGTATTTTATACTCTTTACTTTTCAAGTTATAAAGATGACCTGATTCTGAAGCTAATAGAGCATGTAGAGAGGTGGAAGATACAAAAGAAGTATTCAAATTTAATAGAAAAGTTTTAATGTTGTAGATATTCTTACCTGGATCAATATAAATCCAGCTTCTAGTCTCTACATCGAGGCCACAGCGACCTTCTATAAGGGAAATCCCATCGGTGGGATATCTTCCTTCTGGGATGATATCACCAGCTAAGAGCTTGACAAGACTTGATTTTCCGACCCCGAACTGGCCTGTTACCATACAGCGCATGTCAAAGGAAGCATACGTTCCACTGCCAAGTAACCTGTTTAACATAGCAGACTTTGTCTGTGTGTGGATTGGATCTGTAATTATAACGGTTTCTATAAAAAGGTCATTTAGTCCAAGTTCAATAAAGATTTGTTCACTGATTTAAGTTTGTTATTAATATTTTTCATTAACAAATCATTAAAATTCTATGTCAAACATGGATTGATTGATTGTTGCTTGTGTAACGTCCAGTTATCTAAAAGAAATCTATGAAAGTCATATTGAAGATCAGATGAAATCATGAACAGGAAACTTTTTTCTACTTCTCTAGCTATAACTAGAGGCTCTCAAGAGCCTGTATCGCTCACCTGATTCTACTTGGGTTTTTGAAATCATATCCTGTGTCGCTCACCTTGGTCTTTGTGCATTTTAAACAATAGACACAGATAAATTCACGACAAAATTGTGTTTTGGTGATGGTGACGTGTATGTAGATCTTACTGTACTGAACATTCTTCCTGCTACAATTATCTCTATTTATAATGATCTTGGCCCAGTTATTACAGTGGAAAATATTTTTTTTAAATTTACCAAAATTTATGAAAAATGTTAAAAATTGACTATAAAGGGCAATAACTCCTTAAGGGGTCAATTGACAATTTTGGTCATGTTGTCTTATTTGTAGATCTTATTTTGCTGAACATTATTGCTGTTTACCTCTTAGGGGCCTAAAACTTGACCAATTCTAATAAAACTTGGCATGATTCAAGCTTAGTATATTATAAAACAGTTTACAAAGTTTCAAAGCCATATGATACCAAATAAAAACATGTGGCATTTTTTATATCTGAACTTTGGGTGCTGAATTGTTGCGTTGAATTAGAACAATTTCAACTATCAAATTTGAGCTTCTAAAAACCAAAAGATACCAAATCTAACACTTCTTAATGTCTCTATGTATAAGTTAACATCTATTGAAAGCAACAGAAAGCATACTTCATGTATCAGACTTATGAAAAATGGCCAAAAGTTAATTTTATATGAGCCTGTGCCAAAAGATAGAGGTTTTCAAATAAAGTGAGGCCTTATATAAAATGTAATATTTTTCACTTACCACAATTTTCTGAAGTTGTTAAGGTATAAAAAAACTTTAACATGTTATAAATGTACTTTTAATGGAAATATAAGTTTCAAATAGCATAACACATGTGGATAAAATGGTCTTTAGCATTGTCATACTTAAAAAAACAGGTCGTCAATTTAGGCCGTTCCCCAGGCCAAAATAAAAAGATTGTATGTTTGCCCAAACGCGACTGACCCAAAATAAACCCGCCGACTCAAATTCTTTTTTTGACGTTTTTTGGAAGAATTTTTTTTTTTCGGATTTATTTTGGGTCCGCTCCGTCATCGTACAAAACTTAATGTTTGTCGTCTTTGCGTTTGAAAGTAACTGTGAATAAGATTAAAAGAAAGCGTATAAGAGACGCAGTTAATCGATATTCGATGTTATCTGTTTTTATCTTCTGATTTACCTAACGTAAAGAAGTAAAACATGTGAAGTGGCTTGAACAATTTTACAATTATCTCTATCTATAATGAACTTGGCCCAGTAGTTTCAGTGGAAAATGTTAGTTTAAATTTACGAATTTTATGAAAATTGTTAAAAATTGACTACAAAGGACAATAACTCCTTAGGGGTCAATTGACCATTTCCGTCATGTTGACTTATTTGTAAATCTTACTTTGCTTAACATTATTGATGTTTACAGTTTATCTCTATCTATAATTATATTCAAGATAACAACCAAAAACAGCAAAATTTCCTTAAAATTACCAATTCAGGGGCAGCAACCCAACAACAGGTTGTCAGATTCATCTGAAAATTTCAGGGCAGATAGATCTTGACCTGATAAACAATTTAACCCCCATGTCAGATTTGCTCTAAAGGCTGCGGTTTCAGAGTTATAAGCCAAAAACTGCATTTTACCCCTATGTTCTATTTTTAGCCATGGCGGCCATCATGATTGGTTGGCCAGGTCACGGGACACAATTTTTAAACTAGATACCCCAATGATGATTGTGGCCAAGTTTGGTTTAATTTGGCCCAGTAGTTTCAGAGGAGAGGATTTTTGTAAAAGATGACTAAGATTTACGAAAAATGGTTAAAAATTGACTATAAAGGGCAATAACTCCTAAAGAAATCAACAGACCATTTTGGTTTTGTTGACTTATTTGTAGATCTTACTTTGCTGAACATTTTTGCTGGTTCCAGTTTATCTCTATCTATAATAATATTCAAGATAATAACCAAAAACAGCAAAATGTCCTTAAAATTACCAATTCAGGGGCAGCAACCTATCAACGGGTTGTCCAATTCATCTCAAAATTTCAGGGCAGATAGATCTTGACCTGATAAACAATTTTACCATGTCAGATCTGCTCTAAATGCTTTTGTTTTTGAGTGATAAGCCAAAAACTGCATTTTACCCCTATGTTCTATTTTTAGCCATAGTGGCCATCTTGGTTGGTTGGCCAGGTCACCGGACACAATTTTTTAACAAGATACCCCAATGATGATTGTGGTCAAGTTTGGTTTAATTTGGCTCAGTAGTTTCAGAGGAGAAGATTTTTGTAAAAGATGACTAAGATTTACGAAAAATGGTTAAAAATTGACTATTAAGGGCAATGACTCCTAAAGGGGTCAACAGACCATTTTGGTCCTGTTGACTTATTTGTAGATCTTACTTTACTGAACATTTTTGCTGTTTACAGTTTATCTCTATCTATGATAATATTCAAGATAATAACCCAAAACAGCAAAATTTCCTTAAAATTACCAATTCAGGGGCAGCAACCTATCAACAGAACTGGTTGTCTGATTCATCTCAAAATTTCAGGGCAGATAGATCTTGACCTGATTAACAATTATACCTCATGTCAGATTTGCTCTAAATGCTTTGGTTTTTGAGTTATAAGCCAAAAACTGCATTTTACCCCTATGTTCTATTTTTAGCCATGGCGGCCATCTTGGTTGGTTGGCCGGGTCACCGGACACAATTTTTAAACTAGATACCCTAATAATGATTGTGGCCAAGTTTGGTAAAAATTGGCCCAGTAGTTTCAGAGGAGAAGATTTTTGTAAAAGCTAACGACGGACGACGACGACGACGGACGCCAAGTGATGAGAAAAGCTCACTTGGCCCTTCGGGCCAGGTGAGCTAAAAAAGACACAAACTAAGGATGGTAGATAATAATTCATATAAATATTTTTGGACATTTAATCTATTTTAATAGAAATAGGATTTAAAAACTGCAAACAAATTTAATCATTACATAATCAGCTGATATTTTTTTTACACAAACATCGTGTTGATGGAACTGTTGAAAATCACTTCACAAATCCAACAGCCCTTTCACACAGTTAGCAATTGTCAGGGTTATAAACATCTCAGGATACAAATCATATAGTAGACTAATTTATTTATAGAGGTTTTAAATTCATGGCTTTTGGTTGTCTCTACAAAGGTTTGAGAGAAAAAAAAGATATACTGTTTTAAGATCTTTTAATATTTTCATGCAAATTCGGATAAAAAAAAATAAAAAAATTTGCCTACCTACCTACCCACACCCAGTCATCATGGGTCGGGTTTGGGCAAACTGAAATATTTTTAATTGTGGCCCCACATTTGCATATTAAAAAGCGTATAAATGATATGGGAGATGGAGGTATGCTTCTTTTTGCTTAAATCTGTGCTTAGATATGATAAAACATGGAGCCTGGATGTAACAAGACTGCCACTTTCAACTATATATGTAGACAGTAATGGTCTGATGCAAAGTTTATTAACTTTACTGTTTAAAACCTGAATGAAATTTCAGCCTCAAAAGGCCAATATTTTAACCTCTAGCTATCCAAAAGAAGAAAGTAAAGGTAATCTGTGAAACGGAAATGGTTAAGCAGCCAGTAATAAGTGTTTTTTATATAGATTCAGTGCAATCTGTTTAGGAATACAACTTTTAAGTGCATAGAACTTCACATTTCACCTGCTGCGTATACTGACCGTTAGACTTAGACTATTAAAACAGCCTGATTTTGCACCCTTTTTATGTTTTTATCTACTTTTTTTTTGTGTTCAGAGTTCACAAATAAGTTAAACAACTGAAATAAATACCACAAACACAAATAGATATCAGAACTAGAGGGTCCTTGGACCCTGTGTCGCTCACCTGATATTTTTATTTACAATTGATGCATGATAAATGCAACTGTTCTACTGTCGTTTAGTTTCAGAGATATAATACTAAAAAGTGCGTTTAAAACCTATGTTTTATTTCAGCCATGTGGGCAGGCAGGGTCATCATACACAGTGGTCCCTGGATATCCTAGTGGTGATTTAAACCAAGTTTGTTTAAATTTGACAGTTGTTTCAGGGGAGAATTTTGTAAAATTTATCTAACGAGAAATGCAAAGTAATGAGAAAGTTGTGAAGTTGTTTTGTTGTTGCGCATCCCCTTGCTCTCCTTTTGCCATAAAAACCAAAAAGGTAATAAAAAATTATCATATAAGGGCAATCTATCCTATTAATGATTTCTGCAAAATTCAGTTGATTGTGCAAGGGTTGTATAGCCAGCTGAGGTCGTTAAAAACTCTTTTTTGTTGTTGCAAATAGATCTTGACCCGATAAACAATTTTACCACATGTCAGATTTGCTCTAAATGCTTTGGTTTTTGATTGATAAGCCAAAAACTGCATTTTACCCCTATGTTCTATTTTTAGCCATGGCGGCCATCTTGGTTAGTTGGCCAGGTCACCAGATACAATTTTCAAACTAGATACCCGAATGATGATTGTGGCCAAGTTTGGTTTAATTTGGCCCAGTTAAATAAGACTAAGTTTCAGAGGAGGAGATTTTTTTAAAAGACAACTAAGATTTACGAAAAATGGTTAAAAATTGACTATAAAGGGCAATAACTCCTAAAGGGGTCAACAGACCAGTTTGGTCATGTTGACTTATTTGTAGATCTTACTTTGCTGAACATTTTTGCTGGTTCCAGTTTATCTCTATCTATAATAATATTCAAGATAATAACCAAAAACAGCAAAATTTCCTTAAAATTACCAATTCAGGGGCAGCAACCTATCAACGGGTTGTCCGATTCATCTCCAAATTCTGGGGAGATAGATCTTGACCTGATAAACAATTTTACCATACGTCAGATTTGCTCTAAATGCTTTGGTTTTTGAGTGATAAGCCAAAAACTGCATTTTAACCCTATGTTCTATTTTTAGCCATGGCGGCCATCTTGGTTGGTTGGCCGGGTCACCGGACACAATTTTTCAACAAGATACCTGAATGAAGATTGTGGCCAAGTTTGGTTTAATTTGGTCCAGTAGTTTCAGAGGAGAAGATTTTTGTAAAAGATAACTAAGATTTACGAAAAATGGTTAAAAATTGACTATAAAGGGCAATAACTCCTAAAGGGGTCAACAGACCATTTTGGTCATGTTGACTTATTTGTAGATCTTACTTTGCTGAACATTTTTGCTGGTTCCAGTTTATCTCTATCTATAATAATATTCAAGATAATAACCAAAAACAGCAAAATTTCCTTAAAATTACCAATTCAGGGGCAGCAACCTATCAACGGGTTGTCCGATTCATCTCAAAATTGCAGGGCAGATAGATCTTGACCTGATAAACAATTTTACATCTGTCAGATTTGCTCTAAATGCTTTGGTTTTTGAGTTATAAGCCAAAAACTGCATTTTACCCCTATGTTCTATTTTTAGCCATGGCGGCCATCTTGGTTGGTTGGGTGGGTCACCGGACACAATTTTTCAACTAGATACCCTAATAATGATTTTGGCCATGTTTGGTTAAATTTGGCCCAGCATTTTCAGAGGAGAAGATTTTTGTAAAAGTTAACGACGACGGACGACGACGGACGCCCAGTGATGAGAAAAGCTCACTTGGCCCTTCGGGCCAGGTGAGCTAAAAAAACCTGTCAGAGACAAATTAAGCATGCTGTCTTTGAAAAAATATTGAAAAAAGTGAAAAAGCTACATTTTGGGCATTTAACCTGAAAAGTGACTTCTTCAAAAAAATTCTATCAAATGAAAGTTAAAATCATTACTTTTCATGTAGTTTGACAAATTAATACCAATAGATCATTCAGAAAAGATGCCAATGTAAAAATTCTAAAGGAGTAGGTCCGGTTAGGACCGATTTTGGCCTCAAATTTCAGGTTCATCTGACGAAAGATTTTGACCTCTTTTTAAACACTTAAGTGTCTATTTCATTTGATTCAGTTAGTTTTTGTGAAAGATTTTAACTGATTTAGTCATTAAAAACGATCCGATTCAAGCTCAAAATGAAAAATCTACCAAGTTTGTTAAAAAATGTCACTTTTCAGATGGTTTTTGTCAAAAATGAAAGTGGCCGCATCCGTGTTCATTCTAAACCCTTATATATGTTTTGTATTATCATAAAATACAACTCTCATTCCAATATTAAGGATGAACACGAATGCGGCCACTTTCGTTTTAAACGAAAACCGTCTAAAATTTAACTAAAATGATAGAATTGTGAAGGTTTCAGTAATTTAGCATGACTTAGTGGTGCTAGTACTCGATATATGTGCATTGTATTGTCAAAAACAGCCCATTTTTATGTAGCCGAAGCATTCTACTGTCCAATAAATAACTAAAAGTTTCCATTTTAACAATTTGGTAAAACTGCTATATTTTGGGGCCAAAAAGGGGTCTTACCGGACCTTCTCCTTTGCTGAAATGCACCTCTTAGGGGCCTAAAACTTGACCTATTCTAATAAAACTTGGCATGATTCAAGCTTAGTATATTATAAAACAGTTTACAAAGTTTCAAAGCCATATGATACCAAATAAAAAAAATTGTGGCATTTTTTAGATCTGAACTTTGGGCGTTGAATTAGAACAATTTCAACTATCAAATTTGAGCTTCTAAAAACCAAAAGATACCAAAACTAACACTTTTTAATGTCTCTATGTATAAGTTAACATCTATTTAAAGGGAAACTTCGCAAAAAAATCAAAAATTGATATTATGTTCATTCAGTATAAAAATGCTCAAATTCATAGTTATTAACGTTTTATTCCGCTAGATAAGCGATCACCATCGATTTTAAATTTAGAGTATCAATTCTCTGCGTTCGGCCATTTTGCCTTCTTTCCCGATTAATAACAATGATATGTCTATAAACCACAAAGGAACAAAACTACAGTAACCGATGTAGTCGTAATTGCGTGTCGATATCTTGTCAATCGTACGGTTGTTTTATCCGACTAACTAACTTGATACGGAAAATATTCTTATTTTTCTTAAATTACCTTGGTCTGTTGTTTTTAAACTGTTGATATTGGAATTAGGTAAAAAGTCAAAGTTGAAATCATAAATAAGTGTTCCGTGAAAATTGTTTTCTAAAATCCAATTTGTTCATAATTCTTTAAAGTAATAAACTTTTTTTTCAAATATATTCTGATCTTCCCTCATCTGATCACCAGCATGGCTAAAGGTAATATTACTTCCAAAGGTATTGTGAGGGGTGTCAGAGGTGACACGTCCAGGTATTCAAGCGATTTCCTGTCGGGCTTGCAAGTTCATGCATCGTTTCACCTCTGCAGGTATTGATCAGTGTACACGGCGGATAACTTATAACTTTCCATTTTGAACTATCAGATGTATAATATACAACTCTGTCTTACTTGTCATTACTAAACTCATACGCTTGTTTATAAATAACATTTCTGGTGTAAAGAATATTATTCATAAAAATATAAATAATACCCAAAAAATAAGATTTGATGAAATTAAAATCTATTTAAATATTTTTTCCAAGGGTGAATTTGGGAAAATGTAATATATACTCATTGTCAATAGTTAAGGACAGATTGGAACATACCAGAAATATTGATTTAAAAAAAATGTACGCACTTGTCGACGATTCGTGTATACGACTGGGTAGACAGTTACGGAACTATAGCGCAATTTAAAATATATACATGTATACATTGAACATAAAACTAGAGGCTCTAAAGAGCCTGTGTCGCTCACCTTGGTCTATGTGCATATTAAACAAAGGACACAAATGGATTCATGACAAAATTGTATTATGGTGATGGTGATGTGTTTGAAGTTCTTACTTTACTGAACGATTTTGCTTCTTACAATTATATCTATAATGAACTTTGCCCATTAGTAACAGAGAACTATATTTGGTAAAAATTTACATAAATTTACCAAATTAATGAAAATTGTTAAAAATTGACTATAAAGGGCAATAACTCCTTAAGGGGTCAATTGACCATTTAGGTCATGTTGACTTATTTGTAGATCTTACTTTGCTGAACATTATTGCTGTTTACAGTTTATCGCTATCTATAATAGTATTCAAGATAACCAAAAACGGCAAAATTTCTTTAAAAATTACCAATTGGAGGGCAGCAACCCAACAACCAGTTGTCCAATTCATCAGAAAAATTCAGGGCAGATAGATATTGACTAGATTAACAATTAAACTTCTTGTCAGATTTGCTCTAGATGCTTTGGTTTCATAGTTATAAGCCAAAAACTGCATTTTACCCCTATGTTCTATTTTTAGCCGTGGCGGCCATCTTGGTTGAATGGCCAGGTCATCGGACACATTTTTCAAACTAGATACCCCAAAGATGATTGTGGCCTAGTAGTTTCAGTGGAGATTTTGTAAAAGATTACTTAGATTTATGAAAAATGGTTAAAGATTGACTATAAAGGGCAATAACTCCTAAAGGGGTCAACTGACCATTTTGGTCATGTTGACTTATTTGTAGATCTTCCTTTGCTGAACATTATTGCTGTTTACAATTCATCTCTATCTATAATAATATTCAAGATAATAACAAAAAACAGCAAAATTTCCTCAAAATTACCAATTCAGGGGCAGCAACCCAACCGATTGACCGATTCATCTGAAAATTTCAGGGCAGATAGATCTTGACCTGATAAACATTTTTATCCCATGTCAGATTTCCTCAAAATGCTTTGGTTTTTGAGTTATAAGCCAAAAACTGCATTTTACCCCTTTGTTCTATTTTTAGCCGTGGCGGCCATCTTGGTTGGTTGACCAGGTCACGCCACACATTTTTTAAACTAGATACCCCAAAGATGATTGTGGCCAAGTTTGGATTAATTTGGCCCAGTAGTTTCAGAGGAGAAGATTTTTGTAACAGATTACTTTAATTAACGAAAAATGGTTAAAAATTGACTATAAAGGGCAATAACTCCTAAACGGGTCAACTGACCATTTTGGTCATGTTGACTTATTTGTAGATCTTACTTTGCTGAACATTATTGCTGTTTACAGTTTATCTCTATCTATAATAATATTCAAGATAATAACCAAAAACAGCAAAATTTCCTCAAAATTACCAATTCAGGGGCAGCAACCCAGCAACCGATTGACCGATTCATCTGAAAATTTCAGGGGAGATAGACCTTGACCTGATAAACATTTTTACCCCATGTCAGATTTGCTCTAAATGCTTTGGTTTTTGAGTTATAAGCCAAAAACTGCATTTTACCCCTATGTTCTATTTTTAGCCGTGGCGGCCATCTTGGTCGGTTGACCGGGTCACACCACACATTTTTTAAACTAGATACCCCAATGATGATTGTGGCCAAGTTTGGTTTGATTTGGCCCAGTAGTTTCAGAGGAGAAGATTTTTGTAAAAGTTAACGACGACGGACGACGGACGACGACGACGCCGGACGCCGGACGCCAAGTGATGAGAAAAGCTCACTTGGCCCTTCGGGCCAGGTGAGCTAAAAAAACATATATTTTGAATAAATTGGAGTAAAAGTTTTGTAAATAGACTAGTCCACGTATGCCAACAGTATGTAATCATCGAATGTCAATAGACTATTGTATACCAGAAGAAGAAGATAACCAATTTGATTGAAATACAGGTCGATGTATAATATATTTGCTTTGGTTCATCGAAGTTGTGGACATAGTAAAATCACAGATTTATATTTCAATAAGATTGTTCTCGAACAAAGGAAGGAATTCGTCATCACAATTGTTATATATGCCACTGGACGAACACTAATTATCCCCAAGGCATGTGAATATTTTGCTGGGAAACTATTGAGTATCAAAGTTTCAAATTAATTTCGGGATTTATTTTCTTTCTTGGTATTCAAGGGAAATATGACATTAAATTGGTTCTGTCTTTTTTTAAACATCGTTAAAAAGGTGTGTGTCTAAGGTGGACGCCACAAGAACCCTGTAATACTAGTATGAGAGTATAGCATGTAAACATTCCTTCTCAATAATATGGTTGTATTCGAAATCTTTTCATATAGATTGACAACTCATGGTCCGATATGCATGTAATATTTGCCACATGACGCCCATAGTTCTTTCTACCATCATCATCTTATTCTTTGATATTGCTGTAAACATCGATGGTTCACACCCAAACAAAATGGGAGTAATGTACCTTCAGAGCTTCTCCGTGGTATACACTTGTGAAAATTAATATAAAGACGAAATTTCTGTATTGAAATGAATCTACATCTTCAAATAACGATTTTGAGTAATCACCTTACAAACCAATATAAACGTATGGCAAGATATAACCATGAAGGAATTTAGTTTTTGTCAGACGCAAGAACTCATCACTATCATAAACGTATACGTATATATGCATGCATATTTTCAAATATTAAGAACAAGCGGTCGATGTCGATAGTCTGTTTTCTAACTGTTCAGAGTTAGACATGTCACTTGTTCATTCTTGGAAGCCTTCATATTCCCCGTACAACGATGGGAACTCTTTCTGGTTGTGTTGACTATAAATGCTTGTATGGTAATTCTGTCGTTTATCTGTACAAGTGGTTGCATTTCCTCTCCTTTCCCAACAAACAAACTAACGAAACGCTACTAGTCTGCTTTCTCTAGAGCTCATCCTCAATGGCGCTTATACGTTAGAAAACTTACATGTATACTAATAATGATTGTTTGAAGAACAACGATGTATGGACGAACTATTCTAAATTCGTCAATATCAGTTATGCATGACTAAAATGTAAGTTTTATTACAACTACTGTATTACTTATTTGGAGTAAGGCCACCCTTAAAAAATTGTTTGTTTGGCATTGCCGACCCACACTATCAGCAGGTGGGTAGGTAGGTAGGGATTTTTTTTTTTACATTTAAAAGCTTTATACATGTAAATCATGGAGTCTCTAGATGAAGGTTGTCTAAAGCATTGCAGCATTGTTGTGTGTACATGCTGTTGTTTTCTTTGAAAGGGGTCAACCGTCAATGTCACATTCTACATCATATTGATAATTTCATGTACATCCCTACTGAAAATGTACTTGGGATTCCAGTGGGATACCATTGGGATTCACTTGAATCCCAGTGGGGGAAAAACATCCGGTGGAATCCCACTGGAATGTTTTGGAGTGTCAGTGGAATCCCAATGGGAAGTTTATCCCGATGGTATCTCAGTGGCATTTCCACTGGATTATTTCTATATTTTGCAGTGGAAATTTGTACTTGGTCATTCCTAATTATCCCACTGGAATTTGGACATGTGTTTTTTATAAACATATAATTCCAGTGGGATGTTTGACTTGTCGAATTTTCATTATAAAAAATTTCAATGAATTTAGCTGATAATTAAATGATGATGGACCTGAAAAATGTTATGTGTTGCTATTTATATACATGTACATTTAAACATGTATAAAGTGACTAGAATATATATACTTATTTCACTAACAGTATTTAAGACAATTTAATTTTGAATATTTCAACAAAGGAGTTGCACTCAGGTAATTAAAATTTATTTATTTTCAAGTACAATTAATTATTAAGTCTATCTCTATATTTAGTTAAGTATTATATCATGATTATACACAAATATTATTTCCAAGCAGTCTCTTTCTTATCAATTAGTAATAGAAATGTTATGTGCCAATCTGTTTTCAATTTGCCTCTGTGAAATGGACAGGAAATGATATGTACACACTCAATGGGGCCCAATGAAGGAGACCACATGTCTTTGTATATTTCTCTTAAATTTCTACAGTTCAAAATATAAAAATAATAGATAAAAGTTGGTAAATATCAGTTATTTGTTATTATATATATCAGATATTTAAGATTAAGGTAATTAATAGTATGCTTAGGAAAACATTGCAAGGAATCAAACAACTCCCTATAGATACAACCCCAACACTGGTCAGATTCAAAATTTGAACTTGCAGCCATTACAAGAAAAGATGTCTTATTTATCTTGACCAAAATATGAATTTTACCATGGATGTAGAGTTGTGGACTAAAATTTAAAAGAGCCAAAGTTATATTATATTAACATTAAAAAGTGAAGATGTATTTTTCTGATGACATGACTATTGGATTTGTGAAAATTGATGTTTTCATATTTTTTGGATTAAATCTTCTGGTAAGTACTATTAAATTATGAATAAGTATTTCAACCTTTTTGAAAATTATGAAACTATCAATTTCCTTCAAATAAATTGTGACCATGTAGGATCAAGAAAATAACTATAAGACCATGCATTTTTTGCATATACATAATTACTATTGGATTGTCACAGTATGACACATGACTAATATATCTTTAAGACAATCTCTTCAATAAAATATTATTCAATAGTAGCTAGTTTTCGCAAAATTGGAGATCTGTAGTATGACTGTAATAATTTAATATATATAGAGACATCTTTTCCAAAAAAGCAAAAAGTATTATCTTTTAAAACTTAATTAGTACATATGTACTCAATTATCATAATTGTGGATCCCACTGGAATTATTGAAATTTCATTGGGATCCCATTGAAATTTCAGTGGAAATTGCCCAGAATCACACTGGGATTTTAAAAATATCACTGAGATTCCACTGGAATCCAAGTGGGATTTTTGAAAAAATATCACTGAGATTCCACTGGAATCCAAGTGGGATTTAAAAAAATATCACTGAGATTCCACTGAGATTCCACTGGAATCTTCTAAAAAATCCCGACAAAATTGTCCAGTGGAATTCCAGTGGGAACCAGTGGAATTCCCAAGTGAGATTTATGTGGGATTTCAGTGGAATTCCACTGATTATTTTTAGTAGGGATGATGTAAGACAGTCAGTTTTATTGGCAAAGTTAACCAAAGTACCCAGAAAAAACACAGAACTTAGGCAGGAAACTGACAAATTAACCATATAAAATGTATGATGTGAAAATTGAACATTTATTGTGGAACTGCCCATTGAACAGAGGCCTGATGTCACATCTTGAAGTTGTGGTCACAGTTTGGTAAAATTACCATAAGTTAAATGGCTCAACCAATACGACTCCTTGTACAAATGGACAAAGATTTAAAACTTTGATTGTTTGCTTTGGTTTTATAAACATCACTTTCTACACCATATGGGTAATTTCATGGCAGTCAGTTTTAGTGGCGTACTAAACCGTAGTACTTGAAGGAAAATGCCAACCTGTGGGAGGAAACTGACTAAAGTTATCACATCTGACATGAAAATCAAACCTTAATTTTGCAACTGCCCAACTAGGGCTCAAACCAATACCTGGAGGCTAGTAATCATACATGTAAGATGTGACGAACTACCATACAAACACGCCAACTGCCCCTGATAAGTTTTGAGGATAAAGGATCTGTTCCAAATTAGGATAGCAAAATAGTAAAAATTTGGAAGGTTGGCACAAATAGACATGGTGTTTATACTAATATTATTCAAGTGCAAGGTTTTTCAGGGATAGGTTTAAAACGTATGATAAATTCAAAATGGAAATATGCAGCAGGACAGACAATTTTTGCAGATAAATAAATTTAAGTAATGCTTGTTTGATTAACAGAAATCTGGACATGCATTACATGAATACAGACAAATTAATGAGCCCTTAGAATTGTGAAAAAGGAGGGGATTTTATTCATCACTAGTACACTGGATACATTTATAAATATGTTTCTGTCAGTATCTTTTATGTTTTAAAAATTATCTTATTCATGAAGAAAGGCAAGAAAAGGGGGAAGTACTTCAATTGACACAAGATGCTAGTCTTTAAAATATGTATGTTTTGTTCCAGGCTAGCATCTTCTGGTACAGAACTACTATAAACCTGTAAATCATTTTGGTCTTTAAGCTTTGGTGCTTACAGCCATAATTATCTTGAATGCATCATTGTGGTTCTGACTATAGTAGATACTTTGTTCTCTGGTTCAAGGGAAAATTCGTCAATGATAAATTTCAAATATTTAATAATTCAACAAATGTAAGAGCCACGCATATTTGTTCTGTGATGTCCCGGTGAAAAACTTCTATCTCATGAAGCGACAAAGTCAAGCAGAAATCATCTGTTTCTGCTTTACAAAAGATAACATTGAGTCCTCTACAAGGTCTCTAAGAACGTTTCCATAGGCAGATCCAGGGGGGGGGCCCTGGGGGGCCCAGGCCCCCCCTTTCGTGGGAAAAATTTGGTTGATTATATAGGGAATCACTGAAGCATGACTGGAGCGGGCCCCCCCTTAGGTCAGTCAGCGGGCCCCCCCTTAGGCAAAGTTCTGGATCCGCCACTGGTTTCTTTCAAAGAATAGCTGAAATTTGATTTTTGATAAAATCCATCTCCCTTAACCAATGCATTGCAGCATAGGGAGATGCCTTCCCCCGTCGGCCTTTTTGACATTTACCTTTTGGCAGACTTTTTCTATTCCATGTCATTTAAATGTTTGCTCCTAATAACAGTGTAAGGCAAGCGCTTTTAAGATCATGATTTGAAATAATAAAGCCAGGAACAAACTCGGCGGATACGACCAATTTCCGGCACAATTTCGATTTTTTTTAAATAAAAAAAAATAAGTTTCTGAAACCCAAATAAAATTATTTGGGCGGCAAGTTTTTCAGTGGGTCGGGCGGCAATGCCAAACAAATGAAATTTTATTTTAGGCCTAATGACGGTTATCATGTTCAACATTGCACAAATATTATCATAGAATTTTTAAAAAAATGTACAAAAATCCTCAAAAAAAATAATGCCTTAGCTTAGATCATTGGTATTCTTTTCACAAAAAGTTCGTGTAAATGATTGTCAAATGAAGTTAATTATGTAAGAATGAAATGTTAAAAATAAACTAAAAAAAAATCATGCATGTTGTATGTTGTATTTTTTTTCAATTAAAAACTTTAAAATTGCGATAGTTTTATGAGCATTAAACACAGCCAGATTTGAATACAAGTTAAGAAATTCCGGTAAAGTCAATGATATCAAACAGATGTGCAATAGTAAATCAAATTGGAAAATATTGCATTTAGTTTTTATTAAAGATTAAAACTACTATTTTTTACTTCATATTTGAATCTTTACGCCAATTGCCGCTAAGAAATTAATCCAAAATTGTTTCCTTTTATTTTTATACACTTTTGGAATTATGAATCTGAATTTTATTTTCAATTAATTTACACAATTTAATTATTGTATCTTTATTCTCATCATGTATTAAATCTTAAGTGTATTAAATACAGCATACTCTTTCTAATCCTTTTTGTTTATCCTTTCCAAATAACTACATTCATACCTGTGTACGCTTAAACTCACACCTGCGGCTAAATAGCTACAAGGTAAACGAATTGACCTCAAGCAGAGAAATATACAGTGACCTTTACAAAATAATTTACACACTCTGCTCACACATTATATAGTTGCATTGAAATGATTATCAAAACAATAACGGTAAATAGAACTGAAATATTTTCAGTTCAATATCAGTAAAAATGTTTAATAAATATTTTATGAAAAAAATCTCAACAATAATTAATGAAATTTATTCGAAAACATTTACCAGAGATAATTGTATAGGAGTTTAATGCAATCAATACAAAACGGTATATGCATATTCATTTTCGTTCATTCTTATATTGTGGTTAATAACTACGACCATTCGTCAGCTGTGCGCTTTTAATTACATATATTGTCGATAAGCTATAAGAGTTAAACAGATTTTATTTTTTCCCAGAATTCAACAAATCGGGCTAAAACGTCACGACCCACTCGAGAATTCAACCAAAAAAGTTACAAATACTTGATTTTCTCCGTTATTAGAAGGAATATAAATTTAAAACTTTGCAAATGTGTTTTTTATGTTAAGATGAACATAATTAGATGATAAGTAAAAATCGCGGAATTTCCCTTTAAAGCAACAGAAAGCATACTTCATGTATCAGACTTATGAAAAATGGCCAGAAGTTAATTTTATATGAGCCTGTGCCAAAAAAATAGAGGTTTTCAAATAAAGTGAGGCCTTATATAAAATGTAATATTTTACACTTACCACAATTTTCTGAAGTTGTTAAGGTATCAAAAAAACTTTAACATGTTATAAATGTACTTTTAATGGAAATATAAGTTTCAAATAGCATAACACATGTGGATAAAATGGTCTTTAGCATTGTCATGCTTAAAAAAACAGGTTGTCAATTTAGACCGTTCCCCACATTTGCATATTAAAAAGCATATAAATGATATGGGAGATGGAGATATGCTTCTTTTTGCTTAAATCTGTGCTTAGATATGATAAAACATGGAGCCTGGATGTAACAAGACTGTCACTTTCAACTATATATGTAGACAGTAATGGTCTGATGCAAAGTTTATTAACTTTACTGTTTAAAACCTGAATGAAATTTCAGCCTCAAAAGGCCAATATTTTAACCTCTAGCTATCCAAAAGAAGAAAGTAAAGGTAATCTGTGAAACGGAAATGGTTAAGCAGCCAGTAATAAGTGTTTTTTATATAGATTCAGTGCAATCTGTTTAGGAATACAACTTTTAAGTGCATAGAACTTCACATTTCACCTGCTGCGTATACTGACCGTTAGACTTAGACTATTAAAACAGCCTGATTTTGCACTCTTTTTATGTTTTTATCTACTTTTTTGATGTTCAGAGTTCACCAAAAAGTTAAACAACTGAAATGAATACCACAAACACAAATAGATATCAGAAAAAAACTGTCAGAGACAAATTAAGCATGCTGTTTTTGAAAAAATATTGAAAAAAGTGAAAAAGCTACATTTTGGGCATTTAACCTGAAAAGTAATTTTTTCAAAAAAATTCTATCAAATGAAAGTGAAAATCATTTCTTCTCATGATATTTGACAAATTAATACCAATAGATCATTCAGAGAAGATGCCAATGTAAAAATTCAAAATTTGCTGAAATGCACCTCTTAGGCCACAGACCACAATTAATTCCTCTATCAGTTCTTTATAACCTTTTGCATCATTAAAAAAATTGCACCATGCACTTTTGTCCATTTTTTTGTGTGTGTAATGTATAGTCCTAGTCCAAATATATATCCAAAATTCAGAAAGATTGTAGCAATTACTTTTACAAATTTAGCCAATACACATCCATACCCCTATTCACAGACAAGTCAAGAGATGTTCCGAAAACTGTAAATATTACCTTTTTGCACTTGGCCTAATCACTCATTCCATATTAAAATAAGTTAAAATACAACATCCAAAAATTTATTTCACCTCTCTTCTTTCATTTCCACCAAAAAAAAATCTAAGAAATGAGTGAGGAAGGGAAAGAAAAAAAAATTAAGGAAAAATACACTCTAATTAAAAGGAACTATATTCGTGGACAACGAAAAGCGGGGTCATTAATTGTGGTCTTGGGCCTGTAAAAGGATTGGAGGGGGTTTTATCAGATACAATAGCATCATCACGGTTGTGTAAAAGAATTATCAGCACATGTTTGATCATGTTTCAAATTTATATCAGACAAAAGTCAGGTTTCTGTTGTCGAAAGGGATTCACATTTATATTGCAATAAATTAATCAGAAGGAGGTAAAATCAGGTTGCATAAGCCATGTACAATACCGCCCCTGTACTGACACATCGATATTGAAAGTACAAGATCCACCCTGAGTTATTTGTTCTATTTTAAAACTTGTACAAAATCAGTTCAAATTCTGGGAATCCCGGATGACGTAGTTGAATCTGATTGGATAAGATAGAAAAGTGTTGAGGGGATTTTCCCCTTTCAATTTAAGAAACGCCAAGAATTTTTTGTTACTAGTCCGTCGGGCATTTTGGTTTATGAGTTTTGGTTGCCCGAGGTCTAAATGTTGTAGTCCCGGGCGTCGGGCTAGTTGATTTCTTAACCCCTGAAAGTATATATATTTTGTCATATTAAATGACCAAAATAAGTGTGATTTATTTGATGTGAAGTGTTTTAAAATGGTGTGAGAATTTGGGAATGCAATCGGTGCCATTTTTTTATTACCCTGTTTGCATTCTGTATCATTAGTGGAAGATATTAGCAGGCAAAATCGAGGGAATTGTGCAAATGATGATACAAGCATGAAAATTACCACAAAGCATCATTATCATATACTTTTTAAGAAACAACTTCTGGCCATTAAAAAAAATCATTTTTTCAAGATGGCCACAGCTTTTTTCAAAAATGGCTGTTTTTTCAGTTTGAAAATACTGATTTTTTCTGGAAAACTTTTCTTTTACCTTCTTTTAGTGAAAAGCAGTTATCAGGTATCAGGTTTGGTAGCTACCTTCCTTACATGTGAAGTATTTACTAGAAATTAATATTTGACATATTTAGGGTTTGCGCATGCGCGGAAATGTAACAAAATTCATTAAAAACATTTGAACTATTTACTATAAAATTCGTAAGGGTTCCACGGAACCCGGTGTCTCGCCTACTTTTTCTGTTAATCGCAGACTCAACAAAAATGAGGAAAAACATCAATAAAAATTTCCCTCACGATACTGTCTTTTGATTGAAAGAAGCTTCCAAGTTTGGTAAAAAAATCCAGGATAGTTTATGAATCTAATAAATGTTTTATAAACTTTAACTGCAGACTGTATGTAATGTTAACTGGAAGAAAAACTAAGTCCATTTATAAGTAAAATACGGAAAAAGTGATTTTTTTTTTTACAAAATTTACTTCTGAATAATATCTTATGATCAGAAATAAGCTTTTGTCTAAGTTTGGTAGAAATCCAGGATAGTTTAAGAACATTATAAAAATTTTAAAAACTTAAACCACAGAGTGAATGTTTTGTTTCTGGCAAAAAAACTAAGTCCATTTATAAGTAAAATACGGAAAAAGTGAATTTTTTTTTACAAAATTTACTTCTGAATAATATCTTATGATCAGAAATAAGCTTTTGTCTAAGTTTGGTAGAAATCCAGGATAGTTTAAGAACATTATAAAAATTTTAAAAACTTAAACCACAGAGTGAATGTTTTGTTTCTGGCAAAAAAACTAAGTCCATTTATAGGTAAAATACGGAAAAGTGAAAATTTATTTTTACAAAATTTTCTTCTTGATACTATCTTATGATCATAAACAAGCTTCTGTCCAAGTTTGGTACAAATCAAGGATAGTTTATGAAAGTTATTAAAATTTTAAAAACTTTAACCACAGAGTGAATGTAATGTTTCCTCGCAGAAAAACTAAGTCCATTTATAAGTAAAATACGGAAAAAATGGAATTTTATTTTTACAAAATTTACTTCTGGATACTTTCTTATGATCATAAACAAGCTTCTGTCCAAGTTTGGTAGAAATTCAGTATAGTTTAAGAAAGTTATTAAAATTTCAAAAACTTTAACCACAGAGTGAATATTTGTGGACGCTGCCGCCGCCGACGACGGAATGTAGGATCGCTTAGTCTCGCTTTTTCGACTAAAGTCGAAGGCTCGACAAAAATTAGGGTTTTGGGATTTTCAATGATATGATTTGGTTTGATAACATTTTTCAATGTTATGATGCACATAATTTAACAATGTTGCGCATGCGCAAACTATTTATAGACAATGTATGCACAACCATGGCACACAGGTATAAATCGTAGTTCATCTCATTACTTTAAAAATTGAGACTCTTGTACAGCTGTTTAAGTAGGTGTAACATCTATGATACCACTGTTTAAAAACAATAAAATTGAGAAGGGAAATGGGGAATGTGTCAAAGCGACAACAAAGCCCATTCAGTTACAATGATCAGGTGTTCGATGGATAAGGTGTAAAATATGGTTAATACGAGAGAAATATAAAAAGTAACGGCAGATCAGCCACTTTTGGTAATGGCTATTCAGTTGGAATGGCCTCAGATTTGTACAGAGAAGATAAGTTACGTCATGTGAGGTGGATTTCACATTTAAATGACTTGCTTTAAAATTCTGATCGGCTACAAAGTAACAACACTTGGTCAGCACCTCATAAGGAACATTCATGCAATGTTTGGTTTTATTCCATTCAGTGGTTCTCTACAAGAAGTCATTTGTATGCATTTCCCATAGGGTCCTATATTAAACTAAGTCCCCCGCTGGCAGCAATCTTGGATAATGGATCGGCTACAAAGTAACAACACTTGGTCAGCACCACATTAGGAACATTCATGCCATGTTTGATTTCATTCCATTTAGTGGTTCTCTAGAAGAAGTCATTTGTATGCATTTCCCATAGGGTCCTATGTTAAACTAAGTCCCCCGCTGGCGGCCATCTTGGATGATGGATCGGCTACAAAGTAACAACACTTGGTCAGCATCCCATAAGGAACATTCATGCTATGTTTGGTTTTATTCCATTCAGTGGTTCTCTAATAGAAGTCATTTGTATGCATTTCCCATAGGGTCCTATGTTAAACTAAGTCCCCGGCTGGCGGCCATCTTGGATGATGGATCAGCAACAAAGTAACAACACTTGGTCAGCACCTCATAAGGAACATTCATGCCATGTTTGGTTTCATTCCATTCAGTGGTTCTCTAAAAGAAGTCATTTGTATGCATTTCCCGTAGGGTCCTATGTTAAACTAAGTCCCACGCTGGCGGCCATCTTGGATGATGGATCGGCTACAAAGTAACAACACTTGGTCAGCACCCCATAAGGAACATTCATGCTATGTTTGGTTTTATTCCATTCAGTGGTTCTCTAAAAGAAGTCATATGTATGCATTTCCCATAGGGTCCTATGTTAAACTAAGTCCCCTGCTGGCGGCCATCTTTGATGATGGATCGGCTACAAAGTAACAACACTTAGTCAGCACCACATAAGGAACATTCATGCCATGTTTGGTTTCATTCCATTCAGTGGTTCACTAGAAGAAGTCATTTGTATGCATTTCCAATAGGGTCCTATGTTAAACTAAGTCCCCGCTGGTGGCCATCTTGGATAATGGATCGGCTACAAAGTAACAACACTTGGTCAGCACTCCATAAGGAACATTCATGCTATGTTTGGTTTCATTCCATTTAGTGGTTCTCTAGAAGAAGTCATTTGTATGCATTTCCCATAGGGTCCTATGTTAAACTAAGTTCCCCGCTGGCGGCCATCTTGGATGATGGATCGGCTACAAAGTAACAACACTTGGTCAGCACCCCATAAGGATAATTCATGCTATGTTTGGTTTTATTCCATTCAGTGGTTCTCTAAAAGAAGTCATTTGTATGCATTTTCCATAGGGTCCTATGTTAAACTAAGTCCCGGCTGGCGGCCATCTTGGATGATGGATTGGCAACAAAGTAACAACACTTGGTCAGCACCTCATAAGGAACATTCATGCCATGTTTGGTTTCATTCCATTCAATGGTTCTCTAAAAGAAGTCATTTGTATGCATTTCCCATAGTGTCCTATGTTAAACTAAGTCCCCCGCTGGCGGCCATCTTGGAAGATGGATCGGCTACAAAGTAACAACACTTGGTCAGCACCTCATAAGGAACATTCATGCCATGTTTGGTACCATTCCATTCAGTGGTTCTCTAGAAGAAGTTCAAAATGTAAATTGTTAACGACGACGACGACGGACGACGACGGACGACGGACGCCAAGTGGTGAGAAAAGCTCACTTGGCCCTTCGGGCCAGGTGAGCTAATAAAAAGATAAAGTAGGTCAAAGACACTAAAATTGTTTTATAACATTAAACATTTTAGGATCGACAGTAAAAGAAGCTGTAAGGTATTTATTTTCTTGTTCTAATAATTTTGATTAGCAAACTAGATAAAAATAAAGCATCGTTTAGATTTTAAAAATAAAACGAAATATACATTATATCGAACATCCTTTTATTTAATGCAGTCGTTCTGTTTTTATTTATTTCCCTTTACTCATTCCTGATTTCCGTTAATATTTCTAGAAGTTTAAAAACAACAAAATTAGGACCTGTCCTTCAATTGGCCAACGATATAATTGCATCTAGCCATTTGACCAGTTGACGACTTGCATATATATTTGATTGCACATTTAAAGTTCGAATGAATTTTATTTAATAGCTGCTTTGGAATAATGTCAGATTTGATAGAAATAAGTGTGAAGTATATGTAACACATAGTTTTGTTCAAAACAGAATGTTGTAAGACATATAAAAAGAAAGTGGTGATCAATTTAAGTTTGTTAGCTTTATTTGATTAAAAAATAAGTTATAAAATATTACAACAAGAGTGCACACGCTGAAATGTCTCGCCTTCTTTACTAATTATTGATATTATGTTGATAGTCCTAAGTATAAAACTTTATTAAAAACTGTCACATAAACTTAGCATTAACCAAGATAACTAAACAAAGACCAATGAACCATGAAAATGAGGTCAATGTCAGATGAACCATGCCAGGCAGACATGTACAGCTAACAATGCTTCCATACAACAAATATAGTTGACCTATTACTTATAGTTTAAGAAAAATAGACCAAAACACAAAAACTTAACACTGAGCAATGAACCGTGAAAATGAGGTCGAGGTCAAATAAAACCTGCGGGACTGACATATAGATCATAAAATATTTCCATACACCAAATATAGTTGACCTATGGCATATAGTATTAGATAAAAAGACCAAAACTCAAAAACTTAACTTTGACCACTCAACCATGAAAATGAGCTCAAGGTCAGATGACATCTGCCCGCTAGACATGTACATCTTACAATCATTCCTAATTTCCATACAACAAATATAGTAGATCTATTGCATAAAGTATGAGAAAAACAGACCAAAACACAAAAACTTAACTATAACCACTGAACCATGAAAATGAGGTCAAGGTCAGATGACACCTGCCAGTTGGACATGTACACCTTACAGTCTTTCCATACACCAAATATATACTAGACCTATTGCTTATAGTATCTGAGATATGGACTTGACCACCAAAACTTTACCTTGTTCACTGATCCATGAAATGAGGTCGAGGTCAAGTGAAAACTGTCTGACGGGCATGAGGACCTTGCAAGGTACGTATATACCAAATATAATTATCCTATTACTTATGATAAGAGAGAATTCAACATTACAAAAAATCTGAACTTTTTTTTCAAGTGGTCACTGAACCATGAAAATGAGATCAAGGACATTTGACATGTGACTGACGGAAACTTCGTAACATGAGGCATCTATATACAAAGTATGAAGCATCCAGGTCTTCCACCCTCTAAAATATAAAGCTTTTAAAAAGTTAGCCAACGCCGCCGCCGTAGCCGCCGTAGCCGGATCACTATCCCTATGTCGAGCTTTCTGCAACAAAAGTTGCAGGCTCGACAAAAATGTACGATAAATTTGTCAAATTTGATACCACTTGTGAAAGGCATGCATATAATCATTATAGGCCCAAAATAATCAAATCAAAGTTAAGATTGAATATTTTTATAATAAAATTGTGTGTGTGTTAATGACAGTGCTAGTGGGATGAGTAGCACCAGCACAATAGTCAGAACATCTGTGTTGGTACCATAGTAAACGGGTATAAAGAGTTACTCTAGTCCGTTCGTCCCGAACGTCAAAAAAAGGGTTCCGTTCTCTTAACTTTAGTTGCCTCAACCAAATACTACAAAACTTATACATAAAATAAAAAGGAAGATGTCGCATGAGTGCCAATAAGAACTCTCTACAAAAGACTAGATGACACAGAAATTAACAGCTATAAGTCATCCTACGGCCTTCAACAATGAGCAAAGTCCATACCGCATAGTCAGCTATAAAAGGCAACGAAATGACGATGTAAAATAATTCAAACGAGAAAAGAAATGGACAAATTTATGTACAAAAAATGAACAAAAACAAATATGTAACACATAAACAAACGACAATCCATGAATTACAGTCTCCTGACTTGGGACAGGCACATACAAACAAAATGAGGCGGATTTAACATGCTAGCGAGATCCCCACCCTCCACCTAATGTTGCATGAGTGCCAAAGAAGAACTCTCCACAAGAGACCAGATGACACATAAATTAACAACTATATGTCCCCATACGGCCTTCAACAATGAGCAAATAGATATAGGAAGATGTGGTATGAGTGCCAATGAGACAACTATCCATCCAAATAACAATATTTAAAAGTAAACCATTAAAGGTCAATGTATGGCCTTCAACACGTAGCCTTGGCTCACACTGAACCACAAGCTATAAAGGGCCCCAAAATTACTGGTGTAAATTGTAAAATCATTCAAACGGCAAAACCAACGGTCTAATCCATATAAGAAACGAGAAACACGTATAAATTACATAAACAAACGACAACTAATGTACATCAGATTCCTGACTTAGGACAGGTGCAAACATTTGCAGCGGGATGAAACAATAGTATAACATCACAACATAGAAAAACACACGATAAAACGAAATTCAAACTAGAAAAGAAACAGACACTAATGTATAGGCTCCTCACTTGCGACAGGCACATGCATACTGAATAAGGCGGGGTTGAACATGTTAGCGGGGTCTTCACAATCTCCCTAACCTGGGACAATGCTTATTTCCACATAAAAAAATTAAATTTGAAATTTGGTAGCGTCACTTTTACCGTTCATGAGTTATCATGTTCCTTTAAAAACATAGAAAATGCTGAATTTTTCGTTTTGGTTCTTTTTGATAAGTTTGACTCAACCAAATGTTATAAACCTGATACGTAATGCTTATTAGACGTGTTAGATAAATGAATTCTTTTTACAAACAACTAACGAGACTCGAGAGACAAGAAACATTTTAAAGGGGTCCTCAAAAGATGTACAATAGTGTTTATTTTCTATTGATAACATAATTCATTAGAACGCATTACGTTAACCTAATGGTGATCTACCACCGCCTCCGAAAAAACTAAAACTGATAAGAAAAAAGGCAAAGGGAAAAAAGTCACGCACCATAGTCCGGAAAAAACCAGTTGGCTTATGACTGATTCATAAGGAAGCAAGTACCAAAGATTTAGAAGGCTTTTGGCATTAACTCAGAATCTGATTCTGATTCCAAGTAAAATAAACAAAATATACTAGTATATGACTCGTTTGTTTTTGTTAATATATCGCTATGTCATAAAAAATTAACAGATACAATACAGACGTTCAAATTCATGATACATGTACTTTGAGTTTTTCTCTGAACTGCAAAACATTACTCATCGAGTGAGGTAGCATGGACGGACCCTGGATGGGGATATTCTAGGAGTATAGTAAGAACTCGATCCCCCGTTTTTTACCATTTTTTTTAAATTATTTAATTATGTGAAAGTTTAGTGGTGTTCAAGGTTATGGATTCCTCTTATCAAATTGGTTTGATACGCACTTAGATAGCAATGATAAAAGGTGTTATTGTAACGTGTAAATCAAGAATATTATTTTATTTTTTTGAGATGGTCCCTAATTTAAATGTCTCAACTGAAGACTCTACTAGATACCCTAAGGAACATTCAGTCAAATTTTGAAGGTAGTTTCAGAGGAGAAGTTTTTTTAAATAGTTTACGATGACGACAGACGACGGACGACGATGGACGCCAAGTGATGGCATAAGCTCACATGGGGCCTAACTTTGACCAATCATGACAATGAACCATGAAATTGAGGTCAATATAAAATTAAGGAGATGTGGTATGATTTTCAATGATACAACTATCCACCATGTTTCAAATACGTTGATATACGAAATAATAGGTCACAGTAAGGCCTTTAACGATGAGAAAAACCCGAAACATATATTTGGCCACAAAACTCCCCGACATGAAAAGATTTCATCAACTCTGCCATACAGACATCTATGCCATGCAGTCGTTTTAAATACCAAGATTAATTAATGTTTTAAGTACCTTGGAAACAAACACTTACTATGAAAACATAACATTGACCTATAATCATTGATAATGGTTTACTTTTACAAATTGTGACTTGGATGGAGAGTTGTCTCATTGGCACTCATACCATATCTTCTTATATCTAAACACAAAAACTCAACATTGACCAATTCACCATAAAAATCAGGTCAAAATCAGGTGAAAACTGCCAGACAGACATGCATCACTTTACAAAAATTATATCAATTGGATATAGTTCATAATTTATCTACTGTTTATATAGCAGCTGAGATACTGACTAGACAACGGAAATTGTACCTTGATCAGTGATCCATGACATGAATGGATTGTAATCCCTACGTCTCACACTATAGGTCTTTGTCACAGGTGAAACAAATATTATTGGTTTCTAACAATATTATGTCAGAGTGTAGTCTATAATGGCTTCCCCTTTTCTTGGGGAAATAATTCTAGCAAGGTAGAATATTGCCTCCAAGTACTGATAAACATGTACTATAACTTCCTACAGAAGACCATACATGGGATCAAGGGTCCGGAAACGGTCTTATTTGCCAGTCATGTCCTAATCTGAAACTATAATGTCCTAAACTTTTTATTGGGATTTAGGTCAAATTTTATTTTTCAACAGTAATATTTTCGGTCATTTCGTTGAGATCGACTTTCAAAATCGCCATTTTGAACATATTTTTGTTTTGTTATCGACTTCCTGTAATTAAACTGCCACTTTATTAAAGTGTTATAATCCTGAGGGCCCTCCTAATAACTATATTAATGCCTTGGGGAGCTATTGGCTAATGATTGCTAATCTCTTTACCTGTGTTTTTAATTCACACCTGGCAATTAATCACAAGCTCCAAACTATTATTATAAAGAAATAAAAATTCCATACCAACTGGCTTCATTATTTAATTACTCAACAGGTCAGACAATTGTCAATTATGATTTAAAATTAAATTAAAACTTGGTTTAATTTATGTAGAAAAAAATATTTTTTTACTTCTAACACACGTGCTTTGTTTACTATGTAATACGCATGCTTGAAATTCTCTTCCACAGATTTAAACAATAAATCGTAAATTTAAAATAATTTCATCCTAAATAAAGCTAGAGCAACTATTTTAATTAATATTCTTACACTTTTAAAGGTAAAATATTTAAAAGCCGATGATTTCCTGTGATTTGGATAAACAGAACTAATCCCGGATATGAGTCCGGAATTGTTCGTTTTATTATTGTCGCAGTACATCCGGTTTGAATTTTGACTTCAGAATCGAAAGAAACGTAAGCGATAACTGAGAATATAATCGTTTTGAGTCATTAAAATCATTTTATTTTTGAACTGTTGCCTTCCCTTAATTGCTCTTGATCGATTTTTGGAAAATGGTAGGACAAATCATGAAGTAAATGCGATGCAACAGTGAAACAAGTTTGTTGATGCTACAAACATGACGATCGAGTATGAGCATACTCATAATGAGTCTCATGCAGTAATGTGATTTTGACAATCATCTTTTGAAAAGGGGCATCAACTTTTAAGTAGTATGAAAATGACCGAAATTAGGTGAAAAAATTTCCGGATCCTTGCATGGGATGGTACTTACTATGTGGTGTATTTCATATATAGGAAATCTGCTAACACTATATAGCTCCATAGTTTGTTATTATCTATTTTATAGTGATAAATCTCATCAATACATTGTAGTTAATTGCATGACGTCATACAGATACTTTATAACGTGTTGTTATTCTGAAATTCCTAGAGTTATCATCAACTTATAATGAAATAAAAATTACCTTCTATCCCTATTCCAGCAGTCACACCTGAAGATTTTTCTGACATGACAGTCTAAAAAACAAGGAATATGCAATATATGTTTACATTGTCTTATGGGGGCCTGTTATAGCGGACTATGCGGTATGAAAGGCTTTGCTCATTGTTGAAGGCCGTACGTTGACCTATAGTTGTTAATGTCTGTGTCATTTTGGTCTGTTGTGGACAGTTTTCTCATCGGCAATCATACCAAATCTTCTTTTTTATAGTACTCATTTCACAGACACTGAACTTGTTGAACTATTAGATTTATAAAATATCAACCCTCCCAAATATATCTATATGAAACATATTTTTCAGGAAATATATGTGGCCCAGAGTAAAAAGAGAGATATAGTTTGAAGTGATACAGGTGTTTTTTTTTAATTTGGATCATCCCCTTGTAGACATATACTTGCTTCATGTTGATTTGCAAATGCCATCCACGCCAAGGGACAAGAAAAGCTCACTAGGCCCTATTGGAAAGGTGTGCTAAATAAGTAGGCTTAGCATCACTGTTATAACTCTATTTACTGCAGAGTTGAGGACCACTGTTTGATAAATACAAGTCACAGAGTATACCTCAAACCTGGTAGCAAATTCTTTCACACTTTCATGATTGTACTAGGTATTTAGTAGAATACTGCATTGTACTTTAAGCTTGGCTTACTAAAAATTTTACAATCGCTAATCGAGTTTACCTAAAGATGTGGAGCTATGTAAAAATATTCCTGAGGAAGTAATATTAGTTATCTTGGTGTAATCAGGGGTGTACAGAATTTTACACAGTTGTTGAAAATTCATACACCCTGAGGCGCATTTATTTCTTATGAACAGTTCCCATACGGCAATCCTCGGTAGAATCCACTACTCTCCTTGGAATTGGCCGAGTTAAGAGGAATGAAACAATTCCTTTATTCCTTTCTAAACCGGGATGTGAAATTGAAAAATGCTTATGGAAATTCAATAAAGATGTTGCTGCATATTGTCAAATACTGTTTTGGTGGGAAATTCATAAAAAATTTGTTTTTTTTAAAATTTTTTCTGGATTTTTTTTTTTTTTTTAATTTTTCAAATTTTTATCCTCAAATATAATTATTTAGTTTTGATTTTTTTTTTTTTTTATATTGGCAAATTATTGATTTTTTTTCTTTGATTTTTTGGCAAAATTTTATTTATCCTGGGTGAACAAGGGTGGGGTGTTATTTACACTGCGGTAATTAACCAACCAGATTGCAGTATTTTTGCTGCATAAGAAATAAAAACAAGAATGTGTCCATAGTACAAGAATGCCCCACTCGCACTATCATTTTCTATGTTCAGTGGACCGTGAAATTGGGGTCAAAACTTTAATTTGGAATTAAAATTAGAAAGATCATATCATAGGGAACATGTGTACTAATTTTCAAGTTGATGTAACTTTAACTTCATCAAAAACTACCTTGACCAAAAACTTTAACCTGAACTTCGCACTATCATTTTCTATGTTCAGTGGACCATGAAATTGGGGTCAAAACTATAATTTGGCATTAAAATTAGAAAGATCATATCATGGGGAACAAGTGTACAGTCAAACCTGATTAAACCGGACCCTGAATAAACCGGTTTCCTGTCCATTCTGGCCAAAAATGAAAGTCCCATATTTTTCCATTCAAATTCTTTGTTAAAATACTCTCTGTAAACCGGAGCCTGTGTATTCCGAATTCCGGTCTAATTATGAAGTCCCAATACTCTTAATTACATTAATTATTACCTGTCAAAACTGGTTTGTCTAATTAATTTCAATGATCGATATACAATCAAAACATATTTGTTTATACAATATATGGCTTTTCGTGATAATTTATAATTAGTCAGGTGTCAAACTGTGAACCTACAATCATACAGTAGTGAGCTGTATTATTTATTAAAACATTTTAAACGTGTCAATTAAACGAAAAGACACACCGAATATATCTCAGATTGAACTTACGTTTTAACTTGGATAAACAAATTAAAATCGCGGAGTAAGAAATTCACATCGTGATTTCGAAATCCTGGGTTCCCTGTTGTGAACCCCTAAACAAATGACCTTGATAATGAAAAACACCTGGATGACAACATTCAATGGATATTGTACACTGTACGACAACGTTTCGAAAATGATGAAATTACGTTTGATAATATTCTGGCTTGTTAATCGGCCATTCAAACATTACAAATTATTGATCATGGGAGTAAATCGAAACTCTTGTCTTACAATCCAAACAACGCAGCATTATGATGCAAATGCAAACAATGAAAAACGAAGTAAAAGTATTTTAATTTATCAGATATAATTTATAATCAGAGAGAACTTTTACATGCAAAATGTCGGACGTCACAAGTCATTAACTTCCGGTCAAAACGGAAACCTGAATAAACCGGCTCACTGTCCAAACAGGCCGGTTTATACATGTTTTACTGTACTAAGTTTCAAGTTGATTGGACTTCAACTTCTTCAAAAACTACCTTGACCAAAAACTTTAACCTGAAGTGGAAGGACGAATGGAGGCACAGAAGGACGGACGGACGAACGGAGGCACAGACCAGAAAACATAATGCCCCTCTACTATCGTAGGTGGGGCATAAAAATTATGTATGCCAAGTTAAAAGTGCAATACAGTTATCTTCATTTTTATTCATTCAAATGCAAAATTAACAAAACATTTTATTTAAGACATACTGTCAGTGTTAGAATCTCCTAAATAGAAATTTTCAAAAATTGTTCTCGCCTGATGCAATGTTTACTCTTGAGACATCAACTAATTTTGTTTAATATTGAAGAAATCACATACCGATAAATTCCTGAATTCAAAATGGCAGCATCTTTTACTTAAAAGCTGATAAAGTGTGGAATTTATCACCTCTAATATATGATGTTGTTTAATTAAAATTGTGATAAAAAAATAAATTGCATTATAATTTGAATTTTTTATTTCAAGACTTAAAAAATGTTAAAAGTTTGTGTGTACACTCCTGGAGTATCCTGAGTTTTGTGGCATTTGATTTTTTTTTAGCTTTATATCTCTTAAGCTTTATATTGGTAAATTACCTGAGTTATTCTTAATGTAAGCATTTGTAATTCAAAAGTATATGTACCTGTAAGTATTCCATCACTTCTTTATACTGCCCCCTTTTTCTTTCTGCTGCTAGATCGTATGGAGTATTACCCTGAAATGCAGACAAATCTTTATATTGCCTTTATCTGATTATTACAAAGAAGACTTGTGTTACACATATCATACAATAAACAAGACCAGTAGCAGCTGAGTGGTGTGTTATTTTGTTCTTACAGGTGCTAACCATATCATTTTCAATTATAAAATATAACTCATGAACAACATTCTGAATATTTTTAATAATTTTTCCTGTAGCCTTGAAGAAGGCTTTTAACTTTTTTAAAAGCATATGAAATAATCTAAATCTGTCAGCATTTAGTCTATTTTTTTATGTATTTTTTTTTTAAATCTGTTAATGCATCCTTGATGTCAAGATGAGGGTTGTAGGAGTTTTTTTTTTTTTTTTTAACTTTTTTTTTTATTTTTTATTTTTTGGACAAATTATTCTCAATTTTTTTTTAAAATATTTTAGCACCCCATTTTTTTTTTATTCTTTATATTTTTGCACCCCATTATTTTGTATTCGTCATCTTTTTGCCCAATTCTCTCTATTCCTGAAGTTTTTTCTATCATTCATGATTTTCTATTCTGTAGCCTGTCTATACCCTCCTATAACTGTATATTGTTATTTTACAGATTTCATAGTTTTTAGTGTTAACACTGACATTGTATAGATAAGGAAATACATAAATTACCGTAGGTACTCCCTTATAAGTTGGAAGTTTGGGAGTAAAATTCAGAATCAAGAGAGGGGTATCGACTTATAAGCGAGATCCTGAGACCAGAGGAAAAATCCAAGCTGAAGAAAGGTGGTCAGATGTGAATTTCCTGACCAAAACTTATAATGTTTGTGATAGCCAAACCTACATAAATCTCTAAATAAATAGGTTTTGTGGAAAATAAATGACTACAATACTGTAACTGTCTTTGTGTTTTATTTGCTATCTGTTAACATTGGTGTTGAATTTCCCACTGTTTCCGATTTGTGTATTGACTTTTCATGGTCACATGGTTTTTGTATCATCCAAAAGGAAGATCCAAGAACCAGAAATCAGAAGAAGATAATAATGTACTTAATATATAAAAAGAATGTATCTTACCCACTAATTGTGTTATTATTGTTTTATTAAAAATTACAACATTGATTGACAAGCCAATATAATCCATGAATAACCCCTAATTAAGTGACAAAGAGTTGTATTCACTATAGGTGTGAAAAATATCAGTGACATGTTAATAGGTTAATTAGTTAGTGTCCCTTGATTTTTATAATCCATTAATTGATGGTGTCTATCCTATGTCTCAGTTTATTTATTACTATGACTGGTCTGTTATGAATTATTAACTGGATTAATTTATTTTTTTCGTTTGACTTTTATTTTGTTAAGGTTTATGTTGGTTTATATTCGTTTTTCTCAAACAATAGGTGTTTGGTCATACACTACAAAATCATTGATGCATTACGTAAACAATATGAGGCAAAACAATGAACAAAAACAAGAAACAAGAAATGAATACATCTTTATTATTATCAACAGAATAAATTATCAGGATGAACATCAAGTATTTGGCACAACTTTTTGGAATTTTGGATCCTCAATGCTCTTCAACTTTGTACTTGTTTGGTTTTATAAATATTTTGATTTGAGCGTCACTGATGAGTCTTATGTAGACGAAACGCGCGTCTGGAGTACTAAATTATAATCCTGGTACCTTTGATAACTATTCTACATGTACTTATTTAAAGAAACAAACATTCATTCAATACATGAATCTCTTTAATTTCTTGATTTTGCCGATGATCAGTTACTTTCTGCTGCAAAAAAAGTCCGAATTTAAACAGACTTATAGGCGGGTCAAGACTGAATCCTTAGATTTTAAAGCTGAAAAGGGCATCCGACTTATAAGCGGATCGACTTATACTCGAGTATATACGGTATGGCCAAACTATTCCAACTATATAGATTAAAAACAAGAATTTGAAGAAATTTGCAGTCTTAAGGAGGCTGCGGTGTCTTCCTCCATATTGGATTTTGAAAAAAAACAGACAATAAACAGTCGAGATCTTTAATAAAATGTGCAAATTTCGAAAGTTGTATGTAATTTATGTGTAAAACTTTTCATGTTAATATAGAAAATAATGTGATTTATCATATTTACTGCTATATTTTAGAAAAAAATAGATTTATTAATTGTTTTTACACTTTGCCATATAAGGGGAGATAACTCTGATATAAGGAGAGATAACTCCGATAAAGTAACTGTTACAATCATATGTTTTTTTAACTATTAAATTATAAATATATGATGAACTTGTACGTCTGGCGTATTAAATTTTTAACCTGGTACCTTTTGTTGGCTATTATTCATTTGTTTCTCTGTCTATATTTTCTCCAATTTATTTGTATTGTAGTCCTGTTTTGTAATGTTGTCAGTTTAATGTTATAATTATCATCGCCATTAAAGCCGGAGGTTTGGCGTGCCCACCATTTTTATTTTAAAATGCCCTGTACCAAGGGAGGGAAATGGCCATTTTTATATTATAGTTCGTTTCTGTGTGTGTTACATTTTAATGTTGTGATTCTGTGGTATCGTAGTTCTCTTATATTTGATGCGTTTCCCTCAGTTTTAGTTTGTAACCCGGATTTATTTTTTTCTCTATCGATTTATGAATTTCGAACAGCGGTATACTACTGTTGCCTTTATTCAATGTATTGCTTAATACTATTTTGATACTATCTAATAATTTTGTTATCATTGTCACGACAACAGATTGGTGTATGGGTCTTTTGACAGTTTGTTTGTTTACTTTTTGTTTAATGACAACAAGTGCCATATCAGGATATTGCCAGGTCTAATTTTGAATCAATACAAATTATTATTTTTGATATCAAAAACTATTTTATCCATTTACTTATAGGTTATTATTATTGCTTCTTTTCCATAAAACTGAGATATTCATATACTTTGGATTACAAATTATGGAATAATAAAATTATCCCCTTTTAGTAAAACTAATCACCCAAAATGTATTAGTGGTCTATAAACAAAATCATTTTATTTTTGAAGATTTTGAAAACAAATACTGGATTTCATTTATATGATCATCTATGTTCACGTGTTTTATAGTAAAACTAAGCCATACAAGTCTATAAAACACTTCCATATTTTTAGTGTAATTTAAAGTATCATATGACATATATGTGTAACTATAACCTTGAGAAAAAAAAATCCTTTGGCCAAAAATATCTTAAACATCATTTTAGTGATGCATTATTTACTAGTTGAATACTGAGCCTTTACTATAATATATTACCTCATGTGTTTTAACAAAGGGACTGATGCCTCCTTCTTCTACTAGATATCTTGTGACATGTAGCTCTCCCCACTCAGCAGCCAGATGTAGAGCTGTTTTACCATTTCTCTATAATTATACCAAATAACATGTAAATATTATGGATACTTCTTTGTTACCAATATAAATAGTATACAACATATCCTACAACTGATATAAAACTTGTCTGATAAACTGAATAATGTTGTGTAATAAATAAAAACAAAATGTATATCACATGAATCAGTGGTCAAAACTGAACAAAATGACCAGTCAAACTTGTATTCATATTGTACATAAACAACAAATAAACAACAAGTTTTTTTTGTGGGATGTCAGAACTTCCATCAGAAATGTCATGTTAACCTTTTTTCAAGAAATGCATAAAATATTTATATCAAGGGATTCAGTGCAATGCACAGAGATAAATGATATCTCACTTTATATAATTCTAGCAAGTATTTGTTGATATAATAATGAAATCTGTCTGATTAACATGGTTTAGAATAATGATCAATTTAAAAAAAAAAACTTTTTCAAAGAAATATGAAAATAAGTTACATTTCCTGATTTAGTACGAGGAGATAAGTAAAATGAGACCCCACTTTATATGATTCTAACAAATAATATTTGTTGTTCATTACACCTGTCTAATTAACAACATGATTTTGTGTTGATTAAAAGTAATGTAATCAGATTTAGTAGATAACATACATCTGTGATATCTTTGTTACATCTGTTCTCCAGAAGAAGTCGAGACACTTCCACATGTCCTCCACTGGCTGCCAACATTAATGCTGTATGTCCATTAACCTGGAATAATACAACTGACATCAAAACTTGTCTGATAAACTGGACAATGTTGTGTAATAAATATAAACAAAAATAAATAGTCACATTAATTAAAACTGTCTGCTTGACAACAGGATTTAGTGTAGATTCAGTATGATCATAAATTTTAAGAAAATAATTTTTTTAAAGAAAAATGAAAAAAAATTATATTTTCTGATTCAGAACAATACTACGAGTAAAATGAGACCCCACTTTATATGATTCTTACAAATATTTGTTGTTCATTTAACCTGTCTAATTAACAACATGATTTAGTGTTGATTAAAAGTAATGTGATCAGATTTAGTAGATAACATACTGATGTGATATCTGTGTTACATCTGTTCTCCAGGAGAAGTCGAGACACTTCCACATGTCCTACACTGGCTGCCAACATTAATGCTGTCCATCCACCCCACTGGAATAATACAACTGACATCAAAACTTGTCTGATAAACGGAACAATGTTGTGTAATAAATATAAACAAAAATAAATAGTCACATTAATTAAAACTGTCTGATTAACAACAAGATTTAGTGTAGATTCAGTATGATCATCAATCTTAAGAAAAATATTTTTTTAAAGGAAAATGAAAAAAAGTTGTATTTTCTGATTCAAATAAATAATACGAGTAAAATGAGACCCCACTTTATATGATTCTAACAAATATTTGTTGTCCATCAAACCTGTATAATTAACAACATGATTTAGTGTAAATTCCATTAATAGTAAATTATTCAAAAAAGCATGAAAAAAGTTTTATTTCCGGATTTACAAAAATGTAATACAACATAAAGAAAATGAGACCCTCTTTAAATAAAGATTATTATTATTATCATTATTATTATTATTCATACAAGTATTTGTTGTCCATTAAACATGTGTAATTAACAACAGGATTTAGTGCAGATTCAGTATAATCATTAATTTTAAAAAAATCATAGAAGAGTGAAAAAGAGTAGTATTTTCAAATTCAGAACAATTATATGAGTAAATCGGAATTACATTTTATATGAATTTAACGACTATATGTCCTCTTTAAAGGATGTTTCTACATAAGATACATATCACTATCTGACCAAAGTTGCTCGGAGTAGTCAGGTACAAACCATGTGTTGTTAGTTGTTATATTTGTTTGTCTAATTACTATGAGTAGTCAGGTCCAGACCATGTGTTGTTAGTTGTTGTATTTTTTTGTCTATTTTCTCTGAGTAGTCATGTCCAGACCATGTGATGTGAGTTGTTGTATCTGTATGACTATTTTCTCTGAGAAGTCAGGTCCAGACCATGTGTTGTCTGATGTTATATTAGTATGTCTATTTACTCTGAGTAGTCAGGTACAGACTATGTGTTGTGAGTTGTTGTATTTGTTTGTCTATTTACTCTGAGTATTCAGGTCCAGATCATGTGTTGTGAGTTGCTGTATTTGTTTGTCTATTTACTCTGAGTAGTCATGTCCAGACCATGTGTTGTAAGTTGTTGTATTTGTTTGTCTATTTACTCTGAGTAGTCATGTCCAGACAATGTGTTGTGTGTTGTTGTATTTGTTTGTCTATTTACTCTGAGTAATCAGGTCCAGGCCATGTGTTGTGTGTTGTTGTATTTGTTTGTCTATTTACTCTGAATAGTCAGGTCCAGACAATGTGTTGTGTGTTGTTGTATTTGTTTGTCTATTTACTCTGAGTAGTCAGGTCAAGACCATGTGTTGTTTGTTGTTATGTTTGTTTGTCTATTTACTCTGAGTAGTCAGGTCCAGACAATGTGTTGTTAGTTGTTGTATCTGTATTTCTATTTACTCTGAGTAGTAAGATCCAGACCATGAGTTGTGTGTTGTTGTATTTGTTTGTCTATTTACTCTGAATAGTCAGGTTCAGACAATGTGTTGTGTGTTGTTGTATTTGTTTGTCTATTTACTCTGAGTAGTCAGGTCCAGACCATGTGTTGTTTGTTGTTATGTTTGTTTGTCTATTTACTCTGAGTAGTCAGGTCCAGACAATGTGTTGTTAGTTGTTGTATCTGTATGTCTATTTACTCTCAGTAGTCAGGTCCACACCATGTGTTGTTAGTTGTTGTATTTGTTTGTCTATTTACTCTGAATTGTCAGGTCCAGACAACGTGTTATGTGTTGTTGTATTTGTTTGTCTATTTACTCTGAGTAGTCAGGTCCAGACCAAGTGTTGTAAGTTGTTATATTTGTATGTCTATTTACTCTGAGTAGTCAGGTCAGGTCCAGATCATGTGTTGTAAGTTTTTATATTTGTTTGTCTATTTACTCTGAGTAGTCAGGTCCAGGCCATGTGTTATGTGTTGTTATATTTGTTTGTCTATTTACTCTGAGTAGTCAGGTCCAGACCATGTGTTGTTAGTTGTTGTATTTGTTTGTCTATTTACTCTGAGAAGTCAGCTCTAGACAATGTGTTGTTTGTTGTTATATTTGTTTGTCTATTTACTCTGAGTAGCCAGGTCCAGACCATGTGTTGTGTGTTGTTGTATTTGTTTGTCTATTTACTCTGAGTAGTCAGGTCAGGTCCAGACCATGTGTTGTTAGTTGTTATATTTGTAAGTCTATTTACTCTGAATAGTCAGGTCCAGACAATGTGTTGTGTGTTGTTGTATTTGTTTGTCTATTTACTATGAATAGTCCATGTGTTGTTAGTTGTTGTATCTGTATGTCTATTTACTCTGAGTAGTCAGGTCCAGACCAGGTGTTGTAAGTTGTTATATTTGTTTGTTTATTTACTCTGAGTAGTCAGGTCCAGGCCATGTGTTGTGTGTTGTTGTATTTGTTTGTCTATTTACTCTGAGTAGTCAGGTCCAGGCCATGTGTTGTTGTATTTGTTTGTCTATTTACTCTGAGTAGTCAGGTCCAGGCCATGTGTTATGTGTTTTTATATTTGTATGTCTATTTACTCTGAGTAGTCAGGTCCAGACCAGGTGTTGTAAGTTGTTATATTTGTATGTCTATTTACTCTGAGTAGTTAGGTCCAGGCCATGTGCTATGTGTTGTTATATTTGTTTGTCTATTTACTCTGAGTAGTCAGGTCCAGACCATGTGTTGTTAGTTGTTGTATTTGTATGTCTATTTACTCTGAGAAGTCAGGTTTACACAATGTGTTGTTTGTTGTTATATTTGTTTGTCTATTTACTCTGAGTAGCCAGGTCCAGACCATGTTTTGTGTGTTGTTGTATTTGTTTGTCTTTTTACTCTGAGTAGTCAGGTCAGGTCCAGACCATGTGTTGTTAGTTGTTATATTTGTATGTCTATTTACTCTGAATAGTCAGGTCCAGACAATGTGTTGTGTGTTGTTGTATTTGTTTGTCTATTTACTATGAATAGTCCATGTGTTGTTAGTTGTTGTATCTGTATGTCTATTTACTCTGAGTAGTCAGGTCCAGACCAGGTGTTGTAAGTTGTTATATGTGCTTGTCTATTTACTCTGAGTAGTCAGGTCCAGATCATGTGTTGTAAGTTGTTATATTTGTTTGTCTATTTACTCTGAGTAGTCAGGTCCAGGCCATGTGTTGTGTGTTGTTGTATTTGTTTGTCTATTTACTCTGAGTAGTCAGGTCCAGGCCATGTGTTATGTGTTGTTATATTTGTTTGTCTATTTACTCTGAGTAGTCAGGTCCAAAGCATGTGTTGTTAGTTGTTGTATTTGTATGTCTATTTACTCTGAGTAGTCAGGTCCAGGCCATGTGTTGTGTGTTGTTGTATTTGTTTGTCTATTTACTCTGAGTAGTCAGGTCCAGGCCATGTGTTATGTGTTGTTATATTTGTATGTCTATTTACTCTGAGTAGTCAGGTCCAGGTCATGTGTTATGTGTTGTTATATTTGTTTGTCTATTTACTCTGAGTAGTCAGGTCCAGGCCATGTGTTGTGTGTTGTTGTATTTGTTTGTCTATTTACTCTGAGTAGTCAGGTCCAGGCCATGTGTTATGTGTTTTTATATTTGTATGTCTATTTACTCTGAGTAGTCAGGTCCAGACAAGGTGTTGTAAGTTGTTATATTTGTATGTCTATTTACTCTGAGTAGTCAGGTCCAGGCCATGTGCTATGTGTTGTTGTATTTGTTTGTCTATTTACTCTGAGTAGTCAGGTCCAGACCATGTGTTGTTAGTTGTTGTATTTGTTTGTCTATTTACTCTGAGAAGTCAGGTCTAGACAATGTGTTGTTTGTTGTTATATTTGTTTGTCTATTTACTCTGAGTAGTCAGGTCCAGACCAGGTGTTGTAAGTTGTTATATTTTTATGTCTATTTACTCTGAGTAGTCAGGTCCAGGCCATGTGCTATGTGTTGTTATATTTGTTTGTCTATTTACTCTGAGTAGTCAGGTCCAGACCATGTGTTGTTAGTTGTTGTATTTGTTTGTCTATTTACTCTTAGAAGTCAGGTCTAGACAATGTGTTGTTTGTTGTTATATTTGTTTGTCTATTTACTCTGAGTAGCCAGGTCCAGACCATGTGTTGTGTGTTGTTGTATTTGTTTGTCTATTTACTCTGAGTAGTCAGGTCAGGTCCAGACCATGTGTTGTTAGTTGTTGTATTTGTTTGTCTATTTACTCTCAGTAGTCAGATCCAGACCATGTGTTGTTTGTTGTTGTATTTGTTTGTCTATTTACTCTCAGTAGTTAGGTCCAGATCATGTGTTGTTTGTTGTTGTATCTGTATGTCTATTTACTCTCAGTAGTCAGGTCCAGACCATGTGTTGTTAGTTGTTGTATTTGTTTGTCTATTTACTCTGAATAGTCAGGTCCAGACAATGTGTTGTGTGTTGTTGTATTTGTTTGTCTATTTACTCTCAGTAGTCAGATCTAGACCATGTGTTGTGTGTTGTTGTACTTGTTTGTCTATTTACTCTGAGTAGTCAGGTCAGGTCCAGACCATGTGTTGTTAGTTGTTGTATTTGTTTGTCTATTTACTCTCAGTAGTCAGATCCAGACCATGTGGTGTGTGTTACTCTGAGTAGTCAGGTCCAGACCATGTGTTGTTAGTTGTTGTATCTGTATGTCTATTTACTCTCAGTAGTCAGGTCCAGGCCATGTGTTGTTAGTTGTTGAATTTGTTTGTCTATTGACTATGAATAGTCAGGTCCACTTTTGAGTTTTAACATTCAATAACTAATGTGATATGTTGCAAGTTGGTTTCATATTCAGTGTTGTGCTTAGATTTAAAGGTGTTTCAAATGCAGTATTGTTCTCAGTGCTGTAAACTGATTACAGGTATGTTTCATTGTTGTGTCATGATGTGTCTCAAGCTCTGAGTTAAACATCAGTGGTGTGTCTTGATGTGTCTCATGTTCTGTGTTGAACATCAGTGGTGTGTCTTGATGTGTCTCATGTTCTGTGTTGAACATCAGTGGTGTGTCATGATGTGTCTCAAGCTCTGAGTTGAACATCAGTGTTCTGTCATATGATTCATGTTCTGTGTTGAAAGCAAGTGTTGTGTATCATGTTCCTTGTTGAACATCAGTGTTGTGTCCTAATCTGTGTTGACCATCAGTGGTGTGTCTTGTTCTGTGTTGAACATCAGTGTTGTGTCTTGATGTGTCTCATGTTCTGTGTTGACCATCAGTGGTGTGTCATGATGTGTCTCATGTTCTGTGTTGACCATCAGTGGTGTGTCTTGTTCTGTGTTGAACATCAGTGTTGTGTCTTGATGTGTCTCATGTTCTGTGTTGACCATCAGTGGTGTGTCATGATGTGTCTCATGTTCTGTGTTGACCATCAGTGGTGTGTCTTGATGTGTCTCATCTTCTGTGTTGAACATCAGTATTGTGTATAGCAATGTTCTGTCATATGATTAATGTCCTGTGTTGAAAGCAAGTGTTGTGTATCATGTTCCTTGTTGAACATCAGTGTTGTGTCCTGTTGTGTGTCATGCTCCTTGTTGAACATCAGTGTTGTGTCATTATATGTATCATGTTTTGTGTTGAACATAACTGTTGTGTGTCATGTTATGTGTTAAACACCAGTGCTGCATCATGATGTCTCATGTTTTGAATTGAATATCAACATTGTGTCATGTGTCTCATTTTTTTGTATTTGACAACAATGCTGTGTCATGTGTCTCATGTTTGTTGTTCAGCATCAGTATTGTGTCTTGATGTGGCTCATGTGTTGTGATGAACATCAGTGTTATGTCATGTGTTTCCTGGTCTGTGATGAACACCAGTGTTGTGTCATGATATGTCTCATGTTCTGTGTTGAACATATGTGTTGTGTCATGATGTGTGTTGTGTTTAGATCAGTGTTGGCAGGAAAGTGGTACAGTAGTTGAACTATTTAGAAAACTCATTCACCAAACCTAGCTTTTTTTTAAGTATCCTGCATTTGTGTGTCATGTACTGGTTATGTACAATCTGCTGTGTTTTGAAGTACCTTGTATTTGCATGTAAGTTTACCTACTTGATAGTCAATGTTACAAGTTTACCTACTTGATAGTCAATGTTACAAGTTTACCTACTTGATAGTCAATGTTACAAGTTTACCTACTTGATAATCAATGTTACAAGTTTACCTACTTGATAATCAATGTTACAAGTTTACCTACTTGATAATCAATGTTACAAGTTTACCTATTTGATATTCAATGTTACAAGTTTACCTACTTGATAATCAATGTTAGCTCCATTTGCCAGGCAAAGCTTCAATTCTTCTACTCTTCCTTTTTTAGCAGCTTCAATAAGTTTCTGTAAGTAAGAAATAGAGTTTACATTTAACAGAATGTAAAGAGTGTAGTAACTGAAATGGTTTTCACACCAGACAATAATAATTATCAAACACTTTAAAACTACAAATTTTTAATTTGGTTAATACAAGGGAAACATTTTACTCTATCCCATGGCTCAACTGGAGACCATTTTTTGAATGTCACTTTTTCGTGCAGACCAATCAATATCAATAATTTAAAACAAAAACAACTGAATTTACATAAATAATTTTAAAGATAATGCTCAAGTTCTACATTTCGACCTCACACCTTTTTATAGTCTGTCAACATCAAAAAGACATCTTGCTTCACTTTTGTTGTTTTTTCTAATAACTGTAACGATGTTATGTACATGGCGTCATAGTTAATTACTTTCAATTTACAATTTGAAGAAGAGGAAATTTTTGAAATAACACCAAACTGCTGAAACTTATAGATGTTATACATGTACTTTCAATGTAAACAAAAGACTGGTCACTGACATTTCAATTATTCACTGAGGGATATCGAAGAGTGCAACATATTTGTTTGTATTCAAAAAGTTTTCAGGGGAAATTCTGTTTTGCAACTTTGTAATTAACAGCCATACAAACCGAACTATTTGCTCTGATTTAACCTATGCTGCGGAAACGTACAAAACATATTTATGTTTGACCCGTCCACATTCTGTATGTATGTGCCTGTCCCAAGTCAGGAGTCTGTAATTCAGTCAGGTTGTCGTTTGTTGATGTGTCACATATTTGTGTTTCATTCATTTTTTTGTGCATAAATTAAGCCGCTTTTTTTCTCTCGTTTGAATTGTTTTACTTTTGTTATTTCTGGGCCTTTTAAAACTGACTATGCGGTATGGGCTTTTTGAAGGCCGTACAATGACCTATATATGTTAATTTCTGTGTCATTTGGTCTCTTGTGAAGAGTTGTCTCATTGGCAATCATACCACATCTTCTTTTTTATATTAGCCAAAAGTGCTGGTCCAGAAAACCGATTAATCAAGTATCATTTTGAAGTGTGGAGTATTTGAGTACTAGTTGACATCCCTACAAATGATCACATGCTATATTTTCTATCAAAAAACACTAGAATGTTTTGACTTAAAGAAGAAAAAATCTTACATAGTCCCAATCTTCCATTATTTCCTAAAATAGAAAAAAAACAATATCTATAAACTATTGTTAGAGTCATTATTGTTACTATTACATGCAACTGCATAGTATTAGAAAAAAAGACCAAAACTCAAAATCTTAACTTTGATCATTGAACCATGCAAATGAGGTCAAGGTCAGATGACACCTTCCAGCTAGACATGTACACCTTAATATCATTCCTTACATCAAATATGGTATACCTATTGCATACGGTATAAGAAAAACAGACAAAAACACAAAAACTTAACTATAACCACTGAAACATGAAATATGAGGTCAAGGTCAGATGACACCTGCCAGTTGGACATGCACACCTTACAGTCCATCCATACACTGAATATGCTAGACCTATTGCTTATAGTATCTGAGATATGAACTAGACCACCAAAACTTAACCTTGTTCACTGATCCATGAAATGAGGTTGAGGTTAACTGAAAACTGTCTGACAGTCATGAGGATCTTGCAAGGTACGCACATACCACATATAGTTATCCTATTACTTATAATAAAAGAGAATTTAACATAACAAAAAATCCTAACTTTTTTTCCAAGTAGTCACTGAACCATGAAAATGAGGTCAAGGACATTGGACGTGTGACTGACGAAAATGTAAACTAATAAAATTCTAGTTCAAACCAATGTGATCACTGAAGTGTAAAATTCATGTTTCACTGCTTGCTTATTAAATAAATAACTTAAGTCTTTAATCAAACCTACTTACTTAACATAAAAAGACATAACATATGACGGCCGCCAAGCAAAAATGACCCAATTATGGCAAAAATTATGAATTATCAGAATTTTTATTAATTAGACAGAAAATACTAATGCCAACTCAATGTAAAAAAATTGAAAAGGATCGGTGAAAAACTAGTTGACAAATTTCAATTTTGGTTACACATGAAAATGTGTTCTAACGTAAAATGCAACGTTGAAATCATTCACTTTGACGTCGATTTGAGTTTGCTGCAATTTACTAGTTTACTCTTCTCCTGGTGCTTGACAAAATAAAGTCTGATATTCCTTCCTAGCATATGGACGAATTTTTCAATATAGATGTTCCTACCTTACACATGCAATTCCGGCTGCAGGAATAACTACAGGACGAGCCAACATATCGAACTATTATAACGATGGAGAGTATCTATTTCTTTTTTATTTTGTGCAGGTTTTTTTTTTGGCAAAATTAATTCTTGATTTATCACGAGGAACGATGAATTAATGGTTTTTTTCTGATACCGTAGAATAGGTTTAATTAAAGCAGATAGAATTGGTTTCTAATCTCTCCATTGCAAAGTATTTAGTTTCATTGTTCCAGTGATCAGGAAGGACGTGCGCCTTGCGCCTATAGCGCATATTGACCGGAAATGGCGCATACAGTGCCAAATTTAAGCGCCCACGTGGCACACGATATTTTTCACTTCGTTTCAAAATGTTTAGATATCGTCAAATGAATTTCTGATCGTGTTCCGTGCCGCCATGTGTGTGTACACAACTGTGTAATGTTCCTCCAATAATAGGAGCACCTATATATTTTTGGGATGTTTTTGGTGTTTCCCTATCATAATAGAACCATGCGATTTAACGTCTTGGTGTTTTCCTATTGTAATAATAGAACCTTGCGGTCTAACTGATATCCCGAAAAACGTAATCAGCCATCATTCATGATATATTTGTTTATAAACAACTTTAAATTTGTGAAATTTGGCTAGTACAGACGAGATTTAACTCTAATAATAATCTCATTTAGTTTAGCTTGCTATTATTTCGATTGAAGAACCCCAAGACTTTTTAGGAATATAGTTTTTGTCTCCATAAAAGACGCCTAACTGTCCTTGTCATTTTTTGGTCTTTGGCTCGTTTTCACATTTTGTAAACATGACTTCAGCAATTTGTTGTTATGTTCTATGAATTAATGGTACTCTATACTGTTATTCTTGTCACAGTGATGAAGTTATAATAATACAAGAAGTGCAGAGGAAATGCCTGAAATGTCCTCTGATACGGAACGTCTAGAATAAGTATGGTATCGACGAAGACCCAAATTTAATGTACAAAAAAACACCATGAACATGAACAAGGCAACAGTACCAGTTTAAACATTGTAAATAAAGGTTGACTAAAATATTGTTGGGGTTGGAAGAAGTTATTGTATATTCATTGAAATTGAAATTATAAAATCACAGGAACAATATTCATGATTGTATTTAAAATCATAAAGGTAAGTATCAACACCTCTTTGCCAACATGGCCCATTATTTTTTTAAATGGCCCATTGAATTTATTTTTGAGGGGCCCTGGGCCCATAGTGAAAAAAACCTTCCAGATCACTGATTGTTTTCTTGTTTGTCTGTTAAACGACTTATTTTATTGATGATGATTTTCGGAAGAATTCTGCTACATGAAATACACAAAGCAAGATAGTCAGTCTTATATTGATTTTTGTTCTCCTTCAATAACAGAACAATAAAGACTTTCATTTGTTGGATTTCAAATATAAAAACATTCTTTTTATTTTGGTAGCGATTTCATTTATTTTTCAGTGTTATCTTAAATATAATTTTAAAAAAACCACTGAAGTGTGAGCTCCTGATTCTTCCAGGTCACTATCTGTTTTTCATGGGGTTCATGTTGCCCAATTTTCAAATTTCTGTGTTACTTTTTGTTTTACTTGTTTGTTTTTAAGACATGGTCATCTGAGTTTTCTGGTTATGATTTATGATTTCACACATGGTGTCTGTTTGTATTTATTTGATATTAAGGATCAATTTGACTAATTTTTACTCTTATTCGATCTTTCTCGGGTTCAGATTGAATCAATTCATATTGCCAGTTAAAACAGTTTGGCCATTCAAAATCCAATTGACAATTAAATTTCGAAATGAAATATAGATTAAAGGAGCTCATGGTGGGAATTTGTCGTAAGGTCAGTGTTTGGAACATTTAATCTAAAGGAGTGGAATATATTTTGCCAATAGGGCGTTTAATACTGGTATTAATTTACCGCCGATTCTATTGAGTGTGAAGGCAAAGGTAATATCTTTGGTTAGCTTGCTTGCTAGCTTTACCGTTAAGTCATTATTAGGTCAGGTAAACTACCCTCCTTTAAAAGTAGACTCATCAACCCAATCTATCTGTCTGTAAGACCAGGCCACTTCGAAAGGATGGTAGTATACCTTAGCTAACCAAAGATATTACCTTTGCCTACACACTTAATGGAATCAGCTGTAATCAATTTAATTGTTTCATATTTTTCATATAGGAGTCTTTTATAGCCGACAATACTGTATGTTTTGTCTCAATGTTGAAGGCCTATAACTACGACCTGGGACTATTATACAAGTCTAAGAGTCCAACGAAGCTATGACACACATCAGAATATAATAAATGCAAATGTTATGTGCGGACAACAAGACGACCAGACATTTGTCCATTCTATTAAGTGGACAAATCTAGTCTATAAAGGCTCCCTGTTGAAGACCTTACTTTGACCTATAAGGGTTTACTTTTTTAAATCATGACTTGGATGGAGAGTTGTTTCATTAGCACTCATACCACATCTTCTTATATTTACATCCAGTTCCATTTGTCTGAAATGCTGATACATATGTGTCTAAACCGACTGTTTTGATTCACAAGAAGATAACACAATCTGAGGTCCATGATCATGTCTGTTAGGAGGTACTGTTTGTGGTAAACCATGCAGACTAGCATAATTTTTCAAATATTCTACGGTACCATATTTGAAATCCCCTCAAATGAAAATGTATTTAATCAAAGATTTTAAACTGGACTCTCGAATACTATAGTTAACAGAAATACATCTTGACAAACTTATATATGTCATTAAAAGTATATGTAAAATTTTGTTTACTTTCGCTCTCTGTATCTAAAACGGGATTTATCTACGTCTTTATATTCTAATTTACTCAAGAAATACATTTCTTTGCCTTCTTTCGATAGTTCACGCTTAAAGAGTATGTGCCTTATTATTTCACCCTGTTCAAATTGGTTGATACATATAACAAGAGGCTGTCACAAAGACAGCAAACCGGATTTATTAACATTTATTTGTGTCCTGGCAATATCACAAGAACCATTACTGATGAACGGTGAAAGTGAAAATCGTCAATATCAAATTTGACCTCCATTTTGTCATCAGTATCAACATATTAAAATTTGAAAAGCTTAGATTGAATGGTTCATGAGTAAATGCAATAAAGTGAATGGAAACGCCATTTTACGATCTTTCAAGAACCATAACTCCTGAACGGTAAAAGTCAAAATCGTCAATATCAAATTTGACCTCCATTTTGTCATCAGTATCAACATATTAAAATTTGAAAAGCTTAGATTGAATGGTTCATGAGTAAATGCAATAAAGTGAATGGAAACGCCATTTTACGATCTTTCAAGAACCATAACTCCTGAACGGTAAAAGTCAAAATCGTCATTATTGAACTTGACCTCTATTTTGTCATCAGTAACAACATATAAAAATTTCAAAAGCTTTGGTTGAATGGTTCATGAGAAAATGCACGGACACGACTTGAAACACCATTTTTCAATCTTTCAAGAACCATAACTCCTGAACGGTAAAAGTCAAAATCGTCATTATTGTACTTGACCTCCATTTTGTCATCAGTAACAACATATTAAAATTTGGGAAGCTTTGGAAGAACAGTTCGTGTGTAAATACACGGACACGACTGGAAACTCCATTTTTCAATCTTTCAAGAACCATAACTCCTGAATGGTAAAAGTCAAAATCGCCATTATTGAACTTGACCTTCATTTAGGTGTCAGTAACAACATATTAAAATTTGAAAAGCTTTGGTTGAACGGTTCATGAGTTAATGCACGGACATCCCCAAATCAATAACCGACATTTTTGTCACAAAAATCCGGTTAAAAAGACAACAACAATCTTTAGTTATTTTGGCCATACTCAAACGTTATTAAAATTATTTCTACATGTAATATCTTCAATTTTAATATTAAATGAAAACTGCAGCTGCGTGTGCCATTTCATCCGTTTAAGATATATTTCTTGCAATAAATATATACGCATGTAAATGTTTACAAAACAAACTAAAATGCACGTTGAACTTAAAGTGATTTAAACGAAAAATAACATTTAAAAACTTTATTAAATAACGTTAAAAATATATCTCGAGTGCGAAATCTCAATCCAACTGTGTTCGTCATAAATATCAACTATTTTTATGTATTACTATAAAAAGTTTCGTCTGGATATCCCTTATCAAAGAAATTTGATTCAAAGTCAACTTGAAAATTTCAATATTATGCAAAAGTAAAATAGATTGTTTTTTAACATCTAAAATATTACATTTCTAGATTGAAAAAATATGAAGAACAACAAGATTATTTGATGTGATCTAAATGTAATGTTTTTTCAGCTTGTGTTGCCTCAATTAGTCCTTTCCACATGTTTAAAGATCATTGTATTATATCCAGCATCATCTTTCTTGAAAATTAACGCAACATTGCAAAATTGCCTTTGTTTCTGTTTCTGATTTTACATGGCGTTAAAAAATACCATTGAAAATTTATTATTGGATTGTTAATTATCTATCCTTGAATTTAGAGATTTACACGACGTGTGATACAGTTAGTGACTTCTGATCATTAAGTCAAAAACATCAATTTAAAAATTGTCTTCTTGTCGTTGTATAACATTTCGTACTAGAGTTGCATATTTATTTCAACAAAGTTAACAACTCAATTTAAGTCAAACAATATCCCAAATCTCATTTTATTCATAATAAAAAAAAAAAATACAAAAGAAATTGAACTGTGACCATTAAATTGTATACTGTATATGTATTACATGTATTTGATAACATTGTAACAGTGATTAACCAGCTTAAACAATATCGTGTATGCATCCAAAATTGTTAATCATTTTTGGAATTGCTCAAGCCCTTAGAATCTTTTATTTTCTAATGTTTACTGATGCTTTTTCTTCTTTTCTTTGTTGTTTTATTATTCATTGCCTACTACACTGACCATTTTAGAAAAGAGAATTTTTTTCTCGAATGGAAGCAGAACACCTATATTTTGTTTACTTTTAGAAAATGTAAAACAAAAATTAAGATAAAACTTGTCATGAATAAAATTGAGAAAGGAAATACAGAATCTGTCAAAAAGACAACAACCTGGCCAAAAGAACCGAAATGTAGGTTTATTATAGTTTTTGTGCTGTATAAGCCAAGTTAATTCCAACCCCTTTCCATTTGAAAGATGAGTGACTGGGACCTCTATAGGCGATTTTGGCGATTTTAGTAGATTTTAGTAAACGTAAAAAAAAAGTGAAACTTTAAGCTACTGCTTACTGATGCTACCCTGCCAAAATATTTCGGTAAACAGGAAGTTGTTGAGTGATAAATATGAAAACGCATCACACAGTATAACTGACTTATTATATAAACCCTAGAACCAAATTTCAGAAATCCTTGTAATGTAGTTTTTGAGAAAAATGCGACGAAAATATTCATGGGACGACCGGACAGACTGACTGGATGGATGGACTAACGGGCAGACAGAGGTAAAACAGTATACCCAACTTTTTTAAAGTGAGTGATATAATTATGAACTGATATTTGTTTCCTACTTACAGTTTGAAATGCAATTGCAAACTTTTTGATATATTTTCTGATAAAATACTAGTAGAATGTTTTCATTTGAACAAATTGATTTATTGTTTTATGTACAGTAGTATCTAAATATCGTGGATTAAAGCTGGCAAAATAAAAATGAAAACTTTCAGACCGACCTTCTTCTGTGTCGTACTTGATTTCTTTAAAGCAATTTGCTATCGTAAGATTTGCAAGAGATGCAAGATTTTCCGCATTTGGCATGCATAATGTTGCGCCAAATATTAAATTATTTACTTGGATTCTACATACAATAACTTGCCGTACCAAAAGTTTAAAAGAAATCTAGCTGTGGAAAATAACTTTTAGTGGTTTATAGAAAATATTAAAGAGTATTTTTTTTACACAACATTGGTATTGTTTATATATAGTAAAAGGTTAGGCTTAAATTAAAATATTGTTTGTTACCGACCGACCCTATAAATTCGTTCCGCCTGAAATTCTTTTATTTGTATTTACCAGCAAGATTTTATTTTATTTTATTTTTTCGTTCCTACCAAAAATCTTATATTTGTATTTCCCGCTCAAAACTTTTTTACCGGAATCCTCGGGTTTTATCTTTAATGTATCAGGTCCAGTCCGTTTGGTATCACCTGAGCGTTTGACATGAACAATTGCATTTGAAGTTTCAAAGCATTTGTTTGAAATCGAGGAAATCATGATATAACGTACGTTACTCTGTATCTTAAGGCTTTATACTTAAAGAGCAGGGTTCATTTACAAAAAAGTTCGTTTGATACAAAATTATCAACATGTGTACAAACTAATTTGTAAACGGACGTTGTATTCTATGTAGCCTAGGAATGGCCTTTTGTGATGCGCAGATCAGGATGATTATGTTAACGATGCCGCTATATTATTTATATCTGACATGAACCAAAAGTGACAAAACCCTGTAAAGAAGAGAATATCTGGCAGAAAAATCGCCAAGTTTTCCATACAAATCATTTATAAATGCGATGTTTAAAACTACAATGTACGTGACAATTGAGTTTTAATTCTTGCATGTCTTGTAGCATTTTTATTGGAAACAAAGGCACACACGAAATTTTTAACACTCTAGGGACTTTTTCTACTAGTAATGTATGTCTATCCGGACATATCTTACCAGTACAAAGTTATCTCTTACAGAAAACCTTTAGGTAAGCGTACAAGGTACGTAGTACAGAATATAAGTGCAAGTTCAAAGTTCCAGGCATGTAAAAGTTGAAGATATGAGGCACAGCTCTATATTTTGATATTTGAAAACGAAATAGTAGTGCATATGAATATATGTGCTTCACATTCTGCGTAATATTTTTTCTCTTCAAAACTAATAGTCCCAAAAAAACTTATTTGCAAAAACAAAACAGACAAAAATGATATTTCTATATCTAAAAAATGACATTATGCTGATTTTGTATATGTAAAATAAAATATTAAACCTACCTGCCTACCCATGAAAAATAATATACCGAGCCAAGTTATTTTTTTTGGGGAAAAAATAAAATATTTTACCTACCTACCTACCCTGTTTCAAAACATAGGGTCGGAAAAGGGCAAACAAACAATATTTTAATTTAGGCCTTAATACCTGTATTGTATTGCATCATCACATATAGTGGTACTATGTCATAATGAGATGATAATAATGAGATGATGTGTGGGATTTTTTTATATTGTTTATTAAGCATTCAAGACAATAAGAATATACAGTGTATTATGTCAAAACAAGCATTTGAAAACTTTTAATAGAATTTTATCACAAAATTAAAATCATGTTATGTTTAAATATTAAATCGTAAATACTGCATTATTTTACAGAAATAATGTACTATAAGAATATACTATTTAATTCGCATGGATAACTCTATCTTTAGAAAAATATCTCAATTTCAACATGCAATTTATTGGTTTGTTGTACGTTATATGAAGATAGCGTTGACTACCGATAACGACGTCAAATGTAATAAGGGTTGTTTTTGCTAGACGGGTGTCTTATGAAAGTGAAATAAAATCTGTTGAACCAATCTTTTATATATTTTCAAACAAAACAATTGCAAGAAAAAGTTTAATATTTATAGGTTCTAGTAATTGCACTGAACATTAATCTATATTTATAAGCATAAGTCATGTAAGTAAAATAAATAAATGGGGAATGTGTCAAAGGGACACAGATGATGCCCCTGCTTGCATACAATGTTATAAGGGACATAAACTCAAAAACAGTAAAAGTGACGCAACCAAAATTCAGACTTGAGGAAACTTGTTAGTGAACGAAAATGAAAAATTAAGCAATTTTTCCATTTGTTTAGGGGCATTACTCTAGAATGGTAAAAGTGACGCCACCAAAATTCAAAATTGATCTGTGTTTTGTGGTAATAAGCATTGTGTAGAAGTTTGATGACATTTGTTTGAGGCAAACTAAAATTAGAGAACGGAAACCAATTTCTGGTTAGTACGGACGTACGTACGGACAGACAGACAAGGGTAAAGCCTAATGCCCCCTCTGCTACGGTGGGAGCATAAACTAGAGGCTCTAAAGAGCCTGTGTCGCTCACCTTGGTCTATGTGCATATTAAACAAAGGACACAAATGGATTCATGACAAAATTGTATTTTGGTGATGGTGATGTGTTTGAAGTTCTTACTTTCTGAACGATTTTGCTTCTTACAATATTATCTATAATGAACTTTGCCCATTAGTAACAGAGAACTATATTTGGTAAAAATTTACATAAATTTACCAAATTAATGAAAATTGTTAAAAATTGACTATAAAGGGCAATAACTCCTTAAGGGGTCAATTGACCATTAAGGTCATGTTGACTTATTTGTAGATCTTACTTTGCTGAACATTATTGCTGTTTACAGTTTATCGCTATCTATAATAGTATTCAAGATAACCAAAAACGGCAAAATTTCTTTAAAAATTACCATTTGGAGGGCAGCAACCCAACAACCAGTTGTCCAATTCATCTGAAAAATTCAGGGCAGATAGATATTGACTTGATTAACAAATTAACTTCTTGTCAGATTTGCTCTAAATGCTTTGGTTTCATAGTTATAAGCCAAAAACTGCATTTTACCCCTATGTTTTATTTTTAGCTGTGGCGGCCATCTTAGTTGGTTGACCAAGTCATGCCACACATTTTTTAAACTAGATACCCCAAAGATGATTGTGGCCAAGTTTGGATTAGTTTGGCCCAGTAGTTTCAGAGGAGAAGATTTTTGTAAAAGATTACTTTAATTTACAAAAATGGTTAAAAATTTACTATAAAGGGCAATAACTCCTAAACGGGTCAACTGACCATTTTCGTCATGTTGACCTTTTTGTAGATCTTACTTTGATGAACATTATTGCTGTTTACAGTTTATCTCTATCTATAATAATATTCAAGATAATAACCAAAAACAGCAAAATTTCCTCAAAATTACCAATTCAGGGGCAGCAACCCAACAACGGGTTGACTGATTCAACTGAAAATTTCAGGGCAGATAGATATTGACTTGATTAACAATTTAACTTCTTGTCAGATTTGCTCTAAATGCTTTGGTTTCATAGTTATAAGCCAAAAACTGCATTTTACCCCTATGTTCTATTTTTAGCTGTGGCGGCCATCTTAGTTGGTTGACCAGGTCACGCCACACATTTTTTAAACTAGATACCCCAAAGATGATTGTGGCCAAGTTTGGATTAATTTGGCCCAGTAGTTTCAGAGGAGAAGATTTTTGTAAAAGATTACTTTAATTTACAAAAAATGGTTAAAAATTGACTATAAAGGGCAATAACTCCTACACGGGTCAACTGACCATTTTGGTCATGTTGACTTATTTGTAGATCTTACTGTGCTGAACATTATTGCTTTTTACAGTTTATCTCTATCTATAATAATATTCAAGATAATAACCAAAAACAGCAAAATTTCCTCAAAATTACCAATTCAGGGGCAGCAACCCAACAACCGATTGACCGATTCATCTGAAAATTTCAGGGCAGATAGATCTTGACCTAATAAACATTTTTATCCCTTGTCAGATTTCCTCAAAATGCTTTGGTTTTTGAGTTATAAGCCAAAAACTGCATTTTACCCCTATGTTCTATTTTTAGCCGTGGCGGCCATCTTGGTTGGTTGACCAGGTCACGCCACACATTTTTTAAACTAGATACCCCAAAGATGATTGTGGCCAAGTTTGGATTAATTTGGCCCAGTAGTTTCAGAGGAGAAGATTTTTGTAAAAGATTACTTTAATTTACGAAAAATGGTTAAAAATTGACTATAAAGGGCAATAACTCCTAAACGGGTCAACTGACCAAACATTTTGGTCATGTTGACTTATTTGTAGATCTTACTTTGCTGAACATTATTGTTGTTTACAGTTTATCTCTATCTATAATAATATTCAAGATAATAACCAAAAACAGCAAAATTTCCTCAAAATTACCAATTCAGGGGCAGTAACCCCACAACCGATTGACCGATTCATCTGAAAATTTCAGGGCAGATAGATCTTGACCTGATAAACATTTTTACCCCATGTCAGATTTGCTCTAAATGCTTTGGTTTTTGAGTTATAAGCCAAAAACTGCATTTTACCCCTATGTTCTATTTTTAGCCATGGCGGCCATCTTGGTTGGTTGACCAGGTCACGCCACACATTTTTTAAACTAGATACCCCAATGATGATTGTGGCCAAGTTTGGTTTGATTTGGCCCAGTAGTTTCAGAGGAGAAGATTTTTGTAAAAGTTAACGACGACGGACGACGACAGACGACGGACGACGCCGGACGCCGGACGCAAAGTGATGGGAATAGCTCACGTGGCCCTTCGGGCCAGGTGAGCTAAAAAGGAATACATAATTTATATGAATCACATTATCAATTCATGTAATAAATGACTATCCCCCTACTGACCCCTTTCCCTCCAGGATCTTCAAACACACACTACTCTTAATAAAGCAAGAATGCACATGCTGAAATGTCCTGCCTGCTTCACTTTTTATGATTTAATTATGTTGATAGTGACATAAAGATGAATGAAGCTTGACTCGCAGTAAAAGGTATTTTTCGACTCTCTTTATATGTCTCGGTTTCTGATTGGTCAAATTTTATGGGAAGGTCCCTTGCTAAAATTAAATATTCCTTGGAGTTATATTATTTTATATGTTAAGTCCAGAGAGAGTCTGAACGACATTGGTGGAATGGGAAAATTTGAGTCTAAAAAAATTACACATACCTCAAATAACACTATTTGGATTTTTTTCACAGAATCTTTTACAAATTTACTATCTGGATGTTAAGTTCGATACTGACAGAAACAAACAGTTTTTTCTTAAATACTTTTTATAATTCATCCTTTACCTGGAGTATTATATTTCCAATGGGGTGTTGGTAGACGAAATAATTAAGGTTGATATACTTGGGTAGGCCTGCTCAAAATGATTCAGACAACAAAGGTAGGCATGTAATACATCATTGTGTAGATAAATCCATTTAAATTTAAGGCATAACAAGTTTTAGTGAGGTTGACAACAGATAAATCGAAATATAACGGAATTTCACAACAAGGTGAACTTTTTAAAAAATTCGAGTTTGGTACCTTGTGTTATTTTAAGGTATATGGGGATTTTTTTTTCTGAGACAAGTGCCTATGATAGTTCATGTATGATGTACTAACCTTTAACAAAAGTCTGACTGGAAAGGGATCAACTCCACTAGACAGTGATCAACTTGACTGGACAGGGATCAACTTGACTGGACAAGGATCAACTTGACTAGACAGGGATTAAATAAATACTGATGATAGATGTTTAAAATGAGAATATTCATGTTTTTATTTCAGGTTGAAATTATAATAATATGTTATAAAGATGCTTGTGTGTTGTTTGATTCCATTTTGACCTCTTTTATTGATTAGTTGCTGTCTCATTGATATAGACCTCTAAACTTTCACTTACACAGGATGCATTTAAGGAATGACAGTACTGTAGTTGAAGAGTTGCCACCGTCAATTGTAGATTTGACGGTCGCAAATGCAGTTTTACTGGCGACGCGTAGCAGAGTCAGTAAAACGGAGATTTGCGACCGTCAAATCAAAATTGACGGTGGCAACTCTTCAACTACAGTACTGTTATTCCGATTCTAATGCATTACAAAAAGAAAAAATACGATAAAGCTTGAAAAAATTATTAAATTTGACAAATAGAAAAAAATCCGCAACACTTCATGAATGATTTTGGCACAAAGACGTCATGGCTAAAAGTGACGTCATACAAATGAAAAATTACAAACTGGAGGTTATTACGTTACCTGTACGCTTCAAATTCGGATAAAATTACATTAAAACGGCGAATTCGAGGTAGGTGTTGTTTTATTTTCGATTATATAGTAGTAATCGAACATTTGTTGATTCAATCAATTCAAAATGGCGGGTCCCTCCTTAGTTACGCCTGGTCAACTGTGGATTTGACAGCAACTTTTAGCCAATGAAAAAAATTGTTACATCCGAATTGCATTAGAATCTTTGTTTTAGTGTCTTTGGTGTATAAAATGTGAAATATATCTGTTAATTACCTCCCCCTGGTAGAGTTAAAATTCTTCATGTGTCTCTCTTTTGAAACAAATTTCAGAAGTAAATGATCATATATATTAAAATATAGTTCACATATAATATACACTTACCTATAACACCAGCTTGACTGGACAGTGATCAAAACAACTGGTCAATGATCAACTTGACTGGACAGGTATCAACTTGACTGGACAAGGATCAAGTAAATACAGATGACAGATTCTTAAAATGAGAATATAAATGTTTCTATTTCAGGTTGAAATACTACTAACATGTTATAAAGATGCTTGTTTATTGTTTGATACAAATTTGACCTCTTTCATTAATTGGTTGCTGTGTCATTGATATAGACCTCTAAACCTTTACTCATACGGGATGCATGTTTTGTTTTAGTGTCTTGTTTACTACATAAAACCACAGGTCTTGTGATATTTTGATTGTGACCTCATAACCTTTACTCATACAGGATGCATTCTTTGTTTTTACCGTCTTATTTACTACAAAAACACAGGTCTTGTGATATTTTGAATGTGAATAATATCTGTTAATTTTCTCCCCTTGTCAGAGTTAAAATTCTACATTCAGGTCTCTTTTGAAATAAATTTCAGTAGTAAATGAGCCTATATAGTTCACATACAATGTACACTTACCTTTTAATAGGAACTCAACTGGACAAGGATCAAATTGACTGGACAGGGATTAAATTGACTGGACAAGGATTAAATTGACTGGACAATGATTACATTGACTGGACAATGATTAAATTGACTGGACAATGATTAAATTGACTGGACAGTGATCACAAGGACTGGACAATTATCAAATAAAAATCAATAATAGACATAATAGATGTTCAAATTGAAAATATAAATGAAATAAAAACAACACGTTATAGAGACACTTGTCTATTTTTAAAAACCACGTTGACCTCTTTTGTTGATTGGTTGCTGTCTCATTGAAATATACCTCCCATCTTACGCTCATACAGAACAAGTTGATTTCTTAGTTAACAACTCTATTTTTAATTATGCTTGCAATGTTTAATTAGTTTCGACTCCGAAATGTAATTTATTTTGTAATGGACAGGGATCAACTCCACTGGACAAGGATCAACTTGACTGGACAAGGATCAACTTGACTGGACAGGGATCAACTCCACTGGACAAGGATCAACTTGACTGGACAGGGATCAACTCCAATGGACAAGGATCAACTTGACTGGACAAGGATCAACTTGACTGGACAGAGATCAAATCGACTGGACAGGGATTGACTTGACTGGACAGGGATCAAATAAATACTGATGATATATGTTTAAAATGAGAATATAAATGTTTCTATTTCAGGTTTAAATATAATTATAACATATTATAAAGATGCTTGTCTATCATTGCCTATTGTTTGATACAAATTTGACCTCTTTCATTGATTGGATGCTGTCTCATTGATATAGACCTTTAAACCTTCACTTTTACAAGATGTTTTAGGGTTTTGTTTATTACATAAATAAATTACACAAATCTGGTGTTGTGATATTTTGAATGTAAAATATATCTGTTAATTATCTCCCCTTGTCAGAGTTATAATTCTACATTTGCCTCATTTTTTATAAACAAATTTCAGTAGTAAATGATTCTATCTATTTCACATACAATTAAACTTACCTATAATAGGAAGTCAACTGGCAAGGATCACATTGACTGGACAATGGTCACACGGACTGGACATTGAACACAAGGACTGGACAATTATCAAATAGAAAACAATAATCATGATAATAGACATTATAGATGTTCAAACTGAAAATATAAATGAAATAAAAACAACACGTTACAGACACTAATCTATTTTTAAATAAAATGTTGACCTCTTTTTTTGATTGGTTGCTGTCTCATTGACATAGACCTCCCATCTTACAATCATAAAGAACAATTTGATTTCTACATTGTTCTAAGTTAACAACTCTTTTTGTAATGCTTGCAATGTTTAATTAGTTTCAACTTCCAATTACAATTAATTTTGTTATTGTGTCAGTTTATTTTTTGTATCCCGTCACAAAAGTTGCTAAGTGCAAAATATTAACCTTGTTCTAAAAGAATTAATACAAACACTGGTCTAATGCTATTTAGAATGAATCCTATAGCTCTGGATTATCTCCCCTTTAATACAAACACTGCTTACACTGGTCTAGTGCTATTAAGAATGAATCCTATAGCTCTGGATTATCTCCCCTGTAATACAAACACTGGTCTAGTACTATTAAGAATGAATCCTATAGCTCTGGATTATCTCCCCTTTAATTCACATTTACAATTTCAATATATTTCTGATTTTCATTTGATAAAAAAATCATTAAACTTTCCAATACAATATCAATGTAATGTTCACTGACCTATAGATAGTAATAACTTGACTGGACCTTGAATCAATAAGTACTAATAGTAGATCTTCAAACTGAAAATATAAAAAAAATACATGTAGCTCAATTTAAGATTGTTTCACGTTTATATAAATATTGGTAAAACTTTCCCTGAATTTTTATGTACCTGTCATGAATTAACCAGATGCTTCGCAGGGGCAGCTTTATACGACCACAGAGGTTGAACCCTGAACGGTTGGGGCAAGTATGGACACAACATTCAAGCTGGATTCAGCTCTAAATTTGGATTGTGATTAAATAGTTGACACAGCATAGGTTTCTGACACAGAATGAATGTGGTCTAATGAACTTAAAATATTTGTTTTGCCTTTGAGCAATTCACTATGCTGTTGAATATTAATCGTCTCAAAAAAATGTTTGAAGAAATTTCTTTTTATTTATGAAATCTGAAATGAGAAAAATTTACCCCACCCCTCATAACCCCCCCCCCCCCCCCCCATTTTTTTCACATCCCCCTTTCCCTTTTTCCAAAACTGATCTCAATATTCAAATTTCTAATGGAGTTTGCAACAATAACTACTCATTTAAATACATCATAAAATATTAAAATGTAAAATAAAGTGCTTGTTATCACTGAATGGTAAAGATTGTTTTAATTTGTCAGTTGGTAGTAAAAGTGAATATACATTGTATATTGTATAAAACAATGATTTAAGTTGATTCAACTACTATTCTGGACAAAGACAAAGAATTAAATTTTTGTTAAAATCAAACTTAGTTTAATTTTGGACCCTTTGAACTTTAATGTAGACCAATTTGAAAACGGGACCAAAAATTAAGAATCTACATACACAGTTAGATTTGGCATATCAAAGAACCCCAATTATTCAATTTTTGATGAAATCAAACAAAGTTTAATTTTAGACCCCGATTTGGACCAACTTGAAAACTGGGCCAATAATAAAACATCTAAGTACATTTTTAGATTCAGGATATCAAAGAACCCCAAGGATTCATTTTTTGTTAAAATCAAACTAAAGTTTAATTTTGGACCCTTTGGACCTTAATGTAGACCAATTTGAAAACTGGAACAAAAATTAAGAATCTATATACACAGTTAGATTCGGCATATCAAAGAACCCCAATTATTCAATTTTTGATGAAATCAAACAAATTTCAATTTTGGACCCTTTGGGCCCCTTATTCCTAAACTGTTGGGACCAAAACTCCCAAAATCAAACCCAATCTTCCTTTCATGGTCATAAACCTTGTGTTTAAATTTCATAGATTTCTATTTACTTATACTAAAGTAATGGTGCGAAAACCAAGAATAATGCTTATTTGGGCCCTTTTTTGGCCCTTAATTCCTAAACTGTTGGAACCTCAACTCCCAAAATCAATCCCAACCTTCCTTTTGTGGTCATAACCCTTGCCTTTAAATTTCATTAATTTCTATTTACTTATACTAAAGTTATTGTGCGAAAACCAAGAATAATGCTTATTTGGGCCCTTTTTTGGCTCCTAATTCCTAAACTGTTGGAACCAAAACTCCCAAAATCAATCCCAACCTTCCTTTTGTGGTCATAAACCTTGCGTCAAAATTTCATAGATTTCTATTTACTTAAACTAAAGTTATAGTGCGAAAACCAAGAAAATGCTTATTTGGGCCCTTTTTGGCCCCTAATTCCTAAAATGTTCAGACCAAAACTCCCAAATCAATCCCAACCTTCCTTTTGTGGTCATAAACCTTGTGTTAAAATTTCATAGATTTCCATTCACTTTTACTAAAGTTAGAGTGCCAAAACTAAAAGTATTCGGACGACGACGATGACGACGACGACGCCAACGTGATAGCAATATACGACCAAAAATTTTTTAATTTTTGCGGTCGTATAAAAAAGAACTAGAGGCTCTAAAGAGCCTGTGTCGCTCACCTTGGTCTATGTGCATATCAAACAAAGGACACAAATGGATTCATGACAAAATTGTATTTTGGTGATGGTGATGTGTTTGAAGTTCTTACTTTACTGAACGATTTTGCTTCTTACAATTATATCTATAATGAACTTTGCCCATTAGTATAAACAGAGAACTATATTTGGTAAAAATTTACATAAATTTACCAAATTAATGAAAATTGTTAAAAATTGACTATAAAGGGCAATAACTCCTTAAGGGGTCAATTGACCATTTAGGTCATGTTGACTTATTTGTAGATCTTACTTTGCTGAACATAATTGCTGTTACAGTTTATCGCTATCTATAATAGTATTCAAGATAACCAAAAACGGCAAAATTTCTTTAAAAATTACCAATTGGAGGGCAGCAACCCAACAACCAGTTGTCCAATTTATCTGAAAAATTCAGGGCAGATAAATATTGACTTGATTAACAATTTAACTTCATGTCAGATTTGCTCTCAATGCTTTGGTTTCATAGTTATAAGCCAAAAACTGCATTTTACCCCTATGTTCTATTTTTAGCCGTGGCGGCCATCTTGGTTGAATGGCCAGGTCATCGGACACATTTTTCAAACTAGATACCCCAAAGATGATTGTGGCCTAGTAGTTTCAGTGGAGATTTTGTAAAAGATTACTTAGATTTATGAAAAATGGTTAAAAGGGCAATAACTCCTAAAGGGGTCAACTGACCATTTCGGTCATGTTGACTTATTTGTAAATCTAACTTTGCTGAACATTATTGATGCTTACAGTTTATCTCTATCTATAATAATATTCAAGATAATAACCAAAAACAGCAAAATTTCCTCAAAATTACCAATTCAGGGGCAGCAACCCAACAACGGGTTGACTGATTCAACTGAAAATTTCAGGGCAGATAGATCTTGACCTGATAAACATTTTCATCCCATGTCAGATTTCCTCAAAATGCTTTGGTTTTTGAGTTATAAGCCAAAAACTGCATTTTACCCCTATGTTCTATTTTTAGCTGTGGCGTCCATCTTAGTTGGTTGACCAGGTCACGCCACACATTTTTTAAACTAGATACCCCAAAGATGATTGTGGCCAAGTTTGGATTAATTTGGCCCAGTAGTTTCAGAGGAGAAGATTTTTGTAAAAGATTACTTTAATTTACGAAAAATGGTTAAAAATTGACTATAAAGGGCAATAACTCCTAAACGGGTCAACTGACCATTTTGGTCATGTTGACTTATTTGTAGATCTTACTTTGCTGAACATTATTGCTGTTTACAGTTTATCTCTATCTATAATAATATTCAAGATAATAACCAAAAACAGCAAAATTTCCTCAAAATTACCAATTCAGGGGCAGCAACCCAACAACCAATTGACCGATTCATCTGAAAATTTCAGGGCAGATATATCTTGACCTGATAAACATTTTTACCCCATGTCAGATTTCCACAAAATGCTTTGGTTTTTGAGTTATAAGCCAAAAACTGCATTTTACCCCTATGTTCTATTTTTAGCCGTGGCGGCCATCTTGGTTGGTTTTCCAAGTCACGCCACACATTTTTCAAACTAGATACCCCAAATATGATTGTGGCCAAGTTTGGATTAATTTGGCCCAGTTGTTTCAGAGGAGAAGATTTTGGTAAAAGATTACTTTAATTTACGAAAAATGGTTAAAAATTGACTTTAAAGGGCAATAACTCCTAAATGGGTCAACTGACCATTTTGGTCATGTTGACTTATTTGTAGATCTTACTTTGCTGAACATTATTGCTGTTTACAGTTTATCTCTATCTATAATAATATTCAAGATAATAACCAAAAACAGCAAAATTTCCTCAAAATTACCAATTCAGGGGCAGCAACCCAACAACAGATTGATCGATTCATCTGAAAATTTCAGGGCAGATAGATCTTGACCTGATAAACATTTTCAACCCATGTGAGATTTCCTCAAAATGCTTTGGTTTTTGAGTTATAAGCCAAAAACTGCATTTTACCCCTATGTTCTATTTTTAGCCGTGGCGGCGATCTTTGTTGGTTGACCAGGTCACGCCACACATTTTTTTTTTAACTAGATACCCCAAAGATGATTGTGGCCAAGTTTGGATTAATTTGGCCCAGTAGTTTCAGAGGAGAAGATTTTTGTAAAAGATTACTTTAATTTACGAAAAATGGTTAAAAATTGACTATAAATGGCAATAACTCCTAAACGGGTCAACTGACCATTTTGGTCATGTTGACTTATTTGTAAATCTAACTTTGCTGAACCTTATTGCTGTTTACAGTTTATCTCTATCTATAATAATATTCAAGATAATAACCAAAAACAGCAAAATTTCCTCAAAATTACCAATTCAGGGGCAGCAACCCAACAACCGATTGACCGATTCATCTGAAAATTTCCGGGCAGATAGATCTTGACCTGATAAACATTTTTACCCCATGTCAGATTTGCTCTAAATGCTTTGGTTTTTGAGTTATAAGCCAAAAACTGCATTTTACCCCTATGTTCTATTTTTAGCCGTGGCGGCCATCTTGGTTGGTTGACTGGGTCACGCCACACATTTTTTAAACTAGATACCCAAATGATGATTGTGGCCAAGTTTGGTTTGATTTGGCCCAGTAGTTTCAGAGGAGAAGATTTTTGTAAAAGCTAACGCCGGACGACGACGGACGCCGGACGCAAAGTGATGAGAAAAGCTCACTTGGCCCTTTGGGCCAGGTGAGCTAAAAAGTACATGTACCATACAAAGCTAATTAGTGGAAAAGTTTTTTGGACATATTCATTATAGCATGACGTCATTTTGTGTCCTGTTGATCTAACATTAATACATGTAGTTAACCTTTTAAATTTGAATATTTTAAAAGTTTTTATATAAATTTGTAGTTTCACAAAGACTTGAAAGAGGAAACTTCAAATGCATCTTCCTCACTGGCTATTAATAGGTTAATTATATTAAGACCTCTTGTGAAAAACTACCATCTAAATATAAATAAATATTAAGAAATCTAAGCATAATTTGTTGTGTTTGAGTGCCTAAAAATAGACAATGCAATCAAATCTGACCTTGAAACGTTATTGACACAAATAATTTTGTGAAACGAAACCTATGTTAAAAGCCCATTACCATAAGTTTGTTTTCCTTTTGATTCATAATTCCATTGAAATGGACCCGTCCAAACGTGAATTTAGACATCAATTTAAAAGTAACAAATATCCATAAACAATTTGGAATGCTATTGTTAATAGATTGATTTTTTTTTCTTTCGTTTGGATTTCAAAAGCGAGATTGCCTGCCAAAGGATGAAACCAATATCCATTAGACAGTCTACCTCGTTTATGACATGGATGGTCAAATTTTATTTTTCGTTCGCATGTTTGTAACTTTTATTTTACGTGTTTTCATGCTTGTTAAACATGTTAAAGCTTAGGCTTAAATTAAAATATTGTTTGTTTGCCCTTTACCGACCGACCCTATAAATTCGTTCCGCCTGAAATTCTTTTATTTGTATTTACCAGCAAGATTTTATTTTATTTTATTTTTTCGTTCCTACCAAAAATCTTATATTTGTATTTCCCGCTCAAAACTTTTTTACCGGAATCCTCGGGTTTTATCTTTAATGTATAAGGTCCAGTCCGTTTGGTATCACCTGAGCGTTTGACATGAACAATTGCATTTGAAGTTTCAAAGCATTTGTTTGAAATCGAGGAAATCATGATATAACGTACGTTACTCTGTATCTTAAGGCTTTATACTTAAAGAGCAGGGTTCATTTACAAAAAAGTTCGTTTGATACAAAATTATCAACATGTGTACAAACTAATTTGTAAACGGACGTTGTATTCTACATGTTCTATGTAGCCTAGGAATGGCCTTTTGTGATGCGCAGATCAGGATGATTATGTTAACGATGCCGCTATATTATTTATATCTGACATGAACCAAAAGTGACAAAACCCTGTAAAGAAGAGAATATCTGGCAGTAAAATCGCCAAGTTTTCCATACAAATCATTTATAAATATCGATGTTTAAAACTACGTGACAATTGAGTTTTAATTCTTGTAGCATTTTTATTGGAAACAAAGGCACACACGAAATTTTTAACACTCTAGGGACTTTTTCTACTAGTAATGTATGTCTGTCCGGACATATCTTACCAGTACAAAGTTATCTCTTACAGAAAACCTTTAGGTAAGCGTACAAGGTACGTAGTACAGAATATAAGTGCAAGTTCAAAGTTCCAGGCATGTAAAAGTTGAAGATATGATGCACAGCTCTATATTTTGATATTTGAAAACGAAATAGTAGTGCATATGAATATATGTGCTTCACATTCTACGTGATATTTTTTCTCTTCAAAACTAATAGTCCAAGAAAACTTATTTGCAAAAACAAAACAGACAAAAATGATATTTCTATATCTAAAAAATGACATTATGCTGATTTTGTATATATAAAATAAAATATTAAACCTACCTGCCTACCCATGAAAAATAATATACCGAGCCAAGTTATTTTTTTTGGGGAAAAAATAAAATATTTTACCTACCTACCTACCCTGTTTCAAAACATAGGGTCGGAAAAGGGCAAACAAACAATATTTTAATTTAGGCCTTATTACTTTGTTTTCTGAAAGTTGATAAAAAGCAACCAGTAGCTGGTCTTTTTTTTTTGTTTGTTCGTGAAATGACCAATTATTTCCTGATTGTCCATGGACATACCCCATTTTACACACCTATGTGGCGGTGGTATGCATTGTATGTTTAAAACAGCTGCACAACATTTTGTGTCCTATGCTATTGCACAATACTTAATATAATAATTGGTGTGTATCTCCTGCCATATCAGTATAACAAGAGTGCACACACTGAAATGTCTCGCCTTCTTTACTAATCATTGATTTTATGTTGATAGTCCTAAGTATAAAGTTGATTACAACTGTCACATAAGCTTAACATTAACCAAGATAGCTAAACAAAGACCAATGAACCATGAAAAGTAGGTCAAGGTCAGATGAACCATGCCAGGCAGACATGTACAGCTAACAAAGCTTCCATACAACAAATATAGTTGACCTATTACTTATAGTTTAAGAAAAATAGACCAAAACACAAAAACTTAACACTGTGCAATGAACCGTGCAATTGAGGTCATGGTCAAATAAAACCTGCGGGACTGACATATAGATCATAATATATTTCCATACACCAAATATAGTTGACCTTTGGCATATAACATTTGTATAATATTAGATAAAAAGACCAAAACTTAAAAACTTAACTTTGACCACTGAACCATGAAAATGAGGTCAAGGTCAGATGACATCTGCCCGCTAAACATGTACACCTTACAATCATTCCATACAACAAATATAGTAGACCTATTGCATAAAGTATGAGAAAAACAGACCAAAACACAAAAACTTAACTATAACCACTGAACCATGAAAATGAGGTCAAGGTCAGATGATACCTGCCAGTTGGACATGTACACCTTACAGTCCTTCCATACACCAAATATACTAGACCTATTGCTTATAATAACTGAGATATGGACTTGACCACCAAAACTTAACCTTGTTCACTGATCCATGAAATGAGGTTGAGGTCAAGTGAAAACTGTCTGACGGGCATGAGGACCTTACAAGGTACGCACATACTTAAAGGGAAATCACACTATTTAAACTACTAATAATAATTCATTGAAATTTTGCATTTAGACAGAGCATACTTAATTCAACATTTTAGGCGAAAAAAAAATTGGGGTCACCGATGTTGTTTTCGAGATATGACGTCATCAAAAAGTAAAGAATTGCGTTATACCGTAATATAGAAATAGCGCTCAAAAATTCTTAAAGAAGGCAAAATTATTGAAAAACGATGTTTAACTGGTTTAACTAAAACATTCAATTGTAACTTTTATCTTATACACATTTATTTTTCTAAGTTTCCTTATTTTGTAAGGCCTTTTTACATTTCCCGCCATTTATAATTGCCGTTTATTATAGATTTTTCTTGAAATAAAAAAAATCTACTAATGTTTTTTCCTTCAAACTTCTGCATTAGTTGCAGCTTCAGGGGAGATTTTAAAAGCATTAATAAAAAAGGGGGGTCACCGATGTTTTAAATCCGCTACAGTGGAAATAATCTTATTATCAATTTTTGGCGGGAATTCTAACTTTTTCTCTTAACGTTATAGAACGACGTTGCTAGCATAGCAGCATTTCTTGCAATGCTTGGAACTATTGGGTTAAACTTATATATTAAATATATATATATATATTTTTCATATAATAATGTTTTTTTTTAAGGTGTTTTGATTATTCATTATTAAACATACAGTAACAGTTAAATATTAAAAAGTAATTGTCAAAGTTGGAGTCATCTAAATTTTTTAATTGCATTTGTTGTATAGGAAAAAGCAGATTTAGAATCTTCTACTTCGGAAGATTGAGGGTATCTGGGCTGAAAAGTAACACGTTCCATTTAGACTAGAAACAGAATAAATTCACTAACTTGTCCATTGCACCGGGAAGATAAAACCTGAAATGCCACAAACTCGGCATTTAAAAAAAAAGCCCTCAATGACACCGTTTTCGGAAGAAAATTGGCTAACATTTCTGTTATTACACAACGCTCCATAATCGACACAAATTAAGTTCGAGTTCCAGTTTTATATTTCGAATATTTTTTCAAGTAAGATTTCTAGTTTAAGCTCGAGTTACACTTAGAAACTTCTTGAGTTATACCGTTAGACAGAGTAAAAATTCTGGTAAGAGTTTAAATTTTGAGATCCGATGAAATTAAGAGTGGTTTCTATTTTCTTTTGGTGCACCTCTTTTTGTTTGAATGTACATTCTTTTATCACATTTATCTTTCATTGTGGTAAATGCACCTATTTTTGCCAATACTGATTAATGAGGGGGGCAGGACCTTTTTCGGGACGTCGAGATCAAGTGTTTCTAAGCTCGGGATTTCGGTATTGACCCTTTTGGGATCCGGGATTTCTTTTTTCGATGTTCGGGATGTCAGGATTTTTTTTTTTTAATTCTGGGCCTCGGGGTTTCATGTTTTTAAGACCGGGATTTCGTGATCAGGACCCCTCTGACCCCCCCCCCCCCCCCACCCCCCAGCCTCATTAATAATAGTTAATTTGAAAATAATTAATTGAATTTGTGTGCCAATATTTAAGCACTCTCTGATATATCATGTTGGCTATTTTTGTTGAAAGAACCAAAGAATAAAGAGTAAAAAAATTGGATGTCTTTTTCAGTCACGGTCTCCGACAATATCCCTTTATCAGTGTCGACAGTGATCACATTGAGTGATCTAAACTCGAACCTACATCTGAACTTTTATTACTTTTTATTATTTTTTCTTGATTTTTGTAAAACTTTCAGTGGCAAATATTACATGAACATCAGCACAAAACATTTGTCTATATGAGTGGTTACGGGACGTATTATGGTAGACATCTGTCCGTCCGTCCGTCGTCCACATGTCGGACATTAACACAAAAACGCTTTAACCAATTGGCATAAAACTTTAAAGAAATTGTTTATATCTGTTGATGTAAATACCCTTTTGATTTTCATAAATTTTTTTTTTTTTTGTTTTTTTTATAAATTTTGATTTACGTTTCCGAGTAAATCCATTAAAAAAGGGGACAATTATAACTCAATATCGCTTTCATCAATTTTCATACAACTTTGATAAATTGTTTATATCTGTTGATGTAAATACCCTTTTGATTTTCATAAATTTCTAATATGACATTGAGAAGTAATGAATCTTTCTGAAATTGTACCACAAGGTTCCATATCACAAATGAAAGGCTGAAATTGATTTAAGGGGTACATGTAATTGCTCAAAACGTTCAAGAATTAGGGGCCACAAACAAGCATTTTACTAAAATTACTATTTTACAATAACTTGTGTTATGGATCTATCTAAAATTGTACTACAAGGTTCCATACCACACAGGGAAGGCTGGGATTGAGTTTGGTGGTAATTACTCCAAGAGGGGAGGGGGTGGCGTTTAATTTTTTTTTTTCCCAAATTTTTCGAAATATCTCAAAAAGAAATCTCCAATTGAACAGTATTGCACAATAGATTTTTAATATCTTTGACCACATTTATTTTGTGTCAGAAACCTATATTATGTCAAAAATGTTATTACAATCCAAATTTAGACCGTATCAAGCTTTAATATTGTACCCAAACTTGCCCCAACTGTTCAGGGTTCAGAGGCGTTAGATATCAAAGGAACATTTAGGAAAGATGGACGACAGTCACACTTAGATCATTTCTGTCGTCACATGTGAAATAAATAACGATTTCAAATAGGACTTCACACATTTACGTCCAGTGGCAAGTTTAATGCATATTCAGAACTAGAACATATGAATTTTACTCTGCTTTGTAAAAACCCGACAGGCTGAGCCGGATAAATACTTATATGAAATGAGATGTTTGATGAATTATTTATACATGTAGTATAGAAGACTATAATAGTTATGACGTTGCATGCATGTGATATGAAAAAACTGTAAGTTGAAACTCATTGTTCTTATTTACAATCCTCTTTTGAACAGAAAACTACAGATTCCGATAGCTATACGATAACATGCTGGTACTCTTAGTCTATATGTACCACCCCCTCCCCCCCCCCCCCCCCTCCCCCCGAAAATATACGCTGAACCCTACATACCGCATCGCGGCGATACGCTGCCAAAGTTGTGTCATTTCATTACCACTTTCGGCTATTTTTTTGCCATACATTTTGTCCATTTCTAGTAGCATTTTCATTTTTGCACTTAAGGTCAAGATGAGTCCATAATATTTTTGGAAGTTTAGAATTCAATTAGATATTGAACATATACATCAGAAAATTAAAAAAAAATTATATGTCACCGACTTCGGTATCGAGAAAATGGTCGGAGAGGATACTAAGTTACATTGAATATGCTATGAAATTCCAACGTTCTTAGACAGTGTTGATTATGCATGATGATTATGTGTTTTGTATTGGTAGATACTTTTTATCATAATGGTCTGGATAGTGGGTCATTCATTTATTAATGTTTATTTTGTGTTTCCAATATTTTTTATTCTTTATATTTTAGCACCTCATCATTCAATCTTTTTTTTTGGCCTTTTATTCTGCAGTATTTGCCCATTATTTTGTATTCCGCAGGTAAACCCCAATACAATCTAGAAACTCGCTAGTACAACATATCAGTTGTAAAAAATATGATATGTCCATTATCATTTCTACTGCTTTAGTGGAACATCCCCTTCGAGCGTTCGCTTTTTCATAAATTAGCAACCTCTACGGCGGAATCGAAAACGGCGACGTCATAATACAGGTACGACACTATGGCGGCGCCGAGAGCGATGCGTATAAACAATAGTGTGATTTCCCTTTAATATAGTTATCCTATTACTTACAGTAAGAGAGAATTTAACATTGCAAAAAATCTTAACTTTTTTTTCAAGTGGTCACTGAACCATGAAAATGAGGTCAAGGACAATGGACATGTAACTGACGGAAACTTGGTAACATGAGGCATCTATATACAAAATATGAAGCATCCAGGTCTTCCACCTTTTAAAATATATAGCTTTTAAGAAGTGAGCTAACACCGCCGCCGCTGGATCACTATCCCTATGTCGAGCTTTCTGCAACAAAAGTTGCAGGCTCGACAAAAACCCCAAAATTATGAAGAAAAAAATCCTCTCCCATTTTTTTTTTTTCTTTTAACCCCCCTTGGAGTAATTTACCCCAAACTCAATTCCTGTCTGTTATCATGGTTATGGTACCTTGCAGTACAATTTCAGAGAGATCGACACATTTAAACACAAGTCACCTTAACTTTATACGACCGCAGAGGTCAAACCCTGAAAGTTTGGGCAAGCATGTCAATTAAAATCTGTACTCAACATTACTGGTTGAGCAAAAAAATGGACTTTTCAGACTCTGAGCTGTTAGTTTGTAGTTAATGTACTCAACACATTTAATATGATTTTTGTCTATTGCCTGATAAACTACATTTAGTAATTCATCACATTTACAGTTTCTCTACTATAAGTTTACAGCTACATGTGGTGTATGAATATTTCAACAACATGGATATGAAATAATGTATTGCTTTATGCTAGACAGAAAACCCTATTATAGCTAATATGTATATATTTATTTATGTAAATAAATACTGTTTATCATGTTTATATAATTTTAAAGTTTCATAATATTCTGAATTAACTGCACAATTTACCTGAATCACTTTCCTTCTTTCTATATAATAGATCTTTGTAGGCCACATATATATATCTAACAGGACATTATTGTTTTCATATTTCTGTACTCTTTTCTTCAGCGTTCACTATGTTTTAGACCTAAAAAAAAAGAGTATCTAAATAAAATTTTGTTTGTGCTGAAAAATAACAAATCTAGTCCCAGTTTCAATTCTAAAATAAAATAGTTATCACCTTTATAAACACATTCGACATATGTCTGTGTGAAGTCAAGAAGATTAACACAAGTTGCAGTGGCAAATATTCTCCAGGCTTAAATTAAAATATTGTTTGTTTGCCCTTTACCGACCGACCCTTTAAATTCGTTCCGCCTGAAAATCTTTTATTTGTATTTATCAGCAAGATTTTATTTTATTTTATTTTTTCGTTCCTACCTAAATCTTTTATTTGTATTTCCCGCTCAAAACTTTTTTAAAGAAAGGTCTAGTCCGTTTGGTATCAGGTGAGCGTTTGACATGAACACTTGCATTTAGAGTTTCAAAGCATTTGTTTGAAATCGATGTTGAACGCTTTGAAATCATGATATGACGTACGTTAACTCTGTATTATTATACTTGAAGAGCAGGGTTCATTTACAAAAAAGTTCGTTTAATACCAAATAGTTCATTTGTGTGTACAAACCGTAGTATTTTGTGTAAACGGACGTTGTATTCTACGTAGGGATGGCCTTTTGTGATCCGTAGATCAGGAAGATTATGTTAACGATGCCTTCGACCAGCATTGCTACATTATTTATATCTGACATGAACCAAATGTGACGAAAGCCTGTGAAGTGGAGAATATTTGGCAGTAAAATCGCCCAAGTTTTCCATACAGATCATTTATAAATGCGATGTAAAATATGTGAGTTCAAGTCTTGTAGCATTTTTATTAGAAACATAGGCACACACGGAAATTTAAACACTCTAGGGACTTTTTCTACTAGTAATGTATGTCTGCCCGGACATATTTTACCAGGACAAAGTTATCTCTCACAGAAAACCTTTAGGTAGAGGTAAGCGCACAAGGTACGTAGTACAGAATATTAGTGCAAGCTAAAACTGTTCAAAGTTCCAGGCATATTTAAACGTTGAAAATATGCGGCACAGCTCTATATTTTGATATTTGAAAACAAAATAGTAGTGCATATGAATTAACTTCACATTCTACATGATACTTTTTTTCGAAGCGTAGTCCCAGAAACTTAGAATGAAATTCAAAACAGTGTGGCTGTGGCCATTGATTGACACATTAAATTCATCCATTAACTGGGACAATTTAGGTGAACGTGTGTCTGTAACGACCACTGTTCACGACGTACCTACGATAGACATTTAAACTGTGGGGTCACCAAAGGTTTCTTAACGCCTTTAATTATAAAATAGTTTGAAAAATTAATCAGGAATAACCTTTATGTTTTGATTTATACAATTGATATAAATCAAAACATAGTGTTATTCCTGATTAATTTTTCAAAATACTTTATTAAGGTGTTGAGGACCTTAAGTGACCCCATAGTTTAAGTGTCTTTAAAAAGTACACAGTCAGCAATGGTCGTTACATACAAACGTTCACATAAATTGTCCCAGTCAATGGATGAATTTAATGTGTCAATCAATGGCCACAGCCACACTGTTTTGAATTTCATTCTATTAGCAAAAGCAAAAGAGACAAAAATGACATTATGCAGATTTTGTATCTATAAAATAAAATATTATACCTTCCTGCCTACCCATGAAAAAAAATATACCGAGCCAAGTTATTTTTTTGGGGAAAAAAATAAAATATTTTACCTACCTACCTATCCTGTTTCAAAACATAGGGTCGGAAAAGGGCAAACAAACAATATTTTAATTTAGGCCTCATCAATAAATTGAGTTGATTGAATCGACAAACAATGTTCAATTGTTATCGATCGATCTATCATTAAAGATTTGTTGAATAAGTCGATCGTTAATGTGTCTATTCAGTTCATTCTTTTTAATTGAATTGAATTAAAACCTGAAGGAAAATCAACTCTTGTCGAATCAATCGATTGTCGAATACTGTACCTTAATGGAAATTCAGGGCAAGTAACTTTTTTCTCAACAAGTTAAATTTTATTTTACATGCCTAGGGACAACAAATATTTCCACAATCCTGTTCATTTCTGTCAATCATACATGTATTTGTTTTTCATAAATTGTGTTGTTATAATTCAGGCCGTTTGTTTTCTCCTTTGAATTGTTCCACATTTTTCATGTCAGGGCCTTTTTAGAAGCCAACTATACGGTATGGATTTTTCTCATTGTTGAATCCTTACCCTTGCCTGAATGCTGACATCCCCTTCATATGAGTTGTCTCATTGGCATTCAAACTACATTGTACATCTTATTTTCATATTATGACATTATCCTTTTACAAATGTTTTATAAAAAAACCTCAACATTCCCTATTATGATATTGCATAACTCAATCAGTTAGTCTACGTTTAAATCTCCAGTTAAGGGAACGACCATTTAAATTCAAGGGGGGCTTATGGTTTTTTCCTAGATCCCCAATTTGATGAAAAAAAATATTCTGTTCAAGCAGATGTCAGACAAAAAAAATATTCTGAATCCAGATTTTCCCCATACTTTATAGTGTTAAATTTTGAAAAAGATAATTTGATTAATTGATAGCTTTGAAAAACATGAAAAGCTAAATAAAATTGTTCATGCTTTGCTCGAAAAAAAATTTCGGACTCTTGACAAAAACCCATACCCCCCCTTTTTTTTAAGTTGAATGGTTGGTCCAATACATTTTTAAAAAACACCACTTTAAAGAATGACCTTAATGCATATGTTTCTTGATAATTTATTACCCTCAATTTGTTTTCTTCTTGTTTCTTGGTGCTACATTAGCAAGAAAACAGTCCAAGAGTTTAAATTAAGTGGAGACAACTCGTAAAGTTTAATTATTGATATGAAAACTTCTATGCGATCACAATTTTTAGAAAAAGTAAACAAAACTAGTTTATTTCTTTTCATAACCATAGTAAATAGGTCGTTATATACTGGTAACGATAAATTTTGATAAATTCATATTTTTTTACATTTCGACTGTCGTTCTAGAAGAACCAACTTTTTTTCGATTGAAGTCTGTTTTATTTCACTTACTTTTCTGTGTTCTCACAATATCTTGGTTATATCTTAAAGTATATCTTAACAAAATCGTCTGTTTTTCCATTTCTTTCACAATTACAGGAAACAGACTTTTGACAGGGGGCGCGAAATCTGGTGCGCATATATTGTACAACTCGTTTCAGGACTTATTTCTCCGGAAAATCTCGTGGTAAAATAAGGGATTTTTTTTATACCGTGTGACACGGGTGCTCCGTTGCGGAGGAATTTACTTAGAGAAGAAGATAAATATATCAGACAAGGTTTCAGTCGAAGTGGCGGATCCAGGTTGACGTAGAGGTCTTACACTCCCCCCTTTGAACGAAAAAAAAGAGTTCTAATGTTTACTCACGATTTATATGTTTTTTACAATAAGTTGTCAAAAAAAAATCGGCTCGGTCCGCTTGACGGTATATAAATTCCGTTTTTGGGAATATCCCTCTCAGTTTCAACAATCCTAAATCCACCTCTCACCTAGTCTAGTATTAACTTGGTACCTTTATGCATGATGAATACAAATAATACTAAGAACAAACCGGCTGGGACGTCGCCAGGGTTACCAAGGTCCCCTTTTGCTACACGGAACACTGTAGCATTTGATTTGTGTCCTCGGAGTTCAGTATTTTTGTGTTTTTACTTTATACTAACTGCTTCATAGTATTAAATATTGAACAGCTGATCGTTAAAAAAAACCCAAATAAAATGCACGATAGGAGGGCTGAGAAGTTTGATGAGCCGGTCTCAACTTCCATTCCTATATTCTTTGATTTTTCTTACTTTTTGCCCATGTTTTGCTATTCTTTATATTTTGACACCTCATTATTCTATATATCCTTTTTTTTGTCTATTTTTCTCTATTCTTTATATTTTGTCCATGATTATTCTCTATTCTGTTAACCCCACCCACGTGACTCTCATATAGATGGGCGTGGTTTTGGGGTTCTGCAGTAGTGAGCCAGAAGAGGTCAATTTCTATTTGTATTTCTTTGCATTGGGAATATCTTCTGTCTCTCCTCTCCCTCTTCCTTTTACATATATAGTCTAAACGACACATGCATAATAAACATGATGCGCTTATAGTCTAAATAGCATTAATAAATATATGAATGCAGATATAATAGAAAGTGAGCTGTGTGATAAACGTTTTCATGGTATGGCAGCCTTAGTAGAACATCCCTGTAGGGACGATAAGCTGGATGAGTATTAAAACTACACGGAAAATAACAGTAAAGGTACGACTATATTCTGGGTAGGCGAGGGGGCAGGAGGATTTTTTACAGATTTATTTTTCCGATTTCAATTGATCTGTCGCTTAGCTTGCCTTTTTTTCAGCTCTTACCAGACCATCATAATTATTCATATTCAAAATCATCGGACTTAGATTCAGCGGCACAATGGGGAAAGGACTGGTTAATGTCATTCCATCCAGACAAATGTTCCATTCTAAGAATCACACTAAAAAAAACCACATTCTTCAAACTGAAACAGCTACAAAATATTTATGCATAACCATCCAATCAGATCTCAATTGGAATAAACATGTAAATAATAGAACAGCAAATGAAAATCGACAACTAAATTTTATAAAACGTATGTAACCTAAAAGAATCACCCAAACAAATATGAGGAAGGGCATACAATACATTTCGTTAGTTAGACCTAAGCTTTAGTACAGCTCTTGTGTCTGGGACCCTCACAACAAAAATTCAAAACAATCAAATTGAGATGGTCCAGAGAAGAGCTGCCCGCTATACATGTAATAAATACCACAATACCAGCTCGGCAGCTCTGTCTCAAATATCCTCGAACACCTACATTACAATTGAGACGAATACAGACAACACTGGTGGTTTTCTATAAAATTACACCACCATTTAGCAGTCTACCCTAAAGATCTTCTCATTAAATCAGACAACAGAACAAGACATACAATGTAAGCATACCAATCACTATATAACCAAATTCAGACCAGTAAATATTTTTACACATTCTCATTTTATGCGCATATAATAGTACAATGGAACCTACTTCCAACCTCAGCAATCCTTTGTACAACAGTTGACGACTTCAAAGAGCAGATTTCTATATCTGCTCTTTCGCAAATGTTCTAAGCACTGCATACCATGTACACAGTTTTACCAAGAAAAATACATAGGAAAACAATCCGTTAGTTTTCTCGTTTGAATTGATTTACATTGTCTAATCGGGGCCTATTATAGCTGACTATGCGGTATGGGATTTGCTCATTGTTGAAGGCCGTACGGTGACCTATAGTTGTTAATGTCTGTGTCATTTTGGTCTCTTTCGGATAGTTGTATCATTGGCAATCATACCACATCTTCTTTTTTATATTAATTAAATCACTGTTATATATTTTATTTTTTTGTTCACCAATGTAACGTATTATAACTGGAAAGTTTATTTCTTTTAAATTGTAAATAGGCCACGCATGCACGTACTAGTCAAAGTTGTGACTCAGTGCGGAATTAAGAAGATAGATAGATTTATCACGTGTTTAAATTAATTGATTGATTGATGGTTGATTATTTTTAAAGTCCAGTGACAAATATTTGATGAAAGTTATTGAAAACACAAGTTCAAAAGTCAGGTAGATAATATAGAACAAGGGAGGTCCGGTATGGTTACAATCCATCAGAGTTCAAATGAAGTGGATTTAAGCAATTCGTAAAGGCACCCGTTCGGCCTTCAAGAATGACAAAAACTCATACCGTATAGTCGGTTATGAAAGGCCCGACATCAAAAATGTGAAACAATCCAAACGAAAACTATAACGGCCATATTATACATGTTATATATAACAAAACAATTTACAAAAATCAAATATGAGTCAAAAGACATGAACCAACGACAACCACTTAACTACATGCTCCTGATTTAACACAGGCACTTATTAAAAGAATATGGCAGGGTAAACATGTTTGTGAACGCACAATCCTTCCATAATTTAAACTGTGACAGTGGCGTAATAGTACAACATAAGAACAAACTTTAAAAATCATGTAGATGCAATAGGATAAACTCAAAAGACCGGTACGAGACACAAAAACAACTAACTTTAAGACAATAGACACAAAGCACTGAAATAAGAGTATATGCAACTACTAAAAAAAAATCAACGCCCCCCCCCCAAAAAAAACAACAAAAAAAACAAAACAAAAAAACAAAACAAAACAAATAAATCTTGTTCTCTCAGACTAAAGTACCAATCAGTACAGAACCAACGAATTTAGTCATTACAGTCTGAGAGACGCCATGACCTTGTAAACCTTGTATACAGACTAGTTGTCTCTAACGGAGAGTTGTCTCTGATGAAGAGTTGTCTTTGCTGGAGCGTTATCTCTGATTGACATTTGTCTCTGTGGAGAGTTGTCTCTGTTGGAGAGTTCTCTGATAGAGAGTTGTCTCTAATGGGAGTTGTCTGTAATAGAGAGTTGTCTGTAATAGAGAGTTGTCTGTGATGGCGATTTGTCTCTGATGGAGAGTTATCTCTGTCGGAAAGTTGTCTCTGATGGAGAGTTGTCTCTGATGGAGAGTTGTCTGTGTTGGAAAGTTGTCTCTGATGGAGAGTTGTCTGTGTTGGAAAGTTGTCTCTGATGGAGAGTTGTTTCTGTGGAGAGTTGTCACTGATGGAGAGTTGTCTCTGATAGACGGTTGTCTCTGATGGAGAGTTATTTCTGTGGAGAGTTGTCTCTGATGGACAGTAGTTTCTGATGGAGAGTTGTCTCTGATGGAGAGTTGTCTCTGATGGAAAGTTGTCTCTAATGGAGAGTTGTCTCTGATGGAGAGTTGTCTCTGATGGAGAGTTATCGCTGATGGAAAATTGTCTCTAATGGAAAGTTGTATCTGTGGAGAGTTTTCTCTGATTGAGAGTTGTCTCTGGTTGAGAGTTGTGTCTGGATGTGAGTTGACTCTTATGACGTTTTTCTGATGGAGAGTTGTCTCTGATGGGGAGTTGTCTTTGTGGAATGTTGTCTCTGGTGGAGAGTACGTTGTTTCTGATGGAGATTTTCTCTGATAGGGAGTTGTCTCTCATGGAGCGTTGTCTCTGCTGTAGAGTTGTCTTAGATGGAGAGTTGTTACTGATGGAGAGTTGTCTCTGATTGATAGTTGTCTTTGATGGAGAGTTGTCTCTGATTGATAGTTGTCTTTGATGGAGAGTTGTCTCTGATTGATAGTTGTCTCTGATGGAGAGTTGTCTCTGATGGAGAGTTGTCTCTGATGGAGAGTTGTCACTGATTGATAGTTGTCTCTGTGGAGAGTTGTCACTGATGGGGAGTTGTCTCTGATTGAGAGTTGTCACTGATGGAGAGTTGTCACTGATTGAGAGTTGTCACTGATTGAGAGTTGTCTCTGATTGAGAGTTGTCTCTGATGGGAGAGATATCTCTGATGGGAGAGACATCTCTTTGGCAATCACGTACATTTTTGTATAGAGAAACGGTATGCATCATTAATAAGAATATTTAGCTTTAGAAATCCGTTTTATGATCCTTCGTATGTTTTGTATACTGAAAAATGAAAAATTTTGCATAACAGTTACCTAAATATTATTGGCCTCGCAAATTTGAGATCACATAGAAAAGTTTTAAAAAAGCCTGACATTTGGTTAAATAGTTGCATGCGATACTTATATAAGAACTGAGAAGATGCGGTATGATTGCCAAAGAGACAACTCTCCACAAGAGACCAAATAACGAAGGAGTTAGCAATTATAGGTCACTATAAGATCTTCAGCAATGAGCAAAACCATTCACCACATATCAAGCTATAAAGGGTCCCGAAATTACAAATGTTTCAGACTGATCGAGTATTGTTCAGACTTGTAATTGTTGTCTAGATAGTGGTCGAGTACAAATCAATACATACAAGTATGGTTAAGGTTGGCGTCAAGTTAATTTCCAGTAAAATTTAGACTTATTCAGAATGGTCGAGTAATACGACAGTACAGTAGAGTACAATTACTGCTAAGTTTAGACTTTCTGGTTTGTAATGATGGGTAAAAGTGAAATTTATAAATAGTCTTTAAATAACTTTCCATTATGAACAAAATGTAATCAAAAACTTTTCACGTATTTTGGGAGAGGTAAGTCAGTTTAATGACATTCCGGAAGTCGCCTATTGCTAACACCCTTCACTCTACACTTAAGCAAACTAAGTAGCATGTTTACCCTACAGTTGTAATTCAAATTAAAGAAAAAGTCAATTTGGCCTCAAAACTTCTCATTAAGTGAAGTTTCATTTATTTGTCAGAGTAGGTTTTCTCGCTACATTGAAGACCCATTGGTGGCCTTCGGCTGTTGTCTGCTCTATGGTCGGGTTGTTGTCGCTTTGACACATTCCCCATTTCCTCAATTTTATTTACATGTTCTTAATGCTAATTAAATGAATTAGTGGTGTGACACCATACTTAGGAACCGTTTTACTCAAGTCAAAAATGGAGCACATGAGTTATCCTTTACGATATTATTTTCGTTGCAATTTAAGAAATGACTTTGAAAAAAAAATATATAATACAATTCAATTACTAATACGTAACACTCTGTCAACATGCAGTTTTCATAAACAGTAAATTCAATTAAAGTCAAGTTAAAGTAAATGAGTTATATCACATATTTTGGTAACATTTTGCATGCAACTTGGGCTCGTTTAACTACAACTAAATATGGAAAAAAAAGAAAAGCATTTATCTGTTTAATTTTCTGAAACATTACGAAAGTTATCCTATTAAAAAAGGTGCACTTTTGTATAGAAACCACATTAAATAGACGAAAACGTATTTAAATTTGTCTTAAAATAATTAAATCGTCAATCACCAGTGCATAGATTTTTCTCAAAATTGATATATTGTTGATACATATATTTCCGTTTTAATGATGTTAAACAATAACACAGTTCAAAGTTTAAGTTTCAAATTTGAATTTCCGTCTTCCTACATGTTACTGTGTGTTTGATGAGAGGTTTCCGCTTCTCCGAGAATTTCATCTTTTTCATATGTCATGAATTGAAGTAAAACAAATTTTGATAACTAAACTATTCTTTTGACAATCATGTAATTATTCAGTTTTGACAGGGTTTAGAAATTTATCAAAACTATAAGAGTAAAGCTTGATTGCCGCCTTCTGCGATAGGAGAGACTTCAGCAAACTAAGTCATTCTTTTTCTGACATATTGTCGCCAATGGAATCTTCCGGTTTTCATTGTTATTTGTGTTTTTCAAAAAACATTATAATATTTATTTCATTTATATATTTGCTTTAGACATCCGTTTCATGATCCTTCCTATGTTGAGTCCTTCTTTAAAAACTTTTAAATTTTTGTAAATTTTTAAAGTTCTAATTTTCCCACGGTTGTAAAAGGCATTTAAGCATGGTTCTTAAAAGTTGACTTTTTTTTTAGCATTTTGAAGGAACATGATCATGCTTTCATACAACTTAATATCATATTTACCTTTCTGAGCAGCACGTTAGAAAAATCGCCTTGCTGCCTAAAAGGCCTCAGCTCGATGAGTAATGAACACAGGACGAGAAAACATTTAGTGAAAACGAGACAATATAAAAGCACTGACGTACTGTTAACCCGGAAGATTGGTTTATTTCTTCATCTGTATACTTGCAAAGTGCTTGGAACTCCTCAACCACAAATACTTGAACTGTATATTAAATGGAAAGGGGGGGGAAGGGGTCGATACATTGTTTTGATTTATGTTTTTTTTTTGTAATTATGAGAAGAAATGTAGGGCTATTGAGATCACAATAAAATTAAAACTTGTTCTTTTTATTTGTTTCTTTGTCTAGTATAAACATTAAATGAGGTTCTTCGCGATACATGTATTATCAATTCTTCTTCGTTCAGAGAGTCAAACTGTAAACAAGCATCATACGGTTTTTATATATTAAAATTAGCGGACAAAAAGCAAATTGCGGACAAAAAGCACCGTATCACTCGTTCTTTATGTCCGTGTGTGCAGTGATGTAGAGCTTGTACACAGGAAAAAAAGAGGTTAATTTTAATTGGTTAATTTCCATTGATGTTTTTTTTTATATGCAATGAAATGTTATGTGAACTTTTGTCTATAGTTCTGGAAAGGATAAAACTTTACTTATGCCAAGTATTTTTTTCAATTTGAAACAAAGATAGATTCTGCACATACTTTCGACTGTAACTGAAAATCGACAAAAAAAATGCATGTATCTATTTTATTTTCTGAAATAGTGAAGTACTTCTTTCAAAACAGATGCACATTTGTATAGATATCACATAAAATCGGCGAAACACGTTCTTAAATATGTCGGCTTAGAATCAGTGAATATAATCTCCAATCACCAATTCATATATTTTTCTTTAACATTAATATGTTGTTGTCAGATACATACATTTCTATTTTCAGATATGAAATAATATTACAGGTCAAAGATAAGTTTCAATTTCGATTTCCGTCTTTGTACATGTCCTAATGAGAAGATGGACCGTGTTTCTAGGAATTATCTAATTCTTCCGCGATATATGAGGCTTTTCAAAAAGAATTCACTCTTTTCCTGTATGTACAATAATTTGGATATATATATATATATATATATATATATATATATTTATACTTATAAGTAATAAATAGTTGTTTTTATAAATTACACATTCAATGGCGAAATTTATTGAAAAAAAATCATATGATGATACATTGTTGGTCAATCAAATCTCCCGGTCGACCTTTCCTTGTGATTGTATATTTTACAAATGGTTATAATAATTATATTCATTTCATTGATATTAGCTTTAGAAATCCGTTTTATGGTCCTTCCTGTCTTTAGTCTTTCTATAATAACTTTTGAAAATATAACATTTTAAAAACTTTTCCGAAGGTTTGAAAACCTTTTTATTAATTTTTTTTAAAAATTGACTTGAAAAAATCTTGACATAGTGAGGATAAATTATCATGCTTTTTTATTACTAATCATATTCATCCTTCTTAGCAGTACTTAGAAAACGCCTTGTTGCCTTAAAAGACATCAGTTCGGTTAGTAATAGATACAGGATGAGAAAATGTGTAGTGAAAACGAAACAATAATACAAGTACTGACGCACTGTTAACTCGGAAAACCCCAAAGATCTTGGTTGGTTGCTTGGTCTGTGAAAAACTTGGAGAACAAAGAGAAGCAACGTGAACAAATGTGGTTATATCCCATCATATAAACTTATTTTTCCGATTCGTTGGATAACCTTTTTATCCGCCTTCCAGTATTAAGAAAGGTATAGCAGTGCATCTATATGTGTCCTGAAATTTTACAAAGAACAATACAATTATTGTTTATATAATAAAAAACTCAAGTCTGATGTGAATAGTCTTAAACACGGCAATCTGTCATAAGGAGACCTGTCATTAGGTCATGGGCAGACCTGTCATGGAGACTGGTCAATAGTAGACTTGTCCACAAGTCTGGAGCAGACTTGTCAATAGGTTTGCAGCATTCATTAAAAATCTGACTTTGGGTCTGCTCTACTTCCGATGAAAATTTCTTAAGTAAACTTGGAAAGCAGTCAACATTTTTGTTAAAAGTTCATGGGCAAATATTTCAGGCGCATTCAGGGTAAACAAAAAAATCAAATCAAACAAAAAACCTACCAGTAATATTTTGCAAATTTAGAAAATTTAAATGAAGTGCTAAATATTTGAGCTGCCACTGTAGATGGTAGATGGTTTGGTAGAATAAGTAATGTTTTCCTACGTCTGTCCCTTCAAAACGTTGCTTCAAAGTTATCGTAAAAAGGGGCTAGTATTGCTTCATCAAACAATATCGATTTTAACACCACAATAACAACTTCGTACGGATCTTCGCTAATGATATAAACACAATAAGCTACGTACACATGACGTATGCATTGCGGAACTTCGGACAAGAAATTGTTGATTATTGTTTGCCAAAAAACCTAAAAAGACGTGGTGAAATAACCAAGGATAAACAGTTTACTAGAGTCAAAGTGAGTTTTTTTTTTCGTTAATTGTTGTAATATAGTTCGGGTCGTGTGTGTGTTCTTTTGCATTGTTTCATTCACTGTCATCCCGGATCCTGCTATATCCAACTTAACGGTATAAGTTGTGCTAATTGTTTATTCGTTGGTCCCTGGTGTATAGTTGTGTTCATTGTTTATTCGTTGGTCCCTGGTAGATAGTTGTGTTCCTTGTTTATTCGTTGGTCCCTGGTGGAATGTTGTGTTCATTGTTTATTCGTTGGTCACTGGTGGATAGTTCATTGTTTATTCGTTGGTCCCTGGTGGGTAGTTGTTTTCATTGTTTATTTTTTTGTCCCTGGTGGATAGTTAAGTTCATTGTTTATTCATTGTTTCCTGGTGGATAGTTGTCTCGTTGTTTATTCGTTGGTCCCTAGTTGATAGTTGAGTTCATTGTTTATTCGTTGGTCCCTAGTTGATAGTTGTGTTCATTGTTTATTCGTTGGTCCCTGGTTGATAGTTGAGTTCATTGTTTATTCGTTGGTCCCTGATGGATAGTTGTCTCATTGTTTATTCGTTGGTCACTAGTTGATAGTTGTGTTCATTGTTTATTCGTTGGTCCCTGGTGGATAGTTCAGTTCATTGTTTATTCGTTGATCCCTGGAGGAATGTTGTGTTCATTGTTTATTCGTTGGACCCTAGTGGATAGTTGTGTTCATTGTTTATTCGTTGGTCCCTAGTTGATAGTTGTGTTCATTGTTTATTCGTTGGTCCCTGGTTGATAGTTGAGTTCATTGTTTATTCGTTGGTCCCTGGTGGATAGTTGTCTCATTGTTTATTCGTTAGTCCCTGGTTGATAGTTGTGTTCATATTGTTTATTCGTTGGTCCCTGGTGGATAGTTGTGTTCATTGTTTATCTGTTGGTCCCTGGTGGATAGTTGTCTCGTTCAATTTGGCAATAATAACACATATCCTAGTAATCAGCATGATTTACTTTTTTGTTTTTATTAGGGAGCTACCATTTGATTTTGAGGGGGGGGGCTAAGATGAAAAATGTTGTCCTGCATTTGTTTTTAGTTGTAATCTCTATCCTGCCTTTTTATTTTTCACTCTATTCGGTCCTGCCTTTTTTATTTTTAGTTTATCTTGACTTTTTTTTACCTAAATTGTCATCCTGACTTTTTTTTAGCAAGTGTCTCATCCTGCCCCCCCCCATAAAAATCAAATGGTAGCTCCCTTAGCTTATATGGCTTTTCAAGCAAAGGTTATTGTAAAGATTTTTGCATTCGTGATACTGAATTAGGGGTCTTGAATCAGTCTTATTCTGTTATGCATCTTATGTAGATATATTGTAAGGTCTACAATGTTTTAGTTTTATTTGACATGCATTTCTTTATTATAACCATTGTTTAGTTTTTCGATATGCTCATGCGTAAATCTTACAACTGCTTTAGATTTACTGAACCACAACCGATATCTACAAGGGAATTATACAACATAACAGACTTGTTAGTCTGAGACTGATTCCTTGAATGATCAGCCAACAAATTATAATTTTTAAAGAACGTGGGCTTTTTATACCAAAGGAAGAGCAACCACACGACCCAAATTACTAAGAGATCTACAGTGGAACATGTATTCGACTATAGCCAGGTGTCTATGCAATATTTTAAGATCTATATAGCACCTTTTCAAACAATGTGAAATTGATAACAGGAAATTTCGACTGATGGGGAAATAATTGTTTACATTTATTTGCATACAATGAACTTTCACAATATCACAACAATTGTAGAAACTACTTGAACTTTGACAATTATTTGATTCAAATATGAATGAAGACCACGTGACAGAAAACACTTGAAATCACGAGATAGTACCACACGACGGAAATGTTATAAGTATATATATATATAACTCGTCTAAACATCAACCCAGCAATGTTAGATCTGAAATTTGCTTTCGCAAATTTTTTTGTTCTTCCCTCGCCGGGATTCGAACCCATGCTACTGAGATATCGTGACACCAAATCGCCTGCACTGTAGCCGTCCCGCTAGACCACACGACCACTTGGGCTTCAAAATAAAGCTTTTGGTGGCCGTGTGTTACCTTTCCTCGTCAGTTTTAATCTAGCGTCGTACTACAGTACATGATATATAAGGCATGGCGATGTATATATATATATATTAATGGACGATAAAATTAGATTCAATGATACTACATAAATGCCGAGTATCAAGAACAAAGCACAGTTGTTTATTATAATGTAAACTTTTCAGATGATATAGTAGATGACGGTTTTGATTCCGATTACATGGTTCACTGAACAAAGAACTGTGATAGTAACTCAGATTAAACGTGAAACATAGTACAGATGACAAATTGCAACTAAGAGCTGATTTCACGATTCACTGAACATGTACATAGGACAGAGTTACAGAGACGGATTTAGGGGGATGATGGGGTAGGCTGGCCCCCCTTTTGGGAGAAAATTTTGGTTGCTTTAATAGGAAATCACTGAATCATGACGGTGGGCCAGGTGAGCCAAAAATTGTAAAAATCATCATTTGAAGGCAAGAACTCCTATAAGGGGTCATTTGGTGATTTCCATCAAGTTGACTTAATAGTAAATCTTATTGTTCTGGTCATTTTTACCTTCAAAATTTATCTCTATCTGTTATATTTTAAAAAAAAACTGTGAAATATGCAAATATGCTATTTCAGGGGCAATAACATAAAATTAAAAAATGTAGGTCATCTTCATATCTGGCCAGATTTCCTGAAAATCACGAAAATTGATAATTAAACAATAAACTGACATGTTTTGCTTAGTTTTTAACAACATATGCCCATCAATACAAAACACAGTTACAATAAATCGTCATCAATATCCGACAATAACAAAACATAGTTACAGTAAATCGTCATCAATATCCGACAATAACATAACACAGTCACAGTAAATCGTCATCAATATCCGACAATAACATAACACAGTTACAGCAAATCGACATCAATATCCGACAATAACATAACAATGTTACAGCAAATCGACATCAATATCCGACAATAACAAAACACAGTTACAGTAAATCGTCATCAATATCCGACAATAACAAAACACAGTTACAGTAAATCGTCATCAATATCCGACAATAACAAAACACAGTTACAGTAAATCGTCATCAATATCCGACAATAACAAAACACAGTTACAGTAAATCGACATCAATATCCGACAATAACAAAACACAGTTACAGTAAATCGTCATCAATATCCGACAATAACAAAACACAGTTACAATAAATCGTCATCAATATCCGACAATAACAAAACACAGTTACAGTAAATCGTCATCAATATCCGACAATAACAAAACACAGTTACAGTAAATCGTCATCAATATCCGACAATAACAAAACACAGTTACAGCAAATCGTCATCAATATCCGACAATAACAAAACACAGTTACAGTAAATCGTCATCAATATCCGACAATAACAAAACACAGCAAATCGTTATTTTGTTATATTTATCAGCAGTGATGGATCCAGTTGGGGCGAGGGGGGATGTTCCAGGGGTTGGAACCACCCTTTGTTTTGACGATCAATGCTTTTGAATGGGGATATATGGTTGGAACCCCCCCCCCCTTTAAAAATGGTTTGATCCGCCCCTGATCAGTGTCATTGTAAAGACAAGCAAGGGCCAAAAAATCAAACTTATTAATAACCTTATTTTCATTAGCAGAAACATGAAATCTGATTGTGAATTATAAACCTTTTTTTGTTGTCTAAAATCTATTTCCTGCTATTTGCATCCTTCAGCTTGCTTTGAGTATTTTTTTGGCTCTCAGTGTTAAATTCTAAAACTTACAACTCACTGTTATTAACAAAGGAAAGCCTGAGTGTAATGTTAAAAAAAGAAAATGATTTAAACCTTTCTCTTATCTCACACATTTTTAAAATAACCAAAGTACACACCCTGAAATGTCTCGCCTGCTTTTCTGACCATTGATTTTATGCTGAAAGTCTTAAAAATAAAGGTTTAACCAAACACATCACAGAAACTCAGGTCAGATAAATGCTGTTAGAAAGACATATATACCCCATACATTTTTTATACAGAAAATATAGTTGACTTGTCATTGCTTATGATAATTGAAAAACAGACCAAAAAAAAAAACAAAAAAAAAAAACATCTTAACATTGACCAATGAACCTTTAAAATGAGGTCAAGGTTAGATGATATCTGACACACAGACATGTACACCTAACAATTTTTCCATACACCAACTTTAGTTGACCTATTGCTTATAGTACTTGAAAAACAGATCAAACCACAAAAACTTATCATTGACTAATGAACCCTGAAAATGCGGTCAAGGTCAGATGAAACCTGCCAGACTGACATGTACCAATTACAACCATTCCATACCAAATATAGTTGACCTATATTGCTTAAAGTACTGAAAAACAGACACAAAAAAACCAATGACCAATGAAACATAAAAATGACGTGAAGGTCAGGTGATACCTGCCAGACAGACATGTACATCTCACAATCATTCTATACACCAAATATAGTTGACCTGTTGCCAATAGTACTTGAAAAACAGGCCAAACTATAAAAAACTGAACATTTTGTTTAGGGGCAGGCTGAAGCCCCCCTCAAAGTGGGGGATTTTCTTGCTGTGTTGAAGACCTATTGGTGGCCTTCAGCTTTTTTCTGCTCTTTGTTGGGTTGTTGTATCTTTGACACATTCTCCATTTCCATTCTTAATTTTATAGACCAATGAACCATGAAATTGAAATCAAGGTAAGACGACACCTGCCAGCCTGACATGTACCCGTTCCAGTCATTCGATACACCACATGTAGTTGACATACTGCTTATAATATTTAAGGAACGGACCTAATCGCGTAACTTTAACCTTGATTACTGATCCGTGAAATGAGGTAAAGGCCAGATGAACTCTGTCTGGCGGCATGTAAACATTGCAAGGAACCCATATACCAAATTTGGTTATCCTATTACTATTACTAAGTGAGAAATTCACATGAAAAAAACAATTTTTTTTTCTAGCAGTCGCTGAACCGTGAATATGAGGTCAAGGACAGACAAAACTTAGTAACATAAGGTATATGCATACAAGATATGAAGCATCAAGGTCTTCTACCTTCTGAAAAGTAATGCTTAATACAAAATCAAATACGCCGCCGCCACCGAAAAGTAAAATCTATGTCTCGGATACTGAGACTTTCGTCACAGGCGAGATAAAAATCATTTCAACATAATTCAATACGAAATGGAAAAACATAAGTTACTGTCGTGAATCATTGTGCAACCTGTCAGTCAAGACCTATTATAAAGAGGAATTGTTTTTCTGTAGAAACTAAGAATCTACCGAATCCATTCTAAAACTTTACAAGTTAACATATCAGAGCTAACGTCACCATATTATTTTTCAGATTTTAGACATAATATTACAGACAAGGTACGTTGTTAGACATTTTTTTAATAAAACCATCAAAACACAAGTTGATTTGGTGGAGGTCTTGTTGGAATTTTCCTAAGGGTAAACGTAGGTGCTTGGAATGCTTCGATTTCTTCTGTTGTTAACTGATCCAATGGGGTATATTTCTGACTGTCTGAAATATTACTAGCTGATGTTGGAGGGAAATCATTTTGTGATGCCCCGCCTGAGGGGAAAGCAGACGGGGTAGGCCCTGCAGTAGGGAAATCGCTTGACGATAGTTATGTTGTAAAACTTTCAAAGATGTTGGCTGCAGGGGTTGGTGCTGGTTTTCCAAACAATTATGTGGACTGTGATTGACTTGTAAAAGGACTTGCACCAGAACATGCCTGGACAACAGTCGGAAACCCACTAGATGTTTAGGCAGCAACCATTTGATTTTCTGGGGGGGCTATGGTTTTTTTTGGAAAAAAAAGTTTGTTTCCAGTTTTAGGAGAAAAAAATAATTTGTTTTTGATTCTGATTGTTTCACCCTCAGCTGCCACTATATGTAATGCTAAAATTGAAAGAAAAAAATTGTTTTCGACTTGTCGCGAAAAAAATAGATTGTTTTTCGCCACAGGCGAAAAAAAATGTTTGTACAGAAAAAAAAACCATAGCCCCACCCCCTCCCCCCAGAAAATCAAATGGTTGCTGCCTTAGTTACTAGTTTCTTGACCAAAGGATGAAGATGTTTGATTTTGCTGTGCATCAAAGGTCAACGGTGATTGAAGGTCCGGTTTGCTTACCATAAAATTTAGCAAAAGGTTTATTTCTAATCCAGGTACTTGACTAGAACTTCCTAAGGTTCCTTTCCAAATGCTGTGGTTCTAAATGTAGCTGGTGATCCAGATTGAGTTTGAATATTAAGAGCTCGAAATGTTTGTGTCCTAAAGTTTGAACTTGCAGCAGTAGCACCAAGTGGACTTGTGCCTTTTGTACCAAAGATGGAGCTTAAACCTGTTGAATCAAAAGTGGAACTTGAAACTGTTTCACCAAATATAGGGGTTGTACCAAGTGGACTGGTACCTGAACTTCCAAATGCTGAACTTGTACCAGCAGCAGGAAGTGAACTGGTGCCCGATGAACCAAAAGCATTAGCAGAACCAGTTGACCCCAATGAACTTGAAGATCCAAAAGGTGTCCCTCCAAAGGCTGATTTAGACTTACTAAACGGTGATGATGAGTTTCAATAAAAACAATCATTTGACTTTAAAATAAAGTAATTTGATTTGTTAAAAAATATGTATTTGCTATTATTTAGTCATGTCAATAGTTTGTCAATGTTCAATTATTTTCACGTTTTAGGTTGCACTTCTGTAAATAAAGACAATGCAATTTTCCATAGATTTTCCTTTTACGATTAAAACTGTGCAATTTTTACTGCAAAGCTTTGTAAAAAATTATATCTTAGAACGGAAAACTCCTATGCAATACTATTTTCAAAACATAGGGCTGTGCGGCTGTAAAAAAATCCCAAGTGATCATATCTGGAAACCAGTAGGTAAACAAGACAAACTATCTATGAATATTATATATCTCCCCAAAAGAGGTTTGGTTTGTGAATCAGCTGTATTTACAAAGTGCAACCTTTATTTCGGTTGTTGGATGCTTACTTAGGGAGCTACCATTTGATTTTTATGGCGGGGGGGGGGGGGGGGGGCTAGGATGAAAAATTTTGTCTAGCATTTTTTTTAGTTGTAATCTCTGTCCTGCCTTTTTATTTTTCACTCTATTCGGTCCTGCATTTTTTTTATTAGTTTATCCTGCCTTTTTTTACCTAGTCATCCTGCCTTCTTTTTTTTTTGCAAAGTGTCTCATCCTGCCTTTTTTTTACTCAAAACTCCTTGTCCTACCTATTTTTTTCAAATTTCATCCTAGCCCCCCCCCCCCTTCCCCATAAAAATCAAATGGTAGCTCCCTTAGATATAGGGAACTTAAGTACAAACATATGAAGATACGGTATGATGAGACGACTGTCAACCATACACCAAATAACTTAGATGTAAGCAACAACTGATAAATAAGTCAGACTCTCCTGCATTCACTAATACTGCATTAGTGTTGGTTACCAAATATTATCTTTTGGAACAGAAACTGCTAACCCTTTCGGAGCACATGAGTTCATATCTACAGCTGGTGGGGGCAAAAGTGTTGGTTACCAAATATGCTCTTTTGGAACAGAGTCTGCTAACCCTTACGGAGAACCTGAGTTCATATCTACAGCTGGTGGGGGCATTAGTGTTGATAACCAAATATTCTCTATTGGAACAGAAACTGCTAACCCTCTCGGAGCACCTAAGTTCATGTCTACAGCTGGTGGGGGCATTAGTGGTGGTTACCAAATATTCTCAATTGGAACAGAAACTGCTAACCCTCACGGAGCACCTGAGTTTATATCTACAGTTGGTGGGGGCATTAGTGGTGGTTACCAAATATTCTCTTTTTGAACAGAGTCTGCTAACCCTCACGGAGCACCTGAGTTCATATCTACAGCTGGTGGGGGCAAAAGTGTTGGTTACCAAATATTCTCTATTGGAACAGAAACTGCTAACCCTTACGGAGCACCTGAGTTCATATCTACAGCTGGTGGGGGCAAAAGTGTTGGTTACCAAATATTCCCTATTGGAACAGAAACTGCTAACCCTTACGCAGCACCTGAGTTCATGTCTACAGTCCGAGACTGATTACTTAAACTAACATATGATTAGGTTTAAAGAATGTGGGCTTAAAGCCTTTTACCAACGCGACAGCAACCAAACGACACAAATAAATAAAAGACATATAGAGTGCAACTCCCAGTCTTCGACAATAGCCAGATGTCTATGTAGTATGTAATCTTTACACAGTACCGAGTCAAACAACTCCCAGTCTTCGACAATAGCCAGATGTCTATGTAGTATGTAATCTTTACACAGTACCGAGTCAAACAATGTGAAACTGATGCGGAAATAATTGTTTACATTTTTATCAAATAACGTACTTTCACAAGTTCACAACAATTGTAGAAAATACTTGAACTTTGACAATTGTTTGTTTTAAATATGAATGAAAACCACACGACAGAAAACAATTGAAATCACGAGATAGTACTTATAGATGAGGGTCTGATGGGGTTAACAGAATAAAGAATGATGGGGCAAATCTACAGAAAAATAAAGAATAGAGAAAAATAAGGCAAAAATAAAAATAAATAATGAACATAAAAAATGTAGAAAAATTTGCGGCTATAACATAAAGAATTATAGAGAAATATGACCTAAAAAATAAAGATTACAGAACTGAAGGACACTGGAGCAAGACCCTCAGAGACGGAAAAAAAATATTTATCTATAATGAATGACAAAAATAGAATTCAATAAATGTTACATAAAAGTCAAGTATCGAGTACAGATGAATTAACTTAAACTTAATTTTAACAAAACAGAAACCAATTGAAAGCTTATGTTTACTACAATGTATCTGAAATAATGAAGACCTTATTACTGTTGTAACATTCATTTAAATTCCAACCTACGAAAAAAGGGGGAGGTGGGCTTTGTTTTTTGTTCTGTGTGTCAGTTTGTAAGTCCTTTCCGTATCAGGTTTAGGTTTAAGTATAGTTTATCATGAAGGTGTGCATGGTCACATCCACCTGAAAATTTAGAACAATTGTTCATTATAATGTGAACTTTTCAGATGATTTAGCATATGACGATTTTTATCCCGATTACATGGTTCACTGAACTAAGAACTGTGATAGTTTGAAATAAGTACACTCTCAGGTCAAACTTGAAACTTAGTACAAAATCACAATTTAGAACTGATTGCACGGATAACCGAACATGGACACAAGATAGTGTTATGGGGCATTGTGTGCTTTGAAGGCATATTTTTGTAAATTTATAGCAATGTCAATAGACCGTATTGCTATCTAGTCCAATACATAGACAACTTCCTGTTGGGGTCAAGTGTTACAAAAACAAAGGTCATCAGAAATGAGCTGATTGCGGAAAATGTTAGGAAAGAGAACATTTTGAAATTTTGATAGCTTTTGAACCAATTGTTTTTATAAAGACAGATTCAAGTCCTAAAAAAGCACCTCCCGTCAGTGTTTTTGTTTTATGTTTTCTGCTTTGTATCGATCTGAAGAGTAAAGCCCTTTTCCACTGATTTTTATAGTTTGTTCTTATGTTGTCTTGTTATACCACTGTCCCAGGTTAGGAGAGGGTTGAGCGCTCACAAAAATGTCTAACCCCGTCACATTCTATATATGCCTGTCCCAAGTCAGGGGCCAGTAGTTCACTGGTTGTATTGGTTCGTTTCAGTCATAATTCAGAGGCGGATTTAGAGGGGGGGGGCCAGGGGGCCCGGGCCCCCCCCCTTTTTGGGAAAAATTTGGTTGCTTATATAGGGAATCACTGAAGTGTGACTGGAGTGGGCCCCCTCTTAGGTCAGTCAGTGGGCCCCCACTTATGAAAATTTCTGGATCCGCCACTGTAATTGTTTTTCATAAAGTGTTTTGTTATAAATAAGGCCGTTGGTTTTCTCAATTGAATTGTTTGATATTTTTCATGTCGAGGCCTTTTATAACCGACTATACGGTACGGGATTTTCTCATTGTTGAAGGCCATATGGTTGCCCATAATTGTTTACATCCACTTCATTTGAACTTTCATTGGTTGATAGTTGGCTTGTTGGGAAGTATAACACGTCTACTTATTTTCATATTGTATAAAGTATTTACGATGGTTTGAATATTTCTCATTTTTTAATTTTATGCACAGCACAAAGAGAAACTTTGTGTATTTTTTTCTTTCTTGCAATCAGTTATGTTTGCTTCGGGTTTACATTAGACATGTCAGAGCCTTTACATTTTTGCTTTGGGTGTGGATTTTGCTCATTATTTAAGGATGTGCTGTGTCCTATAATTGCATGTAACCACTTCATTTAAACTCCTCTGGTGGATACCTCTCATAAGCAATCATACCACATCTCCTTATTTTTATATGGTTACATACAAGTATCACATTGTTTCCCCCCTACGTCAATTGGTCTCTGGTGGATAGTTGTCGCATCGGCAATCATACCACATCTCCTTATTTTGATATGGTTACATTGTAGTATCAGACTGTTTCCCCCCTATGTCAATTGGTCTCTGGTGGAAAGTTGTCGCATTAGCAATCATACCACATCTCCTTATTTTTATATGGTTACATACTAGTATCAGATTGTTTTCCCCCTACGTCAATTGGGCTCTGGCGGAAAGTTGTCGCATTAGGAATCATACCACATCTCCTTATTTTTATAGGTTACATACTAGTATCGGATTGTTTTCCCCCTACGTCAATTGGTCTCTTGTTGAAAGTTGTCGCATTAGCAATCATACCACATCTTCCTTATTTTTATATGGTTACATACTAGTATCAGATTTGTACCCCTACGTCAATTGGTCTCTTGTGTAAAGTTGTCGCATTAGCAATTATACCACATCTCCTTATCTTTATATAGTTACATTCTAGTATCAGATTGTTATCCCACTATGTCAAGTGGTCTCTGGTGGAAAGTTGTCGCATCGGCAATCATACCAAATCTCCTTATTTTGATATGGTTACATTGTAGTATCAGATTGTTTTCCCCCTACGTCAATTGGTCTCTGGTGGAAAATTGTCGCATTAGCAATCATACCACATTTCCTTATTTTTATATGGTTACATTCTAGTATCTGATTGTTTCCCCCCTACGTCAATTGGTCTCTGGTGGAAAGTTGTCGCATCAGCAGTCCTACCATATCTCCTTATTTTTATATGGTTGCATACTAGTATCAGATTGTTTTCCCCCTTACATCAATTGGTCTCTGGTGGAAAGTTGTCGCATTAGGAATCATACCACTGTGACATCTCCTTATTTTTATAGGTTACATACTAGTGTCAGATTGTTTTCCCCCTACGTCAATTGGTCTCTTGTTGAAAGTTGTCGCATTAGCAATCATACCACATCTTCTTAGTTTTATATAGATATATACTAGAATCAGATTGCTTTGCCCCTATGTCAATTGGTCTCTTGTGTAAAGTTGTCGCATTAGCAATCATACCACATCTCCTTATTTTTATATGGTTACATACTAATATCACATTGTTTTCCCCCTATGTCAATTGGTTTCTGGTGGATAGTTGTTGCATCGGTAATCATACCACATCTCCTTATTTTTATATGGTTACATTATAGAAACAGATTGTTTTCCCCCTTACGTCAATTGGTCTCTGGTGGAAAGTTACTTCATTCGAAATCATACCACATCTCCTTATTTTTTTAATGTTACATACTAGTAGCAGATTGTTTTCTCTCTACACTCATTGGTCTCTTATGGAAAGTTATTTCATTCGAAATCATACCACATCTCTTTATTTTTATATGGATATATATACTAGCATCAGATTGTTATCCCCCTACGTCAATTGGTCTCTGGTGGAAAGTTGTCGCATTAGCAATCATACCACATCTCCTATTTTTTATATTGTTACATTGTAGCATCAGATTGTTATCCCCCTACGTCAATTGGTCTCTGGTGGTGGAAAGTTGTCGCATTAGCAATCATACCACATCTCCTTATTTTTATATGGTTACATTCTAGTATCAGATTGTTTTCTCCCTACGTCAATTGGTCTCTGGTGGAAAGTTGTCGCATACGCAATCATACCACATCTCTTTATTTTTATATGGTTGCATTGTAGTATCAGATTGTTTTCCCCCGTACGTCAATTGGTCTCTGATGGAAAGTGGCATTAGCAATCATACCACATCTCCTTATTTTTACATGGTTACATACAAGTATCAGATTGTTTTCACCCTACGTCAATTGGTCTCTGGTGGAAAGTTGTCGCATTAGCAATCATACCACATCTCCTTATTTTTACATGGTTACAGTTGTAGTATCAGATTGTTTTCCCTCTACGTCAATTGGTCTCTGGTGGAAAGTTGTCGCATTAGCAATCATACCACATCTCCTTATTTTTATATGGTTACATTGTAGCATCAGATTGTTATCCCCCTACGTCAATTGGTCTCTGGTGGTGGAAAGTTGTCGCATTAGCAATCATACCACATCTCCTTATTTTTACATGGTTACAGTTGTAGTATCAGATTGTTTTCCCTCTACGTCAATTGGTCTCTGGTGGAAAGTTGTCGCATTAGCAATCATACCACATCTCCTTATTTTTAAATGGTTACATACAAGTATCAGATTGTTTTCACCCTACGTCAATGGGGCTCTGGTGGAAAGTTGTCGCATTAGCAATCATACCACATCTCCTTATGTTTATATGGTTACATTTTAGTATCAGATTGTTTTCACCCTACGTCAATTGGTCTCTGGTGGAAAGTTTTCGCATTAGCAATCATACCACATCTCCTTATTTTTATATGGTTACATTGTAGCATCAGATTGTTATCCCCCTACGTCAATTGGTCTCTGGTGGTGGAAAGTTGTCGCATTAGCAATCATACCACATCTCCTTATTTTTACATGGTTATAGTTTAGTATCAGATTGTTTCCCCCCTACGTCAATTGGTCTCTTGTTGAAAGTTGTCGCATTAGCAATCATACCACATCTTCTTAGTTTTATATAGATATATACTAGAATCAGATTGCTTTGCCCCTATGTCAATTGGTCTCTTGTGTAAAGTTGTCGCATTAGCAATCATACCACATCTCCTTATTTTTATATGGTTACATACTAATATCACATTGTTTTCCCCCTATGTCAATTGGTTTCTGGTGGATAGTTGTTGCATCGGTAAGGCCTAAATTAAAATATTGTTTGTTTGCCCTTTTCCGACCCTATGTTTTGAAACAGGGTAGGTAGGTAGGTTAAATATTTTATTTTTCTTTCCCAAAAAATAACTTAGCTCGGTACATTTTTTGTCATGGGTAGGCAGGTAGGTATAATATTTTATTTTATAGATACAAAATCTGCATGATGTCATTTTTGTCTGTATTGCTTTTGTTTAAGTATGCTTTTGCTAATAAGTTTCTAGGACTATTAGTATAATAGTCCCAAGTTTTGAAAAAAAAATATCATGTAGAATGTGAAGTTAATTCATATGCACTACAACTTTTTTTCAAATTTCAAAATATAGGGCTGTGCGGCATATTTTAAACGCTTACATACCTGGAATTTTTAAGAATTTTAACTTGCACTAATAGTACTCTGTACCTTGAACGCTTACTTCAAGGTTCAAACCTAAAGTTTTTCTGTAAGCAGGTAAGAAATAACTTTGTTCTGGTAAAATATGTCCGGGCATAAATACATTGTACATTACTAGTAGAAAAAGTCCCTAGAGTGTTTAAATTTTTGTGTGTGCCTGTGTTTCCAATAAAAATGCTACAAGACTTGAAACTCAATTGTCACGTATTTTACACCGCATTTATAAATGATCTGTATGGAAAAACTTGGCGATTTTACTGCCAAATATTCTCCCCTTTACAGACCTTTGGTTCATGTCAGATATAAATCAGAATATATCAATGCTGGTGGAAGGCATCATTAACATAATCATCCTAATCTACGGACCACCAAAGGCCATCCCTACATAGTATACAAAGTCTGTTTACAAAATATTTTGTACACACGTTGATAATTTAGTATTGGAAGAACTTTTTTTGAATGAACCATGCTCTTCATGTATAAAGACACAGAGTAACGTTCGTTAAATCATGATTTCAAAGCTTTCAACATCGATTTCAAACAAATGCTTTGAAACTCCAAATGCAAGTGTTCATTCATGTCAAACGCTCATGTGATACCAAACGGACTAGACCTTATACAGGAAAGATAAAACCTGAGAATTCCGGTAAAAAAGTTTTGAGCGGGAAATACAAATATAAGATTTTTGGTAGGAACAAAAAATAAAATAAAATAAAATCTTGCTGGTAAACATAAATAAAAGATTTTCAGGCGGAACGAATTTATAGGGTCGGTCGGTAAAGGGCAAACAAACAATATTTTAATTTAAGCCTAATCATACCACATCTCCTTATTTTTATATGGTTACATTATAGAAACAGATTGTTTTCCCCCTTACGTCAATTGGTCTCTGGTGGAAAGTTACTTCATTCGAAATCATACCACATCTCCTTATTTTTTTAATGTTACATACTAGTAGCAGATTGTTTTCTCTCTACACTCATTGGTCTCTTATGGAAAGTTATTTCATTCGAAATCATACCACATCTCTTTATTTTTATATGGATATATATACTAGCATCAGATTGTTATCCCCCTACGTCAATTGGTCTCTGGTGGAAAGTTGTCGCATTAGCAATCATACCACATCTCCTATTTTTTATATTGTTACATTGTAGCATCAGATTGTTATCCCCCTACGTCAATTGGTCTCTGGTGGTGGAAAGTTGTCGCATTAGCAATCATACCACATCTCCTTATTTTTATATGGTTACATTCTAGTATCAGATTGTTTTCTCCCTACGTCAATTGGTCTCTGGTGGAAAGTTGTCGCATACGCAATCATACCACATCTCTTTATTTTTATATGGTTGCATTGTAGTATCAGATTGTTTTCCCCCGTACGTCAATTGGTCTCTGATGGAAAGTGGCATTAGCAATCATACCACATCTCCTTATTTTTACATGGTTACATACAAGTATCAGATTGTTTTCACCCTACGTCAATTGGTCTCTGGTGGAAAGTTGTCGCATTAGCAATCATACCACATCTCCTTATTTTTACATGGTTACAGTTGTAGTATCAGATTGTTTTCCCTCTACGTCAATTGGTCTCTGGTGGAAAGTTGTCGCATTAGCAATCATACCACATCTCCTTATTTTTATATGGTTACATTGTAGCATCAGATTGTTATCCCCCTACGTCAATTGGTCTCTGGTGGTGGAAAGTTGTCGCATTAGCAATCATACCACATCTCCTTATTTTTACATGGTTACAGTTGTAGTATCAGATTGTTTTCCCTCTACGTCAATTGGTCTCTGGTGGAAAGTTGTCGCATTAGCAATCATACCACATCTCCTTATTTTTAAATGGTTACATACAAGTATCAGATTGTTTTCACCCTACGTCAATGGGGCTCTGGTGGAAAGTTGTCGCATTAGCAATCATACCACATCTCCTTATGTTTATATGGTTACATTTTAGTATCAGATTGTTTTCACCCTACGTCAATTGGTCTCTGGTGGAAAGTTTTCGCATTAGCAATCATACCACATCTCCTTATTTTTATATGGTTACATTGTAGCATCAGATTGTTATCCCCCTACGTCAATTGGTCTCTGGTGGTGGAAAGTTGTCGCATTAGCAATCATACCACATCTCCTTATTTTTACATGGTTATAGTTTAGTATCAGATTGTTTCCCCCCTACGTTAATTGGTCTCTGGTGGTGGAAAGTTGTCTCATTATCAATCATACCACATCTCCTTATTTTTACATGGTTACATACTAATATCAGATTGTTTTCCCCTACGTCAATTGGTCTATGGTACAAAGTTGTCTCATTAACAATCATACCACATCTCCTTATTTTTATATGGTTACATTGTAGTATCAGACTGTTTTCACCCTACGTCAATTGGTCTCTTCTGGTAGAAAGTTGTCCCATTAGCAATCATACCATATCTCCTTATTTTTATATGGTTACATTGTAGTATCAGATTGTTTTCACCCTACGTCAATTGGTCTCTGGTGGAAAGTTATTTCATTCGAAATCATACCACATCTCCTTATTTTTGTATGGTTACATACTAGTATCAGACTGTTTTCACCCTACATGTACGTCTATTGGTCTCTGGTGGAAAGTTGTCGCATTAGCAATCATACCACATCTCCTTATTTTTATATGATTACATTGTAGCATCAGATTGTTATCCCCCTACGTCAATTGGTCTCTGGTGGTGGAAAGTTGTCGCATTAGCAATCATACCACATCTCCTTATTTTTATATGGTTACATTCTAGTATCAGATTGTTTTTCCCCTACGTTACTTGGTCTCTGGTACAAAGTTGTCTCATAAACAATCATACCACATCTCCTTATTTTTATATGGTTACATTGTAGTATCAGACTGTTTTCACCTTACGTCAATTGGTCTCTGGTGGTGGAAAGTTGTCCTATTAGCAATCATACCATATCTCCTTATTTTTATATGGTTACATACAAGTATCAGATTGTTTTCACCCTACGTCAATTGGTCTCTGGTGGAAAGTTATTTCATTCGAAATCATACCACATCTCCTTATTTTTGTATGGTTACATACTAGTATTAGACTGTTTTCACCCTAGCTACATGTACGTCTATTGGTCTCTGGTGGAAAGTTGTCACATTAGCAATCATACAAATTCTCCTTAGTTTTGTATGGTTACAAATATGTACTAGTAAACATGTACTAGTATTAGATTGTTTTCCCCCTACGCCCATTGGTTTCTGATGGAAAGTTATTTCATTTGAAATCTTACCACATCTCTGTATACGTATTTGTTATATGGATATATATACTAGCATCAGATTGTTTTCCCTCTACCTCAACGGGTCTCTAGTAGAAAATTGTCGCATTAGCAAACATACCAAATCTCCTTATTTTTATATGGTTAAATACATGTACTAGTATAAAATTGTTTTTCCCTACGGCCAATGATCTCTGATTGAAAGTTATTTCATTCAAAATCTTACCACATCTCCTTATTTTTAGATGGATATTCTCAAAGTCTTTAATGTAAGAGAGGTGATGTTCGTACATATTTAAATACATTGTCTCTTTTAAACGACAGAGAGATTTTTATCCTGCAATTGGGTGTCCTACTATACAGATACAGCCCTACAGATATCGCTATGCTGTATCTGTATACTATACAGATATCGCTTTAAAGCTCCGCCCACTGCCGGACTGAGTATTGTTTGAACCTGTGTGACCTCAGAATGTGTATTCCAGTTGCATTCCAATGACGATGACAATTGTCGATTTCAAAACTTGAATGTTAATGATTGTGTTACAAAATCAACCATGTCAATTTCAGCATGCATGTTTAGTGAATGTCAAGTCTGAAGCGTAGAACAACTCGTACACTTCTGTTTCAAATTTGACAATGTTTTGTTATTTGTTTTTACTGTTGAAATTAGTTGTTATGTTAAAATAGATAATTATTCACCTTGAGCGATGTATTATTGTTGACCATTCGAGATTCTTTTTTGCGAACCCGTCTTCAGCGTAATGTGTGATTTTGATATTACTACGCGGGCCTCAAGGGATTACAAATCGAAAATAAATGCTAAATATGTTAGTTTTTGTGTCTTTCAAAACACAAACAATATACAGAATTAATTGCAGGATAAAGACAATAACTGTTTAGTGTCTTTAAATATCAGCTGTATTTGTACTCGGCTCGAAACAGGTGTAGTAGCTCGCTAAAAGCTCGCATACACCTTGTTTCCTAGCCTCGTACAAATACAGCTGATATTTAAAGACACTAAACAGTTATTGTCTATGTACACGCAAAAATCCGTATCGTCTTCCTTTAATTCATAGACGTTTATATTCACTTGAAAACAGGATTCAAATTCTGGAATTTCTTGTAACTGTAATCCGGGAAACAGCTTTGCTTCGTATGTACTTTCATTTTGTCGTTTCTGATAGCCATTCCATTGTTGAAAATAATGCTGTACATTGCATTCTAAGTTAGTGATGGTTTGTCCTCTGCGTAACGCTAAGCACCTAAAAGCGCAGAGTTTATCCGTAAATGGCTTAGAATGTTTATCGTCTTTCACGAGAGCGTGTATGCTATTCTTGTCTTTAATATAGTCAGGCAGGGACGTTTCTCCTTTTCCTAGCGTATAATTGGTAGTGTCGATTACAAATAGCGCATTGGTCACTAGAAAAGGTTTCCATTTGGTGTCGGGTCTCTGTTTCATCAGGTATTCTCGCAGATTTAAGTCCGTGAGTTTCCGCCGTAGTTTTTCAAGATCCCTTCTCTTTGAAATAAACAGGGGTTCTTCAAAGACGGAATCGTTTTCGTAAGGTTTGAAAAACCTGTAGCGCTTTTCTTCTGTGTGAATTCAAATGACGCCAAAGGTTATGGTAAGCTTAAAGGCGTGTATGACGCTGGTATATACTGTCGGCAGCTAGCATGAGTTGGTGCATGTCAACGTCATTCGTTAGTGGTATGTTATATACGGAATGAATGTGATCTTCTCGATGATTTTCCAAGATTAAAGGAGCGTTGGCCTCGTACACTTCTTTTAAAGCTAGGTCGTTTTCACCTCCTTCTATCTCCCAAGGATAAGGGCCTTGTCCATAAGGAGACGCTAGCAATTGTGTCCCCTGTCCGATCTGATAGTGTCGTTGCCTACCGTGAAGGTACAAGTCCCGTTTATTGGTGAATGACTCATTACATCGTCGACAATGGACACGCTGAACGGCTGGTTTCGAGGGATTGGTGCGTGTTTTCTTGACGGCTGGTTGCTCCATGGATACTTGTGTTGGTCTTTTCAGTGATTGACTCTTGGGACTGTGACTGCATTGATGATGTTGTCGTAATCCGTTAGCCGTCACACAACGCTTGGAACAAATCATACATTCACATGTTCCTCTATTCTGTACATGTTTTACCTCCTATATTTCTTTTGTCTATGACAAAGAAACAGGCCGGTAACAACCGTTGCCGGATAGTTTTTCTGCACGAGTAGTCAGGTCAAGGTCCGAGGCGATAGCCTAGACTACAAGTGCAGAAAAACTATTCGACTGGTTGTCACCGGCCTGTTTCTTTTGTTACTTTTGTTTTTTATTTGACTTGTACGACGTTTCAAGAAATTAATAATACAGTTTGCAAAGCTAAACATTTGAGAAACTTAGATAGCCATAAAGCAGTAAATGTAAGTTATAGTATAAACATATTTTTTTCATTTCCCTTCAACCGAGATTTTTTTTTGAAGAAAAAATGCAGGATGTGCCAATCCATCCCCCATTCCCCCGTAAAAAAAATTGTAAAAATCGCGCAATACATGAATTTAATAACCAGTGATGATGGGCCCCGGGGGTTGGAACAACCCTTTTTTTATGATCAATGCATTTTTAAATTGGGACATAAACTTGCCCCCCTCCCCTGTTTTGTCCTGGATTTGGATCTGAATATAAATTCGATAACAATATAAATGTAGCAAAAGAAAGAATTTCCTACTTCATTAGTGAATGAAATGTTTATGAAAAAATGAATTTTGTCTTAATATGCTATAAATTCAGGCATATTCTTTAATTTTTTAAATTCATACTCGTCTCTAGATCTGAAAGTGTTGATTGGGATTAAACACGTGTTACATTATGATCCAATCGCAGCTTACCGCCCAAAATTGATGACATAAGTTGAATGATTTTCTTCTAGCTTTGCTGCTTATTTGGACGTGTATTACATGAACACTTTTTGTTTATATGATCAATCGTGCATTGGTGAGTTGATAGGGATTTAACTTTTGATAAGATTTGATTTTTATTTACTTATTTCCTGTCTTATTTTTATTGAAATATACACGTCAGTATCATCATTTCTTTACTTTCAGCATTGTCCATAATACTATTCATGTCCATATATTGAAAAAAAAACATGAGTTTTTTTTAGTATATTAACTATTTACTTTTCAACGCCATCACCCAAATGTTTTTGTTTAAATTAGCACTGTTTACGGTATTCGGAAAATCAGGAATCATGCGAAACATTAATGTGTCATCTGCTTGACCATAATAAATTTTTTCTCATTAAATTTGGGATCAAAATATCTTTTTTAGGAGAAACCATACCCCCCTTTTTTGAAGTTAAAGTCTAATCCCTTAGTGTACTGATATGAATACTATTTTACTGGAAATGTTTGAAAAAAAATCTTATGCTAACGTAAATATTTTGTTCAATAAAAAGACAGGAAATAAGTCGGTGAACCAAAAAGTTCAAATCTAATTGAAAGCTAAAGTGCCCATGAACTCACTGATCATGCACGAGTGATTCTATTCATAAAAAGTGTCCGTGTAACAACTAATAAGAGTCCGTGTATTATCAAAAAACCCGTTAATGTACTGTTTTTCTATAGCTCTGCGGGGGGCAAAGTCGTACAAAAATTTTTGCATCCTATATTTATCTATTATTCATATTCAAGCCCTCATATTTCTGTTTTCTTAATATTTTGCCTGGCTTATTTCTGTATTCTTTATATTTTAACTCCCTACAATTCTGTATTCTTTATATTTTAACTCCCTACAATTCTGTATTCTTTATATTGTTAACCTCCTATATTTCTTTAGTCTTTATCTTTTTTTCACCTCATATTTTGTCTATTGTCTATATTAAAGCCCCCATATTACCCTTTTCTTAATATTTCACCACTCATAATTATATCTCTTGTCTTTATATTTTAGCATCTGTATTTCTCTGATCTATATACTTTACCCTCCCCCCCTTTTTTTTCTATTTCTTTTCCAAGTGAAATTGGTAGGTTACAAGAGCGCAATTATTTGTTTACATTTAACCGACAAGATGGTACTCAGAATAGAATCCTATACGGCTTCTGTTTGGTTGATACAGGATTGGAATTACATTTAATCGAAAGCTTATCCAATTAGGTTTAAAAATTGCCGAAAATCATATTCCCATTTTACGAAGTATAGAAAACATCTTCAATTTCTGCACGTCGGAGCCATTAAAAATATGCCTTTTTCATTAAGCGAAAAAAGTAGACTATTTTTTTCAACTGCATTTTATGGCGATTTGAGCCGCATGACCCTATATTTTTTTTTGGTTGTAATGCAACACTGGCATTTCTAGTAACAGGAACTGCCACCCGTTTTTCGCTAGTTTGTGTAGTCTTCGAGAAAAAAAATACGGAACACTAGTGGTACCCTATGGAAAATGCATTACGAATAATTGCGCTAGATTGTAACCGGTAGAGGATAGGACTGTTAAAACGTGGTACAATGGGAAATAACTCTAGCTGTTCATCTAATCATTTGATACTTAAAAGTAAATCTAGATTTATCCCCCTTGGTATGGAAAATGTTACCATCGAGTGATTTTATTCATTAATGTTCTGTATATCACTACATGACAAGTAATAGCTTTTCTAAAAAACTTGCCGTATTTTAGCTGATTATATTGAGATCAGTGGTTTGTGAGTATGTTATTTTTATTTGACTATTGCACTCCAAGCAATATGAATGCATAGTGCTTTTTTTCTACTTATTTGTTATTTTAATTGTATTATTGGTGGACCAGGATTATATTGATGGAAGGAGACTTAATAAAATGGGGAATGATATTTATAATAAAATAGTATATAACCTACATGCACTTTTGAGGATTACTACTTGACATAATGGACTACTACAGCATTTGTACAGAAGGCCTTTCAAATTTGAGAACGTTACATTTTATACTTACATGTATAGAAATGATTGATATCTTTAATATCTGACTTTTGTCTTAGAAGATGCAATTAGTTTTGGTGGTACAAGTTAAGTGTTGTTATTACTAATTTCCAGATCTAGTAATACTTGAAAAAGATGGTTTTATGGTAATGGGATTTGGAATGAAATATTAATTGCAAATAATTTTTCAACATGTTGTTAACTGTCTTCTTATATTTTTTAATATATCACGTTGTGGTTTGTAATCTTGACAATTTTTTTTTTTGAAGTTCCAGTAGCAGATTCAGGAGGGGGGAGGGGTTTGGCTGATCAATGCATTTGAATGGGGACATATAGTTGGACCCCCCTTTGTTCTGGGTTGGAACTTCTCCTTTTGAAAATGGCTGGATCCGGCCATGATTTCTGTAGATGAGAGCTTCATATTAGTATTAGCCTTTTATAGGGCTTTATATTTGGTTGCACGTGTAATCAAGCTTGTGTTACTTTGCATATCTATATTTTCATTTCTGATGGCAACCATTTCATGTAATACATATAGTCAGGATTATTAGTAAGTTTTACTTGTTAATGTTTATTGTCATGATCAGTGGCGGATCTAGAAATTTTCATAAGTAGGGACTGGCTGGCTGCCTAAGAGGAGCCCGCTCCAATCACGCTTAAGTGATTCCCTTTAAAAAAAAGGGGGGGTCCTGGGCCCCCTCAATCTACCTCTGGTGATTGATATGGAATAAATAGAATTGCTGTTTGGTGTGAACCAGGCGTTGCGTCGAAGACCATACTACAACCTATAATGGTTTACTTTTATAAATTGTGACTTGGAATGACAGTTGTCTTTAGTACTTTAATATGAGATCCAGTTATATATATATATATATATATCTACAAGATTGAGAACATTTTTTTGTAATAAATTTAAAACATATTTAATTCTGTAATACCTGATAATATTTATCAGTTACTTGTTCATTTGATGTTTACTCTCTGATAATGTCAGTTTAATTTGATTGGTTGTGTTAAAAAAAATTGGGTCAGTTTGCAATTGTCATGTGCGGGTACAATACATGTGGATCTTCTTTCCCCTTTCATTCATAAAATTGCGCATGAATATCACAAAAAATGCACCAGTAATTTGCATTTTGTTGAATGAAACACTTGTCATATTGTTTTAACGTCAGAGGCTGAATTAGAGGGTTTTTCAACTTTTGAACAGAAAATAAATGAAAAACCTAAAAAAAAATTTAAAATGCACTATTATTAAAAGCTTTCCTTGCTTATTCACAAGGACGTAACATACATGTATCCTCCATGCTATTCTGATCTGAGTTTTTATTCATACATAGTCTGGTGCTGTTCCAAGTAGTCTTCATTTTTCTGTTTCTTGAAAAGTATTTGGTTTACCTGTTCAGTCACTAGTGTTACAATTCATATTTAAACACAACACATAAATAGTGACCAAAAAGGTAACGCTATCACACGAGAGAAGCTAGGAAAAAGTAAAATGTATACATTTTAATATTTTTGTGGGAGCATGAAATGTAGTACATATATAGATAGATATTCAAAGACCATAGTACAAATAAGAAAACAAATTCAAAGGAAATGTACATGTAAGATGAATAATAAAAAAAGAAGAGCCATGGCCAGGGGCCCAAACTTGACAGCATCTGGTGTTGTACAGGTTAAATGTCTGCATTGACAATAAATATAGCCTTTGTTAGAGGGGAGCCAGGCCACCTTTCCCTTAATCAGCCATATTAAAGGTAACGACATATTTCTGGGCTGGGTTGAAAAATAAATGAACTTTACTTTTAAAAAAGCTAAAATTTTAAGATAAAAGAAATATACCAAATTGGGGAGACATCTATTAAAATGTTTGAATATGAAGTTGACAAGAACTAAGCTTTTCAGATAATATACAGACTTTTACAGTCAGCCTAAAGACTCGTTGCCTACTGAAATGTTTGCTTACACATGCAGTGCTTTCCTAAAATGATTTAAAATTAGTGTGATAGTTTTCATGAAGAATGCTGAGTGTACAGGTATTATGACAAAATAAATGTTATGTTACATGTATCTACCCAAATAAGTAAAATATAAAAATTCCTTACTTCTAAAACAATGATTAATCTCCTGATTTATATCTTATCACTCTATGCCGATGCTGTGTGAAAAATAAAGAAATTTGACTTATCAGTATGCTTCCATCCACTGATGAAAATTCCATCTATTATTAATTATTGTGCTTCGAATACACCTTATTGGTACAATATGTACATGTCCACCATTACTAAATGTACATCACAAATGTTCCTAGTCAAATAATTATGAAGTCTGGCAAGGCTATTTAAATTTTTTTCTGGGACGCCTTCTTAGGACTGACGTCTGGCAAGGCTATTTTATCTTTTTTCTGGGACACCTTCCTGCGACGTCATAACACGGAAGCCATTTTTAACATGTTTAACCCCGCCGCATTTTTGCGCCTGTCCCAAGTCAGGAGCCTCTTGCCTTTGTTAGTCTTGTATTATTTTAATTTTAGTTTCTTGTGTACAATTTAGAAATTAGTATGGCGTTCATTATCACTGAACTAGTATATATTTGTTTAGGGGCCAGTTGAAGGACGCCTCCGGGTGCGGGAATTTCTCGCTACATTGAAGACCTGTTGGTGACCTTCTGCTGTTGTTTTTTTCTATGGTCGGGTTGTTGTCTCTTTGGCACATTCCCCATTTCCATTCTCAATTTTATTTGAGAGTAAATTTTGGGGGAACTTTGCGACCTAATTTATTGTAGGAAGGCGTCCCAGAAAAAAATAATTATAGTCTTGCCAGCCGTCATAATTATTAGGACTAAAATGTTCCACGTAAAATTTTGATGTTATAATAATAAATATCTGATGCCACAATGGAAAAGGAATTGTTGTATGACGTCAATGGTTGGAGAGGGACAGTTTCTCTGGTCAGCTGGGACAATTAAGGGGGAGACTTCTCCCGTCATGCTTCAGTGATTCCCTACATAATTAACCAAATAGTAATTATATCATCACGAAAAAATGTACTAATTGTAAAACCTGATGATGTGAATAAATTGAAATTAGACATATCAAATGCAGTTCTCAGTGCTGTTGATATATCAATGGACAATAACTGCTTTTACTATAACAGTCCCAGGTCCAACAACCAAATTTTCCCAGAAAAGGGGGCCTCCTAGACCGCCCTCTAAATCTGCTTCTGACAACTCAAAAGAATCATCATGTACGAGTATACATCCACTGTCTACCCCACATGCATCAGCGAACATCTTTTGGGAGCTCGCTGTGTTGCAAGTATTTTGAATATGCTTACCTCAATACAAGCATCTTCAGGTTTATTTGATTTTATAGCTTTGTTGACTTGCTTCATTATAGGTGGAAATGACAGTGCCTTGCTGATCTGCATATATAAAACACAAGAATTAATCTAAGAGGAAAAAAAAAAAAAAAAATACATTGGATCAATTAAGTAATTGAAACTACAAAATGATTGAGAGAAGAAAACGAATATTACCCATTGTGGTATGATGTATTTCCCGTTATCCTTGATTTTAATATATCCATTCATGTTTATAAGATCTGGTTTATAAAAGTTTTATAACTTATGCCACAGATGATTCTTCTAGAGCTATTGTTTTTGAGATCAAACATTGAGACTTTCTATAAGTTAGTTTCTTAAATTTTCTCCGCCCCTTCAATTATTTTTAAACACTGTTATGTTCGTAAATTATGAACAGATAAAATTGTGTATAACTGGTATATATGTTATTGAAAGAAAGTGTGTACAGCTGTCTTATTTTAAATCACCAGATATGTTTTATCCTTTTAAGCAAATTATCTATGTTGTCGTTTTAATAATCACCGTATATAATTCATTAAAAGTTTCGCAGAAGCTAATAGGAAAATAAAGAAAATGAAAATGATATCTTTCACGAATTGATAAAGAGTTAAATGTCTGTCTCTTCTCAGTTATGATTTAATGAACTGATGTTTATTTATCAGCATAATTAACACTGGACGTATTGCATATCCCTATTGACCATTATTTGGTAAGTTTTAGGTAGAATTCATGGTTCTTAACATAAAATCAGATTAGAAAAATTAAGACAGGCTGTCATTTACTAAAAGTTATCAGTGGGATAACTATAGAAGTCCGCATATATTTCTTACTTTTAATGGTTTTGAAACTAAACATGCTAAAGAGATGTTCATTTTCAAAATGCAGTTGGCTATTGAAAGGGAACACATTTTTACAAGACACGTGGGAGTTTGGGGAGATATTTTCCCAAACAAGTCCACAATTTGGAGTGAAGAAGATATGGATACCTGTTTAGAGTTAATAACTGATCAAGTAAGGTTATCGGAATCGGAACCGGGAATGGATGTAGTTTGGATACTCCATCATGCCTGCTCCAAATCACCGGGAATGGATGTAGTTTGGATACTCCATCATGCCTGCTCCAAATCATCGGGAATGGATGTAGTTTGGATACTCCATCATGCCTGCTCCAAATCACCGGGAATGGATGTAGTGTGGATACTCCATCATGCCTGCTTCAAATCACCGGGAATGGATGTAGTTTGGATACTCCATCATGCCTGCTCCAAATCACCGGGAATGGATGTAGTTTGGATACTCCATCATGCCTGCTCCAAATCACCGGGAATGGATGTAGTTTGGATACTCCATCATGCCTGCTCCAAATCACCGGGAATGGATGTAGTTTGGATACTCCATCATGCCTGCTCCAAATCACCGGGAATGGATGTAGTTTGGATACTCCATCATGCCTGCTCCAAATCACCGGGAATGAATGTAGTTTGGATACTCCATCTTTCCTGCTCCAAATCACCGGGAATGGATGTAGTTTGGATACTCCATCATGCCTGCTCCAAATCAGTTGGTAAGTTATCGGAATCGGAACCGGGAATGGATGCAGTTTGGATACTCCATCATGCCTGCTCCAAATCAGTTGGTGTCACATTGAAGAAGGGTAGCTGGGTTTCCACTAACGACGTGACCAGTGTTGTAGAGGTCGGGGGTCACCACATTAGAATACTGACGATAAAAAAGGCCCTTTTAAGGGCCACCAATTTAAAAAAAAAAGAATCTGAATTGTTGTGTATTGTTATCTATTCCTTTTATGAGGTAGAACATTTTAATGGTGCAGAAGGTTCAGAAGGGGGGGGGGGGTATTAAATTAAAAAAAAATTAAAATTAAAATAAAAAAAAATATAAATAAATAAAAAAAAAGGGGGGGATCTTAAACCACCTACATGGATATGCAGCAGGTCTCTAGTCCTGAACCAGATCTGGTATCTGGAAGTGTGAGAGAGATTTACCCGAACACCACTTTCTAGGGTGTGACATAACGTCCACCTTGGAGGGTAGCTTTGTCCAATATTTAGGTATATAGCGTCCGCGCCTAAGCCCAACTAAAGGCTCTGCAGCCAAATATGGTGTTCGTGTGAATCATATCTTTAGGTATGCATCCCCATGTCAAGTCCAACTCTGATGTCCGTGCTGAGGCCCAAATATAGCGTCAGTGTATGTGCGCAGGTCTAACTATAACGTCTCGCGTCCCGATTTCAGGTCCAAATATGGAGGGTCATACAACGCATACAATACTACTATTATATGCTTTTTCCAGCTACGCTGTATGTAAATATTTTGCATTTTTGATACTGACTAAGTAGTCTTGTATCAGTCATATTTTATTATACATCTTTTGTAGATGCATAGTAAGGTCTACACCAGGGCCGTAGGAAGGTTTTGTCAAGAGGGGGTGCGAAGGGGGTGGGTGTGGGAGGGGCACTCCCCTCCTACAGCTTAGATTTTTTTTGAAAATGGGTAAGCCAATTTCAGGGTTTAATGTGTTCTCAGAACGTTAAATACATGATTATCCATACTCTTCCAATAAGCTTAAACGGTTAATAGGGAGATATTTAATTGAAGAAAGCGTATAAACCATTGATCGCACTAGTACTGAAGGTACTTTTTATTTCAACATATTAAATCAATATAACAGTGGTACCTTTCAAAGTTAACATTACAATTTCATATATATGATAAAAACAATGGATTGCACACATCACTTTTGTTCCGTAATTATTTCGGATAAAATAAATCATTCTTATATAAACATAAACCTACTGGCATTTTATCATGATCTATTTAGAGATTTTAAAGACAACATGGCTTCATGTCTTTCAAGTTTACTTTTATTATGAACACATAAAATCAATAGACCGTATTGCTATTTAGTCCAATACATAGACAACTTCCTGTTGGGGTCAAGTGTTACAAAAACAAAGGTCACCAGTTTTGCGCTGATTGCGGAAAATGTTTAGAAAAAGAACATTTTGACATTTTGATATTAGAAGTTTATGAACCATTTTTTTTTAAATTCAGATTCAAGTCCTAAAAAGCACTCTGGTCTGTGTTTTTGTTTGATGTTTTTTCTGCTTTGTATCGATCTGATAAGTTAAGCCTTTTCAACTGATTTTTATAGTTTGTTCTTATGTTGCGTTGTTATACCACTGTCCCAGGTTAGGGCAGGGTTGAGCGCTCACAAAAATGTCTAACCCCGTCACATTCTATATATGCCTGTCCCAAGTCAGGGGCCAGTAGTTCAGTGGTTGTCGTTGGTTCGTTTCAGTCATATTGTTTTTTCGTAAAGTGTTTTGTTATAAATAAGGCCGTTGGTTTTCTCAATTGAATTGTTTGATATTTTTCATTTCGAGGCCTTTTATAGCCGACTAAACGGTATGTGTTTTTCTCATTGTTGAAGGCCGTACATTTGCCAATAATTGCTTACATCCACTTCATTTGCACTTTAATTGATAGTTGTCTCGTTGGCAAGCATATCAAAACTCCTTATTTTCATATTGTTTAAAGTATTTACGATGGTTTAAATATTTCTCTTTTTTAAATTCTATGACCAGCACAAAGAGAAAATTTGTTTAATTTTTCGTTCTTACAGTCCGTTATGTTTGCTTTGTTTTTACATTAATCATGTCAGGGCCTTTTACAGCTTGGTTTCCGGTATAGGTTTTGCTCATTGTTGAAGGATGTGCTGTGTTCTATAGTTTCATATATCTATTTCATTTGAACTCTGGTGGATAGGTCTCATTGGTAACCATACAACATATAATTTTTATATGGTTACATTCTAGTATCAGATTGTTTTCCCCCTACGTCACTTGTTCTCAAGTGGTGGAAAGTTGTCGCATTAGCAATCATACCACATCTCCTTAGTTTTATATGGTTACATTCTAGTATCAGATTGTTTTCCCCCTACGTCAATTGTTCTCAAGTGGTGGAAAGTTGTCGCATTAGACAATCATACCACATCTCCTTATCTTTATATGGTTACATTCTAGAATCAGAATGTTTTCCCCTACGTCAATTGGTCTCTTGTGGTGGAAAGTTGTCGCATAAGCAATCATACCACATCTCCTTATTTTTATATGGTTACATTCTAGTATCAGATTGTTTTCCCCCTACGTCAATAGGTCTCTGGTGGTGGAACGTTGTCGCATAAGTAATCATACCAAATCTCCTTATTTTATATGGTTACATTCTAGTATAAGATTGTTTCCCCCTACGTCAATTGGTCTCTGGTGGTGGAAAGTTGTCGCATTATCAATCAAACCACATCTCCTTATCTTTATATGGTTACATTCTAGTATCAGATTGATTTTCCCGTACATCAATAGGTCTCTGGTGGAAAGTTGTCGCATAAGCAATCATATCACATCTCCTTATTTTATATGGTTACATTCTAGTATAAGATTGTTTTCTCCCTACGTCAATTGGTCTCTGTTGGTAGAAAGTTGTCGCATGAGCAATCATACCACATCTCCTTATTTTTAAATGGTTCCATTCTATTTAACATACTAGTATCAGATTGTTTCCCACCTACGTCAATTGGTCTTTCGTGGAATGTTTTCGCATAAGCAATCATACCACATCTCCTTATTTCTATATGGTTACATTCTAGTATCAGATTGTTTTCTCCCTACGTCAATTGGTCTCTTGTGGTGGAACGTTGTCGCATTAGCAATCAAACCACATCTCCTTATCTTTATATGGTTACATTCTAGTATCAGATTGATTTCCCCCTACATCAATAGGTCTCTGGTGGAAAGTTGTTGCATTAGCAGTCATACCACATCTCTATATTTTTATATGGTTTCATGCTAGTATCATAATGTTTTCTCCCTACGTCAATTGGTCTCTGGTGGTGGAAAGTTGTCGTATAACTAATCATACCACATCTCTTTATTTTTATATGGTTACATTCTAGTATCAGATTGTTTTCCCCTTACGTCAATTGGTCTCTGTTGGTGGAAAGTTGTCGCATTAGCAATCATACCACATCTCCTTATTTTTATATGGTTACATTCTATTTAACATACGAGTATCAGATTGTTTCCCACCTACGTCAATTGGTCTCTTGTGGAAAGTTTTCGCATAAGCAATCATACCACATCTCCTTATTTTTATATGGTTACATTCTAGTATCAGATTGTTTTCCCCCTACGTCAATTGGTCTATGGTGGAACGTTGTCGCATAAGTAATCATACCACATCTCCTTATTTTATATGGTTACATTCTAGTACCAGATTGTTTCCCCTGACGTCAATTATTGTCTGGTGGTGGAAAGTTGTCGCATAAGTAATCATACCACATCTTTTTATTTTATATGGTTACATTCTAGTATAAGATTGTTTTCCCCTACGTCAATTGGTATCTGGTGGTGGAACGTTGTCGCATTAGCAATCAAACCACATCTCCTTATCTTTATATGGTTACATTCTAGTATCAGATTGATTTCCCCCTACATCAATAGGTCTCTGGAGGAAAGTTGTTGCATTAGCAGTCATACCACATCTCCTTATTTTTATATGGTTACATGCTAGTATCATAATGTTTTCCACTAGGTCAATTGGTCTCTGATGGTGACATGTTGTCGCATAAGCAATCATACCACATCTCCTTATCTTTATATGGTTACATTCTAGTGTCAGATTGATTTCCCCCTACGTCAATAGGTCTCTGCTGGAAAGTTGTCGCATTAGACAATCATACCACATCTCCTTATCTTTATATGGTTACATTCTAGAATCAGAATGTTTTTCCCCTACGTCAATTGGTCTCTTGTGGTAGAAAGTTGTTGCATAAGTAATAATACCACATCTCCTTATCTTTATATGGTTACATTCTAGAATCAGAATGTTTTCCCCCTACGTCAATTAGTCTCTGGTGGTGGAAAGTTTTCGCATTAGACAATCATACCACACCTCCTTACCTTTATATGGTTACATTCTAGTATCAAATTGTTTTCCCCCTATGTCAATTGGTCTGTGGTGGAAAGTTGTCGCATAAGCAATGATCATACCACATCTCCTTATTTTTTTATGGTTACATTATAGTATCAGATTGTTTCCCCTTTACGACAATTGGTCTCTGGTGGTGGAAAGTTATTGCATAACTTATCATACCACATCTCCTTATTTTTATATGGTTACATTCTAGTATCAGATTTTTTCCCTCTGACGTCAATTATTGTCTGTTGGTGGAAAGTTGTCGCGTTAGCAATCATACCATATCTCCTTATTTTTATATAGTTCCATTCTATTTAACATACTAGTATCAGATTGTTTCCCACCTACGTCAATTGGTCTTTTGTGGAAAGTTTTTGCATAAGCAATCATACCACATCTCATTGTTTTATATGGTTACATTCTAGTATCAGATTGTTTTCTCCCTACGTCAATTGGTCTCTGGTGGAAAGTTGTCGCATAAGTAATCATACCACATTTCCTTATTTTTATATGGTTACATTCTAGTATCAGATTGTTTCCCCCCTCCGTCAATTGGTCTCTGGTGGAAAGTTGTCGCATAAACAATCATACCACATCTCCTCATTTTATATGGTTACATTCTAGTATCAGATTGTTTTCTCCCTACGTCAATTGGTCTATGGCGGAAAGTTGTCGCCAAAGTAACCATACCACATCTCCTTATATTGTATGGTTACATTCTAGTATAAGATTGTTTTCCCCTACATCAATAGGTTTCCGGTGGAAAGTTGTTGCATTAGCAGTCATACCACATCTCCTTATTTTTATATGGTTACATTCTAGTATCACAATGTTTCCCCCCTACGTCAATTTGTCTCCGGTGGAAAGTTGTTGCATTAGCAGTCATACCACATGTCCTTATTTTTATATGGTTACATTCTAGTATCACAATGTTTCCCCCCTACGTCAATTGGTCTCCGGTGGTGGAAAGTTGTCGTATAACTAATCATACCACATCTCCTAATTTTTATATGGTTACATTCTAGTATCAGATTTTTTTCCTCTTACGTCAATTGGTCTCTGTTGGTGGAAAGTTGACGCATTAGCAATCATACCACATCTCCTTATTTTTATATGGTTCCATTCTATTTAATATACTAGTATCCGATTGTTTCCCACCTACGTCAATTGGTCTCTTGTGGAAAGTTATCGCATAAGCAATCATACCACTTCTCCTTGTTTTATATGGTTACATTCTAGTATCAGATTGTTTTCTCCCTACGTCAATTGGTCTTTGGTGGTGGAAAGTTGTCGCGTAAGTAATCATACCACATCTCCTTATTTTTATATGGTTACATTCTAGTATCAGATTGTTTCCCCCCTCCGTCAATTGGTCTCTGGTGGAAAGTTGTCCCATTAGCAATCATACCACATCTCCTCATTTTATATGGTCACATTCTAGTATAAGATTTTTTCCCCTACGTCAGTAGGTCTCTGGTGGAAAGTGGCATTAGCAATCATACCACATCTCCTCATTTTATATGGTTACATTCTAGTATAAGATTGTTTTCCCCTACGTCAATTGGTCTCTGGTGGTGGAAAGTTGTCGCATTAGCAATCATACCACATCTCCTTATTTTTATATGGTTCCATTCTATTTAACATACTAGTATCAGATTGTTTCCCCCCTACGTCAATTGGTCTCTGGTGGAAAATTGTCGCATAAACAATCATACCACATCTCCTTATTTTTATATGGTTACATTCTAGTATCAGATTGTTTTCCCCTTATGTCAATTGGTCTCTGTTGGTAGAAAGTTGTCGCATGAGCAATCATACCACATCTCCTTATTTTTAAATGGTTCCATTCTATTTAACATACTAGTATCAGATTGTTTCCCACCTACGTCAATTGGTCTTTCGTGGAATGTTTTCGCATAAGCAATCATACCACATCTCCTTATTTCTATATGGTTACATTCTAGTATCAGATTGTTTTCTCCCTACGTCAATTGGTCTCTGGTGGAAAGTTGTCGCATTAGCAATCATACCACATCTCCTCATTTTATATGGTTACATTCTAGTATAAGATTGTTTTCCCCTACGTCAATAGGTCTCTGGTGGAAAGTGGCATTAGCAATCATACCACATCTCCTCATTTTATATGGTTACATTCTAGTATAAGATTGTTTTCCCCTACGTCAATTGGTATCTGGTGGTGTAACGTTGTCGCATTATCAATCAAACCACATCTCCTTATCTTTATATGGTTACATTCTAGTATCAAATTGATTTCCCCCTACACCAATAGGTCTCCGGTGGAAAGTTGTTGCATTAGCAGTCATACCACATCTCCTTATTTCTTTATCGTTACATTCTAGTATCAGATTGTTTTCCCCCTACGTCAATTGGTCTCTTGTGGTGGAAAGTTGTCGCATTAGCAATCATACCACATCTCCTTATCTTTATATGGTTACATTCTAGTATCAGATTGTTTCCACCCTACGTCAATTGGATTCTGGTGGTTGAAAGTTGTCGCATAAGCAATCATACCACATCTCCTTATTTTTATATGGTTCCATTCTATTTAACATACTAGTATCAGATTGTTTCCCCCCTACCTCAATTGGTCTCTTGTGGAAAGTTTTCGCATAAGCAATCATTCCACATCTCCTTATTATTATGTGGTTACATTCTAGTATCAGATTGTTTTCTCCCTACGTCAATTGGTCTTTGGTGGTGGAAAGTTGTCGCATAAGTAATCATACCACATCTCCTCATTTTATATGGTTACATTCTAGTATCAGATTGTTTCCCCCCTCCGTCAATTGGTCTCTGGTGGAAAGTTGTCGCATAAACAATCATACCACATCTCCTTATCTTTATATGGTTACATTCTAGTATCAGATTGATTTCCCTCTATATCAATAGATCTCTGGTGGAAAGTTGTCGCATTAGCAATCATACCACATCTCCTCATTTTATATGGTTACATTCTAGTATAAGATTGTTTTCCCCTACGTCAATAGGTCTCTGGTGGAAAGTGGCATTAGCAATCATACCACATCTCCTCATTTTATATGGTTACATTCTAGTATAAGATTGTTTTCCCTACGTCAATTGGTATCTGGTGGTGTAACGTTGTCGCATTAGCAATCAAACCACATGTCCTTATCTTGATATGGTTGCATTCTAGTATAAGATTGATTTCCCCCTACATCAATAGGTCTCCGGTGGAAGGTTGTTGCATTAGCAGTCATACCACATCTCCTTATTTCTATATCGTTACATTCTAGTATCAGATTGTTTTCCCCCTACGTCAATTGGTCTCTGGTGGTGGAAAGTTGTCGCATTACGTTCATACCACATCTCCTTATCTTTATATGGTTACATTCTAGTATTAGATTGTTTCCCCCCTACGTCAATTTGTCTCTGGTGGTTGAAAGTTGTCGCATAAGCAATCATACCACATCTCCTTATTTTTATATGGTTCCATTCTATTTAACATACTAGTATCAGATTGTTTCCCCCCTACGTCAATTGGTCTCTTGTGGAAAGTTTTCGCTTAAGCAATCATTCCACATCTCCTTATTTTTATATGGTTACATTCTAGTATCAGATTGTTTTCCCCCTACGTCAATTGGTCTTTGGTGGTTGAAAGTTGTCGCATAAGTAATCATACCACATCTCCTTATTTTTATATGGGTACATTCTAGTATCAGACTGTTTTCCTCCTATGTCAATTGGTCTCTGGTGGAAAGTTGTCGCATAAGTAATCATACCACATCTCCTTATTTTATATGGTAACATTCTAGTACCAGATTGTTTCCCCTGACGTTAATTATTGTCTGATGGTGGAAAGTTGTCGCATAAGCAATCATACCACATCTCCTTATTTTATATGAATACATTCTAGTATCAGATTGTTTTCCCCCTACGTCAATTGGTATATTGTGGATGAAAATTTTCGCATTAAAAATCATACCACATCTCCTTATTTTTATTTGGTAACATACTAGTATCAGATTGTTTTCCCCGTACGTCAATTGGTCTCTGGTGGTGGAAAGTTGTCGCATGAGCAATCATACCACGTCTTCTTATTTTTATATGGTGACATTCTAGTATCAGATTTTTTTCCTCTTACGTCAATTGGTCTCTGTTGGTGGAAAGTTGTCGCATTAGCAATCATACCACATCTCATTTTTTTATATGGTTACTTTTTGTATCAGATTGTTATCTTTATATGGTTACATTCTAGTATAAGATTGATTTCCCCTACATCAATAGGTCTCTGGTGGAAGGTTGTTGCATTAGCAGTCATACCACATCTCCTTATTTCTATATCGTTACATTCTAGTATCAGATTGTTTTCCCCCTACGTCAATTGGTCTCTGGTGGTGGAAAGTTGTCGCATTAGCAATCATACCACATCTCCTTATCTTTATATGGTTTCATTCTAGTATCAGATTGTTTCCCCCCTACGTCAATTTCTCTATGGTGGTTGAAAGTTGTCGGGTAAACAATCATACCACATCTCCTTATTTTTATATGGTTCCATTCTATTTAACATACTAGTATCAGATTGTTCCCCCCCTACTTCAATTGGTCTCTTGTAGAAAGTTTTCGCTTAAGCAATCATTCCACATTTTATATGGTTACATTCTAGTATCAGATTGTTTTCTCCCTACGTCAATTGGTCTTTGGTGGTGGAAAGTTGTCGCATAAGTAATCATACCACATCTCCTTATTTTTATATGGGTACATTCTAGTATCAGATTGTTTTCCCCCTACGTCAATTGGTCTCAGGTGGAAAGTTGTCTCATAAGTAATCTTACCACATCTCCTTATTTTTATATGGGTACATTCTAGTATCAGATTGTTTTCCCCCTACGTCAATTGGTCTCAGGTGGAAAGTTGTCGCATAAGTAATCATACCACATCTCCTTATTTTATATGGTTACATTCTAGTATCAGATTGTTTTCCCCCTACGTCAATTGGTCTCAGGTGGAAAGTTGTCGCATAAGCAATCATACCACATCTCCTTTTTTATATGGTTACTTTTTGTATCAGATTGTTTTTCCCCTACATCAATAGATCTCTGGTGGAAAGTTGTCTCATAAGTAATCTTACCACATCTCCTTATTTTTATATGGTTACATTCTAGTATAAGATTGTTTTCCCCTACGTCAATTGGTCTCTGGTGGTGGAACGTTGTCGCATTAGCAATCAAACCACATCTCCTTATCTTTATATGGTTACATTCTAGTATCAGATTGATTTCCTTCTACATCAATAGGTCTCTGGTGGAAAGTTGTCGCATTAGCAATCATACCACATCTCCTCATTTTATATGGTTACATTCTAGTATAAGATTGTTTTCCCCTACGTCAATAGGTCTCTGGTGGAAAGTGGCATTAGCAATCATACCACATCTCCTTATTTTTATATGGTGACATTCTAGTATCAGATTGATTTCCCCCTACGTCAATTGGTCTCTGGTGGAAAGTTGTCGCATAAGTAATCATACCACATATCCTTATTTTATATGGTTACATTCTAGTACCAGATTGTTTCCCCTGACGTCAATTATTGTCTGATGGTGGAAAGTTGTCGAATCAGCAATCATACCACATCTCCTTTTTTTATATGGTTACTTTTTGTATCAGATAGTTTTCCCTCTACGTCAATTGGTCTCTGGTGGAAAGTGGCATTAGCAATCATACCACATCTCCTCATTTTATATGGTTACATTCTAGTATAATAATGTTTTCCCCTACGTCAATTGGTCTCTGGTGGTGGAACGTTGTCGCATTAGCAATCAAACCACATCTTCTTATCTTTATATGGTTACATTCTAGTATCAGATTGATTTCCCCCTACATCAATAGGTCTCTGGGGGAAAGTTGTCGCATTAACAGTCATACCACATCTCCTTATTTTTATATGGTTACCATGCTAGTATAATAATGTTTTCCCCCTACGTCAATTGGTCTCTGGTGATGGAAATTTGTCGCATTAGCAATCATACCACATCTCCTGATCTTTATATGGTTACATTCTAGTATCAGATTGATTTCCCCCTACATCAATAGGTCTCTGGTGGAAAGTTTTCGCATTAGCAGTCATACCACATCTCCTTATTTTTATATGGTTACCATGCTAGTATAATAATGTTTTCCCCCTACGTCAATTGGTCTCTGGTGATGGAAAGTTGTCGCATTAGCAATCATACCACATCTCCTTATTTTATATTAAACCATTGTGGTGACGTCAATTTATTCATTTAGCGTGGATTCTTTTTCTAGAATCAACTCTTTCTAAATCCGTCGCTGAAATAAACTCACCAGAATATATGCTATTGTTTCCTTTGTGTGCTTAATTTCATTAAGTTTGAATTGACTAATTTACTGATTTCTGTTCACTAATGGAATTATTTTAAAAACTTACCTATAATTTTTGTAATTTCTATATGCCTTCACTGGGAATCGAACCCGTCCATGAATTCTGTTACGTGATACCGACATCAACATTTAGACGAAACCTCTGCGCTATCAATCGGTAACGATTTAAATGTCTATTTTATATAATTAAATGAATATATGATATACACCGGTACAACGGACACACAGGGCTTGTATCTTTAAATAAACATAATAGGTATAACATATATTTTGAGTTGATAGCCGCGAGGTTTCATGGTTAAGTTAAATGAGTTAAACACAAGGACTTGTCTTTTTAGGTTCTAATTCCTGAATTTTCTTTGTTTTCCCTATTCTCTAGTTTTCCAGTTTTTGTTCTTGGTTTGTATGTTATTGTGGATATTTTGTGTGATAAAAGCGAGTTAGGTAGTTTATAATAGATTTCATTTGTACGTGTTGGCTATTCCAAATGTTTCAAACAAAAATGATTACATTATGTTTGTCCATTTTTGTTTTATAAATTAATGTTATATGATTTCATCTGTTTTACAACATAATTTTACAAATGTTAATTCGCACAATTCCTATGCTAGAATAGTGATGTGCCTAGAATTAGGCTTCTTGTTAGAAATTTTGGAAACATACTTATTATATGCACTATATATGTATATGTCGAATATATCTTATTTTGTAAAAACAGAAAATATTCAGATGCCGGATAATATGAAGATCTTTAAGGGCAGACGTGTTGTGTTATAATATATTTGTATTTTTTATCCATTTAATTGTGATATTTAATTTATTGTAATGAATCGTTTGACATGATAGCATGTTTATTTAAACTCACTTACAATACCTTCTAATTAAGAATAGGCGTTAATTTTTAAAAGACATTAACACAATAGTTTAAGTTATAGATACAATGGATAAGCATTGATTCATCAAAAACAAACCATTCGCCCTCCGGGCTCATGGTTTCTTTTTCAAGAATCAACGCTTATCCATTGTATCTATATCACTGAAAACATTCTAATATCAGATTGTTTTCCCCCTACGTCAATTGGTATATTGTGGATGAAAATTGTCGCATTAAAAATCATACCACATCTTTTTATTTTTATTTTGTAACTCACTAGTATCAGATTGTTTTCCCCCTACGTCAAATTGGTCTCTGGTGGTGGAAAGTTGTCGCATAAGCAATCATACCACATCTTCTTATTTTTATATGGTGACATTCTAGTATCAGATTTTTTTCCTCTTACGTCAATTGGTCTCTGTTGGTGGAAAGTTGTCGCATTAGCAATCATACCACGTCTCCTTATTTTTATATGGTTCCATTCTATTTAACATACTAGTATCAGATTGTTTCCCACCTACGTCAATTGGTCTCTTGTGGAAAGTTTTCGCATAAGCAATCATACCACATCTCCTTGTTTTATATGGTTACATTCTAGTATCAGATGGTTTTTCCCCTACATCAATTGGTCTCTGGTGGAAAGTTGTCGCATAAGCAATCATACCACATCTCCTTATTTTTATATGGTTACATTCTAGTATCAGATTGTTTTTCCCCTACATCAATAGGTCTCTTGTGGAAAGTTGTCGCATAAGTAATCATACCACATCTCCTTATTTTATATGGTTACATTCTAGTATAAGATTGTTTTCCCTCAACGTCAATTGGTCTCTGGTGGAAAGTGTCATTAGCAATCATACCACATCTCCTCATTTTATATGGTTACATTCTAGTATAAGATATTTTTTTCCCTACGTCAATTGGTCTATGGTGGTGTAAGGTTGTCGCATAAGCAATCATACCACATCTTCTTATTTTTATATGGTGACATTCTAGTATCAGATTGTTTTCCCCCTACGTTACTTGGTCTCTGGTGGTGGAAAGTTGTCTCATAAACAATCATACCACATCTCCTTATTTTTATCTGGTTACATTCTAGTATCAGATTGTTTACCCCCTACGTCAATACGTCTCTGTTGGTGGACAGTTGTCGCATAACAATCATACCACATCTCCTTATTTTTATATGGTTACATTCTAGTATAAGATAGTTTTCCCTCTACGTCAATTGGTCTCTGGTGGAAAGTGGCATTAGCAATCATACCACATCTCCTCATTTTATATGGTTACATTCTAGTATAATAATGTTTTCCCCTACGTCAATTGGTCTCTGGTGGTGGAACGTTGTCGCATTAGCAATCAAACCACATCTCCTTATCTTTATATGGTTACATTCTAGTATCAGATTGATTTCCCCCTACATCAATAGGTCTCTGGTGGAAAGTTGTCGCATTAGCAGTCATACCACATCTCCTTATTTTTATATGGTTACCATGCTAGTATAATAATGTTTTCCCCCTACGTCAATTGGTCTCTGGTGATCGAAAGTTGTCGCATTAGCAATCATACCACATCTCCTTATCTTTATATGGTTACAGTCTAGTATCAGATTGTTTTCCCCCTACGTCAATTGGTCTCTGGTGGTGGAAAGTTGTCGCATAAGCAATCATACCACATCTTCTTATTTTTATATGGTTACATTCTAGTATCAGATTGTTCTCCCACTACGTCAATTGGTCTCTGGTAGTGGAAAGTTGTCGCATTAGCAATCATACCACATCTCCTTATTTTTATATGGTTACCATGCTAGTATAATAATGTTTTCCCCCTACGTCAATTGGTCTCTGGTGGTGGAAAGTTGTCGAATTAGCAATCATACCACATCTCCTCATTTTAGATGAATACATTCTAGTATCAGACTGTTTTCCCCCTACGTCAATTGGTATATGGTGGTTGAAAATTGTCGCATTAAAAATCATACCACATCTCCTTATTTTAGTATGGTAACATACTAGTATCAGATTGTTTTCTCCCTACGTCAATTGGTCTCTGGTGGTGGAAAGGTGTCGCATAAGCAATCATACCACATCTCCTTATCTTTATATGGTGACATTCTAGTATCGGATTGTTATCCCCCTACGTCAATTGGTTTCCGTTGGTGGACAGTTGTCGCATTATCAATCATAGCAATCATACCACATCTCCTTATTTTTATATGGTTACATTCTAGTATCAGAGTGTTTTCCCCCTACGTTACTTGGTCTCTGGTGGTGGAAAGTTGTCTCATAAACAATCATACCACATCTCCTTATTTTTATATGGTTACATTCTAGTATCAGATTGTTTCCCCCCTACGTCAATTGGTCTCTGTTGGTGGACAGTTGTCGCATAAGCAATCATACCACATCTCCTTATTTTTATATGGTTACATTCTAGTATCAGATTGTTTCCCCGTACGTCAATTGGTCTCTGGTGGAAAGTTTACGCATAAGAAATCATACCACTTCTCCTTATTTTTATATGGTTACATTCTAGTATCAGATTGTTTCCATCCTACGTCAATTGGTCTCTGGTGGAAAGTTTACGCATAAGAAATCATACCACTTCTCCTTATTTTTATATGGTTACATTCTAGTATCAGATTGTTTTCCCCCTACGTCAATTGGTCTCTGGTGGAAAGTTTACGCATTAGCAATCATACCACATCTCCTTATTTTTATATGGTTACATTCTAGTATCAGATTGTTTCCCCCCTACATCAATTGGTCTCTGGTGATGGAAAGTTGTCGCATTAGCAATCATACCACATCTCCCTATTTTATATGGTTATATTCTAGTTTCAGATTGTTTTCCCCCAACGTCAATTGGTCTCTGGTGGAAAGTTGTTTCATTCGAAGTCATACCACATCTTCTTAATTACTTTATTAAACTCGTGTCTCCCGAAACAATTTATGATATGACGGGATGAGTCATGACCTCAAGTAAAAAAACATATGGTGAAGTAGAAAGGTCTTGATATCAATGCATCTAATATTATATATGGTTGAAAGTGGGGATCCGAACTATTTTGGGGATATGTGTTATATGAGGGTGCAGAGTATGATCTCTAATGCCAAACCTTTATAGTTAATTTGAAAAGGTCTTGTCATAGCAATCAAGCTTAATATATGATTTTTGGTGTTATATAAAATAAAATAATTTATTTGTCAATGGTCATGGTCAGAGATAATCTTCTATGGTAAACGACACATATATAGTCTTGAGATGTCGCCCCAATTGGCAAATATAAAAAAAATCATATGTAAAAGTTATATTCTGGACATGGAAATCAAAAATAAAATAATCCCGTATTTCGATATAGAAGTCAAAGGTCAAACAAAGTCACATGAAGGTCACGATGATGTGCAACATTTCGTCTTAAAGTACTACACGTTCAGGCCAAATAACTTGGTTAAAGATAAGCAAAATAATCCTGGCCGGACATGGTTGTACAAATGAACAAGTAGAAAAGAAAAAAAAACTTTTGAATAATACGAAAGCTCGGAAATAATATTTTTCAACCAATCAACAAACTCACTTCAATCTGAAGTAAAATGGGGATAACATTAATTTCATTAGTGGTCAACACCATGAACGTTCAAAGAGTTTTTGTTGTGTTTGCCAATAGTGTGTCGTTGATTCGAAAAAAAAAACACTTGTCCAGTAGAAACTCTTTGAATACAACTGGTTTTTGTGGCTAATTTTCATTGAAAAGTTTAAATATTCGCTTAAATAAGCTTTGAAAATTTGTCACACATGCTCCTACTATATAAATCAGCTTTAAATAGTCAAAACGACCAGTACACACATTTGACCGGTACTAAAACAAACAAACTTAAGACAACGAACCGTAGTGATTGTAATTCAGAGGTCAGTCATTTAAAAACATCTGTAAATGAAATACAACAACGGGTTTATCATTCGTTGTTACCATCTGAAATACAACAACGGGTTTATCATTCGTTGTTACCATCTTAAATACAATAACGGGTTTATCATTCGTTGTTACCATCTTAAATACAACAACGGGTTTATCATTCGTTGTTACCATCTTAAATACAACAACGGGTTTATCATTCGTTGTTACCATCTTAAATACAACAAGGGGTATATCATTCGTTGTTACCATCTTAAATACAACAAGGGGTTTATCATTCGTTGTTACCATCTTAAATACAACAAGGGGTTTATCATTCGTTGTTACCATCTTAAATACAACAACGGGTTTATCATTCGTTGTTACCATCTTAAATACAACAACGGGTTTATCATTCGTTGTTACATGTACCATCTTAAATACAACAACGGGTTTATCATTCGTTGTTACCATCTTAAATACAACAACGGGTTTATCATTCGTTGTTACCATCTTAAATACAACAAGGGGTTTATCATTGGTTGTTACCATCTTAAATACAACAACGGGTTTAACATTCGTTGTTACCATCTTAAATACAACAACGGGTTTATCATTCGTTGTTACCATCTTAAATACAACAACGGGTTTATCATTCGTTGTTACCATCTTAAATACAACAACGGGTTTATCATTCGTTGTTACCATCTTAAATACAACAACGGGTTTAACATTCGTTGTTACCATCTTAAATACAACAACGGGTTTATCATTCGTTGTTACCATCTTGAATACAACAACGGGTTTATCATTCGTTGTTACCATCTTAAATAGACAGGAGAGTGAATTACGTGTAAACATCGCGAAACAAGGACTCTCTATAATCATGATAACACAAACTTGATTTAATAAACTACTGGTGTCTGTGTAATACAAGTAATATAAATGAAATTGTTAACAGGAAGCAATTCACTATGAAGTACGCGCGATGTCCGTACCTCATTGGAAAATCGGTGTAGTTGGCAAGATGCAAGTCCAAAATATATAATTTTTTGATATCATATTTATTGCTTTTGTACGTATTTTAAAAAGAAATATGTTTTTTTTAAATAAAAACGAAAAAAATAATTGGTTGAAACTATGTTTTATGCTGCATGCGACAAGCTTCATTTTTAAAAAACGGCTATTTTTAGGCTGTCCCGCGTAACATATTTCATTTATTGTAACCACTAAAGTATGATTTTCGTATAAACTATTTAATATTTTGAAAAACGTTTTTTTCCATTACTTAACAGAAAGGTTCCTTTAGTCTTTTATGCATTTTTAATGACGAAATGATGACGTCATAGAAAAAAAAGCGTTCCATACAACAAGGGCAAATCCACGGGAAAAAAAATGGGATTACAGATTTGAGATCATTTGAGAATCAAAAAACATTTATCTAAAATGGAAAAAGGTTAGTATTTGTATTAACTACATCAATGTTAATTTGCCTAATTTTATGAATTTAAAGACAAATATTCTGAAAAATGATATATAGTAATTTATGATCGATTTTTCAAAGGCTTACAAGGTTGCTGCACCGCCATTTTTTGACGTAAAAACGAACTCAACTCAAATTTACGTCAACTGTTTGCTTATCAGTGCTCTTATAATGGTAGACTTTTATGATTTAGTTAGTTTTGTTGTGTGTTTTGTGTCGATTTGATGAGTCATACCTTTTTCAACTGGTTTTTAAAGTTTTATATTTTATGTTATGCTGTTAACCTAAGTCTCAGATAAGGGACCCAATTGTTTAACCCCATCACGTTCTGTACGTGCCTGTCCAAAGTCAGGAACTTGAAATTCAGTGGTTGTCGCTTTCTACGGTATGTCATATTTGCTTTTTTTTTATCGTTTTCTCCATACATCAGACCGTTAGATTTCTGGTTTGAATTGTTTTTCATTTGTCATATCGGGGTCTTTTACAGCTTGCTTTGAGGTATGGGTTTTGGTCATTGTTGAAGACCGTGCGGTGTCCTATACATTTTTGTAATTGAATGTATCCACTCCATTCGAACTCTGGAGGATAGCTTCTCATAATGACATTGGTTATCATATCATACTATTAGTCTTAGAGCATTACTTAAAACGTTTTCATAATTTGATTTAATTTTATTACACAATTTAAACATAATGTGACCAACATTAATTATCAGAAGGTTTGCTAAAGGTCCCGTTCAACTTTAAAATTAAGCGTATGATACGCCCCCCTTTTTTTTTGGTATATTGAAATTGTGTAACATTCACCTGTCCGAAAAACAGTATAACGTTTCAGAGGTCCCGAAATATGCCTGTCCTCCAGACATGCCAGGTTCGGTCAGACAATATTGTCAACACCAGCTTAAATAATTGATCTAGCCAAACCCGTGTTAATGTGCGATAAGCGAAGAAATTGCAAACAATCTGATCGTTAAAGTCCCGTGAGTCTTGAACGACAGACACATTTTTTTTTCAAAATTGAATGGGAATTTTCTTTCGTCAATCCTATTGTTGCATTAACATTTCATGAGAAATTTTTTCAGCTAATTTTAGTAAAATACTAATTGTACGAAGTGTGCACATATGGGCGGATTTACGGACGGACAACGGTTTATCATAATACATGTACGTCCCTTGCGGTCGTATATTTTGTTAGAACATACTCGTCCAATGGAAAATCGGTATTTTGTCTTCTATTTTTTAAAGTACATGGCTTTCAATGCCCTATAAAATGCTATACATGAATGACTTTTCATTATGTAGCTTTATTATGTAAGTGAACAACGTACATGTAGTAGTTCGGGTTATTGGGTCATCTCGTGCTGTGCAGATTAAATAACATATACCGATTTGATTGGCCAATAACTGTTTTAACACATGACGCAATCAATTTACGTGAACGTTTTAGAAATGTAGACGTTATTCTGCAATCCACGGATCCTAGGAAAGTTTCTTGTAGGGTGAAAAAAGGGGAAATACGGCTTTGGTAAGTTTTAAATATCTCTTTATTTTATATTTCACTGTGTCTAAACCACACCGGCAAAATTTGTTCGGACTCGATGGTATCTAACATCCGGCACAATGACGGAACATTAATAGACAGAAGAAAGCTAGGTTTCTCCTTATTTTCTTATTTTTTTTATGATATCGAAGAATATAAATACACATACAACTATTTTCTATTGTGATATGCAATATTTTCTACAACCGTTCTATATTAATGGAAAAATAAGTAAAAATGCACGTCAAAATGACGAATTGAGTGAACCTTGCCTCGAAATTGTTTAATGTCTCTTTAAATTGTTCACATTGTACGGAAAGAAAGGTACGGGAAGATAGATATTGACACGGAGATTGCAAATTTAGTTATTATGAGCATCTCAATAATTGTAACTCTGTGTATGGAACGAAAGAAATGGGTCATGTCAAAATGGAACTGGCCGGTTTCGTCAATGTATACAACCCGGTTTCGTCGTAGATTTCAAAATGCACTAGAACACACCCGCGAAATCGCGGGCATTTTAAAAGAGCGTAGTTTTAAGTATGTAAAGTGTTGTTGGAAGAATATTGTAAAATATTGAATGACTGTAGAATTTCAGCAAAAGTATCATAGGTTATTGGGGACAGGAAAATGTTTTTTTTTTTTTTTTTATCCCTACTCCTTTATTTCCAATTAAAATTCCCAATTTTTGGTTTTCTATCAATTTCAATATGAACATACATTTAGTATGTTATGAACATTTAAGAAAGGAGCCTGTAATTCAGTGGTTGTCGTTTGTTTATGTGTTACAGATTTGTCACGGTTTCGTTCATTTTTTGTACATAAATAAGGCTGCTAGTTTTCTCGATTGAATTGTTTTACATTGTCATTTCGGGGCCTTTTTAAACCAAAATTGATTGATTATATAGGGAATCACTGAAGCTTGACAGGAGTAGCCCCCCCCCCCCCCCCTTTAAGGTCAGTCAGCCCCCAGTTACAAAAAGTTCTGGATTCGCGACTGTTTTGTAAAAGCCCGCCCCCCTTTCGTGTGAAAAAAATGATTGAATATGTAGGGAATCACTGAAGCGTGACTGGAGCAGGCCCCCTAAGGTCAGTCATCCCCCCATTTACAAAGAGTTCTGGATCCGCCACTGTTTTGTAAAAGATTTAATGACTGGAGAATTTCAGAAAAGATATCAAAAGTTCACATGAATAATTTTAGCGCTTTAATATCTGTATATTATGAACATTCATTACTATACAAATAAAGTGTATTTACTTTCAGTTCTTAGTTTGCTAATCGATCCATGGTGGTCATTGATACAGTATACACACTCTCTCTGTTTAATAAACTCTGTGACCGCCGTGGATTGTAAACTTGAAAATACACTTTATTCGAAGTATACATGTATGTTCACAGTATACAGAAAAATGCAAACCGGAAGTCTAATCTGACTTAAAATTTCGTCCAATGACGGGACAATATCCGGATGCCATTTTTCTCGTTTTTCTCCCATAATAACTCAATCTGAATAATCATATGAATGGATGACAAATGCGACTATGCACTGTACCTATAGGACACAGAGGCGTGTTGATTAATTTATTGTGGAAAGAAGAGAAGCGACACCAAAAATGAGGTCTTCTCGTTTAATAGTATAGATAACCCGGTTTGGTCAAATAAAAAAAATCATAATCGCATTACATTATAATTGATTATTTAACTTCAGCGTTCAAAATGAGTTTTGTGGGTCGTTCGAAAACAAGTTCGTTCACCGGACAGCGGCTTATTATTTATATGAGTCTCAGATTCAAATAAATAATAAGCAAATTCCTACTCTTATAGAACACAAATATTTTAATTTTACTTTGCATTCCGAACTTTTTTAACAGCATATTGAGATTAAAGCTCTCTAAATATGCGTTTTCTATATGAGTTATGGGAAAATATGTTGAACATGTTTAAACTTGAAATTAAAGTTTACGGTCTTAAAAATCGAAACACACAATTGATATGTGATTTTCTCGCACAAAAGAATGGACACCTTTATGTAATCTAATCATTCCATGTATGTAATCTTTTCTACCATCGTTAAAAATAAATCTTCTTAAGGATAAACGTTGATAATAAGACAAATGTATATGCATGCATAATCGACATAGAAAATGAATGTAGGATTACAACTACCATGCATTAAAATAAAATTTATTTATCACTAATTGTAACTATACTGCTATGTACAAATTAGTATAATAGTCTCAGGTCATCGATAAAATTCAATAATAATTATTTTGTTAACATTATTAAAAAAACCGAGTCTGTACTGTCGCCATTGTGTTATGATGATCGTACACTGACGTTGGTCAATATATTTTGACAATATATACGGACAGACGGATTCAGTTTATTTCAAAGTGGGCGTATTTCGAACAACCTTTACATACCGCCGAGCGTAGCGAGTCGAACAATATTTTGATTATTTTTTGCTTTACAAAATCGTTAAATACAGGAATCAATATAGTTTTGGCAACCGAAGGTGGGGTCGGGGCGTGCAACCTATACGTCATCTAGATTCGCCACTTATCTTATAAAGTGTATACCGAATTAAAATATTGTAAGAAATGAGAAAACAGGGACACCCGGGAAATCGGATTATGTGAGTTGGATTATGTTTATTATAATAAATGCCGAATATCAAGTTCTTTTTATCGATTTCTATACATTTTTCTCAAATATATATAAAAGTTATATAGGAAAATGATAAGGCAGACAAATATACAAATAAATCGACTTGGCCGATATCCTAATAAAACTTATTGACCTTTAATTACGATTTTTTTTTTCATTTCTTTGCGTTTTTACACGCCCGTCCCAATTTTGACAGGACGTATTATTGTATACACCCGTCTGTCCGTCCGTCCTTCCATCCGTCCGTTCCTCCATCTATCAGTCATTCGGTCCGTCCGTCTAGCTATCCGTCTATCTTTATGTCCAGCGTAAACATGTCGCACCGTAACTTGAGCTTATCTAGTTTTCATGAAACTTAACAAAGTTATTTCTTGAAATGGTCAAACGATTTGTAAACCTTTTAGTGAAAATCAAATTAAATCTTTTTGAGTTACAGAACTTTGTAAGTAAAACAGGAGTGTGTTTTTTGTTAACATGTCGCGCCATATCTCAAAATGATTTATCATTATTGCATCAAACTTTACACACTTCTTAGTAATATAAATCTTAACTTCTGCATACTTTATGGTGATGTTTTAAATTTTGTTTTTTAAGCGTTAATTAGGTTTTCTTTGTAAAAAAAAAAAGGGGGGTCACATACTGCGATGTATCTCAAAACCTATATAAAAAAAATATCATAATGTTAATGTTAAAAAAATAATTAGATATCAGTGTTTGCTATTGAGTATTTATATTCCATTTAAAATTAGTTTGAAGATCAGTGAAATAACGGATACGACTTTCATTAGGAAAATGTGTAGTACTATAATTACCTATGTAAATAAATGTAAACACGCCAAGTTTACTTTATAATACATATATATTTAATTTCTTTCGAAAGACAATGTTCAGATCCGTGTTAACGTTGCTTTTCATTAATTGTTGGTTTTAAAAAAATATAAAAAACCGGGTGATATATATAGACGAAACCGGGTGTTGTGTAGTAAACAACAATGACGAAACCGGTGTATTTTTATTTGACATGACCTATTTCTTTCGTTCCATACACATAAATACAAGTATTGAGATGCTCATAATGACTAGTTTTGCAATCTCTGTGTCAGTATCTATCTTCCCGTACCTTTCTTTCCGTACAATGTGAACAATTTAAAGAGAAATTAAACAATTTCGAGGCAAGGTTCACTCAATTCGTCATTTTGACATGCATTTTGACTTATTTCTCCGTTAATATAGAACGGTTGTAGAAAATATTGCATATCACAATAGAAAATAGTTGTTTATGTATATATATTCTTCGATATCATTAAAAAAATAAGAAAATAAGGAGAAACCTAGCTTTCTTCTGTCTATTGATGTTCCGTCATTGTGCCGGATGTTAGATACCATCGAGTCCGATCAAATTCTGCCGGTGTGGTTTAGACACAGTGTATTTAGACTCATTCTAAAATAGCGATTTAATGGTATATGTTTTTTTTATCGTTTCCGTTAACTTTATTCCCAATTTTTATTTAATTGGTGACGATTAAGACTTTGATAAATTGTGTACTTTCAAATCGGTGTATGAAAAAGAAAAAAAAACATAACTGCAAGGGTTATTGAGTTTAAATTAGATTAATTGCTTTTGAATTTCTTTCCCTCAATGATATGCTTAAAAGAACCGAGGAAGATGTTGTATTACCTAAATTTAAAATGTTAAATAAACAGAAAATACGTTTCTGTTTCAATACCTTTTACTCTCCGCAACCCCCCTCCCCCTTTTCCTCCATTTTTTTTTCTGCTGTATTACTTTTTAAGACACGTCCATCTAAATGAAGTCTGATTGATCTTCAGTTAATCACCCTGTTTTAAATCAAACTTAAATATGGTCCTCATTAAATTCGATCCAAAAATAGTCCCTTTATAGGAATAAATATTCAAAAAGTCGTTATAAATTCCATTGAGTCTGAACCTAATCCAAATCAGATTTCTTTTATTCGGATATTCTTAGATACATTTCTTTTTTGACAGAAATTACAAAAAAATGTTTTAACTATCTTTCTAACTTTAAAACTCTGATTTAGATTTACGTTGTACACAAAATATAATAAAATAGTTTATGTCCTAGCTTAGATAAAAAAAAAACTTAAAAGAATGAGAAACCTTTCTTTTACGTATTTTGAAACTGCAATGTTTTTACGAAGTTCAACTTTGTCGTAATTTAAAGGCAGATGGCGGATTCGGGGGTGGGGGCGAACAGGTCGTTAACCCTTGGGTTAAACAAAGTATCGTGTTTTAGCTTAAAATCGTCAATATTGTCTTTAGTCTCGCTACACTCGGCGATATTTTTTTAAATTTGATAGAATAACGCCCCTTTCAAAATCCAGGACCGCCCCTAAATGTTAACATACTTTAGATTTGAACTGTGCAGTATACATGTATCTGATGTAGTTAATGCACACCTTTGCTGTGCATTATCCAGATTATAGCACAGTAAGAACAAAGAGATTTTACTCTTGCCATGTGTTAAGTTCTAAATTGGCCAGACAACAATTACTCATGTTTTATGAACATTTAAAACTCTCGGCTACGCCTCAGGCTTTAAATATTCATAAAACATGACCAAGTATTGTCTAACCTATAAATAACTCTGGTACACAAGAGGCTCAAATCAGCGTTTATGATCGCTCATTTTGTTTACTTGTACAACGTTAACCCTAATCCTAAAAATGAAATGTTTTACAAGTGTGATAATTTTAGAATTCTGAGAGCAGTTTTAGAGAGTTCGTGTTTAATTCAAGCTATGTCAGTACTGCGAATATTCAAATGCAGAGACTGGTTGTGTATCCGTTCATAGAAGAAGAAACAGAAGACAGCGTTATCAATTTTATAAGATATACAACGGTCTTGCCGAAAACAATTTGTGTGATTTAACTCCTCAAACTATACAAAGTACAACTGTTTATCTACTGTATGGTGGCAATGATTTAATCTCCCCCTTTTGTAGACTCTCCTTTCCACATTCCTCATTTATTCCTTTGTTTATCAGAGAATAGAACAAAAATAATAATTAGATATTCGTAACCTTGATACCTTATCTAAGATTGTATTGATTGTTATTGTTAATTCGTTCTCGTACTGAATATGCATGAACTATTTGCCACTAAACGTTAAACAAACAACAATCAATTAAACAAACTACCATACGCGGTGGGTGGGTGGTTGGGAGGGCGGGGGGGGGGGGGGGGTGCCTACATGTATTAATGTTCTTGTTTCGGGGTGAGCCTACTCAATTTGAGAAGACATTTTCAAATACTTAAATACTTACATTACATGACTGTTTCACTATAATACGTTAGTTTGATTGGCTAACAGCAATCTCGCGTCATTCTGAAACTAACCTTCATTTCAACATTCATGATGACACAATAAAGTGCACAGGTAAATAAAAGAAAAACTTGATAGAAATCGTATTTTCATGATCCTAGCAAAATAAATGTAGTTATAAGTATTGAATGCTCAGTCTTTTAGCAATTTTATAGAGTTGTCAAAGCTTTGAGAGTGCGCATTATTAGAATGAACTTCGGTCAACGCTTTTATACCCAAATAAATTTACAAAAAGATGTATTCAATTCTTATATGAATGATAAGTACGTGTATGATGATTGCCTTGAGTGTAAATTGGAGGATGTAGGGTTATGTTATCGTTTATTTTTAATAACTGAGTAATAATATGTTGAGTTTTTATACCACCGCAAAATTTTTTGGGGGTTATGGTCCTCAAAGTTTAGGGATTAGGGGCCAAAAAGGGGCCCAAATAAGCATTTTTGTAGTTTCCAGACAATATCTTGTGTTTAAGTGTATGAATCTCTCTTAAATTATAACACAAGTTTCCATACCACAAATAAATGGTAAGGATTGACTTTTTTTTTGGGGGGGTGGGGGTTTATGGCTCAAACCATTTCGGAATAAGGGACAAAAGGGGGGGACTAGGGTTTCCTGCTTAATTGGCAATTAAGTTAATTTAAAAGTAGTGTAAGGGAGGTAATCTAAATACATTTAAAATACAATATTGTGTATGTTTGGATTTACCTCCCTTCCACTACTGTTTTAAGAAATGTTGTATTGTCTTGAGATAATTAGCTGTCAATTTATCTTTATAAGTTACTATAATATATTAATATTAATTTTAGCAATGATTAAGTATGTCATTTTCTATTTTAAAACTTTTATGATGTATTTAAATGGGTAACATTCATGGTTGCAAACTTCATTAGAAATTTGAAAAAAACGCAGGTGGGGGGGGGGGGGGGTAAATAAGAAATTGTTTTTTTTTTAGGGAGGGGCTCAATATGCAACAGCATAGTGTATTGCACAAAAGCAAAAAAAGGGGGGTAAGCATTTATTTTAGGGGTGGAGGTAGGGGTCAATTCGCAGCAAAAAAATGAATATAAATTCAAATCATATAACCAATTCTAAGTTCTTTGACTACAAATATTCTGTGTCAGAAACCTATTATGTGTCAAATATTTAATTACAATCCAAATTCAGACCTTATCAAGCGCGAATATTGTGTCCATATTTGCGCCAACTGTTCAGGGTTGGACCTCTGCGGTCGTATCGAGCTGCGCTCAGCGAAGAAATTTATTGACACATACATTGGTATATAAAGAAAAAAAATTTTGCGAAAGCAAATTTACAGATCTAACATTGTTGGGTTGATGTTTAGACGAGTTGTACAACTCTACAACATATTTATCCATCGGATCACTAGCAGTGATGGTTTAACATGGCTGTGTACATTATGTATATACAACTCGTCTAAACATCAACCCAACAATGTTATGATTTAAGTTTGATGAAGCATAATGCTAATACATTATATATTTCAGTTGTCATAGTAACAAAACAAAAAAATGATGAAATTATAACTTTTCAAAGGTTTTTCAACTTTCTTTATTTTGAATTTTGAATGCCTCAATAATTAAGCAAACATATAACTGTTATATTTAAAAATATGTAAATAGTTTACTCCTCTGATTCATTCAAGTACTGATTGATAGTCATAGCATTATTAGAGTTCACTTTGTTCTCAGTCAAAATTGTCAATCCTTCCATGCTCCCAGTCAGATATATCATATTACTATTAGTGGCATTACGGAAAGAAAATACCAGTTATTTTGCTCGCTTCATTTGAAATGTCACATCTTCACATATTATATCCTTGGAATAGGTTTGATCCACTGACAGCTGCTGCCTGAGTGATATTACTATTTCTTGAAGGACGTCTTGTTTGAAAATCAAAATCTTAAACGTTGATCCCTTTATATATATATATATATATACAACTCGTCTAAACATCAACCCAACAATGTTAGATCTGTAAATTTGCTTTCGCAAATTTTTTGTTCTTCCCTCACAGGGATTCGAACCCATGCCACTGAGATATTGTGACACCAAATTGCTTGCACTGTAGCCGTCCCGCTAGACCACACGACGACCTGGGCTTCACGATAATAAAGCTTTCGGTGGCGTGTGTTACCTTTCCATATCAGTTTTAATTTAGCGTCGTACTACAGTACATGATATATAAGGCATGGAGATGTTATTGTAACAGATCAGCTCAATTATCTATAGTAAAGGATCCTACAAATTAATGCAAGATACAGTCACAGAAAATAATTATATTTAAAAGTACGTCTGAGTCAGTGACAACTCTACAACAGATTCATCCATCGGATCACTCTGATGTAGAGTTGTCACTGACTCAGACGTACTTATTTGACCCGTTCATCCTATTGACTCTTAAAATTCAAGATATAAAAAAGAAGATGTGGTAAGATTGCCAGTGAGACAACTATCCACAAAAGACCAAAATGACACGGACATTAACAACTATAGGTCACCGTAGAGTCTATCTAAAAATGAGGGTAAACTATATATGGCCTTCCGAATACCGTTTCGATCCCTAACATCACTGAAGAGACATTTATTGTCGAAATCCGGATCTGGTGTACAAAATAAATATTGACACCTTATGTTTGTGGCTTAACATATTGGCCACTAGTTAAATGTTTTCTGTTTAGTATTAAAGTTACAATGTATATTAAGATTCATTTTGTTACATCTTGTGATCAATTTTATTTGGCAATCGCCAATGGCAGTCAGCAGGGTTAAAGAACATCAGTTGTTCGACCTGTTAGTCAAATGCGTTTTGTTTTTAAGAATATACATTTTCACTTTTTTGGTATTTTGGAAAATGTTGTTTGTGCCGTATTTAGACCCTTCTACAACGAAATTTGTTTTACATGCACACGTATAAAAATTGCGGTTTTTATCCAACGCAATAATAGGTTTTTAACATGTTATTGAACATATCATTTTTTTTTAAAACTTCATAGCTTGTTGCATTAGCATTCTTGTATTCTTATCGTCTGCATTTAACATAAAATTCTTGAAATCTCCTGATAAGGATGCTAACGTAACGGTACCCAAATTGCACAGAGTACCCAAATTGCACCTATTTAGCAAAAGTAGCAGCAAAAATCTTACAAGATAGATTTCATAGAGACTAAACAATTTGTATTTTTATGATTTGATACTAAGCACATCTTTCAACTTAAGTTAAACTATTTAAATATGCACAAAACGTTCACAGTATTTATCAACAGATGAAGTATTTACTGAAAAAGCAAAATGTACGGAAACGTCGTCATGCGACGTCATCAAAACGTCATCTTTTTAAAATGAGCAAATACAATATTTTACAAGTATCCATTTAAAAAATAATGAAGAGTAAGCATGGACTAATATCCAATTGTTAAAAATATTTGAAGAAATTAAACAAAAGCTCTGTTATTAGAATTTTGACAGTGCGAATTTAAGCATGGATGCAATTTGGGTACTCCTCATTTCAGAATCATTGATTGTTTGGAGGTCAGTTTAGACCAATTTTTCTATGATTCCATATGGAATGAAAATCAAATTGGTGTACCTTTATAATAAAGAAGGATACGGCTACAAAATAAACACAGAATGGACATTTTTGTCTTTATCATAAAAAAATGTAGATGAAAAAACTGTCAAAATAGGTGCAATTTGGGTACCGTCACGTTATACACAGTTAGGAAAAAAACTTAAAATTGACACTCATAATTTTTAAACACCCTCTTTCCCCTCCTTTCTAACAAATAAGGCTTAATATTTGTGTTATGTATTGTACAAAAACTTTCATATTTGAAAAATTCACCATGGCCATAATGCGAAATGTGTATTGCTACCTAAACTTGGAAATTTTCTTTTCTTATGCGGCGCTTCCTCCGTGGTTGTTATATGTTACGTCATGACGTCATAAATCTAAATTCAGCAAGATTTTGTTTATATTGACCACCAATATACATATAAATAGAAACATAGCGTCATTATACGTAAAAATAGAAACAAGGCGTCAGATACGTAATATAACCTTTGAAACACGTGATCGTCATATCCAACGAAAACAGTAGAATGCTACACCATATGTAATATTTATAAATATTTATTTTGAGCATCATGATTAGGTTGAATAGATAGTTGGTTGTTTAACATCAAGTGGCAAGTCAAATGCATATTCAGGACAAACTTGATGAGAGCAGACATGCTGAGCAGGAATTTTAATGTACTAGCTCACTAACAGTTCACACGTCATGTCACCTTACCCAGACACATTATTCTGACTCGAGGCTAACCAGTCTTTGCTCTTACTTTTGAATGCTGCATGCTTGGCGGAGAAGCGGCAAATACCAATTCTAAAATATTTTGTTTGACCTAACCTGCCATACAATTATTTAGTCAATATGAGTCATTAAAAAACAAGATGAAAAGAGCATTTTTTCTATTTTGACCATCTTGAATCTGTGAAATGTCCTCATCCTGCCTCTTTCTTTTTTCTTTCTTCCCGCCCCCTCCTTGCCGTTCAGGGACATATTTCAGGTATAGTACCTAGACATGTCACTCTTCATCACAGTTTCTGTTGCTTCAGCTGACTCAGGATGGGACTCTGAAACACAATCTGTTTGTAATAAAAACATAACAACAGTTAAAACACTCTTCATCACAGTTTATGTTGCGTCAGCTGACTCAGGATGGGACTCTGACACACAATCTGTTTGTAATAAAAACATAGCAACAGTTAAAATACTCTTCATCACAGTTTATGTTGCGTCAGCTGACTCAGGATGGGACTCTGACACACAATCTGTTTGTAATAAAAACATAGCAACAGTTAAAATACTCTTCATCACAGTTTCTGTTGCTTCAGCTGACTCAAGATGGGACTCTGACACACAATCTGTTTGTAATAAAAACATAGCAACAGTTAAAATACTCTTCATCACAGTTTCTGTTGCTTCAGCTGACTCAAGATGGGACTCTGACACACAATCTGTTTGTAATAAAAACATAGCAACAGTTAAAATACTCTTCATCACAGTTTCTGTTGCTTCAGCTGACTCAGGATGGGACTCTGAAACACAATCTGTTTGTAATAAAAACATAGCAACAGTTAAAACACAGAAAGCCAAAAAATAATCATTTCTTATAAAAGGTTCATACAGCTACTCTGAGGATAAGGAATAAGTCAAAAGTAGATTTGGAGTTGGTTAGGATGGACAGGGTTTCAAATTTGTTTTCCAGTGACTTTTGCAAGTTACTTGCTAATGAAGAATTTAAAATATTGCAACTTACCAAGAATTATTTGGAACAACTTTGAGGCACCAAATGAAATTTTGCCCTTTTCCGCGCTGATGTTCATTTGGCCATCAAAGAATTAGTGAGCACCCTAAACAAAAATATATGCATCTAAATAATAGTAATGGCAGATAGCAATGTTTGTTTGTGTTAAGAACACATCGTTCTACTGCATGGGTTGTTTGTCTGATCAATGAGAGCACCCCCTGTATAAGGAACACATGTGTTACGGCATGGGTTGTTGGTCTCATCCACGACAGCTCCACATGCATTAGAAAAAAAAGACAAAAATAATAAAGAATAGAGAATAATAGGCAAATGAGTTGTTTCTCACATGATTCCGTGACATGTGGAGCTCATGCATTAGGAACATATGTGTTATTTTTCTCGTCCAGACAATTTTATCTGCGTTAGGAACACATCGTGTTACCACATGAGTTGTTTGTCTCATCGATGACAGCTCAATCTGTTTTTTAAGAACACAATGGAGCTGTCATGGATGAGAGCAATAACACGATGTGTTCTTTTTGCAGATAGCGATGTCATAGAAAGAAGGGAGTGCAGTTGTAAGGTTTTGCATTAATAGGACCAAATCATGTTATTGCATGAGCTGTTTCTCTCATCCATGACAGATCCATTGTGTTCTCTTCATTTAACTGCATGGTTATCTGTTTCAGGAATCAATGACGATCCATCTGTATCAGGAACACAATTGATCTATCATGGATGAGACAAACAACTCGAGTAGTAACACAATGCGATGTGATGAATCCGAACGCAGTTGTAAGGTTTTTTCCGTACAGTAACACGATGTGTTCCTAATGCAGTGGCGTTGTCATGGATACGAACGAAATGCAGTTATTAGGTTTTTCCCATGCAGTAATACGAGGTTTTCTGAATACAGAGTCTAGCATATTAATCTATTGTGATAAAAATTCATAATATCTAATAAAATTTGTAGATTTAGCTAACAAGGTCCTTATATTTGTATAAAGTAACATTTGTTTATAGTGGAAAGTTGTCTTAACGTTAAATATGCTAAAATTAAAAATTGCTTGCTGGTCCTTCTCTGTGATTACCTTTAGATAAATCTGGTTTATTTCCCAATCAATCTATCATGAAGGGAAGATATATAATACAAAATTCAATCATAGTCTTTTTCAAAAATGATGAACGGTTCTTTATATTCAATTTGGTATGTAATCTTTTTAAACGTTTCAAATTTATGAAATTATATTCGTACATCAATGTTTTTGATACACCAATAACAAAAACTGAAATATATTGAATTGATACATTTTGTTACTATTCAAATTTATATCAGAAACCTAAACTTAATTATAAAATAATGAACATGTTAAAGGGAGACAATACTCGCATAACTTTTTCGAATTGGCACATAAGGGAACGGTCAAAATTTATCGTCACATAGGACCGGTGCAAAAAATAAAAACATTTAATAAAAGTTACAACCCTATCGCTTTCTGACTGAAAAAAAATGATGTCCTATGCCAACTTAGTAATAAAAAAGTTGGTGTCCTATCCTACTTTTCCAATGTATTGTAAATAAAAGTATACTTAATAGAGACATTTAACATATGTTGTCTTTATAATATGATCAAAAGCAACAGTTTCATGTTTTATTTTGTTGATTCACATACAATTACAGGCATGGCATTATCATAAATTATACTATGAATATAGCATTGAAAAAAAACAAAGACATTGCATAATGCAATCAAACCACAAATAGGTGTTTGTTAAACTGAAAAATTAATGAAGCTGCATGTATCTTATATAGAATTTTATCAATACCTTTAAACATTAATTATAAAAACAAGCTCCAGGAGAAACATGAAACTCAATAGCATTTGGTTGAATTCTCTATATATATTTTAACCTGAAGACCCATAGGTTGCCTTGGAATGTGTTTTTTTTTATTAGGAATGGTAATAATTGCTTTAACATTTTCCCACTTACAGAAAATGTACCTGATGTGACCCCCGAATTTTTGCTACTTTGTTGGATGATGTAATGTACATGATGTACATGATGTATGTTTGTTGCACTTCACCATATAAGTGAAATTAAATTTTACAGCAAAACAACAAAAAACTAAATGACATCATAAGCTTGATATATATCAAAGATAGCTGCATAGTTTGATGAAAATCCAAGTTGAATTTAAAAAGTTATAAAAAAAATTAAAGTGTACTTTCTCTAATTTTTGCGCTATTTTCACATTTCCTGACCGGTGTGAGAAAAATATTTCTCTAATTTTTGCGCTATTTTCACATTTCCTGACCGGTGTGAGAAAAATATTTCTCCTCACTAGTGAAAAATCCGTTCTCGGCAAATGATTAGTCGAAATTTGATTATGACGTCAAAATGTTTTGTTTTCTTCTCAATTTTCCTATTGTGACGTCATAAAAAAAAGGCGACCTTGCCTGATGACGTCGCATATAAAGAGCACAATTTTCTGAAAATCTTTGAAAAAGAACGATAAAAAGCATTAGAGAAACAGATTCCGACACTATAACTCGTGTATTACGATATTTCTCCACTCTCGACAGTTAAATTTTATTATTTAAAGGGCTCGGCAAGCCTCGCGCTTTAAATAATAAAATTTAACTGTCTCGAGTGGAGAAATATAGATTCTTACACTGCAACAAGTGTATTACGATATTTCTCCACTCGAGACATGTGTTCCGTTCCCAATGCAGATGAAGCTGTCATGGATTCCTGAGATAAACAACCGATAAAGTTTAAAGTGAGAAATGTTAACTTGAAAGTGAGCAATGACAACTTCTAACTGAAAAATATCCAGGTGAAAGTAAGAAATATCACAAAGGAAATTAGAAATGTAAAAAAAGATTGTTCTTACAAATATTTCGTATAAATTTAAAAACAAATCTTGTGCATACATGTGCATGTGTGTACTTCAAATCCAGAAAGAAACACATTTTCGCATTTTAGCCTTTTAAACAACAGTCAATGACTGATTGAAAGTTAATCTCGGAAAATGCAAGAATTAAGGATTTGAGAATTAAATTTATGATGCTGACCGTTACATTTTATACATACAAGTAAAAGTTTGGTGAAAGTTATAAGACAGCAACCAAACAATCAAACAAATTCAGACATCTAGAGGTCAACGTACGATCTTCATCACTGCTCCTGAAACTAACGAACATCTGCCGAAAATCAAATATGTTTATCACTTCTATTATAATGTTCATATAGTTTGCCATGATTTATTACATACATCCTGACATCCTCCCCAAGATCTAGTTTGTCCTTGGATAAGAAAAATATCGAAACCTTCCAAACCTAAATAACAAAGCTCTATCCAATGTTTACAAATTTTTTTTCCACATAGGGTTGACCTAAAATCCCAGATGATCGCTATTTCAATTACTTTTTTCGTGTGTCATCGGCCTTATATCCAAAATGTTTACTTTTCTCGAACATAATCTTTACATACTAGATGTACCAATACTTAAGACGTTTCTGCACTTTGAAACATAAATATTTTAACAAGTTCAATTTTGCAATGAATTTTCTTAAAATCCAAGATGGTTAACCACTGATCTGCAACCCATATGATGAAGACTTAATCTGTCGATCCGTTTTATTGACGTTTAGAGATGGCATGTCAGTAACTGCCATTAGTCTTTGTCGTGGGTTTGAACCCACCCCAGTGAAAAATGGTAATTTTCCGTCTATTTTCCGATTTCAAAACGACCTTGACAGGTGAACACTGACAAGACTGTGTTTTTTTTTGTCATTCAGGTACAACCCTATAGTTACAGTAGTCCATTCATGCTAGCTGGGAGTATATTGGACTTCAGTGTCTTGCTTGGGAATTATTATTGTCAAGTCAGGTCTGCCTAAATGTCCGTTTTTATGGATTTTTGACAAAACGGTGACCTAGATTTTACAGACTAGATTCCTATTGGCCATATTATACCTCGTTGTGTTCCTATACCACCTATGCATGCATATATGATAATAGTTTTTACCAACTGTCACTTCCAGTTACGTAGTGGCCATCAAAAGATGCCCACCCCCACCTGATTTTGGCTACTTTTCATGTTTTTCCGATTTTGAACTCTTAAACGGCTTTCAAAGTGCCAAATTTTCATGAACAGACATCTGAGAAGAGTTGATGGACCATGAACTGCTTGGTTGAAGTCCCTGCTATCATGACAGTTTAGTTGGGGCATACGGGCCATCAAGTAATGGTTGTCGCCATCACGCCTACAGGCGGGATTGGGGGTTAAAGGGTTAATAAAGGGTTAATACATGTTGATCATTGTAATTTTATAAAAAAAAGAAAAAAAAAGAAGATGTGGTGTGATTGCCAATGAGACAGCTGTCCACAAGAGACAAAAATGACACAGACATTAACAACTATAGGTCACCGTACGGCCTTCAACAATGAGCAAAGCCCATACCACATAGTCAACTATAAAAAGCCCCGATAAGACAATGTAAAACAATTCAAACAAGAAAACTAAGGGCCTTATTTATATAAAAAAAAAATGAACGAAAAACAAATATGTAACACATTAACAAACGACAACCACTGAATTACAGGCTGACTTGGGACAGGCACATACAAAAATAATGTGGCAGGGGTTAAACATGTAAGCGGGATCCCAACCCTCCCCTAACCTGGGACAGTGGTATAACAGTACAAAATAAGAACCAACTATAAAAATTTGTTGAAAAAGGTTTAACTCATCAGATGGACAAAAATACAAGTGGACGTGGCCGGGTACTTATACATCCCGACACAAAAAGACACAATGAACAGATCTGAGAGTACTCGCAGTTATCTGACCGCTACTTCAAAGCCACTAACAACTATTAAAAAATCATGCATCCAAGACTAAACAATCATTCCGTACACATCCAACATCCAATGGATTTAGTGTAAAGACGTCATAAACAGCCAGAGAAAAACATGACCTTGTGCAATGCCAAGTTACAGGTGTCGACAGATTGTAGATCCATGAATATGAATATGTATATAACATACTAGTAATATTTAGTTAGCTTTTAATTAAAGCTAGGTTCACACTGCCGATCAGATCAACTCGATCAAGCCCGATCAAGACAAATCACATGATCGGGAGACTGGTCTGACTCAATCGACAAGAATGTCCGGGATAGTCTACCTTGCTCGTCATTGATCTGACTTTCTACCTAAGAGTTTTTGACATGTCAAAAACATTCGAGTAAGGATCGAGAAGCAAGTCACTCGAGAGGAGTTCGAGAACTCGTCGAGTAGCGGTCTAATTGATCGGGAAAGGATCGTGTAGAGATAGAGCTTGGTCGGAACACAACATTTTTACAAATCAGTACTCGATCATTTCGACCTTTGCTCGACTAATGTCCGATCATTTCCAAATTAACTCGACCAATGCCCGAACGCTTCCAGATCAGTGCGACTTGTATATTTATATTATCCCAGACTAACTCGACCAATACCCGATACATTAGCGACCACATTCGACCACTCTTCGATCTCTACTCGGCCATACACGAGAACAAATGACTGCTACACGATTCTCTAAAAGTGTGTGCAGATCTGATTAACTCTCATAGATATGATTCCGCAAAAATATATTGGCAACATTATTTTTACTTTTGCAAGGAGAGGTAACATTTTAAAAGAGAGACAAAAGATACCAAAGGAACAATCAAACTCACAGGTCAAAAACAATCCGACACAGCCATAGCGAAAAGCGGTAACCGACGAGAAGACAAACAGAAGTCCAAATAACATAGAAAACTAAAAACTTAGCAACACCCAACAAAACCTGGGATGATCTCAGATGTTCCGGAATGGAGGAAAATCCTGCAATTTTGGCACCAGCGTATTTTTCAAATATTAAAGTAATTGTGCAATAATATTCGATTCGTTGTTAGACTGCTGATGACTAATTTATCTTTCAAAGTTGGTTTATAAGAACATCAATATTATATTTTATCTGTTTTATGGGTTATTTTTTGTTATGTCTGTCCGTATTTTCCGTTGTCCAGAAATGTTTGTAGCATAAAAAAAAAGATGTGGTACAATTGCCAATGAGACAGCTCTTAACAGAACACCGAATGACACAGAAATTATCAATAACTACTAAAGGTCACCTTACAGTCATTTTTTTTTCATTCGAACTTTTTGACGTAACTTCACACAAAAATGAGACGAAAGACAAATATTTTTTATTTGGTGCGAATTCTTTCTTACAGTAACGATACAAACTGTTTAGCGTTTGTTAGTTCAAACGATGCATTTTTTCTAACTTTAACATTAAATAAATTAACTAAACGTTTTCTTGCTTGTCATAACTCAAAACATTGTCTAAAGTTACTCAAAATTTCAATCCCCTCTAACCAAACGATGTATTAATTTCTAATCCTGTTACATTTAACAAACTATAACAAACGGCACACAATGTTTACCAAACTTTGGTTAGAAAGAAATGCACTCTTGATCTCTTGATAGATTTATGCAAAAGGTATTACTCCAGGGGATTGAAATTCTACTTTGAATCAAATTTTGGAGAAATTTGTGACATCTTTGCCCTCTTTTTGCAATATTTTTTTGGCAAATACTTACAGGTTGTTGCCATACAGCCAAAAAATATATCATTAACCATTCAACTGCTGGATAACAAATCTATGAAAATATTGCTTACATACTTATGCACATGTATTTGACAAACAGTACGCTTTTATTGGTAAAGTTTATGTATATTGCTGTCTAACATAAGTACTAATCATTTTGTGTTGTCATTTCCAAAAAAAAAAGAGCAATAAAACATATCAGTGTCCACTATGAGGAAGTTTTATAAACATTGGGTTCCTCTTTATTGAGTCAGTGCAAGTCTCTCTAACTGCCCACACAGTTGTCGTCGTGTCAGCCACTGCCTCACCTGGATTTCTCGGCACCCGTTGATGTCTACACCGACTTCTTCGTCTTCTATGCACTCTACAAGCTCCGTCACAGATATTAACCTGTCTCTCTGAACTCTTACCACCTTGCCCACAAATCCAACTGCTTTATTTCTTTGTAGATATTTTAAATGTATGAGTTTATTCGGACCTTCTACTGAATATAACCAAATAAACGGAGAATATGTCCATGGGACACCAATAATGCCCCAGCTAGTATACATAACATTATAAAGGGTCATGTTGGGACGAACGTGCGTACGGACGGACAAGGGTAACACTTAATGCCCACTACCAAGCGACAGGGAATAAAAAATCGGACGTTTTTATACTAAAAATGTGCATACCCGACAAATTCGCGACTATCACTACGACCCATATACGATCAGGTCGATCTGGTCTGGTCGAGATCAGGCTGAGATCATGAATATTTGATTTGGTCTAGCTTGTCGAGTACAGATCATGTACATTGATAGGAATTATCGAATAAGTATTCATTTTGTTGTCGGGACGGAGTCGTGGTGGAGTCATTAAGGAGTCGTGAATGGTCGAGTTAAGGTCGTGTACAGTCGGATGGCGGTCGGGTAGAAGTCGTAAACAGGCCCGATCAAGAATTTGGTTGAGCTTGGTCGTTGAAATTTGGACAATCGGGATCATCGAGTTGATCTGATCGGCAGTGTTAACCTCGCTTTACTGATAACAAAATCAATATTATTACCAATAAAAACAATATCCAATGATCTTATTACAGACGTGTAGAATATGTAAACTTTTAGAATAATTTAAGTTTATTTAAAGGAGCGACAAGTTTACATGGATCATTTCTATATTTCCGGGCACGGTTAACAACATTTCCGTAAAAATAAGGATGTGCTATCCCGTTTGAAATAAGTTTTCTACAGGTACAACCAAACTTCAAAACCAAATCTTTATATTTATGGTAAAATTTAGTAAAGGTTTTAAGTAACTTTTGGTTACGATATCCCTGGTTTAATAATTTACCAGTAATACATAGATTGCGTTCGTTAAAATCAAAAACGTCACAACAGACACGGGAAGAGCGAACGAGCTGTGAAAGAAAACAACGTAAGATGGTGCCAAAGGAACATCACCATCTAACAATGGAAAATTAACAATAGGGAACGAAAAATCGTCTCTTTTGTCGTAAATTTTAGTGTGGAGTTTCCCGTTTAAAACCGAAATATCTAAATACATGAAAGGACAGTTATTACCGAATAAATTTGATTTATTTAAAGTAAGTTCCTTGATTATTTAACGAAAAAATATCATCAAGATAACGGTAAGTGTTGTTGAATTTATCAATTAAATGCAATTTTGACGGGTCTGTACTGAGTTTAGTCATAAACTGCGATTCGTAACAGTACAAAAACAAGTCTGCTATTAAAGGGGCACAATTAGTGCCCATGGGAATACCTACAACCTGTTGATGAACTTTGTTGCCGAAACGTACATAAATAATATGAGGAAGGCGCTACCTTTAATGCCTGCTTTATACCAAGACAATGTCCTATATATATTGATTGGTTGTTAGTTGCTTAACGTCCGGTGGCAAATATTTCATGCATGTTTAGGACGAATGTCCTAGGCTACATTAACATATATTTTTTGTCTAAAATAAAATAAAAAGTTCAGATGGAAAATGTTTAGGGAAATGATTAATGTTTCAATGTTTCAATGAACTTCAAAAGGCAGTAGGGGGTATGGTATTTTTTTTAACAAAAAAAATATTCAATTTCCAAATTGATGAAAAAAATATCTGTTCAAGCAGAGGACAAACAAAACATGCAAAATATTTTGAATCCAGATCTTCACCAAAAACGATTTTATCTTTCAGATATGCAAAATGAATTTAACTTTTATATATCTAAAAACATTTAAAACTTCCCAAACTACACAGGTAAGTCTGTACACAGTATTGTTTTAGTTGAAAATTCGGTCGTATTTGCCAATTTGTCATGATAAACCTAAATACTAGTGTTAAATTTTGACTAAATGATTTATATCTATAGCGCTGTCAGAAGGGCTTTGGTGAAAAAAATCTAGTTTACTTTACAAGTTTTCATTACATATGACAGCAAAATAAAATTGAGCATGGAAATGGGAAATACAAGCATGTCAAAAATTTGTTTTTCGAGTAATGCTTTATAATATCATAGTTGTTTTCAACAGACAAATAATACAATCATATGTCTCTGTTTTCAAGAAGACACATTTGGTTTCCAGATACTTTAGTTTAAGTGGATGGATTTCTATGAAATTGTGCTAGAAGGTTCAGTACTCAAAAGGAAGATTAGAATTGATTTTTGGGTTATGGTACAACATTTTTTGGGGTGTTTTTTTACCAAAACTTTGGGTTTTTCTTCAAAAATTTACCAAATATTTACATTGATTGTTACTCATTTAGTATATATAGATGCAACTAATACTGGTTTTGCAGGAGATTCACACAAAATAGTGTGGTTTAATTATTTTATCTGTAATTTGCACATTTTTTCCTACGATGTGTAATCCTTGATAGTATCATGATAAAGAAAATATATTTGGTAAGTATCTTCACAATTGACATGCGCCAGTGTGCGTCAAAAGGATTTTTTTCACTTTAATTCCAAAAATTGCACTTGATTTTTTTTTCTCACAGAAACACATGAGTTATTTGGTAAATAAAACACTTGTCATTGTTTGAAACTTTCAGTAATCAAAATTTAGTTTAAAGCCTTTTTGAATGTTTCACTGATTGTGTGAAAAACACTTGATATAAAAATTGCATTATCTGCTGAATTATTGATGACTTTCCTTACTATTCACAAGGACATATATATCTAACATATTGTCCATGCTATTCTGATCTGAGTTTTTATTCATACATATACTGGCATGGCTAGTGCTGTTCCAAGTTGTCTTCTTTTTCTGCTTCTTGAGAAGTATTTGTTTAACCTGTTCAGTCACTATAAAGTGTTACAATTCTTATTTAGACGCAACACATAAATAGTGACCAAAAAGGTACTGCTTTCACATGAGAGAAGCTAGAAAGAAAAAAATCTACACATTTTAAATATTTTTTGTAGGACTATCATATAAAATTAATGAGATATGTAGTTAGAGACTGCTGCTGAATAGAAATGTTTGGGTTCACCTAATACCTGTTTTCAAATTAGTCCATATTGAAGTTTGAAGGGTCCAAAATTAAAATATGCTTGATTTCAACTGACATAAAAAAAAAATGGTGTTTTTTATATGCTAAATATACATCTGTACCGTGGTTGTATCAGGCTGTGCATGGCGAAGCATTTTATTGCCTTTAGGTTTGTTATTTTTTTTTTTTTGTTCCTAAAAATAAATTTGTTGTTGTGAAGTTGCTAACATGAGAGTACACAAATTGCACCTATATTGTCAGTTTTTTCACCAACTTTTTTTTATGAACCATTCTGTGCATATTTTGTAGACTATCCTTGTTTACAATATAGTTACACTAATTTAATTTTGAGTCCATGTATGTCATAGAGAAATGGGTTCGAACTGACCTCTAAACAATCCATGATTCTGTAATGAAGTCAGTACCAAAATTCCTTACATCATTACATGTTTAATTTCAAATCCTTAAAACTGGAATATAAACAGATGTTTTGTTTTATTTCTTCAAATATTTGAACAATTTGACATTATTCCATGCTTCAAATATTATTTTTTGAAGAAAAGGATGCTGGTAAATAAAGGCAACAGTAGTATACCGCTGTTCAAAACTCATAAATCCATGAACAAAAAACAAAATCGGGGTAACAAACTAAAACCGAGGGAAACGCATTAAATATAAGAGGAGAACAACGACATAACACAGAGTTAATTTTTGTTTTACATTGTCATATCAGGGTCTTTTATAGCTGACTACTTCTTTATCTCAGTCGGTTAGCGCGCTGCCTTGTAACAGCAGAGGTCCCGGGTTCGAGTCCCGGTGGAGACAAGCAATTTTGTAATGAAATTCGTGCTCTCCGGTTACATTGGCGCCCAACAATAATAACCCACGGTTAGAAGAATTACCTAGCCAGGTTAAAATATAAATATAAAAAAGATGAAGATATCATCATTATAGAGTATAATGACTCTTGAGGTGGGGGAAGTGTGACGGGATTGCTTCCCTTAGAAAACTTAGTAGATACTTAGTCAGCCGTAAGAGGTTGAGCTAGGGAAGTACTTTTTTAGCTCAGTCGGTTAGCGCGCTGCCTTGTAACACAGAGGTCCCGGGTTCTAGTCCCGGTGGAGACAAGCAATTTTATAATGAAATTCGTGCTCTCCGGTTACAAAACGTTAAATTCGGCCGCCATTAAAAAAAATAATCGTACGAGATTTCACGAGAGTGACGAAACTTTTCAGATGGGTCGTGTAGAGAGAGTTATCGTTCTTTATTCCAAAACGATGCCTCTACCATAAGTGCCAGCTAAAGCTGGCATATTATCAAGGAGAAAATTAACAGCTTCAATCATCTCATCACATCTCCAGTAGGTATATCTAGCATATTTACCTTTTTCGTTAGAGAAGAAGGCTTTAAATGAGTTGCAGCAAATATATGTGCATTCAGCTTTACCAAACGACCATTCAATTAAATAGGAAAACTTTTGTTTAACAAGATAGTGTGGAAGTGTAGTGTAAAGAGTAGAAAAATCAAAACTGTCAACAGAATCAAAAGGACCATTAAAAGCTTAGTTTCTTCAGTTACCTTTTTTAACATCGGACTCGAACTTCTTTAGAAATGAGTTTGCTGTGCATTTGTTATTTCCACATTGGATAGAAGTATAGAGAATGGTTAAGATCTCACAAACATGTTTAAAACCGCCACATATTTTCGCCTGTCCTAAGTCAGGAACCTGTAGACTTTGTTAGTCCCAAGTCAGGAACCTGTAGACTTTGTCAGTCCCAAGTCAGGAACCTGCAGACTTTGTCAGTCCCAAGTCAGGAACCTGTAGACTTTGTCAGTCCCAAGTCAGGAACCTGTAGACTTTGTTTAGTCCCAAGTCAGGAACCTGTAGACTTTGTTAGTCCCAAGTCAGGAACCTGTAGACTTTGTAAGTCCCAAGTCAGGAACCTGTAGACTTTGTCAGTCCCAAGTCAGGAACCTGTAGACTTTGTTAGTCCCAAGTCAGGAACCTGTAGACTTTGTCAGTCCCAAGTCAGGAACCTGTAGACTTTGTCAGTCCCAAGTCAGGAACCTGTAGACTTTGTCAGTCCCAAGTCAGGAACCTGTAGACTTTGTAAGTCTTGTGTGTTTTTATTTTGGTTTATTTGTATGTTTCGAAATTTAGTATAAATTAAGGAATGTATCTCCCTCATGCAAAGCTCTGATTCCTTTCACGGATTTGGCTATACTTTTTGGTCCTTTTGGATTATAGCTCTTCATCTTTCATATATGCTTTGGATTTCAAATATTTTGGCCACGAGCATCACCGAAGAGACATGTATTGTCGAAATGCGCATCTGGTGCAAGAAAATTGGTACCGTTAATTTTATTAGTGTGCATAGTGTCCATTTTGCTGAACTAGTATACATTATTATTTAGGGGCCAACTGAAGCCCGCCTCTGGGTGCAAGATTTTCTCGCTGTGTTAAAGAACCATTGTTTGCCTTGGGCTATTTTTGCTCTTTGGTCTGGTTGTTGTCTTTTTTTACATATTCCCCGTTTCAATTCTCAATTCTACACCTAGCTCACACATGATAATCTAGAGATCAAAATACGGACTTAAAACAGTAGACACAACTACATAGAAATTAAATCAATCTAGAGATCAAAATACGGACTTAAAACAGTAGAAACAACTACATAGAAATTAAAATCAATCTAGAGATCAAAATACGGACTTAAAACAGTAGACACAACTACATAGAAATTAAATCAATCTAGAGATCAAAATACGGACTTATAACAGTAGACACAACTACATAGAAATTAAATCAATCTAGAGATCAAAATACGGACTTAAAACAGTAGAAACAACTACATAGAAATTAAAATCAATCTAGAGATCAAAATACGGACTTAAAACAGTAGACACAACTATATAGAAATTAAACCAATCTAGAGATCAAAATACGGACTTAAAACATTAGACCTAACTACACAGAAATGAAATCAATCTAGAGATCAAAATACGGACTTAAAACATTAGACACAACTATATAGAAATTAAACCAATCTAGAGATCAAAATACGGACATAAAACATTAGCCACAACTTCACATAACACTACTGGACGAAAAAACGTCTGTCCATACCAGTAACAGTCGTTCTAAGACTGATAAGGCCTGTTAAAGTTGTAACAGTTGTTAAATTTCACTGCTTCAGTTATTTTGGAACTGTCCCAACTTTAAAAGTGTTTGTCTACAACATAAATCGACTGCAACAACGCCAGAAATAACTGCCACAGACATTAAAGGACTGATACAACTATTTCAAAGTTGTAACAGTTGATTTACAACTGTCCCAACTCGAAAAACGTTGCAACAGTCATAAATAAACTGATTAAACGCCTAAAGAGTTGTCACAGTCGTAATAAAACTGATGCAACTATTTGAAAGTTGTAACAGTTATTTTATTACTGTCCCAACACGGAAAACGTTGAAACAGTCATAAATAAACTGTTTAAACGCAGAAAAAGTTGTAACAGTTAAAATATAATAGCTTCAACCATTGTATAGCCTAGCTAATTTATAAGCGTAGCAACTTCAAAACATTGATATTCGTGTACACTTAAAAGTCACGGATACAAATTGTCTGACAGCCAGGCCCGGGATAAAGGTTAAATTATTTGTAAAACAATTTTACCGTGTAAAATATAAGGTTGTGACAAAGAGAAACAACTTTCATTCCCATTTAAAACATTAATTTTAGATGTATATTGTTTTAAAAAAATAGTTTTTTTGAAATATTTGCCGCTGAACACATTTTTGTATTCCTCGGTTATTTAGTGAATGTGCTGAATTTATATATTTTTTTAACACTTCCTCGCCATTATCTCTTCGAACAAATAAAATCGGAACCAGCCATAGATACCTGCAATTTCACTAGATAAAATATAACTGCCAACAGAAAAAGCGAAAAACGTTACCCAATGTATTTGTAAACCAAACGTATCTTTATAACTGAATTTTAAACAGTTGACAATTTTTAATATTATTTTTTTTTTATTATTAAATTAGTTAGGTGTGAAATCATTCATGCATACACAATTGTTTTCAATACCCGTAGTTTTACTAATCACATTACTTCATAATAACGCTAATATACATGATATACTCTAAACCTAACCGGGAACTCCTTATACACACACTTGTCAAACTTATCCCCATATAAAACTGCTTTATATTTTTTTTAGGGCTTATTTCAGACACTTATTCTGAGCTTTTATTCGGGGCTACATTTTTTTCTTTTAAAATTATAAATATCGCCGTATTAACCATATTGATTTCTATACATGTAAAACATATCTATATATAATCAAAGCTATTACGGACATTTAACACATCTTTAGCGGCTATGGAAAACAAATTTTAAATCTATCCAAATTTAATTTATTTTATTTTATCGTTTTTTATTTTAGAATAGTTCAATATTAACTCGACTTTGTACTGTATATTCTTCATATTGTACGGAATGGTCAATGAGTTCAATTGTAATTGATACACATGATACATAATAAATAGCACGTCAGCATTCACGATTGAGGTGAACAAATATTATCACTCGCGAGAAAAAAATCATATTTTCACCGGATTTTTCGCAAACAATTTACCATACATATTTGTAAATACTAGTAGATGGACATACTGTTCATACAAGACCCGACAAAATAACTAGCGCAAGTGAAAGTTCAAATGTTCAAAACAAGAAAACTCGCATTGTTTCAGACAGGAAAATCAAATCTTCTTTTATATTTTTTCACATCATGGTTTAGAACTTGATGTATTTGGTCAATTCTAAAGACTGACATCGGATTCTCTTACGTGGTTTCAGTTGATCAGATGTCGTACTTATTACGTTTATCCAAAATATTTTCCCATTTCAATTGTTCAACTTCAAATTATTTAATCTTGTAAATGCTTGTACAATAATGACATACTATTTAATTAGTAAAGAAAACTAACAATGTTACTAGATGTAGACAATATTCTGGGTCCCTTAATATGTTTTTTGTTCGGTGTGAGCCGAGGCTCCGTGTTGAAGGCCTTACATTGACTATATTGGTTTACTATTATAAACACCCCGTATAACCCCGATACAAATGAATCCGGACGTTGACGCGTTCGAAGCGATAAGCAGGACAACATTTGGGATGACAATAACTTTGAATGCCTCTCTAGAACTTATTTGAGTATATATAGATATGTCAATGAGCATGTTAGTATCTTTATTCAATTATACAGTTGTTGTAAGTTTTAGATATTGTATAAAACGTTTGATTAAACTGCTAGATGCAAAACGCACAGACATGGTGCAATTTCATACGGTTTACGATGTAAACAATGCTGAATATCTTTTCGTGCATACACCTTTGAGTATTAATACCTTAAACAATACTAAATAACTATACATTGAATTACTACGTGCCTTCAAATGTGCCCTAGAACTTGGAATAAACGCAATATCATACAAAATAAATTTTCTCTGACTGTATTGTTCGTTCCACCAAATGTGTCGCGTTCGTTGTGCGTTTTGAAATAATCACTGTACAGTTCGTTGACAAAAACCGTGACAAACAATTTCTTGTCAAGGTTGTCGAGATGGTGTCGGCGACCCTTTTTCTGTATTTTATTGTAAATGTTTATCTGTTAACTTAGTCAAAGTAGTTGAACTTAAAAAATCTGTCATACAAAGCCAAAATTGAAATATGTAACTCGCGTACATCTGCATGGAATGTTTCTATTGAAAATTGAGACTTTCAATGTTTTTCCAGATGAAATGAACAGTTAATAAATATATTCCAGAGGAAATAAAGTTTCAAAAAGTATAGTACAGTCATTAAAACTTTAATGACTTTCTTTTCACAATTTGAGGCTCTTCCAAATGCCGATGTTGGTCCAAATTCGCCTAGACGAAAGCAGACATACATGAAGGAGCTCGTTGAACTTAATTTGCCGAATGCCATAGATGGCATTCCAACTGCTTTAATTTTTTTATTACTTTTATTTACATGCGGAGCTTTGTAGATGTGGTGTGATGGCCAGTGAGACAACTGTCCATCAAAGTTTAAATGAAGTTGGCGTATAAACTATTATAGTCCAATGTACAACATTTAACAATGAGGAAAATCTATACCATACAGTCGCCTAAAAAAGGCCCCGATATGAAAAAAAAAATATGAAAAAAACGATTAAACTAACGGTTAATAATTTATAATTTATGAAATGACAGATCTATATAACCAATGCACTGCAAGATTCTGACGTTGGACCGACAAAACAAAGTGCGGCAGGTTTAAGCATGTGAGCCCCCAACCCTCTCCTTAACATGGAACACTGGTGTAACAGCACAACATGATAAAAAAGTTCAGTTGCAATTGGCTAAACTCAAAATGTCGGTACAAGGCACAAAAACCATATACATAAAATATCGACAAAGGAGTAATTGTAGTAACTGATAGTTATTTCAAAGCGAATTACAACTAAGAAGTAAATCGTGTGTCCAAATTGTTTTAATCAGTATATCCTACGCTTTTAGGTAAAGACGTAATAAAACGCACGAACTTGTGCAATGCCAAATATGAGCAGTATCGAAAGGATGTACGGTATATAAGTTCTCATAAGTGTGCGTAAATTATGATAATGTTAAGTGATGTTTTGATTTAACAGGTAGAGCAAAACTTTCTATATTGTGGCCAATTGTTTTTTTTATTTATGAAAGAATTTGGTGAAGGGTGACTGGGAGATATACTATAAATTATGATCACTTTGGTCTTTTTCCGATCGGCAGTAAAAACTGACTGAAGTTGGCCACCCATTTAGTTGTGTGGGATGTAACAGTACACAGTCACGTCCTGTCCGAATGGGAATATAAAATCCAAAGTCTCGTGTAAAGAGAGTACCTCGCTAACTACACAGTACTAACCCCTGCAAAAACTTCAAGAGAGGTCTATAAATAGCCTGTTGAAAGGCACCATTTGTGTCTTTATGAAATATACATCATTTTATCCAGTGGCAATCCAAAAGTCCCTGACGTAATTCCGGAGGGTCTCCTCACAGGACTTACATGTATGTGTTGCTTCTTTGTGCTTATCCTGAACATGCATGGCATATTTGCAAGTGATCGTTAAGCAACCAACAATCAGCCATTACGTACGCGTGTCATAAACAAATAAAAGGGTCTATTGTTAAGTACCAACAGTAAAGAAGAAACACATCAAATGTCTAAGGTTAGGTTGGTGATTGATGCTTTGCTAACCCATAATTTACCAATGACGCCAAGGGTAACTGGGGATTATAAATATGGTCCCTGTGGTCTTCTGTGAAATTAATCAAAATTTGAATGAAATGCATATGGGTGAGTATAGACTTTAAAGGTGTTTATAATAACCAGAATGACCTGACCAATCATTTAGATTTTTGCACCACAGTAGAAAGACTGTAATGTTCGAGGAATTTAAGCATTATCTTTATACCATAAAAATTAAACAAACACAAAAACATAATTAAAGAAAGCAAACCAGTTAATATTGAGTGTTGTCTCTTAATCTTTATATCTTCACATTGAAGTAACTGTATTACTATTGATGGCTATCAGTTACATGTTCCTTGCATACACCTATTCTTGAGCCTTAATGTAACTCTATGGTAATCTATGACCACCTTGGACCCGCCTCTGAGATTCAGGCCAAAAAGGCTTAACCTATAATCCATTGAATATATTTGATTACTTTCTATATCAAATAGAAGATGCGGTATTGAAACAGCTCTTCGCAAGAGACCAAACGAAACAAAAATGAACAACTATAGGTCACCGTACGCCTTTTAAGGTTCATGTGGACCCTATGGCTAAAATGGCCGTATTTTTATCTCAAAATTTTCTCTGAGTACAGGCACCCCTGTGTATCTGGAAAAGTTTTAAGGCATAGCATGCCCTAGATAAATAGAATTCAAATGCATTGTATGATTTAGAAAATTCATAACTTAAATGGATTTTGCCGTACACTTTTTTTCGTATCTGCAGAAGATGATAAAATTAACAAACAGTTGAGTTTACCTTGATATTGTCCACTCAGGTACACAGTTTAAATAACCAATTATTGTCAGGTATCTATTGTCCATCTAATGTCCATGTCAATTAAAAATGTTCACTTTAATTTTTACCTATGGGGAAGTTCTCAAACCTGTTTCCCAACTTAGTTTATTTTGGCACCTTCTGGAGGAATGAAAAAAAGTGCACGGCAAAATCCTGGTAAGTTTTTATTTTTCTAAAACATACTTAGAGTTCATTTATCTAGGGCATGCTATGCCTGAATTTTTTTACAGATGTGCAGGTTTGTCTGTACTCAGAGAAAATTTTGAGGTGAAAACACGACCATTTTAGCCATAGGGTCCACATGAACCTTAACAATGAAAGAGCCCACACCACTATTAAGCACACCGAAATAACAAATGTAGTCAGTGCATACGAGAAAACTAATGGCTCAATTTTTGCACAAAAGTCACACCGGTGAACAAAAAAATATATACAACCACTGAATTACAGGCTCCTGGCTTTGGACAGGCACATACAGAATATGGCAGGATTAAACATGTTAGCGGGCACCCAACCCACCACCTAACCGTTCATTGACTGTTGTATGGTTAACACTTTCAAATATGCTATGAAATTAGAAATCGGACGTGTATATCTGTATGCTTTGTCATAGTTGCATCTGTCGAGTTATTGTATTTTCCTACCAATTCAAACTTTTGTATACATGAGGATTTTTTTAAATGTAAAAATTTCCTCCAAGTGTTTTTCGACAATACAACTGACATTATGGGTTGCTGTCTGCATGTTATGATGGTAAATTATTATTTTCAAACATGCATATTGGTTATAATCATATCAAAGCATAATCTAATACATGCAAAATTCATTGACAAACGCAATATTTTGTCAACGAAGCGTACAGTATAAAAAGGTGTAATGACAACGAAGCGTACACAACATGAAAATAGAGACATTTTAAAACGTGTATTTTTTTGTTTCTAGATACAACATAAACAAACGATCTTTATAAGTTTGTTAATTTATACTATGAAGTTTTCAAAAATGTAAGTTTTAAAAACTATGAGGTACGAGAAACATTAAGTTTTGAATGTTTAAAAATACCAAGCACGTTTTATCATTGATATCGTCGTGCGTTTTTTTATTTTTGTATAAAAAAATGTCACATTTTTGAAAAACCTTTTAGTAACTCATAAGTATTATTGCAAATAATATATTGGCGCAAAATATACGAAGAATAGATATTGGATTGTCTTTAAAAGTATGAATTCCTTACTGTCTGAACTCAGTGCTATACGGTGTGCTCAACTCGAACGCGTCAACGTCCGGTTTCATCTGTATCGGGGTTATACAGGGTGATAAATTGTTATTTGAATGGAGAGTTGTCTCATTGGCACACACACCCAATCTTCCTTTATCTATGACAGTACAGTAATGGAAATTTTAAAAATGGTCACATTTATAAATTACGAAAATGGGTCCCATATTCTGAATTCATATATACACCTTAGAAAAAACAAGTGAAACTGCGAGCTACAGTTACTGCTCACTGATGATACCCCGCCGCAAGTGGATAATATAAATAGTGTAAAAATATGCAAGTGTTCGGTAAACAGGAAATTGTCGAGTGATGAATCTGAAAACGCATCGCACGGTATAGCTGACTTAAATAAATCCTGAAACCAAATTTCAGAAATCCTTATATTGTAGTTCTTGAGAAAAGTGTGACGAAAATTTTCAACCTGGCTTTCATGTGTAAAATCATACAAGTGTTCAGTTAACAGAAAGTTGTCAAGTGATCAATCTGAAAACGCATCACAAGATATACCCGACTTAGATAAACCCTGAAACCAAACTTCAGAAATCCTTGTATTGTAGTTCCTGAGAAAAATGCAACAAAAATATTCATGGAAGGGACTGACTGACGGACGGACTGATGGACAGACAGAGGTAAAACTGTCAACCCCCCTTTTTTTAAAGTGGGGGTATACAAATACACAGATTCAGTGACTTGTGACTCGTTTCATCCCGGATGGCAACTATTAAAGAACCTACCAAGTGTATTCATTGTAAATTGTTTTTGTCCTGAACATGCATGTAATATTTGCTACTGGACAATAGCAAATTAAAACCCCAAAAATATGCTTCCAAACATAAATATTATAATTAAATTACAACAAACAGCTCACTATTAGAGCATTAGGACGGTACGCACAGTATTGGTGAACCCTACTAGTTCCGCGTTTTTTCTTCCTATTTTTAGCATGCCTTATTAGAATAAATGAAAACTGGTATGATATGTTATGTCTAAACATAGACTATAGTTTTATAGTAATATCTTTAAAATAATAAAATTATAACATAAAATTAAATCAAATAACACTCAAGGGAACAAAACGTCAAAAAATATGAGCGTAACTTGTAACATGGAAATCGAGTTTTTTTAGTAATTTGAATCAGAAAATCTTATTTTTGCACGCAAATTAGCAAGAAATGCTATGCGAAATTTTAGCACAATTCGCTTCGACGTCGCATCCGACGTTTTGGGCATTTTTTCAAATATTCGAGTTAGAAGATGCATTGGAATGTTCAAAAGATGATGTAACAAGTCATATGAAATAGGGGGAAAATTACAATTGATTCTACGGTAAGAAATTTTATGGAATGCAATAATATGTAAACGAAAAAAACAACATATATTCTTAATGTGCTTTTAATACCGTTTACAAATAGTACAAAAATATGGTTTGGAAGTGGAATTTTCTAATCGAATTTTAACTTTATGCTTGTCTAGTCCATTTTGTTACCGTGTGCTAAATGCACAAATAATGTACGTTTTTGTAAAGATGTTGTACATTCGAACGTAAATATAAATCAATTGTGTATCTTATTATTGAGTTTATGTATTGTTTTTGTAATGTGTTTTTAAAAGTCTTTCTCATATAAAAGGAATTTTGAATAAATAATGAAAGACAAAAAAATAATAAGAAAATCGAAATGTCTAGTCTGATTTGTTACCGTGCAATCTTGTAACGTTTTTCCGTGATTTTCAACGTAACGTTTATTTTACGGTGTTTATTTTGTCATTTTAATTTTTTATGCATAAACTACGTTCTTGTAGGCCAAAACAAATTTAACCACCACTGAAAGAATAAGATTAAATAAAGAAAGAAAGGAAAAAAGAAGAAGAGAACAAAAAGCGGGATGCTAAGATTTAGATGCAAACGTCAACACAGGCTTCAATAACGTTTTCTCAACGTTCCGTCGATGAAGTTTTCTGACGTTACAAACGTATCACCAATACTGTGCGTAACGTCTATACATGTATGACTTTGTAATGCTTATTGTGTTTATGGAAAACAATGGGAAAATGTTGCTTAACATCTTGGGTCATATATTTAGAAGGCATTTATTCAAAAGCAGATAGAATGGATTTGTAGAAAAAAACATGAATAAGGGCAGAAAATCACCTATTTAAAGTACAAGTCTTTGGTTAAACACAATATATTTGTCATCATTGGTGTATCAATGTTGCTTTTGTGTACATGGTATAAAAATCAAACTTGGGTTTCTCATCTAAACTTGTTTACATTGTGTTACATCATCCAATATGGCTAGGCCTGTTATAGGTATTTCATTATCACACTTATGCGTAACTGATTTTGCTCATTGTTGAAGGATGTACAGTTACTAACAATTACATCACTTGGCTTACGATTGATGGTCGTCTTATTGAAATTCATACCACATCTCCTTATTCTGGTTATCATACAGTATTCATGTTATACAATACCTAGTATTATCAAATGAATTATAACAATTGTTAATAATGTAGTTGTCAGACTTTTGTTATCAAAAAGCAGCTACATGTGTATAATCTTGCTTTTCCTACATGTATGAAGGTTTTAGTACATTGTACATGTACAGGTATCACACAAACTTTCCATTATAAATAACCTTTGAAAAAGAATTTAAGTCACAGTAAAATTAACCATGCCAGACAGATGATGTACACCCTACAAACTGACATTCCATACACAAAATTTAGTGATTTATACTGTCTGTGGAATAGACTTAACATTCTTAACATCCAAACCATGAAAATTAAACATTGCCCAATGAAACATGAAATGAGGTCATGGTCAGATGTAAAGCCTGCCAATCAAACTTGTACACCTTATGAATATATATCCAATAATATGCCAAAAATAGTGATCCTATACATGTCATGCATGTACATGTAGTTTATACTGTAGCATCTGAGAAACATTTGGAAATAGATCAAACAACAAAAACTAAGCATTGTTCAATGAACCATGATATTTTCATTGAGGTCAAAGTCCGATGTAAGTCTTGCAATTAAGACATTTTTTCACCGCACTCATTTCATACACCAAATATATATAATTGACCTACTTTTCCTACTGCTTGTAGTATTTAACATGTGTGAGAAACAAACTTGACAAATTACATGTAACTGAAGTAACCTTAATCACTGATCCATGAAATGAAGTCAGGATCAGGCCAACCTTGCCTGACAGACAATGAGACATACAATGTAAACCTTTCAAGATACCTACATGTATATATATATAAATGGGTTTACCTAAAATTAATCCATGTTATACATGTAAGACTTAGAGTGTATTCCACTGTCATGACTGTGACTGTTCAAACAGTAATATTTTTTTCCAAACAGTTACATGTTCATGTAGCATGATGTACATGTAGTATACCATGCAAACTAGGTTACGTGCAAGGGACAAGTCACTAACAGAAATGTCATAACATAAGGAAGTACCCAGGCCTTTCAGCTTCTAAAATGTATCTGCTGAAGCTCAAATACAAAACGGTACGTTGTAGTCAGATTGTAATACCAATTTCTTGCATGCATGTACTTCAACTTTTGTTGCAGGTGGAATAATAAAATTATACTTTAAAGTACATGCATGGTTTATTTGTTTCAAATACTTGGCCACTAACAATGACTAATCATGCTAATTAAGATCTTTATTTAATTCTAATTCAGACTTTAATAATTTAAGTACAGCAAGCAGTCATTTGACACTAAACAATTGACACAGACTGCACGAGACCCTCATAGTTGGTTAAGATCTTTTTACACACCCTGGACACGCTGGTGGTAGTTAACAATTGCAATGCCAACATAAACTTCAGATGTGATATACATGTACTGTTTTGTAAATTTCACTGAAGCTAGAAATTGACATTATCCATATTCATGATATTGTTATTATAATAAATCCACTAATTAAAAGTATTCATGAATTCAGATATGATGCACTATTATTAGTAGTATTCACTGAAACTATGAATTTTCATTATTCCAAATTGCTATTTCAAATGAATAATTATCCTGGGTATTCATGGAACTCAGAAACAATGTACATGTATGATTGCAGTATTAATATGCACTACAACTATGGAATTTTGTTATTCCAAATTCACAATTGATCATGATTGATGATAATCCCAGGTATTTAGTCCTCCAGTAATGTGGTCCTCCTTTTTATACAATATATTAAGTTTCCTATTTGTACAAGGCACAATTTTCTTCTTGTTCAATTTAATCAGAACATCACATCATCATCATCGAATAATGCTTTTATTTCAAAAACAATAGATAACTAGTATAAAATAATGAATTAATCCATTGTTTCACAATTTGCAGCTATGAGAGCGACTCAGTGACGTCTACATTTCCTATGCATCAAAGTGCACATGTTTCCTATGCATCAAAGTGCACATGTACTAGCAGGCATCATATTCTAAGTGGGAATCATGGTCAAACCAATACATTTTCAGTATGATTCTACAAAATAAAATATACACTAAGACTCAAGTACAGTAAATGTTTAACTAATAATAAATATATATAATACTACATGTACATGTATATACATTGTGCAATAATAAGAAAGTTAATTACAACTAGTATCTCAATTGTTTGTAAAACAATTGAAAGGTCTTTCCTGTAAAAGTAATGTTTTCGTTATGTTCTTTGTACGACCTTTCGTTTGATATACGACAAGCATACCTTCTGAAACTTTTCGCTTTTTACACTTAATGACCTCATCCGCTTGATTTTTGAGATCGGAAGTATGATATATGTAACAAATGGTAGATGAGCTTTCATTTGATATGCGACAACGCCATGTTCTAAAAAGTTTAAATTTTGCACTTAATAACCCCCATCCAACCATTTTTTGGAGGTTGGGAATTTGATATTTCAAATGTACACATCATGACCTTTCATTTGATATACAACAACCCTATTGTAAAAGAAATTATTTTTTTTGGACTCAATGACCCCATCCAACCAATTTTTGGGGGACGTCAATTTGAAATTTGAAATGTACGCTTTATGTTCTTTCATTTGATATGCGACAACCTTACCATCTGAGAAATTTGAATTTTTGCACTAAATGACCCCACCCTTCCACCTGGGATGAAAAAGAGGTTTAAAATTTTCATTTTTAAGTAGAGTTTATTGAGACCTTCAATTTGATATATCAGATGACCCCATTTGACAAAGTGCAAAAAATGATGCAATATCAACTATATAAATAGAAGTTATGAAACTCACAAAGTCAATGCAAAACATGAAAATTTCAAATTTATTTTTGGGTGTTTTTTTTCCATGGAATGTTTTTGGTATTTGGTTAAACATATAACTATATCAATCTCTTCAATTTCTTTAACATTTTAAGTGGTTAGCTGTTGTTGTTTCAGAAATACTTGCCGCCGCTCGAAAAATTTCAAACTGCATTATCTCTAAAACGACAATAGATATCTCAAATCTGTTAAATGGTAAATGATCTGCAGTTAAAGGACACCATTGTAGAAAAAGAATTGGGATGATTTCAAAGTTCACCAAGGTCACAATTAATCATCAAATATATGATGCAATACCAAACTTAAGAACCGGAAGCCATGGAGACATGGGACTACCACCATTCAACTCAGGACCACTTGACCTTTCAAATATCACAAGGTCAAGGTCATAGTATACTGTGAAGGTCAAGGTGAAATTTCATCATGACCTGACATTGACCTCAAATTGAAGGTCTTGAATTACTGATCATTTTTGCTGTTTATAGTAGGTTGATATATGTTACCTTCAAAAAGATATACACAAAATACTATACTTTTAAGAATCATCCCGTTGTAACTTTTGAACAGACAGTCAGACATTTTTGGACTGATCATATAAAATGTAGAGCTTGTCGAGAGGAACAATTTATACGCTGTATGTATGCAGCAAAGTCTTATCGTTTTCCTAATATGTAAGCTTGAAATTGCAGCGTAATTTTTTTTTGCACTCGGTGACCTTTGACCTTGATTGTATATTAAAGGTCACATGAATTAAAGATTATTGGTGAAGGTCCCCAGTCTCTACGACTTCTGGTTCTCGAATACAATTTTTCTAAAATTATGTACAATTTTTCAAGGGGAATAACTCCTTATAAGGATTAATAACAAAATGATTGTACATGTTCATTAACATTGCCATCTGTTCTTGTACATGTTGCTGTTTTCAAATCGATTCTAGCTTGAATACTTTTTGAGAAAAATGTAAAAGAAAGAAATTGATTCAAGGGGACATAACTCTCATAAGGGATGATGAAATCCTTAGCAGCCTCATATGGTAACACATCATGATAAGATCTAGCTATTGTCCAAATAAGGTCATGATATCTTTTAAAACATTTAAGGGGGGCCATGTTGAAAAAAATCAATAAAAGGGAGATAACTTCTAAAGGGGATGATGAAATCCTACAAAAGTTCATCTTGTAAAAGTTCATGATGAGGTCTATCGATGGTCCATATTTGGTCTTGATAACTTCAACAGAAAGGGGAGGAGGCCTTGTCAAACAAATGTTGGAAGAAAAAAAAGAAAAAGAAAAAAAAACGTTAGAAAAACAATAAGGTCTTTCCTCACGTAGGGGAAAGACGAAAAAAAAACGTTAGAAAAACAATAAGGTCTTTCCTCACGTAGGGGAAAGACCTTAATAACTGTATTTACCTAAAACTAAGGCACTTATTGACTGAAAAATTCTAGCACTAATACAATTCTTAATTTTCAAGTCACTATTAACAAGAAAAATAAATCTGTTAAGGGGGTCTACATTCTTTATAACTAGTGTTGTCTTTTTTTCCTGCATTAATGAATTTTTAAGTGTGATTGTGTACTTTCATTGAAGGGTTACTGTCTTATTGAGGCTCACACCATACTTTAATTCATCAATTCTTTAAAACACAACAGGTTATTTCTTTTGTTCATTTTAATTATGTTTATAATTTAATATGAAATATATTGATACTACAAACATGAAAAAGAAAAGTTTCAGGAATGAAAAAATAAAATAAATAAACAACTTTGCACTGTTACTATATACATGCACTAGATAATATTGACTTTACCTTTGTCCAGTGCATATAATGAATAAACCTTTGTGATGTAAATATATTGTTCCAAGACTTAACCATCCCAGTTAATGTTTTAAATCCTTGAGTTTAATATTTTTTACATCTTTTGTGTTACCCTGAATACTTTTTACTTATTCATTTCTTATTACAGCTTGCATTAAATAATGCTTTGCAGCTCAGACAACACTTTTTGTTTATTTAATTTAGTGATTTACCCAATTTTATTTTAATAAATCAATATTGAAATTACTTTTAAATTTGAATTTTTATATCCAAAATAATAGTATATCCTGCTGTTTCATATTATTTAAAATTATAATTTGTTTTGAAAAAGTTATCAAAATTTTAATCATGATAATTTGTGAAGATTATCATAAAATTATATCATTATACCAATGACAGATTAAATATCATCCCCAGTATGGAAAGCCAACGGGGTCAAAATTCTTAATTCGTGACTTGTCAATTCGTAACTTGTAGTTATGTAATTTCTAAATTGTTAATTCGTAAATTGTTAATTTGTAACTTGTTACTGTGAAATTCATAATGCTTAATTCGTAAATTGTCAATTTGTAACTTGCACCTTTGTAGTTTCAACATTCTTAATCAGTAAATTGTCAGTTTGTTACTTGTAACTGTGCAATTTCATAATGCTTCATTCGTAAATTGTCAATTTGTAACTTGTATCTTTGTAAATTCAACATTCTTCATTCGTTAATTGTCAATTTGTAACTTGAAGATTTCAAAATTCTTTATCGGTAAATTGTCTTTTTGTATATTGATGTTTTGTAACTTGTAACATGTCGATTCGTGAATTGTCGATGTGTGAAATGTCGAAGTGTTAAATGTCATCGTTATGCTAACGATCATTATGACGACAGGTGGCGCTCGGTTTTCTTGTTTCTACAGACTCATATCTTTGTTTCTACAGACGACTGCAGGTGGCGCTGTGTTCTAGAACGGAAACGGTTGCTTGAAAGAAAAGTCTGCAGGTGAACAAAACTACTGTTAAACGTCTAGTGCCTGTGATTAAGACCTCCCGTTCCAAAAATATAAGCATTTGTAACGTATTTGTTACTAATAGGTCCGAGACCACAAATATTTTGTAGTGCATTTCTTTTATATATATAGACAATAAATCCAAAAAAAATCCCACCTGCGCTTTCTCAAAATATCAAATTTTATAAATGTAATACAGTAAACAGTGTGTTGTACTTCTATTAGGACAAATTAAATCAAAATTATAGAAAACTTCATCGGCTCTTACTCAATATATGGACAATTTTATGTTAAGGGGGTCTAGATTTCAAGACCCCCTTAACCTAAAATTGTAAATTATAAACCTTTTTCAACTGGACCAAATCATTATATATATATAGCTACTTTACAATTCATTATCCAAATTTTTTGACAGTTTCATTTCATCCCTTGACTTACTATTAGAAGCGTAAAACATAGAGAAATACATACGGAAGGGGTATAAAAAAAATTGGCAAGTAACACACTGTCCACACTAGGGACGGGGCAGCCCCGAAGTTCCGACACCCCGTTAGTCCGACACCCCATTGGTCCGACACCTCACTAGTCCGACACCCCTCTAGTCCGACACCCAATTGGTCCGACACCTCACTAGTCCGACACCCCTCTAGTCCGACACCCCATTGGTCCGACACCCCATTGGTCCGACACCCCATTAGTCCGACGCCCCATTGGTCCGACACACCAACAGTCCGACAATACAATTAATTCCTACCAATAGTAGTAAGCTGATACTCAGAAACTTACTAATTTGTGAACCTAGTGTTAGACCAGTTTTTAGAGAGCAACCAGGGACACATCGATAGTACTATTATGTAAAGAGTTTATCTTTACGAGGAACAACATAATCTAACTTGCATACCGAAACTGTGAACACACACTTTCCACATCAATTAACATGTCAATTAACCCGCTATCCGAACGGAATTGCTTACCCCTCCATTGCGGGAGATGCAAACAACAATCTTCATCTTCAACTCATTTATTGGTAAATGAATTGTTTTAATATTGTTGATTAAAAATATACATTCATTGGTTAGTTCAACCGAAACCAAAAACTGTGAGTTCTTTCTTTCTGTATTTATTTGATTGTTTATAATTGTTTGTCCAATTATATAGATCTATTTTATTGTATTTGAAATAAAAAAGAACACAAATTCAGGAATTTTGCGACTTAGATCAAGCAAGGTATACCCCTAGAGTGTCCATGGTGTCTGTATCAAAGGCAACAAAAAAAATCGACCTGTAAGTATACAAGAAAAAAGGACAATACAAATGTTCAAGTAAAACAATCCCTATACATTTAGGGGCCAGCTGAAACACGCCTCCAGGTGCGGGGGTTTCTCGCTGCATTGAAGACCCATAAGTGTCCCTTGGCTGTTGTCTGTTCTTTGGTCGGATTGTTGTCTTTTTGACACATTCTCCATTTTCATGTTCAATTTGACTATTAACAGTCAGGGGACTTACTTAAATAAGTGATTTTCTAAATCACTGATTCAAGTAACATTATTTCCATAAAGGTTGGAAGTTACAGTTGTCTTTCTTTAATAATCACCTATTTAAGTAGTACAAATTAATCACTAGAAGAAGTGATTTAATCTTATTGTAGCTTTAAATATAGAATACTAATGATCCAGGGACTAATTATGTTTCTAAACTTATCAGAACCAACATCTGTGTTGTCTAGGATGACCAGGTCATTTCAGGTGATGACCTTGTACTGAATCTAGGATAATGACATAAAAATCACTTGTTTAAGTATCAGACCTCAATTTCCTTCTCAAAAATCACTTCTTTAAGTATCATTCTTTTAATAACCCCCACTAATTTCAACACCCCCGAACAGTGGAATTTTTATCGCGAACAGTAGAATTTTATTACATAATCTGAAAGATGAAACCTTGAACTTCACAGGAAAAATACTCCCACTGCTGGGAAAAATCTTTTAAGAAAGTATCAGTTCATTATGTAAAGCCATTATTATAGCATTTTTTCAACTAAAATAGAATTTTCAGTTAAATGATAGCATCAAAGGCATAAACCTTGCTACTTAAAAGAAGCAAAAAGTTCATTTTTTTTTAAATTTTACTAATTAAAAAATATTATTTAAACCTATGTGTTTAAAATTTTGAAAAAACTACAGAATCCCAATTTGTGACAAAACCTCGAATTTGCTACTCAAATAAGTGATTTAAAAATCACTTATTTCAGTAAGTCCCCTGACTGATTAAAAAAAATAAAAGTTGTTTCCATTTTGTGTGTCGCTTCCCTTCCTTCCACGATAAATTAATCATCATGCCTCTGTGTTCTATAGGTAACATGCATAGTCGCATTTGTCATCCATTCTTATGATTATTCAGATTGAGTTATTTTAGGAGAAAAACGACAAAAAAATAGTCCGGATATTGATTCCGTCATCAGACTGACTTTTAAATATATATAACACTTCCGGTTAGAAACATACAAAAATACAACTAATCGTATGATAGATAACAAATATGAAAAATAAATAAGCCAATCAGAGCGTTTTCGTATCATGGTGTTTAGATCGCAAGAACCACAATTGATCACAATTATTATACTTCCTTAGAGAGGACAGTTATTTTTCGCGTTTATCTACATATAAACTACGATTATACTACTTTGATATATAGAGACTCTCTGTATTCTGTCTACTATTTTCTTTGACATGTTTACTATTTAAGGGGTCATACCAGTTGCATATATAAATACATTAAAATCCGTAAAACATTGGGAAACAAGAATGTGTCCATCATGTCCATAGTACATGGATGCCACATCAACACTATATTTACGAAAGGAGGGACGAAAGATACCAAAGGGACAGTCAAACTCATTAAATCTAAAATAAACTGACAACGCAATGGCTAAAAATGAAAAAGACAAACAGACAAACAATTATAGTACACATGACACAACATAGAAAACTAAAGAATAAACAATACAAACCCCACCAAAAACTAAGGGTGATCTCAGGTGCTCCGGAAGGATAAGCAGATCCTGCTCCACATGTGGCACCCGTCGTGTTGCTTATGTGATAACAAATCCGGTAAATAGTCAAATTCGGTAGGTCACATTCATGAAAGGGAAGGGGATTGTAGTTACGTAAGGAACATATATACTAAGTTTCGAGTTGATTGGACTTCAACTTCATCAAACACTACCTCGAACAAAAACTTTAACCTGAAGCCAGACGGACGGACGGACGGACGAACGAGCGAAAGCACGGATGCACAGACTAGAAAACATAATGCCCATAAATGGGACATACTTTATTGTTGAAAGTGAAAGTAGTAATTGTCAAAAATGAAAGTAGGGTAGAGATTAGAGGGAGGCAGGACCTTTTTCGGGATGTCGTGATCGGGTGTTTTTAAGCTCGGGATTTGGGGATTGATCCTTACAGGATCCGGGAATATAGTTTCAATTTCGGCTTACGAATTTCTGTAAATTCTGCATCTCGGGATTTCATATTTTTATGCCTGGGATTTCGGGATCAGGACCCCTCCGACCACACCTAAAAAAAAGCCTGAGTTGGTCTTTGTCATTTATACAAAATTCATATCCTACCATTGGCATGTCAATAAGGCTCTCAAAAGAAAAGGCACTGATGGATTGTCCTAGAAGCATATTTTATTAGACTAATAATGGTCTATATATAAGCAGTTGCATTTATTTCATGTTTGAAGCGGTGCAAATTTTTGATTTTAATTTGACTTTTACCAAAAGATGCATTGCAGCAAAGGAGAAGAATAATTGTGGTCTAAGGCCAGAAACACGAAAATAATTGAAACAGAAAGGAAACAAATATCGGACTTTGGAAAAAGGGAGAGGGCTTTTGATACCTTTTATGATATTCTCCATACATAATATCTTTTACAAAAAATATCCTACAACAATTCACAAGCTGTATATATGCCCGCAATTTCGCGGGTGTGTTCTAGTAGATATATATATATATATATATATAAAGTTGTAGTATGATTGCCAATGAAACAACTCTGCACAAGAGACCAAAATGACACAGATATTTACAACTACATTGTATAGGTCACTGTACGGCCTCCATCAATGAGCAAAGCCCATACCGCATAGTCAGCTATAAAAGGCCCTGAAATGACAATGTAAAACAATTCAAACTAGAAAACTAACAGCCTTATCTATAAAAAAAATGATCAAAAAACAAATATGTAACACATAAACAAACAACACCCACTGAATTACAGGCTCCTGACTTGGGACAGGCACATCCATACATAATGTGGCGTGATTAAACATGTTAGTGGGATCCTAACCCCCTTACCTGGGACAGTGGTATAACAGTTCAACATAAGAACGAACTATACAAATCAGTTGAAAACGGCTTAACTCATCAGATGGAAAAAAATACAAGTGGACGTGACCGGCTACTTGTACATCCCAACAACAAATAGACACTAGGAACAGATCTGTAAGCACGTTTTTGAGTGTTTGAATTTTATATATCTTTTAATGTACGAATACAGTTTTCAATTATTTTTTCGTCCGTTCAGTATTTCAAGCATTTGCATAGTTACATATAATGTCATAATCTATGTGAAAAGTGTCGGACTAACGAGGTGTCCGACTAACAGGGTGTCGGACTAGTGGGGTGTCGGACTAGTGGGGTGTCGGACTAGTGGGGTGTCGGACTATTGGGGTGTCGGACCAATGGGGTGTCGGACTAACGGGGTGTCGGACTAACGGGGTGTCGGAATAGCGGGGCGACCCCACTAGGGACTAAATTCATGGACAACGAAAATCAAGGGACCACAATGGTGGCACTATATTGTGTTTAATATGAGGCAGGCATTACCTGTGAATGGGGACGAAGTTTGTTTAAATTATTTTTTTTGTATTTTAGATATTTGTTAAAAAAAAAAGATACGGAAATACCGTAACGTTTCCGATTTTGGTTCTGTTGTTAGGGATTTTACTTGTGACGTTATTTAAGTTATGACGTCATGTTCAATGTAAACAAAGAAACGCAATGCATCAGGGAGGCCTAACGTTTATTCATACCAAAGACAAAGAATGATTAAAAATGAAGTATTGATATTGTGTTCCTTGAGTTCCTATATTTTACTAGACTAATCAAAGTCTCACGACAACAAGACCGGAAGAAGGAAGTAGAGTTATGTGTTCTGCGCAGATCCGGAAATTAAAAAACACGACAAAAAAAAAAATTGAACGATTTTGAGTTCATTAGTACAATGAAAAACAGGGCTAATATATGATACCTATTTTAAAACTTTGAATAAGTCTTAAATCTATCATTCAAACCTATGGATGTGTTGAATAAGAACCACAGTTTTATATCTTTCTTTTATAGTAAGAGTAGTGACATTTAAAAATTTAAACAACACATATGATAACTCAAATAATTTTACTTCAATTTAAGCACTTTCGTACATGTAAAATATTTTATAATCAACACATATACATGGTCGGACAGGAAATGAGGGACAAAACAATTTTTTTGATAAAGGGGTCTAAATACAACATTTTTAAAACAAAGACTTACTGATAAATTCTGTTTTGTACAGACTACATTCATACAACAAAAAAGAAGATGTGGTATGATTGCCAATGAAACAACTCTCCACAAGAGACCATAATGCCAATGACACATAAATTAACAACTATGGGTCACCATATGGCCTTTAACAATGAGCAAAGCCCATACAGCATAGTCATTTAAAGGCCTTGAAATGGCAAAGTAAAACAATTCAAACGAGAAAACAAAAGGCCTTAGTACATGTAAATGTATAAAGTTTATATAAAAATTTATATGAACATGATGAACGAAAAACAAATATGTAACACATCAACAAACGACAACCACTGAAACACAGGCTCCTGACATTATATGTATATTATTTTGGCTATATACATGTACATGATATTTATATATTATATATACTGGTATATATCATGTATATATATATATATAGCACTCAGAGCTCAGACATAAATAAGTCTGAATCTGTTTTTGACTCATTGAGGTCTAAATTTGTAAGTTTTAGGATTTGTCTCCCTGTAATGCAAGACAAAATACGAATTTAATAAGTCAAATATTAGCCACCAAGTGAAATTAAGTTTTTTCATCAACATGAATAGACCTAAACAAGTCTGTCATTTTCTGACTTAGATAAGTCTAAAATTGAAAACACATTTTTATGATAAATACATGTTTTGACTTCTTTAAGTCAAAAACAAAAATCGACTTGTTTATGTCTGAGCTCTGACTAAAGCCAAATTAAACATAATACATAGTTACAAAAAGCATGTAAAGATCATATTTTAGTTTATCTTGTTTTTTTAATCAACAGATGGGGGATAAAACTACACAGGAAATTATCAAGTGTCTTGACACTGCTGCCAAGCTTTTGAGAGGTATGTTTTTTTTATATCCTTAGTGCTAATTCACATCTCTGATATGTCAAAAATGAGTCATTTGAAACCCAATGGTAAACATTTCAACCTCATACATTGAACTGAGGGTGAGATTACTAGTTTTCAACAAGGTTGGCCCTGTTGGAATACACAAATAAATCTTAGGTCAAATAAGTGATAATTTTATGCTTGTTTCCTGCTACCCTACCTGCCCATTAAATTTATTCTACCTAAACCATACAGTTTTATCATTGTTTATGAGCATAATAATTTTTTTTTACAACACTTAACATGCTTAAGAAAAAATGCTGTATAAGAAATTGATTTCAGATACAAATATGTATAAATGCATCTGAAACCCAATACATACATGACATAATTAAAGATCATATTAAAAACTCGAAACATATTATAGAAGTGTGTCAAAAACATAATCTTCAACATGTTTAAGTTAAACATGTTAAAGAATTAAACATTATAAAAAAATAATTTCCTGCACATCTCCCCTTTTATTTTGGCTGGTGACATGGAATAAAGGTATTATTTCTTGTGACCCTATGCAAGAGTTTTCTTTGTAATGTTTATCCAACTCTTGAACCAATGCATGTAAGAGACACAAGGAGGACAACTGAGTTGACGTACGTGGGTTCGATTCCCACCCTAGGCTTTCCAACGGTGTACGTACGGCTGGTGCAAAGCGGGCAGATAAGCTTAGTGGCCCCGCGTCAACTCTGTTGTCTGTCCCAAGTGTTGAACGACGACAAGAAGCGAGAGAGAGCCGTGGCTACCTAACCGGAGAGCGAGCGAACCCCTGCCTTCTCTCTCCTCGCTTGCCCTTGCTCAAATTTTCCATTGAGGAGTAGCCCATAAGACGCAGGCAAGCTCCACCTGGTCTCTCGACGATCGAGGGCAGCAAATCTTACCCTTGGTAAATAATTTTTACGTGGGAGAATTTTTCATCGAGGCGTCACAGGTTAGACATGGTCGGGCTACTGCAGGTCTCTCAGTCATCAAAGCAGGCAAAATATACACTTGTTAAAAAAAATTTACGTGGGTGATTTTTCATCTATGAGTCGAACGTTAGACGCGGGCGAGCCACCACGGGTCTCTCGACCATTGAGGCTGGCAAACTATACCCTTGGTAAAAAAATTTATGTAAAAAATCATATAATTTTTTTTCTCTCTGTCTGTTATGAAGTGAAAATAAAGCAGCTCATTAATTGCCGTGATTTGAAGCCATGGTTTATCAATTGTCACCTTATAGTAAACAATCAACAAAGAAGTGTGGATATCAAGCACGTGTATAACATGTACAATTAGATAATAGTTTATTCTAATGACAGATCCATGCATGCGTATTGCGATTACCGGATTTTTACAAGAAGGGTCTAGCGAAGGTCACTTTGCATACAAAAAATATGTCGGCAAATTGCTTCCTTGAAGCAAGCAATTAAAATAAAGTAAATTCTTCTAAATGTGGACAAACTCTTCAGAAAAAAGTATATCATGTATATGTGCATAAGTTTTATAATGATAACTATTCATTTAGTAATAAAAACATATGCATCATTTCTTTTTAATTTTAGGTTTCATACATTCATGTATGACTTTAAATATGCCAATTTATAAATATTTGTACATACATCATGTACATGTATATAAATATACTTGAAAAATATGGGATTATGAATGATGATAGTTTTATTATTGTAGGTGAGGCTGTGTCCCCAAATGATAATGTTGGCAGTAGTAGTCATGGTAGTAGAACTTCAGAAAATACTACTCACTCTGCAGAATTGGCTATACCCATAACAACTGTACATGTACCATCACCATCACCATCATTTCAATACTCTAGAGTTACCAGTAACTTGAGGAATCTCTTCAAGCCTTATGGAACAAGTAAAGGAAGGGGAAGAGGTGTAAACCTGCCACAGCCATCTGCTTCGCTGAGCACGTGGACCCACAAATTTATATGCCTTTCAAGCAAGGACTCTGTACGTTCAAGTTTATATACAGTCCATTGTATCAGTTAGAAGATGTCTCTGGCAGAAAAATTATACCCCATACATTATGTACAACCAATTTACATAGAGAAATATGGTTCTGAATGGTTCCGTCTTTTTGCAATTGAGTCTGTCACACATGTTGGTTCCCTTGTGTAGGAATTTCATTTGATAAAGTAAAATATTGGTTTCCTCAGGATAACTTAAGTTTTCATTGACCAAATGTTTTCAAATTTGAACATACATGTAGCATCAATTACCACCTAACACATTTATCAAATATTTTGCATTAGTGAAAATAATATACTTTACATTACTTTTAGGAAATCATTCCCAGCAAAGATGAGAAACGGACCTTATTTGAGGCTGGACTGGGAGAGAGGAAGTTAACGTTAGTTAAAACGTCCGATTCTCCTGATTTCCTCCAACAGTTAGAGGAAAAATTTCCCAAACTAAAGGGATGTGGGGGAATAGAACTTCTTCGGACATCATCCACCTCAAGATCTACACTCCAGCTGATAAATCCTGGACAGCATGGGTACACTGTGGAGTACCTCTCCAATTGTTATTTGGGACAAGCCACCTGCTTCATAAGACCCATACAGAAGGATCTGGACGCAACACCAATTGATGAAGGGGAAAAAGTAATTTATCTTATTGCATTTATTTTTATGCTCCTTTAACTTTTTGAGCAAGTTGATTTATACTTATCAGTCCTTCCACCAGTCTGTCTTATCGTCCAACTCTTGGTTAAGTTTTTGTGTTAAGATCCATTTCTCAGATATTAGACTTTATATAGCCTTGCTAAGTCACATATATTAAGTATTACAACAGAGTTCACTATTAATACGTTCACTTTGATCTTAACATTCTACTTGAGCAACTCTCTTGAGATTTTTCATTAAGGTAAATTTGTCATTACTAGACCTGGTATAGCATTGTTATTTCATTTGTGAATTGGTCTTGGGTTGTACAGCAAGGTTCACTATTAATTATGTTTTCCATTGAAGGCACTCAATCAAAATTTTTGAGAAATCTATTTTTCTTTGGAAAGTCTACATCAACAATCTACGTATCCTGGTTAACAGGAAGGGGAAATCCTACAACACTGTACAGTCCACCCTTTTCCTAAATTTCAACAAAAGCAGGTTTACGATTTGGTTCACTGTGTCCATTCTTTTGTTTGCATTGCCCAATTGATCACTTCTTGTTTTATAATCACTTGGTTTTTTTATTAACAGACAATGCAGACAGAGAAGTGCATGACATGTGGTAGGGACATTTTATTGACACAGTTGCGATCACATGTGAGAGAGGTTTGTACTCAACTATATTGGTTACATTATTGAGTGTTATTAACAAAAGTTCAAGAGCTTTCTTAATAGAAAAACAAGATAGTGTAGATTTGTTCCTTGGTAGGCTAAAATAGATGTTCATGTATCCATATGAAACATGGACATGTTTATACTAAAAAAGTTAAGGACACAATTTGTTCGAAATTGTGCTTTTCTATTTCCAGCAGCTACTTTGGATGATTTTTTTTTTTTTAATTTGAATACCTATTATTTGAATAATCTGAACCATTTTCAATAAAAAAAACAAAAAAAAATTAAAAGATTGCAACCAAAACAAATAATTCTTCATATTAGAACTTTTAATAAACTCTTTACGTCTGACTCTGAGTACACATGAATTCAACAAACAATGTGAAAAAAGGCGAAAGTACATATGTATCAAACATTTCACCTAGGTAACAATTTTTCATGAATAGCTTATTGTATACATTTCGAAGCTTCAAATACCCTTTTTATTTATGTGAGGGTTCATAAGAGCCTTTCTTTTAAAGAATAAACTCAAGCTTGTAATTCAGTGGTTGTTGTTTGTTTATGTGTTACATATTTGTTGTTCGATCATTTTTTGTCCTGCAACTTTTGTTTCAGAAAGCTCAACATAGGGATATTGATCCCGGCGGCAGCGTTAGCTTACTTCTTAAAAGCTTTATATTTATGAAGGCGGAAGACCTGGATGCTTCATATTTTGTTTATGGATGCCTCATGTTTCTGTCAGTCACATGTCCAATTTCCTTGACCTCATTTTCATGGTTCATAGACTACTTGAAAAAAAGTTAAGATCTCTCTTATTATAAGTAACAAGATAAATATATTTGGTATGTGCATACCTTGCAAGATCCTTATGCCCGTCAGACAGTTTTCACTTGACCTCTATCTCATTTCATGGATCAGTGAACAAGGTTAAGTTTTGGTGGTCAAGTCCAGATACTATAAGAAATAGGTCTAGTATATTCGGTGTACGGAAGGACTGTAAGGTGTACATGTCTAGCTGACAGGTGTCATCTGACCTTGATCTTATATTTATGGTTCAGTGGTTAAAGTTAAGTTTTTGAGTGTTGGTCTTTTTTTTTCTAATACTAATTGCAATAGGTCAACTATATTGGTGTATGGAAATATTTTATGATCTGTTTGTCAATCACTCAGGTTATATTTGACCTTGACCTCATTTTCATGGTTCATTGCACAGTGTTAAGTTTTGTGTTTTAGTCTGGTTTTCTTAAAACTATAAGCAATAGGTCATATATATTTGTGGCATGGTTCATCTGACCTTGACCTCATTTTCATGGTTTATTGGTAAATGTTTAGTTTTCTTGGTTAAGTAGTTTATGTGACAGTTGCAATACAGCTTTATGTTTAGGACTATCAACATAATATCAATTATTAGTAAAGAAGGCGAAACATTTCAGCGTGTGCACTCTTGTTTATATAAATAAGGGTGTGAGTTTTCTTGTTTGAATTGTTTTACATGGTCATTTTGGGGCCTTCTATAGCTGACTATGTGGTATGGACTTTGTTCATTGTTGAAGGCCGTACGGTTACCTATAATTGTAAATTTCTGTGTCATTTTCGTTTCGTTTGAATTAGATCTGGCTAGAAATTGCTTGAAAACTTGCAAAGTGAATCTATTTAACAAAAAATATTTTAATTAACTTTTAGTGTGGAAATGCAGATTCTGATAATGAATTACCAATACAACACATTAGTAACCCAGAAGAAACAGCTGAACAGGTAAACCATTTAGATTTTTACAACTTGCTTCGGGTGTTGCCATGGGCCCCAAAAAGATGTGGCATTTTTATATTTCCCAAATAGTACTCCAAGCTACACCAAGGTTTCATTTAGTTTTACAACATACACTTCATTTAAAAAGAACACAACGATTCCAAGCAACAGCAAAGCAGCAGGTTGCATTCTGTATATCTAGTTTTAAGACTCTAAATTTTTATCACACAAGGATCAATGTGCAATTGTACCATTATTATGCTGTGCTCTGTCATTGATTAAAAGATATTCATTTCAGAATTTTTAAAATAGAAAATAACATGGATATATAATTTAATTTTGGATGAACGCGTCTTCTCATTGGCTTACATTATTTTGTTATGAGCCCATAGACATAATTTAGTCATGTGAACGTGATGTCATCAATGTTTTTTCATGGTTTTCTACGGTTCTAACAATGGAATTTAGAATTAAATTATAAGAAATGACTGTAATATTTTTTCTGTCTATTCGAAATAACATAAAAAATGTGGTGCACACTGTTAAATAACCCGCTACGCACGTTATTCAGTGTGCACCAAATTTTTTATGTTATTTCTTCATAGACAGAAAAAATATTACAGTCATTCCTTAAATGGTATCCATCCATGGCACAAAATAAGTGCATTCATAGCAAAAAAAAACAAAAAGCACTTTTGCTGTTCTTCATCTCAAAGTCACAGTGAAGCCTTTAACATGAAAAAAAGAAATCTCACATCATTGCAAGTTTTACTTCATGTTTGTTCCAATTATTGTACATAAAGAACTCTTTTGCTTTACGATCATTCTGCATGTTGCTTATAGATTTACATAGTTTTGTTTAAATGAAGACTTATATTCCTCCCATGTTTTAACATATTCAAGAATAACATATACAAAATACATTTGAATAAATTTACCAAGTTGGAACAATGATTTTTGTTAATTATGCTATTTCCAGCCATGGCTTGATTTGAAATTGATATTCAAAGCTTGAAATGTTTCTTTTGTCAAAAACCATCTTTCTGGAATACTTTTTTAATTAAATGTTTTATAATAATTCTCTTTAACAGGAACTAGAAAATGCTTCAGTAATATTTATATAAGTTTTTATTTGTATAATAAATGTATACAATTATCATGTTATTGAAGACTATAATTATTTTTCAGTGCCTTGCACATGTTGTTGATCCTGTCAGTCCAACATACCTGTCTGAAGACCAGCCAAAAAAGTCGAGGAAAATATCCCAGGTTTCTCAGCTACCAGTATGCAAATTTACCTGTGTATGTCAACATCATTAATTTATTATTTTCTAAAGGTTTTCCCTCCATCTTTATAAATGAATTTTGTAATACCAGATAACAATTGGTGTAACATGACGGACCCAAACTGCACCTTTTTGAATAATTTCAAATCATATAAATATCAAGTGTTTAGTCTCGAAGAAAAATTGTTAGATTTCCACAGCTATTTTTATTGAAGAGGTGCAATTGGGTACTGTGACATTAGATTTTCATTGAAATGTGCAAACATGGGTAACTGCTCCTAAATTAGTAATTTTAAGAAAATATTGCAGTTTTTGGCTATTATCTTGAATATTGATATAGGTAGAAATAAGTTGTAAGCAGTAATAATACCATGTAAGATCTACCAGCAAGTAAAACATGAACAAAATTGTCAATTTATGCCCTATAAGGAGTTATTGCCCTTTACAGTCATATTTTATCAATTTTTCGTATAAAATTATTGTCATTTTTCATAAAAGTCTTCTCCTCTGAAACTGCAGAGACAAACTTAATCAAACCCATGAGTTTCATTGGGGTATCTTGTTTAAAACATGTGTCCCATGACCAGCCTTGTAACTAACAAAGCGACTTGACTGAAAATAGAACATAGCAGTCATATGCAAGTTTTGACTATTATTCTTTGAACAGTTATAAATAGAAAAAATCTGAAAGGAGCCAAAATGTTCAGAATAATAACATCTACCAATTTATCTCCATGTATGTCAAAACTGTTAGACAAATTTTTAATTGAGTTATTGCCCCTAATTATCCAATTTTACCGTTTTATCATTATTGACAATAGTCATGACTATAACATTTAAGAGAGAAACATTTTTTTTTCAGTTATGTCTTTTATGAATTTAGTTATAACAAATCTAGATAAATAAAGTTTTTTTATCATATAAATGACCAGCAAAGCATCTATTTAAAAGTAAAATTTTACTGATATAGTCATGAAAGTTAGTAAAGTGTCAATCTTCATATGAGTACTTGCCTTTAAATGCTCTTAAATTTATTTGTTAATTAAGATTTACATTCAAGACATTTATCTTAGTTTGATTTTTTAATGACAGGTTATTTTTTTGCAATGTTTTTTTTCATATATTCTGTAATACTTTTAAACAGCATCAACAAGACAATAACCATGATGAAGTGCAAATATATAAGTACGCATTAAATTGTGTTGTGTTAGGTTAAATAATGTTGCTGATGTGAGCCATAGGTATAGCCATCACTTGTCTTTCAAAGTCTTTCATTTGCAGAATTCTTAAAAAAAAAAAAGAGGCATTTAGGATCATTTTAGTACGTATATATATTTATATACTGTATTAGACTGGGTTTTTTTGGCAGGTGTACTATTTGGGGGCAACAAAATATTCGAAAAATTTAGGTGGTTTTTCTTTGGGAGGATTCTTAAAACAGAATATTTTAAAATTTATTCCTGATTTTCAAATATCCCCTACAATGAAGTGAAAATATCACCCTGCTAAAATAACCTGCTTTATGGTACCTCATTATACTTAAAAAGGACAAGTGAGGCACACCTGTGTTCACATTATTTATTTTAGTTTTTCAACTTTTTATCTTGTTATTTCATATTTAAGACAGGCCAAGAGTACATCTGTTTCAATCCTTTTACATAGTTCATGGGTATTAGGAAAGGCATGGTAACTACACACCCCCTTAAAAAATTACTAATGTTTTTTTACCTGCTAAGAGTCTAAGCTCCTGTCTGGTCTTAGATCAATGTTATGCGAAGAAAATATGTAACACAATATTAAATTTCAAGGCATAATTTTTTGAATGTTTGTGGTATTTTAGCTTATTTATTTTACATTTTATTACATATTTTTTCAATTTGGAAAGGGGGATTTTACAGACAGAAATGCAAGAGTGAATTATTTATTTCTAATACCTATTGAAAATTTAATACCAAAAAGAACTTTTCTTTCTATTTCTGATATTTGGAATATTTGATTGAACGAAACATAAGTATTTTGATTTGCCTGGCTTTGATTATAAATCAGAAAATTGATGGCATGCAATTTTTTTCTACAATTGATTGTATTATCAAATAGAATTGGTCTGTCTTTAAACAGGGAACTGTAAAATTGTATTTTAACCTTCAACAGCATCAATTGGTGATTGAATGCTAGCAAAGAAAGTTCACTGTGGATGCATTAGCATTAAACTGACATAAAAAATATATACATATACATATAGAACCTGTCATATGTTGTCTGATGAAAATAGAGGGAAGCAATCAAGTTTCTTTTGGTAATAGAATAGATATTACAGAAATAAAATAACATAATATTTATTGAAATAAAATTAAGTGGAAATGGGGAATGTTTCAAAGAGACATCAACCTGACCATAGAGCAGACAACAGCAGAAGGTCACCAATGTATGGTCAGAAGATATGTCAGACAAGCTATAACATTGGGTAAATGACAACATCCATGATGCTTTGATTAATGGAGTTATGGCACTTGGAGATAAATTAATCACATGTGTATTTATCAAATTTTCACCCTTTTTTACATGCTTTAATATATTGATTTGATAATGTTTGACCATGACAAGTTACAGGTCTGTGAGTTCCTTTTATTGCGATTTCAACCCTTTAAATATTTTGCATGAATAGATCATCTAATAATTTTATAATTTACATTATATAACAAGTTAAAATGTTAATTGAAAAATCATTAATAAATATATTTACAGGGGCTATAGTTATTGTCCAATATGCTTGCAAATGTTCCCTGATGCATACATTGAGACACATGCTAGTGTTTGTGGTGAAAGTACAGATAAGAAAGCTGCTAAGTCTGATGTAGCAGATGTTGATTTGATAACCAGGTACCGGTATATAAAAAAATATGTCCAAATTAGAGCTTGCTGTTTTGTGTGAGTTAAGGCTCCTTGTTGAAGGATGTATTTTGATGTATAATTGTTGACTTTGGAAAAATGTGACTTGCATAGAGAGTTGTCTTATTGATACTCATATCACATCTTCTTATTGAAATATATTAAATGATGTATTAACACGGATAAATCAGCATGTGCAATACTGAAAATGTTCCACTGTCGATATAAATCAATATTTAATATTGCTCTTCCAACAGGTCCAATACGAAAAAAACAGGGCCAATATAGAAAAAAGCAGTATTGGCCCATGGGATAATACAGGACATTCACTACCAGTTTTCATTTCATAAGTAGAAGACCCTGGGCATTTGATATGTACAGTTAATCATAAGGACAAATACTTTTATTTTTGTCCATCTGATGAATTTTTAAGCCTTTTTCAACTGATTTTCCATAGTTTGTTCTTATGTTGTACTGTTATACCACTGTCCCAGGTTAGGGGGAGAGTAGAGATCCCACTAAAATGGTTAACCCAACCACATTATATATGTATGTGCCTGTCCCAAGTTAGGAGCTCGTAATTAAGTAAATAAGTTTGTTTATGTGTTACATATTTGTATTTAGTTCATTTTTTATATAAATAAGCCTGTTAGCTTTCTCGATTGAATTGTTTTACATTGTCATTTTGGGGTTTTTATATCTGAAAATGGTATGGGCTACACTCATTGTTGAAGGCTGTACAGTTACCTACTTATGGAGAGTTGTCTCATTAGCAATCATACTACATCTTTTTAACTCAACTGACCTTTTCTAATCACTTTACAAAAATCTTCTCCTCTGAAACTACTGGACCAAATTTACCCAAAGGAGTTTAAAAAGTGTGTCAGATGACCCAGCCAAACAACCAAGATGGCTACCATGGCTAAAAATAGTACATAGGGGTAAAATATAGATTTTGGCTTATATCTTTGAAACCATAACATTTACAGCAAATCTGACGGGGTTAAATTGTTTATCAGGTCAAGGTCTATCTGCTCTGAAATTTTCAGACAGATCGAACAACCTGTTGTTGGGTTGCTGCCCCTGAATTAGTAATTTTAAGGAAATTTTGCAGATATTGGTTATTATCTTGAATATTATTATAGATAGAGACAAACTGTAATCATCAATAATGTTCAGCAAAGTAAAATCTACAAATAAGTCAACATGACCAAAATTATCAGTTGACCCCTTAAGGAGTTATTGCTCTTTATAGTAAATTTTTAACAATTTTCATAATTTTTTGTAAATTTTCATAAATTTTCCCAAAATATTTTCCACTGTAATTACTGGGCCAAGTTCATTATACATAGATGTATAGAGATAATTGTAGCAACAAGAATGGTTCAGTGAAGTGAGATCTTCAAACACATCACCATCACCAAATTTGTCATGAATTTATCTAGATTTGTTTTATATGCACATAGACCAAGGTGATCGACACAGGCTCTTAAGAGCCTCTAGTTTATATTTAAAATATATATTTAAGAAAACAATCAACTTTATCAAATAACACTTTACCCTTTTCCACCTAAATATTATATAAAGATTAATGTAGATTTATAAGGTGTAATAACTGTAAATTGTAACATCCTTTAAAGCATACATCTATGACTCTTCCTTCCATTTAAGAAAATTTAAAAAGGTACAAAATTCAGGGTTAGGAAACATCAATAAAATACAAAAATTACAAAAATTACACCTTTATTTCAATCATTTAGATCATTTCAAGATGAAGTCATGAGAATCAGGAAGGATGCTGTAGATGTGTGGGAAATTCCAGTGATAAGAAGACTTTTCATAAAGACAGCCATGGCAGAAATGGAATCTGCAAATAAAGATGAGTGGCTAAGGCAACTAAAGATAGATTTCATTGGTGAAGAAGGAGTTGATGCTGGAGGACCATGTCGTGAATTTTTTTCTCTTCTTTTTAGAAACACTCCAGTTTTTGAAAATGGAGGATTCTCACTTAATTCAGAACTGTTGGAAAAAAAACATTACATGTATGTAGGCAGAATGTCTTCCTTAGCTATTATAAATGGACATCCAGGTCCAAAATGCATTAACAATTACCTGGTTAACTACATATTAGAAGGCATACAGCCTGAATGCACACTAACTCAACTTGAGATGATTAGTAGAGATGATGTTATTGAAGCTATCAAAGAGGTAAGACAAAAAAATCAGTTTCTGATATGACTTTTTACATTTACTGAATGCAAAAGATCTTTATAGATTATCATGTACCAGTTGGAATTCAAATCAAAGGTTAAATTGAGAACATCAAAATGACTTGACCTTGACTTTAATTTGAATACTGTTACATATAAGAAGGACCCTGGGCTTATCAATTTTGATTATAGTTGAATGGCAGACAAGGAAAAAACAACCTGAGCTTCTGCGAAAGGCAAAAGCAGGATTCGTAACATCTGGCCTCTGATGGTCATTCCTTCCATCCTGTCCAATCAAAAGATTTCCCTATTTATCAAGGATTTCTTAGCTTTTAGGAAAAGGATTTTATATTTAGTCTAGAGCTTGATCATGTTGAGTTGTAAAGTGTAGACTATTTTTATACCCTTATCATAGTGAAGGGGCCATTAAGTTTTACCATTTTCCATCTGCAAGTTTTCCCCTTCATATGTCTGTCCTCAAGTCACAAAGTCGGTTTCTGTTCTCTTAACTTTATTTTGCCTTAATCAAATGGTATGACACTTATACACAATGCTTGGAACCACATTATTCAGATCAAGTTTGAATTTTGGTGGCATCACTTTAACTGTTCTAGGGTTATGCCCCTTTAAAAATGGAAAATTTTCTGTTTCCATTCTCTTACTCAAATTGCTTCAACAAAATGTTATTAGGCTTATATAGACAATTATTATTACCACAAACTCAGATCTAGTACAAATATGAATAGCTTCACCATTATTGCTCTTCATTTATAAGTGGGGTATCATCTCTGTCTCATGGACACATTCTCCATTAATAAATTTAGATCTTCATTGCAGTCACCCCCGTTTGCCAATAGTTTGAAATTTATCTACTTCATTTACATGAAAAAAAAATTACAGTTTTTATTTTGTCTACTAGGAAAGAGAGTTATTTGATATTTGATTCAGAGCTCAGTCAGAAAAAGCAAATTTGTATATGCCTGTTTACTTGACTTCCTATCCTGAATTTTACCAAACCTGGACAGAAGTGTCTTACGATCAAAAGATAGTATCGACAATTATTTTTTTTATTGTTTTTCCCTCATTTTTGCTGAGCTTGCAATTAGCAGCAAAAGTAGGCGAGACACTGAGTTCCGGGAAAACCGTTATTTTTTTTATTACTTACAGATTTAACGTTTCTGAGTATTTTATTAACAAAAAAGGGAGGATTTCTTATTTTTCAGACAAGTGTTTTGAGCAGTTTCATTAAACTTTGGTGAATGATTGAATAACTTCCCTGTTTATTTTTTAAATTTAATGTATTACTTAATTATGCACATTTTGTACATTATAGATTGATACTGTAAATGCTGACAATAAATATGACATCACAGAAAAATATGCTGAGCTGTTAGATTGTTCCGGTTTCAGGAAGGCATTGAACCAAGACACAAAAGAAGAGGCTGTAAGAGCCATGCAGAACCATTTTATTTTTTTCAAATGGTTGCCATCACTTCTACAGTTTATAGAGGGTAAATACTAATTTCTGATATCAATATTTGACTAAACTTTCGCAGATGCTTTATTAGACAATAACTTGTGTGTAAGTGTAACGGATCTTTCTGAAATATACCACAATTTTCCATATTATATAGGGAAGGCTGGGCCTACGTTTTGGAGTAAATGCCCTAAATGTTCAATAAAATTGAGAATGGAAATGGGGAATGTGTCAAAGAGACAACAACCCGAAGCTTTAAAATTTATTTATTTTCAACATCTGCAGTCATATAAAGTTGTGCCCTGCGAAGCATCTGGTTTCAGATTCAAATTGTGTTGAAGTGTACAGAATACTGATCTCTCTGAAATTGTAATGCAAGGTACCATATCACAAAGGGAAGGCTGGGATTATTAACCAAAACATTCAAGAACAAGGGAACAAAAACAATCAGATTTCTGGTTTCCAAACAATAAATTGTGTATGAGTATCACTGTATGTGCATTTCTCTGAACTTGTACTGTACTATAAGGTAACATACCACAAAGGGTGAGATAGAGTTTGAGGGTGGAAAAACAATAGGGGGAGGTGGGGAGTTCATCATTTTTTGATTGAGTATTGTTTCCAAGCTTACCCCAACTGTTCAGGGTTCAAACTCATTATAGGCTATGTTCTGTGGAGCATTTTATGTTTAATATTTAAAACAACATTGTACTTCTATGAAATAAAAGGTGGTGAAAGTTTTAATGTCTTATTTGTATAACATGAATTTATTTAAAATGTTATTTTTAACTATTATAAGCAGTGACCAGATGGCAGTAATGCAGGTCCATTCATGTATTTTGATCTATCAACACCTGGTCTGTTATAAATGTGCACACTTATTCACTTTATGATAAGCACAAGGAATTGGGTAGCACTAACTGATTGTTTCTCAGTTATTTTTACTTTTTTCAGGTTTTAAACTCCTAGGAGTTCTGGAGTTGTGTAGAAAGCACCCAACGGATAGTAGAAAGTGTTTGGAACCCTCTGATATCTCGTACAGTGAAGTAATGGACTTTTTCAAGCCATCCTATTCTTCAGAAAAAGAAAAGAAAGAAAAAGAAGAAGTAATTGTGTATAACTTTGGACAGTTTTTGAAAAAGGTGGAACGTAAGTTTAAGTCTTATTGATGGCATTTATACAAGCTTCTGTATTCAAAGTTTTAATCCATCGACAAAAAACAAGGCCACCATGGCTAAAAATGAAACATAGGGGTCAGATGCACCTTTTTACTTATATTTCAAAAACTATTTTGCTTTTAGAGCAAATCGGTTGATATTGCCAATGGTTTAATTTGGTCAAAATGTATCAACCCTGAAATTTTCAGACAAATAGAACAACACATTTTTGGAAAGCTGTCACCAAATTGGTTGTTTTAACGAAATTAAGCAGTTTTTTTATTATCTTGAATATTATTATAGATAGATATAAACTGTAAGCAGCACTAATGTATAGCAGAGAAAGATCAACAAAAAAGTTTAATATGGCCTCTTGTGTAAAAATGGCAGCTAAAATTTTATGCTCTGTCTATCTAATTCACAAGTATCTTTTGTCATTTGAAATTGTCCTTCCGTAAAAATGAATTGATAATTTACTTCACAATGCCAAAAGGAAATAACAATACGAAATGGGGGGGGGGGGGGGTCTCTTCTTATATGAAGGAATATATACATGTGTTCCGCTGGAATGGGTCCCTTTTGTGATACGTCAAATATATCATTGGGTTGTAACTTTAACTAGGAAATATATTAGAAGTAATTGACTACAGCTAATATCCTAATGTTTGTCAAGTAAAACTTTGGTTGGTTTGCTTGCTCTGTTTGTATAAATGTTAGTTTAAGCTTTGTAATTAACATTGACATCTTTAAACAATATATATAGGCATAATTAAACCTGAAAATATTATGTTTTTTTGATTGCACGTTATACCAATTACAATTTTACAATATACAAAGCAAGCAATCTAAACAAAGTTTTGCTCCACATGCATTAGGAAATTATCTGTAATTGTTTATATCAATGGGTTGCAATTAGTTTGAGGTAAAACCTTAGATTAACTAAACTATGTAGTAAAAAAAAGGTGCTTTTATTGTCATTGTATGTCTTGCTTTATTTTAAATTTTCTAAAAGAAACTGATCACCAAATACATGTAGCAAATGTTTGTTTTTTTGTATAACACTTCAAAACAATGTTAAATTAACATGGAATATATAACAGTATAATTAAACAGTGTTTTAATATATTAAAAAATGTTGCTGCATATAGGTACTATTTGAGTTGATAAATGTATGAATGCATGGGTTTTGATTTTGCTGTGAAAAATATGTTTAAGTAGGGATTTCACAATTCTTTCTGAAACCAATGAGAAACAAGATTAGAATGTTCCTTTAAAACCACATGGTCAATGTTTTGAGTTATCCAAGTTACAAGAAAAAATACTGTATAACTGGTTAATTTGTAAGCTGTAATTATTTTCACTTATTGTATTCAGTACATCGATTAAAAAAAAATACCCCAAAAGATAATGGACCTTCCAATGCACTTCTATTAAATGGTAAATATATATTTTTAATACTGATATGATTAAATATAACATTATACAATTAGAAAATAAATTGAGGGAACTTTTTACATTTAACAGGTCAGAGGATCACAAGTAACTGGATAAATTTAGATATAGATGAAGAAAAGAAGGACACCAATGTCAGCATGAAGAATGTTCTTCAGGCATTTGTTGGAAGTGAGGGTCTACCAACAGACATAGACTTTGGTATAATAGAGTTTGATCACCAGAGTGAAAATCTGTCATCAGTTAACACATGTGCTCCATCAATCACAATAAGACAGATCTCTCAAAATCAAAATTACCAAACATTGGAGAATCATCTACTGAACATCATAGTGGGGACTGATGGATTTGACATGAAATGATAATTTTAATTTAAATTTATACTAACTATATTTATGGCAAGCCGTTTTACTATTTATACGAATTTCAAGATATCTCCTATTATATATAAGATATCTTATATAATATATAAGATATCTCCTTTAATATATAAGATATCTTATATAATTTCATTTTTATAAGATATCTAGATATCTCCTAAAGTTTATAAGATATCTCCTAAAGTTTATAAGATATCTCCTAAAGTTTATAAGATATCTTATATACTTTATAAGATATCTTATATAGTTTATAAGATATCTTATATACTTTATAAGATATCTCCTAAAGTTTATAAGATATCTTATAAAGTATATGAGATATCTTATAAACAACTTTTATATAAGATATCTTATATAGTTTATAACATATCTTATATAGTTTATAAGATATCTTATATAGTGTATGAGATATCTTATAAAGACAATTATATAAGATATCTGATAAACTATATAAGATATCTTATAAACTATATAAGATATCTTATAAACTGTATAAGATATCTTATAAACTTTATGAGATATCTTATAAACTTTAGGAGATATCTTACAAACTTTATGAGATATCTTATAAACTATATAAGATATTTTGTATAATATATAAGATATCTTATATAATTTCATTTTTATGAGATATCTTATATATTTTATAAGATATCTTATAAAGTATATGAGATATTTTATAAAGAATTTGTATATAAGATGTCTTATATAGTTTATAAGATATCTTATATAGTTTATAAGATATCTTATATAGTTTATAAGTTTATGAAATATTTTATAAAGACAATTATATAAGATATCTGATAAATTATATGAGATATCTTATAAATTATATGAGATATCTTATAAACTATATAAGATATCTTATAAACTATATAAGAGATCTTATAAACTATATAAGATATCTTATAAAGTTTATGAGATATCTTGAAGTAAGAATAAATAGCAAAACGGCTTGCCATATATATTTGCTGTTTCTCAGAAAGATTTTGGATTACATTAGGGCAAAGTTAATAATAATGGTCCACATCTAAAATTTTGCAGCTTAATACACCCACAGTGGTTGAACTGTAATAAACATGATAAATGTGGCAAGCATATACACTGCATTCAAGCTTGATACCGCTCTGATTTTGAATTGGGATTATATATTTGACACAACACTGACGAACTGAATGTTGCCAAGGGATTGTTTTATCCAGGCATATAAGAGTTTTGTGAATGAAAAAAAATAAAAAATGGTTAAATCATATAACTTAAACTAGCACTAAGAAAAACAAGCATTTTGGAGATTCCTTTTATCAAGCTAAACAATTAATGTCAAGTTTCATTGAAATACAATGGCTTAGAAGCTAAACTTGAGGAATTTACATTAATTTCAATGGTTCAAGTCCTGAATCTCTGAATCAGCATATTTAAAAAAATATTTGAAAAGATTAAAAAATAAAAACTTTATTTCATTCATTCAAACAATCCTAGTTATAATGTGTTTTTGGGCATTGTCTCTTCTGAACAATGTTAAAAGAACAGTTGTGAATTGTTTGATTTTTTTCCTTATGAACCATAATCTTTTTCAATTTTGATATGATAAATAAAGGTGAGGTTGATATTGACAATTTTTTCTTTCAACTTTCAGAAGATTGTAGTTGAAAAATTTAAAAAATAGCATCCTTCTTTCTGTTGCAATTTATTTTAACAAGTACATTTCAAACTGATTTTTTTAATTTTATGTGTTGCTACTGATGCTTGAATTGAGGTCAATTAGACAGTTTTCACTTTATTGAAGATAATTTTTAAACAAGAGGCTGTCACAACGACAGAAAACCGGATTTATTAACATTTATTTGTGTCCTGGCAATATCACAAGAACCATTACTGATGAATGGTGAAAGTGAAAATTGTCAATATCAATTTTGACCTCCATTTTGTAGTCAGTATCAACATAATAAAATTTGAAAAGCTTAGATTGAATGGTTCATGAGTAAATGCAACAACGTGAATGGAAACGCCATTTTATGATCTTTCAAGAACCATAACTCCGTTATAATGGTAAAAGTCAAAATCGTCATTATTAAACTTGACCTCTATTTTGTCATCAGTAACAACATATAAAAATTTCAAAAGCTTTGGTTGAATGGTTCATGAGAAAATGCACGGACATGACTGGAAACTCCATTTTTCAATCTTTCAAGAACCATAACTCCTGAACCATAAAAGTCAAAATCGTCATTATTGAACTTGACCTTTGTTTAGTTGTCAGTATCAACATATTAAAATTTTTAAAGCTTGGTTAAACGGTTCATGAGTTAATGCACGGACAACATTTGATTGCCGCCCGCCCGCCGTACATCCCCATATCAATAACCGACATTTTTGTCACAAAAATACGGTTTAAAAGGGTTAAAATGGCATCCAAATAGCCCTGTTTTTGACAAGCCTGCTAAAAAAGAAAGCCTGACATAGAGATAGTGATCTGTAAACTATGCAATTTATAATCTTTAATCACAATCCAAATTCAGAGTTGTATCAAGTGAGTATTGATGTGTTAATTATTAAATAGAGGATTAAGGAGGGACTTGTATCATTATGGGTAACTTATAGTTAAATGCAGTATTCTAATACAGCTAAATACTGTTCACACTTCTTTGTGTTCCCCCTTTTTCACTTTTCCTGAAAGTTTGAACAGACACTAACAACAACTGACAATTAAGATTACAATTAAAGTTGAATCAGATCTAGAGTTGCTGCCATTTAAAAAAGTGTTATTTCTGAGAAAATATAATAGAATTGAAATATTTTTATTTCACCAGACAATATTTTTCCTCAAATACTTGTATCTGCATATGTCATATATAGTAATTAGGACATATATTTGCAGCCCCCTATGTAATGGAGTATAGACATGGCTTGGTGCCCTTGTAGGTAATAGTTAAAGTTTTTTGTCAAGGAACTATTTAAAGAAGTTGAAGTCCAATCAACTCAAATCTTTGTAAACATGTTTCCTAGGATATGATCTTTCTACTTTGAATTAGATTTTTTACCACAATTTTACGGTTGACTAAACAGAAAATAATATATTGATTGGGACATCCGTGTACTTTGGACACATTCTTGTTAAAGTTGTGTTTTTACAGGGTCAAATATGTATATATATATAACATGTATATACATGTATTATATATTTATAAATATATTATAGATCATTATTTCAGAAATTTAAAGCTGGATACATTTTAAAAATTTTGATTTTTATCAATTTAAACTATATTTTTATTAAAGAAAAGATCAATCATAATTATTCACAGCATTGAATAATCTCTTTTTTCAATCTTTCATGAAATAGTTTAGTTATTACATTATCACAACTTTAATGATCCACATACAAAGGGTATGAAATATATTCTGCTTATCGATTAATTCATTTGAGGAGAAATATGTAAAATAGAAGTAAAGCTAGTGATGTCCTTGAGAGTTGGTAAGAATAAGGTATTACTTTTTTTCGGATGCTAATCATTGTTTGTGTAAGTTTAGTTGTTTGAATATATATAGCCAAGACATGTTTTATTGTGTGTCAGGTTATAGAGAATTGATAATCATATATTTGATGTTTAGTTGTTAAAGTACAGAATTTTTTTTTGTTATGTATAGTTTAATGTACAGTAGTGCAAAGTTTGAAATGAAATATTATTGGCTTTAAGCAATATTGGAATAAATCTGTTTAAAAAAAAGAAACCTCCTTTTTCAAAGAGGATGTCTAGTAATATTGCCTTATGAATGACAGGTCACGGTTCTTATGTATTCTCTATCATTTAACAATGTTATGGTTACTGCATCTAATTTTGATATACCATAAACTGATGTTTTGTACCTCACTTATGAAAATTAGGTACATGATTGTTAGTGCACCATGATTGTTCGAGCACCTGATTTTGATACTAAGCAATTTTCTCTGTTGTTGTCTACAGTGTTAGAACAATATAAACTGTTCTTATAGAGATATGTTTAAACTTTTTGTTTCAGCTTTATATCTATATATGTAATAAAAGTATACATGTATAAATTTATAATTTTTATTTCAAGCAGATAATCCCATTAGTTGAAAATATTATAATGATATGTACACAATATAGAATGGTTTACAGATATCAATAAAAAAGCATATTAATAATATATTATTCATTGCACTTATAAAAATTATTTATTATTTTAATTTTAAAAATACAAGTGTATTATTCATCTGTACTTCATTTGGTATTTAAACTGTTTTATATTTTAGAAAAAAGAATATTTTAGTGTTTTCTGTAAAAAAAAAATGAGGAGGGAGATTTTATAGGTTTTCATCTGCTGAATGTACATTATAATTTTGATAATCAGTAAAATGATTGTTTTCTTGTAAAAAGTTATGAACCGTATCCTTTTATGATTGCAATACAAGTAAAGGGTTTCAATATTAAATTAATATTTACCATTTTTAACCAGTTTAAACTTTTAAACAATAAACTGAAGGATGTCATTATATTAGCTTCTTTTAGAACCCAAGCAGATTTCTTTAATAATTTAAGGTGGTACCTAACACTACAGGAAGGTAACTCTGTAAAATCAGATAAACGTTTTAATTATGTTGCATTGTTAAGGAAATAGTAGCTTCTTTATAATCAAAATGAGTGTTTGTCAAATTGATTTCAGTGAAAGTGGGGGTACCACCTTAATAGTGTTTGTATTCAATTTTTCATAACAACTTCCCCATATGTTGCAAGTGTAATCAAGCAATGGTTGAATATTAGCATTAAAATAAATTATATGTACATGCATAGGTAAATCCTTCCTTATCTTTTCTAATAAGTTCATTCCATTTGATATTGTACACAACATTTTTATCAATTTCCATATATTCCAATTTAGTTTTTTGTTGATATATTCACCAAGAAGTTTTCCATTATCTATGGTCTTTATATTCTTATCTGAAACATCTAAGATTCATATGCATATAAAACTTTTAATGATTTTTTCTATGTACAGTGGTAAATCATTTATGTAAAATAAATTACAGAGGGCCAAGGATAGAGCTTGTGGTACACCAGTTTATTTTACCACATTTGATGCATTGATGTTATAAATACATTTATTTCCTAATAAAGAGTATTTTACTGTTTTATAATATTTCTATATTATTTGCTATTTTTCTGCCATTTTTTGTTCCATGGTCTATTGCACTGGAAGTTATTGTTCTATTGCACCTGTGTGCAGTCTATTGCACTGACCTGTTATGACCTCTTATTCTGAAATCTGATTAGTTGAAAGGTATTCATGTTGTCCAATCAAATTGGGTTTGTTAAAGGTCTTGGACTTGTTGATTTGTCAAAAATCTCTTAATGAGCATCTTGCATCTTTTTTTTATATAGGTATTCTATATCAAGATCTCCAATACCTTTTGATTACAAGGTCAAAAGTCAATGTCACAGTGAGAATTACTGAATAGAATTTTAACTAAGTTTGGAACAATAGTTACTATGAGATCCCACACAAGTTTTGTTACTTTGTTCCATTTTGACATAAAACATGGCCACCAGGGGACTTTGCAGATTCAGTTTGGTCAATTTTCCAGATGTTTCTTCTCAAGGAGCAAAACCAATGAAGTTAAAGTAAGAAAATACATATGTTTCATGATGCTGAACAAAATTTATTATTTTTGAGCTGTTAAACAATTTCAATTTTTGCACTGAAACTTAAAAGGTAAACCACATTTTCATCTTCGTTTGATCAAATTGATCAAACTTTGTAAATGTGATCAAAATAATATCATACACAAGCATTTACAATAATGTTGCTGATTGGTAAATAAAAGTTGCCACTTTGAAGATAATGATTGATCAATTTTCAAGAATTAACATCCCTGAACTCCTCATTGACAAAGGGATTCACTCGAAATTTAATGTTAAACAGTTAGTGTTGTTTTTAGCAAAACAAAAATTTACAATGGTTGCCAACTTTTGCACTGAGAAACAAAATGTATAATGTCACAATGGATACTTTTACAGTTCTATTGCAACTAAACTTCCTGTTTACTGAGGACCTAAATGTAGCATGTAAGATATCACTGGTGAGAGTTGGCTCACATATTTCTTCTTAATTTTTAACACAGCACTTCAAGTTGAAATTTTATGACTTAGTTGTCCTTTTACAGATTTATCAAAAGATTTATCACATTTACAAACAAATTTATGCAACTGTTCGGGTCTTTATCTGTATTTTCCTCAATCAAACGCATGCACTCTTCAGGTAATGGGATGTTGTTTAAAGGTATGTCCACTGAATCAAACTCATGTCCAACTGGGCCATCATAATCAATCCCGTAAGTTTCTAATTCCAAATTTGCCTACAAAAAATAAAATATAAACATTGAGTTTTCCAAAATGATGAGGATGTGGGTCTATGTAAAGTTTTTTAACTGACACTTGCACCAAAAAGGGATTATGGTGCCTTTGTCAGTCTTATATATATATATATATTCATTGTGATTTTGTTTTCTTTTGCAGTCCTGCACATGTTGAATAAAATAAAGGCCATTTTCCTGAACCCATACATCTGTTGGTTTTCTAACTGTTAATGAATTACCCATCATAATCCTTAAGCTGTTTATATACTCCCTCGATTTTTTTTTTTTTACACATCACTGATCATAAAATTCTTAAAAACAAGGTGATGCCAATTTGTGTTAAACAAAAAAGGAACACCATTGATTTGTATTATGTTGCTGTGGATGCAATTAAGAAATTATATATATTTAACATAAACATTTCGCCTTACTTTCAATGTGTTATTGGTACCCTTTACTCCTGTGATGTTCTGTTCGAGGGAGACATTGTTTATGGAATTGCCCTAAGATAATTTATAACCAAAAGGTTAACAATTTTAATACCTCATTTTGTGATTCCCAATATGGATCTAATGTTTGACCTTTAATCCACAGCTGCATTGGTGTCTGAGAGCCTTCTGACCTAAGGGGTCTTCTCATTAAAGCTTGTGCAAAGCTGTCCAAATGATCTTGAATCCTTGGTTTGAATATGATGTGTAGTACTTTCAAGTGATCTTCATTTGTGACATCTAAAATTGCATGCTCCTCCATATGGTAAAACAGCTGATAATAAAATGACACACAACCACTCCAAATTTCTCTCCATAGACGCTCTATCCTGAAAAACAAACAAAACTAGGACTTATTGTCAACCACAGTGTAAATCATGTCTCCCAAAACCCTTCATAACCACTGAGACTCAACAAATGATCTTTGATTAAACAAAGATTTCTATTTTTTTTTATCTTAAAGTTTTTTCAACTTTTAATTTCAAATACATTGTAGTCGCTATATTAGATTATCAAATATGGTGCTACACTATTTTGGATAATACTAAATTGACTGTTAACTAATTACATGCAAATTTCAAGTCTTCTTGACCTCATTTTCATGGTTCAGTGGCTACTTGAAAAAAAAAAAAAAATTTTGACCCTTTTAAGTTATATTATGAGTAATGGGATCGCTATATACATTTTGGTGTGTGGGTTACTTGTATGGTTCTTATGCCTGTCAGACATTTTTCACCTGACCTCGACCTACTTTCATGGATCAGTGAAGAAGAATAAGTTTTGGTGGTCAAGTTCATGTCCCAGATACTATATGCAATAAGTCAACTACATTTGTTGTATGTAAATACTTTATGATGTTCATGTCAGTCTTGTAGGTTTTAATTGACCCCCCTCCTTTTTATGGTTCATATAAAGTTTTTGTGTGTTGGTCTTTATTTCTTATATTAAGCAAAAGATCAACTATATTTGTTGTATAGAAGGATTGTAAGCTGTATCTGACTGACTGGCAGGTATCATCTGACATTGACCTCATTTTCATGGTTCATTGGTCAATGTTAAGTTTTTATGGTAAAGTTTGTTTCTTAGATACTATTACATGTATTAGCAATAAAGGTCCACTGTATTAAATGTATAGATTATGTGTAAGGTGTATGACATGGTTCATCTTAACTGGCTGTCATTTTCATGGATGGCTCATTGGTCAATCTTGAAAATTTAGATTTCTTTGTTGAGTATGTTTCTTAGAAACTATACACAATATACCAACTGTATTCAGTGTATAGAATTATAGTAAGGTGTACATGTATTTCTCATTTGGGTTTATCTAACCTTGACCTCATTATATTGGATCATGTTAAGTTTATGTGATAGTTGTAGTAAAGCTTTATATTAAAGACTATCAACATAATATCAATAGATAGTAAAGAAATTGAGGCATTTCAGTGTATGACCTTTATCAGCAAGAAAACAAAGCAAGAAGTCACATGCATTTCATTGATAAATGGACATGGATTGATACCTGATATCATTGTCTAATATTTTCAAGTATCATGTCCTACCAATGATCTTAAAAATATGTGGCAGTAAGATCAAAGGGAATTGTACAAATTGCTGATAACTCTTTATCGCAGACATGAGTGAGACCAGAAATTCAAATGCTTGGACGTCATGAATTAAACAAGAATAGGGTCCATTAACATTTTTTCCTCAGAATGGAATGTGGCAAAATTAACAGTCTGAACTAAAAACTATTTCACCTACTAGTCTAAAGACCAATATTCTGACATTATTCTTATTGGGCCAAACAAATTTTTGTAAAAAACTTACTAGTCTGAACGAAATTTTACTAGTCTGGGGCATAGGACTAGTGGCTTACTATGCAGACTGAACTAATCCGGTGACAGTATTCCCTTTATAAAATATCAATGTCCAACTATAAATAAATTTTGAGAAACTTCACTTTTAAAAAATCATTAAAAAAAGAATGCACCCATGCCGTCTTGTCCTGAAAAACATTAAAAGTTGAATTGGAGAGTTGAGATAAAACTTGATCCCCCATTTTGTTGTGAGGATAAAATGACTAGAAATACTGTGATGGAATGCATGCCAATTGATACAAAAAGTTTACCTCTTGTCTTTCCTATTAATATTGATTTAGAACGAAATTCAGAGCTAGCATTGTGTTTTTCATTTTTATGTGGCCATTGACTTTACTAAGTGGAAATCAATTAAACTGTTAAATTATGCAATCATTAGATTATATCTCATTATTTACTATAATACCTTTGATTGTGTACACTCCTGCCAGCAATAAAACTACTATTTCCTCTAACCATCAGCATATATTCTGCTACTTTCACATTTTCACCACCTTTATCAGACCGCACTCTTTCTGGTAATCCCCATGTTTCCACTGCCTTTTCAAATGCTTTAAAGACTGTCACAGCTTTATTATCAGTGTTGACAGCAAGAAACACTGGTATTCTGGAATATCCATCTATCCCACCATGAATTACAAATCTCCATCTATAATTTTAAAATGAAGTGAAATATACAGGCAACTGACAACTTATTGTAAAACCGATGCAATGAAAAGAATAATATACTTTAAAGTCTTTTTGATAAGAAAGGAAAACAAGATGCTCTCAGGACCAAGAATCACTGGTGATCTTGAGACATATCCTACTTACAGGTTTTTTTTTTTGTATTTAAGGTAATTTGATACAATTATTTATTTTCTTCTTGAAAATTTTAGATTGGAACTAAGGACACATGTACATGTCGGTACTGTAAATTCAGAAATTATTGCGTGCATTAATTATTGCGATTTTGTCATTTAAGACTAAAATACGATTTTAATTTTTACGATTTTGAGAAAAATCATGTTTAATTCATATAAAATATTTCAAAATGCGAGTTTACAACTCTGTCTCATTTTTCGCAAAATTAAAACCTCACATTAATTTCTGAATTTCAGTACTTCTCAGCATAACCATATGCTTTGAAAGTAATATATCTATGACTTTGTTTTTGAAATATTTAAGTGTGCTGACATTTATAACTTTTTAACCTCATACATATAATTCAAAATTATATTTATTCTTATTTTAGTATTGAGTTCCTTTTCTGTTTAGCATAATAAAAAAAATAGGTAAGCAGCAGTTACATAGTTTGTCTCTTTCTTATGGTATGTATGTATCATTTGACATTCATTACCTACAGCTGTACAATTGTAGATGGGAATGCAACTGGACATGCTGGAGTATAATTTACAATAACCAAAAATTACATCATAGCTTTCTTTTCACAATTATACCCTGATTGTCATGATTGTGTTGTACAAGGTCTTCAAAAAGAAAAAAAGAAAGATAGGAAGAGCTGGTGGTGGCCACATGAATTTTTTGACAGAGGAACAACAGAGTTAGTGTGGGGCCACTAAGCTAAACTGCCCGCTTTGCACCAGCTGATATAAATAAATGCCTAGGGTGGGAATTGAACCCACGTACACACACTCTGTTGTTATATATTTTAAAACAAACAAAAATTTGCTCCTAAATAAACAAGCAATTAAACTTTAGAAAATATATAAATTTGTTGGGATTATATTTCATATTTATATCAAATACTACTTATATATATATATCATAAAATTGAGAATGGAAATGGGGAATGTGCCAAAGAGACAATAACCCGACCATAGAGCAGACAACAGCAGAAGGTCACCAACAGGTCTTCAAATGCAACAGGAAATTCAAGCGCCCGGAGGCGTCCTTCAGCTGGCCCCTAAACAAATATATACTACATGAAGTTCAGTGATAATGAACGCCATACTAAACTCCAAATTGTACACAAGAAACTAAAAGTTAAAATAATACAATACTAACAAAGGCCAGAGGCTCCTGACTTGGTTTCATGTATATTTATTGCAAATGAGTGTAGCAGGAATAATATTTATATGATTTTACCGAATAAGTTTGTGGTTTCCATCAATATGCCAGAGTGATCTTGGTGCTCTAACATTGTATGTCCTTCTTTGGATCCTATGGACACTCAAAAAAAGCCTTCTAAATGCAACACCATCTGGATCTACTGCTTTCACAGCATTGCGTACTCTTTGCCTCTGTATTTTATGTCCCTTACTTGATAATATGGACCTAATGGTTTGGTATCCTGCTTCAGGAAATTCAGTTTGAATGTTTTTTACAAGTTCATGTAGTTCGTCATCGGGGATCGCGCTGTAACGCTCTGATAATTTGATATTGTAGTCCCTCAACCTGCGTTTCACTGTAGACACACTGACACACAACATGTTTGCAATATCAGCAATCTTAAAATCTTCCTCTACGAAATATTCTAAAATGTCTTCTGATATGTCGAATGAGGGTCTCCCCTTCAGTTCATTGAATGTACAATTTGCTGCTAAATTAGATAGACACTGATTATTTGATGATATACTTTCACTTTTTTGTATTAAGTCTACTGCACATGAAACTTCAGCCAGCACATCATCAATGTTGATTAGTGTGGATAATGTACTTATCATTCCCAATGCAACTTCCACATCTCTTTTAAGACTGTATGTCCTTTTGCTTTCAATGCAATTCTTTAAAGTTATGATTTTGCTAGCCATCAGAAGTTTCATTTCTTGAATTATCCCTTCTTCGTGTTCTTCATTCATGGTTGAACAAAAAAAATAACTACAAACATGAAAAATAAAGGTGTCTAATGTTAATGTTGTGAAGGTACATGCTCAAAATAGATTAATGATGTACAAAATGTAGTGTGCTAATACCATGTAATACATGTAATATTCAGTTTAAACGTAATACTATGGATTCATTCATTTTCGTGGGTACCAATTTTCATGGATTAGGGAAAATTTCCATGTTCATGGATATTTAATTTTGTGGTTTTGCCGAAGTCTGCATATAAGCCTATAGAAAAATTTGTTATTAGTTGAACATTTAATTTCATGGTTCACATTCACCCACTAAAGCCACGAAAATTGGTATCCAACGAATAATAACGAATCCACAGTATCCTGGTTTCTATTTAATCTTTCACATATCTGTTGTCAGACTATGAACAAGTAAAATAGTATACCTGGACAGTTGTAATCAGGATTATGCTTGTACCCTAATTTTACTTTAGAGCTCATTTCATATACATGTACATGTAGCAGTCAGGGGTGGTACTTAAACAAGTGAATTCAAAATCTCTTCTTCATTGTTCTTTGTGATTTTAGCTGAGAAATATTTAAAATGTTTGCACAGACTTTTCAAAATCACTGAAACAAGTAATTTGAGAAGTTAAAATTTAATCACTTCAATAAGTGTTTATAACATTTTTGGAATATATTTCCCACAAGCTTGATTTTTTTATTGGTAAAAAGCCCAGAATTCTATTGAAAAAACAACTATGTACATGGATGTACATGCATAAATTGTCATTTGCTTGATAAGCCTTCCAGTTTTTACAGTCTGTTTGAATATATATGCAAAAACTGGAATCATTTGTAGATCAGGACATAACCTTAAAATAAATTGTTCTAATTCTAAAGAAAACTTATCAGGTCACCTAATATTGTTGACCTTAATATAATCTGATCTAGTAAGAGTAGTTAATGAATATTTGATTACAGAACAATTCCCAAGGGTATTTTTAAAAGCCTTAGCGCACTAACTTACTGTCCAAGAAAATATGGAAAATCAATGAAATTAGCATTTGAAGATCAAAGAAAACACCAAAATCACTTAAATAGGTGATAATGAAATCACTTGTATAAGTAGCACCCCTGACTGTATAGTAAAAAATTATCAGCAATCTGTAAGATATTATTTTGTTGCAAATTTAGGTAAACCGTGGGAACAGGAGAGGGCCTGTAAAAGCTCATTTTGGTGACAATGTGAGGAGTCTGAGTGGGTGGGATAGTGAAGGATCCCAGGAGTACATGTAGGTGCCCTGAAAGACTGAAACTGTGGTTAAGGGGAGTCAAGGTCCGGAGAATAATTGCCCAACAGTTTTTTTGGCCAGACACAGCTGGTGCTGACAGTGCTGTGGTTCAATGGACTAACATCAGAGCAATATGGGGCTTTTTTAGTGGGTCAGACCAAGTTCAACTCTGTCAATGACAATTGCTATACTACAAATGTATATAAAGGAGTAGGTCCGGTAAGGCCCCTTTTCGGCCCAAAAATATAACCGTTTTACAAAAATGTTAAAATGTAAACTTTTAGTTATTTATTGGACAGTTGAATGCTTCTGCTACATAAATATGGGCTGTTTTTGACAATACAATGCACATATATCGGGTTGTAGCACCATTAAGTCATGCTAAATTACTGAAATCTTCAAAATTCTATCATTTTAGTTAAATTTTAGACGGTTTCCGTGTAAAACGAAAGTGGCCGCATTCGTGTTCATCCTTAATATTGCAATGTAAGTTGTATTTTCTGATAATACATAACATATATAAAGGTTGTGGATGAACACGGATGCGGACACTTTCATTTTTGACAAAAACAATCTGAAAAGTGACGTTTTTTGGCATATTTGAGAGATTTTTCTTATTTGAGCTTCAATCGGATCGTTTTTAATGACTTAATCAGTTAAAATCTTTCACATAAACTAATTGAATCAAGTGAAATAGACACTTAAGTATTTAAAACGTGGTCAAAATCTTTCGTCAGATGAAACTGAAATTTGAGGCCAAAATGAGTCCTTACCGGATCTACTCCTTAGTGTTTTACATTGACAGTAAAACCTTGTCTTACCCACTACAGTGGCAGATCCAGAGCTTTTCATAATGAGGGGCTTCATGACCACCCTCACAACTCCCACCTATGCACTAAACCTCCGAAGGGTGGAGGAATATACTGTTTCAGTCCCCTGTGTGACTTTTTTCTGCAACACATTTTTTATCATAGGATGAAATTTCAAGCATGTGGCTGCATATGACATCTTGTTGAGTAAACAGCTGGTAAAGTTAAAAAATTTGTTACCACATAAGCTACAAGACTGGTGCCACAATTAGAGCAGGATCTACTTACCCTTCCGGAGCACCTGAGATCACCCCTAGTTTTTGGTGGGGTTCGTGTTGTTTATTCTTTAGTTTTCTATGTTGTGTCATGTGTACTATTGTTTGTCTGTTTGTCTTTTTTTCATTTTTAGCCATGGCGTTGTTAGTTTATTTTATATTTATGAGTTTGACTGTCCTTTTGGTATAATCTTTCGTCCCTCTTTTAAATAAAAGTAGGCTTCTGCATTTGAGGGTTAACAAAAGAAGGCCTCAATACTACAGAATACATGTTTATAAATATAGAACTGTTATAATTTCCTTTGTCCTCAGTCACCATACCCGTAGCAAGGGGACCTGGAAAACAAATAAGCCACTGTTAAAGTCAACGTTCTGTTCGAATTGTCACTGTTAAAGTCGAGTTTGAGAGTCAAAATAACCCCCTCATGGCTACGGGACTGGTCACCACCAAATAATCCGCATTTCAGGATTAGTAGAAACAGTAATTACCTTGGTTGTTTAGAAGTGTCAGTCAGAATTGAACCAGAATTGATGTGGTTTCCGTTCTAGAACACAGCGCCACCTGCAGTCGTCTGTAGCAACAAAGATAATATGAGTCTGTAGAAACAAGAAAACCGAGCGCCACCTGTCGTCATAATGATCGTTAGCATAACGATGACATTTAACACTTCGACATTTCACACATCGACAATTCACGAATCGACATGTTACAAGTTACAAAACATCAATATACAAAAAGACAATTTACCGATAAAGAATTTTGAAATCTTCAAGTTACAAATTGACAATTAACGAATGAAGAATGTTGAATTTACAAAGATACAAGTTACAAATTGACAATTTACGAATGAAGCATTATGAAATTGCACAGTTACAAGTAACAAACTGACAATTTACTGATTAAGAATGTTGAAACTACAAAGGTGCAAGTTACAAATTGACAATTTACGAATTAACAATTTAGAAATTACATAACTACAAGTTACGAATTGACAAGTCACGAATTAAGAATTTTGACCCCGTTGGCTTTCCATACCCCAGGGCAATAAACTATTGTGTCTTAATTTGTATATTAGCTACATCATGTATATAATAATTTCTTATTAATACCTATCAGATATCCAGTGTTAACATCCTGATTATTACCTATTTTAATGTCACATTTGCATGGTCATATTCAGTAAATACAAATATTTTATTTGTTTATGTTTTTTTAAATATTTTGAGCTTCATAAAATACTTTAAAAAGGTTTATCATTTATGCCATGTTACCATAAAAAAAAATGCATACAGACATGACAGATAGATTGTTTTGTTATGTTTTCCTGACATATTGAATTTTAACATAAAATAATTATCATGATTATGTAGAAAATGCAAAAAATCAGCAATCGTTTGTGAATGCACATAATCAAAGGAGGTGTGGGATATATCAATGATGCATCAACCCAACAGTTAGGCAACTATAAAGTAACCAAAACACAATTGAATGCGTGTCAAAAAATATGACTCATGATTAGAAGGTCCTTAATAATTGTGGGAATAATAAAAAGACCATTGAATGTTACTACTTGTAAGTTACATAGATATAGGAAGATGTGGTGTGAGTGCCAATGAGACAACTCTCCATCCAAATAACAATTTAAAAATTAAACCATTATAGGTTAAAGTACGGCCTTCAACACGGAGCCTTGGCTCACACCGAACAACAAGCATGTATTGCACAAATGAATTTTTAAAAACAATGCTAACAGGGCACAGTTTATATAAAAATATCACATGAAAATATATAGTTTAGGTTCAAAGTATTAACAAATTATAGTGATTCAATATAAATTCTATGTTAAATCTAAAAAGAATAAAATTATGATGCTAGCTTTGCTCTTTTAATATTTGCTTTTTAAACAATGCAGTACATGATAAAACAATTACTAATTGAATTAGCACAATTTGTTAAATCAACAGTGTTTAAATGGCAACTGTTTATGACTCTGTGCCTTAAGCTTGTTTCAGGAACATTAATTTAATAATATTGTTTTATTTTGATGATTAATGCTATTTTAAACCATTTCTGAAATACCTATTCACTGTCAATGCCTGCTATCATGTATTATCAAAAATATATATTAATGTTTTGTTGTCCATGATTAGAGAATTATTTAAAATCTAAATGAAAGTGGACACTTGCTAAATAAGTCACTATTTAATCTTAAAGTTAATAGTTTTCATAACATTTTATGATCAAATCATATGTTTTTGTACTATGCATGTTTTTTTTATGGAAATTGTGACATCACAATGCATTCCTAATTGAACAAAAACTATCAGCTGATAAAGCAAAATCAGGGAAATACTAGTAATCCTGCATAAGCATGATAAGAAACACATTTATATGGATACGTACATGTAAAGATCGGTTGGTTGTTGGTTATAAAATGTCCAGTGACAAGTATTTCATGCAAATTTATGACCCGAGTTAGCAATACTTTAACATTCAATATGTACGATACATGATGTATAGGTCAGTGGCACATCCAGAACTTTTCATAAGGGACAGGGTTGCTGACTGCCCTTAGGGGCACAGATCCAGTCATGCTTGAGTGATTCCCTATATAATCAACCAAATTTTTCCCACAAAAAAGGGGAAGATATAGAGTAACCTTTTTCTGTATTCCACTCAGGGTGATGTATGCAAAATAATTAAGGTAATAAATGGCATACTGTTCACACATGATAATAGGGGGAGGGGAACGGTGTCCTTTATGACTTTCAATGATTTATTATGATGCTCAACTTTAACATTGAAGCTCAAAGCCTATATTTTCCCTGGAATATGCAACTTTGCACGAGTGTGTTAATATAGAACATTGATTCATAGCTATAGCCTATCGGAGTATCTAAATACATAGATTCCGTAGGATCAGTTGCGGATCCAGACATTTTAAAAAGGGGGGGGGGGGGGGTCCAACCCAGGACAAAATAGTGGGGGTCCAAATATATGCCCCCATTCAAATGCATTGAGCGGCCAAAAAAAAGGAATGGGTTCGAACCCTCTCCCCCCCCTTTTGATCCGCCAATGGGAACAAATTGTAAGGTCTGTAAGCCCACAGGAGGTTGAAATCCTATCAATGAGGGTCTATAAATATGTCAACTCGACTATCACAGTAGAGCTTCTCTCGTAGAGATCTAGAGAAGCGACAGGAATGCAACGCGTTTTTCAATTTTTTTTGACTTTTTTGAATCTGGGACTTTTTGATCGGAATAAACGCTATGCGTCAACTAATAAACATATTGTTACTTCAATTAACCACTTAAACTACTTTGCAGGTCACTAATTATTAATTTACAGCTTCTTTTTACGTCCTGACAGAATCCTTGTCATTATTTTTGGCCATGGCAGGAAGTCGAGGAAATTCCAATCAGCAGTGAATATATGTAAATGAGGTATAGTATTTAATTAAACAAACAGTCGAAATAAATCATACAAATTTATCAAGTACTTTCTCATAATTATTCCTAAAGTATTATGATGTCAAACTATTAAAAAATCCGTCCCTTCATTAAATTTAATTGTTCGCTTGGAAGTTCAAGGGAAACAACTCTTCTGTGTAAAAAGTTTACATGCGGGAAATTTAAATTTCACAATAATCTGACAGCCTACCAGTGAAGGGAACAAAGTCAAATGCATTGAAAGTGCTGAAATCTACTTATAGGGATGCCTTTCTGACTTCACTACCAGTCGTTGAGGATGACATTCAGAGTACTGTTATTCTTGAAGGAATGTTTCTTATCAACACCATTCCGTTATCATCACATAGAACATTCATTGATTATGCAGAATTTCTGTTTACCAGATGGATAGTAAAAACACATATTCAGTTTAAAGCTCAGGAGATACATGTAGTATTCGATCACCCAAATAGAAATGGTGAAAGTCCCAAGGATATTGAAAGATCAAGGCGCACAAAAGAATTCAACCAAGAGAATATTACCTACAATACTGTGTCATCAGATTTGCTTCTGCCAAACAACTGGAGAAATTTCCTAAATGTCCGTGACCATAAAAGAAAGTTTGTAAACTACCTCAGTTCTCAGGTGCTGGTGATGGAGAGATTAGTGAATTCTCTGATTTTAATAGTAATCATGAAGAGGGTGATACAAGAGTTTGGTTGCATGCGATACAGTCTAAATCACAAAGAATCATCATCTACAGTCCCGATACAGACACATTCTTTGTTGGGCTACCGTTCATTAATTGTTTAGCTGACAAGACCATATACTTACAGCTGAAAGATTCCGCATTTGATCAACAATTTGTAGATATGCACAGGTTTTCATTGCAAATGTCAAATGATGCATGTTTAAAAGAGCTAGGAAACTCAGGGAATTGTTTACAGATGGTGTACATAGCAAGTGGATGTGATTTTGTGTCCTTTTTTCATGGATATGGCAAAAAAACCTTTTTAGACATATTTCGTCTTAATGCCAACTTCATATCAAGTGATCTTTCAATTTGCAATAAGGATAACATCAAAGGATTATGTGCTTTTTTCCGCCTCATTCTCTGTGTGTATTTTTCAAAACACCGTGCAGCATTCCAGCCTGCCTATTCAGTGAAGGAAATGTATGACAACACATTATGTGAAAGTGACTTAGATAAACACCTAGCACTTATTAAGAAATTCCGTGAGAATATGTGGGAACGTGTTGTATCAGAAGTCGAAATGATTCCTAATGCAGAGGCATTAAAATTGCATTGGTTAAGATGCTGCTGGGTTATGCAGTATTGGAAACAGAGCAGCACTAATTTTATGTCACTTCCAGATATTAAATGTTTTGGATGGAATATGATAAATGGGGATGTTACAGTTGTTTGGGACTCTGAAGAGAATATGCAAAAAGTGAATGATACCATACAGTGGTATACCAAAGGTTGCTCTTGTAAAAGTGGGTGTACAACATTGAGGTGTAGTTGTAAGAAATCAGCCAACAAATTCTGCTCACCGGGTTGCAAGTGTGTCAACTGTGTAAATCTGCCTAATAATGTGCATCAGAATATTGCAGATGTCAGATCCAGATTCTCATTTCGAGGATAGTGAACCTGATGAGAACATTTCCTATGATTCTGGTTCAGAAATTGACCATAATGAAATTCCAATGGATACATCTGAAAATTCAGCCACTAACTACACTAACTACTGGGACACTTTTGAGAATTACATTTTTGCCTTACCTACAGACTGATGTGTTTTTTAATATTTCAAACATTTACTGTATTAATTTTTCATATTATCAAGGAACTTGATTGTCATATAACCTGTTATATATTTTTCCTGATTTGAATCAATAGAATTGTAATAATTTTTAAATTCTTGAAAAGTGGGGTTTCTTTTACCATAAAAATTATTTGAATTTGTCTTTAAATTACTGGGGGCACCCACTGTTTGACTATAAATACATTTAAGAGTAAAGGCTGTCGCGAAGTAGATCCTATTTTTTTTTTTTTTATTAAAAATACATATCATTATAATTTGTAATGATCAAATATGTAAACCTCCTTTCTTGGATCATATGAAGAATCATATTAAAAAAACTAGTATTTCTAAACATAAAACAGTTAAAAATCAGAACAAAATTTGTTTTCTTACATTAAATTTCAGTTTTGAGAATCTAGAAAAAGTTTATCATCCCCCCTTTTAGCCTCTTCTGTTCTGATTATATTTCTTTGCAAAAAATATTGTTTAAGATTAAATAGGCTTTTATTTTTTATTGGATATTTACAAAGATTTTATTTATTAATGGCAGCATATGCATGAAGATATCTAACTTGTATTAACCATCTAATTGGGGGAAAAAATATTATAATATTCTTTATATTATGTATACATACATGTACCATAGTTTTTGAGTCCCCTACCAGTGAATTTTGAATGGACTTTAGGTTTGCACTCTTAAGTCTCTGTCTGTCAGTCTATCTGTCAATCCGTCCATCCTGCAAATCAGCTAAACATATTGTTTTTGGTTATGCTTGAAGATATTGGGTTTGATATTTGGTATATTATAGTATGAACATGACAAGTTAAAGATCAAGTTATAATTTTGTTCTGGTTTGACTAGCTTTTATCAGAATTATTACCCTTGTCTTAGAAAAATCACATTTTATTATAAGTAATCCATTTTCTGCCCTTTTTCCCCATTATGTTTGAAGATATTGGCTTCATATTTGTCATATAACTTTATATTTGAAAGTTACAGATCAAGTTTCAATTTTCTTCTGGTTGATGATATTTTGCAGAGATACATGTATATATGATACTCAGCCCTTGGTGTTTTACTACGGTTTCAGAAAAGGGAAAAGGTTTGGTACAATTAAAACTGTAATCCCGCTGCAAATGTTTGCACCTGTCCCAAGTCAGGAATCTGATGTTCAGTAGTTGTTGTCTGTTAATGTAGTTCATATGTTTTTCTCAATTTCATTTAGATTACAATGTTGGTTTTCCCTTTTGAATGATTTTAAAATTGTTATTATTTGGGCCCTTTATAGCTTTCTATTCGGTGAGAGCCAAGGCTCTGTGTTGAAGGCCATACCTTGACCTATAATGGTTTACTTTTATAAATTGATATTTGGATGGAGAGTTGTCTCATTGGCACTCATACCACATCTTCCTAGATCAAGCACTAGAAAAATCACACAACAAATCAATTTTCTGCATTTCTACTTTTAGTCATGCCAGACTACCATTATACTGATTTGATATTTGGTATATAGTTTTCACATGACAATTTACATATCAAGTTCAAATTTGTTTTTTTATCAGGAACAATAAATTTCAACTGGTAGGGGATGACAATATTCTCAGAATGTTGGTTACTATCCATGATGGTCTGTGTCCACACCTGTTAACCATTCTAATAATTAATACATTGTACTATATATATGCTGTTTCCTCGCTTTCAACTTTTATTCTGTTTGTATGTACATTGGAATTTGAAGATGTTGAATACATGTATACAATGTATAATATTCTGTAATAGTCTGTATTTTATTGTGAATTTCCAGTTCGTTAAAACATATATAAAAATGTTTACAGCTTCATAATATGGCCACTGAAATGTCAATTTTATTGTGAAATTTTCTGTGATTTCTGTCAACAAGGAGTGTCCAAAATTTACTAAAATTTTCATTAATAATATGGGAGGTTACTCTGGTTGCCTTAAATAAAGAGCTGAAATTTAAGTAAATAAGTGCACTAAGGAAGACAACTCTTACATTTTTTAAAGTTTCATTTTTAACAGTTTCCTGGGGATTTGAATCAATTTTAATTAAATTTGAATATTAATTTTTAAATCTTTTCTTTTGTAACAGCACTGTAAGTTTCAAATTAAAAAAATAGGAAATTAAGTATTAAAACTAAGCTCCTGCTGCTGGACAGGAGCAAATGTGTATCAAGTACTAGGACTAGGATTGTTAACTTCTTTAAAGAAAATCCCCCCCCCCCCCACCCCCCACCAAACCCTCACACCCCTTTTCCATATCAGTCATACAAAATCTATAGCTTTGCATTTGTTCCCCAAATTTAATTAATAAGATACTTTTTTTACCAGAAGTAAAGAAACAGATCACTTCAATTTGTTGCTTTTCTTTTAATTGCACTTCAGGTTTCTAAAAAGAATGGAAATTTATTATGAGCCTTTACTGCTTGAACAGGTCAAATTTCAGCTGGACAGACAATACATAAAAACACACTTTTCAACCAGAAGCAGTAAGGAAAACTGTTACTTAATTTGTCAGTTTTATTTTAATTGAATTTCAGATTCCAAAACCTTTGCAAATTTGTATTAGCTTTCAATGTTTTCTTAAACAGGTCAAAGCTATATTAAACTAGACAGAAAAAGAACACTTTTTGTCCAGAAGCAGTTAGGAAACAGATCACTAACTTTTTTTTTTTAATTTACACTTCAGGTTATTCAAAACACAAATAAGAAGCTGAGACCTACATAATATAGCCACTCAAAAGTATATTTCATGATATGTTTTGTGAACTTCGCCAATAGGGATTGTTTAATTAAATTTTCATTATACTGATTTGATATTTGGTATATAGTTTTCACATGACAATTTACATATCAAGTTCAAATTTGTTTTTTTTATCAGGAACAATAAATTTCAACTGGTAGGGGATGACAATATTCTCAGAATGTTGGTTACTATCCATGATGGTCTGTGTCCACACCTGTTAACCATTCTAATAATTAATACATTGTACTATATATATGCTGTTTCCTCGCTTTCAACTTTTATTCTGTTTGTATGTACATTGGAATTTGAAGATGTTGAATACATGTATACAATGTATAATATTCTGTAATAGTCTGTATTTTATTGTGAATTTCCAGTTCGTTAAAACATATATAAAAATGTTTACAGCTTCATAATATGGCCACTGAAATGTCAATTTTATTGTGAAATTTTCTGTGATTTCTGTCAACAAGGAGTGTCCAAAATTTACTAAAATTTTCATTAATAATATGGGAGGTTACTCTGGTTGCCTTAAATAAAGAGCTGAAATTTAAGTAAATAAGTGCACTAAGGAAGACAACTCTTACATTTTTTAAAGTTTCATTTTTAACAGTTTCCTGGGGATTTGAATCAATTTTAATTAAATTTGAATATTAATTTTTAAATCTTTTCTTTTGTAACAGCACTGTAAGTTTCAAATTAAAAAAATAGGAAATTAAGTATTAAAACTAAGCTCCTGCTGCTGGACAGGAGCAAATGTGTATCAAGTACTAGGACTAGGATTGTTAACTTCTTTAAGAAAATTCCCCCCCCCCCTCCACCCCCCACCAAACCCTCACACCCCTTTTCCATATCAGTCATACAAAATCTATAGCTTTGCATTTGTTCCCCAAATTTAATTAATAAGATACTTTTTTTACCAGAAGTAAAGAAACAGATCACTTCAATTTGTTGCTTTTCTTTTAATTGCACTTCAGGTTTCTAAAAAGAATGGAAATTTATTATGAGCCTTTACTGCTTGAACAGGTCAAATTTCAGCTGGACAGACAATACATAAAAACACACTTTTCAACCAGAAGCAGTAAGGAAAACTGTTACTTAATTTGTCAGTTTTATTTTAATTGAATTTCAGATTCCAAAACCTTTGCAAATTTGTATTAGCTTTCAATGTTTTCTTAAACAGGTCAAAGCTATATTAAACTAGACAGAAAAAGAACACTTTTTGTCCAGAAGCAGTAAGGAAACAGATCACTAACTTTTTTTTTTTTTTAATTTACACTTCAGGTTATTCAAAACACAAATAAGAAGCTGAGACCTACATAATATAGCCACTCAAAAGTATATTTCATGATATGTTTTGTGAACTTCGCCAATAGGGATTGTTTAATTAAATTTTCATTACTTATATGGGAGGTTACTCTGGTTGCCTTAAATGAGAAGCTGTAAAATCAGATTTTAAGTGCACTAAGGAAGACAACTCTTACATTTTTTTAAGACTTAGTTTGAACCCAATTTTTTGGGGCAATTTATAGAAAAGTTATAGCTAATTGAAAGATTTTAAACAGTATGTATCCATTCAATTTAAGATAACTTATATTTAAATATTCAGTTCTATTTATTCTTCTAATTGCAATTTCATGTTTTCAAAAAGTTAAATATTCTGTTCTATTTATTCTTTTAATTGCAATTTAATTTTTTCAAATTCTAAAATTCAGGAAATTAAGAACGAGTTCAGTTGTTTTTCTTAAACAAGTCAAGGCTAATTTGATACGTGACATGACAAAATCATCCTAATTGTGTTTTTTTTTAATCAGGTTATCAAGTAGCAGGTTGTAACCCCCCCTTTTATTTCCTATATCAGTCCCCAACTGAAATAGTCAATGGCTTTCCAAACTACATTTACCAGAAATTATCAATGTACTGAATTCATCTGTCACATTTCCCAAAATATATTTTAACAGGAGGAATATTGAAACAGATTCATATTTATCTTGATGATCAGAGAGGAGTGTACAACTGATTTTTGAATTATTTAATCAATTACAAGAAAGCTGAAATGAATTGAAATTTGTTATTTCTTGCAGATTTACCAAAAAAACCAAGTCCCAGTGAGTAACATGTCTAATCGTACAATGGTGTTGATTTTAGGGCATAGTTTTATTCATCGTTTGTCTTATAAAATTACAAACACATGGGATAGGATACTTGTCCAGAACCTCAATTTGAGGGAGGCAGGTGTGAGAACACATTTTTTAGGTTTTGGGGGTGGTAACATTGATACTCTACTGAAAGATAAAAAGGGTAGCATTCGTGACGAATGCCTGGAATTTCCTCCAGATATTGTAGTTTTGCAAATAGGTGGCAATGACCTAGACAACAAGCCTTTTGATATGCATGTTTATGTAAGGAAAGTGGTTTCCTTTATAAATATTTTGCAGCAGACATATGGAGTTAAAAAGGTAGTTGTATGTGAAATATTTGGTAGGAGGAGTTTGTCACTGCCAACCCAGGTTTACCACTATGGCAAACAATACATAGACCAGTATTTATATTTGGAATTTAAAGACAACCCTACAGTCAACTTTTGGTTCCATGGATCCTGCCTTGTAGCTCAGGACAAGTTGTTCATATGGGATGGAACGCACCTTAATTTAGAAGGAACTCGAAGATTTTTTAAAAGTCTTCGAGGTGCTGTACTGAATGCTATGAAGTAAATGTTGAAAATTTAGAATTTTAAAGCCACACACATTTTCAGTACAGCATCTACAATAAATATAATACTGACGATCTTCAACAATGATCCAATCAGATATGATTAAAAAATTTAAGAAAAAAAGTATGGTACCACAAATACTTAAAATTGTTAGTCAATGGTTTTAAAATATTTGAAAAGCCAGCTGAAGGACGCCTCCGGGTGCGGGAATTTCTCGCTACATTGAAGACCTGTTGGTGACCTTCTGCTGTTTTTTTTTGTTTTTTTGGTCGGGTTGTTGTCTCTTTGACACATTCCCCATTTCCATTCTCAATTTTAATAAATAACATGAAAAAAGGCATCTGAATCATAAACAAATATTTTTTTTGGTGTTTTTGCAAGCCTAGGTCATTGCCATCTATCAAATAGGAAACATGGCATTATTTTATAGAATCTAATCCTCCAAATTTTGGTATATAGATATTCTTTTTGCATTCTCTTCTTGGACAGTAGTCTATAAGTTTGGCTTATGTTGGTATATATATACATACTTTCTTGCAGTCTCTTCATGGACCATCAATAAGTTAGGTTGATATTGGTATAAATAGAGACACTATTTACATTTGTAATTCTTAATAGTTCCAATTTTTTTGTTTTGTTATCACATTCACAAGCTGATGAAAAAACATGGACAAAAAGTAAACCCAGTTAGCTTGTTTATCTGTTTCAAATTATTTCAGTGTAAAACCTAAGCAGTAGTGATACAATTGCATACGCTTATTTCTATGGGGTAAAAATTCTCTGAGGGGTTTAGGTATATTATATGTCCATGTTGTTATTTTTTTTCATTGCTTAAAACTATTTCACTTTTTTCTGTGATATAATTGCTCTGGTATTGAGGATGAATTAGGTGCTCATTGGCAAGCAGTTGCTGTTAATATTGTTTTACCCAGTAAATTAAATAAGATGTAAGGAGTTCATAGAGTTGGAGGATTTGAATCTAAAAAATTATTTTGTGGATCCTATGTGAACATTTTATTCTTTAAAGTTTTGAAATGGAATAGAACTTGGGTAAATTGCCAATGGTAAGATTTAATGATTCATACAAATGCAATTTGGTGGTATAAATTAATGAGATAACAAACCAATAGCAAACCCATTTTAAAAATTAGGCTTTCAGTTGTTTATTGAATAGCTGCATAATTGTACAATGGTGTTGGTCATTATAATTTGGTATATAACTTAACTACAAAGCAATGTTTTTCTGTTACCTGGAAATAAGTGTTATTCAAATTTGTCTATATTTTTTTCTAGTATTCCTGAAGATTTTTTAGCCAATACAGTATGACTGGTTTAATGAGATAAAACCATATAGTTCCTAAAGGACTATAACTATTTTCTATTTCCCTTAAGTGTTTAAAGGTCAATGCAATATGATGATTCTGTTATACTTTTTCAGCATTTTGCTCATTGCTAAATGAAATAAATAAAGAGATGTGGTATGGGTGAAAATGAGACATCTCCCCATCCAAGTCACAATGTAAAGTTAGCAATTTATATAGGTCAAATTACAGTCCTAACAGTTAGAACATTGTTGCATTATTATTAAAAAACTGGGTGGAAAAAATATTTGAAAACCTAATGATTAAGCCAAGAGTGTTATATACATGTGTTCTGAAAGTTTAACCATCTTGAAAATATAAATATGATAAAGATATAAAACAACTTGCAGACACAATTTCTTTGGGGCTGGAAAGCAATTTTATACTTATATGTATTGATTTATTCATTCATTTACTGTGAATGTTACTACATTTAAGATTATTCTATTGTATCTGATGATATGCATATTTTTTTAACCAAACTTGTAACAGTGAACTTATAAATCTGAATGAAATTGATTTATGGCTTAATCAGTTAAAAGGGAAACATTTTGATTAAATTTAGGGTATTTGGTAAGCAGTTGTATAGTCATTTATAAATCTCATTTCCAAGAGTTTTTTGGGCCTCTTCTTGGTTGTTAAGTTTAAAGTCATTAATTAGTATTGAAATAAGATGTGATTGCTAGTGAGACTATCCATCCATGTCAGTTTTAAGGGAACCAGTAATTGTCACTTGTTTCATATTTGTTATGAAGTTGTATAAGCATTTTTTCCTTTAATTTTATAAGAAGTCTATGATATTTGGTATGTCTTTTACATGGAGGATTTTGAAGTTATATCTTTAGTCATGGTTAATTGATTTTGAAAGTTTTGCATAGCTTATATGGTTGTCATACAACTTTACAAATTTAAGACATACATGTATCTCTGTGTCAAACAGTTTATTAAATACTTAGTCCCCTTCACAAACACCATTCAGATAGAACTACTATCCACTTTACAACTAAGATTTGTAATAAATATATATATAACATGCTTCAATGTTTATTCAACTTTACAAATTTATTATTGGTATGCAGTTGAATATAAGTTAAACCAACTAGTACTAAAAAAAAGTATACATAGTATATAAAGGATTTAATAATTTTTTATTTCAAAACTTCACTTTTATTCTTGAGATGAATTTGATAAGTCTGATGATATTGAACCAAACAGGCATCATAAAACGTTGTCCATAGGGTTGGACACTGACGTTTATGGTGATGTCAGCCATTGGTTTAATAAATTTTTATATAAAAAATCATACTTTTTGGTAAGACGATTGTTCATTAACTGCTAATGATACAGATGAGTTTAGTTGATAACATGCATGAAGTAAATTGATGTTCCATGTGGTCATTCATTTGTATATTTTACTTATTGTAGCTATGAAATATAATGAAAACTGTGTAAAGCAACAATTGATCTCGTCCTAGGTCCTACCACACACATATGGCATTAGATAGAGTTCACTGACTGACATATACTGTCCAATATCATAAAGTATATCAATTCCAATCAAGTTCTTCCTGGAAATAAATTTTGAGCAACTGCACACAGGGGCAAATCCAGCCATTTCAAAAAGGGGAGGTTTCCAAACCAGGCCAAAGAGGGGGGGTCCAACTGTATGTCCCCATTCAAATGCATTGATCAACCAAAAAAAAGGGGGTGTTCTTATTTTGTCAATAAATGTGAATGTTCTGAAAAATAAATGTCACATAAACTGGATTTTTTTTTTTCATACTTTCTCCTGATAGAAAATGATTAGAATGGGTTCTAAAACATTTAAAAATATTTATAAATATTAAAATTTATTGTAACATAATTGACATGATGGGGATGGGGCTCTAGTAAATTTACACCATTACAAGTAGGTTGCAAGGTCTATATCTTTTTAAGGTCATGGGTCACAGCTCCATTTAAATGTAGGTCACTATGTTTTCCATGTCATAGGTTGCATTTTGTCATATTGTACATTTGCACCTTTACAATTGTATTTGATATCAAGATTCCATGTTGAAGATATCAGATTTCATGTTGTATGTATGTTAAGTTGTGTGGTAAAATGGCTTGCCTATTTGCAACGCTAAGTTCACAGGGCGAGATAATTGAATGCTATTAAGGTCATCACATAATACTTGCTGGCTTTTTACTTATTAATTCACTTTTGTTGTTTTTATATTTATTATTAATTATTTATTATAGTTTTATTTATTTAATATGATTTATATTATTTTGGTTTCATTTCCTTTATTTATATTTTTACTTATTTACAACATTATCTTTTGTTTTATAGTACAATAAAACTGGTCACATACCATTTCATGGTTAATTATAAAACTTACAATTATGAAATTTCAGATTACCAAGCATTTGTAAGTTTCCCTCTTTTTGAGGTTGGTTATATTATGCTGATTTAATAGTAGGTGGAGGTGATACTAATATTTCTTTTTTTTTAATGTTATGTAGCCTTACAGTTCATTATAATGCTTTCTTTAAAAAAAAAAGGTAAAATTTCAAAGTTTACTTCTAATTTATTTCTTTTAAAAAAGAATGAAAAGTATAATTTTAAAAAGACACAATCAGTTAAAATCTATAGAGTCCTATTAGAAAAGAACCAAAATAGCAAGACCAACTTTTTTTCAAAGAACTGGTTAACTTTAAAAGGTAACCTTTTTATAGATAAATTAGCTCAGACTTCTCTTTAAAATAATTTCTTAACATAAGGTTAACCTAATTTCAATAATTGGTGGGTAAAGTGTAAAAATACTGTCAGGTTGAATGTAAGTATGTTTACATTGTTTGTAGGTTGTTTTGTTTATTGTTTGTTTATTGTTTATAAATAGTTTGCAAATACCCCTTTCTGGCTTTGCTGGTTGTTATGTTTTAAATATGTTAAAGCCAGGAGTAGAACTCTGTGTACTGCTAAACACAGCAATCATGTTTCTATTCTAAAAATGGGATGTAAATCTTCAACATGAAATTCAGAATATATTTGTTGATAAATTATTAAATGAAAATTGTATTTTTTTCTTAATCAAAATCTTTAAATCCTTATTAATAAATGTCTTTATTTGGTTTAAAAATAATGTTTTTATACATACCGGTTATATACATTTTTTAAACTGTTAGGAACCAAACTTGTGAATAGTAGGTATTTTTTCCATTTTTCTTTGTCTTGTTTCAAAGTATAAAATAAAAGACTTTGTGTCCCCAAATTACTTATTTCAGTTAAAAGGGTCCGAAATAAATGATAAATAATTTGTTTGCATTCAAAATTATATAGATTTTAATACTATTCATATTATTTTGGCATTTTCTAAATTTATTCCTGTAAGTACTTTAATAATAAATTAATTTCTATTCATTTGAATTTTAGTTAAGTTTTTTAACTATTGAAATGTATTGTATTTCCTTTTTTGATTTATTTAAAATTGTGATTCAGCTGTGAAACCAATAATCAAAAACAAATCTTCATTTTTCAAATGTATTTTTTTTCTTTTGATAATTGAATAAGGGTTTTTAAATTATTAATAAAGGGGTAATGAACACGAGTTCTGCTCATAATTCAGTTCAAAGGTAATGATTATTTTATATTGAAAAAATTTAACATAAAATTTACAAAATGCACTTCTGTAGATAGCCTACCAGATATAATCTAGTAACTTCAATTTATTTCATCTGGATTTTTTTTAATGAAGATGAAGATTAATATACTTTTTAAATTATTTTTTTATTGTTTAATTGTTCTTTGAACTGGATTGCTAGAGGGCCTCTAGATATTGTTAGAACAGTATGGACAAAAATATATTTCTGTGGTCTCATTTTTTGTTAAAAAGAAATAAATATTAAAACATTTTGTTTCTGTCATTGGCAATATTTACAAACAATTATTTACCTAAAATATGTGGTTTAATATGTCTCTGATTAATTTAATTATCAACTATGAGCTGTTCTTTTCTTCAGAAATTAGGGATGACATTTTTTATGGCAGCTGAATAACTGAAATGAAACCATGAAATATTTTTCAATACATTCTTACAATTATCAGGAGTGTATCCACCAATAAAACCGGTGGACGTGTTATATTCAAATACTCAGTCTCTGGAGACCACTATTTACTTTTTTTTTTTAAATAACAGAGGATGGGCAAAACTGATCTATTAATCTCCTTACAGTTGCAGGACAGGACACTGACAGGCAGACCTGGTATTTAACAAATTTACCGTTTTTTTCAATGCTAATTTTAGGAACTGAAACTCACATTTTTAATAATCTCAAATTTGTGCTTAGTAACACTGCTTTACAAATCAATAATAAGGGGCAAACATTTGTTCAGTCATAATATGATCACCGTCGTGTTGTTGTTGTTTAGGGATCGAGTTATTCCCCTTTGAACGTCCCATTTTTCGACTTGTTGAATCGTCACACAGCTGGTTTACCTACCGAGTTTTTCTATCAGTGAGCTTTTCTTCAACAAAATATTAATAGTTATCATCTCATCTATAGGAATATACGTTACTATTTGGTGTGTCATTTCAATCTTAATATATTTATTTTCAAGTGTCACTTCCGCGGCCCGTATTTTCATCTTTCACCATCTAATTTGCAATGAAATATTGTTCAGCCGTTTAATAACAACGTAGTGAAAGTCTGGATCATGCCGCATCTAACCGTATACTTGGTTACGAATGAGAAAAAGGTTAAATGTATTTACGCAGCCTTTTTCGGGACGTCATGGCCGTTTTTAAAAAATGCCATTTTTTGAATCGAAAATCCGCTATTTTTTTTTCAAAAGAAAATAATAAACAGAAACGAAAAATATGGTTGTTAACATTTCATGTTCGGTGTCATTTGTTCTCTTTTGGAAAACTGTCTCATTGGGATCACACTTTCTTTCGGTCATCCTTCTTTCTAATTTTTATTGACGGAAGATACTAATATGATACGCAAAACTGATACAAAAAAGACGGGAGATACCAAAGAATAATCAAAACTCACATGTCAAAACTCATAAGTCAAAGAGACATGATATACCATAGAAATAAATAATTAAGAAAAAGATTTGGTGTCTTTAAACTATGATAACCCCATCACAATCGTTGTGTGTGTGTCCCAAGTCTGGAACCTGCACTTTGTGACAAATGTCGGACCTGCTGGATGAAAAATAAAGTCCTGAATGAACCTGTGTACATATATAGTTAATTCAACATAGCTTATAAAACATTTGCATTTTCATTCAAGAAGAGTCAAAAGCAACTTAAATTGTGATAAAAATATTTAATTTTAACGATAATCCAATTAAAAGATTAAAGTGAAATGTTTATTTAGATTATTGATCCAATTATCACTTAATATCAATACAAGGTGTAAATTACAACTGGCACACGTTATGTAAATAAAAATTCCAATGGACGAACACACGGCTTTAAATTACATATTTGGTTCATGGGGTAGCAATACTATTATTTTTATTTTATAAATAAAACAGTTTAAGATATATAAATTAACGCAGTATAAGCAAGTTGAATTAGTTTGAATAATTTCACCGGGCAATCTTCTTTTTCTCTTTAGGTTTAGGATTCATCATCAACAAGGTATTTTGTATTCAAATATGTTCCTGTATAAATATAAAGTCATTCTTTCTCTTCAATGGACACTTGTCTAAAATTAAAACAAATAGAAAAGACAATGCTGTGCGAGTTTAAATACATCTACCCCTATGATCCTGTTATTCATGTCTTTTATTTCCCCGACAAGGTCCGAATTTTGTAGCTCAACCATTATATTTTCGATAAAATTCTTTATCATTTTAATGATAAATTATACCTTTCCTATAACAAAATTCATACTTCAAGGAGATTGATTGAAAACAGTTAAAGATTTTGAATAAATTTGACCACAGTCTTTTCAAGCAAATTTATGTTATTTAATTTTCCGTTCAGGTCCGAGTTTTCACACCCCAACGATATTTTTCATATCTTTTTTTTTTATTTTATCTTTATACTGAATTTTTAGTTTCACAAAATCTAAAGTTGAAAGATAACCATTCAATATTAAAAAAGTTATTGAAGTTAGAACTAGTCCGAACATAGATTTTCAGGTCCCTTCAGGTCTTTTAATTTCTCCCTTCAGGTCCAACTTTTGGCATCAAAATTTTGTTTTTAATTCAAAAAATTTAAATTTCAATGAAATGTGGATATTGACAACTAATAAAATTCCAACTTGACGAAATTCCATTCAATAATAAAAAAGTTATTGCAATTTGAATAATTTTAGTTGTATATTTTCAGGTCTTTTCAGGTCTTTTCAGGTCTTTTCAGGTCCACTTTCAGGTCTTTAGTGTAACCCAACTTTGTCGCATTTTCGACGCCATTATGAGAATTGCTTCCCGGCTGTGAAGAATTCTTCTTTCTATTACTGTTTCAAGTGATCATGTCAAAGCAAATAGATACAGTTATATGGTAATACATGTTTTCATCAGTACCTTAAACCTGTAACCTGCCCAATTATATCCTTAATTAGAATTTCTAAGTGAAAACAAAAAAGGGGGAGCACAGACCAAAATAAGAAATTTGTAATTTTTTATTTATGTTCAGTATCAGTTCCAGCAGTGGATAGCTTGATTTGCACTTTTAAAAAAATGAAGGGGTCCTTATGTTAGAAATATTTGTAGAAAGGGGATGTAAACTAAATGATTATTTGGAAAAATATATTAGTACTTTGGAAAAAAATATGCCCAGGTTCTTGAAATTTTATCAATGGATGTGTCAAAAAAAATTGAAAAGATTTCAACAACTAATGATTTATGGTTTTAGAAAAATAATTAATAATTAATTAAATACATATTACAGATGGTGCAATAATAATCATTCATTTTGGTTAGGACAAATAAAAATATATGGGGTGAGTTTTCAGTTACCCTATACTTTTTAGTCTTAAAATTACTAATTGCCTACCCTACAGATTTTTCTGTCATTTTTCATTAAGCACCGTTAAAGTAAGAATGTTGTTCTTATAGACCCAATGTAAAAAAGGCTTTAAAAATTCTCTTCATGTAACTTTCTTTTTTTAGATGTAACTGAATGCACACATAAATTTTATTTTGCCTTATTTCATTAGTTCATGAAGTCTAATCAAATTTATATTTATGTCTGTTAAATCTTGAAATGATGGATCATTCCTGTTAGTGTATTCTTTAATTTTTTCACACATCAAACTTTATTTGTATAAAAACAATGGCTATTATGTAATAATTACTTGCTTACTGTTGTCTGGAAATTGCTTTCAGATATACTTTTGACTGTTCTGTAATATTTGCAGGTATTTTTTTTTATTCTAGCCCCCACTCCTTATTCTCCATTCTGTAAACCCCACCCACATCTGAGTGGATATGTACTTATGTACTTTCACCTTACCTACTTTTGCTTTTTTATTGACAAATAACCTTAGGTTATGAATTTGCAAGTTAGTCATTTCATCTTATGGAAAAAAAACATACTTTGAATCAAATAAATTAAGGATACCTCTTGTTTGCATATAAACAGAATTTCATTTTTTTTATAAACTATTTCTATATATTAATAATAAGGAAGCAATAGTAAAAATATTTGATCTTCTACCCACCTACCCTATTATTTGGTATGTAGCAGTAAACTCAATTTTTGGTCTAGATACTTGGCAGTTTTTAGCAGTTTCTTTTGACATACCACCACATGCATGAATGCTTGGTCATAACATAAACAGATATATTGTAGTGTGCTTGCTCGTCAACAATTTTAAATATTGTAGGACGACTGTCTTCCATAATAATCTGTAATAGACTAGTGATAAGAAGATGGGCCTGTCCATGATCATTCAAAACTTTTTAACTAATCACCAGATTAGATTTTTATTGGGTATTCTGTTTACTAGTTTAAATTACCAGTTTATAAATATAATTAACAGCTGCAAGTATACAAGATATCTTTCGGGTAAACTCAACTCAAACCAATGTATTAGATTAAATAATCTGCCTTTTGACCACAATTGTAGCTTAGTTCTCGTATGAAGCATGCATGCAACAATTCTTGTGAACTATACAAATAGTCAAAACATACAATATTTCTGCGACCGTGTTAGAAGACCAAACCTTTGAATTACTTACCAGATTATATTTATTCACCAAGATATAAAGCATAATATAAATAAAATGTTGACATATATGTCTATGACCATGTATGCAGAATGACTTTCATAAAGTATCACACCATTCATGTAACAATATATGGTGTACACTACAAATCAAGGGTTGACCTATCAGTGGCAGATCTAGAACTTTTCATAAGGGGGGGGGGGGGGCGCTGACTGACCTAAGGGGGAGCCCGCTCCAGTCATGCTTCAGTGATTCCCTATATAATCAACCAAATTTTTCCCACGAAAGGGGGGGGCCCCCTGGATCCGCCTATGCCTATGACCTTGTATATAGACCAACTTTTTAATTATGAGGCTTTCTATACCAATATCAAAATAGAATAAGATTTGAAAGCCTATAAATATAAATAGCACCACTGGTATAAGAGTCAATGCAAATTATCTACATGTCTCTCATTAATAGCATACCACAAAAATAATCTTGAGAGTATAATCTGTAAGTTTTTTAAACCAAAACCAATATGAATCTCCTGCAACTCTGTTACAAGCAAGATTTAGAAAAGGCCACTATTGAAAATGGACCAAATCTTAAATTCTGTAGTCTCAACACTGAAAATGGTCAACAGACAGACTGACCACTGCAATAACCAGAGAACCTGTTTCAATTCAAATAGAGGACACATTTAATTGAATTATTAATCTCTGTATGGAATAAGCTTATATGCAAAGGGTCTGTAAGCAGAAAAAAAATGAAATACATATCTATCCATGTTTATGTAAGTTTCCTTTCTACATTCAAGTTTGATTGTCCCTTTCAAGTCGGTTTTACCTTTCTTTTATCATTATAAAATTATGTACTTAATATCAATTGAAAACTGCATGAAACTGAAAAAAATAACTCTATTTTCATCATGTTGGTTGATGGCGTCATGGGGTATAATTTTAACAGAAACTTAACTCTGTGGTGAAGGCTGAAGGCTGTACTTTGACCTATAATTATCAACTTTTTATATATTGTGACTTTGATGGAGCGTTGTCTCATTGGCACTCATACCACATCTTCTTATTTATACGATTAGATGTTCTAAATACGATTCTGATCAGTCTATATAGAAGGGAAGATTTTTAAAGCAACTTATGTGGATAGCAATATGTCAGTCAAAATGGTTGTCTGTTTTCAATTACAAACTACACTACAATTACACTACAGTGGAAGGAAATTACAGTAGCAGTTAAATTAAGGGTTACCAGCAATCAAACAATAAGTAATTGATGGATGGATGGATGGATGGTTGTTTAAAGTCCAGTGGCAAGTCAGATGCATATTCAGGATGAGAACATGATAATGATTAATGAATATTAACCCTGCTTTGTACTCGACCGACACACTGACCTGGATTTTTAACATGCTAGCTCACAAGGTAACAGTTCGCAGGAATATATGTCACTTACCCAGACACATTATTCTGACTGAACAGTCCGGGCCGAACAGTCTTTGCTCTAACTCCTTATTGCCGCGTGCTTGGCGAAGAAGCAGCAAATACCAATTTTCAAGTCTTTGGTTTGACCCCGCCGAGGGTGGAACCCACAACCTACCGCACTCGAGGCGACCACACTAACCATTACATCACCGAGGCGGTGTAAAGAATTGAATATAAATCTTCTCATTCTAAAGGTCAAATACAAAAGCTTGAAATGAAATTGGAAGCAATTTTTTTTTATTTAGAATATCAATAAACTGCATGTCCCACTTGTTTCTATAGATGTCCCAGTGTTCATGTGATGAAATATTGAAACGTCTCACTGAAATAATAAGAAAACTATATATTGTCAAATGAATAATTAGAAAAAAAATTGTAAAACTGTTTGCTTTTATCATTTAAAACTATAACAGCTACGTATGATGAATAATGCAGATCCGGAAATTTATAATTAATTTACTGTGTGGACACAGACATGCATGGATAGTATCCAGCATTCAAGACCAATACTGGTCTGGACCTGCGTCACTGCATATATTTGCTCTACAGAAAATCTAAAACAATTCCTTCAATAGAAACCAAAAAATTTTGTCTAAAAATTTTCCTTGTACAATAAGTGGCTAAATTTCAAACTTTCGGCAAACAGGAAGTGGCTGCACCACAGATCTTTAAATTTCTTACACCCTACAACTCAACATAGTCAAGCTCTGTTCCAAATATAAAATCATTCCCTTTCATAGAAGCCAAGAAAACTTTGACGAAAAATTTTCCTTGTACATTGAGTAGCTAAATTTCAAACTATCGGCAAACAGGAAGTGGCTGCACCGCAAATCTTAAAATTGCTTACACACTACAACTCAACATGATCAAGCTCTGGACCAAATATAAAATCATTCCCTTTCATAGAAGCCAAGAAAACTTTGACGAAAAATTTTCCTTGTACACTGAGTAGCTAAATTTCAAACTATCAGCAAACAGGAAGTGGCTGCATCGCAGATCTAAAAATTGCTTACACTTTACAACTCAACATGATCAAGCTCTGGACCAAATATAAAATCATTCCCTTTCATAGAAGCCAAGAAATCTTTGACTAAAGTTGATATGCAAGTCTTTCGGACGGACGGAATGACGGACGGAGTCGAGCGGTTACTAGACCTGCTTTCACCGTTGGTGACGCAGGTAAAAAAAACACCCCTTTTAATCCAAATAATTACATTACAGTACTAGTATATTTCAACATATAAATCTGTTATTTTGATTGGCTAACAACAATCTCACATCATTCTTCATAGCACAATGATATGTAACACCCATGATAGCACATGCTTTATATGTACAGGTAAATATATACAAAAAAATGATAGAGATTGTTTTTTCCTTCATCCTAGCAAAAATATGTAATTATAAGAATTGAATGGTCTTTGAGCAATATAATAGGCTTGTCAAACCGTTGATCGTGCACGCAATCTAAGAATGGCTTCATACAAAATGTATAGCTTTGTCATCATGTCTCAATTGTTTTTTTTTAATGTTTTTATCACTATTTTTTTTTTAAAGGTGACTTTTTCAATAAAAGTTTGATGAAAGTATTCAAATATAAATAAGATGTGGTATGCGTGCCAATGAGACACTTCTCCATCCAAATCACAATGTATAAAAAGTTAACATGCAAAAAAATACATGAACAAGATCACTTTTATCTAGTTAAATTGTTACCTATTGCTTTAAACTATTTTTTTCAGCCAAGGATGTTTCCATTTATCTTCCAGAATATGACATGATTCTTCCATGTTCAGTCTTCTTTGCTTTACATCCTCTATTTGTCTGTTTTTTTCTCTTTCAATTTCTGACATTTTCACACTATACTCTTCCCTAAAATTAATGAGTTCATAGTCCCAAGCACTTTTACTGGTTTTTAGAGAAGTTTCATAGCTTGGTCTTTTTTCACGAAGAGCAGACTGAAGCTCATTGACTCTTTATTTCTTTATTTTGTTTTAATTCATTCATTAAATCATTCTGATTTGCCATTTCTTTCTTCAGTATGGATTCTATATTAGCAAGCTTTTGTTTGTAATCTGCTCCCATCTTTTCTTTGTCCTCATTCATTTCTTCAGTCAATGTCTGTATTTCAGTCTGTCTTTGAGTCAGTATATTTTCCAGGTAATTTAGTAGCCCAGCTCAAAATCTAGGGGCCATGTGCGACTGGGCCTTTTGCTAGATTTTATCCCTGTTTTCCATTCTACTAATAATGATTCCAATGTCAGCTCTTGAAGGTGTGATAGACATGTTTGTTTGGACAGAACATTCCATTCTTGAAATGCTTGAACTTTTTTGCTGCTGTTGGTGGTGTTGCTATGGAAAGAATCAATAAATGTCCAGTGCTCCTGTGCTCCTGTAATGAAATAAACAAATATTTCACTGAAATAATAAAAGTACTACAATGTATTGACTGTAAAATGCAATTCTTAATGATGTAAAACTTAATGTCCTGAAAGTTGGACGTGTGTACCTTACAATCATTCCAAACGACAAATATAAAAGATCTATTCTTATTAGCTTATTATTCATTGTTATTATTACCATAGAAATGGCAAAAAACTCGAAAATTTTCAAAATTCTCCAAATTTTATGAAACTTTATAGACAGTTGATTTAGCATATAAAGATATGTTTTTTGACTTTTGGAAATTTCAAAATGGCTGCCGTTGTCATGGAAACGGCCAGATGGCCTGGCAATGGGGGAACGGGGTGACATCTGCTATTGCTCGCAATGGCAAGTCTAGTTCTTATTGTATCTGGAATATTGACTTTACCACGAAAAAATCATTTATTGGTCATCAGTTTTTCCTGTTTTGTATGTGTTGGTTTTCCTTTTAAATTGTTTTACACTGGCAATGCCTTGGCCATTATAGCTTGCTCTTTGGAGTGAGTCAATACCTGTGTCATAAATTACATAACTATTACATTGTCTTATTGGCACTTATATCAAATATCATTTTGTCTTATGCTCTAGATTTTTTTTTGCCTAACTAATATTTCGATTTGAGTCACTGATAAGTGTTGATTACACAAAACAGGTGTCTGGTTAACATTAAAAGCCTGGTACGTTTGATATTATTTAAAACATTGAATTTATTGACTAAACATTAAACAGTCAGGGGTACTACTTAAACAAGTGATTTCAGGATCACCTATTAAAGTGATTGCGCTATTGAAAAATGAAAAATGTTTATAAAATTAGAAACACTTTTTAAAATCACTTGCATAAGTGATTTGAGATGTAAACATTAAATCACTTATTATAAAGGCAACAGTAGTATACCGCTGTTCAAAACTCATAAATCCATGGACAAAAAACAAAATCGGGATAACAAACTAAAACCGAGGGAAACGCATTAAATATAAGAGGAGAACAACGACATAACACTAAAATGTAACACATATAGACAAAATCCCACGAGAATAACAAATATAACATATATATATAACATCAAAACCAAATACATGAATTTGGGATAGACAAGTACCGTGACACGTCTTATCGCAATGTGAATTTACACTCAAAAATATAACATTTTCTCAATAATTTACCCACAATCTAGATTTACATAGGGTTAAAAAAACTATTCTATTGAAAATACAACTGAATACATGCAAAAATGCTCTTTTGCTAAATTATTTTGTCAGTTTTTAAAATTTATTTGGATTATGCTTAAACTGGGATAATTTGTAGATACGGTCAAAACCTTGAAGTAAATCATACTAATTATAAAGAAAACAAAGCAGATTACATAAATGTGTTGACCTTTATGTTATTGGTAGAGTAGTAAACTCTAGAAATATAGTATATAGAAGACAGAAATAGTCCCAAGGGTTCTTTTAAAAGCTTCAGCGCACTAACTTGCTGCCCAAGCGCACTGATAAAATTGATATATCAAGATAAAGAGATAATTGATCTATGTAGACAAATTTCAGAAAAAATTGCCATTTCATGGAAAATTAGTGAAATCAGCATTTGAAGATCAAAGAAAACACCAAAATCACTTAAATAGGTGATTACTGAAATTTGAAAATCACTGAAATAAGCGATAATGAAATCACTTGTTTGAGTCATACCCCTGACTGTTAAATCTGGGGCATTTTTGATTTTCTATTTTAGTTACTGATTAATATATATATATACTTAACTGAAAAAAAATCCAGTTAACATCCTGTGTTCTTGTGATGAAAATATTTCACTTCTTCCTGTAATAGTTAGTTATGAAAATAATTATGTTATACATATTTTATAGTTTTTGGATAGTTTTTCAGTGTACTGTAAATGATACCAAGGTTTTTGTTGACATCCCTGGACGTTGTCTTGTGAGGTTGTCCATGGGTTTTCAAACAATACTGATTTTTATAGTTCGTTCGTATGTTGTACTGTTACCACTGTCTCAAGTTAGGGGAGGGTTAGGATGCCGCTAACATGGTTAAGCCGCCACATTATGTATGTTTGTGCCTGTCCCAAGTTAGGAGGCTGTAATTCGTTGTTGAGTTACATATTTGTTTTTTGTTAATTTTTTTGTAAATTAATCAGGCCATTATTTTTTGTGTCATTTGGTCTCTGGTGAAGAGTTGTCTCATTGGCAATCACACCACATCCTCTTTTTTATACATACATAAATTTGCAGTGACATCACAACTTATAACTGACCAATCAATGATTAGCATTTTTGCTCGGGCATTTTAGTTATGTAAACAATGTTGAGAGATGAAACTAATAGGAATCCTCTAGACTTTTCATAGACTTCAATGCAAATGAATTTAATTGATATGTATCGACACCAGTTAAATATCACAATTTTACTCTTTTAATGTTGTTAAAGACACTATATAATATCTCCATTTTGATTTTTTTCATACTACATGTACTATATCCATCGGTTAAAAAATAATCAGCAATAAAAATATTCAGTCATTACCTTCAAATAGAGGAAAAATCTAGAGGATTCCTATTGGCATCACCACCTGAAAAATTGAAATGCCAGGATGTCCGGATTTATGTATACGTTATATTTAAATTTTAATATTCTAACTTCAGGCATACTGAATTCGGACCCAAAAAAATAAAAAAAATAAAAAAGTCTGGGATGACATAATGATGGAGAAGGAGACATTAGCCTGACTCAAATATGTGAAGATTTAGATTTACCTGTATATAGGAAAAGATCCAATCCTTGACAATGACAATTACAAGGACTTTCACGAATTGCTGCAAACGTAAAAATAACATTACATGGACAATTTTAAGAATGAATGTTTAAAGATGGTTTTTGTCCAGCTATAATTTTGTTGCAATGGAGATTCAGGATGAATTGCATGGACGAAACGACACAAAGATGTGAAAGCTGATGATGGACAAGAATCGATTTAAATAAATTTTAATGAGGGAGAGCAGCAAGGACACATGTCAGAAGAAATAGAATCTTGTCAACGGGGAATCAGAAGATTAAAGCTGATGATGAGTTTACAGCTTTTGCTGAAAAGGCTCTTTTCAGAGCCAAAAAGATATTTCAAAAAGAATTCAAATTGTTGTGACATCATAAAACTATGGTATAATTGTGGTCAAGGTCGCTTTTAAATAGAACAATTGCTAAAAATAAACCATGGTATAACTAAATAATATCATAGTTTGCTATGGTATAATCTTAAGAAAATGGGATTTGCTCATTGTTGAAGGCTATACGGTGACCTATATTTGGTAATTTCTGTGTCATTTGGTCTCTTGTGAAGAGTTGTCTCATTAGCAATCACACCACATCATCTTTTTTATATTCATGTTGTCTTTGGTATTCATGGTATAAAATCAAGTTCTATCAACAAATATAAAAGAAAAAAATCCCCAAAAGAAGTTGAAAATGACCTCAAACCTTTGATTTGATTTTATAGAACTATAATTTACTGCTTGGTTTTGATTGATATTGTGTAATAAAGAATCAAATAAAAAAAAATATGGCTTAACATACCTTCCTCTCATCACTCATTTTAATCTGTAATGTCCAAAAATGTGGCAACTGCAAGTCCCAGTTTTCTTGTGATGAAATATCCAAACATTTTGCTGAACTTAATGTGGCAATGGCAAGTCCCAGTTTTCTTGTGATGAAATATCCAAACATTTTGATGAACTTAATGTGGCAATGGCAAGTCCCAGTTTTCTTGTGATGAAATATCCAAACATTTTGCTGAACTTAATGTGGCAGTGGCAAGTCCCAGTTTTCTTGTGATGAAATATCCAAACATTTTGCTGAACTTGATGTGGCAATGGCAAGTCCCAGTTTTCTTGTGATGAAATATCCAAACATTTTGCTGAACTTGATGTGGCAGTGGCAAGTCCCAGTTTTCTTGTGATGAAATATCCAAACATTTTGCTGAACTTGATGTGGCAGTGGCAAGTCCTAGTTTTTTTTGTGATGAAATATCCAAACATTTTGATGAACTTAATGTGACAATGGCAAGTTCCAGTTTTCTTGTGATGAAATATCCAAACATTTTGATGAATTTAATGTGGCAATGGCATGTCCCAGTTTTCTTGTGATGAAATAACCAAACATTTTGCTGAATTTAACATGGTTGCAATGGCATACATGTCCCAGTTTTCTTGTGATGAAATATCCAAACATTTTGCTGAATTTTATGTGGCAATGGCATGTCCCGCTTTTCTTGTGATGAAATAACCAAACATTTTGCTGAATTTTATGTGGCAATGTCATGTCCCAGTTTTCTTGTGATGAAACTATTTTATATCCTCCTGTAATAGTTACATATAAATTGTGAAATTAATAATGTTTCATATTCAAAATATTAACAGGCAGACTGCAAAACTTAATAATCATGAATTCAACCTAATATATTCTCTTCTCCACATCACCCCCCCCCCCCCCCAACCCTGGTTGTGGCTTGTTGTTGTGTCCATATTTGTTTTTTCGTTCATTTTTTTTACATTAATTAGGCCTTGTTTTCTGGGTTGAATTGTTTTACATTTGTCATTTTAGTGCCTTTTATAGCTTATTCTGCAGTATGGGCTTTACTCATTGTTGAAGGCAGTACAGTGACCTGTAGTTGTTTAACTTCTGTGTCATTTGGTCTCTTGTGAAGATTTGTATCATTGGCAATCACACAACTTCTTTTTTTTATATTCATGTTTTCTTTGGTTATACATCAGGTTCTATTATTAGTGGGGAAATCTCAAAAAGAAGTTGAAATTAACCTCAAATAACAAAATTATGTGGCTTAATAAAACACACCTTTCTACTAACTTCCTTTTTCCTTGTCCCAGAATGTGGCAACTGCATGTCCCAGATTCTTGTGATGAAATAACCAAACATTTTGCTGAATAAAATGATCAAGTGCATAGGCCTGTCCCAGTTTTTTGTGATGAAATAACCAAACATTTTGCTGAATTGAATGTACCAAGGTGAAAAGCTTGTCCCAGTTTTCTCGTGATGAAATAACCAAACATTTTGCTGAATTAAATGATCAAGTGCATAGGCCTGTCCCAGTTTTTTGTGATGAAATAACCAAACATTTTGCTGAATTGAATGTACCAAGTTGAAAAGGCTTGTCCCAGTTTTCTTGTGATGAAATAACGAAACAATTTGCTGAATTGAATGTACCAAGTTGAAAAGGCTTGTCCCATTTTTTTCGTGATGAAATAACCAAACATTTTGCTGAATTGAATGTACCAAGTTGAAAAGGCTTGTCCCATTTTTTTCGTGATGAAATAACCAAACATTTTGCTGAATTGAATGTTCCAGTGGCAAAGGTTCGTCCCAGTTTCTTGTGATGAAATAACCAAACATTTTGCTGAAATGAATGTTCCAGTGGCAAAGGTTCGTCCCAGTGTTCTTGTGATGAAATAACCAAACATTTCGCTGAATATACCAAGTGGCAAATGGATATCCTACTTTTCCTGTAATGAAAGAACTAAATGTCTTGCTGAAACAGATGACTTACTCCTAAGTATATTGGCAAATGCATAAATGTCCTACTTTTGCTGTGATGAAATAACTAAATGTGTTGCTGAAACAGATGACACACTCCTAAGTATATTGGCAAATGCATAGATGTCCTACTTTTGCTGTGATGAAATAACTAAATGTCTTGCTGAAACAGACGACTTACTCCTAAGTATATTGGCAAATGCATAGATGTCCTACTTTTGCTGTGATGAAATAACTAAATGTCTTGCTGAAACAGATGACTTACTCCTAAGTATATTGGCAAATGCATAGATGTCCTACTTTTGCTGTGATGAAATAGCCAAATGTCTTGCTGAACCAGATTAATGAATACATGTCCCACTTTTGCTGTGATGAAATAACCAAACGTCTTACTGAACCAGATTAATGCATACATGACCCCATTTTGCTGTGATGAAATAACCAAACGTCTTGCTGAACCAGATAAATGTATACATGTCCCAGTTTTGCTGTGATGAAATAACCAAATGTCTTGCTGAACCAGATTAATGTATACATGTCCCAGTTTTGCTGTGAGGAAATAACCAAACATCTTGCTGAACCAGATTAATGCATACATGTCCCAGTTTTACTGTGATGAAACAACCAAACGTCTTGCTGAACCAGATTAATGCATACATGTCCCCGTTTTGCTGTGATGAAATAACCAAACGTCTTGCTGAACCAGATTAATGCATACATGTCCCAGTTTTGCTGTGATGAAATAACCAAACGTCTTGCTGAAACAGTTCAACGCATACATGGATGACTTTTGCTGTGATGAAATAACCAAACGTTTTGCTGAAACAGTTTAATGCATACACGGATGACTTTTGCTGTGATGAAATAACCAAACGTTTTGCTGAAACAGTTTAACGCATACATGGATGACTTTTGCTGTGATGAAATAACCAAACGTTTTGCTGAAACAGTTTAAGCATACATGGATGACTTTTGCTGTGATGAAATAACCAAACGTTTTGCTGAAACAGTTTAACGCATACATGGATGACTTTTGCTGTGATGAAATAACCAAACGTTTTGCTGAAACAGTTTAACGCATACATGGATGACTTTTGCTGTGATGAAATAACCAAACATTTTGCTGAAACAGTTTAACGCATACATGGATGACTTTTGCTGTGATGAAATAACCAAATGTTTCGCTGAAACAGTTTAATGCATACGCAGATGACTTTTGCTGTGATGAAATAACCAAACGTCTTGCTGAAACAGTTTAATGCATACATGGATGACTTTTGCTGTGATGAAATAACCAAACGTTTTGCTGAAACAGTTTAATGCATACATGGATGACTTTTGCTGTGATGAAATAACCAAACGTTTTGCTGAAACAGTTTAATGCATACATAGATGACTCTTGCTGTGATGAAATAACTAAATGTCTTGCTGAAACAGTTAAATGCATACATGGATGACTTTTGCTGTGATGAAATAACTAAATGTCTTGCTGAAACAGTTAAATGCATACATGGATGACTTTTGCTGTGATGAAATAACCAAACATCTTGCTGAAAGTTAAATGCATACATGGCTGACTTTTGCTGTGATGAAATAACCAAACATTTCACTGATTGCGATTTCTTTTGGCACATGAATGGTTCTGTAAACGTGCGATTGACTCAAAACATATCTTGCTGCAATGTTCCATTTGATTTGTGATGAAATAACCAAACATTTCACTGAATTGAATAATTTTCTATGCAATGTTCCATTTGATTTGTGATGAAATAATGAAGCATTTCACTGAATTGATAAATTTTCCATATATATGTATGTATATGAAAATTGACATCATATTATATTTTTTTTAAATTAAAGTCTAGATTAATCAAGTGGATTTTCCTCTACCACGACCTTTTCCCTTTCCTTTACCTTTTCTGCTGCAATTAGGACAGAACCAATTATTCTGGTCTTTCTTCAAAAATTTCTCTGTTCCTTTGATATTTACACATTTGTAATGGAACCAGCAGTTGCATTTGTCACATGCAATACTTTCAAATTGCATTTCTGCTGGTTCCCAATCGCATTCCAACATACATAAGGAACAAATATATATTTCACTTTCAGACCATTCATGTGCAAAGTTTTTCTTTTTTGAAAGAGATAAGTGTTCATCATCTTTACTACATTTATTCTTCCTTTTAGGACTAACAACCTTCGAAGAAGAAGGGGTTTGCCTATCGCCCAAGGCTTGTATTTTTGTCCTTAATGCCTGTTTTTTTTTCCTTGGAATGGTTCTTTTGAAATATTTTAAAGAATCAACAAAAGAAATTCTAATAAAATGTTCAGTTACATCCCGATATAATTCCATAATAAGTGTTAAAAATAGTTCATCTTCAATTTTACCATCATCCTGAATATCAAATAATGAAATCCATTTGCCAATTAGTACATCATCATTATCAACAGCATTCCTACAATGGTTATGCAAGTCTTCCAAATATAAATGCATTTGTTTCAGACTTAATTTATGTTGTAATACACTATGTAAAGACAGGAAAAAGTTAAATACACTGTCATTTGGTATTGTTAAACCCCTCGATGGTCCTTGCTTAAAATCAATTTCAACCATACTTTCATCATTGTCAGCAACATCTAATTCACTAATGCGAAACTGCTTCAGCAAACACTGTTTTTTATAGTCCATCCTCATAGCCAGCTTGCTTTTTTTGGTGCTCTGACCCATTTTTCTTAATACAGACTCTTTTAAACGTTTAGTAATTTTTTGGACACAGGCTCCAGTCAAATACCTAATTTTGCTTTTTCCTGCTGAGGACAATTCTTCCTCTATGCTTGTTTCAGCCTCAATGTCAGTTATCTGTTTAGCAGTTACAGCTTTAGCTTTTTTTTCTATTTCTTTATTCATTAACCAAAATACTATTTTGGTGGACAATTTATTCTGATATTTATTTATATTGTTCACTTTAAATAGTTTCTGAATAGACAATATATGTTTATCAGATAACACAAATTCATTCAACTTGGTGTATGCATTAATCCAATTATCAGAATTATCCAATTTCGCACTAACAATGGCATCAACATTATAATATAGATAATTCACATGGTCTTTCAAAGGTAATGATACGAAGAAATCAGGAGATATATCCGACATAAATGGCGCAGATTTATTTTCTGTTTGAAATTCAAAAATATCCCATGGTGAAGCTAAAACTGGCAGTTCATCCATGTCCATACAAATATAAGTATCATCTGGATCCTGATCAGTTGGGTCATCTGGCGGGGGACATTCGACAGATGGCATAACAAATGTATCCTTACAACAGGATAAATCATCTAAAAAATCATTAAAAACTCTGTCATAAAATTCATAAACAATATCTGGATGTTTCTTATTAGCAGCTGAACTGTTATAATTAACCAGCCTTAAACCGTCAATGCTGACTGCACGCCCAACTGCAACACCCATCTGTCCTGGAGCAAAAAATGAAAAAGAATCAACTTCCACATTTTGCAGTGTCTGTCCTTGTGCTCTATGTACAGTAAGTGCAAATGCCAATATTACAGGAAACTGTTTCCTGCTAGCCAAATTCTTCTGTTGTTTCAGATCAAAAACATCAAAGGAAGCTCTTTCAAGAGTAACTAACTTTCCATTAAAGTTGATAATAGGAAGAATATCCTTTGCCACATGGTGTACAACTCCCTGCATGCCATTACAAAGTCCCTGAGTAATATTTTTGACTAAAATGACTTTGGCACCTTTCTTCAACAGTAGGCTTTTGGGAGCCACACAGTCTCTCAAAATACGTACATTCCCTTCATCTTCAGCCTTGTAAACCACCAAGTCTTCATCTATTTCTTCCAACATTTCATGATTAATAAACTGAGCATCAAAATTGGTTCCAAATAATTTTGTGACTTCATGATTTGGTACATTCAATGGACGATCCAGTTGTTTTAGGAAAGAAACAGTTTGTTCATCTGGCATTCCATCACAAAGCTGGTTTACTGCTTTAATGAGCATAACCTCATGCTGCCTGACAACCTGAAAAAAAAGTGAATCAAATACTTTAAGTGGCTAATGTTTTACAAGAAGTGTGAAGCAGCTACCAATTCAGAAATTGTTTGAATTTCTAAGATTTTAAATTAACTAAAATTTTGCATGATTTTTTTTAATAGTCGTTTTTGGCTTTGAACTAGCTGTCAGTAACTGCGAGTACTTTCAGATCAGTACTAATAGTCATTCTGTTGTTGGGATGTTTAAGTGCTGAGCCACTCTGTTTTTGTTAGATGTATTTCTATCCATCTGATGAGTTGAGCCTTTTTCAACTGATTTTTATAGTTCGTTCCTATATGTTGTACTGTTACACCACTGTCCAAGGTTAGGGGGAGGGTTAGGATCTGGCTAACATGTTTAACCCCGCCACATTATTTAAGTATGTGCCTGTCCCAAGTCAGGAGCCTGTAATTCAATGGTTGTCGTTTGTTGCTGTGTTACATATTTGTTTTTCGTTCTTTTATTTATACATTAATTTGGCCGTTAGTTTTCTTGTTTGAATTGTTTTACATTTGTTATTTCGGGGCCTTTTAAAGCTGACTATGCGGTATTGGCTTTGCTCATTGTTGAAGGGGGTACGGTGACCTATAGTCGTTAATTTCTTTGTCATTTAATTTGGTCTCTTGTTTAGAGTTGTCTCATTGGCAATTACACCAAATCTTTTTTTTTATATAGACATCAAAGAGATAGAAGCCATCACTGTGGGCCCCGCTGTAAATAACAAGACATTATCTTTACCATATGACATTTGAATCTCAACTGTTAACTAAGCTTTTGACTTTGATCTTTTTACATATAAAAGGACACACCCTCTGATGTCAATTGATATACATGTCAAGTAAGAACTTTGAAATCATAATGTTTTTTAAGATATAGAGCCGACACAATCTTTTCAATAGACCATGGCCATGGGGTTCTATACTGAAACCTAAGTTTTTTACCTAGAACTTTGACCTACAAAATTTTGAAATGATAATGGTTCTCAAGATATAGAGCAGACACAGTTTGTTACAGACGGACAGACTGTTCATATATATGTCGACCTGCCACTAGACAGGGCCCTAATTATATACTACTTTGAAGGACAAATAAAAGCTTTTACAATATACTAATTTTTTCCTTGTTTAAATATACAGTTTTCCATGGGTACAAGATTTATTTCAATCAAGTAATAGATACTCAAGATATCATCAGGAAATCAATGACCAAGGAATAAATAGGCATAGCAATAAATGTTTGCTCCCTATATTTTATGAGTCTTGTCCTCAGTCATGCTAATGTATCAAATTTGTGCCTCTTGCACTATCATATGTTCAGTGGACCTTGAAATTGGGTTAAGAACTATAATTTGGCATTAAAATGGAAATATCATATCATAGGGAACATGTGTACTGAGTTTCAAGTTGATTGGACTTCAACTTCATCAAAAACTACCCTGACCGGTCATGGGACAGACAGACCAGAAAACATAATGCCCCTCTACTATCGTAGGTGGGGCATAATTAAAATAGCATACACAATAACCTGAATAAAAGGGAGAAAAATCTGATCCAAAAATGTGTACCGGTATATATACTTGATAGGGTTTTAGCATGAATTGAACATATTTTACCTCTATTAAATTGATGTGATGAGGAAATGACAAATTGAATTTATCACTTTCAAAGCAGTATGCACCGTGATCATCATATCGGCGATTTGGTACTGGTGGCAACTGTTTAAAATCACCACATCCTATCACCTGTGGGAAAAAACATGAATTACATTTTCTATGATCTTGGTGATATATAAATCAATAATTTATGCGACAAAAATTTCATGGGACGGACTGAGTGATGGACAGACATTTGTAAAAAAGTACACCCCCTTTTTTAAAGTGGGAGTATAATAAACCTAAATTGCTGCCCTTTATAGCTTACTATTCAATATGAACTAATGTTCCGTGTTGAAGGCTGTACTTTGACCTATAATTGTTGAACTTTTTATACATTGTGACTTGGATAGAGTTATCTCATTGACACTCATATCACATGTTATCATTTGTAATTATTTGGTTTCTATGTTATGAAGACACAGATAGAATTTTTATATTAATATAAATAATTATGAATTTAATTGCACAAATCCATTTTAAATCATGCATGAAAGACCATAATTCTTTAACTCATATAGAACAAGACAATTAAGAAAAATCATAGTGAGCTGAACATCTAAATAGTGGTATATATTTGTATCTATTGTTTGGCTGATGTTCTTAAAAAGTTAAATGTCCTTAATTTAGCTACTTTATTCTGAAAAATTAAAAAAATATATACATGTATAATTGTTTGCTTTGTGCATAGCTGATGTACCTTTGTCAGTCATTTCATACACATTATCAAACACATTATAATAGCAAATAATACCTATATACCACCAAAAATTTTGGTATTCTTTTTGACATGCCTGCACACAAATTCAACCATTTCAAACACTTTTAATGACAGCATTGATATTTCATCAATTATCAGTGTATCAGCTTCTTCAATTCTCTTCTTGGCATTAGAAAACTGGTCATCATTGTCAAATAATTCTGCCAACTTTTCATATGTATGACGACCATCAAGTATCCCGGCCCAATGGTGCAAAGTAGTTGCACCATGGCCAATCTGCAGACTTGCCATTCCAGTAGTTGCAGTAACTGCCACATTAAGATTTAATTTTAACGATTGCACAATTTTTCTATAAAGAAAATATTACAATTAGTTCGGAAATATAAACCAATTCTTAGAGCTAATTAAAAAGCATCATGTTGTCAATATTTGTATGTAAGCTTATCTAATCTGATCATTCTTATAATATATATAAACTCGAGACTTGACTATACTTTTAAAAATTAATTCTTAGTCTGTATTTTTTTTGTGTGTCATATTGTTACACCACTTCTCTTATATATAAATAAAAAGGAAAGGGTTGTTGAACATGTTGATTTTTTTGATTTTTTGGTGATAGTCCTTAGTTTTGCTTTTTTTAAAGGCAGTGCTTTCAGGCCTGACTTTTAAGTCATGAGGTACATCTTTTCATACGCAACGTCAATCAAATCTATGTAGGGGGTCTTTTGGCCAGGAATAGATCCGGAAATGTTCAATTTTCTCCTCATCTTTTTATAATATGATATGATTTTTGTTTCTTTCATTTACATTGGGGCTTAAAGTAACAATCAGTGTGTATTGTTCGTTTTAAAAAACTGTTTATTAATGTGTATTTTGCATTATAAGCAGTCAACCTGACTACAAACTATCAGGATCATTATTTATATTCCGTGTGTAAAGAGGTCGCGTCAATTTCGAGTGTTATCTGACATCTAAAGATATTTTAATTAGTTCAGACGTTGATATAACAATAAAAGGTCGACTGCACATGATTAATGTTGCATATTCTATTATTCAAAGCGGAATTCCGTTTATGAACGAGAAACCGTAGGCCTGTGGGCGTTATCAATTTTGGAATTAGTTATGTATGTTGTCTACGTATTATCCTGGTTCCCGATACTACGTTCCGGGCATTACCTATTTGATGTGTACCATTACGATCAGCGAACCAGTCAATCTACGTGTGTGTGTGTACATGTTTTCCCAATCGGCAATCCTCGGGTGACTCCGATTCTCTCTATATATCGGTACGGAATCGGCCGAGTTGTGACGATTGCATGAATTCCCGCCAAAATAACCGGATTACAGCTATGAAAAAAATAGTTCATGAAAGTTGCGTATAATGATATGCAATTTAATTATTAATCGTAATTTTTTTTTATCTTTTTTGATAAGTATAATAAAATGGATTCCACAAAATACAAAATAGCATTATTTTACGAGGATTTCTCATAATTTTTCACTTCCGGGCGCAGTAATACGTATGTTTTGAACAAGCTCGCAGAATTTGACAGTCAAAGTGAATTGAGAAGAAAACAGTTAGATATCAGGTAAAACAATTTAATTGTACAGAACAAACAGATGCACTTCTCACAAATAGTACAGGCTTAATCATTTATAACTCTAGTCTAGTGTTTGAACGACGGCGGTGACCTACAACAATTGGTCAGTGACTGCTTGTACGGGTCATACTGGGTCAAGTCTAAATATGTAAACATATCCACGTGATATTAGGTAGAAAATATCTACCTATTTATCCTCCTTTGTAAATCGTTTAACCAGATATATTCTCTTTCAAATACACATAAACACGAGTTGTATGAACGTTTCTTTTCTCTTGATGTAGACCTAGTGTTTTCTTGGCCTTAAACATTTGTTGATGTTTAGATTTTTGAACGACTGAATTATATACATGTATACTGAAGACTAGGGCTGTACATAATAGTGCTAACTAGAAAAGAGGACTTCTACCTCTGCCATTTTGCTGCTACCATCATATGCATCAATTAACTGATGCATTTGCCACTTTTGGATGAGCATGTAGTGACTAGTGTGTTCAAGTTCTTGTTAAGTTGTTTTGTATTAACCGCAAAAAAGAAGTAGAAGGTATACTATATTATCAGTGCACAAGATTCAATTAAGTATTTGTTATCCATCAAGTCATGTAATTTAACCTAAATAGATACATTTCAAGATGACTGTGATAGCATCAATTATGACATTGCTACATGTAGCTTCCCAATGAGAGTTAATTAAGGAAAAGCGTACTATTGTAGTATAAATTAGTAGCAAGTAATAACTCTGTGTCTTACTAACTATAGTATACACATAAAATATGTTAGGACCCGGTATATATAAAGGTGACAGTTGACCATTTGTATCGCTAGTTAATGATCTATCTTGAAACACATTCCTTCGAGTTATACTTGGAAACAATTTTATTGATCAGTCTTGGAATAAGTTTCTTGGAGATATACATGTACTTGGGAATAATATAATGATCTATCTTGGAATAAGTTTCTTGGAGATATACATGTACTTGGGAATAATATAATGATCTATCTTGGAATAAGTTACTTGGAGATATACATGTACTCGGAAATAATTTTTTGATTTATCTAGGAAAAAGTTTCTTGGAGACATACATGTACATGGAAATAGTTTATGCATCCAATGTTACAGAATAGTCTATTTATATTGTTAAGAAAAAGTTCTATGGTGTAAGAGTGTGTACCATGTCGAGGTTTAGAAAATCATTTATATATGGTGATTATCATCAAGGTTCAGATATATTTTCTGATATAAGTATAGGAAGACAATGTGTTCCAAACTGTATATCCTTTATTCTTTTTACTACAATTAATCCTGTGAGTAACTGGACAACTGAAGACCTAAATTGTACTTTACATGAGGGTGATGCTATGTACAAACACATTTGTCAGACATTAAATATTTCGCCAAGGTTCTTAACTGTGTCAGAATTACCTACTTTGTTACAAGTTGGAGGTAGTATATTTAAATTAAACAATGGCATTGACCAATTAATATATAGCGGAAATTTAAAGTCTCAATTGTATTATGTAGACACAAGTATAATGTGCTTGGAGTTTGCCATAAATTTAATTTTCCATTCAGCAGTGCATAATCAGGCATGTATAGTGATATTTTGTGACTGTGCTATAGCTATTATAAAAGATGGTAATAGGTATGCTGTGTATGATCCACATAGCCGTAATGAGTTTGGGTTTTGTTCTGGTGACGGAAAATGTTTGGTTTCTTTTCATGATAATTTGCAGTCTTTGTGTTCTTTTTTAAGAAATCTTTGTGGTACCCTCACTACAAGTGAGTTGCAAGAAATACAGTATGATATGGTGTGCATTAAGCTAACTAAAGCTAAACCATCAACAAAGAAAAACCACTCTTATAAAATTAAACTCCCCCCTAAAAAAAAACCATTAGACAAGAACAATATGAATTTTCCCATAGTTCAATTAAACCGTGTACACACAGATTTGAAAAATAGAGAAAAAGGGAATGGATCATCCGTTAAAAGAACACTGTCAAGTAGTACCATACATACCTATACAGACATTAATACAAAACGGAGAAAGATTAGCACAGATACTGGGTTATTACACATATTACATGAAAGTGAAGCAGAAAATAAAATGTTTTCAAATGTAAGCACATGTACTCCTAAGAATATAGAAAATAAAAATATAGCTTCTGATGAAGGTGTGATAATGAGTAAAAGGTCCTGCAGTTTAAAAGATGATACACCATCAGATATGACTTCAAAGCAAAGAGTTAAAAATAAGGGAAGTAATGCAGCTACAGGGAATAATAACCCTGAGATAGAGTTAATACAAGTGTCAGAACCATTTATTATATCTAATGCAGAGATAAGTGTTGCTGATAATACATGTACAAATATAGAGAACCAAAATGCAAATCTGTCCTCATACAATGTAGGCAGGCAAACTTGTACTATAGTCAATGATCTTGAAAAGTTGCAAGAGTGTTTCCAACTGTCTGTAAACAAGGGTCCTTCTTATGTTTGTACATCATGTAATCAGACCTGGTTTACAGAGAGTGTAAAATGCAGTCAATTATTTAGTAAAAACAGCCCTTTTTAAAAGTGAAGGAATATCATTAAATGAGAACTGGTTAGACAGTAATAATATCATGCCACCTGTAAATGTAGGAAACAATAATGTAGTAGAACATCCCCCAAGGGACCCAAATTATAATGAAGATACAAATAATGATTCTGATAGTGATAACTGGACTGAAGAAACTGATCTTGACAGGAGAAATACAGGTAATATGGATACAGTTTTGCAGCCAGTTGATTTCAGAGAATTTGGTAAAACACTAAATTTAGCACCCGGTGAAGGTAATACACCTTTAGGAATCTACCAAGACATCAATAGTGAGTTTCTGTCATTTCCTACAATATATTGTGGACAATCGCGCATGCCAAACAATAAACGTGTTGTCCCATTACATTACAGTACTATCTCCAAATGGGAACTGAGACATTATGATAGAAGAGTAGCTTTGTCCATACCAAATATATTCTTCAAATTAAAAAAAATTCAGTTAAAGCTCTTGCAGGATAAAATTCAGTTAGCAATGAGAAAATGTAAATTGCAAGGGAAAAAAATTACTGTTCAGGATGTATTGGCCCCTGGTGCTGCAGACACTTTTGTTCGACATAAGGAAGGGTATCAAATTTTGAGAAATCTAAGGGGTTCTCCTGCTTATTGGGAAGCTGCTAAAAAAGATTTGTTTGCACTTATAAAACAGTTAGGGATACCAGCCTGGTTTTGCTCGCTTTCTGCTGCAGAAACACATTGGCTTAGTTTGTTACAATGTCTAGGTAGACTAGTTGACCATACAGAGTATTCAGAACTGCAAATAAACCTAATGCCGTGGCAAGAAAAGTGTAGGCTAATCAAGTCTGACCCTGTTACCTGTGCCCGTTATTTTGATTATAGAGTCCAAAAGTTCTTTAAAGATATTTTAATGGACGAATTAGTAAAACCACTAGGAGAGGTGACTGATTATTTTTATAGGGTTGAATTCCAGCAACGTGGGTCTCCACACATACACATGGTCCTATGGGTGAAGAATGCTCCTGATATATCAAATGATCAAGATGAAAGGATAGAGCAATTCATAGATGACCACATTACATGTTTAAAGCAGCCAGATCTCATAAATTTATTAGCTTATCAAACACATCGTCATGCTAGAACATGTAGAAAGAAGGGGAAGTCAATTTGCAGATTCAATTTTCCGCAACCTCCTATGTCTAAAACCAGAATATTGCAACCTATGTCTGCAGGAGAGCGTGAAGAGGCAAGTGATTGTGCAAATATATATGGTAAAATTACAAAGAAATTAGATGAATACAAATCTGGTAGTGACATCAGCTATGAAGATTTTCTAATTGAGCTCAAATTAAAAGAGTCTGAGTATATAAAGGCAATACGTTGGTCTATGACCAGACCAAGAGTGTTTCTAAAAAGAGAACTGTCAGAAATTAGGATTAACTCGTACAATCCTGTAATGTTAAACTGTTGGTCTGCTAATATAGATGTACAGTTTATACTAGATGCTTACTCATGTGCTGCATACATAGTATCATATGTATCAAAAGGTCAAAGAGGAATGTCAAATTTAATGTATAGGGCAGTGAAAGAGTGCAGAGAAAATAATCTTAGTATCCAACAAGAAATTCGCTGTGTCAGTAATAAATTCTTGACTCATGTTGAAATAGGAGCACAAGAAGCAGTGTATTTGGTATTACAAATGCCATTGCGTAAATCTTCTCGTAAGGTTATATTCATCAATACCAGTCCACCGCAAGAACGGTTGATTCTCCTAAAATCATATTCTGATTTAGAAGATATGTCTAAAAGTTCAACTGATGTAGAAAGTGACAATTGGATAAAGAGATATGAAAGACGACCAAAAGCTCTAGATAAGTGGTGTTTAGCTGATTTTGTCTCGTGGTTTGAAATATCTTATCAAAAGGAAAAATTGAAAAGACAAGTTGTGACTGAAATTGATTTGCCTGAAACCAATGATATAGAAAACGAAGATGACAATCCACATGATCCAAATGAACATGAGCTATCAGAAGCAATCCAATCAAGAACAGAATACAACATGGCTGATGGTGGAATATTGAGAAAAAGACAATTCCAAAAGGTTCTGCGATATGTCAGATACAATGAGAAAAATGATCCTACCAATCATTATCGAGAACTAATTATGTTGTTTCACCATTGGAGAAAGGAAGTAAATGATATACCAACATCTTTACAGGAAGTATATGCCCTATATAAACACCATGAAAATACGATCAAAGAAACAAGAAATGCATATGAAAGAAACAGGAAAGTCTTGGAAATAGTTGAAATGAATGCAGAAAACAGAGATGATAATGATGAATCTATAGATACGCAGTTCATGCCTGAATGTTTGCACACTGATGAACAAGACATGTATGAGGGTCAGACATTAACTGAACGCTATGGTTGCTTTGATCCGGGGAAACAGCTGACACATGATGTAGGTGCAGATATGGGTGTTACTAGAAAACAAATAGAAGATGATGACTATATGTTAAATAAGATACCAGAGTCCCAGTATAGACAGATTGTTAGCACTTTGAATAATGAGCAGAAAGTGTTTTTTTATCATATATTGCACTGGTTCAAAATTAAAACTGACCCCTTGTATAATTTTCTGTCTGGTGGTGCAGGTGTGGGAAAGTCAGTTGTGACAAAAGCTATCTATCAAGCTTTAATTCGCTGTTTAAATGCATATCCAGGTGCAAATCCAGATGAAGTAAAGGTATTGCTATGTGCACCAACAGGAAAAGCTGCCCACAATATCAATGGCAATACTATTCATTCCACATTCTGCATACCTGCTAGTAAAGGATTTCAATACAAACCCCTAGACATGGAGCAATTAAATGTTTATCGCCTTAAATATAAGGAGTTGAAAGTGGTCTTGATAGATGAAATATCTATGGTTGGTTGTAAAATGTTTAATTTCATAAACTGTCGGTTACAAGAAATAATGGGAACTCAAAGTATATTTGGTGGTGTTAGCATTATAGCTATAGGCGACTTGTATCAGTTAAAACCAGTTATGGATAATTGGATATTTTCACCATTTTGTAATGAATATGGGTTTGCCAATTTATGGCAAGATAATTTTACTCTGTATGAACTCCAAACTGTTATGCGTCAACAGGAAGATGGTGAGTTTGCAAATCTGTTAAATCGCTTACGTGAGGGTTTACAGTCTGAATCAGATATCACAGTCTTACAAAGTAGGGTTATAGAATTTGAAAGTGACACAATACAGGAGTACCAACATCTATACACCACTAGAGCAGAGGTTGAACAATACAATAACAAAATATTTGAGTTGTCAACAACAAAGAATGCATATATAGAAAGCATTGACATAGTAACTGGTGATGTAGACATTACTTTGCACAAAACAATCCTTGAAAAAATACCACAAAATGATCCTTCTAAAACCATGGGTTTGCAAACTATACTAAAATTAGCTGAAAATCTGAATGCAGATATCTGCACAAATATAAGTATAGAAGATGGCTTGACCAATGGAGCTTCATGCTGTATCAAGTTCTTAGATTATCGTGTAGAAGGTTCAAAGCGTTGTAGCATAATATGGGTTCTATTTGACGATGTTAACATAGGAATGCAACAAAGACAAAAATACAGTTATCTTAGAAACACCAATGTTGAACCATCTTGGACACCTGTCTTTGAAATAACCCGTAAATTTAGAGTTGGCTACAACTCAGGCTACCAAATAATCAGACGTCAATTCCCATTACGCTTATCAGCTGCGAAAACAATACACAAATCCCAAGGAAGTACATTAAATAATGTAGTTGTCAACTTCAGTAATAGAAAGAATTGCCATATGCACTATGTTGGTCTAAGCCGAGTACGTAGTTTGTCAGGTCTGCATATTTTAAATCTATATGAAGAGAAAATATCAGTTTCCACAGATGTAATGATAGAAATGGACAGACTGAGGTCCACAGCTAACTTATCTCTGGTAATACCCACTCTGTCATATAGTGAAAATATGATTACCATAGTGTTCCACAATATTAGATCCTTGCATCTACATATACACGAATTAAAGAAGGAAAATAACATATTACAAAGTGATGCAATTGGCATTGCTGAAACACGGCTCCACTTAGCAGACCAAGATGGGGATTATGAGCTCCCAAATTTTACAATTTATAGGAACGACTGTGAGGCAAGACCAGGAGCAAGACCATACCATGGATCTGTTGTTTATGGTAGAAATTGTGTCACATTCGAGAAAAAGATAACATACAGACAAATTGAAGTAACATCTGTTATAATATGCAAGAATAACTTCAGGCTAAGAGCATTGTTTATATATAGTCCACCTAAAATTGCAAGTGGCAATAACTTCAAACTTTTATTAGACAGTCTTGCCTGTACTATCCCCCTTGGAGAAAAAACTGTTATACTTGGTGATTTTAACATAGATTCACAAAAAGATGATGTATTGAAAAAAATATTTACAAATTTGAATTATACTGAACTGCCTATTCACATAACAACAGACTATCGGAGCAGTCTTGATCGAATATTCACAAACATTGAAAATGATGATTTAAAGTATGGTGCATTAGAATCTTACTACTCTGATCACAAACCTATATACATGTGCCTGCCTGTTTAGTAAATGATGAATATATATATAGTAAGATAAGAACTATTTAACTGTAATGGCTATGGTTATACCCTGAGGCAAAAGATATCTATATACATAGGTTATCTTTACTCAATCAATCAAATAGATCTCCAAAATTAACCACTTGACAGTACATGTATGAGGAGAATTTGCATTTAACATATTTTATGTCATCAGCTTCACCAGAATATTACTTATGATATATAAAACCATTACCCCACCTTGAAGTTGAATAGTCGTTCCCTTACTATTATGAGTAAATAAGTTAAACAGCCTGGTATTGTGGCATATGTAAATATAAGTTTTTATTCTGAAAATTACATTATGTTCATGTTATACAGTATGAAAATGTGTGTTCAAGTACTTGTACAGTCAACTATTAATCACTAAACACTACATATTATAAATAACTAAAATATGCATCAGGTTCAGGTCATAGACCTGAACTATATATATATATATACTAATCAATACCTCTGCATTCCTGCAGTTAGTATTGACAAGCTAAAAAGTAAGTATAATGCTATACTTGTATACATGTACACATCATGACATGTAATTGATGTCAATTTGTATCTAGCTGAGAGGAATCTAAATAACATTCACACTACATCAATATACTCTCGTAATAACTACTTCATTTGTTTATTAATATATCTCTGAAATAATTGAATTCAGTACCAAGCTATCTTCTTGATAACCTATATGTTTAAATATCCATATTAGACTTACTAATTTAACAAGCTTATATATAATACTTTGCATTTTACTTTCAGAATGAACACTATACAAGCTCTCAAGACAAATGGAAGGAACCAACCCTACCATGTACCACTTAAGGCAACTGTTGTAAAACAAGGCCAAACAAGGAACTACCAGCTAGATGGTAAAAGCAAATCCACCACCAAAATGGGCCTTGCCGATGTTACTGGAGCCATGCTGGCTCTATGTTATGATGAAGGAAAAGTTACCATGATGAAAGAGGGCAACCAAATAATGATGAGAAACTACATTTACAGGGACAATACCATCATTATAACCAGCCAAACAAAACTATCAAGGACATCGGCAATGGGTAGTATACCTACTGGATACCTGACGACAGCAAAGACCCTGATAGAGGACGTAGATAGTCCAACTATGATGATAAGTGCTGCCAAAACAGCAGGATTAGGCCAGGCTGTTTCTATAATAGCAAAAGTGGTTAAGGTAATAATCATATAGATCACAGAACCAATGTTGATTAAAATAATCATCAATAGAAAAATAACAAATAATAGATAAATCTTTTAAAAAAAACATAAAGTTGAACAATATACTTGAAATCATAGTTTAATATTGCATCAATTGATTACATAGATAGTAATGGCAGAGTGATTGTTCAAAATAGTCTGATATGCTGGTAAATACTATTAATTATTTTCTTTAAAGCACTATATTAAAACATTGTTTAGATATCAAGTTAATAGCATGTATGTTCAATTGTAAAATGATTCTATATATATTTACAGGAAGAAGCTACTACTCAGAAAACACTATCCAAAACTCAGGAAAAGGTTGATTACAAGGCCATTACCCTTAAAGATGACAGTGGTGAAATCAAACTGTCACTTTGGAGACAGCATGCCAGTCTTGCCCTTTCAGTTGGGGAGTTTTACTATATAGCTAATGTGAAGACTCATGTGTTCAACAATGAAATGTCACTGAACAATACATACAACACTAAAATAGAGGTTAGTAAGAAACATATATATATATATAACATCACTGAAAACACATATATTGTCGAAATCCGGATATGTTGTACTAAAGAAATATTGACACCGAATGTTTGTGGCACAACATCCTGTCCACAAGTTAACAACTATTTTTTTTCTGTGACGTATTAAATTTATATTAAGATCCAGTTTGTTACATCTTGTGATCAATTTTATTTGGCAATAGTCAATGGCAGTCAGCAGGGTTAAAGAACATCAGTTGTTCGACCTGTTAGTCAAATGCGTTTTGTTTAAATATACTTTTTCACTCTTATGGTCTTTTGGAAAATGTTGTTTGTGCTGTTTATAGACCCTTCTACAACGAAATTTGTTTGACATGCACACGTATAAAAATTGCAGTTCTTATCCAACGCAGTCATAGGTTTGAACGTAGTTTTCAATTTAGACTCCTATATACATGTATGTATATATAAATTGTTACTGTCATCTACTATTGTGGGTTATATTTACTGTGGAGTTTTACGTTCTGCAAAAGGCAACTAATATACAAACGTTTGACAAAGGCATATGAGGTTCTTCGTGACAATGAAATCCACAAAAATAATTATTTAACAAATGATAATCAGATCCTACAAAACAGTTGTACTAGTCAAAGAGGACAAAAAGACAATAACAGTAGAACAACAATATATAAAAAGAGCAAAATAAGCAAAAATAGAGAATGTAACAAACTCCTAAAATAGGTTTGTTAAAACAGAGCACATGTCATCTAACTCATAATTAGATATAAGAAAATGTGGTGTGATTTGCAATGTGACAACAATACAAGTCACATATTGTCAAATTTAGCCATCAATTACAAGGTCAGCACCTTTAATTTGTAAGGCAAAAACTTCCAAAAATACCGATATTGCATGCTACATTGTGTATACTGTAAGACGATATTGATAGTTGCATACAACAATCACCAGTTATATGTAAAATAACCAGTATGTAGTACACAATTAATATAATCCATATAGAAGTCTAAAAACAAATGTAACCAATCATACTAATAACAACACAATATTTCAGATTAGAGAAGCACCAGTAAGAAGTATTAATGTAATAGTAGATGGCTATTACATGGAAGACAATCATATAGTGTTGGTATGTAATATACCAGGAACAGAAGAATACAAAGATTATAAAATTGAAGAAGACCTGATGTCATCCATTGTTGGTGATGGAGAAGAGGTAGACACTGTCCTACCCCCCCTACTACCTCTGTCTGTTATGATAGAGGTAAAAGGAAACGACAGTGAAATACTGACAATTAATATATGTTAAATTACAGAATTTAGTATAGCTGCTGTTTGACAGTGTTCTCCCCAGATATATTTATTAAGGGCATACAATATAGTTTTCAAATAGCATTTATTTTTTATCTGATTTAATCAAATATGTAACAAAAAATATATATCAACTTTAATAAATATCAACATTTGCTGTCTATATATCAATATGAAAAAAAATATGCACTATTTGCAATATACAGTTCATAAAATTTGGTCCACATAATCCCCCTGCAAAATGAAACAAAATGTTGTTTTAAAAAATAGGGGTCCATGCACTTGCAATCAAATTAAATTAGTTTAATTGATAAGAATCGGTAGAAATATGCATCTTCTCCCGATATGTCACAATTAGACGTCTCTAAAACAACATCTTACGTTAGAAACATCATTACCACCCTTGTTAGCATCATGGTTAATGTACAATCTTTTTCTTAAAGTATTAAAGAATCCCATCCATATAATAATCTGTAAAGAAAAGTACTTAAGATAGCATCACATTTTACAATAGATCATCAAATATCAATGAAGGTTCTGGGGAGAACACTAGCTATTTTTCCAACATATATTATGAATATTATCTGCCCATGCAAACTTGGTTGTGATATGACATAGTATACCTTGTATATTTTTTAACATATATTATAAATATTATCTGCCCATGTAAACTTGGTTGTGATATGACATAGTATACCTTGTATACAAATACATGATTATATGAATGAATATTGTTACTTGGTGCAAATATCTATGGATAATCTGTTAACATAAAGTTATAAATTTTACAAAGGTTATGAGTCTACATAAAAGGTTATCCTGAAATAAATAAACAATAGCATGACAAGCTTATATATATTACATATCATACTGATAACTATTATTTATTGCATGTTCAGTCTCAGGCACTAAACTAACTTCCAATGATGATGTGGGATGGGATGTAAAAATAATGCAAATATTAAACTTTCCAACAGTATTAGATTTAAAGACATGTCCAAAGGGTACTACAATCTTGATAGTAACTTTATGGGATAAGTCAAATATTATAGTTGATTTTTATATGTATATATGTTGAAATTATTATGTAGTTTTTAGAAGATATTTTTACTTTGTGATGCATTTTATGAAGTATTTAGAAGATATTGTTGCTTTGTGATTCATATTTATGAAGTTTTAAGAAGATATTTTTACTTTGTGATGCATATGTACATCACTATGATGTCCATTGTTCATGTTGTTACTGAAGATATTTAGAGATATGGCTAGATGCTTGCCTATTGCTTTACACACACACAGTTATCATATGTATGTATATGTTGAAATAACTAAAGTTCTAAGAAATTTATAATATTTGGTGCTACATATGTGCATCTATAGGATGCAACATAGATACATAGAGCTTTAGCAAGTAATATATTTAAATGTATGATAAACTATTGTTAACTTTTTCTTATATGTATATATGTTGACATATTTATGTAGTTTTTAGAAGAATTTCACTGTGAGATGCATATATGCATCATAATGATGCACTATTGTTACTATAGACACCATGAGATATGACTAGATACTAAACTTAATATACACACATATAGTTGTCATGTGTATGTATATGTTGAACTAATCTAAGTTATAAGATAATCTATTATATATTGCAACTATAAAATGCTTAAGTATTTTATGAAACATGAAGCTTCAGAAAGACAATCGTTACCTTACATATATCTTTATAACAAAAAACATATATCCATATAAATTATTATTATGTCAAATGTATCGTAAACTATGTATACAACTACAATAATATTCACTTCCTGGAATATAAATTATTTCTAACACAACTTCGTCATATAACTGTAAACATATATTATACAAAACCAAGAGTTACAAAAAATATCCCAAATAATTATGATATACAGATCTCAAACCCAACACAGTCAATACATATATATCACATATAATACACACCAATATAAGCAGAACATTAGAATAACATGATTTGAAAAAATAAATACCCCTGGTTGGGTCCAGCAAATCAAAATACATACATGTATATATGAAAATAAAAGTATTATATATTCACTAACATCTATTGCCAGGTGGAGAGCAACTACAAAATAATACCTAATATGTAATACATGTACTGAAATTTGTTGCCAGGTGGAGAGCAACTACAAAATAAAACCTAATATGTAATACATGTACTGAAATTTGTTGCCAGGTGGAGAGCAACTACAAAATAAAACCTAATATGTAATACATGTACTAACATTTGTTGCCAGGTGGAGAGCAACTTCAAAATAAAACCTAATATGTAATACATGTACTAACATTTGTTGCCAGGTGGAGAGCAACTACAAAATAAAACCTAATATGTAATACATGTACTAACATTTGTTGCCAGGTGGAAAGCAACTACAAAATAAAACCTAATATGTAATACATGTACTAACATTTGTTGCCAGGTGGAGAGCAACTTCAAAATAAAACCTAATATGTAATACATGTACTAACATTTGTTGCCAGGTGGAGAGCAACATCAAAATAAAACCTATTATGTAATACATGTTATATATCTGATTACAATGAATGTTTGGTTCAGATTATACAGACAAATGTTAAAGGACTACAAATATAATCATTTGTATGAACAAATCTAAAATGTTGTCATTCAGTACTACCAAGTATAAGGATAATTATGCTACTATATCTGTTCCTATATACAGAGTAAATGTAATTTTTATACCCATATACTACACTAAAAATCACTCCAAAAAGAAGTTGCTAAGTGAATGCAACTATTATAAGTCTAAATACTATTAATTACTATTTTATACACACTCTATCTTTGTTGCCAGGTTGAAAATATAATCAAAATAGCAAGAAATCCACAATTAACTAACAAAGTATAGTGCAATGTAAATAGTCCTTTTCATGATATCATCTATTTTATACAAAACCATTAAATAACATATCTCTCATCATAAGTTACAGTATTAATATTTAATGTTAATGTTTTTATGAAATACTACTTATCAATTAAGATGTGCAATACAAGATTATATATTTACATGAAGATATACTTTGTTAAAAGTGTAGCTCATATCTACCTCATTGTTAAAATTTACATTGCTATAAATTTGAGATTGTCAGTATGTTGCCATAGTTACAAGATTATATATTTACATGAAGATATACTTTGTTAAAAGTGTAGCTTATATCTACCTCATTGTTAAAATTTACATTGCTATAAATTTGAGATTGTCAGTATGTTGCCATTGTTTACAAATAAATATAATATAACATCTCAATGCAAAATGTATTTTATAATATGGCCACTATATCAATTATCATCCATGCAAAAGTAGAAACTTAGTATAGCCAATATATAAATCAACAGATACACAATAAACTATGTGTAAGTCAGTTATATCAACCAGTCATACAAATTGATCATAAACATCAAAGTGCACTAAGATTAAATACCAACTTCCTAGTTCAAATACTATACCGTGACCTGTGTTGCATAAACATTGCATATAGCTCACCATATTCTAATATTCTGGGGTATCCAAGGATAACTGGTAAATACCATCATACATAAAAGATGGACAAATACATAAGTGCAACAGGATATTCTTGCATAGTTCTATAGTACCAAATCAACACTTAATATAAAAGACAAACACAAATATTACTTATCAAAGTTTAGCTGAAAGTATATCCATATATATTTGAACCACAGGTCGTTCCAATATAGATCCTTATAAATACAAAGATGTAGTATGATTGCCAATGAAACGACTGTAATTCATGACTACCAGTAACCAACCACATTTGCAAACTTGAATAAAATGCAGTTAAAAAATTGTATTTATTACTATCAAAAAAATTCCACACTATATACTAAAGTATAACAGTATTTGACTATAAGTATGTTTAAAAAAGTACCAGCTGGACACAATGTACTATATAAAAAAGAATATTTGGTGTAGTATGATTGCCAATGAGACAACTGTCCACAAAAGACCAAAATGACAGACATTAACAACTATAGGTCAGCGTACGCCTATCAACAATAATCAAAGCCCATACCGCATAGTCAGCTATAAAAGCATAAGTTCATATAAAAGTAAGAAAAATCGCCTCCATATAATCTTTGGAATATAACATTAAAAAAAACCTGGTTTACTAACATCTAAGGTAACCATAGAATTGGAATAAAAATACACACAACCTTTAATTAACTGCCTTTACAGCGCCTTCGCGCTTTGATTATCAGTTGGTTTTCTTGCTATATCTTTAATTTTTGCACTGGTAAATTTGGGGTTCATTTATACTGTAAACAGTTTGGTCTGAGCCATGGCTCTTAGTTGAAGGCCATACTGTAAGCTATATGGCTCTACATTTAAGGCCCTACTTTAAGCTATACTGTATACATGGCTCTATGTTATAGGCCCTACATTAAGCTATACATGGCTCTATGTTGAAGGCCCTACTTTAAGCTATACATGGTTCTATGTTATAGGCCCTACATTAAGCTATACATGGCTCTACATTGAAGGCCCTACTGTAAGCTATACATGGCTCTATGTTAAAGGCCCTACATAAAGCTATACATGGCTCTATGTTGAAGGCCCTACTTTCAGCTATACCGATCTACGTTGAAGGCCCTACTGAAAGCTATATGGCTCTACTTAAGGTCCTATTGTAAGCTATAAGTGCGAAAATATAATTTATAAAACTACATTGTGTCTTTGATAGTATTGTCTGGTTGGCACTCATACCACATTAACACATCATCTTATTTTTATACTGTAAAAATATATCATAATTAAAACCATATATTTTATTTGGGTTATATTGCTAGATGTTAACATGAGCACTTACATTATTTTTTATATTGCAGGTTGGCAGTTAATTATGTAAATGTAGAGGAGGAGAAGTGCGAGACAAAATTGCTGGACATATATGAAGCTTGCTTGGCATTCTACTCATTGAAGAAACAAGCACCTCCTAGTAAAGACTTAGTAGGTAAGCTGATACCAAGAATTTTTGGTGTCAGTTCTACCAATAAATTCTTTAAAAGTGATTACAAAAAAAAAATTGTATACGAACAGTTAAAATTGAGGCCTCAGAATAGCAGCCCTGTAGTTATTCCAGCTTATTGTTCAGCTCTTGAGGAAGAAAATCATTATAAAATAAGATGTCCTTTACCAACTCTGGTTAATAATGAACAACAATTTTGTGATGTAACATTTGGCAAAGATGACACATGGCTGACACTGAATAATACAAATTTCAAAAGTGGATTTCCACTGCAGATAAACCAGGCAAATGTGGATGGTATGCTTAATGTTATATGTTCCCTTAAACTTTGTAGTGGGATAAAAACTCATGCTGAAGTCAATTCAAGTGCATTTCATAAGGAAACTTGTTGTTTGTTGATTGACCCTGAAAATAGTTATGAAACACTGAAATCAAAATCCTGTCAAATTATGTTAAACTGGATCGGAAAAAGTGTAACCTGCATGAGATGTGTAGATTCATATTCTAAAACACAATCCAAGAATAAAAGCAAGAAACGGCTTAATGAAAATGAAAATTTATCCCAACTGAACGTTAAAAAAAAATGTGTCGATGAAAAACCAGCTTTAAAAGAAATGAAAAATAGTATGAATTGTATTGAACCAGAATCTTTGAAACCTTTGCCTGAAAATAAAATTATAACCACTCAAATTAATGAAAATCAAGCTATTTCTATTCCCGATGAAACTGTGAAAAATCCAATCGATGAAAATCAACCTATTTCTATTCCTGATGAAACTGTGAAAAATTCAATCCAACTTTCAGAGAAGGATCATGATGATCTAGAAGAAATTTTGAAATTAGTTTTAAAAACGGATGTCTCAGAAAATTTTGTACTTCTATTGATATCGCAGCTGAATAACTGCAAAAAAGGTTTAGATGTTCATCAGAGAAGGTGGGACCCTAAAATAATTAGTTTGTGCCTAACTCTTTTTATAAGGTCTCCACAAACATACAATGACCTTAAACAATCTGGATTTCTTGAATTGCCATCAAAACGGTTATTGCAGTACTATAAAAATTCTGTAAAACAAACTCCTGGTTTTAACCAAGGTAATATTACTTGGATGACTTAAGAAATGGAAAAACAAAAAATTTCTGAATTTGGAAAACATGGACGAAATGTCTATTCAGGATGACCTAATTATCACAAAATCTGGTGATTCCTGGAATATTGTTGGCTTTGTTGATATGGACACCACTAACAATAATATTGATATAATTTGTAAAGGAAAAAAAACTGTGGCGCTTGCCACTCATGCTCTCCAGTTTGTTTTCCATGGACTTACTGGCTTCAGATGGCCTATTGCATATTTTGGATCTTATCCGGCAACAGCACATCAACTTTACACAACATTTTGGAAGTGTGTTGATATAATGGATGATCATGGCTTTACTATTGATTATGTTATGGCTGATGGAGCCTCAACCAATCGCACTTTCACAAATATGTTATTTAACAAATGTAATCCCAGGGAACATGATTTTGTGTTTCGTGATGTTTTTTGTAAAAGTCACAAAATGTTTGCTATTCAGGATATAATGCATGTCATTAAAAAAATTAGAAATAATACAGAGTCTAGTAAACAGGAACACAAAACAAAAGCTGGAAGATATCTCATTATTAATGATAAACCAATAATATGGGAGCACTGGATTGAAGCATTTAAATTCAATTTTCAAAATGGCTTTGCAATACATCATAAGCTTACAGAGGAACATATATATCTGACACCTGCATCAAAAATGCGCAATCAATTGGCAATTCATGTATTAAACAAGGACATGCTTTATCTCATGAAATCGTATCAGGCAACTTTACCCAGGCCTCAGATGTTGGCATCAACTGTAGAGCTACTTGAACATACCTCCCAGTTGGTAGAAATATTTTGTACCCAGAATCAGACAGTTTCATCAATGGATAATCCAAAGTTTGCAAAACTAATGAACATTCTTAACTTTTTTAATTCGTGGGAAGAGACTGTAAAAAAATCTGTTATGATGGTAGACTCCAAAAATTTAATAACCAGAGAAACCCGAGAAGACATTAATTCGTCAATAATGGGATTTATTTCATTTTGTCAAGTTATGCTTAAGAATGGTAATAGCATTAACCCTGGGTATCTTAATTCCGATTTAGTGGAAAACTTGTTTGGCCAACAAAGAGGAATAAGGAATGGTGCCAACACAAACCCAACTTTAGCACAGTATGGGCCTGCAAATACGGCTATAATTCTTGGGCAATGCACTGTCTCCAATAAATCGAATTCTGGAAAAACAGCCTCCTTTTTCACAGCAACAACACCATGTCCTTTGAACCCAGCTAGAAATAAGTCCAATGTTGCTATGAAGAGAGGAATTCGACTTTAATGTCACAATAATCAATCACATTTTATATAAAAAATTAACCTTTTAAAGATTTTAAGCTTTTAGTAAGATTTTATTTTGGTCTTAACATAGAAATTTATTCTCAGACAATAAAAGGCTTTGAGAAATGGGAGTAAATGTTTCAGCGAAACATTTCATTATTTCATCACATGGACTCTGTGACATCCATAAAGCATCATAAAGGGCCAAAAAGAAATAGCGTGTCTAATTTGACCAAGAGCTCTACTGTGATAGTCGAGTTGACATATTTATAGACCCTCATTGATAGGATTTCAACCTCCTGTGGTAAGCCGACAAATGTGCACATTTTCCCCTCAAAATTATGAATCCATGATTATTCGATAGACATGCTATAAAATATTGATAATTTCTACTCGCCGATTGTAATTTCCAGCTAAGATTATTGAACATGTGGTCTAACATCTGTAGTTACCTGTGTAAAAATATAGTTTGCCGACCTGAGGTCAAAGGTTTTTTGCCGACAAAAAATTAAAGAGGGTAAATCGTTTACGGTGAAGAATTGTTTTCCGTTTTTAATGAAACTTGACAGATTTTGCTAATTATTTTTTTAATCATCGGAAATGTCCTTCTTGGTGAAATTCGAATTAAAGCTGTTTTATTATGCTGTACAATATTGGTAACTGAGTCATAATCTTTAAATTTATTTCAAGTACAAATTATTCTGCGCGATAGAAAAATGTACAAGGGTGTACTTGAAATAAATTTAAAGACTTGTAAATTATAATTTGAATGAATTCATTGTCATCTTCTTATTCTTCTGCAATAATATTAAAACTCTATTTTAAACAAAAGCTGCTGGTTTTTAAAACCAGTTATGAACGAAAATGTTATAAAACAGATATTATAAAATAAAAAGTAAGGATATCAGAAGGATTATTTAAAGTCAAACGCACATGACTGTCAAAAATGAACGGACAATGCTACGGCAATAAATAGAAAACGACAAAAGACAAACAACGATCGCAAAGTAAATGAATAAACAGCAAAACAAGTTTACAATCGCACAATAGACGATAATATTATAAGTAAAGACTATTTCACAACAAAATCAAATCTTGAGAGCCGGGTGCGACGTGATTTTTTTACACTGATGGCCGACTACCGTTACGCTAAAATATTTGTATTAAAACATTTACCGACTGTATCAACCTATGAAGTGTTTGTTTTAAACATTTAACGACTGTGTCAACCTTTTATAAGTTGTTATAATTTTTTATAAGTTGTTATAAACATTTAATGGCTGTGCCAACCCTTAGAAAGTTGTAACAAACATTTAACGACTGTCCCAACTCTAAAAACGTTGTGACAAACATTTTTTGACTGCATCAACGTCTGAATAGTTGACACAAACAAATTTTAACTGTCTCAACTATGAAAAGGTTGGGACGGACATTATGCAACTGCCACAACTATTAGAAAGACTGTAATAAATAGATTTTGACTGTGACAACACCGTAAACCACTGCAACAGTTCTGAAATGACTGATGGTAGCATTTTTTGACTTTCACAACCCGTAGAAAAGTTGGGACAGACATAAATAAACTGTTGCAACGAAATATGACAGATTTGACAGTCATTGCTGGTCTTTTACAGACTAAAACAGTCGTACAATGACTGTTACTGGTATGGACAGTTGTTTTTTCGTCCAGTAGTGGTGCATGATGACTAGTTTGAACTGTAAATTAGCCGATACAATTCTATTCTATTAGACATGGACACTGAAGAAGGAGTAACAAAAATACTGATATTGCTATAAAGAACCTAGTCGGTTTTGTATTTCAGATCTGATGGCATATTCACCAACAATAACATATTCAACTGATTCAATTTCTGATTATTCAAACCATTACCAGTTGACTAAGATAATTGAAAACATTCCTGGATTTGTGCCGTCCGTTGGAACATGTTTAAGTATTGCTATAGTAAAGTGGCTAGCAGATGGTGAAATAAGCAGGCACGTCCGGTTGTAATTGGTACGTTGAATTCGATACTCCATAAATGAAGACTTCCATGTACTCTGTATTTTAAAGGAACCCTTAAAATAACCCATAAGGGTTCCAGAGGTTACTATATAATATTCGAATTTCTTCCCTTTTTTAGTACCTCTAATTCGATTAAGTCAAAATAATCAGCGCCTCATGTGTTTTTATTATAATTTTCGAATGTTAATTGCCATGATTGTATATTCCAGTTTCTTTAAGTATGAGTCCTTTGTTATCATCACTGGCTTAAATAAAAGAATTACGCACTTGTTCCAAGGGTGTATTTAATAACCTCTTTCCACATACCATCGTCTGTCTATCAACCGGTCAATTTGTCTTTCTATCTCCTGACTTTGAGCCTTACTATTAATGTTCATCCATTTGATCGTTAGTCTGTCTAATTTCTGACGTATTTTTAGCAAGATATCTGATCTTTTTGAACACGTGGTACCAAGATTGGTATTTACAAGCGATGCTACAGCTATGTGACAAGTAAAATGACCCGTAAATGTGTAAAAACAAAACAAACACAATTTATACTTATTATCAAATATTTGGGTTGTCCTCCCTATGTTTTGAGTCTAGACAAGAACCCTTACCACGTGAACACCAGGAGACCATAATAGTCCGTCGGAAGGGGACGATAAATGGCTGACCCGTGTTAAGAGAGAGCCATATCTCTTGCACGTTAAAGACACTCTTGTAGATTTTGAAAAAGAGAATGCTAATGCCGCTTTTACACATTTTATTTCGATTTCTATCGAACAGCGGTATACTACTATTGAAGATGTATATATTGCATCTGTTAAATTTTGTCTTACTAAATACTGCAAAATGTGTAAAAAAAATCCAACACAATTAATACCAATTATAAAATAATTGGGTTGTCCACCCTTTGTTTTGAGTCAAGGCAAGCACCCCCGTTGACCCTTACCACGTGAACATCAGGGCGTTTTTTACACATTTATTTTGATTTCGATCGAACAGCGGTATACTACTATTGCAGATATATATATATTGCATCTGTTAATTCTTGTGCATATCCTCCACTACTTGTTTTCACATACTTAAGGGGTAAAAGAACTTGCTAGTCCATAACATTTTCAGAATAACTTACGACCAATGTTTTTCGTAAGATTTTGGAAACCGACAACAAATATTATAAGTAATGAAATTAGCCTATTCTTACCAACATCATCATTCTCAAGTACTGACTGAAGTATAATGCTTTTTGTTTATTTATGAATATTTACTCCTTAAACGTTGCACTGTAACATGATTACATTGTGTATTTTTCATATGTGCAATTTGCACACCCAATATTCTTTACACCATTATCATACTACGTGTACGTAGAAAAAAATGTTTTTTTACAGAATTAATGTCATTGAAATATCGAGGAGCAATTTGCTTTTTGTAGATTTAAAAAAATGTTTATCTTTTAGTCCACATTTTCTGAGATTCAGATAATAATGTTAAACCATTTTGATACGGTCATATATTGGTATAACCTTGGCGTCGTCGTCGTCGTCCGAAGGCATTTGGTTTTCGCACTATAACTTTAGTATAAGTAAATAGAAATCTATAAAATTTAAACACAGGGTTTATGGTCATAAAAGGAAGGTTGAGATTGATTTTAGGAGTTTTGGTTCCAACAGTTTAGAAATTAGGGGCCAAATGGTCCCAAATAAGTATTTTTCTTGGTTTCGCACTCTAACTTTAGTAAAAGTGAATAGAAATCTATGAAGTTTTAACATAAGGTTTATGACCACTAAAGGAAGGTTGAGATTGATTTTTGGAGTTTTGGTCAAAACAGTTTAGGAATTAGGGGCCAAAAAAAGGTCCAAAATAAGCATTTTTCTTGGTTTTTTTTGCACAATAACTTTAGTATAAGTAAATAGAAATCTATGAAATTTTAACACAAGGTTCATGTCCACAAAAGGAAGGTTGGGATTGTTTTTGGGAGTTTTGGTTCCAACAGTTTAGGAATTAGGGTCCAAAAGGGTCACAAATTAAACTTTGTTTGATTTCATAAAAAAATGAATTATTGGGGTTCTTTGATATGCCATATCTAACCGTATATTTAGATTCTGAATTTTTGGTCCTGTTTTCAAATTGGTCTACATTAAGGCCCAAAGGGTACAGGATTAAACTTAGTTTGATTTAAACAAAAGTTGAATTTTTGGGGTTCTTTGATATACTGAATCTAAAGATGTACTTAGATTTTTGATTATGGGCCCAGTTTTCAAGTTGGTCCAAATCGGGATCCAAAATTAAACTTTGTTTGATTTCAACAAAAATGAATATATGGGGTTCTTCAATATGCTGAATCTAACCATGTATTAAGATTTTTAATATTTGGGCTTGGTTTTAAAATTGGTCCTCATTGAGGTCTAAAGGGTCTAAAATTGAACATTATTTGATTTTATCAAAAATTTATAGCTTGAGGTTCAATGGTATGCAGAATCTAACCATGTATTTAGATTTTGGATATTGGACCATAATAGGTAAATGTCCAATTTAAAACTTGCAAGTTTAAGTTTAAGTTCTTAGACCCCATTCATTCTGTGTCAGAAACCTATGTAGTGTCAACTATTTAATCACAATACAAATTCAGAGCTGTATCAAGCTTAAATTTTGTGTCCAACTTTGCCCCAACTGTTCAAGGTTCGACCTCTGCGGTCGTATAAAGCTGCACCCTGCGGATCATCTGGTTGACAAATAGTTTTATTTTTTTAGTTAATTAGTCCGTATAGTTCATTTAAACAGATCAGTAGATGTCTTCTCGATAAGCTTGCCTTCGCGATTCTGTACCAAATCTTTCATTATCCAATCGCAACATTTGACCTCCGTTAGGTTTTGGTTTTCTTTCGCAATTTGTTTTTAGATATACAGAATGACATATAGGATCGTGAAGGAAGTCGTTGATTCTAATGATTCTTACAATTATTTTGTGTGAGCATAACTAAATTTTTTGCAAAAAAGGAATTATCTGCAAAAATAGGATTTTAAGATCGTAAATGATTAAGACTATAAGTGTTCAATGCCATCGGATCTGAAATACCAAACCGACTAGGTTCTTTATAGCAATATCAGATTTTTTGTTACTCCTTCTAAAGTTTTGATATCTTTCAGAATAGATTCCTATCGGCTAATTTACAGTTCAAACCAGGCATCATGCACAATCGATCGCGAGGTACGTTGATTGGTAATTTCACAATTAAGTTGATACACTGACGTATGGATGTAGGAAAATTATGTCTTTTGGAGATCAAATGTTTACCTTGAAAAGTAATGTGGTAAGGATGAAAGTCTTTGTGGCATTCATTGATTTAAAAAATGGGCTTTGATTACGTTGATAAAGGCAACAACAGTATACCGCTGTTTAGAATTCATATATCGATAGAGAAAAAAACAAATCCGGGGTACAAACTGAAACTGAGGGTAACACATCAAATATATAGACATTATCTTGTAAAAATTGCGCTTAAACAATATAGACGAAAACCGTTATAATTAAGTTCAAAGCATTCTCCAGCCTACAAGCTCCAGTATACATATCAACAATAAGCTGTAAGTTGTCTTTGATGTACATGCAGAGACTTTGGCTGAAGGTGCAGTAAGAATCTCCGGTTAAGTTATCTCGTACATCAATAGTTTGAAGGATTTTTGGTTACAGTTTTATGACAAACTTTTTTAAGTCGTGTGCTACTCAAATTCTTGACTATGCATCTTTATAATATGGAAATAGGAAGTTTCAAGCAGAAGATAATGTACAGAAAAAGTTAGTTTCCACATAGGACAAACATCATTCGCTACTGGAATAATATATTAACCTTTGAAGACGACCGATTAACAACTATAATGTTCAACATGGATTACGATATTTGCAAACACAATTAGTGTAGTGGCACGATAGATATTCCCACTGAACTTAATATGTCACATTATTACGAAAGAAGAACAATGGTGGATTTAAATTCTTTTAAACCAATTGTTTAATCATTTGTAATATATTGAGAGATTCCAGTTGGTTACAAATTATGATCCTTAAATTCATCCAATAATGTTCAGATATGACCGGCAACTGCATGTAGATTAATTGTTTTTTATACAATGGGTTCAGAAAGGTATAAATTGTAATAGAATTAGACAATAAGAGAATCTTTTTTAAGCGAGATATAAGTGTTGCTTGACTAAATAAGCAAACAATCAAGTAAAATAATCTTGGTACCATTTACTGTCAGTGCAGCCAGGAAATAAACAAGAAGTTAACCACTATTGTCATCTTGTAGACCGGCTACGGATGATTCTGACAACAACAGTAGACGTGTTATACATCATAGTTTAGATAAATCAATTTAGATTTTTGACATAACAAGTTTTAGTTGTGTTGACAACCGAGAAATGGCATATAACGGAATTTCGCGACCGGCTGACATTTTTTGAAAATGCGAGTCTAGTACCTTGAGTTATGTTAAGGTATATAGGGAGAAACAATCTGTGACAAGAGCCTGTGTGGCGAATGGATCTATAAAAATAAATGTATTTGATTTAACTTGATCAGTAAACATATACTTCTATTTATATAATTATAGTTTTAGGAGCCTGTAATTCAGTGGTTGTCGTTTGTTAATGTGTTACATATTTGTTTTTCGTTCATTTTTTTTATATAAATAAGACCGTTAATTTCTCGTCTGAAATGTTTTACATTGTCTTATCGGGGCCTTTTATAGCTGACTATGCGGTATGAGCTTTGTCCATTGCTGAAGGCCGTACGGTAACCTATAGTTGTTAATGTAAGTGTCATTTTAGTCTCTTGTGGACAGGTGTCTCATTGGCAATCATACCACATCTTATTTTGTATATTAACTCAGAATTTCATAATTTTATCATTTAAAATCTGATAGGATAAGTTTAACTTTGTCTAATTTTTATGGTGATGTATCGAAGATTTTGTATAAATAATTATTTTAAACTTTTTTCTGTGTAAATTTTGTAGTATTGTGCCCGGATTATAAAAAAATCAAACTTTACCCCCAGTGAACGTACTCCTTTTATTTAGACATATAAGCAGTGCCTACATACACTTGCCTATATCTATACTATTGTTCTGATTTTTACTCGAGCTGTTTGAATTGGTCTGCCATTTACTTGATATTACTCAACTGTAGCCGGAACCATACTTAACTGTCTGATCTTGTGCTTGATCTTTACTCGACCATTTTATACACAGCTGACATGTTTGAACCTTACTCACCATAAGTCTTAACCATTCCTTACCAATACTTAACCATGCTGACCTAGTCTATATCATACTCAATAAAGTCTAAAACAACATAGACCTACTATATCTATATATCTATCCACTTTATTTCATCAATTTATGAACTATTTCTATCATAAGCTATTTCCACTAGCTAGATATTTGAACAACAATTTGAAATCCAACATGTGTTTGATAAAGCAAAACATAATACAGTCATCAAAACTTGTGTATATAAGTACGTCTAAACAAATAAACTCTACGACAAAATCATCCATTTGAATCCCAGTGAAGAAGATAAACGACTAAAAACATGATTAGCACAACAATGTTAAGGTAAATGGGGTGTTTAAATTATAATCCATAGAATTTTATAATAATTTGCCAAAATGTAGTTTATATCCTGCTTGTTTAAAAACATAAATAAAATTATGGATCACGGGACTTATTTTCAAACTACAGGTTGTGCAAAATTGTCAGACTATGTATAGATTATGGATGGAAAACCCAATTTTCCACCATAAAACGAAAACTACACCATAGAATTTTGAGATAAAATATGAGAAGATAGTTTCAATATTATGCTTTCAGATAAGAAAAAGAAAACCAGGGTTACCAGCACGTGAGTCAGTACTTCTGTGCTGATAAGAATTATCATTGATACTAGAACACACCCGTATATCGCGGGTCCGTGACTGAATTAAAGTATATAACTATGCGCAAGCCTTATTTTAGTATTAGTATTGTCATCTGATAATGTCATGCTGATTATAAGATACATAGTTTTCTCTGCTTTCAAATCTTTCTGTTTGAACCCGTCAAACTGGAACTCATCAATTATTGATAATATTAATTATTTGGAAAACAAAAGGTCCTGGAATGGAGTATTTTTTAATCAACAGCATTGTCCTATATTAGTTATAAATATTGAATTCTTTGATTCGCTGTTTTACGTCATGCCCGCTAACAATTTGAAAACTGTACCTATACGCCTTATTTTAGTCCAGATTTTAAGTATTCGTATTGTTATCTTAGAAAGTCTAACTGATTAAAATACTACAATAGGTAACAATTTGACAATTAAGTAGTGTCAACCCTGTGATTATGACCCGTGTAATACTATATAGCGTATTAATCCTGAATACACCGTTTGGTGGTGCGCCTGTCAGATGCGGAACGTACAGCTAAGGTGATCGGTAACAAGTGAATATACTATTGGTATCGGTATCAGACTCGAACCGGAACTTCTTAATTATTGGCAATATTAATTACATGGAAAACCAAAGGGCCTGGAGTGGTGTAATTTTTAATCTACACCTTTGTACTATATTAGTTATATATAAAGTTGAATTCTTTGATTCTTCGTTTTTACGTGATGACGGCTGACAAATTGGACCTCGTAATTTTAGTATTATAGATGGTCATATTTATAAATTAATTATTTACAAAATTTTTTAATTTTTGACTTCTAAGGCTTTTCTACCTCAGGAATAGATTACCTTAACTGCATTCGGCAAACTTTTAGGAATTGCAGTCATCAATGCTCTTTAACTTCGTACTTTACTAAGTCTTTTGTAGACGAAACGCGAATATGGCGAAAATACAAAATTCTATCCTGGTATCTATTATGAGTTTATTATTCAAAAACACAACACATGCAACAAAGGTATCATATCTTCATATTTAAATAACCTTTCTCGATATAACAATTTGGGTTATCATACTGATGATCATAAAGGCATATCACTTTATATTTATAACAATACATATAATAATTACAATAATCATAAAACAATACTTAAGCTTATAAATTATCATCAATATATATATAATAATAATTACAATAAGAAAATTAAAAACCAATTCTTCAGAGAACAATTGAAGGTCTTTCCACCTCGATAATAAGAATGAAATTTAAAAAACGATGTAAGAAAATGTCACGCCGTGTTGATGTTATGTAGTAAATCAAACTTTTATAAAAAAGATAAGATTAATAGGTTTATGCAGAAGACTTAATTGTTTCATAATGAACCAGAAATTAGCAAAGGTAAAAAGTTAGAACGTCAAATTGACCTTTGACCTTGACCTCAATTTTGAAGTCATAGGTCAGTGATCTCAAGTCAATCCCTTGTATGGTTGTGGAGAAATATTGATTTCAAATACAAAAGTGGAGAAAACTCCTATAAGGGTTAACCAAAACTCTTCGACTTAAATAGGTTGAAGTTGCGCCTTTTTGTAAACAGTTATTTGGCAAACACATCATATCATTTACTGTCACAGTTTCTTTGGAATAACGATAACAAGCATTGAAATTCATCTAACAAAAAAGCCCACCAAAACACACAACAAAAAGTGGACGTGGACGGGTATTAACACATTTCCACAACAAAATACACTAAGTTAAGATCTGAGAGCACTCGCAATTACTGACAGCTAGTAATAGCCAATAACAACTCTTGAAAAGAATCATGCATCTAAGACTATCTTATAAATTAGTACATATCTACAATTCAGTGGATTTTGTGTAAAGAAGTCAAGAAGAGTCCGAGAAAAACATGAACTTGTGCAATGTCAAGATACAGGTATCGTTATACTGAAGAGCCATGTATGTGCATATGTATCGAACAATATTATTAAGATAGATTTCAATTTACAGATAACAAAATCAATATTTAATACAAATAAAAACAATATTCAAAGATTCAATTACATTTTTCAATATGTTACCTTTTAGAATAAGTTTAATCAAAGGATCGACAATTTTACCCGGATCGTGTCTAAATCGATCGGCATATCCGTAAAAATAAGGATGTGCTATCCTGTATGCAGGTTCTACAGATCGATCAATCTTTAAAACCAAATCTTTATACGTATGGAAGAATTTGGTAAAGGTTTTAAGTAATTTGTTGTAACGAAATCTACGAATAAATTAATTACTAGTAAAACATAGATCGTCACAACTGACACGGGCAAAGCCAACGAGTTGTGATATATAAACACCGCAAGAATGTGCGAAATCTAAATGATGAACATTGACAATAGGGAAGGAAAAATATCGTCCCTTTTATCGTAAATTTAAGTGTACAGTTTCGCGTGTAAAACTGAAATATATTCACCTAGAAAAGGACAGTTATTACCGTTTATAATTCATTCATTTAAAGTAAGTTTCTTTGGATAAATTTCGTGAGTATATTTAGCAAGTTCTTTATTATTTAAAGAGAAACTATCATCAAAATAATGATAAGTGTTGTCGAATTCATCAATCAAATGCAATTTAAATAGGTCTTTACTGAGTTTGGTCATAAACTGTGATTTATAACAGTACAGGTCTGTAACTACATTAGTAACTTAAGGACACAATTGTATTGTAAATGGTCTGTCAAAAGGAGAAAAATTTCCAAGAAATTTTTAGTAAATGTCTAAAAATTGACCCAAACTATATCTAACGTGTATTTTTCATTACATATTTAAAATACTTAAATGAAAAAATAGCTTTTACGATAATTTTCGAAAAAAAAACCACCGTGGAATTCAAACTTCATCGTGTTGTCTTCTAGCATTTTTTAGGCTAAATTATGTAATATTGATAATAAATAAGTAGATGTGGTATGAGTGCCAATGAGACAACTATCCATTTAAGTCACAATGTGTAAAAAGTTAGCAATTATAGGTCAAAGTACGGCCTTCACTACAGAGCCTTGTCCTTAAATCGTACAGCAAGCTATAAAGGGTAAAAAAATACTAGTGTAAAACAATTAAAACAGGAATTTAAACTCGTATATCAACTATATAAACAATACTGCAAACTCTAACCGAAAACAAAAAGTACATAGCATAGTAATAAATCGCAAAGATGAATAATATTTAAACACGCTTGTTCTGCAATTATTTTTATTTCTCTTTCACTACGTTTTGATTAGAGTATATATTCTTTTCTTGTAGTTTAGCGCCCAAGGAACTACAAAAATGTAAGTTCTGATCGAAAGCTATTGCGACTATCTCCAACATATTCAGTGTTAAAACGAAAACTGTTGATGTATTTGAGTTTATATCAAAAGGTTATTTCCTCGAAGGCATGCACGGTTAAAAAAACCATACACATGGCTTCTTTTATGTTAAGGCTAGCATTTTTGCAGTTTTGTCAAATTATTTCAGAACGTTTACATTGCATTTTTCTGTAACTTAACCAAGGACACTATAAACGCTTATGGCCAATATGTCGGAATACACTGTTTTCATATAATGTCACAAAACGTTTGCTACAAGTACTAGTCGTACATTTCTTCCGACATATTGCTTGCTTGTTCAAGCATGTTCATAGCATCATAATTTTGTTTGGCAGTAATGTCACTCAAAAGGACTATAAAATCAACCAAGCTTGCTTTAATATTATTATATGAGTTCTTACATTGTTAGGCCTGGCTGCTTGATTAAAATAACATATAGCATAAATGATGACTGCAACTTCTATATAGTGATTTAATCCTTTGATGCAAATGAGATAAGCAATCCAGTAAACATTTAATGAGTTAACTATTGAAAAATTAGAAATGCTACATCCGTTTCGTTTGAATAATATGTCCTATATCTTTTCTTTATATCACTTACTAGTGTCTTCAATTATCAAACATATTCTACGTGTACAATACTCGTTGGTCTTTGTTCTATGATGTTTCATAGAATGAAGTGTCATACTTTTTTTCCAATCTTGAAATTGTGGCACAAAGTTGTTTTCCTTCTTTACATTCATGACATACATGAACAAATATAGGTTTTAACTGAAAACGAGTTGAAGGCCTTATTGTTATTAATCTATCAACAAAATCTTCACTGAAATTAATCAAAATCATGCTAGCGCACAACTTGTCCGAGGGAGGAAAATCTTTGGATAAAACACGATAACACGCCTCTTCAAATAAAGCCGGTAAATCTATTAATTCCATCAGATGTAATCGTGACATAAGTTGATGTTCTATGTGGTCATCTGCAAAACTACGTTCAAATAGCATGAAAATAGAGCTGTCAATTACAGGTTTCTTTTTGGAGGTTTGTGTACATCTATTACATATATTATTATAAGCATCAATCACTTCCAAATATAACTCACATATCCTGGTTTTGCCTTTTTCTGCAAAGGCAATTAGTTCTAATTTAACATCCAAGTTACAAATATAACAACTGTGTTCCCAAAAAATCTTTAAGGCTGATATCTGTTTATATTCTAAGGCCATATTCATACATTCTTTGATATCAAATTGAAAGTTTTGATATTTTTGTTTATCTTCATTTAGTATCATGATTATATCGTTGATATACGAATCATCAGCTTTTTTTATTGCATATTTCAATAATGTCAAGAAATGAACTTTCGGAAAGCTCATGAGTATTCGTCGTACACACATTGCATCTTGCAAATCAATAGCATTTACAAGTTCATCTATAACTTCCTTGGTCATGTTAAGTACATTTACACTCACAGTTCTCAAAATCAGAAGTGCGAAGTCAAAATTCGCCTGTTTTAATGCTTCCATAACGATATATTTGGCATCGATATTTTCATGATCTACGTTTCGCAAGAGCAATTCAAATATTTTTAAGTCCGTTCTGTAAAATGCTTGAACTAATTGATTTTGCAATTTTTTCTGTAGGTTGAGTTTGGAAATATTTCTTTTAAGAACGTCCAACAACAAGTCTTTGAATTTTCCTTTATTGATTATCACAGTGAGTAATTCGTCAATATCTAATAAATCGATATTACCATATCGAAGAAGAAGAAGTTCAAAACATTCAGCTTTTCCTGCTTTGATAACTTTTATGAGGTATTCATATATCTTAAGGTCTGAAATAGGAAACTTATATAACAATAATTCAGTTACGTGTAATGTATTATTATCCAAAGAGTAAACGAATGCCTCATCAACCTTGAGCTTACTAAATTCTACTTCGTTCAAAAATATATTAATTTTCTCAATATCTCCTTCTTTTGCTGCAAAAGGAAATAGGCTAGGATTTTTGTGAAGAAAACCTATTGGCGTATTCTGTAAAATAACAGAAGGCAATTTTGAGAGATGACAGACATTATAAAAGTTCAGGCTGTAAAAGTTTTCACCCGCTTTTGTTATCAATTGACCGTAAGTTTCTTCGTCATAATAATTTAAAATCATTTCAAGCACCTCAAGGTTTTTTGATTTACATGCATCTAGGAAGACACCTTCTATGTCAAAATGTGTTCGATGACAAGATTGAATGAAGGATTGTTGCCAGTGACAACTATATTCAGCTACAATTTTAAATACATTTAACGCTTTTATCATATTGGGTTTAATTCGTTCTGTTATGAGATCAATTCCATAATCTCCTGCACTCATTGAATCGTCTAGCAATTGTCTTATGTTACTTGAGTGAGGTAGGTTTTTCCATTTCATAATTCGTATAACTGGTATGGCATCAATTTGTGACGATATCTGCATATCACGTGACCGTTGTAATAACCATTCAATTATATTATATTTATGATTGTCCCATGCCATAGATACAGCTGTTCTAAAATCAAATGTTCGAAGATCGATTCTATGTCTTAGAAACTCAGCTGACTCTAGATGTCCAGTTTTGAAAGCTTCAATCAAAAGCCTATTTGTGAATTCATTATCGTAATTTGCACTAGTTTTCAATAAAGTTTTTAAAATATTTTTGTACATATCCCAAAATTCGCAAATGTTTTCAAAAGCCTTTTTGATATTCAATCGATGCAAATCGTATTGACCAAGTAGCCATTCCACAATTGTTACTTCATCATCATCATTACAGCATGCTTTTAAAAATGTCTCTTCTAAATTGATATCATTGTCATATTTGCTCATCAGCATTAGAAAGATTTCATTGTTGCCTATCTGACATGCTTGATCAATGATAATTTGTTGGACCTTATTATCTCCAGGTGAATAAAAGACCTCATTCATTTTTGTTATTAAAGCGTCATTAACTACTAATGTTTCCAAGAAATGAGATTGATAGCAAAATGTCTTTTCCAAACATTGTTTAATAAACATTTGATTGCTATTCCAAACCATCCATTCCAGTAACTTCATCTGATTCCTTTCTTTATCAAATCTAATGAATACGCTACACATTGAATGTACAAAATATGGGGTTTTACTTTTTTCAGCGAAAAATTCCCAGATGAACTTAAAGCAAGATAGATTATCCAAAGAAGCAGTCTTTTTTAATGTTAAATCCAAAAGTGTACACACACGTGTCTTCAACTTGATATCTTCACTTGAAAAAATATCTTTTGGTTTGAATAGATATTCAAATGTCCCTACAATTGCATGCAGAAATTCCACGTTTTCAAAAATTTCACTTTTGGTGAGAATATATTCAATAAAGCATACCCCAATACAATTTAGAAGCAACAACTCTTTAATAACTTTAGCAAGATGTCTGTAATTATTTGACGGAATTTTCAAAACCACTTCACCATCCTTTTCCATGTAACAGTCTGGTTTTACCATTTCAGCAATGAAGTCAGGATTCAACAAACTAATTACTTGTGATATGTTACATTTACTGTAGGAAATCATAACAGCTTCTGCAACTATTCTATGCTGGAAGTAATACGCGTTCTCTAAAGAACTGTATGTCACGTACTGGTCTATCATATCATCAGCTGCATCAATAAACTGGTGTTCCATAATTGTACCACAACCATTCACAGATCTAAAAATGTCTTGAACTTTACAGAAATCTAACGAGTTCTTACGCAGGACGTCATTACTCAGCAGCATGTATACTAATGCAGTGAACTTGGACTTTAGTTTGAAACATATGTTGTCATTTCCTTCTGCTCTTCTCAAAGCATCAATTTCATTTCTAAGTGAGATAGTAGGGTGGCGGAAGAAGTTGATACCAAGTCTAGTAAAACATCGAATGGTTGTAAAAAGACGACAATTTTCCGGAAAACCACCCACAGTATCTAAGTGTACTATTTCATCTATTACTTTATTGCTGATAGTAACAGCTGCATCTGGTTGTAATTGATCGTCCATGCAGTTTCCAAATTCCGATACAGTTATGTTATTCAACTTTAAATATCTCTCTAACAATCTTTTCTTCTCTGCCTTAATTAGTTGAAAATTCCTTGATAAATCCACAACATGAAGCCCACAGAATACATTGCTTGTGTAAAACAAGGACATGCATGATTTCATAATTGTTGTCCTTATTGTTATGATAACTTTCAATGTGTTACCTATGCATGTACCCAATTCGCCTAACACATTTCTATCACTGTTTTCCACATATGTGTAATTTGTCCGACCAAATATGTCTTCCAAAAGCACTATGTAAGGTTCGTCAGTATTTGGTTTAACAAGAATTGAAAGATCTGTAAATGTTGATATTTTCAAGGCTTGATAGCTTTTGGTCATTTGAAAATGTTTCAATAAACAAAAAGCAGTTGCAGACTTTCCAGAGCCGGCTGATCCTGTGAGTACGACCATGTTTTGAGATTCCATTATTTTAATAGCCTCATCGACAGCTCTGGTCTTTACAAAATTATTTCTTTTTATCTGTCCCTCGATTTCAAGCTCTGTTAAAGCTGAAAAATTAAACAGATACAATTTCAACAACTTACTTAGTAACAATCTAATTTGCATTTGCGTTTATAGTAGACGCACAATATTATATTTTATCATGACAGCAAAACCTTTTGACATTCATGAATATTTCTTTATTTGAGGCATTTCCTATAGGATGAGGAAATGAGGAGCAGTTCTAAAAATGTATTGACTTCGACCTTATATGGGCTTAATGTACCTCCTTCTTTGAATTAGCAATTCCCTACGTATATAACATTTTTTGGTTAATTAATCGTTCGTTTATTTCAAATATCTAACATGTTCTTTAAAATATTAGCACATAGAGAAAACTATTATAGTGCGATTCAAACCTAGCATCATAAGTTCTTTCAACGTTTTCCTGGAAAGACTTTTTATGTCTTTGTTCTGATTATTATTACGTCCTTCCACCTTTCTGTGGAAGAACCCTTTAATTGTTTTCTGGTTATTATTTTTCAGCTGTTCGCCAATCCCTTTTCTTGCGATTCAAATTTTTTCACAAGATATCGCTTAAATGTTTTGGATATAACATGTATAATATACTGAACGACTTTAAAAACGCAACATTCATTTTGTTGATTTTTTGTACCAAATCTTGTTTGATTCTACTTTTTATGCTTACCATACTTCTTTCTCTTTACAAAAAATCAAAATCTGACTTACCTGTGGTTATTGAACATACTGATTTTTTTAAGTCGCACGAATTTCTTAAATCAAAATTTTGGACCCATGAAAGATTGTTTCAGTTTTCTTTTGCTTTGTGAAACAGTTCTTTCAATCCTTTGCCACACTTGAATCTGTTGAAAAATGTTGCATTTCCATATTGCCAAGACTGAGAAATAAAAACTGAATCAGTCCTTAAGAATACTGCAAACAGGAAATCATAAACGTGCTGCAACCATACTCTATGCATTCAGAATCTCGTTTTATTGTCCTTCTGACAACAATACAAGAAGACAAGATTTGTTGCTGGCCATCAAAGAACAGATCAACGTGTAGTGACAATAAAAAGTCAACAGAATTTGATTACGCAACGTCTTTTGCCAGACATGTTTACGGTCACAACGTCAACTGCTAATCAAATTGCCAAATGCCATTACGTACAGATTCATGACATAAATGTTTCCCATCAACTGAATTGCCAAAGAATCGACTGAAGGAAAACCTTTAAAGCCCTCAAGTTCCAACCGCATAATTGCCAAAACCAATTAATGGGTTGAACAAATGCAAAATGAGAAGGTGTGGAACAGAACCCAAAACATGTCAGACACATAATTTGTTGACCTTTTTGACAATCATTTTGGCATTTGTAACAGGCAGTCATCGTCTTTGAAGGTGACACATTTATTCAAAAATAACAAAAAAATAATCTAGTGTTGCATTTCGAAAGTCGGTCAGTATATCAAGCAGTTTTTGAAACTCCCCTTTTGTAGGAGTATCTCCTTAAACACTTTTTCTTCTAGTTATTGCAACTCCTTCGTAACAACAAAAAATTACCAAAACCTCAATCTTTGTTTCTTAATTGTAAGTCTTATCTTCAGGAATTTTAGCTAGTTTTGTTCAACACCACCTGAGTTATCTACCTATACCATATATTATGTTTTTTTTTTACTTATAAACCGTAAGCTGTATAAATCAAGAGTCATTTGATCTGAAGTCTTTTAGTCCTAAATTAGAAATGTGTTCAAGATCAGAGGTTAAGGTCATATTCTCAATTTTAATTTTTCATTTTTTAACCATCTCCTCTAACACTTTTAAATTGTGAAATGTAAATTGTTCTTTTTTTGAGTCACGTTTTGAGAGTTTGTTGCAATGCAATTGTTGCCACTGACAGCCAATTAAAAGTTCCGTTTCTATAAAGAAAAAATACAAGCTAAAAACAAATCATGTTACAAATTATGTATCGGAAGGAAAAAAATACATGTTACAAAATAAAAAATTACCTTTTACAAATTAAAAAAGTGCATATAACAAATTAAGAAATTAAGTTATAACATTGTACAAATTAAGAAATTTCTAATTATGGCGGAGATGATTAAACAAGAAAAAAATAAAAATTGAGAAAATAACCTTCATCAAATTTTCTAAGCTAGGACTAAAAACCTTAAGTAAAAAGTCTGTGGGTTTGTACAGCTTACGGATTACATGGTTTAGGAGTAACAGTGTAGGTAAAGTGCGGATCCTAAAATACCATTTTCACTGTATTTGCCAAACATTTCTGATGTAGAATGGTAAATAAACAGACGAAATAAATATTATTTTTGAAGAAAATGAAGAAAAACAGTTCACACGTATATGTTCAGTAATAAATTATTCAAGTTAGACAAAATAAGAGATGATAACGGGGTTTTATAGCGCCAATAGCCATCCATACGTGAAATATATACCGAAATAGTTGAATATTTAGGACGTTTTACTAACAAATCGTACAGGTGATTAAAAATTCGCAGGAAAGATGTAGTTGCAGAAACATATTCATTTCAACACAATTAATAATGTTGTATAACGTAGAATAGCCTTTGTTATTCAGTTTGTCCATATTGAATTGAATTCCAATATGATGCTATATTTATGCGAGTCATGTTTACTGTTGAATAATGATACTTGACTTTCATTTTCTCTGTAGAGCGATTCATTAGTATTGTATATGCGGTGCATTTTCACTGTATGAATTTTATTCCTTTTTTATGCATTAAATTCCTAATTCAGCTGACTTAGCTTGCTCAAACACTAATTAAGGATTTCATAGTGCTGACCTTGAGAAGGAAAGATTCATTGAACACTCAAAAAAATTCAATAGAATTGATATTTATTTCAAATGTAACACATTGTAGTCTTAATATAACAACATGTGGATCATTTAAGAGTTGAAAGTGTTTTTAAATTAATGAAAACTTATTAAGGTCAAGGATCATTCAGTAAATGACCAGTCCATAGATTTAAAAAATAAAATAAAAACTCAACTTGATAGATATTGAAAATGTACATCAGAAAATGTAAATAAAGTATATATGTCACCGACTTCATTTAAAATGTTCCGATAGGGTACTAAATTAAATTGAATATATAGGGAAAATCAATATCCAATGCTATGACACTTCATCACTAAAAACGTTCATCCATCATGTCTATTGGTAAAGAATGGGATAAAAGGGATAAAAAAACAACAACACTGTTCTAATATTTTTTATAAATCACTTATTGACCAATTTCAATGAGGTTTAATATGCTAAATCTAACCGTAAATTAAGATTTTTTTTTTTATTTTGGGTCCGGTTTTAAATTGGTTCACATGGTTCAAAATAAAACTTGAGGTTCTTTGGTAGGCTGTTTGTGTTTAATTTTTTGGCCCATTTTACAAGTGTGTGGGATCCAAACTGTCTAGAAATAAATTCGTTTGGATTTCAACAACAATTGAATATTTGGGTTTCTTTGGCATGCTGAATCTCACCTCATGGTTTTAAATATGGGATTTTTTGGATTTTTGTCCAAGTTATCGAAATGGTCCAAATTGAAGTCCAAACGGTCTAAAATTCAACATTCTTTTTTATTTCATCAAAAATGAAGCCTTGCTTGAATGTTTTGTACATAATGACCCCAAACTATTCAGGGTTCGACCTCTGCCGTAGAATCAAGGGTGCTCTACAAAACGTACATCATGTACCATTGCAATTTTATCAGTACATAGATATAGGAAGATTGTTTACAGAAAATGTTTGCCCTACACAACTTGACTAATTTATCACGCCTTAAAAACTTAGGATAGTTGTCACATGTCGTTTCATTTTATACAGTAAAGAAATTCAAGCAACAATCGAGAGCTAAAAACTATCTTTCCTTCAGAATATGGACATCGATGTCAATTTGATGAGTTAAGCCTTTTTCAACTGATTTTTATAGTTCGTTCTTATGTTGTACTGTTATACCACTGTCCATGGTTAGGGGGGGGGGGTAGGGATCCCGCTAACATGTTTAACCCCGCCACATTATTTATGTATGTGCCTGTACCAAGTCAGGAGCCTGTAATTCAGTGGTTGTCGTTTGTTAATGTGGTACATATTTGTTTTTTGTTCATTTTTTTTACATTAATAAGGACGTTAGTTTTCTCGTTTAGATTGTTTTACATTGTCTTATCGGGGCTTTTTATAGTTGACTATGCGGTATGGGCTTTGCTCATTGTTTACGGCCGTACGGTGACCTATAGTTGTTAATGTCTGTGTCATTTTGGTCTTTTGTGGATAGTTTTCTCATTGGCAATCATACCACATCTTATTTTCATATTGAAGCATGGAAAATGGGAAGCTAGTTTTCACAGGCATTAGAAGATCCCCACTAATGAGTTACTACAATGTGTGAATTAAAATTTAAAGACTTCTACATGAGCATAAAAACTGATAGCATGGAGAAGGCCTGCCAAATTTTCCAGGCCCCCTGGATACGCCTGACTTACCATATGACGAAAGTAACAGGAACTTTTAATCACATCTGCTCGTTTTGTAGTAAAACATTAAAAATGCTTCGCTGGCCGCAGCCTGATACGACCACAGAGGTCGAACCCTGAACAGTTGGGGCAAATTTGGACACAATATTAAAGCTTGATAATATCCAAATTTGGAATGTGATCAAAGGAGTAGGGACAATAAGGCCCTCATTTGGCCCAAAAATTACTTCAAATTTAAAAGTAATCATATGTATTCTTAAATAACTAAAAACCGTACTACAGTACAAGGTACTCATGCAGAGAAACAAAACCCATTTGACATTGAACAAGTTTCCATGGCAACAAAAAATGATTTATTTTGCATGTTTTGTAAAATTTCGTAATTTGCCTTGTTTTTTCATCAAATTTTATGTATAGTTTAGATTGAAAAAGTATGTGCGCACCCAAGAAACAACTTTATATTTGTGGAATCATGCCAATAGTAATAACAAAGCTTCTGTTAAATTATTTTGTTGTTTCTTGCCTGTGCAGAATGTTTCCATAACAGAAATAAAGATGGAAAACGGCATAAAATCTGTATTTTTCATCGTTTAAAAAAAAAATTACATATGACGCAGTTGTGACGTCATCAGGTAAAAATCTTTATGTTTTTCTGTTATATTTCTTGAACCTATTCATTTCTAAACATTATGTGCCAATTTGAAATAGAATATGAAGGAATAAATAATTTATTAAAGTGCAACCTGAATTGCCATTATATAATACATATGATATGAACATTGTTATTTTCAGCCAGCCTTATAGGCTTACGAAGCACTGTCATTTTAAAACATTATTATACATGTATAGCTACATTTGATTTGATATAAAATATTAAGTTTTACAGTTTTTACGTCATGTAGTTTTGTTAAAGTAAAAATGTTTATATAACAAACATCTTGTCTTATCCTTAAACAGTCTATGATAAAGTTTGCCAACGTTTTCGGGTTGCTGATTAACAGTTCTTTTAGTGTTTTTTCTGGGGAGTCAAAGTTAACTGAGGTGAGTTCTCGTCTGAGTTCGTTCCTTCTAACAGAGTAACGGTTACACAAAAACAAAAAGTGGATTTCATCTTCAGTCACATTGGAGTTACACACTTTACAGATTCTCCGGTCGGCTGGAATATTTCGATATCGACCTCGTTCGACTTCTAAAGGTAGTGTACCGCATCGAATTCTAGCTATACTCGATCGCTGTTTTCTGGACAAGAACTTTTTAACATATGGTTCAGTACAAAATTCGGTCTTAAGTAACTTGTATGTTCTTAGTTTTGGCATATTCTGAACATTAATAGTCCATACACTTTTGAAAGTATCTACCAGTTTAGTTTTAACGGATTCAATTACGTATTTTGTTGAGATCGTATTGTGGTTGTTTGTACAGTTAATTAAGGCTGATAGACCACTATTGTTCAATATCGTTTTAACACTGTTGAACCAGGTGTTCTTGTAGCATGTGGAAAGATCGATATCCCAAAGGAATACTTTACGACTGATCCTGAAATCAGGCAATTTCATAAGTCTACACCATAAACGAACTATATTACATTGATTGTTTACAAGTATAGAAGTCCATCCCATATCACCTGTTATTGCTGGAATCGGCGAGGTTTTTCCAACACCCAAGAAAGTTCGGATTGCTTTATACTGGAGTCTTTCAAGTACATCATAACGCTTTGATCCCCACACCCCTGACGCATAGTCCATTACATGGATAACCGTATTTTCGAATATCTTTGTATATGTAGCAAAGTCCATATTACCCATATGAAGGTATTTTGAGGTAAGTGATCCAAGCGCTCTACTAGCTGCTGTTGAGAGCTCTTTCACAGAAACAGTGTATTCTATATCTTCAGATATTATTAAGCCTAGATAGCGGTATCTACTTGCGAAATCAATCCGGGTATTTCCAAGCATAAATTCTGAGTCACATCTAGCGGTGGAAGCTTTCCGAATATGCATGATCTTCGTTTTATCAATATTGACATGTAAACAGTTTAATTTTGTCCATTCATGTAGAGTTTCCAGCTGAGTTTGTAAACCATGAGCACTTTCAGATATAAACACAATATCATCTGCATACAGTAAGCAACTGACGATATCATTTCCAATTGGAACTCCGTAAGATAGACTGTTAATCTCTGGCACTAAGCTGTCTATGAATTAAGCAAAAAGTGTCGGAGCGAGGTGATCACCTTGACGAACACCAGAATCTATTGAGAACCATTCCGTGAGTATACCAGGCGATAATCGGACAGCAACTTTTAGTTTTGAATAAAGACATCTGATCGTTTTGAACATATTCCCAGATATTCCTGAACTTAAAAGTTTATTCCACAAGATAGTGTGCTTGACCGAGTCAAACGCTTTACTAAAGTCAACAAAACATAAGAATGTATCCAAATTCATCAGTTTTCTATTTCGAAGAATTGTGCACAAAGAATAAATATGATCAAGACATGACCTTAGACGCCTAAATCCATTTTGTTCTTCGCTCAGTAAATTGTTGATAATAGATATCAAACATTTTTTTTTTTGCCAAATCCAGGCCTTCATGTCCCTTCTCCTTTATGACGTTATATAGGTTTCTGACACAAGGTAAATGTGATCTTACAAATTGTATGCGCAATACTGTACAACTAAAGGTTTTTTCTTAAAACTTTTAAAAAATTGTGAAATTTAGAAAAACAACTAAAAAAGATATGGACCTCTTAAAAAAAATCGAACCCACCCCCAACATTTTGTATTCTTTCTAGGATCAGTAACCATCAAAACCAAATCCCAGTCTTTCCTTTGTGGTAATGAACATTGAAGTGCAATTTAAGAGAGAGCCATACACTTAAACACAAGTTATTGTCTGGAAACTACAAACATGATTGTTTTTTGTCCCTTCATTCCTAAACTGTTAGTACCATAACCCCCAAAATAAATCCCAACCTTCTACTTGTAGTATTGAACACTGTGGTACTATTTCAGAGCAATCAAAATTCTTATACACAAGTTATTATCCTGAAACTAAAAGAAAATGCTTCTTTAGGCCCCTTATTCGTAAACGATTGGAATCATCATCCCCGAAATTATCCCAACCTTCCTTTTGTGGTATTGAACCTTCTTTAAAATTTATATAGATCCACTCACTTAAATTGAAGGTATTGTCCGGAGACCAAATGGGTCTTTGGACGACGCAGACGATGACGACATCATAGTAATAAACGAACCAAAAAAAAAATTGCGGTCGTACATGTATACAAACAGCACTTTGATGGCCATGTCAACAAGCACCTTAACAACAAGCCTTATAAATTTGAGAAATGCTAGAAGTAATTTTTTATCAAACATAATTTTAAACAACATGCACCAAGAAAACAACAACAAGCAACAGTGTTATTTGTGTAATCAGGAATTTGAAACTTCAAAAGGCCTAGCGAATCACAAAGCAGGAAAACATGGCAATACCGTTCACACATGTCAATGATGTGGGAAAACGTTTGAATTGCTAACCAGTTTTTATAGACATATATAAGTCATAAACTAAATATTAAAGCAATCAAATAAGTTTTTCATTTCTTGCAAGTCTAATTATCACATTAGTCTACAATAAAAATTCATCGCATTTTCGAAAATTCTACATCAGAAATGAATGCCAAACAGTGATAATTCATCGCATCAATAGTAAAAATGGATCGCTTTGAATAATCGATATTCTATATTATGTAGCTTCTATAACACATATTTGAACTTTAATACTCTTATTGTACATTAAAAAGACATATCACAATGAAAAAAGGTTAAGACTTTGTTTCGAACCAATTATTTTGGTATTTTCAAAACGTAAAAAAATACAGTTTTCCCATGATCCTTTATTCTACAATGAACATACTCGCATACAACAGTGAAAATGAACTTACTGGATTCGCACTTTATATACACTGAGTAACGAATCTATTTTGGAAAGGTAGATAACTTTTACGAAATGTCATCGAATCGTAACAATCAAAATCAGCCAAAAATTTTATAAAAATTTGAGGCACACTACTTCAGTTTTTGTCCATGTGCTAATATTGTAAAGTACATGTAAGCTCTTTAATTCGATTGATTTCACTTAATTGTTCTATAACGTAGGGAAATGCTTATTGATACAAAGGAGGAAGTACATCAAAGACCATAGAAAATCAAAATTTACGCAAATAAAAAAAATAGAAAAATAAAAAAGCAAAAAAAATTATAAGATTGACAACTATGTAAAAATAATGTTCAAATGAACTTGATGTGAATAATTAGGGGCCAACGTACGGCCTTTAACAATGAAGAAAACAAATACCATATGATCGGCTCTTAAGGTGGTACCCAACACTTTCACTAAAATTAATTTGGCTCGTTTAATTTTCATAAAATTTTGTCAAATTATTTATTTTGACACTTTAACAAAAATATAAGAATTTAAAAAATTTTGAACCAACCGTTTTGCCAGAAAAATTACACTGGTTATATAGCAATTTGACAAACACCAATTTTGATCATTGAGAAACTTAATATTCCTTTTACACACAACGTCATTAAAACGTTTAGCTGATTTTACAGAGTTATCTCCCTGTAGTGTTAGGTTCCACTTTAAAACCGTATACATGGATAAACAAATCAATGGAGAAAACTAACGGCCTAATGTATAACAAAACCTTCTACGAAAAAAAACCCAAATAAGATAGACATGAATCAAAGACAACCACCAGACTACAGACTTCCTACTTTGGACAGGCATATAAAGCTGTTGATTGGTTGAACATGATTAGGGACACTCAACCCTTCACTTACTTTGGACAGTGTTGTAACAGTACAACACAAGACCAAAGTATAAAAATAAGTTGGAAAAGGTTCAACTCATCAAATGGATATAAATAGAATTACATTCAACAATAATAGAAAGTGAAAGTGGTCGAATATTTAGACGAAAATCAAAACCAGAAGATACTAATTGTAAATCTGAAAGTACTCGCAGTTACTGACAGCAAGTTCAAAGTCAATTACATCATATGAAAAAAACATGTGTAATCGCTTTTTCCACAAATAATTCGTCAGACGATCCGATTATTCCATATGGTCATATGAATGTCAAAAAGAATAATTACACACACATATGTCAGAATCGCAGCCCTGACCATCGATCTTTGTAAATGCATTAATGTTGATTAACGATTTGACACAATGGAAAAAAGTAAAATCATAAAAATACTGAAGTCCGATGAAAATTACTGACAGCTAGTTCATAGTCAATTACATCTTATGAAAAAAAACATGTACATGTATATAAGCTTACTGACATTTGATGAGTTAAACCTTTTCCAACTTATGTTTATACTTTATTCTTGTGTTGTACTGTTACACCACTGTGAGTGAAGGGTTGAGTGTCCTCAAACATAAATTTCAAAATATGATTACTCTCAAAGTTAAACAACCAATTATTAGGCATGTGGATCCATGTGAATATAAATCAAATAATGAATCGGTTATTTTTCCTTTTTGTTGTAGATACATTGCAATTACATTGTGTGTGATTTTTTTAACTTTCGATTATTTGACGAGATAACTGTATTGTATTTCAAGCTTGCAGACGTCCATTGGTAGATTGTTTCTGTCGAAGTATAGCAGAATATTGACAATGATACTACGTATACGTAAAGCTTGAAAAAGCAACAGTTATTTCAAATATAATGCAAACTAAGCAAATATATCAAATCAAGTCATCTGTTTGACATGAAAGTGTCATTGAATAAAAATTGAGCGATTTGAATGATTCTTGGAATGTAAATCAAGCATGAATAAAAGGAGATATGAATAGATGTTTACATACCAATTCTTTGTTTTCTTTTTTCTTCTAAATCTGAAAAAGTTAAACATTTAACAGAATGAGAAAATAAAAAAACACAAATAGATATGAAAAATCTATGAATTGGTAATGTGCATTTTTTTTAAATACCTACTAAAGCATATGCTCAAGTTCTAAAAATGGACTGTTTTTTTTTAAATATATGCACATACGGAATCTAATAAGTCTTTGAAATCATAGTTCCCTTTATTGAACAGTGTATATTTTAAACAGCAAAATGGGTTTGAACATGTTGAAACAGTGAGACATGTAATAGGCGAGTGACTTATTTCAAAAAGACGCTTAGTTAACGACTTTAATGCACCCATCTAACACACGGCTGTATTATATATCATTCGAAAGCTGTTAATCTGTACTTTCTGTTTTGCCCGGTCGTAAAAAAATCGTACGGTGCAATTTTTGTTAAATCAAGGTCAAAGGTCATGAAAAAACATTCTAATTTTTGCGATTACTAAATAAAACGCCATTTTCTAATTCTTGTACCATAAAATTTTCCAAAAGATCATATGAACGTTATGGAACATGATACATAATTTCCAAATCAAACAAAAAATAAGAGATTCGATGCGCAAAATTTCCCGAAAATTGAAATTTATCACAAATCCAAAAAAATAAAAAATTATCCAAAAAGCAAAATATTTCTTGGGGAATCGATATTTGTATTCTAAAAATATAGATAAATGTATATGTTTTAGGTCAAGGAATATTTGTTTTGTAATTTTAAGATGCAATTATTAATTAATGTTCATGGAACAGCCTTCTATTGAAGTGTTTGTAGTTGCCCAAAAATTTGCCATCTGCAAATAGCGATCATTTTGTTAATCTATGTTAAAATAGCACATCGCTAATTGTGAATATCAGGGAGAAGAATGATTTTCCATAATAAAAGAAGGGGTATTTAAAGTAAGAAAAGAATATATGTGAGGTAATTGAGGTTAAAATATGTTTTTTACGAAGTCAAACTTTTTTACTTTTTGTAATCATGTTTAAATGCAAACATTACTTTGCGACTAAATCGTAGGCAACATTGAAATAAGTAACCTTGTTTATAAACACTTGGTTGTCTAAAGCGGGATGTAAACGAACTAAATAAAATGCGGCTGCTTCTTGTTTAGTTTAAAATCGTGTTATAGTAAGTCATATTAAATGTGTTTAGAAGTTTAATCTCTTTAATTATTTGAATAAAAGATGCTTGGAGCATTTTCTACACAAGCTTTAAAAATACAAATGCATGTCATTGTGTATGTAAAACACTATAAGCAGTTGTGAAATAACAAAATGAAAACGTTAAATACCCTTCCTGACCTCATAAGATCATTCGCTGTTTTAGGAGTGTTCGTTTTCATGGTTTGCTGTGTTTTTTGGACTGTTGTTCGTCTCTTGGACTTTAATTTTATTTTGTTCATGGTTTTAATTAACTTTATTTGATTCATGGTTTGAGATGTTGGTTGTCCCTTTGGTATTATTTACTTTAAAGACATTAACTTGCAGTAATGAAAATCGGCCAAAAAATCACCTCAAAGTAAAGTGAAGAAGATTAACGCAATAAGACAGATATCTGCGAAAATAACTTAATTTGCTCACGGCGATATATATATATATATAGAACAAAATCGTTATCACGATACATTTAGCTACAATGATCTATAATTTTGAAACCTTTTACTACTTGAATAGTGACGACATATATCAAAGGGACATCAAACTCATAATTAAAAACAAACTGACAAAGCTGGGCAAAAAACGAACAAGACAGGCAACAGTATACAAAACACAACATATAAAACTACAGATTGAGTTACACAAACCCCCCCAAAAAATATTTGAGTGAACTCAGGGGCTCCCAAAAGGTAGGCAGAGCATGTTCCACATGTGACACCCGTCTTAGTTTAAACATATTTATTTATAATGGATTGGGAAACAAGTTTTGCAACTTAAATTAATCGCTTTCCACTTTGCGGGTGCGAGTGCTGCCTTGTAGCGGCATTATCCTGCTCTTTTTCGTAATCTACAAAGGTGTGTTTAACGTGCAAGAGATATGGCTCTCTTTTATCGCGGGTCAGACATTTATCGTCCATTTCCGACGGACTTTCATCGTTTCCTCAAGACCATACTCACAAATGATGTCAAGGAAGAGCCGAAAATTCAGTCCCTGAAAGTTTCATCACGGAACGGGAATCGAACCAGGAACCTTTGTGTTAGTAGTCCGATGCACTGACCACTACACCACGGCTCTCTTTTACCCGTTTTGTGGCTCATGTATTGCAAAACTCGGTGCCAAGCCTTATTCGGTTGGTGACATTCACGGCAGAAATGACGGCAATTTGGTTACGTCGATGGAACTTATCAGTCGTCATCTGGCGAAACAGATATCTCATAAATGTCAACCAACTCGTAGTGGCGTCCATGAAGTTTTCAAAGGGATGATTTCAACTTTGCATTTGAACTCTGGTTTAAAACATGTTTAAACCACCATTTTTCTTCAAATGTCCTGTTCCAAGTCAGGCATATGGCAGTTGGTATCGAATAATCTGTTTCTTTTTATGTTGGCGTTTGTTTTTGTAGCAGTTTTGTGTTTCTGTTATATCGTTGTGTTCCTCTTATAGTTGATGCGTTTTCCTAGTTTTTGCTTTGTGACCCGGATTTATTTCAGTTACTAGTAAATCGATTGATGACTATTGAATAGCGGTATACTATAGTTGCCTTTATTTCAGAGGAGTTGAGGCTCAATGAAATCGGTCTCCTCCTTTAGTAGTATAGATATATAGATATGCAGGCGTTGCTATAATGTTGTTACATAGAAATGAAAAGTTTATAATTTGGTTGTAAGGGGTGTTTTTATGGGTTGTTTTATGCTCATCTCTTTTGTCGTAAAACTTGTTCTCAACCAAACCCTCATCATCGATTTCAAGATACGTGATTGAGTAAACTATATCTGTTGAGTCTTTTATTTTCAATTTCAATGGAAAATACGAGTCCAACATTGTCACAAATTTTGCACTTTTCAGTGAGATGACATCATCTATATAATGGAAAGTGAAGTTTCAAGATAATGATAGCTTCCTTTCAGTCGTCATCAGTTTAAATTGTTTGCATATGTGAATTTAGTATATAAAAGTCATATTATGCAATCTGGCTGAAATCTTACAAAATATGCACTTATTCGTCCTTGGCCTTTGATCTTGATTTGACGGAAATTGCACCGTACGTTTTTTTTACGACCGGGCGAAACAGATAGTACAGATGGGTAGCTTTCAAATGATATATAATTTAGCCGTGTGTTAGGTAGGTGCATTAAAAATTTAATTTTATGGTTAAAGTCACTCGCCTATTACTGCTTAACATTTAAATATAGATAAGCTCAGTATATCAAAGATGTCGAAGGATGCAGTATTAATGTTTGATGAAATCAATAAAAGTTGAGTTTTAGACCCTTTTCAACCTGAAGGTCGATTTACTTTATAACGGAACCCGAAATTCAAAGTAAGATTTGGCATATAAAAACAAATATTTTATTGTGACAATCCCGAATTGATTGGAGGCTTAATCGTGAAAAACTAGTCTAATCCTACCACATTCTATATCTGTTTTATTTGCTTATCGTTTATTTGTTTGCCTAGTTAGTTCTGGCAGATGAACATTCTTTAAATATTCTTTAGTAATATCCCTTTATAAATGAAAAAAAATTGCTAAATTTGTCATTTTGAAACTCTGATATAAAAATAAGATAATAACATATAGGTTAACAAAAATCATATTACCTCCTTCCACAATGAACAAAATCCATGGCGCATAATCAGCTATAAAAGAACCGAAATGACAAAAATAAAACTTATACCTGACAGTTGAACAATGGTTAAACTTACCATCCATTATTTTATTCTTCAGAGTTACCAGTTCTTTTATTTGTTCATCTTCGATTTGAGTTGCAATATAAGTGTCCTGAATTCCATGCCGAATCAAATTACATGTGACGTCCTCTATTTCCCTCCATTTGTCATTGAATTCTGCATCGGTCATATGCGTCATCTCGCGTGCTGCCCGATGTCCCTGAATGTTATTTCGAAGTTTAATTAGTTTTTCCAGATCTTTCTTCAATTCACAAAAATCAAGTAAAGTTATTCTCAATTTACTGTTCAGTTGTTGCCACATGATTCCACTAGAAGCTGCCACGGAGCATGGACTTGGCAGGGATATCTGTGTATGGAAGTGGCACGGAGTTATTGAATTGTTAAACAGTATTTTCCATTCATGTTCTAACAGTTTTCTCTTTTCACACGGATAAGTGTATCCTGCAGGGCATTGGCAACAGTTTGAGTTTACCTGCCACATATGAAATATGTTATGTTTGCTTTTGTTTAGGAAGTTCTCAAATGTCTTGCCTTTCAAGCAATCGATCCAAAATAAATCCGGGCAGAAATTAACAAGCAGACAACGTATTAACGTCAAATCTAAATCCTTGATTTGTATCCCTATTCGACTTTTGCAACAGTAAAATTTGGGAAGATTTCCAAATTTATGGCATGGTAATTTCAATCCTGAATCAAACAAATCGTTCAACTGTTCAACATAGAGCACTTTGTCATAAGGAAGTTGGTATCCTGTTGTACAATGAGGACATTTAACTTTGTTATAACATAAATGACATATATCATGCTGATGAAAATTAATGAAATCTTCTAGTGATTGTCCGTTTGATGTCAAGTACCTCTCAAAGACATGGCATGCTGACTGAGTTGCTATGCCAATTCCTGTGATTGATTTGTAAAAATTGTTACGTTCTCTTTGATCCATGGCTAACACTATTGTTTAGTTTTCGGACTTCAAAACTGTATTATCCGTAAACGTTAACAATTTGTCCATTGTATTGGCTCCACGTTATTTCGGTGTAACTATTTAGTTTTTGCAGTTTTCATTTCATAAATCAGGTATAAGTTTTGTTATACTGTGTGTTTAAAAGAAATTAAACAGTTCAGTTTGAAGATATATTTGATGGTTGATACAGTTCTAGATTTGTAGAGTAAAAACTGAAAGAAAAAAAAGAAAAAAAATTAAAAATAAACATGTATGCATTACTAATGTTTCGATTTCAGTTAATAAACAAAGACACATAATCATTGCAATTTGTATCCACACTTAAGTAGCGCTTGATAAAATAGTTGGAAGGGTAAACAAAAAATAAAGGTCAAGAACATTAAAATTCCAGGAAATTGTGTCTAATTTAAATGCAGCAATCTATGCCTAGAAAGAGTTCCGAAGGAACTTATTACATTATAAACTGTACATTAAAAAAAAAAAGCTCAAAACAATGATATGTCACGTCAGCACTAACTCTTGGGATAGGAATAGCTTTTGCATCGAACCAGTGATTTGTATAAAATCAAAATTGAAAAGCTTATAATTACGAATCCAAGACGTACATTTCATCTACATAGAAATGATCAGAATCACTCGGAGCTATAAAGTTCGAGGTTCAAATGGTAGATTTGTTTCTGTCTCGGACGCAAGAAATAAATTAACCATAATTTTCAGGAACTAACACTGGGTTGATACTTCTGTCGGTGGAATGCTTATTCCCGAGTGTATAAATAGATAAGGAGTCAGTGCTTCGGTACTGACATGATTTATAACATACGTTGATTAGGTTCTTGGTGTTATTTTTTTGTTTTTTTTGTTTGTTAAGGAACTAAGGTTTCATCATCAACAAGCAGAACTCATCTTACGAATAGACGAATTTGGTCATAAACCTTATGACGTGAATAAAAGCAGTCTACAAAGCACAAGGCAATGACCATAGAAACTCAGTGGTTAAATCACGAAGTGAAGTATGTCAAATTAATATCGACAACAAAAGAAGTTAAAAAAAATATTCCATGATATATTGGACTCGGAATGTAAATCCCCAATATAAACTCATTGTACATAGTATGATAGAAAATAATAAAATTCATTATTTCTTATGCAGCAAAAATACTGCAATCTGATTGGTTAATTACTCCGGTGTAAATAATACCCCACCTTTGTTCACCCCGGGATAAATGAAATTTTGCCAAAAATTTAAAAAATAAAATTTTGCCAAAATGAAGAATTTTTTTTTGCCAAAATAAATGTAAAAAATAATAAAAAAAATAACAAATTAAAAATAATTAAATTTGAAAAATTAAAATTGAAAAAAAAAAAAAAAAAAAAAAAAATATTAAAATTTTTTCCTTACGAAAATTTAAAAGAACACAAATTTTTTCTGAATTTCCCAAAAATAAAAAATAAAATATTTAACACAGCGCAGCAACATGGACGTTGAAAAAATGTTACACTGGAAATTTTTCATTACCATTTTTCAATTTTACATCCTGGTTTAAAAATGAGTAAAGGAATTGTTCATGAGAAATAAATTCGTTATCTTGGTATAATCAGGGGTGTACGGAATTTTACACCCCTGATTACACCAAGATAACTAATTATTCAAAGTGTGACAATCGGTATGATTGTATGTTTATATAATGATGAGTATTAAAGAAATGCAATGTGTACCAAAGAACAAAGTTACTTCGGAGAGCATTACTTTAAGACAATTAATGTAAATTAAAAATATCAAACTTCCGCTTTCTCAATAATAATTTTACATTGCGGTGTACTTCCTTAATTATGGAACTTTAAATGTTAGATTAAGATATTCGTAAATAAATAACCTTAGGCGTATTTGGCACAACCTTTTGTAATTTGTTTCATCAATGCTCTTCAAGTTTGTACTTGTTTTTATTTCTAACTATTTTTATCTGAACGTCACTGATAAGTCTAATGTAGATGCAACGCGCGTCTGGCGTATTAAATTATTGTCTGGTACATTTGATAACTATTTGGTAATCGACAATACAAAACTGCAATTCACAATTCAATATTCATTATCCATTCGAATTCAGATTTAAGTTTGACATTTCAATACTGGACGTCAGTACTCAATTCTTAAGTTGAAAAGATAAACAATTTATAAAATCCTTTCAAAAGTTTCCTTTTAACATTAACATTTTTGTTTAAACAAGGTGTATTAAATTACTTCGCGATATCTAAATCAATTTATATGTTACGTTCTTGTACCGTTAGTTTATTTTGTTTGTTTAAACATTTTCTTTAACTTTGTGTTTATGAAACGAAACAATTTAACGTAAGGCATTGAAGATTCATATCTGAATTTGATCAGCTGTGACAGTCTGTTAACAACTAAACTATGCGGGAATAGAGGTGATTTAAGATTTCTTTTTTATAAACATTCCGTGTTTGTATCAACATTTAAGTTTTTCTCATTTTGAGGTCTTGCAACTGTTTCTGTCAAAAACATACATATATCTGTTAGCTTGCTCTTACAAGATATGAACATGGCTGGGTTTTTTTCAGTATAGCAAAACTATGTTTGGCGTTTCCAGTAAACTTCATAAATATTTATATAAACAATAACAGGATAATTTAGAGAATTGTAATTAATAATGAAAAATCTGACCATTATTTTCGAGATCCATATTAAAAATGTATGAAAAGTAAATACATAATTATTCTATTGCCGGTACTATACAGATATAGGAAGATGTTGTGTGAGTGCCAATGAGACAACTCTTCATCCAAATAACAATTTATAAAAGTAAACATTATAGGTCAATGTACGGCCTTCAACACGGAGCCTTGGCTCACACCGAACAACAAGTTATAAAGGGCCCCAAAATTACTAGTGTAAAACCATTCAAACGGGAAGATAACTATTTCAATACACTCCCTAATACAGTACAATGAGTGCTTAAATAACCAAATTTAGAGATATGATTGTATAATATGTAAAATAGGGGCGAAAGATACAAGAGGGACAGTTAAACTCATAGATCGAAAATAAACTGACAACTCCATGGCTAACAAAGAAAAAGACAAAAGTGTACGTAAATACTCGTTTCAGTGGAACAAAAGCATATCATACAATTATATCAGACACTGTATTTAAACAAGGTGTATTATATTTCTTTGCGTGATTTAAAGCAATTTAGATGATACGATCTTGTACTATAATGGTTATTTGGTTTGTTAAAGGGACACTAACTGACATTTAGATGTATATATATATCATGTACTGTGTTACGACACTAGATTAAAACAACATGGAAAGGTAACAACCGGCCACCTAAAACTTTATTATTGTAGAGCCTTGGTGGTCGAGTGGTCTGAGCGTCGGGCATAGTGCATGGCGATTAGGCATGAATATGGATTTGTTACAGATCAGCTGAATTATCTATTGTAAAGGATCCTACAAAGTAATGCAAGATAGCAGTGATGATGATCCAAGATTACAATACAATCTGTATATATAAATATGTATACACCATTTGTTTCGTTTTAAAAGCGGAATAATGAAATATCATATCGCTACAAGCAGTCAGTTGGGTTCAATTTGGCCCAAAAAAGATCACAAACATATAGGTAGAAAAGCCTTAGTATTTCACAGTTTCCATGTTTTTTAAACACTCAGTCAGTTAATTTATAAATATTACAATATCAATGATAATTCATGTCAACACAGCACTACTGGGCTGGTGATAACCTCAGGGAATTAAATCTCCAGCAACAGTGGCATCGACCCAGTGGTAGTAAATTAACTCATCAAAGATACATGTACCAGGATTTCATTTTGTATTTACGTCAGACGTTTCGTCTACAAAAGACTCATCAGTGACGCTCGAATCTAAAAAAGTTAAAAAGGCCAAATAAAGTACGAATATAAGAACATTGATGACCAAAATTCCTTAATGTTTTGCCAAAGACAGTTAAGGTAATCTATTCCTGAGGTAGCACATAAACGAAAATGAATGACAAGTAAACAAAACAAATACCTTAGCACAATAACACAACAGAACAGCGGGTTGTATAAGTACCGAGCCAGGACAAAGGATATTACCAAAAAATGGAATGAGCAGTAAAGGTTATATTTTTCAAAGACAAATACAAGAATATAGAAGCGTATGATACCTACGTCTGCTCCATATCTCGATTTTGATACATACATTGACCGTCAAAGGTTGTTTAAAACTAAACTATTCGGAAAAAATATTATTATATACCCTGTCCGTGAAGTGACATCGTGATTGATTACATTTTTGAGATTTGCAACCTTTCCTGTAATATAATAACATGCATCTATTTACTTTAAAAAGATATGAACATGACTATAGGTTTAAAATAAAAGCACCAATAGTATACCGCTGTTCAAAAGTCAAAAATGTGTGATGCGAAAACAAATCCAGGTCAAAAACCAAAACTGAAAGAGACAAACACATCAACTATAAGAGGAAAAGAACAAAACAACAGAAACACTAAGGCAGCAACCATTTGATTTTCGGGGGGGGGGGGGCTATGTTTTTTTTTGGGAAAAAAAAGTTTGTTTCCAGTATTTGGAGAAAAAAATAATTTGTTTTTCAGTCTGAGAAAAAAAAATTGTTGTTTGTTTCACTCTCAGCTGCCACTATATGTAATGCTAAAATTGAAAGAAAATAATTGTTTTCGACTTGACGCGAACAAATAGATTGTCCAGAAAAAAAAAACCATAGCCCCCCCCCCCCCCCCGAAAATCAAATGGTTGCTGCCTAAACTGCTATAATACAAACACCAACATACACAAGAAACGGACTATTTGAAAACAACTGCCACATTCCTGCCTTTGTTCAGGACATTTTAAGGAGTAATGGTTGGTTGAACCCGGTTATGTGGCTTGCCAAATATCCAACTTTTATTGCAATGTTGAAAATACCGCTAAAATGACAACATTACATGTACATAATGTATGTGACAGTACAAATAAACACAAGAACACCATACTACATGACATGGGTTATATTCCGTCTCATATATATATCATGATGGTATGATACTAAACCCCTAACGGGAGAAATTATGATTGAAATTCCATATGATTAAAAAAATAAATATGTTAGGAACTTCCCCCCTAGAAAATGTATATGATGATAAGATACTCAGTTTTTGTAACTAATATCGAAACGAACTAGCTTGCCATCATTGTCCGCGGCCATGTTTTACCTGTACTAAATATAATCATTTATGACTATATTCACTGATTCATAATATATGGTTATTAAAAACTCAATGACGCAATGCAATATTTTTATACATGTCTTAAAAATATCAGAGATTGACATAGGTAAATTTATCAAAAACGAAACTTAAAATAAATAACTTTGATTTCAAAAAATCATGTTATGATTTATAAGGTCACATATACTGACGCCATTTTCAGAAATGAAACTAAAAAATGAAATACACATCAATTATAAGAGGAAAACAACGAAACAACAGAACAACTGCTGTAATAAAACCACCAAAATACACAAGAAACGGACTATTTGAAAACAACTGCCCTATTCCTGACTTGGTTCAGGACATTTAAGAAGTAGTGTTTGGTTGAACCTGGTTTTGTGGCTTGCCAAACCTCCCACTTACAAGGCAATGTTGAAAATACCATCTAAAATGACATCATTATATGTACATAATGTACGTGTCAGGAACACATTACAAATAAACACAAGAACACTATACATGCATGACATGGGTTATGTTTTTATATATTTCATGATGGTATGATACTAAACCACTAACGGGAGAAATTGTGATTGATATTCATATGATTAAGACATAATTTTTCAATCGGTTTAATTTAGGTCTGGAATTGGCATGTCATTAACTGCTAGTAGCACTTTGTTAATTTTTTGATCATTGTCATTTTGCTTATTTTCTTTTGTTACCTAGCGCCTATTCTGATATCAGACTCTGACTTCTGTTTAACTGAGTTTTTCTGTGCGTATTGCCATTTGCTTATTTTTCTATATTAGTAAGAGGTATAGGGGAGAGTTGAGATCTCAAACAACATGTTTAACCCCGCCGCATTTTTCCTCTGTCCTAATTCAAGAGCCTCTGGTCTTTATTAGTCTTGTATGATTTTTAATTTTAGTTCATTTATATGTTTAAAAGAATAAGAATGTCGACCATTTTCACTAAATTAGTATACATATTTTTTTAGGGGTCAACTGAAGCCCACCTCTGGCTGCGGGATTTTCCCGCTGTGTTGAAGACCCTTTGGTGGCCTTCGGCCGTTTTCTGCTCTATGTACTAGTGGTGTCTTTTGACACATTCCCCATACCATTCTCAGTTAATACCAAAAAAAATGTAAGATATTTCCCCCAAGAAAATGTATATAATGATAAGATACTCAGTTTTTGTAACTAATATCGAAAAGAATTATCTTACCATCATTGTCGGCGGCCATGTATTACTAAAATACCAATTTATGACTATAATCACTGATCCGTAATTATGGTTATTTAAAATTCAATGACACAATGCAATATTTGTATACATGTCCTAAAAATATCAAGATTGACATACTAGTAGGTAAATTTATCGAAAACGAATCTTAAAATAAATAACTTTGAATTTTAAAAATCATGTTGTGATTGATGATGTCACATATGTATACGCCATTTTCAGAAATGATTAAAATGTGAAAACAAGAATACAAGTTAGCTTTTCATAACGCTCGCATATATATACGTGATAAAAGAAATAAGTTTCTTTTTATCTTGTACGTTACTTATTGTCCCAATGTGTCGGGTATATTTTATTGTATATATAATATATTTGTATTTTTTTTACTGTTGTTACACTTGTCACTACAATACAAACTTACTTACTATAAGATTGGCATCTTTTAAAATCACTTAAAATTGATAACAATTAGCATGTTGTCTTTAAAACCTAGAATTGATATTGTGTCTTCAATTGGAAGTAAATTTTCAGTGGAGATACATGGGATATACCATTAATATGAAATCAACTCTTTTGAATTTCATACTGTCGAAGCGGTTTCCTTGATTTTCCATCACCAGGAACGCGAATTTTTGAAAGCCAAAGATGTATAGGCACCGAAAATGTTGAAGAACTATTTGACAAAAAGGACATAAAACAATAACATTTGTATAGCTATTTTCGTAAATTTTGCTATCATCTCTTTCGTGATAATGTTTCATATAATTCTTTTAGGATGCATTGGCTATTAGTCAGTCGAGTTTCTAGAAATATAGACTTCGTGATTGACGATATCTGGAAAATGGCGATACACAGATTATCCATAGTCTTTCAAACTCGGCCACATCTCATGTCAAGGCTGTCGCCTTCCGATGAAATGGTAGCTAAGAAACACCATCTAGCTGAAAAATCATTGATAATCTCTAATTCCCTGTAAGTTCTTGTGAGTACAAGTGAAATCTTCAAGATGGTTTTCGGTGAAATATGCTATGATTATTGCTTCATTCGAACACAATCGTCTTATGAGTTTCCCGAATCTTAATCAATAAATTCTTACACCGGTTAACCTTCCTGAAGAAGTATATCGACGAAGTGCCGATTTCAACCCTGTGAGTTGAAATGTAAAAAAGTAGTAAGGTAGATTTTTTTACGCTATAACATATCTACGTAATATATAGTTATTTGTTATTATAATAATAAATCATATTTTCATTAAGTCATTATTGGGACGTTGTACCAGATATGGAAATGGAACGCACACAATATCAAATTTCGCAAAGATTTGCAAACTTCCTGGTTACATTTTGCGGTTTCCTTATGGAATGCACAGCTATGCATGAAATCCGTACACCTTATCTGCACTAGTTATATAACTTTATATATAGCATTGATGTGTGCATGAAATGTAGTACTCATTGTAACATCACCCTAGACACTAACTTTATATTGGATCCTAGTAGTTTTATCTGTGCCTGTGGTTGGAAGTGTAAATGTACTGATGCTTGCTACACTATAGAATACATAACGATAAAGCTTTGCTTTGCTCTACACGGACTACGAACTCGTATAATCAAAAACCTTCCGCATAGCAAGCGTAATGGTCTTTGACAGTAACCAACACTCATCCCACGAGGCGTACCTAGTATACCCTTTTAGGTTTATAAACATTTTTATTCGTCAATCTGAGAATTGCTCCTTTGAAGGAGGGATATTCTTTACCAGAACAGTACAGATGGTCAGAGGCCTTTTTAATTTTAATCTCCTTTTTTTTTTTGACACTTTGATGTTTGATTTATAAAAATAAGAAAATGAGGTATAATTGCCAGTGAGACGACTTTCAAGCCATTACAAATCAGTTGATGCAAGCAATTATGGGCAACCGTCAGTCCTTCAACAATAAGAAAAACAAATATCGTATTTTCTGCTAAAAAAGACCTCTACGGGAAAAAAAAATGGAAAAAACTAATGGCATTATTTGAAACAAAACATTGTAGGAAAAATTAATATGCCAGACATGAACCAACGACTACCACTGAACTACAGGCTCCTGAATTGGGACAAGAACTTAGAGAATGTGTTTGGGTTCAACATGTTTATGAGCACTAAAACCTCTCCAACCTAGGACAATGGTATTATAGCTCAACATAAGAACACACTATTAACATCAACAGGAAAAGGCTTGGTCGCGGTCTGTGGCCACAGAAAAAAACAACTAAACTTTTGCTAACAAGTGAATCCTGATAAGATGCTATAATCTTGGTAATTTCCGAGATTTACCTACGTTTGTATTGTTATAATGTCACTCTGTAAGCATGCGTATTCAGTTGAATGAAAATCAATTAAATAGTAAAATTATGTAAGGCTTATATTCGATGTACTTTATTTTCGAATACATTTGAAATACAGATACAAACATTTATTTTGTTTATTTCTATTCAAAGGAAGACAACTCGAAATTTGACTAAGTCAAAACCTATGAAAATACACTATACATATAAGTTAACGATATTGTGTTGATACTCATAATTATGGTTCAGCTGATAAATGTCCTACGATACTGCGGTACCATACGTGAATGGCCCAGAAGTAAAAAGGTGTACAAACAGACTACGACAACAAACAACTGTGTATAGATTGAAGTAAAAACAGCAATGCATTCTCAAGACGTATTGCGACATGTGAAATAAAAGATCCTCTTTTTTATGACCTTAAAATAACCATAACAAACAACTGTGTAAAGTGTTAAGCCAATTATAAAAGGCATTCTTAAATGCAGCAAGACATGCGAGAGAAAAATTCACCCTTTAAATATTAATCATTAAAAGAAGACCATATCTCTTGAACCTAACTATACCAGAAAAATGTCACTAAAAATTAAACAGACCTTAAGATTATAATAACAAAAAATTCTGTAAAGTAAAAAGCCAATCAGATAAGGCATTCTCCAAATATGTGAAAAAGTACCTTCCTTTTTTTTTTTAACTTATAAAAAAAATCCCATAGTCCTGGAACGAACAATCATTATTTCACCCAAACGTATACATATCGTTTGACCGTGCCTAATAACTGCTTACCGCATAACGCGCACGGATGAGTAACGGCTTTCATCACAAATTGTTAGTTTAAACAATTTATTCGTGTCTGTTCATACCCGTCAAACTCCGTTCCTCGTCTGGTGTACCCGTTACTTGTCCGTTGACGCCCAGTGAAGTCCGTTCTGTCACAATGAAAATTTTGAGCATGTTCCAAAACTTTGAAAGGTCGTGTAACGGATGGGTTGTCCATTGACTGCAGTGTCCAGTAGGTGTCCGTTTTGTACGGTACTCGTCCGTTCCTTATTCCTTTCTTATCCGTTTCTTGTCCGTTGTAACGAATTTACGAGCAGACTACTACCAAACTTAATACGGATCAAACGAAATAACGGATGAAACTGATGCGTACCGTTTGTTACCTGACGGATTAGAGGTACAATGAAAAATCACGGACGAATTATAAATTAACAAGGAACTTTGAATGCATTTGATAGATTTTAAGATGGATTTTAGAATAAGAGATGAACGAAGTCGTTGTACCAGATTAACCCCATCTTAACGTTTGGTGGCATTTTGAGAGAATGAATTAGCTATATGTTCACACACTCAGGTTCTTCAAAATTATTCATGTATTATCAATATTATTTTGTTTTGTTTTGCGATATGCAAACTTATTTCGTCCGTTTTATCCGGTACTAGTCCGTTACTTGTCCGTTATATCCGGTACTTAATTATCCGTTAATTTACATGTTTGTTTTATTCGGTATTCGTCTGTTGCATATTAGTTCGACGTCAATTCCATCCGTTACACATACGTTTCGTATCATGTAGCCTTCATATCCGGTATGCATGTGCTATATATCAGTCAGTATACCGACGGAGAGAAATTTGAGTCTCACTGGAGAAAATATTGTCAGCGGACAACTTTTTTTCATCCGTTCGTCTCCCGTTCGCGCTATCCGATAAGGTGTTACCAAAGCGTATATATAAACAACTGTGTTACAATATGCTTGAAGTCAACTACACGTCTATTTAGCCTATTTACGACGGACGGGTATACATTTGAAAATCATGATCCGTCTTTTTTTTTAAGGGGAATATTTTATACGATAAAAGCAAACTTTTTATTACACAACTTATAAATAGGCAACTATTTCTGTAAATCACTTTTTTATTAAGTTAAATACAGTCAAGTCAAAATTCAAGATACGTGATGTGTGAAATAAAAATTATAATCGCATGATTTACAATATGTATGCCAATCAATAAGTTAACATTTCCCGCGCGTGCTTCCTACACACACGTTATTAACTGCAGTATCAAAACTTCAAGTACAAGAACAAATATTATTGGTTATATTCAAAAATAGATATCGGTCATTTTCAATCCTGAGTTCCAAAATATAGACATTTTTATATAAATGTACAAATCTGAGCAATAATGTATTATTTGCTTATCTTTTTTCTTTCTGATTTACAGACAAATCTATATCATGAAATTTCAATTATATGTTCAAAAATTGTAATATCTGTAATATATTTTCTGTATTATATTTGTGAGGGTCTCAAGTAAATCAGTGAATGCTAATTGAGTCACCTTCTTTGAGGGGCGCAAAGAGGTACCAGTCTTGTATTACAACTCCAGTTTTCAAAACATGGAGGGAAACAAAATAGTGCATTTTTTCTGATTTTTTTTCTGAACTAAATTCTTTCTGTTTGATTATAGGTTTATGCTGAATTGAAACATATATATAGACTTTAAAAAAAATCTTGCATCTTTTGGGGATATCAATCCAGGAGAGTGGAAGGATATCATGTTTACTGGAAGTGGTGCGGCCTAGTAAAAATAGCAAACAGAAAGTAGAAAAAAAATGTTTTGACTTCAGGATTGCGTAACTTTTTATTCTTCGTGGCAAGACCCCCTTTTTTTCGATTAAATCACAATTTCACATTAGTACATACATGATATGAACATGAAATTTTTTTTCTATGTAGCATTTTTTATATTTTTATTTTCAAAGATCAGCTGTTTAGCATGTAAGCCTATGGAGCAGTCAATTACAAGACTGCAACCAAGACGGGGGCGGGGGGCGGGGGGTATCTGAACGGAAGAATGTGAAATAAAATTGCCATTTCACGATGAACGAACAATTTAAATGTCTTGCACGTTGATCGTTATACCGATCATACGAAACACAGTAAACATGGTAAATAACGAACTTTTTTCACGGCTGCACGTGAATTATAAATGGCAAAACATGTTGCACGAATTTAACCCTTTACCACCCTCTTCTTAAATAATGTTATTATTATTATTATAAGTCTTATCGCTAACATTCAACTGTGACCGACTTCAGTTACACAAGATCAAGATAAAGATAAAAAATACACAGGTTGTTTAATTGTCAGATTAGTATAAAAACCTTAAGAATTTGATGGCTAAGATAAACATACATAATGAGTTTAATAGTTCTGTTATTGATAGCCTATGATGATCGGTCATTGATTTCCGTTAGTATAGTGAGTGTGAATTAAAACGCAACACCAAATGGAACATTATTTTGTCTAAAGATTAAACCCATTTATCTCCCATGAAATATCCCAATAGCTATATAATTTACTATTTATGATGAATATTTGTTTGAAGGGAAGAATATATTATACTAAACAAACTAGAAGGTCTCGTGGTTAGCGTGCTTGTCTGAATACATATAACGTCGTAAGTTCAAACCTTTGACAGCTAAATCAAACAAAAACAAGGAAAACTTTGTAATTAGTATCCTGCTCAACATGTCGGACTATAGCACAAAGCTGAGTATATTTATCATGCATTCACATTTCCACATCATGAATATGCATATATATATATATATATATATATTTCGCTGTACGTGTCAGAAGCAGGGTCCATTCACTCACTCATTAATCTAATATGATAGATCCAAATGAATTTAGAAACATGTACAACCGCAAGGTTATTATTTTGTGTTGCTTTTATTATAAGTAGATAATGAAGTAACTGTTATAAAAGTTTCAAACTTGTCGTGTTGCAATTGTGCAAGTACATAATACGTTCAAAATGTGAAAGAATAGTTACTCATTTATACCAGTCAACATATATAATAATTAATTTTAAATTGAATCTTAGTTTACATGTAACAATAATCAAATTATTAATGTGTGAGACCAGTGTAACGTTGAAAAGATACAATTTAAAAATCAAATTAGAAGAATTCATGTCAAATATTTTTCAAAAAAAGTAATGGGAATTAATGAACAGGAAAATTTAATAAAAAAAAATGAAAAAGGAATTTGCTATTGTTATAATAATCGTTTGTATTTATTTAAAGACTAATTGTTACTATTACTTAACCTATAGCTGTACAATGTAACCTATGGGAGTGCAACCCGAGTATAAATCTCAATAATCAAAATTGATACCATAGCTATCCATGGTATAACTTTCACAATTATACCATGGTTTTGTTGTATAAGGTATTCAAAAGAAAAAAATTGTCAAGACCTAGCCGCGGCCGTCTGAATTTTTTTTATGGAAACAACAAAGTCAGTGTGGGGCCTCTAAGCTAATTTGCCCGCTTTGCACCAGCTGAAATAAATGATTGCTTAGGGTGGGAATCGAACCCACATACACCAACTCTGTTGTCTTATATTTTAAATGAACCAAGATTCGCTCTCAGAACAAACAAATAAAGTTTAAAAATATGTTGATTTTCGGTTATTAAATGGTAAACTTTCTATAAGCTCCACTGTACAGCTACATTTACATGAATCACATCTAACCGTTTGTTTGGAAAGGCGGATTATTTTTTAGGGAATGGAGGGGACAGGAAGCACGCCCCTTTTAAAGAACTTTAAATACGGTAAACAAATAACCTATTTAATAGTATTTTCAAATGTTGGCTTGCTTTACCCCCACCCCCACTTTAAAAGTGTTTGATCCACACCCGGTTTATTAAACACTGCTGACATCTAGACTTTTAATGAGGCTACTCTATGTTTGACCGTTAAAATTAGATTGCGTTTTACTCTAAATAGGAATATATATATGTTAGATATACTGTTCCCAGCTCTAAATGAGCTACATGTATTTCTTTTTTTTTTTAAATTATATCGTCGCATGTCAATGAATTTAATCGTGAACATTTTGAAATCTCGTTTAATTAATGTACGCCATGGGCGAGGGGGGGGGATAGGACCTTTATCGGGACTACGGGATCGGGTGTTTTTAAACTCGGGATTTCGGGATTGACCCTTTCGGGATCCGGGAATTCTTTTTTCGAATTTCGGGACCTCGGGATTTCGTGTTTTTAAGCCCGGGATTGCGGGACGAGGACCCCTCCTACGTAGACCCTCCCTCGTGGGCTTCTGGTTTCAAGTTAAACGTGGAATAATTCATACAAACTCTCAGACAGATTCTTGTGAAATTAATTTCCTCAAAATCATAAACTAATATAAAAAAATTAAAACATTTCGAGCATTTAGAAAACAAATATAATAAAATTAAAAAAAAATACCCTATGCAGTTCAATTGTACATAAGTTTGGGATTGCAGCAATCTTCCAAAATATGAAATATCTGTAGTAGAAGTTTCTTGTGTCCTTATCCAGAACATCTAGAACAGTTTTTTCGTCACCAATGTAAAGATGCATCCATCGCTGTCGAAAAATCTTTTCAAACTGATTACCCGCTGTTTCTGAAGCCAGTTCTAGTTTTAAAAAGTAGGCGGAGCCTTAAGTGTAAGGTCCGAAAAGGATTATTTTACAGATTCTTATTAAAATAATTTCGAAGTAAACAAACAAAAATATATGAAATACACAATTTTAAACAGCGAAAGATGCAATAGGTTAAAACAGATATTTCATATTTTTTGACAGTTTTGTGTTGTTTCGTAAATTATACCATAGTTTTTGTTGAAACCCCTCGAGAACCTCACTCGACTTCGTCTCGTGGGGTTATTTCCGGGGATTTTAACAAAAGCTATGGTATAATTTATAAAATGCTAGAATCCGTGTCTCGCCTTGCTATTTTATATCCCATAAATAATCCCTTCCAAATTATAGATATAAACTATATATATATATATATATATATGGAGGTTTGTGTCTACATGTTTGTCATATCAAACAAAACTGCAATACTTTATGATGAATCAGTGTTGAATGTATAAAAAAAGTTTAAATACGAATAATTGAGAATACTTTCTTTTCAAAGTTTTGCCAGAGATACTATCTTTCAATCATTAAAAAGCTTCTACTTAAGTTTCATGTAATTCTATATTTAGTTTTAACGCTAAACGGGTATTCGCTTTTTGTTTGAAATAACGTATTTTCTCTAGTTTTTAGAGAGTAAATGAAGGCAGGGAATAGAAACAGCGTAGGGGTGTATGCTGGGAAGGTTATGAGGGTGGAAGTTAGAACCATAGACTTTCCAGAGTCGGTTTCAAACTAGTAAAAGCACAAAGATGAAATGAAAAGCAAACCCTCCTCTATAGCTTATGCCATGGACACATAAATAGATTTCTTTGTAAAAGAAGAAGAAGATGATATGGAGATAGTTATTAAATTTACATATCACAAAGAAAACAAATAGTAATTATTACAATAAAACTAAGTTTATAACATTAAAAAGAATAATATTTCCCAATTCTGAATTCCGAATTCTGAATGCTGAATTCTGAATTATAGGTGAGTAACTGCTGGCAAGTTTATAATAATTCCTGTCAGAAAACTGAATCAAAACTTATCGTACTAGTCAATATGATTAGCCTGGCATAAACAATCTTCAAAATTGATCATATATGTACAAGTAGATATATGTATATGTAAATATCTGCATAACACCATGGTAGTCTAGAGTTTCATTGCTTTTGTGGAACTATTGTGGTGAATAGACAATCCAATTGCTACAGAGAATAATGTATTGTACATATATATGTATGCCTTGCCTTTTCTTGTATTAGCCATTGCCAAAGATTGGAATCAAGCTGAAAAAAAACCAAATGCAGATAGGTATAATATTGCTTTAATATTTTGAAATATACAATGTAGCAAAAAAGCTTCATACCTAAAATCTTTATGTATTGGTTTTGTCCATGTTCATTGAGGCCCTTATAATTATTGCTTATATTCTCTAGGGTCCAAAGTCAGGATCATCTGGCCTTTGTTAGTCTTGTGTGATTTTTAATTATAGATTCTTGTGTATAATTCTAACTAAGTTTAGTATGAAGTCCATAATCACTGAACTAGAATACATTTTTGTTTAGGGGTCAGTTAAAGCAAGCGTCCAGGTGTGGGAGTTTCTCGCTGCATCGAAGACCATTTGGTGGCCTTTTGATATTCTCTGCTCTTTGGTCGGGTTGTTGTCACTTGACTTTGGCACATTCCCCATTTTCATTCCAATTTCATTTGAAATTGTTAGTGATTTAAAATATATTGATTACGGTTTCGCTGTGCTCCTTTGCCAGTATCGTAATAAAAGCATACATCTGTTCTTTTAATTATTCTTGTTGGAATTAAGAAAAAAAAATTGTAACTTGTTGAAAATGTCACTTCGTAAGGCACAACGTTACCTTGGACTTCTTTCGTATCATCAGGGATGATTCAACTATATAGTTTAGGGCCGCTTAGCGGCCCTTAAATCGGCCAGGGGCCCCAAAAAAATGTACATGAAATTAATTCCCAATTCAGGAAAATAAAATAAAAATCGATATTTCCAGAAAAGTTTCTGTCACCGATTAAGGCAACTATAATTTTTCATAGTTTGTTGTCAAAACGTTTTAAAATCCGGATAAGAAAGCTGTTTACGATCGCATTTTATTAACAACGATTTAATTATATTTAAACATGTGGCAAACAATTTTAGCAGCCGAATTCAATTGATTAATATGTTATGGGAGTATTCGATCTTGTAAAAGCAGATCGCCCAGCAGGTTGATAAAAATGGGTGTCAAAGCAGACCTCGGCAGAGAGCAAATTAAAATTTTGATATAACATTGATGGATAAAGTTTAATGGGCGCCTATCTCGTAAAAGCAGATCGCCCAGCAGAGCCGGTTATATAATATGATGAAAACTTGTTTTGTAAAAGAAATTATTTCCTCAAAAGACAAAAGTTTGAGCATTTTTTGAAAATTATGTTGATAATAGACCATTCATGAAATACGATGTCATCATAATGGAACTATTTCAAAAGATTTGAAGATGATCCAAATAATTTTAAAGATCACTGGTTCAATGCTTTAAATATCTTATCAATTAAGTATATGAACTTTTGTAATTGCTTTTCTGAATTGGACAATTGACCAGTTCAATTTGAAATCCATTTGAATCAAGGTAAATTTATAGAGATGACCTGCTGTTGAAAAATACCTGATGAATGATTTTTTTCAGTGGTTTATGTTAGCTGAAATATATTTTTTGTAATAGGCTTAGGTAACTATAGTTAAGTTGATAGACTAGTACTGAGTGATCATGTTCAATGATATTCATGTAATAACAGTAGCCCATCCAGAATTATTCAAAATGTTACAACTTACATGAACATTAGTGTACAGGTTAAACTTAATAATATACATCCGTTTTAACAGGAAAATAATGTTATTTCGTCTTAGATTTTATGCTTAAAAATTTTCCCAATTAGAATAAAAATTCCCAATTTGATGTTCAAGGGACCCATTTGAAAACGCCTTGAATCATCCCTGATCATGCGTGTTCTTTTAACAGTATTTTCATAGAAAAGTGGTTTACTAGTACCACGTTGCTGAAGAAAAAGCATAGAAATGATTCTTGAACTCTTTACGAGTGTTTAGATATGAAAAAATCACAAAAAGAAACATCGAAAAAAGATGTGTTTTCATTTCCGAAAAAAATTAAAAGTGCTTGTTAATCAAAATCAATTACGGTGTGGGACGCGTCACAAATTCGTACTTAACATGTTACAATAATATGCGACTTTTGAAGTGAAATCATGCTGTCCTTTAGCAAATAATTGATAAAGCATTAATCTTAATATTTTTTGAAGCACCTTTGGCTATACCAAAGCACACGTAGCAGTCTGTAACACCAATGCCTGAACTAAAAACACGAAAAAGGAAACCATCTTCAAATGACCTTGACATCGACAAAATCTATAAATACGTATTCAAATGAGGTCCCGATTGAAATGTTTTGGGGTTTACACGATACGCAGGGCCGATGCACGGTAACAAATAATAATAACATCAGCTTGCATTTAACGATTAAATAAAATACATAGCCGTTTACAATGTAACTCGAATAATTCAAGCCCTTTCCGTGTCCGATTTTCTCCCACAAGAGGGCTTGAACTCCTTATGATCATTGGCCGCGTCGCCTGCTCTCTGTGAGAGATAGCCAATCAGCGGCGATCAGGATAATGAGTCTGCGCAACTCTCTTGTAATTGTCTTACCAAACACGTGTGTTCAATTAACACCAATCCGATAATAATCAATTAACATCAATTAACATCAGTTTACATCATTTAACATCAATTAACATCCGGAACTCCTCCTTCTTTAGCTGCCAACTTAGTAAAAAATTCCCATATTGCATAGCGGTGTGAATTTTCCGGTTGACGGTCTTTATCGAGGAAGACGTTCAGGCGTTAATGTAGCCTTCGTAGATCAGCGGAATATAACGACTGAGTTATTCGGGTTACAATGTAGAAATAAAATAATCAAGTGTTCTTACAAATTCAAGACTTATAACAGAGAGGAAGTAATTGCTTTTAAATATTTACCTTTTATATGATATTAGGATGGAATCCACCAGTCAACGGCGTCACTGATTAAAAATAGCCGCAAAATAATATCCATGCGCCATTTGGTAAATTTTAATGACTTCATTACAAAAATTTTCGGAGATGAAATTATTCTTACAATAGTTCACTTACATCTTCATCAAAAGCACAGACGACAAAAAGCTATGTTTAACTTTTTAATTAGCACTTTTTTAAATGGGGAACCAGGGGCGGATCCAGCCATTTTGAAAAGGGGGGGGGGTCCCAACCCAGGACAAAGGAGGGGTTCCAACCACATGTCCCCATTCAAATGCATTGATCGTCCAAAAAAAGGAGGGGTTCCAACCCCCGGACCCCCCCCTGGATCCGCCACTGGGAACATCAATGGTTTTGGGTGATTCGACTATCATTTAGGGTAATCTTCCACATATTTGTTGTTTTTCATAACAAAAAGTGTGAAAAAAATGTCTAATTAGTTATAAAGAATCTACCAGACCTGCCAGAACATAGCAATGGCACTTTTTAAAAAAATTCCTAGAGGGGAACCAAAACCCAGGATGCTCGTATAAGGCAGCTTAACTGCCTAAAAAGCAATTACAAATCATTATGTATACTAAAAAAAATTGTGCGAAGGACGTATTTTCAAATGCGATAACTGAGCCTACGGTATGATGATTCAGTGATGGGAAAACCATGCAAAATGTTGATCCGATAAACGGACCAAGCCAGAAAAATCCCGAAATTTGTGGATAAGACAATAACATGATTAGAATAACAAAAATCATAAAAAGAACGGAAACGAAAAATTCAGCATTGTTTGCATTCGTATAGCATGTATAGGGCCTAACTCAAGAAAGGTAAATGTTCGCTACCCAAATTCAAACTTGATTTGATTTTGTGGTAATTAGCATTGTGTATAGTTTCATTAAATTTGGTTGAAGCAAACTATGTAACTGAGAACAGACACTATGATTTTCGGGACGTACGGATGTACGAAAGGACGTGTAAACGAACAAAGGTAAAACTTAATGCATCCTCCTTCTGACTTAAAGTATCAATTCTAAACTCTTCTTTTTTTTTTAATTTCACGTAGGTGTATCCTTAAACAAGAAATTAAAACTATTAAACAAACCCTTGCTTTAATTTATTAAACGTACTCGTCATCATTAAACAGTTTTAAATCCATGATGTTTAGTAATACAATAATTACAATATATTCGGTAAAGATATTATAGCTAGCATTGTAAGTTAGATATAATGTTATGTTTAAATTATTTATTAGATACGATAATTGCCCTAGAAACATTCGTTATTTTCTTAATTCGCGATTTCATTGATGTTGTGTGTGTGCATGGTGTGTGTATCTTTGAATTATCTTTTGAGTAAAGGGCTACATATATATTTTTAACAATAACGGATAAGCGTTTTATTTCATTCAATCCGGTTAATTGAAAAAAAATATTTGCTCAATTGATAAAAAACCCAGAAACCTAGAAATGTCGTCGATTTTAAAATTCTAATGCAGAGCGATACAAAATGTAAATTCCGAATTAGTCTAGAAATAATGCGGTTAAATTGCTCATCTTTTTCATTGTATTACTGATATTCTTCCCGCTGAAAGAAAAAAACTTCACGAATTTCAAATACAATACAATGTACACAACAACAACTATAACAATGTTTTTTCCTAAAAACAATTCTGATTCCAGTTTGACGAAAATTTTTTTTAGTCTAGCAGATGACAAAAAAAAAATATTCTGAATCCAGATATTCCCCATACCTTATAATGTTAAATTGTCTGAGCCCCCTTTTTATTTGGAAGTTAAATTGTTGCTTCTCTATGATATAAGGTATATAGGTCACCGTACGGCCTTCAACACTGAACAAAGCCCATACCGCATAGTCAGCTTTAAAAGGCCCCGAAATGAGAAATGAAAAACAATTAAAACGATAATTTTAACGGCCTATATTATGTACAAACAATATGAACGAAAAACAAATATGGCAACAAACTATCACCACTGAATAACAGGCTTCTCAGCCTTTGTTAAAGATTTCATTTGGAATTCGAAAAACAAAAACCTAGTTTATCTTCTCTTTGTAAGAAGAAAAGGAAATTGAAAAATACTTTAACCTGAGTCAAATTTCCTTTGAGAAGCAGTTGTGATCCACTTCTTGTTAACTTATCTATACTATTAAACGAGAAGACCTCATTTTGTGTGTCGCTTCTCTTCCTCACACAATAAATTAATCATCATGTCTCTGTGTCCTATAGGTACCGTGCATAGTCACATTTGTCATCCATTCTTATGACTATTCAGTTTGGGTTATTTGGAGAGAAAAACGAAAATAAAGGCGTCCGGATATTGATTCCTTATTCAAACTGACTTTTAAGTCAGATATGACTTCCGTTTAAACATTGAGAACCAATCGTATGATAAATAACAAAAATGAAAAATAAATAAGCCAATCAGGGCGTTATCGATATCGTGGTTTTTAGATCGTGAGAACTACTACTATTATACCTCGGTTTAAACTTGCACATAATTTTCCTAAGTTCTCGGACGAGGACATGATAATTCTTTTCGCGTTTATCTGCATGTATACTATGATTGATATACTACTTTATCGTATACTTAGACTAAATAACATATGAATTTTACTGTATGATAATAGCATTAAATCAACGTAAGTTTCATATTTTTCGAATTGGTGCTTAGCGGGCTGATATGAAAAGTTTATCACATATTTCGAGTGTTATCACATGCCTTTCCGTAACGTTATCGCATGGCATTCTGGTGATACTCGGCAAATTCCGGAAAATATACGTCAATGCTACATTTTCACAAAAAAAACTTACAAAGAAGTGTACAATCTCAATTTTATTAACGAAACAATTATTTGGATACTGGAAAGTATATTTTGTAAAATAATAAAAAAAAAAAAAAAAAAAAAAAAATATCAAATTATTAAATAAATGCGTTTTTTAAAAGTTTCAAACATAATTCAGAAAGTTACGTTAAAAAAGTTTACTTTTTCAAACAGTGTTCATTATGTATATTTTTGAATCATTTCTTTTGTCGTTTCGTCCATATTAAAATGTTTTTTTCTGTTGAGGCATCTGATAGAAAGATTTCATATCGAATGTACTGACTGGGATCCGACGTCCGTGAACTTTTCACTCTTTGAACTTCTATTTGGTAACCACGTAAAGGGATCAATATATGAATCTGTGATTTTTCTCCATTGTTGAAGCATATGATAAAAAGATCATAACATGTAATTTTTCATATCGCATGTATTATCAGCCCTCGGTCAATATCAGACCTCGAGCCATGCGGCTCTTGGGCTGATATTGAACCTAGGGCTGATAATACATGCGATATGAAAAATGCCATGTAATAATCTGATAATAATATATAGACTGTCTATATAATATAGTAGTGATCGCCAAGGAGAAGAAACTTAGAATAAATAGTTAATAGAAAATTAAATACACTTTAATATTTATAATATAGATATGTATGTTCATAGTATACAGAAACGCAAAAATAATGAAATATAACAGAAAACAAAATAATAACGGAAAACAAGAATGTGTCCTCAGTACACGAATGCCCCACTCGCACTATCATTTTCCATGTTTAGTGGACCGTGAAATTGGGGTTAAAACTCTAATTTGGCATTAAAATTAGAAAGATCATATCATAGGGAACATGTGTACTAAGTTTGAAGTCGATTGGACTTCAACTTCATCAAAAACTACCTTGACCAAAAACTTTAACCTGGAGCGGGACAGACGGACGAACGGACAGACAGACGGACGGACGGACGAACGGACGAACGGACGCACAGACCAGAAAACATCATGCCCCTCTACTATCGTAGGTGGGGCATAAAAAGAGAGAGGGCTTAAACATATTGTTCTGTCTCCATGTACCTATATAACTTTTGATATCATTTCTTAAATTCTCCAGACATAAAATCTTTTACAAAAATAATTCATTCTAAAATAGATAATACGCTTTCAACCAAGCTTAACATGCCCGCGATTTTGCTTTTAAGTCAAATTGGACTTCCGGATTTTAACTTGCACATAAATTTCATAAAGGTACTCGGGGACAGGACAATAATTATCATCAGTCGCGTTGATATAGACTCTCTATATAATATAGCAGTGATCGCCTAGGAAAAGAAACTTGAATTTGATAGTTGATAGCAAATACACTTTAATTATATAGTATACATATGTATGTATGTTCTTAGTACATGTAGTATACAGAAACGCGAAACAGAAAAAAAATAACAACGGACTTTGGAAGCAAGGGAGAGGGCTTAAACTGTTTCCAAGTACATTTGGATTATGATACCTTTTCCTTACAACAGTTAACATACTTTCAAACATGCTCTAAATGCCTGCGATTTCGCGGTTGTGTTCTAGTTCATATGAAACAGACTTCAAACAGGAGCTTCTTTGGAACATTAACAATCTAGTATCATGTTTCATTATAAAGATGATGCATCCTCTCATGAAGTACGTTTGATGACTGAAAATAAAGTCACTGCATCCATCTTATTTGAGCATGTTATTTAAAATATAGGATATCAAAGATACAGTTAAATCTGCCTCATATATTGACTTGCATCTAGAAATTAACAATTTGGTTCGGCTGAAAACAAACTTTACGACAAAAGGATTGATTTGAGCTTCCCAATTTGTGAACTTTCAATTTCTATCTAGAAATAGTCCAGCAGCGCCTGCATCTGTGCATATATATAGTATATTATATTATCCTGATTTACTTTGTTAACTTAAGAAAATAAATCATGTAAAATAGATGTAAATGATACAACAATCTCTTACCTAAGTTCATAGTACGGTGACCAGACCCAATTTTTTTTTAAGATTTAATCGTCAAAGATACTATATGGCTACATTATATATCATTAGATTCGGAAAAATTAGTACTTTTAAAATATCGATGTCGTCAAAAAGAAATGTGGTAACAGTTTTTTCATAAAATAAGGTCAAATTCTGTTTTTATTTGTTTTCTTCCATACTTTCAAAATTTGAAGATATATACAACAATTTATGTTAAATTTTAGAAACAGACATTTCTTCAAATCAATTAACAATGAATTATCTTGAAAGTGTAAAAAAATAAATAATCAGGAAATCGATTTATTATGAAAATTGGCGTTTCTTTACAGGTATTTCCGCTAGGTTATAGGGAAAACGGTACAATTTATTCTGCCATAGGCGACAATACTAACATTTTCTAAATTTACCAGTTTTTATAATAAAAACCTGGATAAAAAAGTTATGTGTGGTGTTAGTACTTTATTACTGTATTCTAAAAATTGAAGCCAAATAGTATCATGACCAATTTCCAACGGAGCTTGTTTATGTTATCCATGCCCACCGTCATTTTGCACCAAATTTATGAAATTTTGGAAGCCTTTTCGAATAATTCTCTAGAAAATATTTCAATAGTTTTTAACATTTATATTGTAAATTTACACACTGCAGTTATTCATCGGAGCACTCCCGCTTTGGATAAATAGGTTTCATGCTGAAACAAATATTCTCACAGATATTTACAAAGTGTGGTGGGGTGCTTTTACGTTTAAAATCGTTATATACAGGTTAGACTGTGATTTAAGGTGGCACGGTAGTATTTGCTTTCCAGAATTTAGGTTGCTCTTTTGTGTACCCTACTTAGGTAAATGTATCTAAACAGTGTGATTGGACAAAAATTACAGTATCAACTGAACATACTTTCCCAAACTGAGGGATGAATCAGGTGTAGAAAAATATGAAATAATTTTACATACAGATGAAAATGAATTTTTGAGAATTTTTTTTAATTTTGTATTCACTGCACCATAAAATACCTAAAAGTACTAGTGGCCTTAGGTTTTTAAAAATAGCAAAAAAAGTAAACGGTCATGATACATATTCAAATTCATTTCTGAATAGTAAAATGAAAGTACTTCAGTTAACTGTGAATGTAGAATTTTTTGCAGTGTTAGAAAGTGGTGAAAATTCTAAAAAGGCTATCATTATCCCTTATGGGCCAGGAAATACTACCGTGCCACCTTAAGGGGGATATATATTTTTACACTAAATCAATAAAGGAACTTTTTTTACCCATGCAATTTGTAAGTTTATCAATAAAAAGTTGATTAAGGGCAACTATGATAAAAACAAGCCTTAAATTCCACCCCTGAGAGTAAAAATTGCTGATTCAGCAAATTTTGGCTGATGTGTAGGTAATAATGTAAAACTTAACCTAGAAAGTAGAACTTCATTATTTTTATGTAACTTGCAAAATATTTTTAAATATAAATGCTCGCTTTAACTTTTCGCAGTGTCTGACACATGTGCAACCACTGAAATTTGAGACGCGACAATCTTGGGTTGCATGTACATTCTATTAATTTCACCGAAATAAATAAATTGCATAATTTCTTATTTTTTTCAACACAAGTGCAGCTATACTAGTTTTCTTGAGGTTTGATTTGTAGTTCTAATGTTAAATGAAACCAGAAGGAGCTTTTGGGGAACCAGTAAGTGGTTAAGGGGTTCTTACTTAGTCATTTATCTCTCATATTGGTCTGAAAAAGAGATAGAAATAGGGGTTTCTGTACATTAACTAGACATTATTTTTGACAAAGAATGTATTTATAATGCTATATCAGTAAGATTAAATGGTTTATTCATTTTCCATGCAAATACCATTAGTTGTTAATATTTTCTGACAGTGAAAAGCACAATAAAGGCAAATTGATTATGTAAGGGGACATAATTTAACTTAATGCATACATGAGAAATAGACAAACAGTCAACTTAGAGATGTATTCTAGTACATGTATTGTCAAAAAGATTTTGGAATAATAGTTAACTGCAATCTAAAGACTCTTGTTGTATTGCCCTATGTTTAAAGTAATATAAGGCATGCTGTAAAATGTGGAATGGACTTTAATATCAGTTTTCATGATTTGGTGCTAAAACTGTTTCTTTTAGTCAGATTAACCATAAACATAGTTGGCAATCCAATAATTCCTCCTGAATCACCATGTTTGACTTCTGTGTTGATTTGAAACATAATATATTTGGGTTTTGTTCACTCCTTAAGTAAAAATGTTAAGATGAAAAAAAAGTGAAAATCTGCCAGACGGGGTAGGGATGTAATGTTTCATTTTTTTTTTGTAAGAAATAAGTTCAGACTAATATTCTTTATTGTAATATGTTCCAAAGTAAGAAGTCTATGCATCATAGGTGTCATGACTGGTTTTAAGTTTGTTATGTCTCGGTTAAGGTGGCACGGTAGTATTTGCTTTCCAGAATTTAGGTTGCTCTTTTGTGTACCCTACTTAGGTAAATGTATCTAAACAGTGTGATTGGACAAAAATTACAGTATCAACTGAACATACTTTCCCAAACTGAGGGATGAATCAGGTGTAGAAAAATATGAAATAATTTTACATACAGATGAAAATGAATTTTTGAGAATTTTTTTTAATTTTGTATTCACTGCACCATAAAATACCTAAAAGTACTAGTGGCCTTAGGTTTTTAAAAATAGCAAAAAAAGTAAACGGTCATGATACATATTCAAATTCATTTCTGAATAGTAAAATGAAAGTACTTCAGTTAACTGTGAATGTAGAATTTTTTGCAGTGTTAGAAAGTGGTGAAAATTCTAAAAAGGCTATCATTATCCCTTATGGGCCAGGAAATACTACCGTGCCACCTTAAAATCAAATGTTGATATCTTTTTATAATATTTACAAAAAAAAAAAACGGCGCTGGAAATGGACATGATTACATTTCCGGATGCGGGAAGCGGGAATATAAAAAAAATAGAAAAATTCTATTAAAAAAAAAATAGGTGCGAGCGGGTCCGTCGAACAAGGAATCAAATTGGTGTGGCCTGAACTAGGAATTAAGAACCCTTTAAGGTCATCTTGGTTAACCACGGGTTTGAGACGGATTTTTTTTATACTAAAATGTTCGATTGACAGTTTGTTTTTTGTATCGTGTTTTTTTTCGTCGATTCATCTTTCTTCTTTTGGTATAAAATTGAGGAGATGTTGTACAACTTGCGACGAGATATATATTAATCAGAGTTCAAATAGGGTGGTAGTAAGGAATACATATATCTACGCCACTGTACGGCCTTCAACAATGAGAAAATCCCATACTGTTTGTCGGCTATGTACAGGCCGAGTCTTGAAAAGTGTCTCAAATTACAATCCAAAACTATGAAATCACAAACTAAATATCATATTTCCAATCCTTATTTATTGAAACTTCTATACAACTTAAACATTTGTCATTCTTTTCCTACGTAATGTTAAGTAAGAACATATTGTCTTGTTCCCAGTGGTAAGCAAGTGTAAGGACGATTGCAACATTATGCACATTGAATTGTCTCTCGTTAATCAAACAAATCATTAAAATGTGCAATCACTAATTACAAATGTTTAGAGGAGATCCAAGGAGAAAAGAAAAAAAAAAGGGGGGGGGTCCGGGGGTTTGACATCTTATGCTTTTATGGTTGAAACCCCTCTTTTAAAAAAAGAATTGAACTGTGCCTGAATGCTGTAAAAGTTTATTTCTGATATAAATTATGATTGAGATGTCCATACGTGAGGAATGTAGGATTAATGTCGAAATTTCAAGCGTTTTGTAAATATATTTTCCTTGTATACATTAATTGTATTAGAATCATCCCTAAAAAAGAAGGACAACACTCAACTATAACTTAAGACCATACAAAAGAAAAGTGAAATACTATATTTGCTGATGATTACCAGCTATATCATGATCCTTCGGGAGACTGTTATATTCGAAAAAAATATAACAAGTTGTAAAATGAAAAGTTTGACGATCCCAAATGTTTCTTTTTCAAAGGAGTAGGTTCAGTAAAACCCTTTTTGGCCCCAAGATAAAGCAGTTTTACAAAATTGTGAAAAGTAATCTTTTAGCTATTCACTGAAAAGTAGAATGTTTCTGCTACATACACATGGGCTGTTTTTCACAATACAATGCACATATATCGGGTACTAGCATCATTAAGTCATGCTAAATTACTGAAATATTCACAATTTTACTATTTTAGTTAAATTTTAGACGGTTTTTGGCATATTTGATAGATTTTTCAAATTTAAGCTTGAATCGGAGCGTTTTTAATGACTAAATCAGTTAAAATCTTTCACATTAACTAATTGAATCAATTGAAATAGACACTTAAGTGTTTAAAAAGTGTCCAAAATCTTTCGTTAGATGAACCTGAAATTTGAGGCCAAAATCGGCCCTTACCGGATCTACTCCTTTGATCAAATAAGATTGTAGAATTATAAGATATAAAGTTGGATAAAATGGGAAATTAACTCTCAAAATTTTGTTACATTCTTTTTTAGAACAAACAATTCAGAATAAAGTGAAGTCTAAAAATGGACGAAAGTAATAACCGGAGCACCTGAGATACCCCACCCCCTCCCAGTTTTTTGGTGGGCTTCGTGTTGCTTAGTCTTTAGTTTTCAATGTTGTGTCTTCTTTACTATTGTTTGTCTGTTTGTATTTTTTTTTTTTTGCAATGGCGTTGTCAGTTTCCTTTCAATCTATGAGTTAGACTTTCCCTCTGGTATCTTTCTTCCCTCTTTTTTAAGCGTTTACAAGGCAAAATAAATAAATAATTATATTCAATTTACCTATATAAGTATTTGCTAACATGTTAAAAGTAAAACGAAACTGTAGTTGTTGTAAAATTATATTTATGATGAAAAGCGCCTTCAAAATTTGTTATAATGAAATACATTTCAGGGACCTACCTCTTCAAATATTTTACTGATACATGTGTCACAATTAAAGTTTACTTAGTGCATAAGCAGAAATCAACATAACCAGCTTCTTCCTTATTTTGTAAATTTTAGATACCAAAAATCAGCATTGAAAGTTTTGTACAATTTTATATACATATTGAAATTTAAGGTTAGGCTAAGGCTGTGGGCGACAGTGGGCGACGCCGGTTTCTGGTTTTGTTAAACTTTGACGACTAGTAATTAAGTGCTTTTTGATAAAAAAAAGTACTTGATTATAATTTTAGTGAGACGTTTCCGTTTATCATTATTTCAAATGGGATATACATCCATACTACTATATCAATCCTTGTTTGAACAAAATTGATATATTTTCCGATAATTGGAAATTATTCGTCGGATACAATTTAACCATCTAAATAATTGGTCTTTTATCTTATATGTATAATGTGTATATATAAACGTGTGTTACACAATGTACAAGGTATATCCCAAATTGAACCAATAAATTCCCGATCTATTTATAAGTCTTCCAAAAAAGAAATTCTACGTTAGCAATCTATAAATGAAGATACACGCATATACACGCATCGATAGACATATTTAGTGTGTCAAAGGTAAGTTAAAATTAAACCAAAACTGATGCAATATATGGTAATGAGTTATAATACGGTTAAAACCAATAGCGTGTTCCACATTCAATAACAAAATGGTTACACATTTAAGTTGTACATGTACCCTTTTTCTTGTTCTTAATCATTCATTTCTTATTTCTCTGATTTTATTGCATTTGATTCAATTTATTTTGTTCATATTTTTTTTATTATCTCGGTTTGACAAATGATTGGCGAGAAATCAAATTTCCAAACAAAAACGTTTTTGAGAAAGGAAACAACCCGGAAAAAATAAAAAAATAACATCTCCGACTTTTTGGGACGATCTTCTAAGTTTAAAATTGAGGTGTTTGGGAGGGGGGCAGGTTATGTTTTTCTCCTTAAAAAAATGTTGTGATCCCCAATTCAACAAAAATATTGTGGTCAAGCAGTTGACAAAAATAATACTTTGAAACCAAATTTTTCCTATACCTTATAGTTTTAAATTGAAATAAAAATGATTTATATTGTCGATTATTAATCCAATGTAAAAAAGTCAATGAAGGATAAAAAACTTTATTCAAATAGTTTTTGGGTTGGGGGTGGGGGAAGGGTTAAAAGTTTTGTTTAATGGACATCGATTTTATATATATCAACTTTGGTCAATAAATTTTTCCCAAATTAAGTTAAGAAGGGGAAGGTAAAGGGGGTGGGGGTGGGGATTTAGTGGGATGTCTGGGGGGGGGTCATTAAAAAAATGGGTTCACCATTAGAAAGGATTGGATTGGAGCGTTCGCGGCGCTCTACGCTTCCCATTGACATGCACATGTATTAAATGATCTGTACGCAAGAACATTATGATACAAGAAAATTATCCATAGTTAATAATAAACATGTATGAAGTTGTATTTTAAAAATTTTAATTGTTCAATTTATTATCTATCAATCAAGTATTTGCCTCCATGTGTATTGTTCTTCTATGTTTGTATGTACGTGTTATTGTAATCATTTTTCATATTGTCCCTTAAATTGTATGCCCATTACTTTTAAACATAAACATATTCTATTCTATTAAAATATAATCCCTAATATATTCTATCCTATTCTTTTCAAATCTGTTCTTTTATATCCTATCAATTTTTTATTCTATTCTATTCTATTCTTTTCCTTTCTATGATATTCCAATTCTAGAACTAACCAATCAGATTACGTCTAGATGACACACAACCACGTGCGTCGTTGTTTGTAAACAAACAGCCAATATTCTGTAAACATGACAACGTCTTCATCTTACTTAATACTGTGTATAAGATAATCTTACGTTAAGATTGATAAAAGACCATCTTACATTAATATTGTGCAAAAGACACAATACATTAAGCTTGATAAGCATTCGGAATCCGTTCAAAATACAAACATAAATCCGACGCGCGTCATGTGATTATGATGAGTCATTCTAAAACTATTTGTTTTCTAAAAATAGATATTTCTAAAGTGGAATATATATTTAAAACATCGTATGACTCAACTATATGTTAAAGGGACACTGTGAGGTAAGCACACGATATGTATGCACGCGATGCACGTTTTTCTTAACTTGAATTATATAAAAGTATTAATATTTTACAATTAATGATAACAACAGCTTCTCTATATTATATGGTTTTTTTTTTTGGTTTTTTTTTATAAAATATATATCATGTCGTGTACAAGTTGCGATTTTATAACATATATGTACATGTTATAAATTGTACAATGCAAAAATACAAGTTATAACATGCACAAAAAATACCTCAAACATGATATAACATGTACAAAATATTGCTAAAAAATTGTTTAAACTTGTTCAAAATTTTAAAATAAATTTAGATATATATAAGAGAAGATTGAAGTATTTGTTGTTCTCAGAATTACCAGATATTGTACGATTGACTGTAACAATGAAATCAGAGCTGCGTATATGTACAGTTGGAAAAGATTAAAAACAATTTCTTAGGAATATGTTAAGGTCTTATATTTTTGTTGGGATCATAGGTACTTGTGGATAGGGCAATTTGTTTTTGCCCTCCCCCTTTTTTTCTCAAAATCTTTTTTCTATTAGTTTTAATGATTTCTAGTTTTTCTGTATAATTAGAATTTATTAGAGATTCTCTATTTAATTTATCAGTGACCGCTGTGGATAGTAAACTTGGATTTGATAGGAAATAAAAATACAAGTAATTTATAGTATATTTTTGTTCTAATGATACAGAAAAACGCAAAAATAATTGGAATCAATAGAAAAAATAACGGAGTTTGAAAAAGGGAGGGAACAAAAAAATGTCCTGTCCCAAGTACCTATATATGTTTTGGAAACAAAAAAATGTAAAACATAAAATAAAACCCCATTCAATATGAATCAAATTAGATAAAAACACATTCAGGTCCAAAGGGTCCTAAATCAAAGTTTTGTTTAATTTCATAAACAAATGATTCTGTTTTATATGCTGATTCTAACAATGTTTAAGTGGTATAATCATAAATCATTTTATTGTTTTTCATTCAAAAATATTTGTAACATCATATCTAATTTTGGAGAACTATTTGTATATTATTTATTCTGTTTGAGTTATTTCCCTTTAAATAGAAAATTAATTATTATATGGATAAAGTTAGACTGTGTTTCATTTCAAAATAAACTCAGTATATATATGGGTCTTTCAAATGTTGAAACTAAACATCAAATTTCAAAATTTTCAGTTCTTTCACCACCATATTTAGTGACACAAATCTATTGTGTGATCAATATTTAATCACAATCCAAATTCAGAGAGTTTTTTTAGCTTAAATGTAGTACCCATACTTACTCAACTGTTCAGGGTTCCACCTCTGCAGATAATTCAATTTCTTGTCACTATGACAGCACATTGTTAAACATACACTTTATATTATCTCTTCATATTAAACTTAAGATATATATATATAAGTAGAAGTATTATGCAATTTTGACCCAAAAATTGTCACCTTAGAAGTAATGAAAAGTGGGCATAGTACATATTTAAAAAAAAACCCAAGGAAACAGAGGAAGTTGGATTGAGCAACTAATTTGGCTTATTTTTTCTTTCGTATTGATTACAGACAATCATTATGACGTAAAAAGTAAAATCACAAAAATACTGAACTCAGAGGAAAATCTAACCGGAACGTCCATAATCACATGGCAAAATCAAATGAAAATTGTATTTTACTACTTTAATCTTCCTATTTTTTTTCTAGATTATTCAGCAATTATATGTTGTACAGAAATGTCAGATATTGTTCTACAAGGAAAACACCAAAGCAGAGCCATTGATTCAAGAATGTGCGAACCAAGATTATTTCAAAGATCATTTAGTGATACGGGGCAAGGGCCTCTCATGCTTTCACGTTCTGTACAAACTGACCAAACACCAGAAAGCACGTGTTTACAGGATACTGACGACACGCATAAAATTGATATGACAAGTTACACAGAGGATGATAAAGGATATGAAAAAGTTTGCAGTGACCTGAAAGAACTTAAAGATAAAGTTCAGCAACTGACTTCAGCAATAAACCTTTCGGGTCCAGCGCAAATACCAGAAATTATAAATAGACTGAAAACATTTGCCAAAATTAAAGAAAATTAACAAATTTAAGACTGACCATAGAAAGACTAGAAACAATGGTTGACAAAACAATGTCTTCGGATGTCGAACACATTATCAACCATCAGGAGTTTACGGCAATACGCTATGGTACTGCTTTTAACAATATTGACACCGTCAGTAAAGTTCAAAATGAATCAAGCTTACAAAAAAATAAAGAAAGCTACAACGTACTTGGCGATTTATTGCGAGTACACATTTTCCCACAGTCTAAATCACAATTTTGTCCACTCAGTTTAAGAACTTATTTTGAGAGTTTTTCAAGTGACACGCCAGTATCTCATATCGATTCAATGTCAAATGAACTTCTGAGAGTGTCATCGTATAGCAATTTCCCACGAGACATTAGTATAAATCTAATTAAAATGGCTAAGACTGGTTTTTACTACATTGACGGAAGAAAAACAAAGTGCTTTTCCTGTGGAAATACATATGACAGATGGAAATCGGGTGACGATCCTGTTGTTATACATAAAATGCTATCACCATCATGTGCACTCCTAGCCGAACCCAGATTCTCATCGTCTGCAAATCAAGAAGAACAGACAACGGTTGTTCCGAATAATACTGATTCTACTGTTGATACAACAACTGTTTCGAGTCAAGGTTTGAATCAGTCAGAAAATGCGTCATCAACATCTGAGCCTAGATTACAAATAAGTTGATCTTACAATTGTACCAGCAATGTACAGGAAAGACCGGGAACCCAAATACGCTCACCATCTAATAGGGACAGAACTAGCTCTGCAACGGGGAACGAGAATAGTCAAGAAACATAGACATCCAATGAAAACCATAATGCTACTGGAACCAGTTCATGCCAGCATAACACCGAATTTGAATCACTTGGAATACACCTAGAAAAGCCTAAGTATTCTAACTATGCCTGCTTGACTGTTAGAATCAGTTCCTTTGAAGGCTGGCCGTCATATTTAGACCAATCACCACGTCAGATGGCTTTGGCTGGTTTTCTGTTTGCTGGTTACCATGATTACACAAGATGCTTTTTCTGTGGTGGAGGACTGCGAAACTGGGAAGCAGGTGACGATCCATGGGTTGAACATGCCAGATGGTTTCCGAAATGTACTTTTCTGAAACAAAACAAGGGAGAAAAGTTCATTAACGCCGTTCAGAAAAGACAAGCTGAAATAGTAAGTAAAAATGTTAAACAAAATTCAATTAACCCGAATGTACATTGCTAAGCAAATCATGAAAGCAAAATTATGGAAAAAAATCCCGATTATAATAATACCAATGATAAAAATGATAACTTTGGTACTACAACTTGACAAACATAAAGATGATTTCAATGAATAAACGAACGTTCTTATCCGTTTACATGCAAAACATGAAACCCTCTCCCCTGAAACAAAAACAAAAACAAAATCAAATCGGAATTATTTTTAGAAATCAGGGACTTCTTATGGAGTGCAATGCAATTTGATGTGTGGTAGATAAATTGTACATTCCGATGGTGTTTTGGATCAATTACATGGTTGGTTGCTGTTCTTCTGAGTAACAGTATGCAACATGCCGTGAGATTGTTTTCCAAAGAACACAAAAAATCATTATACCAGTTTGCTACATAATTTGTTTTAATTCATGTGTTCCTAAATATTAATCATTGACATTTTTAAAATGGACTTTTTACCTGTTTCAGGACCGAGAAACCAATGCAACAAATGAAAATACACAAGAGACAACATCGAGAGCTCAAACTTCTTCCTCTGCTGTAAATACCAGTACTACTAGAACAACACACAATGACATATTTCAAACAGTTGCAGCTAGAAGTGTCATTGAAATGGGATATACAGATCAACAGGTTATAAATGCTTTTCAGCATGTAACGACTTCCGGAAAAGGTATGAAGTCTTGCAAATTTTATTAGATGTGTAAAACGACATGATACGAATGATATATAAGAAGATAAAAGCATTTTAGATTTGCAGCCTTAAGCATAATCGCAAAACTTCACAATTAATAAAATGAAATCAATATTAGTTAAAAGAAATGAAAAAAAATGAACAAGTTTATATTTCACCTTTATGAATCAAAACAGAAGTTTATAGAATTGGTGAAATTCACAGCTGCTGCACAATACTTCTTGTTTTGATCGCTTACATGAAATATGCAATATCATATAATTATTCATAATCATTTCAGATATGAACAGCATATCAGCAACAGACGTTATGTACATTTTACTAGATGATGAAGCTCATCCTCAACAGCAAGGAGCCACATCAGACGTGACTCAACATGAAAAAAACACGAACACGGCAGGTGACCACAAATCAGATAGTACCAGTACTCAGAGCAATGGCTTAGACAACACAGTAATTGAACAGAATTTACTCTTTGATGGTATGCTTTCTATTTATTTTCTTAATTTTGTAAACAATTAAATTGCCAAAAGCAAGGATATATACAAAATTAAACTATAACAGATATTTCAGATTTTTAGGTAATACCTTTCAGCAAGTAAGATCAAAACTATAAAATGAAGAATTTCTGATATGAAATTGAGAAGTTATTGAACTTTATTCTTTCAAATAGAGACGGGCGTATCGTGGGCTCATGTCGCAGCTGTTTATTGATATAGTAAAATAAGCTCAAAAATATTAAAAATTTGCAATTTGACATTAGAACTGACTTTCTTCTTTTTTCTTGGCTTAGATAGTATGAACTAGCAATTAAACAAGAACAAGAGAGCATTTTACATAAATACAGAAACTCTATTTTTTCTTATTTCAGATACAGAAAATCTGATAGAGGAAAACAGACAATTGAGGGACCAGCGACTCTGTAAAGTGTGTTTAGATCTAGAGGCATCCATTGCATTTCTGCCATGCGGACATATTGTGTGTTGTATTGACTGCGCTCCTGCCATGAGAAAATGTCCCGTATGTAGGACGTATGTGAAAGGAACTGTAAAAACTTATCTTGCATAAGTTACTTTCAGCTATTCTATAAAGAAAATGATAACGATGACTACCAAATCAACCTGCAATTAGAAAATGTCCCGTATGTATGAGATACGAAACAGGAAACGTAAAAACGTACCTCGCATAAATTATAATTTTGTGGATCCATATGTAAAATGATTCAAATGACCACCAAATCATATTGGAAAATTAATGTTCAAAATTACTTTACTATTATTGAAATTTATAATTTGTGTAAGTCTATTGTATTGTTGTTTTAACATGTTTAATTGTATATTATATGTATTTATTGTAATATTATACTTCTGTGTTTAAAGTTTTGATGGTTCATAATTTTTATTAATACAATATAATATATTAGTATTGTAATATGTTTCAAATACTAATATAACTATTTTTGACGATGCAGATCTTAAATAGTCTTTAGTTAACTGTTTGATTGTTAATTGGAGTCTTTAATAACTTCATAACTTTCATAGACTCATCATTGTAATAAAGAGCTTTGTATATTCTTAAGTCACGTGTCTATTCGCCATCTTATTTCCTCTCGATTTCCTTCATAGTTAATGATAAATACTTTTCGAAAGCTTTTAAGTAGATGATAGGAAAAAAGCACTTAAGAGTTAAACATAAAAAATAACCTAAAAGAAATATCAGTGTATATCTATCGTGATATATGTCAAGTTTAGATGATACCTTTTGTTAACGATCACAGTTAATCAATTTCGAATGTTCTAGATATTGATTTATATATGTGTATTTATCTCATGACTGACGCATTCACACTGCAAAAGTAGTCAGACGTTTATGATACATGCATCAAATTTATATCTTTAAAGTGAGGATGAGATAAAGATGTAAAGTAGATTTCAGACATTCGAGAAGAAACTTGATTTTAAAACGATTAGTAATGAAACTGGTTCCTCATAGGCTATGACACTATTTTATCAATGTAAATCTCTTGTGTTCAAAATAAATATGATACAGTCCAAGTCTTTCAGAATTTTTGTTTTAATTTATTCATTTTTGTTGTTGAATGCGTACTTTGTTATCCTATTTACCTAAATTATGTTTAATCTTGTTATTGTTATTCTTAAGGTTGATTTTATATGGCTTTTGCTAGGGCATGATATCATTATGATATTTGAAAATGTTTAAAACTTTTGATACTTTTTTTGATTATAACATGTAGAACTCGGGTAATATACTCACTTATATGTCTTGTTTTTAAATTACTTGTGACTCACTTTATACATGGTCACCTGACATAACTGCACGAGAAAAATGCACGTGCTGTTGTTTTTTTAACCATTATTTTATATCAGTATTTGTTAATATTGTAACTTCTTTCAGTATTTTTGTCATTGTTCATATTTTAATATCCAATTGCAAATATTTGTTATTTTTTTTATTGCTGTTATTTTTATTAAATATATTTGCCACTGTGTTCACCAAATTAAATTACTCCTGTGTTAATGAAACATTAAAAAATACTATTCAAAAGATTCAATTTCCGATCAATTCAACCATAAGGATTGCCCAAGATAATTTTTAACATCCCTGTAGTTCTGCCGTCCGTTGGAACATGTTTAACTTTTGTGAAAGTGGATCGTTTAAAAGGCTCTGCATATGTTTAAATTCGTAATTGGTACGGTGAATTCGATACTTCATAACGGAAGAATGCCATATACTCTGTATGTTAAAGGAACCATTGGGATAACGCATAAGGGTTCTGTAGGTTGCTTAATATTTGAATGTCTTCCGCTTTTTAATACCTCTTTTTCGGTAAGGTCAAAATGTTACGCTCTCGTCTTATCGACCTACCTAATAGATATTACGATGTTCCTATTGAGGTAATAGATAATCCATCTTCGTCTTGTATATATATAAACTAATTGCAAATGGATGACTACCTCTATCAAATTTAGTTTCATTTTCATGTGGGCGTTTTTGCAGTACCGACGTATCATATTGATATTTATTATTTAAATGATTATTCATGAAACATTTGCACTGGGCATTGATTAAATATGTTTCGTTGTTATTCTGAAATCCATTGTTTATTTGCACTACCGAATTCTTAACTTTGATGTAATTGTAGAATGTTTTATGAATATGTGTGATGCGCTCTGAAATCTAAGCCAAGCGTCGTATATATGTCGACTTAAAATAAAGTTCTTATATTGAACTGATATTTATTATCCCATGTGTTCTTATATTGTGAGTACATGTAGTTAATATATTTGGTATTATCACTGCTATTCATGCATGTAGTTCATCGATTTGTTATTATCGTTTAGACACAGTTTAACGATTTTTCATTATCGTTAATACACAGTTGATAAATATTTTTTTTTATTATTGTTAGTTCATATTTGATATGGTTGTTTATTATTCTTCCTTTATCATATACTACATGTTACCTCAGATAAACCATGCGTTGTGCTATTGAACTATTTGTGATGTCTGTTCAAATTGTCTTATAATTAAAAGCATTTTTGTTATACATGTATGTGTTTTTATTATATTTTCCGAATGTAAATTGTACATTCCAATTTCTCCAAGGAAGAGTCATGAGCTGGCATCACTCGCTTACATGGATTAATATTTTCCTTGCTCAGGAGAGGGTTATTTTGTACATCTATCAACCTGTACTTCGTCTATCCATTTAGCAGTCAATTTGTTCCTCCATCTATAGTCATTGTAGACTGGTCCGATAGTGTTCTTAAATTTCAAGACGTTCGTCTGGCACATGAATACCGTACAGGTAAAGTAAAAATATTTCAAATTTATTCTATAGGGCTGCAAAGTAGGATCGTTAATATCCCGTCCGATTAGAAAGGTGTAGGTAGAGTACTGTGTTTGCACAGTAATTGACTTTTATATGCTCCGTGGTTGGCCTGTTGCAAGGCTTAATTTCTGTCTCTATCCAATACAATTTTCTTTTTAGTGGCATCGGAATTCTTCCCGCCCTTTATCCCTTTCGAATACTTTGACTGTACCTCTCTATAAGTCTATGTCAAATTGTTTTCTTCATGTACATGCATTGCCATTAAAACGTAAAGCAAACTAAAACCAATCAATTAATCAATCGTATACACACATTGGGCAGTACTACAAATACAAGCTAACTGATATTCGGTGACAGGCTTTTTATAGAAAACAGTCATTTACCTCAAGCTTATATTCTTGAGGATGCAACAAACAATTTAGAAAAAGAATTTTGTCGACATCTTTTTTTGTTACGAAGGAGATGTACAGTGAATATGTTCCTTTGTTCTGCGGTTTGTATGATCTGCCGACAATTATATTGTTTGATTGTGAGTTTCTCTAGATCTGAAATGACTACTATTGCTTGTTTTTTAGCTGTAATTCTGTCAAGAAGTGTTTTATCGGCATTCATTTATCATTTTAAAAACGCCGAAGGTTTCGCATGCCATTTATCCAGGTTCAACACACCATTGGTTTCTTGAAATGTCCTGTACCTAGTCAGGAATATTATAGCTGTTATCAAATAGTTCGTTTCTATGATTGTTGTCGTTTGTGTTTTGTTGCACTTCGGTGTTCCTGTTGTTCATTTGTTTTCCTATAATAAGTAATGGATTTCCCTTGATTTTTGGTTTGGAACTCGGATTTGTTTTTACTCAACCGATTTATGACTTTTGAACACCAGTATACTACTGCTGCCTTTAATTGACATGTTTCTGCAATAGTCAAAGACGCAACAACTGTTTAAATTATTTTGATATCCGCATTTTGTTTGTGTGTTATTTTCCACTTGTTTGATTTGATCAATGCTGTAAAAAAGAGGAAGAAGATAAGGTGTTAGGAGCCTCTGGCCTTTGTTCGTCTTGTTTGATTTTTAATTTTAGTTTCTTGTGTATAATTCGGAGTTTAGTATGACGTCCATTATCACTGTACTAGTATACATATTTTTTAGGGGCCAGCTGAAGGATACCTAAGGGTGCAGGAATTTTCGCTACATTGAAGACCCATTGGTGGCCTTCGGCTGTTGTCTGCTCTATGTAGCTTTGACACATTCCCCATTTCCATTCCCAATTTTATGTGTTAAAATAGTATTAATATACAATGGAACACCCATGGAATTTTATAATTAGGGTCTAAATAGGGTTTACAGTTGAACAATGGGACAAATCCACGTTAAAGTTGTAAAAAACATAAAGAATAGAGACAAACATAGATCATTCATAAAAAAAAATAACATCAATGGGGAGCTATTGCAATGTAACTAAAGAAAAAAGAATAATAATACAATGTTTATAATGGAGGAAAACTACTTCTGACATTAAAGAAAAAAAAAAGAAGAATCCACATCTAGCACCTCGAGAACTTGTTAATTTAATAGTTATCCAGCTATTTTAATTTGTTTAGATATATTTATGTTTCATTGAACTTATTCACTTCGTTTTTATTTCCTTATTGAAATGTTTGTAGGCGTTTGACAATCATTTAACATCATTAATATATATGTGTATATCACGCCTATCATTTTAAGTGTATTCATCATCCATTGAGATGGTACAATATTTAGTTCAATTGAAATGATGAATGAGTCAACAACAAAATTTATTGAGCAAGTGTTTAATTATAAATTTAAACCTTGGATGGTACTATTTCTGTGAAAAATATCAAGTTTGATGATTTCCCACTAATTAGTTAAACTTACTGTACCAAGTCAGGAAAATATCTTATATCCGGTGTGTGTTGCATTGTCGTTTGGTTTTTGGTGCCCTTCAGTGTTATAGTTACATGTATTTCGTAGTTTTCCTCTGATAGTTGATGTGTTTCCCTCGGGTTTAATTTGTAACCTGGATTTGTTTTCACTCAATCGAATTATGACTTTCGAACAGCGTTTTACTTACATAGACCTTGACGCTATTTATCTAGTGTTTCTCTTCTATGGACAAAATATAGTCAAATCAGAACTTTGATATCATTAGTTTTTTTGTTTGTTGAATGTGTTTACTTTTGTTATTGATACTCTTGGTTCACAGGGCATATTATCATGTTCTTTGATAATGTAATTGTTTAGGACTTCTGTTTGTTATAACTCAGGTACATTGTAAGATACACAGTATTATTTTTTTTTATAATATCATAACTTGTGATTCGCTTTATGTTTGTTATACATGGTAACTCGACAAAACTGCACGAGAACAATGTACGTGCTGAGTTTTAGCCATTGTCTTATATTCACATATGTTGATACTTTATTTTCTGCAAAAATATTTTTATTGTTATTAATATATATCCAGATGCTAATATTTTTTATTGCTGTTACATACAGTTGCAACTTTGTTTACCAAATTGCATGACTCTTTTGTTAATGAAGCATAGTTGTCTAAGATACTTGTAAACATTCCTGGATATCTGCCGTCCAGTGGAACATGTTTAACTATTGCTATAGTGGAATTTGGCTATGCAGATGGTTAAATAAGCAGGCACGTCCCGCTGTAATTAGTACGTTGAATTCGATACTCCATAAAGGAAGAATTCTATGAACTCTTTATGTTGAAGGAACCCTTACAATAACTCATAAGGGTTCCGGAGGTTGCTATATTATATTCGAATCTTTTCCCTTTCTTTAGTACCTCTTATTCGATTAAGTCAAAATATTCAGCGCCTCATGTGTTTTTATATTATTTTCGAATGTCAATTGTCATGATTGTATATTCCAATTTCTTTAAGCATGAGTCCTTGGTTATCATCACTGGCTTAAATAGAAGAATTACGCACTTGTTCCAAAGGTGTATTTAACAACCTCTTTCCACATTCCATCGTTTGTCTATCAACCGGTCGATTTGTCTTTCTATCTCCTGACTTTGAGCCTTTCTATTAATGTTCATCTATTTGACCCTTAGTCCGTCTTAATTTCTGACATATTGTTAGCAAGATGTCTGATCTTTTTGAACATGTGGTACCAAGCTTGTTATTTATAAGCGATGCTACAGGAATTTGACAAGTATAATGACCCAGAACTTATTAACTTTATGTTTACCGCATACATATAAGCATTGCCACGAACTATTCTGAATCTTAACCAAACAGAGTTTTTAGTCTTACTCATTACTGCAAAATCTGTAAAAAAAACCAACATAATTTATACCAATTATTAAATATTTGGGTTGTCCTCCCTATGTTTTAAGTCAAGGCAAGCACCCTTACCACGTGAACACCAGGGCGCTTTTTACACATTTTATTTCGATTTCTATCGAACAGCGGTATACTACTATTGCAGATATATATATTGCATATGTTAATTCTTGTGCATATTCTCCATTACTTTTTTCACATACAATCTTAAGGGGTAAAATTACTTGCTAGTCAATAACATTTTCAGAATAACTTACGTCCAATGTTTTTCGTAAGATGTTTGGAAATCGACAACATATATTATAAGTAATGAAATTAGTCTAGTCTTACCAACATCATCATTCTCAAGTACTGACTGAAGTATAATGAGTTTTACTTATTTCTGAATATTTACTCCTTAAACGTTGCACTGTAACTGATTACATTGTGTATTTTCCATATGTGCAATTTGCGCACCCAATGTGCTTAACAGCATTATCATACTACGTGTACGTAGAAAAAAAATGGTTTTTTTTACATTTTTAATGTCATTGAAATACCGAGGAGCAATTTGCCTTTTGTAGATTTGAAAAATTGTTTATCTTTTAGTCTACATTTTCTGAGATTCAGATAATAATGTTTAAAATTTCAAACGGTCGTATATTGGTATGACGTTGGCGTGGTCGTCGTCGTCGTCGTTCGAAGGCATATTTTTCGCATTATAACTTTAGTATAAGTAAATAGAAATCTATAAAATTGAAACACAAGGTGTATGGCCATAAAAGGAAGGTTGGGATTGATTTAAAGAGTTTTGGTTCCAACAGTTTAGGAATCAGGGGCCTCAAAAGGCCCCAAATATGCATTTTTTCTTGGTTTTCGCACAATAACGTTAGTATAAGTAAACAGAAATCGATGAAATTTTAACATAAGGTTTATGACCACAAAAGGAAGGTTGGAATTGATTTTGGGAGTTTTAGGAATTAGGGTCCAAAAAAGTCTAAAATAAGCATTTTTCTTAGTTTTTGCTCAATAAGTTTAGTATTAGTAAATAGAAATCTAGGGAATATTAACAACAGGTTTATGTCTACAAAAGGAAGGTTAGGATTGATTTTGGGAGTTTTGGTCCCAACAGTGTAGGAATTAGGGTCTAAAAGGGTTCAAAATTAAACTTTGTTTGATTTCATCAAAAAATGAACTATTGGGGTTCTCTGATATGCCAAATCTAACCGGGTATTTAGATTCTTAATTTTTGGTCTACATCAAGGTCCAAAGGGTCCTAGGAATTAGGGTCCAAAAGGGTTCAAAATTGAACATTATTTGATTTCACCAAAAATTGAATTCTTACCATGTATTTAGATTTTGGATATTGGACCATAATAGGTAAATGTCCAATTTAAAACTTTTAAGTTTAAGTTTAAGTTCTTAGACCACATTCATTCTGTGTCAGAAACCTATGTTGTGTCAACTATTTAAATCCAACTTTGCCCATTCTGTTCAAGGTTCGACTTCTGCGGTTGTTTAGTTAATTAGTCCGTATAGTTCATTTAAACAGATCAGTAGATGTCTTCTCGATAAGCTTGCCTTCACAATTCTGTACCAAATCTTTCATTATCCAATCGCAACACTTGACAACCGTTAGGTTTTCTTTCGCAATTTGTTTTTAGATATACAGAATGACATATAAGATCGTGAAGGAAGTCGTTGATTCTAATGATTCTTACAATTATTTTGTGTGAGCATAACTAAAATTTTGGCAAAAAAAAAAAAAAATTGACAAAAATTAACGGATTTTGGAAGCCAAGGCAAGGTTAACAAAATGTCCTGTCTCTGAGTGCGTATAATATTTATTACATAAGCTACTGGTTTCACCGTTTTAACTCTCCGTATAAATATTCAGTTTGTCAATCGCCTTTATCCAGATTTACTTTATGTTAAGAAAATAAAACATGTACAATAAATGTGAATGATACAGTAATCTCTTACCCAAGTTACAAACTAGGTCATTCACCTGTATAACATGTATGTACAGATATATTTATATTATACTAGTATAAAATAGAAAAACGAAATGTGGGACACAGCCCGAACAAAGCGCAGATAACTGCCGAAGTCCACTAATGTGTTTTCAACGAATCGATATAATCCTCTTTTGAAATAAAGAGGTTGTAATAAAGAGGCTGCTTATTTTTAATTACGCCATATACATGGTATAGATGCGCAATTTACCCAAAGCTTTCTATCACGACCACCTTCCAAGATAGAGAGTTCGTGATTAACGAGGAATCTATTCAATAAAAGTGTAAAAGGATAAAGTTGGAATCAACTCCTCTGAAGTGTAAATAGTTATCAAAAGTACCAGGATTAGAATTTAGTACGCCAGACGCGCGTTTCGTCTACATAAGACTCATCAGTGACGCTCATATCAAAATATTTATAAAGCCAAACAAGTACAAAGTTGAAGAGCATTGAGGATCCAAAATTCCAAAAAGTTGTGCCAAATACATCTAAGGTAATCTATGCCTGGGATAAGAGAATTCTTAGTTTTTCGAAAAATTCAAAGTTTTGTAAACAGGAAATTTATAAAAATGACCACATTAATGATATTCATGTCAACACCAAAGTGTTGACTACTGGGCTAGTGATACCCTCGGGGACGAAACGTCTACCAGCAGTGGCATCGACCCAGTGGTGTAACAGACTCATCATCCATGATTTGATTGATAACACATTAGAACCTTAGATTAGAACATCTGTGTCTTTTGTTAAAAGTAAATTCCTGTAAAATAAAAAGAAAAAAGAAAAAAAAACTTATTTTGAATTCGTTATTAACCATTACTTAGTTTTAAATGACGAAAATTCTAATCTTAGCAAATTAGAAAAAAAGAGTTAGAATTAAATTCCCACCACTACCCTTAAATATTAAATATTAAATATATTGATTTTTAAAAAAATGTTAAAATTTCGTTTTGATTTTGCAATGGTCTGAAAATTCTAAGATTATCAAAAGTTTGAATTTAAGAATAGCTAAGCTGTTTTTTTTGGCGAAATTTTACAGAATTTTGAAACCCCAATGCTCTTCAATTTCGTTAGTTATTTGGCCTTTTTCCATGCTAAGTCTGATTGAATACTTGACTATTTGGGTATAGTCTGAATGTTATCTGGACAAATGCTCGACGTGGTTAATTCTGGTTTTGAATAGTATTCTTGAATTGCTGTCAAGCATCTTTTTATTAAAAAATTATGAGTGACATCACCACAATTATAAAGTATCTGACGGTCGTTTTCCTGCATGGAAATATAGTTTTCTTTTAATCATTCATATGATAATATAAGCAAGAGCAGTTGCTGGGACAAAACTAATTTAGAAATGATCTAGACAACAACATGACAAAAAAAAACCCATCAAGAAGTAACTACTTTATTCAATGATATAGCAGAGTCAGATTTGTGGAAATGGTGGTGGTTTATGGGGGGTGGTTTGTTATGGATTTGATGTCCTTCTATTTTTTTTTATTCTTTATTAGTTTTGGCCAATATTCGCTATTTTTTTATTTTTCTGTGCTTATTCTTTATTCTAGTCTTCTTTTATCCGTCTTTTTATTGCTGTGTCTTGGAAAGTGACAAAAATGGCGTTAAAAATTTTATGACGATAACAAGAGTCACCAGATGAAGTGAGAAATCAAAGTCTCCATATATGTTGTTACTTTCTTTTTATAGAATAAATTAGAAAAAGACAGCTAAAATGAACAGATTAATTATCGGCCTTTACAAGGCAAATGATTGTACTACATGTATTTAACAAATTAACGTATTGAAATTTGCTCATATGAAATTTAAACGATAACATATGATAAATATAGATATACTAATAGAACTCAGTAATATATAAAGATGGGAATCGACTTAAGACTGATTGTAATGAAATACATTTCAGGGACCTACCTCTTTAAATATATTTTCCTGATACATGTGTCACAATTTATTACCAAAGTTTACTTAGTGCATTAAGCACAACTCAACATAATCAGCTTCTTCCTCATTTTGAAAAATCTAGATATAAAAAACAGCATCGAAAATTTTGTGAAATTTTATATTGAAATTGAAGGTAAGGCTAAGGCAGTGGGCGACATTTGCCTACGCTGGTTTCTTGTTGTGTTAAACTTGAACGACAAGTAGTGAAGTGCTTTAAGAAAAGTACTTGATTATAATTTATAATGAGACGTTTCCGTTACTCATTACTTCAAAAGGGATATAAATCTATACTACTATATCAATCCTTGTTTCAACAACATTTCTATTTTTTCCGATAATTGAAAATTATTCGTCGGATACGATAAAATCAATTAAAATAATTGAACTTTGATCTTATATTTTGATTTCATTACACGTTTTAGTTTTTCAGAATTTATATATGCAGACCTTTATAATGTGTATATTTAAACAATGTTACACAACGTACAAGGTATATCCCAAGAAATACCCGATCTATTTATAAGTCATCCGGAAAAAAAAATTCTACGTTAGCATTCTATAATTTGTTTTTGTTCCGGCCGATAAAGCTGCTAATAATATTATTATTGTTTGACGTAAATTTTACATTGAGGTTCTGAAAAAGGAAATCACCAATTCACCAACATTCCAACTGACTCCATTTTCAGAAAACGAAATCTGTAACAAACATAAACATTTAGCCACCGCTTTACAAGCAGAGTCAAATACAATGAAAGTTCCAACTATGTATTGGCTTCCGAAGCTACACAAAACCCCTTACAAATATAGATTTATTTCGTCTTCAAGCCAATGTTCAACTACTAAATTGTCTATTCTTCTTACCAGCACACTTGGTACAATTAAAAACCTGATAATAAATTGTTCAAATAAGGCCTTCGAAAATAGTGGAATAAATTACTTTTGGAGTGTCAAGAACTCGCTGGAAGTACTTGATAAATTGCATGCTTATATTGGTGATTTTGATTCTGTTCAAAGTTTTGATTTTTCTACCCTGTATACCACATTGCCTCACATTCTCATTAAGAAAAAATTCACACACCTAATTAAATGGGCATTCAAAAAATCAGAATGTGAATATATATGTTCAAACTCTTTTAGGTCATTTTTTATTAGCAATAAACACAAAAACTATGTTAATTGGACATGCTTTGATACTATATATGCCCTTGAATTTTTACTAGATAACATTTTTGTCCGCTTTGGGGATTCCGTATATCGTCAGATTATCGGAATTCCAATGGGGACTTACTGTGCACCACTTATTGCGGACCTGTTTTTGTATTGTTATGAGTTACAATTTATGACAAAAATAAGCAAAGACCCATCGAAACAACATCTGATAAACAAATTTAATAATACTTTTAGATATTTGGATGATATTTTGGCTCTCAATAATGACGACTTCAGTATGTATATTAATGAAATTTATCCTGTTGAACTTACTTTAAATAAAGCTAATACTAACAATGACCACTGCTCGATCTTGATATCTATATCACTAATGGAAAGCTGAATACTAAAATTTATGATAAAAGGGATGATTTTTCATTTCCTATCGTTAATTATCCGTTTTTAGATGGTGACGTTCCCTTGTCACCATCTTACGGTGTTTATATATCTCAACTTGTACGATTCGCTCGTGTATGTAACAAGGTTTTAGATTTTATCGAGAGAAATTTATGTATTACTGAAAAATTATTACACCAGGGTTTTCGATATCACACACTAGTCAAAACATTTACTAAATTTTATCATCGGTATAAAGACATCATTCGTAAATATAGCTCAACATGCAGACTTCTAATACGTTCAGGTATTTCACATCCAATTTTTTATGGAAATATTCTTTATAAAGCACAAAAGTGTCAGTATTCATCTCAGAAACTTACAAAACCTTTGAATAGACTTATTAAGAAGGGATATAATTACGATACTGTTGTCAAGTCATTAAAGATTGCATATTTTGGCGTTAATATTGAGTCACTGATAAGGTCTTTGCATCGGAACTAAACACATTTATTCTAAAAGCAGTTGTTGGCATGACACGGGTTATGTTCTTCTCATATATGTTATGATAGTATGATACTAAACCCCTAACGGGAAGGATTGTGCCTGATGTTCATATGATGAAATCATAATCTTTCAGTCAGTTTAATTGAAGTCTGGAGCTGGCATGTCAGTTAACTGCTGGTAGTCTGTTGTTATTCATGTATTATTGTCATTTTGTTTATTTTCTTTGGTTACATCTTCTGACATCAGACTCGGACTTCTCTTGAACTGAATTTTAATGTGCGTATTGTTATGCGTTTACTTTTCTACATTGGTTAGAGGTATAGGGGGAGGGTTGAGATCTCACAAACATGTTTAACCCCGCCGCATTTTTGCGCCTGTCCCAAGTCAGGAGCCTCTGGCCTTTGTTAGTCTTGTATTATTTTAATTTTAGTTTCTTGTGTACAATTTGGAAATTAGTATGGCGTTCATTATCACTGTACTAGTATATATTTGTTTAGGGGCCAGCTAAAGGACGCCTCCGGGTGCGGGAATTTCTCGCTACATTGAAGACCTGTTGATGACCCTCTGCTGTTGTTTTTTATTTGGTCGGGTTGTTGTCTCTTTGACACATTCCCCATTTCCATTCTCAATTTTATAAATATAGATACATTATTTTATCGACATATGCATACAACATTAGTGTGGTGTCAAAGGTAAGCTAAAATTAAATCAAAACTGATGCAATATATGGTAATGAGTTATAATACGGTGAAAACATGTACCAATAGCGTGTTTCAGCTATTCCATTCGTTTCGAATTTAAGTTTTTTTCTCAATCACTCATTACCAAATTATCTGATTTAAATGAATTTTATTTCAATTTATTTTGTTTATTTTATAATAATTATTTTAATAATGTTTGGCGGGGATACAAATCTCTAAAAAAAAAATGTTTCGAGAAAGAAAACAACCAATAAAAATAAATAAGACAATCTCCGACTGATATCATGGTTATGGAACGACCATTTAACTTCAAAATTATTATTTTTTCTTCACCGAAAAATATTGTGATCCCCCATTTTGGAGATAGTATATATTGTGATTAAACAGATGACAAAACAAGAAAAAAAAACTGAATCCAAATTTCCCCAATACCTTATATATATAGTGTTAAATTTAATTCTATTTCTATTCCAATGTTATTTTTAAACAATCATGGTCTATATAGATTTCTAAAACGAACCAATTATTTTCAAAAGGGATAGGCCGGGGTTGGAGGAAGGGAGGAGGTACTGGCCGATTACGATATATTTATACAAATAAAAGCCGATTAACTTTTGATCGATCTTTTACTGGTCTTTTCCCTCCTCCCGAAACATACAATATGTAGGGGATTTTTTTTGAGAATCAGTTGTCTAGCACATGTTGTTAATTATTATAAAAATAATGATAACAAACGACAATAAATGTCCCACAAAATGTACAATAAATGCTGTAGAAATTAAAATATACATGAAATGAAGCGGATTTCTTTTTAAGTAGGGAGACATAGGTGCAGAAAATATTATTAGAAGATTTTCTTCCAAAAATAACTGTTTTTTACAATCAAGGGGTAGATGTGTTGGGTTGTGGAAGAGGTTGATAGTACGAGCTTTCCAATGGAGCCGTCACTTTAAACACGTGTATTCAATGATCTATAAGCACGATCTAAAATATTCAAGATAAAGTTTTCAAAATTAATAATGTACATGTATGAAGTTATATTTGTTTCATTTATGAAATAATCATTCAATCAAGAGTCTGGTTGTTCTTCGATAATTGTATATATGTTATTGTAATTTTTCCATATTGCCCATTGATTTGAAAAGAAGTTTATAACTAGTACAATGTTATTCCTAATACATTCTATCCTATTCTATTAAAATCTGTTTTTTTATATCCTATCATCTATTCTTTTCGGTTCTTTTATATTCTATCATTTTCTATCCTGTTCTTTTCCATTCTATTATATTCTAATCTATTCTAGTTATAACCAATCATATTACGTCTAGATGACACACAAACACGTGGGACGTTGTTTGTAAACAAACATCATTATTCTGTAATATGACCACGTATTCATCTTACTTAATAATTATATAGCGTATAAGACAATCTTAGGTTAAGATCTTACAATAATATTGTGTACAAGACACACGACGTTAAGCTATATTACAATTCGGATTTTTAAAAAAAATATCTAAATTAACGTAGGAAACATCCAGTGTATATGCTGGGATTCGAACTCAAGACCTTTAGCATATCAAGCCACAAGACAACCACTACACCAGGACGACTGGATATGGACTACCAGTAATTTAACATACTTAAAGGAAGCAATATGTTTTTTATAAGTGGGGCGAGTTGGCAGACCTTTATTCAGTGGGGTTTAAACCCCTTTCGTTAATAAGTGAGTTGTCAGTGAAAAGTAAAATCACAAAAATACTGAACTCAGAGGAAAATCAATTCGGAATTGTTCAGTTTGATTTTACACTTTTTTAAAAGTGAGGCGAGTCGGTAAACAAGAGTGGGCGATTTTTTTTCTTCAAAAAATGGCGAGTTGACATTGTTTAATATCTACTAATCGTGTTCGGGTGTCAAACAGGGTATAAATCATAAAGTAATGTATAAAATATATTATAATGGTTGTGTGGCGTTCTAAACTAGATTTTATGAATTGTAAATGGTTTTTCGTTTAATCTTAATTTTAATATTCAAGATAAAAAAGTGACCTTATCATACGTTGTCTTTTACCATTTTTTGGGTGTATGTTTCTCTTTGATCTTTGATGCTATCATAGACTTCTACTCATTGATGTATTTCAGATACACAGAGAGGATCATACTTTATAAGGAAGATCTATTCTTATTGTTTTAATTGCTGATTCATGGACATCACTTTTAAATTCATATTATGCAAAATTCCATTTCTTTGAGTACGCACGAACATAAAACTGTTGGTAATTTAAGTATGTCCATTAGAGACTTATGTTAAGGACAAGACTTTAATTGTGTAATTTAGCTCTTTTTTGACGTTTATATATGTATAATGATTCAAGACTTAGTACTTTTTGGATATATTGTTATATTGTGTCATTTCCAATCAGCTTAACTAACTTTAAATTCTTTTCAGAACAAGCTTATAGCCGCTTACAAGATGTTCCGTCAGATGCTGTAATTGATACTTTGACAGAAAAGATCCTGATTGGTGATTGCGTTGTTCACTTAGGACTTTAATTGTGTCTTAGCATTGGGAACATTAGGAGTACTTTATACAATTTTCCTAGGGATGTGAATGGTCAGGTTTATGATCTTCTCATTAAATGGAAGAATTGCAATGAATCCAATATGCTGAAACGAACAGTATACCGACATATGGTAGCTCTAAAACATATTAAAGCAGCGAAAGGACTTAGTTTTGTGGAGAAAACATATGGTGTGGAAAAACACCTGATATGTAGTATGTTGTGTAAAAGAAGATAACAAAACATGTGTAAAGGTAGCAAGCAAATATGACCGGTACAACATAGTCTATTTATTCATAGACAATAGCTAGAAGTTAATTTATGTTCTGCTTCCCTATAATTATTTGATAATCAAAGGGTCTGTAAACAGATGCTGCAATTACGTTTTTTAGTATTGCGAGTGAGAAAGTTCAAATTCTACATAATAAAACAAAAGCAATGTACGCTAGTGGCTTCATTTAATTCAATTATATAATGAACAATACGTTCTATAAGCAAGGACAGTTTTTCATTCATACTACTTCGAAAATTATGGAACCAAAAAAGGCTACCATTTTCGCCAATTATGTAAATAACTATTTCAACGTCAAACAAGATATATTTATAGAAACAAACCACCGTATCTTCTTTTTATGTTTGAAGTTTTGTGCTTGTTATCAACATGGTTGTTATTCTGAATATCATTCCTAAACTGTGAACGCATGCACTGTGTGTTCCTTCAGTTCTAGTACACGTTGTAGCTCACCTGGTAGAAAAACCAAATTGAATTCATTGTACATCTGTCATCCGTCTCCTGAATATCATTCCTAAACTATGAATGCATGAACTGTGTGCTCCTTCAGTTCTAGTACACTAGTAATTTTAGCTCACCTGGTAGAAATACCTATTCAGTTTTTTATTATTTTTTCGCGTCTGTCTTCCGTCGTCTGATAACTTTACAGTTTTATCCTCTGAAACTACTGGGTCAAATTGAACGATACTTAAAAAAAAAATCATCATTTTTGTAATTAATTTGAAAAAAATATGTCCGATGATCCACCTACTAATCAAGGTGGTCGACAGGGCTAAAAAAAGATGGGGGAAAATGCCGGTTTTGCCTATCATATTGAAACCCGCCATAAATAAAAATATTTTAAGGGGTCACAAGAGTTTAGAATGTTGAGCTGTACCTATTGTCTATTGAGGTCAAAACTGTCAGACGACTTTTTATAGAAGTAATTGCACATGGTGTTTTTTTTCCTTTCAATGGCAATGTCCATATCTTAAATACATTTTTGTTTCCACTATAACACAAATAATTGGAATATAGTTAAACTATCTGAGAATCCTTACCAAAAATCTTTTTTAGAACCTCTCGTTTTGTATCAGAGTATTGTTTAAGATTTCCCTAAGCATATCTTGAATATTGCCATTGATATATATGAGATTAGGATATCATTTTAAGATCTTTACTCGCAGTACCTCTAGTTTTACTGGGTTTTTTTAACTGTTTCTTCTGAAATTGTCTAATGTTGTATAGTAATAATATTGCACATGATTTTAATGTACATAACCCAATAATTAGTAAATTTACAAGTTTTTCCTTTTTAGTTTCCAAGCTTATATTTTTCAAAAGAAGAATAGAATGACCAATACCTTATTTTGTTTAGCATAAAACAGGGTATGCAGAATATTTGTCAATGATCAATACGTGCTGTGTTTTTTTTCTCAACATGATGGAGTTGTATGTTGTAACTAGAGGCTCTAAAGAGCCTGTGTCGCTCACCTTGGTCTATGTGAATATTAAAAAAAGGAAGCAGATGGATTCATGACAAAATTGTGTTTGGTGATGGTGATGTGTTTGTACATCTTACTTTACTGAACATTCTTGCTGCTTACAATTATCTCTATCTATAATGAACTTGGCCCAGTAGTTTCAGTGGAAAATGTTAGTTAAAATTTACAAATTTTATGAAAATTGTTAAAAATTTACTATAAAGGACAATAACTCCTTAGGGGTCAATTGACCATTTCCGTCATGTTGACTTATTTGTAAATCTTACTTTGCTTAACATTATTGATGTTTACAGTTAATCTCTATCTATAATAATATTCAAGATAATAACCAAAAACAGCAAAATTTCCGTAAAATTACCAATTTAGGGAGAGCAACCCAACAACGGGTTGTCAGATTCATCTGAAAATTTCAGGGCAGATAGATCTTGACCTGATAAACAATTTTACCCCGTGTCAGATTTGTTCTAAGGGCTGCGGTTTCAGAGTTATAAGCCAAAATCTACATTTCACCCCTATGTTCTATTTTTAGCCATGGCGGCCATCTTGGTTGGGTGGCCGGGTCACCGGACACAATTTTTAAACTAAATATCCTAATGATGATTGTGGCCAAGTTTGGTTTAATTTGGCCCAGTAGTTTCAGAGGAGAAGATTTTTGTAAAAGATAACTAAGATTTACGAAAAATGATTAAAAACTGACTATAAAGGGCAATAACTCCTAAAGGGATCAACAGACCATTTTGGTCTTGTTGACTTATTTGTAGATCTTACTTTGCTGAACATTTTTGCTGTTTACAGAGTTTATCTCTATCTATAATAATATTCAAAATAATAACCAAAAACAGCAAAATTTCCTTAAAATTACCAATTCAGGGGCAGCAACTTATCAACGGGTTGTCCAATTCATCTCAAAATTTCAGGGCAGATAGAAATTGACCTGATAAACAATTTTATCCATGTCAGATTTGCTCTAAATGCTTTGGTTTTTGAGTGATCAGACAAAAACTGCATTTTACCCCTATGTTCTATTTTTAGCCATGGCGGCCATCTTGGTTGGTTGGCCGGGTCACCGGACACAATTTTTAAAAAAGATATTCCAATGATGATTGTGGCCAAGTTTGGTTTAATTTGGCCCAGTACTTTCAGAGAAGATTTTTGTAAAAGATGACTAAGATTTACGAAAAATGGTTAAAAATTGACTATAAAGGGCAATAACTCCTAAAGGGATCAACATACCATTTTGGTCCTGTTGACTTATTTGTAGATCTTACTTTACTGAACATTTTTGCTGTGTACAGTTTATCTCTATGATAATATGCAAGATAATAACCAAAAACAGCAAAATTTCCTTAAAATTACTAATTCAGGTGCAGCAATCTATCAACAGGTTGTCCGATTCATCTCAAAATTTTATAGACGATAGATCTTGACCTGATTAACAATTTTACACCTGTCAGATTTGCTCTTAATGCTTTGGTTTTTGAGTTATAAGCCAAAAACTGCATTTTACCCCTATGTTCTATTTTTAGCCATGGCGGCCATCTTGGTTGGTTGGCCGGGTCACCGGACACAATTTTTGAAACTAGATACCCTAATAACGATTTTGGCCATGTTTGGTTAAATTTTGCCCAGCAGTTTCAGAGGAGAAGATTTTTGTAAAAGTTAACGACGACGGACGACGACGGACGGCGGACGCCAAGTGATGAGAATAGCTCACTTGGCCCTTCGGGCCAGGTGAGCTAAAAATCATATTTGTATACTAAGATGTTGGAACCATCTGTTTTGCCTTGGTTTACAGTTTACTGTGTACTTGTTTTTAGTTGTCAGTTCATCTCTCTGTATGTCAGTTCTCGCATCACATAACATGAAGTGAAGGATCTCCCAAAATTAACATTGGAATGAATCAAAAATTCATATAAGGAGTCGTTTGTTAGAACATACTCACCCCTTCTCGTCCAATGAAAAGTCAGTTTTACACTCTAATTTTCCTATAAATCAGATGTGGATACTCAAGTTTCCAAAGATCTAAGTAAATGCAACCCATGTCTCTTAAAAAGTGCATTATCATTATAGAGTATTTGACCTCTCTATCCATTACACAACTATTTCACACCATTAACAAATTAAAAGAAAAAAATAGGCAAAATCTTCACAACTTCAATACTTTTATAAATAATGGAAAACGAGGGGACACCATTGATTTCTAGTTTTCATCAATGCCAGTCTTATCAGACTCTAAACATGAGGCACCGTCTGATTAACAACTATAGGTCACCATATTGCAAATATTGTTTTTTTTTCTTATGATCAAATATGATTTTGTGAATTTTTATGGTAAATGAAAAAAAATACGGGTATGGTATTTATTATAAGGAACAGAATAAGGTAATGAAATGAGGTACTGATTTGTCTTGGTCCCGAAATGTCTCCCGCCCTGTCTATCAATCCTGTCTACTAAATATGTCTTCCACGATGCCAAACTGTCTATCAATCATGTCTACTAAATATGTTTCCTACGGTGCCAAACTGTCCATTAAACTTGGAGCTGAATCTTCCGAGGTGGCAAACTTACTGTCCTGTAGGCCTCAGATCACAATTAATTCCCTTTGTTCGTGGAATATAGTTCCCAATTATTATATGGGGTATTTCTTCCCAAGTAATCTGTCTACTGTTTTCTTTGAAATGTTTACTATTTGAGTGGTCGTATCAGTTGCATATATATTGAAATAAGTAAAACACGTGGAAAAAAATGATTGTTGAAAGTGAAAGTAGTGATTTGGCCAAAATGAAAGTAGTGTAGAAATCAGCCTTCGTCATTTATTCAAGATTCAAATCCTACCATTGGCATGCTAATAGGGCCCTCAAAAGAAAAAGCACTGATGGATTGTACTGGGACAAGTATATTTTATTAGAATAATAATGGTCTATAAGCAGTTAAATTTATTGTATGTTTGTGGCGGTGCAAATTTTTTAATTCAATTTGACTTTAACTAAAAAATGCATTGTAGCCAAGGGGAAGAATAATTATGTTCTGAGGCCTGTAAAGTTACCTTATCTACAAAGCGCATCATTGATTCGGATTAGTAAGACTGGTTTCCGAGAATAGTATACCTTTTACCTGCTAAAAAAGTACTTGACAAAGAACCAGTTAAAAAGTATCGGCTGCAAGATAAACATGTTGAAGAAAAATGTTTTGCATTTGAATGAACAGAATACAGAAACATGTCAAATCAATATTTGTTTTCTTGTTTTTTGTTTATAATTATTTGTTTATCAAAATTGGAATAATTTTTTTTTTAGAATAATTGCACTTGTCCCAACGGACAAGCTTGATACAGCTCTTACTTGTCCGACCTTTTTTCCCTCTCGTACCGGGCAATCGGACAAGCGTTATTGTCGAGGCATGGTTTCATAAACAGAATGACAAGGAAGGGATATCATTGGTTTCAACCTTTGTTGTATTAACAGAATTACATGGAAGGGATATCATTGGTTTCAACCTTTGTTTCATTAACAGAACGACAAGGAAGGGATATCATTGGTTTCAACTTTTGCTTCATTTACAGAACGACAAGGAAGGGATGCCATTGGTTTCAACCTTTGTTTCATTAACAGAAAGACAAGGAAGGAATACAAGAGGCTCTCAAGAGCCTGAATCGCTCACCTTAATTTTTTTGGTTAAATCTCTCATCAATGATTATTTTGGCTTTTCAATTTATTTAAATGTTCTTTGAATCGTCCTATTTTCTTCAAAAGCAAAAAAAAAAATCATTTTCTCCTATGTTCTATTTTAGCCATAGGAGCTATGTTTCTGACATACAAGGAAATGAAATATAAAATTTATACTAGATACTCTGAAACTCATTTAGCCTAAGTTTGGCTGAAATTGATACAGCAGTTTCAAAGGAGAAGATTTTTTAAAGTAAGTCAACATGATGAACAAATTGTGAAAAAAGTCTTTAAAGGGCAATAACTCCGTAAGGGGTCAATTGACAATTTTGGTCAAATTGACTTATTTGTTGATCTTACTTTGCTTAACATTTTTGCTATTAACAGTTTATCTGTATCTATAATAATATTCAAGATAATAACCAAAAACTGCAAAATTTCTTTAAAATCATCAATTCAGGGGCATTATACCTGAAAAACCAGTTACCCAATTCGGCTGAAAATTTCAGGACAGGTAGACCTTGACCTAATAAATACTTCAACTTCTTGTCTTATTTGCTCTAAATGCTGGAGTTTTTGAGATATAAGCCAAAAACTGCATTTTGCATGTGTTCTATTTTTAGACATGACGGCCATGTTTTTTGACGAAATAAAAAATAAAGCACAAACTTTATTTTATACACCCTACTGATCATTCAGTTGAAGTTTGGTTGAATTTGGTTTAGTAGTTTTAGAGGAGAAGATTTTTTAAAGTTAGCAAATATGATGAACAAATTGTGAAAAATTGTCATTAAAGGACAATAACCCCTTAAGGGGTCAATTGACAATTTTGGTCATATTAACTTATTTGTAGATCTTACTTTGCTGATCATTTTTGCTGTTTACAGTTTATCTTTATCTATAATAATATTCAAGATAATGACCAAAAACTGCAAAATTTCCTTAAAATTACCAATTAAGTGGCAGCAACCCAACAATGGTTTGTTTGATTCATCTGAAAATTTCAGGGCTGATAGATCTTGACCTAATGAACATTTTTACCCCATGTCAGATTTGCTCTAAATGCTTTCGTTTTTGAGATATAAGCCAAAAACTGCATTTGACCCCTATGTTCTATTTTAAGTAACGGCGGCCATGTTTTTTGACGGATCAAAAATCGAAGCACACACTTTGTGCAGGATAATCTAAGGAACAATCATGCTAAGTTTCATTCAAATCCATTCAGTAGTTTCAGAGGAGAAGATGTTTGAAAAATTGTTAACGACGACAGACGACGACGTCGACGACGACGACGGACGCCAAGTGATGAGAAAAGCTCACATGGCCTTTTAGGCCAGGTGAGCTAATAATTGATTTCAAACAGTGTTTCATAAACAGAACGACAAGGGATACTAGACTATTCAAGGAAAATAAAACATTTTTTAAAACCGTATGTCCCCGACAATGTGCCATTTTACCAAAAGGAGGCATATATGATAAAAGGGGGACAAAAGGTAGCATAGGGACAGTCAAACTTATAAATCGAAAATAAACTGACAACGCAATGGCTAGAAATGAAAAAGACAAACAATAGTACACATGACACATCATAGAAAACTAAAGAATAAGCATCACGAACCCCACCAAAAAACATGGGGTGATCTCAGTGCTCCAGAAGGGTAAGCAGATCCTGCTCCACATGTGGCACCTGTCGTGTTGCTCATGTTATAACAAATCTGGTCTGTAATATAATTCGGTACTTTGCTGAACACCTGTGATGATTACAGTTTATCTGTATCTATAATTATATTCAAGATAATAACCTAAAACTGCAATATGTCCTGAAAATCATCAATTCAAAGGGCGATAACTTAAAAATCCGATTTGGCTGATCATTTCAGGGCAGATAGAACTTGACCTAATGAAAACTTAAACTTCTTGTCTGGTTTGCTTTAAAGACTTCTGTTTTTGAGATACACGTATAAGCCAATTGAAACACTGCATTTTACCCCTATATGTCCTATGTTTAGCCGTTGCGGCCATGTTTTGCCGAATCAGAAAATAAAACACTAGTGTTATTCTACATATTCTAAGGATAATTCAGCTTACATTTGGTTGGAATTAGTTCAGTTGTTTCAGAGAAGAAGATGTTTAAATTAGTTTACACAGGAGAGACGACGACGGACGAACGATGAAGGACGTCAAGTGATGATAAAAGCTCACATTTCCTTTTGAAAGGTGAGATAAAAAGTAGTTAGTTTTATTTGTTACTTTCTGTTTCGGGCACATTTATAGCCGACTACAATGGATATTTTTGGGATTTCAATGAAAAGTAGAGCTTCTTATGATGAGTTATTTCTTTGCTTTCTTTTCAAACTATTTATGCTTGGGATATATGAATTATTTCTTTGCATTATTTTCAAACTATTTATGCTTGGGATATTTGACAAATTAAGCAAAAAAATCCCCTGCGCAAAAACTTCCATGTTTACAGTATATGGTATTGCTTCAGCTCATTGTAGAAGGTCGTACAGTGACCAATAGTCAGGTTCATCCAAGTCATTTGATCTTTGATGGATGTTTGTTTCACCGGCAATCGTACTACATCTTCTGACTTTTATTTTATTCAATGTTTATTCAAAATTATAGAAATATTTGGCCGTGTATAGAGTATAATGCAAGTTGCAATCTAAATCATATATCATTTTTCGAAATATTTGAATCATGACTTACATGTAGTCATTAGGTAAAAACATAGGTTTAAAAAGATAAAACTATTACTATTATATGCAGTTACAACAATAATTTGAAAAAAACCTGAACAATAGATAGGAATTAAATGATAACTGTAGTGTCAGACAAGAAACAAACCTTCTCTATTCACTTAAAAACATAACATACAAAACAAAGATACAATTTATTTAACAATATTCATGTTAGACAGAACGCGGCTGGATTAATTCATGATGTTCAATTCTTGTCTTTATTACAGTTTATATTTCCTCAAGTAGGATCTGACCATACTTTGTGATGCCTTTTAAGCTATTGAACAATTCTTTGGCATCTTTTGCTGACTCAGTGGTACTTGCTCTGACTTTTTCTTTGGTTTTGCACCGATACCTGTCACGTTTTCTGAACCTCTAAGAGTATTAGGATCCACATTCTCAAAAACGTTCTGTAAAAGTGTTCCTTTTCCAATGTTTGCTAATGCCTGTACAAGTATCCGTATTGTAGGTGTCACTGTTCTGTCATCTCTCCAAGTGAACAAGACTTCTCTGTTCTGTTCTATTAGCTGTCGTGGATATTTATACTGAATACTTTCCAGTGTTGCAGTTGCGAGCCCCATTTCAGTGCCAAGTTGGAAAAATACCTGACCGATTTTTGGAGCTAAAGCATCTAAAATTTCATCTGTTGGAATACAATCTAGGTATTCTGACGGAATGTCTGAAATGACAGTATAAATTAACACAAATAATTTAATATAGCCTATTTGAAAAATAAGGAAAACCAGTAGTTCGATGATATATTATAGACCAACTACTATATATAGCGGCCTTAGAAAACTGTTTGGCTGCCTGGTGTCTGGTTGAAACTTTAACAACATTTGATTAAAGGACAGATTTCTAATTCATTTTTGATCAGATTGTTCAGATTTTTCTTTTATTCCTTTCCTTTTGAGTAAGGCAGGGAGAACACCTCTTCCATTTGCTTTTTTCTATTATCTTAATGATCTTAAATTGTTTTTACTGAATAATAACATAAAAGGATCGTGCACCTGTGTCATTTTGAACACTGATGATTTTGTCTTAATGGCAGAATATCATATGAGTTTACAAAGACAACTGGACTACTAATATGAATTTTGTGAGATATGGAAATTAGAGTAAATGTGTCTCAAAGTTCAACGATTGTTTCTTTTTTTTCTCTTGCAAAATGCTAAAATGGCGACCGCAGTGCAAACCATGTCTGGTAACTTTGACAACTGTTCACCCAAGTCACAATTTATAAAAGTAAACCATTATAGGTCAAGGTACGACCTTCAACACGAAGCCTTGTCTCACAACAAACAGCAAGATAATAAATTACCCCAAGTATAAAACCATTCAAACGAGAAAACCAACAGTCTAATTTATATAAACTAGAGGCTCTTAAGAGCCTGTGTCGCTCACCTTGGTCTATGTGAATATTCAACAAAGGGCACAGATAGATTCATGACAAAATTGTGTTTTAATGATTGTGATTGTAGATCTTACTTTACTAACCATTCTTGCTGCTAACAATTATCTCTATCTGTAATGATTGGCCCAGTAGTTTCAGTGAAAAATGTTTAGTAAAAATTTACAAATTTTATGAAAATTGTTAATAAACAGCTGCCCCATGAGCGCATGATACGCCCGTCGTCTTGTGTAGAAGTTTTATGTAAAATCATAAGTGGTTTCTGAGAAAGTTTTAAGCAATAACCATATATTGGTTTTGAGATACGGCAGGACATGTGAAACCCCTCCTTTTTTTTTACAAACAAGAGTGCACACACTGAAATGTCTCGCCTTCTATACTAATAATTGATATTATGTTGATAGTCCTAAGTATAAAGCTAAGCTTTAATACAACTGTCACATAAACTTAACATTAACCAAGATAACTAAACAAAGACAAATGAACCTTGAAAATGAGGTCAAGGTCAGATGAACCATGCCAGGCAGACATGTACAGCTAACAATGCTTCTATACAACATATATAGTTGACCTATTACTTATAGTTTAGAAAAATAGACCAAAACACAGAAACTTAACACTGTGCAGTGAACCGTGAAAATGAGGTCACGGTCAAATAAAACCTGCGCGACTGACATAAAGATCATAAAATATTTCCATACACCAAATATAGATGACCTACGGCATATAGTATTAGATAAAAAGACCAAAACTCAAAAACTTAACTTTGACCACTGAACCATGAAAATGAGGTCAAGGTCACATGACATCTGCCCGCTAGATATGTACACCTTACAATCATTCCATACAACAAATATAGTAGACCTATTGCATATAGTATGAGAAAAACAGACCAAAACACAAAAATTTAACTATAATTCCACTGAACCATGAAAATGAGGTCAAGGTCAGATGACACCTGCCAGTTGGACATGTACACCTTACAGTCCTTCCATACACCGAATATACTAGCCCTATTGCTTGTAGTATCTGAGATATGGACTTGACCACCAAAACTTAACCTTGTTCACTGATCCATGAAATGAGGTCGAGGTCAACTGAAAACTGTCTGACAGATATGAGGACCTTTCAAGGTACGCACATATCAAATATAGTTATCCTATTACTTATAATAAGAGAGAATTCAACATTACAAAAAATCTTAACTTTTTTTTCAAGTGGTCACTGAACCATGAAAATGAGGTCAAGGACATTGGACATGTGACTGACAGAAACTTCGTAACATGAGGTATCTATATACAAAGTATGAAGCATCCAGGTCTTCCACCTTCTAAAATATAAAGCTTTAAAGAAGTTAGCTAACACCGCCGCCGCCGCCGTAGCCGCCGCTGGATCACTATCCCTATGTCGAGCTTTCTGCAACAAAAGTTGCAGGCTCGACAAAAACTAAATATCACTAAAATAAAATTTTGAATCAAAACCAAAAAGTATACAGATCTTCAGATTAATATAACAAAGAAGTGTGTAAAGTTTTAAGCAATAATCATAAATTGTTTTTGAGATACGGCGCGACATGTAAAAAAAACCTCTACCTTTTTTACAAAATACTCAATAACTCAAAAATAAAATTTGAATCATCACCAAAAAGTATAACAGATCTTAGGATTAATATAATAAAGAAGTGTGTAAAGTTTTAAGGAATAATCATAAATCGTTTTTGAGATACAGCGCGACATGTAATAAAATACCCTCCCCCTTTTTACAAAATACTGAATAACTCAAAAATGAAATTTTGAATCGTTTTAAGCAATAATCAACAAGAGTGCACACACTGAAATGTCTCGCCTTCTATACTAATCATTGATATTATGCTGATAGTCCTAAGTATAAAGCTTAACTTTACAAGCTAAGCTTTATTACAACTGTCAAATAAACTTAACATTAACCAAGATAACTAAACAAAGAGCAATGCACCTTGAAAATGAGGTCAAGGTCATATGAACCATGCCAGGCAGACATGTACAGCTAACAATGCTTCTATACAACATATATAGTTGACCCATTACTTATAGTTTAAAGAAAAAAAGACCAAAGCACAAAAACTTAACACTGAGCAATGAACCGTGAAAATGAGGTCACGGTCAAATAAAACCTGTGCGACTGACATAAAGATCATAAAATATTTCCATGCACCAAATATAGTTGACCTATGGCATATATAGTATTAGTTAAAAAGACCAAAACTCAAAAACTTAACTTTGACCACTGAACCATGAAAATGAGGTCAAGGTTACATGACATCTGCCCGCTAGATATGTACACCTTACAATCATTCCATACAACAAATATAGTAGACCTATTGCATATAGTATGAGAAAAACAGACCAAAACACAAAAATTTAACTATAACCACTGAACCATGAAAATGAGGTCAAGATGTCATATTCCTGACTTGATACAGGCATTTTCTAAATTAGGAAATGGTTGAATGAACCTGGTGTTATAGCGCTAAACCTCTCACTTGTATGACAGTCGTATCAAAGGAGTAGGTTCTGTAAGACCCCTTTTTGACCAAAGAAGCTTAAATAATCCCAAATACATTTATGAATAATTAAATAAAATTAAAACTTGTCAGAGATGCAAGGGGTATAGTTTAATTCGACAGATACAAGGTTTGTCTATATATTGACTTGAAAATAAACAAAACATGTTACCTTTTATGTTTTAAACAATAACTCGAGACGTACATCATATGCGCGTTTCGTTAAAGAAAGACACCTGCCAGTTGGACATGTACACCTTACAGCCCTTCCATACACCGAATATACTATCCCTATTGCTTATAGTATCTGAGATATGGACTTGACCACCAAAACTTAACCTTGTTCACTGATCCATGAAATGAGGTCGAGGTCAAGTGAAAACTGTCTGACAGACATGAGGACCTTGCAAAGTAGGCACATATCAAATATAGTTATCCTATTACTTATAATAAGAGAGAATTCAACATTACAAAAAAATTGAACTTTTTTTTCAAGTGGTCACTGAACCATGAAAATGAGGACAAGGACATTGGACATTTGACTTGACGGTAACTTTGTAACATGAAGCATCTATATACAAAGTATGAAGCATCCAGGTCTTCCACCTTCTAAAATATAAAGCTTTTAAGAAGTGAGCTAACGCCGCCGCTGCAGGATCACTATTCCTATGTCGAGCTTTCTGCAACAAAAGTTACAGGCTTGACAAAAATCGCTTTTGCGACATGTGAAAAAAACACACCCCTGTTTTAGTTACAAAGTGCCATAACTCAAAAAGTTTTAATCTTATTTTCATCAAAAAGTATACAGATCATTTGACCATCATAAGAAACAACTACTTAAAGTTTCATGAAATTTGGATAAGTCGTTCTCAAAATTTTGACGGCCGTATAAAAATTGACAATAAAGGGCAATAAATTATTGCTATTTACAGTTTGTCTCTATCTACATGTATAATAATATTCAAGATAATAACAAAAGCGGCAAAATTTCCTTAAAATTACCAATTCAGGGGCAGCAAACAACCAGTTGTTCAATTGAACTGATAATTTTAGAGCAGATAGATCTTCACCCCCTGTCAGATTTGCTCTAAATGCTTTGGTTTTTGAATTACAAGCCAAAAACTGCTTTTACCCCTATAATCTATTTTTAGCTATGGTGGCCATCCTGGTTGGTTGGCTGGGTCACTGGACACAATTTTTAAACTAGATACCATAATAATGATTTTGTCCATGTTTGGTTAAATTTGGCCCAGTAGTTTCAGGAGAAGATTTTTATAAAAGTTAACAACGACGAATGACAGAAGACGAATGATGACGGACGCCAAGTGATGAGAAAAGACAAACGAAAAACACGTATGAACCACATATACAAGTCTGGTAATTTTAGAAGGATGCTTCAGATAGGGATTCAAAGTACGGTTTGGTTATGAAAAGTCCTATGTTTGTACTAGTGGATGTGGACTTTACTATGTACTCACGTTTACTTAGGAATATATACGTTCAAGCCAAATAACATCAATGTTAAATTATATATCAGGCTTCAGCGTGCAGTGGTGGATCTAGAACTAAGGTGGGGCCCGCTGACGTATACTGACCTAAATCCGGGGCTGTTCGCGTTCATTCACGTTCGCACTCATTCAAGTTCACCCCCTTTCACTTTCGCACCCAACATGTTCGCACCCAAAGTCCGTTCGCACCCTACATGTTCGCGCCCAATTTTAATTGGTTTTGTGTTTAATAACTATAGCTTTGTAAGCAAGTTTTGGCAAGTGTTTTCTTATATTTGTTGTCATTGTCTCAAAATAAAGTGAGACAGTATTTTTTTTTTGTGTTGAATAAATCTTTATCATGTTTTGGATAGTGTATTGTTAAAAAGAATAATAATCCTTTCTAAATAAAGTGGGATTCTGTCAACGTTTTATTTTGTGTTGAATAACTCTTAATCATGTTTTGGTTAGTGTGTTGCTATAACTTTGTTTCATTGACTTGTTTCAAAATAAAGTGAGATTCTGACTACGTTTTGTTTTGTGTGTTGAATAAATTTTATCATTTTTGTGTTATAATAGTGTATTGCTATATATATATTTTATTGTTTCAGATCAAAGGGACAAAGCTGTTAAAAACAATTATATCTTTTGTGTTTTTCATTTAAAATCTTGAATGTTTTACTTACACCAAAGCAATTTATAACAACAATCATGATTTTCCAATTATTCAACTGGAATTTTAATTAAAATTGGGCGCGAACGTGTAGAGTGCGAACGTGCGAGGTGCGAACGTGTAGTGTGCAAAAGTGTATTGGGCGCGAACGAACCTGAAAATTTAATGTACAAAAAAAACAAACATGAACATGAACAAGGTAACAGTACCAGTTTAAACATTGTAAATTTATAAAGGTTAACTTAAATATTGTTCGGGTTGGAAGAAGTTATTGTATATTCATTGAAATTGAAATAACCAAATCACAGGAACAATATCCATGATTTTATTTCAAATCATAAAGGTAAGTACCAACACCTCCTTGCCAAATTTTTTTTACAGAAGTCAATTCAAATGGCCCACTTATTTGACAACATGGCCAATTATTTTTTAAAATGACCCATTGAATTTATTTTTGAGGGGCCCTGGGCCCATAGGGAAGAAAAAACCTTCCAGATCACTGGAAAGGGGGGGGGGAGGCTCTAGTCATGCTTCAGTGATTTCCTATATAATCAACCAAATTTCTCCAACAAAAGGGGAGTGTTTAAACGATCTTCAAGTCAGGAATGGTATAAAACACCTTAAATATTCCTGAATGCTTTCATCTTATAATTCTGTAATTGTCATATATTACACAGATCTGTAGTGTTAATAAATAATGTATACATATATATTTGGAGGATAAATCAGGATAAAAGGGGGCTTTTTTTAACATTATGGTTTAATCGGCCACTTTTGCTATAAATCAAATAACTATAATATGTATCCCTTGTTAACATTGTTTTTAAATTCAGACCTGATCAATATAAAAGCCTTAATAATAATTAGTTTCACTTGCTATCAGACTGGTCCTGTTTAAAATAAATCAAAAATATTCTTCAAACAACACATATCACTAAATACACATGATGGTCTGTGGAACTCAGACCGGAAGTTTAGACCTCATATCATTTGGTTGTATTAATATTGATTTTTTTTGTCGCAAATATAACGGTCTGATGTAAGAATGGTGTTTTTTTTCAGTCTTCCATCTTCAAAGAATATATTATTGTGTTTACCATGTTTACCACAGCTTGAAGCCTGTCTATTAAAATAATATCAGCGGAATGAATTATTGAGAATATTCTATTTCTTGTTTTGTTCTCGGTATTTGATTGTTGACTGCTCGTAAATAATACTTTGATTTAAAATATCTGTTACCTAAAGAGAAAATTTAGGCATAGTTTGTTTTATGCCACCAACGTAATCTTTTATTATTTATATTTGTAATGCCATTAACATAGATATGTAACGATATAGACAAATCCTATAAATATACAATAGGATAAATAGAGTAGACCACGAATTGTATGCTTATTGTGATTGATGAAGAACGAGCAATAATGCGAGATCAATTATTGTGATTTAAGGCAATTATGCATACAAATGCATATGGCAGATTCCAAATAAGAAAGTTGAAAAGTTCCCAAAATTATGTTTAACAAAATCAACACCAATGAAGTTCTGTTTTGAAATACATGTTATACTTATATAAGTAAACACTTTTTGACAAAAAATAGATCTATTCACATTATATTTTTAAAATAAAGAACACCTTAAAAAAATGTTGCTATCATAACAAAATTGACAGACATTTTGACGGAAAATTCTTATGTTAGCAACACAAAAAATCTTCAGTATTTTCAAGGTTTGGATGTATATCTTGATTTGATATGAAAGGTAAATTGGAATAAAACATTTCTGAACATCTGCACCAATAAAAAAGGAATTGGAATAACTTTTAAAAAGGATTATCTTGGAGTTGCTAAACATAAGATTTGACAGACATGAACAATGCTGCTAACATAAAATTTGACAGAAATTAAGTTGTTGCTAACATAAGAATTGACAGACTTTATTGTTGCTAACATAATACTTGACGGACTTTTTTGTTGCTAACATAACATTTGACAGACTTTTTTGTTGCTAACATAATATTTGACGGACTTTTTTGTTGCTAACGTAAGATTTTACGGACATTATTGTAGCTAACATAAAATTTGACGGACTAAATAGTGTTGCTAACATAAGATGTTGATGGACTTGTTGCTAACATAAGATTGTGCTTAGGGTGCAATAAACAGTTTCGTATAAAAAACTAGGGGTTATTCCCCGACTAAAAATAACCATGGAGGGAAACCCCTGTTTATTTACTCAATTGGTGAAAAAGTATCATGTTTTTTGTATTTGATTGTAAAAATTAGTTAATTAGCTTTCAATTAAAACAGGTTGAATGATTGAAATAATTTTAAAAATTATATTAACTTTAAAATTGAGAATGGAAATGGGGAATGTGTCAAAGAGACAACAACCCGACCAAATAAAAAAACAACAGCAGAGGGTCACCAACAGGTCTTCAATGTAGCGAGAAATTTCCGCACCCGGAGGCGTCCCTCAGCTGGCCCCTAAACAAATATATACTAGTCCAGTGATAATGAACGCCATACTAATTTCCAAATTGTACACAAGAAACTAAAATTAAAATAATACAAGACTAACAAAGGCCAGAGGCTCCTGACTTGGGACAGGCGCAAAAATGCGGCGGGGTTAAACATATTTGTGAGATCTCAACCCTCCCCCTATACCTCTAACCTTTACATGTTTTGAGGGGAGACAACACTGTAAACATCCCGTTTTTTTGGCAGTGAAAATTGAAAACTTATTTGCAGCCACTGTAGCTCTTTTCGGAGCAGGAAACCGTACCCTGAAACAAGATTTTTTTGAAAGGCCAGGTAAAAACCTACAAATTTCATACAGTTTTGATTATGTAAAATGTGCATGGATCATGTGTTCATGGGTGTGCACATGACCTGGTTTCAAGTTTTTTATGTTCAAATTAGACCTTTTTCCCCCATGTTCATTGAATGGAATATTTTTAATATATTAAATGTACACATTATTTTTATTTCATTATAAACTAGAGAACATTCTGATTCCAGTGATATCTAGTTTTATACAAGTATCTTTATTAATCAGTCCACAACTAAGTGTCACTTATGCATGGTCCCTTAAAATGTGACGTCGTAGAAAAAACTGTTGATTGCACCCTTACATAAATAAATTTGACGGACAATATATATTTGAGATTTTTAACCAACATTGGAGATCTTATTCTAGTTGAAAGTCATATAAAGAACTCCTGCAAAATACTGCTTCCTGAAATTCAAAAAGATTTCAACCCAGGACAGATAACTCTAACATCCAAATGTTGCTAACATAAAATGACAAGTTTGACAGAAATTATGTTAGCAACAGATTTGATAAAACTATTGATTAAATAATGTAAATTGAAAGATCCAAAATGTGTATGTTTTATGTACATTATGAAATACAATTTTAACAGGCTTATATAAGTACCTACAATGATGTGGCAAGTTTTTATGAAACAGTTGCTATCATAACATTTATTGACAGACGAGCATCTAATAAGTAAGGTATTTGAAATTGAAAAAACAAGAATGTGTCCACAGTACACGGATGCCCCACTCGCACTATCATTTTCTATGTTTAGTAGACCGTGAAATTGGAATAAATTCTCTAATTTGGCATTAAAATTAGTATGATCTTATCAACCTATCTACCTTGACCAAAAACTTTAACCTGAAATTTGCACTATCATTTTCTATGTTCAGTGAACCGTAAAATTGGGGTCAAAACTATAATTTGGCATTTAAATTAGAAAGATCATATCATAGGGCACATGTATACTAAGTTTCAAGTTGTTTGGACTTCAACTTCATCAAAAACTACCTTGACCAAAAACTTTAACCTGAAGCGGGACAGACGGACGGACGTACGAACAGACGGACGGACGGACGCACAGACCAGAAAACATAATGCCCCTCTACTATCGTAGGTGGGGCATAAAAATATATTACAGATGTTTTTAACAACAGAAAAGCAAAAGATTTGGAAACAGGGATGTTTGAATAATCAGACTACACTAATAAAAACCATTATATCAGTGTCAACTTAAAGCCTCGTAAAACATGAACCTTGTCAAAAAATGGAAAGTAATTTCCGACAAACATTTCACATTTTTCAACTTGTTTTGATCATTTCTACTTTTAATGGAAACAATCATATCCAATAATTGGTTTGCTTGCTTTATATAACATTACTATTCAATAAAACATTCACATATTATCATTCAAATAACAGTTGTATTATTTTTCTTAATTTGTTCTTTTTGACGGAAATTTTCTTTTCTTTTTGGAATCTGCCATATATCAGATATCAGAATACAAGTTACAATTGTTGCAATACTAACCCCGTCGCACTATTCACATTAATAAAAACCTTGCGATAATTTCTGAATTTACAGTATTTACCTATTAGGTTAACAAAAATATTTACAGCTATTAAGTTATGTTTAAATCTTCCAACAAGTTACATCAGAATCTATTCAGAAGAATCTACTATATTTGTCATTTACAGATGCTAATTACATACCTGTTTCTGCAATTCTGATTCTTCTTACCTGAAAAAATGAAAATTATACACTATATAAAGTTTGTGTGTTTAAAAACAATTTTTTTCTGGATTTACAAAAACTATTTATTTTCAAGCAGTCACTGAACCATAAAAATTCATAAGGCCGGGTTCCACGTATCCCCGCTGATCACCTATTATTGCTGCTGGCAGGTTTATAATTTAAAGTTGATTTAACAAAGAGTCCATTTATCATAAGAATTCAGAATTTAAAAAAAATCAAACTTTTCCTTGAGATGCTATATTTGGGTCTTGGAGATTAGCGTCTGTCCAAGTTTCAGAACACATCATGACGGTTTACAACCTTTTTATATGTCATAAAAATGAAATCGCAGACGGTCTGTACATTCTAATTGTAAACACAAATAATTAGTCCATTTAATGAGAAAAATAATGTAAATGAAAATATATTTTCAAAACTTTGCATCAAACGTTATCTCTAAATATTATTTTTTTTATAAATTTCTATGAAGGTTTGACAAAGTATTTGAAGTGTAACAAATTTTAACCCCATCCTGTTTCTACTTTTTAACCGAAATAAACTAAGTTCATGTATCATTAAACAAGACGCCTATTAAAGCATAATAGCGCTCACCTGTAATTTCAGTTTAAGGAATTTGACTAGTTGTAGATCCTATTAAAGCATAATAGCGCTCACCTGTAATTTCAGTTTAAGGAATTTGACTAGTTGTAGATCCTATTAAAGCATAATAGCGCTCAGCTGTAATTTCAGTTTAAGGAATTTGACTAGTTGTAGATCCTATTAAAGCATAATAGCGCTCAGCTGTAATTTCAGTTTAAGGAATTTAACTAGTTGTAGATCCTATTAAAGCATAATACCGTTGACCTGTAATTTCAGTTTAAGGAATTTGACTAGTTGTAGATCCTATTAAAGCATAATAGCGCTCACCTGTAATTTCAGTTTAAGGAATTTGACTAGTTGTAGATCCTATTAAAGCATAATACCGTTGACCTGTAATTTCAGTTTAAGGAATTTGACTAGTTGTAGATCCTATTAAAGCATAATAGCGCTCACCTGTAATTTCAGTTTAAGGAATTTAACTAGTTGTAGATCCTATTAAAGCATAATACCGTTGACCTGTAATTTCAGTTTAAGGAATTTGACTAGTTGTAGATCCTATTAAAGCATAATAGCGCTCACCTGTAATTTCAGTTTAAGGAATTTGACTAGTTGTAGATCCTATTAAAGCATAATAGCGTTCACCTGTAATTTCAGTTTAAGGAATTTGACTAGTTGTAGATCCTATTAAAGCATAATAGCGTTCACCTGTAATTTCAGTTTAAGGAATTTGACTAGTTGTAGATCCTATTAAAGCATAATAGCGTTCACCTGTAATTTCAGTTTAAGGAATTTGACTAGTTGTAGATCTTACTTGTTGAACAAAATTGTTATTTACACTTTCTCTCTTTCTATAACTAGAGACTTTCAAGAGCTTGTGTCACTCACCTGTTACTGTTTTTACTGATGTCGGCCATCTTGGTTGGTAGGCGGGGTCATTAGACACATTGTTTTAAAATATATACCCTAGTAATGATTGTGGCCAAGATTGGTTAAATTTGGCCCATAGTTCTAGAAAAGAAGGTTTTTGTACAAGTTACAAAAATGACGAAAAGTTGTTCAATATTGATTATAAAGGACAATAACTCCTTAAGGGGTTCTCTGACAATTTTGGTCATGTTGACTTAATTACCCAGAGATCTTACTTTGCTGAATATTATTGCTGTTTACAGTTTATCTCTATCTATAATAGTATTCAAGATAATAACCAAAAACTGCAAAATTGCCTTAAAATTACCAATTTTAGGGCAGCAACCCAACAACGGGTTGTAGGATTCATCTGAAAATTTTTGAGGATATAGATCTTATTCTGATGGACATTTATTATAGCTCTTCATCTTTTATATAAGCTTTGGATTTCAAATGTTTTGGCCACGAGCATCACTGAAGAGACATGTATTGTCGAAATGCGCATCTGGTGCAAGAAAATTGGTACCGTTAATTTTATTAAATCTTAAAAAATTTGCCCTAAATGTTTTAGTTTCAAAGATATAAAGCAAAAACTGCATTTTACTATTATGTTCTAATTTTAGCCCATGGCGGCCATTTTGTTTGGTAGGTGGGGTCATCAGGTGCATTTTTAAAATTATATACCACAATTATGATTGTGGCCAAGTTACTTTAAATTTGGCCCAGTAGTTTCAGAGAAGAAGATTTGTGTACGAGTTACAAAAAATGACGAAAAAGTTGTTAAAATTGACTATAAAAGGCAATAACTCCTTAAGGGGTTGACTGACAATTTTTCTCATGTGACTTATATGTAGGTCTTATTTTGCTGAACATTATTGCTGTTTACAGTTTATCTCTATCTATAATAGTATTCAAGATAATAACCAAAAACTGCAAAATTTCCTTAAAATTACCAATTCAGGGGCAGCAATCCAACAACAGTTTGTCCGATTCATCTGAAAATTTCAGGGCAGATAGATCTTGACCTGATCAACAATTTTACCCCCATGTCAGATTTGCTCTAAATGCTTTGGTTTTAAAGATATAAGCCAAACTATACATTTTACCCCTGTGTTCTATTTTTAGCCATGGCGGCCATCTTGGTTTGATGGCCAGGTCATCGGACACATTTTTTAAACTAGATACCCCAAGGATGATTGTGGCCAAGTTTGGTTAAATTTGACCCAGTAGTTTCAGAGGAGAAGATTTTTGTAAAAGTTTACGGACGACAGATGCAGGGCACCAGACGACGGATGCCAAGTCAGATGAGAAAAGCTCACTTGACCTTTCAGGTCAGGTGAGCTAATAATATCAAAATTACTAAATAACCCAAAACTATAAAATTTCTTAAAAACTTACTATCTTTGAACAGTAACCTGACAATAAGGTGCCATATTGGCCTAAAGACCCCTGGCAGTTAGATATAATAAAATTGAGAATGGAAATGGGGAATGTGCCAAAGAGACAACAACCATAGAGCAGACAACACCAGAAGGTCACCAACTTGTCTTCAATGCAACGAGAAATTCTCGCACCCGGAGGCGTCCTTCAGCTGGCCCCTAAACAAATATATACTGATTCAGTGATAATGAACCCCATACTAAACTCCAAATTGTACACAAGAAACTAAAGTTAACATAATACAAGACTAACAAAGCCAGAGGCTCCTGACTTGGGACAGGCGCAAAAATGCGGCGGGGTTAAACATGTTTGTGAGATCTCAACCCTCCCCCTATACCTCTAGCCAATGCCGAAAAGTAGACGCATAACAATACGCACATTAAAATTCAGTTCAAGAGAAGTCCAAGTCTGATGTCAGGAGATGTAACCAAAGAAAATAAACTAAATAGCCTAAGAACCATTAAATTAAACTGTTGAAGCATGTGGCTAAGTATTTTCAGAAAAAGATAATTTTTAAAAAGAAAAACTTTCACAACTAGTATCTCAATTGTTTGTAAAACAACTGAAAGGTCTTTCCTGTAAAAGTGATGTTTTCGTAATGTAATTTGTACGACCTTTTGTTTGATAACGACAAGCATACCTTCTGAAACTTTTCGCTTTTTACACTTTATGACCTCATCCGCCTACATTTTCGAGATCGGAAGTATGATAAATGTAACATAGACTTGATGATCTTTCATTTGATATGCGACAACGCAATGTTCTAGAAAGTTTGATTTTTGCACTAAATAACCACATCCAACTCATTTTTGGAGGTCAGGAATTTAATATTTCAAATGTATACATCATGACCTTTCATTTGATATACAACAACCTTATCTTAAAAGAATTTTTTTTTGCACTCAATGACCCCACCCAACAAATTTTTGGGGGACTTCAATTTAAAATTTGAAATGTACGCTTTATGTTCTTTCATTTGGTATGCGACAACCTTATAATCTGAATAATTAAATTTTTGCACTAAATGACCCCACCCTTACCCCTGGGATGAAAAGTGGGTTTAAAATTTTCATTTTAGAGTAGAGTTTATTGAGACCTTCAATTTGATATATCAAATGACCCCATTTGACAAAGTGCCAAAAATGATGCAATATCAACTATATAAATAGAAGTTATGAAACGTAAAAAGTCAATGCAAAACATGAAAATTTCAAATTGATTTTTTGGGTTTTTCTTCCACGGAAAGTTTTTTGTACTTGGTCAAACATATAACAATGTTAACCTCTTCAATTTCTAAAACATTTTAGGTGGTAACCTGTTGTTGATTCAGAAATACATGCCTCCGCTCGCAAAATTTCAAACTGCATTACCTCTAAAACGACAATAGATATCTCAAATCTGATAAATGATAAATGATCTGCACTTAAAGGACATCATTGTAGAAAAAAAATTGGGACAATTTCAAAGTTCATCAAGGTCACAATGAATCATCAAATATATGATGCAATACCAAACTTGAGAACCGGAAGTCGTAAAGACATTGGACTACTACCATTCAACTCAGGACCACTTGATCTGTTAAATGTCACAAGGTCAAGGTCATAGTACTCTTTGAAGGTCAAGGTGAAATTTAATCATGACCTGACATTGACCTCAAATTGAAGGTCTTAAAATACTGTTCATTTTTTAAGCTTATAGTAGGTTGATATCTGTTACCTTTTCAAAGATATACACACAATACTATACTTTTTTGAATTATCTTGATGCAAATTTTGAACATTATTGAGCGTGTGTATAAAATGTAGAGGTCGTCGAGATTACAGCATATTTTGTTTTGCACTCAGTGACCTTTGACCTTGAGTGCAAATTAAAGAATATCTGGTTCTCGAAATAAAAATTTTCCAAAAATGTATAATTTTTCAAGGGGAATAACTCCATACCAGGGTAAATAACCTACTAATCGTTTATGTTTATTAACATTGTCATCTGTTCCTGTACATGCTGCCATTTTCAATTCTATTCTATCTCTAATACTTTTTAGGAAAAATGCAAATAAAAAAAAATGCTTCAAGGGAAAATAACTCTCAAAGGGGATGATGAAATCCTACACAGCCTCATCTAATAATACGTTATAATGAGATCTATCGATGGTCAACATTTGGTCTTGATGACTTCAATAGAAACGGGGGGAGGGCATGTCAAAAAAATGTTGGAAGAAAAAAAACCATTAGAAAAACAATAAGGTCTTTCCTCACGTAGGGGAAAGACCTTAAAAATGTAAAACGTAAAACGTTTGAAGGGCAACAACTATTGAAAGGGTGAATTGACTATTTTTATCATTGTGACTTATTTGTAGATTTAACTTAGTTGAACATTTATAGCCATTTAGAATTTCACCTACAAAAGGTGGTTCAATTGGTTTAAAATGTCATAGCAGATATATCTTGACTTATTCATCACTTTAACTCCATACCACTTGGCTCTAACTGCTATAGTGTTTTTTCATATAAACAGCAGTGGACCCCTATGTCCTATTTTTAGCCATGGTGGCCATGTTTGTTAAATGATCAAAACTTTGAATACAATGTATAAACCATTTTCCATAAGGAACATTCAAATAAAGTTAAAAAGTGTTTGGGTCTTGTAGTTTCAGAGAAGAATATGTTTTTAATGTTATCAAGCATGATGAACAAAGTGATTAAAATTGTCTTTAAAGGGTAACGATTTCTTCAGGGCTCAATTGCCAATTTTGGTCATACTAACTAAGATAATAACAAAAAACTGCAAAATTTCCTTAGAAATTACCATTTACCAATAAAGAAGCAGCAACTCAACAATTGGTTGTTCGGTTCGTCAGAAACTACCCTTAGAAACATTAAGTTAAAGTTAAAAGATATTTGGTACAGTAGTTTTAGAGTGACGATTCTTGAAATAGTTCACGACGACAACGACAGATGACGGACGCCGAGTGATTGCATGAACTCACATGTGTCCTTCAGGACTTGTGTTCTAAACATGAAAAGAACATAAATTAAAGCTTTCAAGATTTTGTCTTAGATACTGCAAATTAAACAAATCAATCTTCAGCATGTTCAGTCCAAATGTTATAAAATTCCATGAAGGTTTGACAAGGTTATTGTTTTAAAAGCTTTCAGAAAACACATACCCATTTAAAAAAAAAGATCTAAACAATGGCCTTGAACGCATAAAGTTTGACTGGCGGATTCTTTTGAATGTTCACCGAACAGTTCCCTTAAATGTACTTCTGTTTTGCTGACTACTTTAGATGTAAATGATAATTGTCGAAACATTTTGTCAGAAATTAAGCTGGAAAAGATAGGCAATTTACCAAATTTATCCTTGTTTGACTTTAAACAATAAACAATAGGGCCTTTTAAAATTAGATAACAATTGCCATATTCCTGACTTGGTACAGGAGATTTAAAACCAGATGCTCTGCAGGGTGCAGCTTTATATGACCGCAGAGGTTGAACCCTGAACGGTTGGGCCAAGTATGGACACAACATTCAAGCTGGATCAGCTCTAAAGTTGGATTGTGATTAATTAGTTGACACAGCATAGGTTTCTGACACAGAATGAATGTGGTCTAATGAACTTAAAAATCAAAATGTAAAATATCACTGAATGGTAAAGATTGTTTTAATTTATCAGTTGATAGTAAAAGTGAATATACATTGCATAGTGTATAAAACAATGATTTAAGTTGATTCAACTACTATTCTGGACAAAGAAAGATAACTCCATTTGAAAATTTCTTGCTATTGCACAATATTGTGTAATTAGATATTTCTTGCTATTGCACAATACTGTGCAATTGAAAATATTTGCTATTGCACAATACTGTGCAATTGAAGATTTCTTGCTATTGCGCAATACTGTGCAATTGAAAATTTCTTGCTATAGCACAATACTGTGCAATTGAAGATTTCTTGCTATTGCTGAATACTGTGCAATTGAAAATTTCTTGCTATTGCACAATACTTAATATAATAATTTTGGATCCTGATTTGAACCAACTTGAAAACTGGGTCCATAATCAAAAATCTAAGTACATGTTTAGATTCAGCATATCAAAAAAGCCCAAGAATTCAATTTTGTTAAAATCAAACTTAAGTTTAATTTTGGACCCTTAGGACTTTAATGTAGACCAATTTGAAAACGGGACCAAAAATTAAGAATCTACATACACAGTTAGATTTGGCATATCAAAGAACCCCAACTATTCAATTTTTGATGAAATCAAACAAAGTTTAATTTTGGACCCCGATTTGGACCAACTTGAAAACTGCGCCAATGATAAAAAATCTAAGTACATTTTTAGATTCAGCATATCAAAGAACCCCAAGGATTCATTTTTTGTTAAAATCAAACTAAGTTTAATTTTGGAACCTTTGGACCTTATATAATGTAGACCAATTTGAAAACGGGACCAAAAATTAAGAATCTACATGCACAGTTAGATTCGGCATATCAACGAACCCTAATTATTCAATTTTTGATGAAATCAAACAAAGTTCAATTTTGGACCCTTTGGGCACCTTATTCCTAAACTGTTGGGACCAAAACTCCCAAAATCAAACCCAACCTTCCTTTTATGGTCATAAACCTTGCGTTTAAATTTCATATATTTCTATTTACTTATACTAAAGTTATGGTGCAAAAACCAAGAATAATGCTTATTTGGGCCCCTTTTTGGCCCATAATTCCTAAACTGTTGGGACCTAAACTCCCAAAATCAATCCCAACCTCCTTTTGTGGTCATAAACCTTGTGTTTAAATTTCATTGATTTCTATTTACTTATACTAAAGTTATTGTGCGAAAAACCAGGAATAATGCTTATTTGGGCCCTTTTTTGGCCCTTATTTCCTAAACTGTTGGAACCAAAACTCCCAAAATCAATCCCAACCTGCCGTTTGCGGTTATAAACCTTGTGTCAAAATTTCATAGATTTCTATTTACTTAAACTAAAGTTATAGTGCGAAAACCACGAAAATGCTTATTTGGGCCCTTTTTGGCCCCTAATTCCTAAAATGTTGAGACCAAAACTCCCAAAATCAATCCCAACCTTCCTTTTGTGGTCATCAACCTTGTGTCAAAATTTCATAGATTTCTATTCACTTTTACTAAAGTTAGAGTGCGAAAACTAAAAGTATTCGGAAAATGACGACGACGACGCCAACATAATACCAATATACGACCAAAAATTTTCAATTTTTGCGGTCGTATAAAAATGGTAGGTTGCATCTGTTTTTTTAACGAACAAAACCTTCCGCTTATACAGCAATATTAAAAATACTGCTAAATTGACTACGGTATGTGACATGAATAAAGTACAAATACATGCAAGAACATTCAGTACATGTACACACAAGTACATAAATAAACAATATACAATAATCCATTTCAACATGTAAATCAAATAATAACAACAAACACCTACAACTAATTTACGACATATTACAAATAAAGCACAACAGAATATAAATAAATGAAATGTGCCTCACATGAATTTTTCAACGTTACAAAAAATGACGTCCCTGAGCTAAATTTCCAAATATGAAATTGGGTTTCAGTTTGTAAGGATGTATTTCCTAAACATTACAAGAATATTAAGATAAAATTGTGTAGTAAGAGTGTAATTATTTGTATGTTATAACCTTGATTTCCTTTTAAATAAAAACTTTAAAAGAAACGAATACATCCTGTGCATATAGTTGCTTTAAACCTAAAAATCATATACATGATCTAGGTGATTAATATCTTTACTTTTACAAACATAAAGAAAATAAAAATGGATTTAAAACCATAAAAGATAAGACATAAAACAACATCAAACCAGAATTACAAATGAGACATCATAACTGAATTCATTAATGTTGGATGTACAAATACTGAGACACGTCTAATAACATTAAGCAAGACAGTTATACTTGGGAATAGGTCATGTTCAATACTTAGAAGACCAACATTTACACCAAACAATCATTTCTTTGAAATATCAAGCCTTAAACAAAAAGTTGTCATATGTGCAACTGTATATGAATATTAAATATGTATATCATTCATTGCAGAAGAGACTAAAGACCACAAAGGACACATAAGAGCAAATACAGTGTGTAAAACAGACAAGTGCCTCTAGCAAGCCTTACAAGTGAGTACGTCATCTAAATATATATTGAATTCATGTTGATTGATGACACAAATAAATACATATTAAAAGTGTCCATATATAGAACTTTTAAACATGTTCACAATGTCAAATTTTCAAATTGGTTTTATTCATTACACAATAGGTATACACTTACTTGACACAAAACATGTGATGATATTTCCATGTTTGTCAGAGCTTCTGCTAATGCTCTAAAATTGTTCTTTTCTTTCTTCTCCTTCCATTTTAATAAAATAACAAATTTCGCAACTTCTTTATTTGTGGGATAATTTTCTGTGATAGTATCCCATTGATCAGACATTTCCAGAAATGTCACTAACTCATGCATATGGCCTGATGCACATTTGATTGAAAAACGCAACAGTTCAATATCACTTGGTCTCTGGTTTAAAGCATCATCACTTAAACCTGAAAATAATAATACAAATAGCATCCCACTTACAGAAAACAACACAAAGTTACACTAGGAGAACATAGTACACCCTTGTTGTGCATTTTGAAATTCATGCAAGCTAATATTGGATATTTCGAAGGCACATTAAATAGATATGTACAGAAGCATGCCTGATGATACAGTTTAAACCAGTTTGTTATGTTCACCAATTTTAATAGTATTTAAAGTTTCTACTAAATCAATCGAAGTAAACTAAGGTTTTGGTAACAGTATGTTAAAAATCTGACAATTAATGTTCCATAAATCTGGAATGACAGACCGAAACATCTACATAGATGTTGAAAGTTTTAAAGATACGGTTTAACTTAAAGCATCACGGGTCAGATAAATCATGTCAAACAGACATTTACAACTTACAATTTGTATACACATAATATAACTGATCTATTATTTATAATTGAAAAACAGACCACCTTAAAATGAAACTTAACATTGATCAATGAACCATGTCAATGAGTTCAACGTCAAATGATATCTGCTAGACAACATTAACACCTTTACACAAGCATGTCATACACCAACATTATGATGATGATATTGCTTAGAGTACTTGAACAACGGACTAAAACACAAAAACTTTACATTACCTAATGAACCATGATCATGAGGTCAAGATCAGATGATACCTGCTTGACAGACATGTACACCTTAATATCAATCCATACACCAACTATAATTGACCTATTGTTTAACAAACTTGACCGACATAAACCAATTCCAGTTATTGCATAAACCATATATAGTTTGACATTTACATTGTCATATCAGGGCCTTTAATAGCTGACTATACGGTATTGGCTTTGTTCATTGTTGAAGGCCGTACGGTGACCTAGTTGTTAATGTCTGTCATTTTGGTCTCTTGTGGACAATTGTCTCATTACCAATCATGCCACATCTTCTTTTTTATGAGTGTTGACTGACGCACCAGTACATATTAGATTTAAATACAAAGACTGGTCTTGCATTTGTTGAGACCATATTAAGAATATTACCAACTGATCAAGACGCAATCAGACTTATTAAGTAAAGTCTACATCAAGGTCAAGTACAGATAAGTAAAGTTAAGTACTGTTGAGATTATCTCGAGTCTTGTCATATTAAATCTGTTTGAGCACACATTATGGTCTTTTCAGAGTCTTGGCAGTGTGTAGTGTTTCTCTATTGTCATCTCAGTTTTTCAGAATAATTAGCTTAATATGATACCAAGAGTGAACATGCTGAGATTATTGACTGCTTATCTGATTATACTTGAATGTTGAAAGTCTTTCTGGTCAAGGTTTTACTATAAATTCCAATAAAACTTGAACATTACAGAATCCATAAAAGTAAGATAAAAGTCATATACACATATGATTTGCGAAGCCAAAATGCATAGGTGCACTTTTTTTTCATAATTCCATACACCAAACATAGTTGCCATATGGCTTAATTAATATAGTTTTTGAGAAACAGACTTAACATTAAAACTCAATGTCCACCAATTACCGATGAAGTCAAGGTCAATTGAACGCTGCTAGACTGACCCACTCCTTATAGTATCTGAAAAACTGACCTAATCTCAAAACCATTGAGCAATGAACCACGAAAAATAAGGTTAATGTCAAATAAACTCTGACAAGCAGAAATGTACATCATTGTAAGTGTGTGAGTTCGTGGTCTAGTGGTTAAGACCGATGGCTACAGTGCTGAATGTCCCGAGTTCGATTCTCACTCGGGGTGCTAAAAATATCAGCACATCAGAAGGGTAATTTTCACCCTCTCACACACATCTCTGGTACCCAGACCGGAGTTTAAACTAGAATGGGTACTTTGGGGGCCTCGGTTGGTCAAAGTTGTCCCTTACTTTGACCTGGAGATCAATCTTCTGATATCTCTCTGGTTTGTCTGCTTCCACCGAGTGGCCCGGTGGTTCTCTCCGAGTACTTCGGCTTCCTCCACCATAATAACAGACTGCCCGGTGTCCTAGCACTCCCTTTGTGTTGGGTGGGGATTGATTGTCCTTGTAAAAATAATTGTCGTATAAACATACGTTAGTGACACATCTCCATTAATCCCGTAAGGGAGTGTACATGGATGCCACTGTACCCTCGCAGTTTTCGAGGGGTTCTTCGGATATCGGAGGCATTTACCAGTACATACATACATCCAGCATACAACGTGTTTTAGACGTTGGCTGAAGGTCAGGACTATTAATGTTGGGTCATTAACATATGCTGTGATAATGTCATGATAACATAATAAAAATAATGTTATGCACTGACAAATATATAACTTTAAGGGTTGACGTTGGCTGAATGTAATAGTTATTACTTTAATTACCAATGTTTTAGATACAATGTTGTAACGTTCTTTACATATTACGTTCTGTGGCATTGTCATGATAGAAATTCTGTTTTATAATTATTGTATTTGTTCTGATTATTATTTTTTTTTCCCGCCACATTTTGTTCTTGCGATAACTGTTTGTTTCGCAATATGTCGCTTAGATATTTCTTATATTGTATCGTATAGTTTATGCACCATTAAATTTCACCCTGCTAAGCCGAACCATTTTCTTTGTAAGAGTTATCTCCCTATTTACTGTTTATCATCAGAGTGCATATCCTTTGTAACGAAAAAAGATATCGACAAAATTCTTTGAACAAATTGTTCGTTACATCCTCAGGAATTTTTTGCTAATTTGGAAGCGATTCTTAGGAGTTATCTACCTTTACAAAATAAATTTGTCGGTATGTGTTTTCAACTCACCAACTATTAACCATATAACCTTGTAATGTTTTTTTTAAGGCCCCTAGGTCTTAACTTAGAAAATGAGGTCAAGGTCAAAGGTCACGGTCAAGTTCTAAATTTTGATTTTGCCTTGTTTTGAGATTTTATCCAACAGTTTTAAAGATATACATTAAACAAGAGTGCACAGGCTGAAATGTCTTGCCTTCTATACTAATCATTGATATTATGTTGATAGTCCTAAGTATAAAGCTAAGCTTTATAACAACTGTCACATAAACTTAACATTAACCAAGATAACTAAACAAAGACCAATGAACCTTGAAAATGAGGTCAAGGTAAGATGAACTATGCCAGGCAGACATGTACAGCTAACAATGCTTCTATACAACATATATAGTTGACCTATTACTTATAGTTTAAGAAAAATAGACCAAAACACAAAAAATTAACACTGTGCAATAAACCGTGAAAATGAGGTCACGGTCAAATAAAACCTGCGCAACTGACATAAAGATCATAAAATATTTCCATACACCAAATATAGTTGACTTATGGCATATAGTATTAGATAAAAAGACCAAAACTCAAAAACTTAACTTTGACCACTGAACCATGAAAATGAGGTCAAGGTCACATGACATCTGCCCGCTAGACATGTACACTTTACAATCATTCCATACAACAAATATAGTAGACCTATTGCATATAGTATGAAAAAAACAGACCAAAACACAAAAATTTAACTATAACCACTGAACCATGAAAATGAGGTCAAGGTTAGATGACACCTGCCAGTTGGACATGTACATCTTACAGTCCTTCCATACACCGAATATACTAGCCCTATTGCTTATAGTATCTGAGATATGGACTTGACCACCAAAACTTAACCTTGTTCACTGATGCATGAAGTGAGGTCGAGGTCAAGTGAAAACTGTCTGACAGACATGAGGACCTTGCAAGGTACGCACATATCAAATATAGTTATCCTACTACCTATAATAAGAGAGAATTCAACATTAATACAAAAAATCCGAAACATTTTTTTCAAGTGGTCACTGAACCATGAAAATGAGGTCAAGGATATTGGACATGTGACTGACGGAAACTTCGTAGCATGAGGCATCTATATACAAAGTATGAAGCATCCAAGTCTTCTACCTTCTAAAATATAAAGCTTTTAAGAGGTAAGCTAAAGGCGCCGCCGCCGCCGGATCACTTTCCCTATGTCGAGCTTTCTGCAACAAAAGTTGCAGGCTCGACAAAAACAAGCGCAAAATGTTTGCTTTATTGTAATAAAGATATGTTACATTTGATCTAATACAATTAAAGTGCATCTTATAGGAGATAGTGCCCCTGAAATGTCTCAATATATAGTTATTTGATATAAACTTCAACTAAGTTCATTATAAAGCCATATGACTTTGTACAAAAGGTTAGGTGACATATGACCTTGAAAAATGACAACCGGAAGTGACCTTGAGAAAACTGGAAGTAGCTTTTTTTGCACTTTTTTCATATCAAAGTACTCAGAATCCATACATTTTGTAATTTAAATACATTTATCAATCACTAAAGACTAGAAGTGACTTTCTGTAAACCGGAAGTGGTCAATTACATCCCGGTTTACAGGCAAAAGTATATCATGTATATAGAAACTATATATTTTTGGAATCAGTGTGAAAAAAGCTATCATATGAGACCAAAAGTAACATTAACTTAACCGGAAGTAGCATATTATCTACTTTAGTTCACTTTCAAATATATCAAAACCATTATTTATCGCATCAGTCTGAAGAAAGTAGCTTCTTTACAAAATTTCTTTGATGTGGAAAGGCCTTCAATTGTTCTCTGAACAATTGGTTTTTTAATTTTATTAATGTTGGTTAACAAATAGTTTTACATAAGTTAAGTGTCACTTGTTCTTGAACTTATGTTAGGCAATCAAAGTTCTCTGGTTTTATCCACGCAGTTCCAGTGTATAGTATATAAGTTATAGATATTTCATATCTTTTGGATAGTTTTGTGGTGTTTCATAAATTATACCATAGCTTTTGTTGAAATTCCCGGCAATAACCTCACGAGACATGTACACCACAAAACTATCCAAAATATATGAAATATCTGTTTTAACCTATCGCATATATTGCTGTTTAAAAATGTGTATTTCATATATTTTTGTTAGTTTACTTTAAAAATACTTTAATACGAATCAGTCAAATTACCCTTTTTGGACCTTACACATTAAGCTCCGCCTACTTTCTGAAATAAGCAAGGGCTTCTGAAACAGCGGGAACATCAGTTGGACAAGATTTTTCGACAGCGATGGATGCACATCTACATTGGTGACGGGTAACGTTACAGACAAAAGAAATTGGATGTTTTGCATATGGCTGCAAGAGATATTTTAAAAGTTTTCCGGAACCCCAGATTAAAAGTTGAACTGCAAAGGGTTAGTGTATTTTTTTATTTTATCAAAATTTTAAATGTTCGAAACGATAATTTTTTACTTTTGACTAATTTTATAATTCCGTGGAAATTTGAATCTCAAGAATCTTTTAGTGAGTTTGGATGAATAATTCCATGTTTTAATTTGTACCAGAAGCCCAAGTCGACGCATTAATTAACAGGGTATTCAAAATGTCCACGATTAAAATTGCATGCGATGTTTATTCTATTGTTTTATATATTCAGCTTCATTTAAAGGAACCTATCTATTTTAATTCTCAAACATAATTGTTATTACTTAAGCAACATCGTTAACAGTTTAGATTTATATCAAATCGGATGAGAATCCAGGATTTTTGAAGGGGGAGGGGTCTAGCAAGTCAACATTTAAGGTAAAACTATATTTAAAAAAAGGACTACGCATCTACCACACATGAAGCTCTTTGAAAAGGGCGTGCCTTCCGCTCCCTCCTCCCCAAAAAAATGTGCCTCAGCAATTTTAAACTCTTTTACCAAATATATTCATATGGCTGTACAATGGAGGCTATGTGACTACAATCGAAGTAGACATCAGATTCTGAATCACCGAAAATCAACTTATATTTTCATGTATAATTTGATAATTAAATTTTAACACATTTATACCTTTTTTTTAAATTTGTTCTTGACAATTTTTTGTTCATTTAAAAATATAGGGACAACGGAGTTGGTGTACGTGGGTTCGATTCCCACCCTAGGCATTCATTTATATCGGCTGGTGCAAAGCGGGCAGTTTAGCTTAGTGGCCCCACATTGACTCTGTTGTTCATATGTCAATTTAAAAATTCAGGCGGCCTTTTTTAGGTCTCGCCATCTTTGTTTTTCTTTTCGAAAATCGTACACAACAATCCATGGTATAATTGTGAAAATTATACCATAGATAGCTATGGTATAATTTGCGGTTATTGAGATTTATACTCTTGTTGCATTCCCATAGGTTACATTGTACAGCTATAGGTTAACACATAGTTTAACAGTCATATTTGAAAATCTTAAAAAATCTGTTATTTCAGTTTTGGAAGGAAAAAAGTTGCTTATGTTAAAAGTGTGAATAATCTAGAAAGAATCATTTCCTGCCAATCTTTCAATGCTTATATCTCAAAAACAAGGAAACAGACCCTTACATTTTTTTCTATTATTTTAGTTCCATTAATAATATACAATCAATTTATTACAATCTTTTTCAAAGCTTGTTATTGTGAAACAAAATAGAAAACTCCCTTACTATTACCATGATTACAATTAAAAGACTAAACAGTATGTTTATGCGTCACATTTGAAAAAGAAGTCATAAATTAAAAGACAAAATTCAGTGTAATTACAGTATTAAATATAATTCTCATATCTCCTTCTTACACCACAGATTGGAAAATTCTTAACATAGTTAAAGAATTCTTACCTGGACAATTCGGCTCACACTGTTCTTTCTCCTGGAGAAATAATATATATAAATAATGAAAAAACACAATTTTAATACGTGTGTATGCAAAATAAATTTCTTGGTAGAGACGTCTGAATGCAGCACAAACAACATTTTTTTAAAGGCAAAAAAAAAGCGAAAATGTATATTTATAAACAAAACCGCATTTGACCAGCAGGTCGTACAACGGATATTCTTAAACCCTGCTGACTGTCAATGGCGATTGTCAAATACACGGACCACCAGATGTTGGATCTTAACTAATAATTTAATACTAAAAGGCAGAAAACAATAAACTTGCAGAAAAGATGGTATACCGCAACCAAAAGGAGCAAAAGTACACTATATCCTAATATCATCAATTAATGTCTCGTCAGTGATGTTAGAAAACGACACGGTATTTGGAAGGCCATATTATCTACCTCAATGTAGGATGGACTCTTAAATTTTGAAGATTTGAAATAGGATAATTGGATTATATAAACATTTTCCTAAATACCACAAAAGTAGATGAGTCTAATTTAGTAAAACGCATTTGACTAGCATATCGAACAGCGGATGTGCATAAACCTCTGCTGACAGCTTTTGGCAATCATGCCAAATAAAAGGATCATTAGATGTAACAAAATGGATCTTGATTATTAATTTAATACCAAACAGAAAACAATAAACTTATGGAATAGATGTTATACCGCAATGAAAAGGTGCAAAAAAATGAGTACACCACATCGGGATTTGGACAATTACTATCGTTTTTAGAAGGCCATACAATTTACCCTAGTTTAGTACTCAATTTAGACTATTTAATTTTGAAGAGTCGACATAGGATGAACATTTCATTTAAACCAGAAGGCAAATATAATGCAAGCCCAAACGAAAAAATTAAAAAAACGCATTTTTATACGTATGAATGCAAAACACATGTATTTGTAGAGGGATCTGAATTAAACAGACAAGAAAGCCGTGGTGAAGTGGTTAGTGCATCGGACTACTAACACAAAGGTTTGCGGTTCGATTCCTGTTTGGAGTGAAAATTTCAGGAACTCAATTTTCGGTTCTTCCTTGACACCATCTGTGAGTATGGTCTTGAGGACACGATGATAGTCCGTCGGAAGGGGATGATAAATGGCTGACCCGTGTTAAGAGAGAGCCATATCTCTTGCACGTTAAAGACGCCCGTGTAGATTTCGAAAAAGAGTAGGCTAATGCCACTATAAGGCAGCACTCGCACCCGCAAAGTGGAAAGGGAGTAATTTAAGTTGCAAAACTTGTTTCCCAATCCACTATAAATAAATATGTTTAAACTAAGCAGACAACTTTTCCCTTATAAACAAAACACACTTGACTAGCAGATCGAACAACGAATGTTCTTATACCCTCCTGACTGCCAAAAAAATTGATCAACAGATGCCATTCTGTTTTTAAATCATGTAAACGATACAAAAGAAAAACACACACTTAATCTGTTACCCATGAAATTTTATTCAGATTGAGTAAATGATAAACATAACAGAAATGTATTGTCCGTAACTCTCATAACTTACTGAGTTCATAATTCTATTTACTTATTTAGAAAAGGGGTATACTTTTTGATAGAATGCTAAAGTTAAATTGTATTCCTGGGATTTTGTTAATAAATTGCATTGGAATTATAATTATGCAAATAGACTTTGAATAGTTAATTTAACACATAAATTACTAGAGGTTAATTTTACAAGTAGTGTCATTTACCAGCACCTACCCAATACAAAATAGAAAATAAAACACTTCTCATTGTTTGTTTTCATTAACCAAATGAGTTTTGCAAAGTTCAAGCATTACCTATTTAAGATTTCAATTTATTTTTTCGTATTTACCTTTTTTTTTTTAAATCTAACATCATCTGTCCTAAGATTTCAATCTTGGTGTTATTTTTTCTTTGAATTTATCAGTGATTTTCTTAATGACCATATACAATGTATCTAATATATACCTTTTCTTGGTTCCAAATAGTGGAGTTTCCTGCTCTATGGGTTATGTTATGTGTGTCACAAACCCATTCATTTGACTGTAAAGCTTCCTCTTCATCAATGAAGCATTTCATCTCAGAACATGAATATTCAAGATGGAACGGTAATTGTTGACAGCGTTTTACATGGATTGTGGACTGATAGAAATCCGAAATTCTCTCCAGTGTTGTAACCAAACATTCCTTAACTACAGTAGCTATATCTCGTACTATAAGTCCAGCCGAGGTTTTATGGACTATATACAGAAGAATCTTGTTGCCTTCAACACAAACTACAATATCATGTGACTTGTCAAATGAGACTACAACAAATCCTGAAAAGAGGAGCTTTCTACCTTCATATTGCTTCAGAGTCCACATGCTCAAACAGGCACTAATCAGACGATTAGGCAAAGCTGGTGGTATGACAGTCCCTTTAAAAACAAATGCTAAGCATATAGCTCTCACTGGTGTACACTCTTTGTCCATAAAGCTGGTGGTATTTCGTTGTGTGACCATACATGGAACAAAGAACATCTCTACTGGTAACCGACTTCCCGAAGCTGTATCATACCTCCGTTGCTCTGCCAAAATATCTAAATGAATGAGTATGTTGAATATAAACTCTTTGTATGGTAAAACTGCACGGAAGTCCTTCTGTTTCCATATCTGATACAAGTCTTCTCGATGTATGATCCCACTTTCTGACATTCTCCTGAAAGTTTCCTGTATTCTTCTTTTCTTTGGCCAAAATCCTTCATCTAAAAATAAACAAAATTGTTTTTATTTTTTTTATTTTCCCTCATTGATAATTTTTTTATTTTGAACAAATTCCTATAGGACAACAATCTGCTGTGTAACATCAAATTAAACAAAAAGAATGATACCCACACAATATGATGCATAAGGTTTTGTGGTCAAGCTATTAAATTAAATGGTAAAAGTCCCTTTAATTACTCCTGTAAAACTAGTCAAATATAAAAACTGATGATAAAGCAGGGTGGAAAGAATATGACAGCAACTAATCTTACTATGTAAAAGTCCCTTTGCTCCTGTGAAACTAGAGGCTCCAAGAGCCTGTGTCGCTCACCTGTTACTGTATTTACTGATGTCGGCCATCTTGGTTGGTAGGCAGGGCGATTAGACACTTTTTTAAAATAGATACCCTAGTAATGATTGTGGCCAAGTTTGGTTAAATTTGGCCCATAGTTTTAAAAAAGAAGATTTTTGTATAATTTACAAAAATAATGAAAAGTTCAATATTGATTATAAAGGACAATAACTCCTTAAGGGTTTCTCTAACAATTTTGGTCATGTTGACTTATTTGTAGGTCTTATTTTGCAGAACATTATTGCTGTTTACAGTTTATCTCTATCTATAATAGTAATCCAGATAATAACCAGACTGCAAAATTTCCTTAAAATCACCAATTCAGGGGGCAGCAACCCAACAACAGGTTGTCGGATTCGTCTGAAAATTTCAGGGCAGATAGATCTAAATGCATTGGTTTTGAAGATATAAACCAAAATATACATTTTACCCCTGTGTTCTATTTTTAGCCATGGCGACCATCTTGGTTTGATGGCCAGGTCATCGGACACATTTTTTAAACTAAATACCCCAAGGATGATTGTTGCCAATTTTGGTTAAATTTAACCCAGTAGTTTCAGAGGAGAAGATTTTTGTAAAAGTTTAAGGACGCCAGACGCCAAGTGATGAGAAAAGCTCACTTGACCTTTCAGGTCAGGTGAGCTAAAAATGGTCCAATAAAAGTGATAATAGAACAGGATGGAGAGAATATGACGACAGCTAATCCTAACAAGTCAAATAAACTCATTTAAATACCAGAACTAAATTTAGTATATATGCCAGACGGGTGTTTTGTCTACAAAAGACTCATCAGTGACGCTCGAATCCAAAAAAGTAAAAAAGGCCAAATAAAGTACGAAGTTGTAGAGCATTGAGAACAAAAATTCCTAAAAGTTTTGCCAAATACAGCTAAGGTGATTTATGCCTGAGGTAGAAAAGCCTAAGTAATTCCAAAAATTCAAAAATTTGTTAACAGTAAATTTATAAATATAACCATATCAATGACAATTCATGTCAGCACAAAAAGTGCTGACTATGGGGGTTGTGATAACAAATCATTATGGCAAACAGTCTCTGAATACTGATGTGTTTCGAATGGACAGATACACTCACTGATGAGTCAATTGTCATTTACATAGCTGTGCAACGTCGGAGGATCATAAAGAATGCAAAAGGACATTAAAGAAAGAATAATAAACAGCATGAAGACAAAATAAAAGCCATACATCAGTTCTGCTCAATGGCCTCATTATGTACAACAATGACATCTGCATGAAATAAGTCAGTAACTCTTAGTTTTCAATTGATTAATAGTTTAAACATATTTTATTTGCAAAAGTAGCAAAAGGGATTGGACACAAGTTATAACAACATTAGAGACGTAATTGATTAATACCTGTCACAAAGGATCTCATGACCTCCACCATGAGTAGCGGGTTAATTATCACATAATTTTGGAGCTGAATAGTATTAAAGTAGATAAGCTTCCCAAGAGAATGTTGGAAGTGTAGGAAGTCATGAAGTTGTACTGAATCCAGGACGGACACCTTGCTGATTGAATTCAATTCTTTAAGTTCTACCAATGACAGGATTTGTTTTCCTGCAGCTACCAATTCAGCAATCTCCAGTTCAAGGGGGACCCAAGCGTTTGGCATCCTCTCCCCCCAACATGGATGATCGAAAGTAAGCTCTGTGATGGCTTTCTTCAGGGATTCAATTTCTTGATCATTTTTATCAGTTGCATTGACAAATATTTTTTTGTCAAGGACAAGATGATTTCTTCCCTCGTGATCTTTAAATAGTTCCTCTACTTCGCTGTACAATAGTGCACGTCTGGTTTCCACATCTTCCTGTCAAAAATTATCATCTTTAAGTACACATGTGAAGGCTGAATAGGATGCTTTGCAAATGATTGACGTCATACTTGTAGAGGAATATGATATAATTATTATTCAAAGAACTGGTTTAAGTGATTACAAAAGACTGTTGTACAATTATTTTTTGTTTTGTTTTTATGGATATTTGTCATTGACAGCTACAGAACTACACTGCATGGTAACATCTTCTTTTGTTACTTTGTTTCTAAATACATGTACATAAAATAATGTATATGTTACTGTAAATAGTTGAAATTAGGAATTACATGTTATTACTAAAATTGCACTTAGTTAATACAAGTAATTCCTTAAACTGCCTAGCTATTACCAATAATTACTAATATTTAAATGATTTTTGTCATCTATTTACTAACAGCTGTCAATCAATGTTGTAATATGGTCAGCCGATCAAAATAAACTCATCATAGATACCACATGTACCCGGATTAAATTTAGTATATAAGCCAGAGGCACGTTTCTTCTACAAGACTCATCAGTGACGCTCGAATCCCAAAAAGTTAAAAATGCCAAATAAAGTACGAAGTTGAAGAGCATTGAGGACCAAAATTCCTAAAAGTTTGCCAAATACACCTGAGGTAATCTATGCCTGAAGTAGAAAAGCCTTAGTATTTCAAAAAATTCAAACATTTGTAACAGTAAATTTATAAATATAACCATATCAATGACAATTCATGTCAGCACAAAAAGTGCTGACTTATGACTGGGCTTGTGATACCCTCAGTCAGCTGACCAAAATTCAGTTAATAATCCTTAAATATACCTTTTTGTTAAAGGGGCATTTGCTCTTTAATACAAAAAGTTAGATATGATTTTTTTTTGTTGAATGAGATTTTAGTTCGCTTTTTTGGTACTTTAAAAAAACATGGCTGATGAGTTATTCACTTGCAAGTGAAAAATTCGACCCCATTGAATACTAGTTATGTTTTTTGAAAATGCACGACTAAAAAAATAGATATCTAAACATGAGTTATTGAAATTGTTTAATTAACAAGGTGACAGAGTCTAAATGCCAAGGGAAAAGCTAAACCCTATCTATAATACTAAGATTACGAGGTCCAATTTGTCAGCCGTCATCACGTAAAAACGACGAATCACAGAATTCAACTTTATATATAACTAATATAGTACAAAGGTGTAGATTAAAAATTACACCACTCCAGGCCCTTTTGTTTTCCACGTAATTAATATTGCCAATAATTAAGAAGTTCCGGGTCGAGTCCGCTACCGATACCAATAGTATATTCACCTGTTACCTATTACCTTATCTGTATGTTCCGCATCTGACAGGCGCACCACCAAACGTTGTATTCAGGATTAATATGCTATATACACGGGTCATAACCACAGGGTTGACACTACTAAATTGTCAAATTGTTACCTATTGTAGTATTTTAATCAGTAAGACTTTCTAAGATAACAATACGAATACTAAAAATCTGGACTAAAAATAAGGCGTAAGTAAGTTTTCAATTTGTTAGTGGGCATGACGTAAAACAGTGAAGCAAAGAATTCAACTTTATTTATAACTTATATAGGACAATGCTGTTGATTAAACTAGAGGCTCTCAAGAGCCTGTGTCGCTCACCTTGGTCTATGTGCATATTACCAATGGACACAGATAAATTCATGACAAAATGGTGTTTTTGTGATGGTGATGTGTTTGTAGATCTTTCTTTACTGAACATTCTTGTTGCTATAAATATTGCTCTCTATAAAGAACTTGGCCCAGTAATTACAGTGGAAAATATTTCCTAAAAACATGTTGTTAACAATTGACTATAAAGGGCAATAACTCCTTAAGGGGTCAATTGAAAATTTTGGTCATGTTGACTTATTTGTAGATCTTATTTTGCTGAACATTATTGCTGTTTACAGTTTATCTCTATCTATAATAATATTCAAGATAATAACCAAAATCTGCAAAATTTCCTTAAACTTACTAATTCGGGGTCAGCAACCCAACAACAGGTTGTCTGATTTGTCTGAAAATTTCAGGGCAGATAGATCTTGACCTGATAAACAATTTTACTCAATCAGATTGATTTGCTCTAAATGCTTTGGTGTCAGAGATATAAGCCAAAATCTACATTTCCCCTCTATGTTCTATTATTAGCCATGGCAGCCATCTTGGTTGGTCGGACGGGTCACGCCACACAATTTTTAAACTAAATACCCCAATAATGATTGTGGCCAAGTTTGGTTAAATTTGGCCCAGGAGTTTCAGAGGAGAAGATTTTTGTAAAAGATTACAAAAATTTACGAAAAATTGGTCAAAATGGACTATAAAGGGCAATAACTCCTAAAGGGGTCAACTGATAATTTTGGTCATTTGACTTATTTATAGATCTTACTTTGCTGAACATTATTGCTGTTTACAGTTTATCTCTTTCTATAATAATATTCAAGATAATAACCAAAATCTGCAAAATTTCCTTCAAATTACTTATTTCGGGGCAGCTACCCAATAACTGGTTGTCCTATTCATTTGAAAGTTTCAGAGCTGATAGATTTTCACTTGATAAACAATTTTATCCCATGTCAGATTTGCTCTAAATGCTTTGGTTTCAGAGTTATAAGCCAAAATCTACATTTCACCCCTATGTTCTATTTTTAGCCATGGCGGCCATCTTGGTTGGTTGGCCGGGTCACGCCACACATTTTTTAAACTAGATACCATAAAGATGATTGTGGCCAAGTTTGGATTAATTTGGCCATGTAGTTTCAGAGGAGAAGATTTTTGTAATAGATTACTAAGATTTACGAAAAATGGTTAAAAATTTACTATAAAGGGCAATAACTCCTAAAGGGGTCAACTGACCATTTCGGTCATGTTGACTTATTTGTAAATCTTACTTTGCTGAACATTATTGCTGTTTACAGTTTATCTTTATCTATATCAATATTCAAGAAAATAACCAAAAACAGCAAAATTTCCTTAAAATTACATATTCAGGGGCAGCAACCCAACAACGGGTTGTCTGATTCATCTGAAAATTTCAGGGCAGATATATCTTGACCTGAAAACCAGGACGAACGGAGCCACAGACCAGAAAATAATGACCCTCTACTATCGTAGGTGGGGCATAAAAATATAATTTTAATTATGGCGAATGTCCGCTTCATCACAAAGTTCTGACAAAAAAAGTTGTAGTTAAACCTATTTTGTAAAAGGAATTTAATCATCTCATATGTAAAATTATTCTAAATGATATGCAAAGTATGTCAAATGGAAATTTTAATTTTATTATGAATTATCAAGATCATTTAACCAAATTTGGCATAATCAAATGTCTTTCACCAAAAAGAACAGCAGAATTTGCCTCAAAACTTCTTACAAATGTATTTCTCATATTTAAATTTATATCATTGGCATGCATGTTGCAAAGATTTTGAGTGAGTTTCAAAACTTATATAACAATCATTTTCCTGTTTCAATTCACAAGCAGAACTAAAGAGCATGCAGTGTTGAAGGAGCTTTGATTCCCTAACCCTTAACTGATCCCAACAATTCCTACCCTGTTACTTCCTTATTTTATATCTTAAGTTAGTAAATAGCTGTAAAAATTACTAAAAAAATCATTGAATACCTGTAATCACTGAAACAAACAGTAAATACATGTAATTCCTAAATTGAGTAGTAATTTCAGGTATTTACTGAATTGTTTAGTAATTACTTGTAATTCCCTATTTCACCTTTTTACTGTAACATATATATAGATTATAGTTATCATGTATTTCTTGAGCTTATATCCTCCACTAAGTCTAAACCATGGAAAATATGAAGATTGAGACAAAATCATCAATTTAGGTACCAGAATTATTATTTGTTACGCCAAACACGTGATTCGTCTCCATAAGACTCACCAGTGACGCTCCGATCAAACTAGTTATAAAGCAAAGGAGTACAAAGTTGAAGAGAATTGGGATCGATCAAAAATTCCAAAAAGTTGTGCCAAATATGGCTATGCCTTGGATAAGAAAAATCCATAGTATTTCGAATAAGTTATAGTTTTGCAAACAGTAAGATAATAAAAATTTCCATATAATTGATATTCAGGTCAACACCAAAGTGCTGACTACTTTATAGCTGGTGGTTCCATCTTGGACAAAAATAGGAATTACATTTTCATTGTCAAATGATTAAAACTAGAGGCTCTAAAGAGCCTGTGTCGCTCACCTTGGTCTATGTTAATATTAAACATTGTACACAAATGAATTCATGACAAAATTGTGTTTTGGTGATGGTGATGTGTTTGAAGATCTTACTTTACTAAACATTTTTGCTGCTTACAATTATCTCTATCTATAACAGTAGTTTCTGTGGAAAAGAAGGGCAATAACTCCTCAGGGGGTCAATTGACTATTTTGGTCATGTTGACTCATTTTTAGTTCTTACTTTACTGTACATTATTGCTGTTTACAGTTTATCTCTATCTATAATAATATTCAAGATAATAACAAAAAAACAGCAAAATTTCCTCAAAATTACCAATTTAGGGGCAGCAACCTAACAACCGATGATCCAATTCATCTGAAAATTCCTGGGCAGAAAGATCTTGACCTGATCAACAATTTCAACTCTGTCAGATTTGCTCTTAATGCTTTGTTTTTTGGGTTATAAGCCAAAAACTGCATTTTACTCCCATGTTCTATTTTTAGCCATGGCCGCCATCTTGGTTGGTTGGCCAAGTTACCGGACACAATTTTTATACTAGATACCCCAAAGATGATTGTGGCCAAGTTTCAATTAATTTGGCCCAGTAGTTTCAGAGGAGAAGATTTTTTCTAAAAGATAACTAAGATTTACGTAAAATGGTTAAAAATTGACTATAAAGGGCAATAACTCCTACAGTGGTCAACTGACTATTTTGGTCATGTTGACTTATTTGTAGATCTTATTTTGCTGAACATTATTGCTGTTTACAGTTTTTCTCTATCTATAATAATATTCAAGATAATAACCAAAAACAGCAAAATTTCCTTAAAATTACTGATTCAGGGGCAGCAACCTAACAACGGAATGTCAGATTCATCTGAAAATTTCAAGGCAGATAGATCTTAACCTGATAAACAATTTTACCCCATGTCAGATTTGCTCTAAATGGTTTGGTTTTTGAGTTATTAGCCAAAAACTGCATTTTACCCCCTATGTTCTATTTTTAGCCATGGCGGCCATCTTGGTTGGTTGGCAAGGTCACCGGACACAATTTTCAAACTAGATACCTCAATGATGATTGTGGCCAAGTTTGGTTAAATTTGGCCCAGTAGTTTCAGAGGAGAAGATTTTTGTAAAAGTTAACGCCGGACGCAGGACGACGACGACGGACGACGACAGACGACGGACGCCAAGTGATGAGAAAAGCTCACTTGGCCCTTCGGGCCAGGTGAGCTAACTAGAGGCTCTAAAGAGCCTGTGTCTCTCACCTTGGTCTATGTGCATATTAAACAAAGGACACAAATGGATTCATGACAAAATTGTATTTTGGTGATGGTGATGTGTTTGAAGTTCTTACTTTACTGAACGATTTTGCTTCTTACAATTATATCTATAATGAACTTTGCCCATTAGTAACAGAGAACTATATTTGGTAAAAATTTACATATATTTACCAAATTAATGAAAATTGTTAAAAATTCACTATAAAGGGCAATAACTCCTTAAGGGGTCAATTGACCATTTAGGTCATGTTGACTTATTTGTAGATCTTACTTTGCTGAACATTATTGCTGTTTACAGTTTATCGCTATCTATAATAGTATTCAAGATAACCAAAAACGGCAAAATTTCTTTAAAAATTACCAATTGGAGGGCAGCAACCCAACAACCAGTTGTCCAATTCATCTGAAAAATTCAGGGCAGATAGATACTGACTTGATTAACAATTTAACTTCTTGTCAGATTTGCTCTAGATGCTTTGAATTCATAGTTATAAGCCAAAAACTGCATTTTACCCCTATGTTCTATTTTTAGCCGTGGCGGCCATCTTGGTTGAATGGCCAGGTCATCGGACACATTTTTCAAACTAGATACCCCAAAGATGATTGTGGCCTAGTAGTTTCAGTGGAGATTTTGTAAAAGATTACTTAGATTTATGAAAAATGGTTAAAGATTGACTATAAAGGGCAATAACTCCTAAAGGGGTCAACTGACCATTTTGGTCATGTTGACTTATTTGTAGATCTTACTTTGCTGAACATTATTGCTGTTTACAATTTATCTCTATCTATAATAATATTCAAGATAATAACCAAAAACAGCAAAATTTCCTCAAAATTACCCATTCAGGGGCAGCAACCCAACAACCGATTGACCGATTCATCTGAAAATTTCAGGGCAGATAGATCTTGACCTGATAAACATTTTTATCCCATGTCAGATTTCCTAAAAATGCTTTGGTTTTTGAGTTATAAGCCAAAAACTGCATTTTACCCCTATGTTCTATTTTTAGCGGTGGCAGCCATCTTGGTTGGTTGACCAGGTCACGCCACACATTTTTTAAACTAGATACCCCAAAGATGATTGTGGCCAAGTTTGGATTAATTTGGCCCAGTAGTTTCAGAGGAGAAGATTTTTGTAAAAGATTAATTTAATTTATGAAAAATGGTTAAAATTGACTATAAAGGGCAATAACTCCTAAACAGGTCAACTGATCATTTTGGTCATGTTGACTTATTTGTAGATCTTACTTTGCTGAACATTATTGCTGTTTACAGTTTATCTCTATCTATAATAATATTCAAGATGATAACCAAAAACAGCAAAATTTCCTCAAAATTACCAATTCAGGGGCAGCAACCCAACAACCGATTGACCGATTCATCTGAAAATTTCAGGGCAGATAGATCTTGACCTGATAAACATTTTAATCCCGTCAGATTTCCTCAAAATGCTTTGGTTTTTGAGTTATAAGCCAAAAACTGCATTTTACCCCTTTGTTCTATTTTTAGCCGTGGCGGCCATCTTGGTTGGTTGACCAGGTCACGCCACACATTTTTTAAACTAGATACGCCAATGAGGATTGTGGCCAAGTTTGGTTTGATTTGGCCCAGTAGTTTCAGAGGAGAAGATTTTTGTAAAAGATTACTTTAATTAACGAAAAATGGTTAAAATTGACTATAAAGGGCAATAACTCCTAAACGGGTCAACTGACCATTTTGGTCATGTTGACTTATTTGTAGATCTTACTTTGCTGAACATTATTGCTGTTTACAGTTTATCTCTATCTATAATAATATTCAAGATAATAACCAAAAACAGCAAAATTTCCTCAAAATTACCAATTCAGGGGCAGCAACCCAACAACCGATTGACCGATTCATCTGAAAATTTCAGGGCAGATAGATCTTGACCTGATGAACATTTTTACCCCATGTCAGATTTGCTCTAAATGCTTTGGTTTTTGAGTTATAAGCCAAAAACTGCATTTTACCCCTATGTTCTATTTTTAGCCGTGGCGGCCATCTTGGTTGGTTGACCGGGTCACGTCACACATTTTTTAAACTAGATACCCCAATGATGATTGTGGCCAAGTTTGGTTTGATTTGGCCCAGTAGTTTCAGAGGAGAACATTTTTGTAAAAGTTAACGACGACGGACGACGACGACGACGGACGACGGACGACGACGGACGACGGACGACGACGGACGACGGACGCCAAGTGATGAGAAAAGCTCACTTAGCCCTTCGGGCCAGGTGAGCTAAAAAGTATTAAGACACATCATCAACTGTTCAAGTCAACAAAATTATCAAGGATTAATACACAAACACACCAGTGTGGTATGAAATTTCTTCATGTGGATATTAAATCAACATATATGTTTAGCAAATCACATTTGTCCTCTTCATCTTATTTTTGACCATTGGAATAGAGTTATTTTTAATCACAATATTTGCAATATCAGTACAGTCAGCATTACCATTTTTCTTTTTGTATGTTATTTTCTGGAGTCAAACTAGTTTGTAAAGGAATGTATGCTTTTACAAAATATATGACCCTGTGTTTTTAAAAGCCATTATGTTTAAACATATAACACATGTATAAAGTACCTGTAAAATAGACAATGGTTTATCTATGAACCTGATGATGCATCACCAAGTATAACATGTTCCCATGAAGCTTGGTTCTACATGTTGCTACTATGAGAACACTCTGGTACTGTGTCCTTCTTAGTGAATACAATCAAGATCTAAGGAAAAACCTCAATAAATGACCTACATATATCTTTTTCACTTACCACTGGTATCTTGTCCTTATGGGTGGCAACAAACAAGATCCTAGGTATGCCAGCATACACCACCTTACAATAGGTCAGTATTGAGTTCACCCAGTGTAGTAAGAAGACTAAAAGCATAATAAAACTAAAATGCAATATAATCAGATGTGTAATTTGTCTCAAATATATTTTAATTTTATCACTTTCATAAAAAAGGAAGGCAATTAAAAACCAGAAGCTTAGAAATAGAGTAAAACATCACGTTGTAAGAAAATGGCAACACGTAGAACAACAGATTTTTCTTTTATAATTTTACTAATTAAGCTTAATTGTATAAATTGTACCATTTGACCAAGGAAAGGCAATACAAAAAAATACAAAATTAAAAAAATCTAACAACTGTCAACAAAACACTATAGGGAACTCGAAAGATTGAGAACCCCTCAAAACCTGGGTGCATACTAGCATGCCCCTAACCAGTTACCAGTTACTGATATTGGCAACAATCGTTAAACTTTTAACAAGACAAGTGAACATTTGTTGTTATGTTGCATTTGAAGATGTGCCTTCATGTCTATATAAAAAAGGAGATGTGGTATGATTGCCAATGAGACAACTATCCACAAGAGACCAAAATGACACAGACATTAACAACTATATGTCACTGTACGGCCTTCAACAATCTAAAACAAGTAAACAAGAAAACTAACGGTCTTATTTATATAAAAAAATGAACGAAAAACAAATATACAACACATAAACAAACGACAACCACTGAATTACAGGCTCCTGACTCAGGACATGCACATACATGAACAATGTGGCGGGGTTAAACATGCTAGTGAGATCCCAACACTCCCCTAAACCATGCTAACCTGGGACAGTGGTATAACAGTACAACATAAGAACGAACTATACAAATCAGATGAAAAAGGCTTAACTCATAAGATGGACAAAAATACAAGTGGACGTGGCGGGGTACTTGTACATCCGACAACAAAAAGACACAAATTCCCTTTGAGTGCCTTTCACATTCCACGAAATTGTCGATTTCATTAACACCTGTTAGCACATTTTGATTGTCACGGAATAGAAGTTCCATCATTAATATAAGTTCCAAAAGGAAAAGATATTCTGGAATACTATTTCCACAGGAATAAATATTACAGTATATGTTCCTAACAGAATAAATGGTATAGAATATTTATTACAACAGGAATAGATATTATGACAATGTTTATAACAAAGTTTCCATTGGAACTTCTGTTAGGTGGAACAAATATATGTTGACAGATTCATCCAGTTAGCTAAAAAGGTTATGACAATTTAATTACCTGCAGGGGTTGGAGTCATGTGCTGCCCTGGAAAACACAGTACATCAGGAACTTCTTCATTCAATCTCTTACTACCATCAAAAACTACTAGAAATAAAGCTCTGTAAGTCATGAATGTCTGGTGTGTTGTATAATAGACATACTGTCCTCCAAAGTCCCAGAAGATGAGTCTGCCAACTTTCATTTTATATTTCCCACTTTTGAGGACTTTCTCCATTCTCTTTCTTATTTCTTTTTTGGTCATTTTAGTTGTCATTTTCTTTTTCATTTGCTGTTTTTTAGACTCACTAGAGGACGTTTGTTGTGATAAAGATTGGGCTGTTTGTGGCTGTGTAGAGGGTTCACTCGAGTCGTTCACAGGCCAAGATGTTGACTTGGTAGCTTGTGACTTCTGAGAAGGATTATCTTCTGCATGTGCATGTTGACTATCAACAGGTTTTGCTTGTTTACTTTCATCTTCTTCTATGGAGGTCATTAATACCTTATTGTACACAACATCCAAGGCATTATAAGTTGCTGTATGAAAAAAAAATTGATGTTATTTATTACATACAAATAGATAAACTTTGGTAAAGACTTAACAGTGACATAGTCACTCAAAGTAACTAAAAAACTTACTTTAGCATAAAATAAAGTTGATCATTGAAGCAGGGAAAAAAGTTATTTTTTTCTTATTTTGTGAAAATTAAGATGTGGTATAATTGCAAATAGTATAACTCTTCATTGCAACAAAGTCCAATTGACCAGGTTTTAATGAATTGTATATCATTGCAGTCTTCAACATTGAGTAAATTCCATACATATCTTTCATTTTGTCAGTTATACACATGATAAAAGGTCATGAAAAGACAAAAAGTTAAATAATTGACACAAAAACACACAAAAAAAGTGAAACAATTTACAGAAAAAAACAACGGCCCAATTCATACATTTCAAAAACATTTGTATGTGAAAGATAAAAATTGCTCTTTCAAAATTTTCCTTTGGAAGCCTCCATGGGGGAAATCCATCGCAAATTGTAGTTGGCAGTATGCTAATTAATGATAAAAAAAATAATGATAAGCAGATAAAACAACAATCACAGCAGACTTGGAACTGGCACATACAGAATATTTTTGGGGTAAAAGTTGACTGGCATTTAACTGAAACTTCAGACCACGTCCATTTTTTTTACAAAATATAACTTAACTACCCACACCACAATAACATATATGTCATTGTATGTAACACTTAGAAACATGTCCATCCTCCCAAATGTGTCCACATGACGTCACTGAACTGTGAAACATTTCTTAACGTAAAAAGGGTGCAAAGGTGTGTCATTTGTATGAACACCCAAATATGTCCATTTTTTAATCATCACCCAAACATACCCAATGCCCCAAACATGTCTATATCAAGCTTAATGTTTTTTCTTTACTGAAAGATTATTCGTGTCCATATTATAAATACTTCTCTTATTTGCTTATTGCTGTCTCATTAAGGTGTACTCATTTTACTATTTTATTAAAAAATAGAAATAAAAAACTTTAAGTCTTTTTTAAACCAGCAGTATAACATGGGTTTAAATGGGTCGTCCATTCAACCAGGTATTTAATATGGCCTCTACTACATAACGGATATTGAAGCAGTGTCTCACTGAAATCGTAAACAATCGGTCTGTACTCGCTACTAAAGGAGAAGGCCCAAAAGACCCTTTTTTGGCCCCAAAATATAGTGCTTTTACAAAGTTGTTTATTAACTTTTACTTATTTATTTGAAAGAAACAAGTTTTTGTTACATGAATATGGGCTGTTATTGATAATACAATGTACATGCATCAGGTACTAGCATCATTTTTTCATGCAAAAACTGTTATATCTTCACATTTATGCTAATTTTAGACGTTTTTTGTCTAAAATGGAAGTGGCCACACTTGTGTTCATTCTTAATATTTAAATATATGTTGTATTTAATGACAATAATGATACATATTATATATAAATGTTGAGAGTGAACACGAATGCGGCTACTTCCATTTAGACAAAAAATCATCTGAAAAGTGACTTTAAATGGTATGTTTGATAGAATTTTTTTTCATATTTAAGCTGGACAAATGCTTGAGTTTTAGAGTTTTTAATGACCAAGTCAGTCAAAACCTATTACAATAACCAATTGAGTGAATAAAAAATGTCAAAAATCTTTCATCTGACATGTCTGATGTACTGTAAATTTTAGGCCGAAATTAGCCATTACCAGGCCTTCTCCTTTTTTAGATTGATATCCTAACTAGTATTAATCTTGACATGCTTGAATAACCGTAAAAATTCAGGCCCAATCAAAAATTCCTGGTATAATTATAGAACCTATCTATGGTATTTATTGTTAATGTGATGTCGTTCAAATAATGCATGAAATATGTGTCACTGGATGTTTATGTATCTTGTTTGTGTGTCTTTAGCGATGCTCGAAACCTAAAATTTAAATAAAAGCCTGTAGACCAGTTTGTCTCAGAACTGTTGAAAAAGGGGATTCCAATTCTATAATTGAAAGACTGCTGTGCAATAGTCGCAGACAGGAATAATATAAAACTAGAGGCTCTCAAGAGCCTGTGTCGCTCACCTTGGTCTAGGTGCATATTAAACAATGGACACAGATAAATTCCTGACATAATTGTGTTTTGGTGATGGTGATGTGTTTGTAGATCTTACTTTACTGAACATTCTTGTTGCTACAATTATCTCTATCTATAATGAACTTGGCCCAGTAATTACAGTTGAAAATATTTTCTGAAAATTTACAAAAATTTATGAAAAATGCTAAAAATTAACTATAAAGGGCAATAACTCCTTAAGGTGTCAAATGACTATTTTGGTCATGAAACTTATTTGTAGCTCTTGTTTTGCTGAACATTATTGCTGTTTACAGTTTATCTCTATCTATAATAATATTCAAGATAATAACAAAAAACAGCAAAATTTCCTTAAAATTACCAATTCAGGGCAGTAACCTAACAACAGGTTGTCCCATCCATGTGAAAATATCAGGGCGGATAGATCTTGCTTGACCTGATAGACGATTGAACCCTGTCAGATTTTCTCTAAATGCTTCGGTTTTTGAGTTATAAGCCAAAAACTGCATTTTACCCCTATGTTCTATTTTTAGCCGTGGCAGCCATTTTGGTTGGATGGCCGGGTCACCGGACACATTTTTTTAAATGAGATACCCCAAAGATGATAGTCGAAACCTAAAATTTAAATAAAAGCCTGTAGACCAGTTTGTCTCAGAACTGTTGAAAAAGGGGATTTCAATTCTATAATTGAAAGCCCGCTGTGCAATAGTCGCAGACAGGAATGATATAAAAAAAAAAGGGATCATCGGAGTTTAATAGTACAAAATTATTCACTCAGTAAACGACTAATTCAGCTGTACTAACATTATTTGTATGTTCCCTGATGCAATTGCCGTAAACATTTTTGACCTCATTGAGGACAATAGATATAAAGGAAGCACGGTAGGAGTGCTTATGAGACAACTAACTCCATCCAAATCACAATTTATAAAAGTAAACCATTATATGTCAATTTACGGTCTTCAACACGGAGCCTTGGCTCACAACTACCACAAGCAATAAAGGGCCCCCAAAAAATACTAGTGTAAAACCATTCAAATGATAAAACTAACAGTCTAAATTATGTTAAAAAAATTAGAAATGAGAAACCTTTATATGAACCACATAAACAAAGGACAACTACTGAACATCAGATTGCTGACTTAGGACAGGTGCAAAGAATTGCAGCAAGTTTAAACGTTTTAATGGTACCATACCTTCACCTTTATCTGAAACAATAGTGTAACATCACAACATAGAAAGACACACTATAAAATATCAATTTGAATGACTTAACTGAATCAAAAGACGTATTGACCAAATGAACATACACTGAACGAATAAATTTGATCTATGATATAATGTAATACAAAGTTAATAAAAAATGGGATGAATAATTATAGTAAAATATTAGACCGCTGTGAAATGCTAAACAATTTCAGAATAACATCAGCTTTGAAAAAAAGAAAAAAAATACGACATTAGTATTATCAAAGTAAAACACAAGTAAATTAAAAATAATTTTGTAGATACGATTACTTCTTCTGTCTGTATAACCTTACGTTTAGAAACACCAAGAAATTTCTTGTAAAACAATTAAACTATTCTAAAACTTGGAAGGGCTTTCCATTGAAGCCGGTAGCCGGCGGAAATCCACCGCTTACGGTGACTTCAAGTGCCGGCTACTTCACTGCCAAAAATATAAATTCAAAAAGAAAAAAATATCTTTTTCAAATGTTTACAGGCAACCGAGAGACGTATGTTGTCGCAAAGTCGCGGTCACGATAAACAAGGATGAAAAGTCAATGTTTACCTTGGGCTAAATATAGTTCACATGAATTCAGGTCACTGATTGGTTGTCTATTTAAAGTCAGAATGCATCGTTTCTTTTCAAAGATAACAAGAGAGACGTTCCGGTGGTCATTGAACGATAACAATAGAGATGTTCCGATGGTCATTACCTCGTTGGCTTTTTTTGGCTTTTAAAACGTGAAGACAATAAGATAGGATGACAATCTTGTGTTATGGAATAATATTAGTCAAATTAAAGAAAGTGTAGTAGATCATATTGTTCAGAATCTGGAAAACAGTATCTTTTGAAGTTCATTTTTCAAAGCCCACGTGGTGTTCAGAGAATCAAGGTCAAAAACGAAAGTAGAATATTGTCGACTCGACCTCAAATAAATAACATTTCCAAATGATTTATGTATCCGACTTATTGAACAGTTTACAAAAAAAAGAGAAAATCAGAAGATATATCAATTTTCTGTCAATGCTTGAGAAATAATTGTATGATTTAAACATGCGTAACAGTCTTTAGAGAGAAAAGGGGGGGTCATTTGTTTACAAATGCACGTAGTTATGCAAAATAAATCGATCAAGATTTCTAACAAACCGGATGCATATTTAAATAAAACTCCTTTAAAAGTAAATGAATTTTAAGCATACAAGGTAATGAAAATAAAAAAACAGACATAAAAAAAAATGAAATTTCTTTGATTTTTTTTTCTTTCTTTAATTTCATACATAAAAAATGGTCATTTGAAAGATTAAAGTAGGTGCCAGGAGATTGCGAGAATGCAGGATTTTGTTCTATTTATGCCAGAGCTTCGGGGGGCCTTGAGCGGCCCCCAGACCCCCTGCCGTAAGGCACCAAGCTTACAGCTTGGTGAGCGTCCGGCTTCGCCGAACGCATGTTATAGCCGCCTATAATTTTAATTCAGCCTTCTACTTCCATTTCAATGGAAAGCCCTGCAGTCTGTCTTGGTAAATGTGGGGTGAATATCAACAATTGAAATATGAAATTGGTGCTTGATAAAACTTCCTCATGGAAGTGTGATGTATTCACTTCATAAACGACAAACATGTATTAGCGCTAAAAAACATGTAACGTTCTAGCATTTTATAGTGGACACGTTTTGGCGAATAACAATTATCAGACACGTTTAAATTTGGGGGATGGACACATTTGGGAGTGTTACATACATATATATGCTTAGTAAATCATAGTGCAAAGATAATTTAATTTATCAAAAACTACCTTGACCCAAAAATTTAACCTGACGATGTATAGACGAACGAATGGACGCACAGACCAAAAAATATAATGCCCCTAGATGGGGCACAATAAACCAACAGCTAAACTAATGACAAAACATTAATGCTGAACAGAAATAACATAAAGAAACCAACAGCAATCACTGAATTTCAGACTTGGAACAGGAACATACAGAGATGATGGAGATAACTTAAGGTAGACTGGCTGCATACAACTGAAACTTCTGACCACAGCCATTTCTTCACAAAATATAACTTGTCTACATCAATTACCTGTAAAACAATACCTTATGCATACTTTAAATGAATACAATGTTAAATCCATGTATATGTAAATGTGCATTCCTACCTTTATCAATCATGATCCAATTTCTTGTCTCTATATCAAGTCCACAGCGACCTTCAATGAGGGTAATCCCATCAGTCGCATGTCTCCCTTCTGGAACATTATCCCCTACTAAAAGCTTAACTAGACTTGATTTCCCTACCGAAAACTGGCCGGTTACCATACAGCGCATGTCAAATGATTCGTAGCTTCCACTGCCAAGCAACTTGTTCAACATGGTAGATCGGATGGAATCTGTATAAATACAAATTTTCCAATTATTAATGTATTGCTGATGATGTCCAAAAAATCTGTGTCTACACCATAGAAATAGACAGTGGCTAAATAGTATTATTCGTGTCTACACCATAGAAATAGACAGTGGCTAAATAGTATTATTCGTGTCTACACCATAGAAATAGACAGAGGCTAAATAGTATTATTCGTGTCTACACCATAGAAATAGACAGTGGCTAAATAGTATTATTCGTGTCTACACCATAGAAATAGACAGTGGCTAAATAGTATTATTCGTGTCTACACCATAGAAATAGACAGAGGCTAAATAGTATTATTCGTGTCTACACCATAGAAATAGACAGTGGCTAAATAGTATTATTCGTGTCTTCTCCATAGAAATAGACAGTGGCTAAATAGTATTATTCGTGTCTACACCATAGAAATAGACAGTGGCTAAATAGTATTATTCGTGTCTACACCATAGAAATAGACAGTGGCTAAATAGTATTATTCGTGTCTACACCATAGAAATAGACAGTGGCTAAATAGTATTATTCGTGTCTACACCATAGAAATAGACAGTGGCTAAATAGTATTATTCGTGTGTACACCATAGAAATAGACAGTGGCTAAATAGTATTATTCGTGTGTACACCATAGAAATAGACAGTGGCTAAATAGTATTATTCGTGTGTACACCATAGAAATAGACAGTGGCTAAATAGTATTATTCGTGTGTACACCATAGAAATAGACAGTGGCTAAATAGTATTATTCGTGTCTACACCATAGAAATAGACAGTGGCTAAATAGTATTATTCGTGTCTACACCATAGAAATAGATAGTGGCTAAATAGTATTATTCGTGTCTACACCATAGAAATAGACAGTGGCTAAATAGTATTATTCGTGCCTACACCATAGAAATAGACAGTGGCTAAATAGTATTATTTGTGTCTACACCATAGAAATAGACAGTGGCTAAATAGTATTATTCCATTTAAAAAAAAATTCTGTATTTAAGTTAAACTGTTGATTATTAAAGGGAAATAATTTTAATAGGGAATTTTTTGACAATTTTGATTAACTTTTCAACCATACTGCAGTTTTAAACATATTGGATAACTATTTGATTTAGCTCCAGTTTTAATTTAGCTTCAGCAAGCATGCTTGCTAGATGATCAACAAAAAATTGAATAACAATCTATTTTCTGGCAAACTAAGTATTTTTTTCATTCGAAGTTTGTCTCAAATTTGTTGAGCAGTTTTAGATGTTAAGCTCTTTACTATGGCTTGATTGTAAGTGTTACCATGGTTACTCTTCATTTTTTGCCATTCATTCAAAATTCAGTCAAAGTGCAAAAAATTATGCATACTTTAGAAATATATATTCAATATTTATATACAATGATTATATAACAAAAATATTCAATAACAAAAAATGCCTAATGTTAACTAAACTGGAGGCTCTTAAGAGCCTGTGTCACTCACCTTGATCTATATAAATATTAAACAAAGGACACAGATGGATTTATGACAAAATTGTCTTTTGGTGATGGTGATATGTTTGTAGATCTTACTTTACTGAACATTGCTTACAATTTTCTCTATCATTAATAAACTTGGCCCTTTAGTTAAGGAGGATAATATTTTGTAAAAATTTACAAAAATTTACCAAATTAATGAAAATAGTCAAAAATTGACTATAAAAAGTAAAAACACAAAAATACTGAACTCCGAGGAAAATTCAAAAAGGATTTTTTATAAAGGGCAATAACTCCTTAAGGGGACAACTGACCATTTGGTCACATTGACTTATTTGTAGATCTTATTTTGCTGAACATTATTGCTGTTTACAGTTTATCCCTATCTATGATTATACAGTATTTAAGATAATAACCAAAAAGGCAAAATTTTCTTTAAAAAATATCAATTGGGGGCAGCAACCCAACAACCAGTTGTCCAATTCATCTGAAAATTTAACAGGAGATATAGATTGACTTGATAAACAATTTAACACCGTGACAAACTCTAAATGCTTTTGTTTCAGAGTTATAAGCCAAAATCTACAGTTTCCCCCTATGTTCTATTTTTAGCCATGGCAGCCATCTTGGTTGGTTGGCTGGGTCACCGCACTTATTTTTTAAACAAGACACCCTAAAAATGATTATGACTAATTTTGGTTAAATTTGTTCCAGTAGTCTTACAGGAGAAGGTTTTTGTAAAAGATTATAAAAATTTACGAATAATTGGTAAAAAATGACTTTAAAGGGCAATTACTCCTTAAGGAGTCAACTGATCATTATAATAAAGATAATAACCAAAAACAGCAAAATGTTCTTAAGATTACCAATTCAGGGGCAGCACCCAAGCAACCAGTTGTGCGATTCATCTAAAAATTTCAGGGGCAGCAACCCAACAACCAGTTGTCCGATTCATCTAAAAATTTCAGGGGCAGCAACCCAACAACCAGTTTCAAAATTTCAGGGCAGATAGACCTTAAATTGATATAATTTTTTTACCCATATCAGATTTGCTCTAAATGTTTTGGTTCCAGAGTTATAAGCCAAAATCTACATTTTCCCCTTATGTTCTATTTTAAGCCATGGCGGCCATCATGGTTGGTTGGCAGGGTCACCGGACACATTTTTTAAACAAGATATCCCAATGATGATTGTGGCAAAGTTTGGCCCAGTAGTTTCAGAGGAGAAGATTTTTGTAAAAGTTACCGACGACGGACGATGAAGGACGACGGATGCCGGACGCAAAGTGACGGGAAAAGCTCACTTGGCCCTTCGGGCCAGGTGAGCTAATAAAAGTGTCAACATGTTACAACTCATCAAATAAGCTGCTGACCAAATATGAAGGTATTCTGTTTTGCAGTATTTGAGAGAAAATATCAAGTATCTGCAAACAGTTAGGTTTTTTTTTTGGTTGAGAGCGTCACTGATGAGTCTTTTGTAGATGAAATGCGTGTCTGGCGCAAATATACAAAATTTAGTTCTGTTATCTATGATGAGTTTATTTACAACCACTGGGTCAATGACACTGCTGGTGGAGATTTATTTCCCCGAGGGTATCACTAGCCAAGTAGTTAGCACTTTTTTGTGCTGACATGAATTATCATTGATATGGTTGAATTCATAAATTAACTGTTTACAAAAATTTGCATTCTAGAAACACTTAGGCTTTTCTACCTCAGGCATAGATTACCTTAGCTGTATTAGGCAAAACTTGTAGAAATTTTGGTCCTAAATGCTCGTCAACTTCGTACCTTTTTTAGGCTTTTTTTTTTTTTTAACTTTTTGGATGAGAGCGTCACTGATGAGTCTTTCTTATACAAAATTTAGTCCTGTTATCTATGATGAGTTTGTTTTGTATATATGAACATTCTATTTTTATTCCATTAACTAAACATAGTTCACCTTTTGCTTATCGTATCTGCGAAATAGACATAACCAAAAAACTAACTTTGACCAATCATGCCAATAAACCATGAAATTGAGGTCAAAATAAAATTAAGAAGATGTGGTATGATTTTCAATGATCATGATGATACAACTATCCACCAGGTTTCAAATACTTTGACATATGAATTAATAGGTAATAGCAAGGCCTTTAATGATGAGAAAAACCCACAACATATATTTGGCCACAAAACTCCCCGACATAAAAAGGTTACACCAACTCTGCCATACAGACATGTACGCCGTGAAGTCGTTTTAAATACCAAGATGACTTAATGCTTTAAGTACCTGGGAAACAAACACTTACTATGAAAACTAAACATTGACCTATAACGGTTTACTTTTACAAATTGTGACTTGGATAGGGAGTTGTCTCATTGGCACTCATACCACATCTTTTTATATCTAAACACAAAAACTCAACATTGACCAATTCAACATAAAAAACAGGTCAAGGTCAGGTGAAAACTGCCAGACAGACATGTTCACGTTACAACAACTATATCAATCAAATATACTTTATCTACTGTTTATAGCAGCTGAGATACTGACTAGAGTGTAGTCTATAATTGCTTCCCCTTTTCTTGGAGAAATAATTCTAGAAAGGTAGAATATTGCCTGCAAGTACTGATAAACATGTACTATAATTCCTACAGAAGACCATATATGGGATGGTACTTACTATGTGGTGTATTTCATATATTGGAAAGCTGCTAGCACTATATAGCTCCATAGTTTGTTATTATCTATTTTATAGTGATAAATCTCATCAATACATTGCAGTTAATTGACGTCGTACAAAAAAAAATGTTGTTATTCTGCAATTCCTAGAGTAATAATAAACTTATAATGAAATAAAGTTAAACAATGTTAAAGAAAATTACCTTCTTTTCCTAGTCCGGCAGTCACGCCTGAAGATTTCTTTGACATGACAGTCTAAAAAATTAGGAATATGCACTGTGAATATATCTTTACTCATGTCACTTGTTGCACTATAAAAATTCTAAAATATCCTCCCCCCCCCCCCCCCCCAAATGTACTTTGTAAAACAAATGTTTACATTATATAATATTCATTTCGAACAAATTTTTCAGGAAAAAGGGTAGCCCAGAGACATTAATAGAGATATATAGTTTAAAGTGTAAAGGTGGTTTTTGAATTTGGAACATCCCCTTGTAGACATAAACTTGCTTCAAGTTGATTTGCAAATGCATTTTGAATGCACCTTTAAATTGAAAATTGTTCCAACTGTAGAATATTCCAATATTCCACAGTGATCTCACACTTATCAATTGTCTTGATACAATGTATCCGTCCACTTTTGGATAACCTCCATTTTAAGCATATGTAAAATCGAGTAAATCAAGTACTTTTCCATCATATAAAAAAAGTGTCCTTTAACGTAATATTTAGGGTATAAACCAGCTAATATAACCTCAAAATCAATCCCAACCTTCCTTTTGTGGAATTGAACCTTCTGGTAAAATTTCATATAGATCCATTAACTTAAACTAAAGTTATCAGTGGTGGATCCAGAAATTTTTATAAGTGGGGGTCCACTGACTGCCTAAGAAGGGGCCCGATCCGCTCATGCTTCAGTGATTCCCTATATAATCAACCAAAATTTTCCAAAAAAAGGGGGGCCTGGGCCCCCAGGCCTTCCTCTTAATTGGCCTCAGGTTATTGTCCTGAAACCAAATGTGTCTTTGGACAACCACCAGGACGTGATAGTATTATACGAACCCATTTTATGCAGTAGTATAAAAACCTGTACCATAAACATGATGAAGTGAGCTATAAAGGATGCAATTCTGTAAATATGGACAATGCAATTTCCAATAGGAACTCCTTTTACGACTAAAACTGTACCACTTTTACTACATGTATGAAGTTTTGAAAAAAATCTTATCCTAGAATTGAAAGTTCATATGCATCCCATTTTTTTTCAAAGGTCAAAATATAGGGCTGTGCGGGATATTTTCAACGTTTATATGCCCTGAACTTCTCTCAGTTTAAACTAACACTAATTTTCTTAACTGCCCCTACCTCGAATGAAAGTTACCACAGATTTCAATGTAAACAAAATATGCACATTTAAATTTACTGGTAACATTCCCAAGTTGTGTCTCTGTGAGATGGAACACAGAGAGCATAACTGGGAACCAGTATGTAAACAAAATTCATTGTCTATGAATATTCAAGTTCTCCCCAAAAGAGGCGTATTTTGAGAAACAGCTGTATTTACAAAGTTCAACCTATAATTCAGGCCATTACATGAAAAATATGAAATATTCAATTGAGAAAACTATAACAACCTAACTTAAATAAATATGATAGACATTCTTTTCAGAGGAGATGATCTTTGAAAAATTGTTAGATGGACAAAGACAATAGGTAAAAAAATATTGTTTAAGGCTATTACTGCTTAAGGAGTTATCCAATTGTTTTGTTAGTACTGTCATTTTTGTGGACCTTGCATGCCTGATTTTTTTTTCAAATAACATTTTCTATCTATCTAAAATAGTTTTCAAGATAATAGACAACAAGAATGTGTCCATAGTATACGGATGCCCATTTCGCACTATCATTTTCTATGTCAAAACTGTTATTTGGCATTAAAATTAGAAAGATCATATCATAGGGAACGTGTACTAAGTATCAAGTTGATTGGATTTCAACTTCATCAAAAACTACCTTGACCAAAAACTTTAACCTGAAGCAGGAAACAGATGGACGAACAGACGGACGTATATACAGACGGACAAGGCTAAAACTTAATGCCCCCTCTGCGACAGAGGGGGCATAACAAGGGCCAAATAAAGTACAAAGTTGAAAAGTATATGGAGGACCCATTATTCCGAGAGTTTTTGCCAAATACAGCTAAAACTATATTCCTGTGGTAGAAAATTCTTAGTATTCCTAAAAACTGAAAGTTTTGTAAACAGTTAATTTGTAGTTATGACCATAATCATAATATCAATAATAATTCATGTCAACAAAAAATGCTTACTAATCACTTGATAAACTTATCAGCTGTACATGATCTACAAAAATGTAACAAATATGACAATATGACAAAAAGCAAGAAACGACAGGAGTTATTGACCTTTAAAAATGACTTATATTAGTGTTTATCTGTCTGTGTGTAGGTTCGTCCGTTTGTCCGTCCGTTCATTCGTCGGTTCGTCGGTCCGTGCGTCCACCCGTACATCCCAAATTTGGTTTCGGGCCTCAACCAAATGTTATAAAACTTATACACAATGCTTATTACCACAAAATATATACAGATTAAGTTTGAATTTTGGTGGCGTCACATTAAGAGTTATACCCCTTTACAAATGGAAAAATTGCTGAATTTTTCGTTTCTGTTCTGTAACTTTAGTTTCCCTCAACCAAATGTTATGAAATTTATGCAGAATGCTTATTACCACAAAATACAGATCAACAAAAATGTACAAAGTTGAAAAGTATAAAGTTTGAATGTTAGTCACTTTCACTATTCTAGATCTAGAGTTACATGTATGGCCCGTTGCAAATGGTAAAAATTATTGATTTTTTTTTTTTCTGTTATGTAACTTAAGTTAGCCTGAACCAAATGTTATGACACTTTTACACAATGCTTAGTACCACAAAATAAAGAGCAAGTTTGAATTGTGTTGGTATTACTTTTACTGTTCTAGAGTTATGCCCCTTTACAAATGGAACCAGGTGCTCCACAGGGTGCAGCTTTATACGACCGCAGAGGTCAATCCCTGAACAGTTGGGGCAGGTATGGACAAAACATTTAAGCGTGATACAGCTCTGAATTTGGATTGTGATCAAATTTTTGACATTATATGGGTTTTTTACACAAAACAAATGTCAAGCCACTCCATCATCATCATCATCTCAATTCAAATTTTAAATGGACTTTGCAACCATAAATACTCATTTAAATACATCAGAAAATTATAAAAATAGAAAATGACATGATAGTCATGTCTGGCAAATTTCCAACATACATTATCTAAAAACATTTTAGAAAAGATAAGGAAAAAAAAGCTTCATCAGCAACATTTTATATTGGCAAATTTCCAATGAAGTTATTTACATAAAGTTATTGGCAAATAAAAATAGAAAATGACATCATAGTCATGTCTGGCAAATTTCCAACATATATTATCTAAAAATATTTTAGATAAGATAAGGAAAAAAAAACTTCATCAGCAACATTTTATATTGGAAAATTTCCAATGAAGTTATTTACATAAAGTTATTGGCAAATAAAAATAGAAAATGACATCATAATCATGTCTGGCAAATGTCCAACATACATTATCTAAAAACATTTTAGATAAGATAAGGGAAAAAAGCTTCATCAGCAACATTTTATATTGGCAAATTTCAAATGAAGTTATTTACATAAAGTTATTGGCAAATAAAAATAGAAAATGACATCATAGTCATGTCTGGCAATTTTCCAACATATATTATCAACTACTATTCTATACAAAGAAAGATAACTCCAATTGAAAATTAATTGCTATTGCACAATATTGTGCAATTAGATATTTCTTGCTATTGTGCAATACTGTGCAATTGAAAATTTCATGCTATTGCACAATACTTGATATGTAATCCTGATTTGGACCAACTTGAAAACTGGACCCATAATCAAAAATCAAAGTACATGTTTAGATAAAGCATATCAAATAAGCCCAAGAATTTAATTTTTGTTAAAATCAAACTTAGTTTAATTTTGGACCATTTGGACCTTAATGTAGATCAATTTGAAAACTGGACCAAAAATTAAGAATCTACATACACAGTTAGAGTTGGCATATCAAAGAACCCATTTATTCAATTTTTGATGAAATCAAACAAAGTTTAATTTTGGACCCCCATTTGGACCAACTTGAAAACTAGGCCAATAATTAAAAATCTAAGTACATTTTTAAATTCAGCATATCAGAGAACCCCAAGGATTCAATTTTTGTTAAAATCAAACTAAGTTTAATTTTGGACCCTTTGGACCTTAATGTAGACCAATTTGAAAACGGGACAAAAAATTAAGAATCTACATACATAGTTAGATTCTGCATATCAAAGAACCCCAATTATTCAATTTTTGATGAAATCACACAAAGTTCAATTTTGCACCCTTTGGGCCCCTTATTCCTAATCTGTTGGGACCAAAACTCCCAAAATCAAACCCAACCTTCCTTTATTGGTCATAAACCTTGTGTTTAAATTTCATAGATTTCCATTTTCTTATACTAAAGTTATGGTGCAAAAACCAAAAATAATGCTTATTTGGGCCCCTTTTTGGCCCCTAATTCATAAAATATTGTGACCTCAACTCCAAAAATCAATCCCAACCTTCCTTTTGTGGTCATAAACCTTGTGTTTAAATTTCATTGATTTCTATTTACTTATACTAAAGTTATTGTGCGAAAACCAAGAATAATGCTTATTTGGGCCCTTTTTTGGCCCTTAATTCCTAAAATGTTGGGACCAAAACTCCCAAAATCAATCCCAACCTTCCTTTTGTGGTCATAAACCTTGGGTTAAAATTTCATTGATTTCTATTCAATTTTACTAAAGTTAGAGTGCGAAAACTAAAAGTATTCGGACGACGACGCAAGACGACGACGCCAAAGTGATAGCAATATACGACCAAAAAATTAAAATTTTTGCAGTCGTATAAAAATTGTTGATTTTTTCGTTTTCGTTCTCTAACTACTTTGCCTCAACCAAGTGATAGGAAATTTATACACAATATTTATTACAACAAAACTCAGATCAAGTACAAATGTGGGTAGCTAGCATCATTACCGTTCTTCAGTTATGTCCCTTTATAACTTTATATGTTATGCAAGAGGGGGCATCATCTGTGTCCAATGAACACATTCCCAATCTATTTTTTTTAAATATTTTTTAATACAAGCATCACTGATGAGTCTTTTGTAGACGAACTAGAGGCTCTCAAGAGCCTGTGTCGCTCACCTGATACACAGGACGACCGACGCAAAGTGATGAGAAAAGCTCACTTGACCTTTCAGGTTAGGTGAGCTAAAAAAGCAACTGCTGTAGAATTTTTAATCCTCGTATCTACGATGATTATAAAAAAGAAGATGTAGTATGATTGCCAATGAGACAACTCTTCACAAGAGACCAAATAACACTTAAATCAACAATTATAGGTCACCATAAGGCCTTCAACAATGAGCAAAGCCCATACCGCATAGTAAGCTATAAAAGGCCCCGAAATGACAAATGTAAAACAATTTAAACAAGAAAACTAACAGCCTAATTAATGTACAAAAAAAAAATAAACAAAAAAACAAATATGTTACACAGCAACAAACGACAACCACTGCATTACAGGCTCCCGACTTGGGACAGGAACATACATACAGAACGTGGCGGGGTAAAACATGTTAGCGGGATTCCAACCCTCCCCTAACCTGGGACAGTGGTGTAACAGTTCAACATAACGAACTATACAAATCAATTGAAAAAGGCCAAACTCACCAGATGGATACAATTAGAAATGCATTTAACAAAAACATAGAGCGAACGTGGCTGGGTACTTGTAAATCCCAACAAAAAAAGACACTAAGTACCTCTCTATTTATTATAGCTAAAAACAAAACAACAAACATGACAAAGGACTCAACATAATTTAATTCATTTAAACTTTTTTGTAGATCTTCTTTCCTCATCAATTAAGTAATATCAGGACTGTAGCTGATGAGTTGACTCAAATGCAAATAATTTATCACTTTAAAACAAAACAAAAGTTTTCCAAAAATAAAAGGTCAAATGTCTTCAACAAGAGTGAACACGCTGAAATGTCTCGCCTCCTATACTGACCATTGATTTCATGAAAGTCTTAAAGATAGAGCTTTAACTAAAAGTATTACACAAATTAAACATTAAAGATCTGACATTGAGGTCAAGGTCAGATAAATTCTAACAGACAGACATATACACCTTATTTTTTTTATACACCAAATATAGTTGTCTTTTGACTTATGGTAATTGAAAAACAGACCATAACAAAAACTTCACATTGACCAATAAACCATGCATGAAAATTAGGTCAAGGTCAGATTCTACCTGCGAAACAGACATACACACCTTACAATTATTCAATATACAAAATATAGCTGACATATTGCTCATATTGCTAAAAGTATGTAAAAAATAGACCAAAACATAACAAGAGTGCACACACTGAAATGTCTTGCCTCCTTTACTGACCTTTGATTAAATGAAAGTCTAAAAGATAAAATTTAACTAAAAGTATTACACAAACTTAAAATTTTAAAAGATCTATGAAATTGAGGTCAAGGTCAGATAAATCCTATCAGACAGACATTTAAACCTTACAATTTTTGGTAATTGAAAAACAGACCAAAACACAACAAGAGGCTGTCACAACGACAGCAAACCGGATTTATTTACATTTATTTGTGTCCTGGCAATATCAGAAGTTATTTACATAAAGTTATTGGCAAATAAAAATAGAAAATGACATCATAATCATGTCTGGCAAATGTCCAACATACATTATCTAAAAACATTTTAGATAAGATAAGGGAAAAAAGCTTCATCAGCAACATTTTATATTGGCAAATTTCAAATGAAGTTATTTACATAAAGTTATTGGCAAATAAAAATAGAAAATGACATCATAGTCATGTCTGGCAATTTTCCAACATATATTATCAACTACTATTCTATACAAAGAAAGATAACTCCAATTGAAAATTAATTGCTATTGCACAATATTGTGCAATTAGATATTTCTTGCTATTGTGCAATACTGTGCAATTGAAAATTTCATGCTATTGCACAATACTTGATATGTAATCCTGATTTGGACCAACTTGAAAACTGGACCCATAATCAAAAATCAAAGTACATGTTTAGATAAAGCATATCAAATAAGCCCAAGAATTTAATTTTTGTTAAAATCAAACTTAGTTTAATTTTGGACCATTTGGACCTTAATGTAGATCAATTTGAAAACTGGACCAAAAATTAAGAATCTACATACACAGTTAGAGTTGGCATATCAAAGAACCCATTTATTCAATTTTTGATGAAATCAAACAAAGTTTAATTTTGGACCCCCATTTGGACCAACTTGAAAACTAGGCCAATAATTAAAAATCTAAGTACATTTTTAAATTCAGCATATCAGAGAACCCCAAGGATTCAATTTTTGTTAAAATCAAACTAAGTTTAATTTTGGACCCTTTGGACCTTAATGTAGACCAATTTGAAAACGGGACAAAAAATTAAGAATCTACATACATAGTTAGATTCTGCATATCAAAGAACCCCAATTATTCAATTTTTGATGAAATCACACAAAGTTCAATTTTGCACCCTTTGGGCCCCTTATTCCTAATCTGTTGGGACCAAAACTCCCAAAATCAAACCCAACCTTCCTTTATTGGTCATAAACCTTGTGTTTAAATTTCATAGATTTCCATTTTCTTATACTAAAGTTATGGTGCAAAAACCAAAAATAATGCTTATTTGGGCCCCTTTTTGGCCCCTAATTCATAAAATATTGTGACCTCAACTCCAAAAATCAATCCCAACCTTCCTTTTGTGGTCATAAACCTTGTGTTTAAATTTCATTGATTTCTATTTACTTATACTAAAGTTATTGTGCGAAAACCAAGAATAATGCTTATTTGGGCCCTTTTTTGGCCCTTAATTCCTAAAATGTTGGGACCAAAACTCCCAAAATCAATCCCAACCTTCCTTTTGTGGTCATAAACCTTGGGTTAAAATTTCATTGATTTCTATTCAATTTTACTAAAGTTAGAGTGCGAAAACTAAAAGTATTCGGACGACGACGCAAGACGACGACGCCAAAGTGATAGCAATATACGACCAAAAAATTAAAATTTTTGCAGTCGTATAAAAATTGTTGATTTTTTCGTTTTCGTTCTCTAACTACTTTGCCTCAACCAAGTGATAGGAAATTTATACACAATATTTATTACAACAAAACTCAGATCAAGTACAAATGTGGGTAGCTAGCATCATTACCGTTCTTCAGTTATGTCCCTTTATAACTTTATATGTTATGCAAGAGGGGGCATCATCTGTGTCCAATGAACACATTCCCAATCTATTTTTTTTAAATATTTTTTAATACAAGCATCACTGATGAGTCTTTTGTAGACGAACTAGAGGCTCTCAAGAGCCTGTGTCGCTCACCTGATACACAGGACGACCGACGCAAAGTGATGAGAAAAGCTCACTTGACCTTTCAGGTTAGGTGAGCTAAAAAAGCAACTGCTGTAGAATTTTTAATCCTCGTATCTACGATGATTATAAAAAAGAAGATGTAGTATGATTGCCAATGAGACAACTCTTCACAAGAGACCAAATAACACTTAAATCAACAATTATAGGTCACCATAAGGCCTTCAACAATGAGCAAAGCCCATACCGCATAGTAAGCTATAAAAGGCCCCGAAATGACAAATGTAAAACAATTTAAACAAGAAAACTAACAGCCTAATTAATGTACAAAAAAAAAATAAACAAAAAAACAAATATGTTACACAGCAACAAACGACAACCACTGCATTACAGGCTCCCGACTTGGGACAGGAACATACATACAGAACGTGGCGGGGTAAAACATGTTAGCGGGATTCCAACCCTCCCCTAACCTGGGACAGTGGTGTAACAGTTCAACATAACGAACTATACAAATCAATTGAAAAAGGCCAAACTCACCAGATGGATACAATTAGAAATGCATTTAACAAAAACATAGAGCGAACGTGGCTGGGTACTTGTAAATCCCAACAAAAAAAGACACTAAGTACCTCTCTATTTATTATAGCTAAAAACAAAACAACAAACATGACAAAGGACTCAACATAATTTAATTCATTTAAACTTTTTTGTAGATCTTCTTTCCTCATCAATTAAGTAATATCAGGACTGTAGCTGATGAGTTGACTCAAATGCAAATAATTTATCACTTTAAAACAAAACAAAAGTTTTCCAAAAATAAAAGGTCAAATGTCTTCAACAAGAGTGAACACGCTGAAATGTCTCGCCTCCTATACTGACCATTGATTTCATGAAAGTCTTAAAGATAGAGCTTTAACTAAAAGTATTACACAAATTAAACATTAAAGATCTGACATTGAGGTCAAGGTCAGATAAATTCTAACAGACAGACATATACACCTTATTTTTTTTATACACCAAATATAGTTGTCTTTTGACTTATGGTAATTGAAAAACAGACCATAACAAAAACTTCACATTGACCAATAAACCATGCATGAAAATTAGGTCAAGGTCAGATTCTACCTGCGAAACAGACATACACACCTTACAATTATTCAATATACAAAATATAGCTGACATATTGCTCATATTGCTAAAAGTATGTAAAAAATAGACCAAAACATAACAAGAGTGCACACACTGAAATGTCTTGCCTCCTTTACTGACCTTTGATTAAATGAAAGTCTAAAAGATAAAATTTAACTAAAAGTATTACACAAACTTAAAATTTTAAAAGATCTATGAAATTGAGGTCAAGGTCAGATAAATCCTATCAGACAGACATTTAAACCTTACAATTTTTGGTAATTGAAAAACAGACCAAAACACAACAAGAGGCTGTCACAACGACAGCAAACCGGATTTATTTACATTTATTTGTGTCCTGGCAATATCACAAGAACCATTACTGATGAATGGTGAAAGTGAAAATCATCAATATCAAATTTGACCTCCATTTTGTCATCAGTATCAACATTTTGAAATAATAATATTTGAAAAGCTTAGATTGAATGGTTCATGAGTAAATGCAACAACGTGAATGGAAACGCCATCTTTCAAAAACCATAACTCCTGAACAGTAAAAGTCAAAATCGTCATTATGGAACTTGACCTCCATTCTGTCATCAGTAACAACATATTAAAATTTGGGAAGCTTTGGTAGAACAGTTCATGAGTAAATGCACGGACACGACTGAAAACTCCATTTTTCAATCTTTCAAGAACCATAACTCCTGAACGGTAAAAGTCAAAATCGCCATTATTGAACTTGACCTTCGTATAGTTGTCAGTAATAACATATTAAAATTTTAAAAGCTTTGGTTGAACGGTTCATGAGTTAATGCACGGACAACATTTGATTGCCGCCCGGCCGCCCGCCATACATCCCCAAATCAATATCGACATTTTTGTCACAAAAATCCGGTTAAAAACTTAACATTGCTTATGTTGCTATAATTATTTGAAAAACAGACCAAAACATAACAAGAGGGCACACGCTGACATGTCTCACCTCCTTTACTGGCTACTGATTTTATGTTATTATTCCTAAATATAAAGCTTTACTTCAAGTATCACATAAACTTAACATGATCCAAGAAAATTTGGTCAAGATCAGATAAACCAAACCGGAAATACATGTACAAATCACAATCGTTTCAGGCACAAAATATAGTTGACCTATTGCTTATAGTTTCTAAGAAACATATCAACCAGGAAAACTGAACAATGACCAATGAACCATGAAAAGAAGATCAAGGTCAGATAAACAATACAAGAGATGTACACCTTACAATAGATATATGCATTAAATATAGTTGACCTATTACTTTTGATATCTAAGAAAGAACCTTACCATTTACTAATTAACCATGAAAATGAGGTCAAGGTGAAATCATACCTGCCAGACAGACATATACACCTTACAATCATTCCATACACCAAATATAGTTGTCCTATTGCCTATAGAATCCAAGAAAGAAACTTAACCATGAAAAAACTTAATATTGACCAATCAACCATGAACATGAGGTCAAGGTCAGGTGATACCTACAAAACAGACATATACACCTTACAATCATTTGATACACCAAATATAGTTGACCTATTAATTATAGTTCAAGAGAAATTATCCAAAACACAAAATCTTAACAATGAGCAATGAACAATGAAAATGAGGTCAAGGTCAAATACACTTGCAAGACTGACATGTACATTGTAATTTACTTCCATACACCAAATATAGTTGACCTATTGCATATAATATTAGAAAAAAAGAACAACATAAAAAATCAAATTACTCCACTGAACCATGAAAATGAGGTGAAGGTCAGATGACACCTGCCAGTTGGACATGTACACCTTACAATCATTTCATACACCAATTATAGCATAATTTTTTATTATTGTATCTGATATATGGACTTGAACATGAAAACTTAACCTTGATCACTGAACAATGAAATAAGATTGAGGTCACATGAAAACTGTCTGACAGGCAAGGGGACCTTACAAGGTACATGTATGCACATACTAAATAAAGTTATCCTATTTATTTAAAATGAATAACAAAAGGTTTATCCAAGACATGAAATATTTTATTTTTTCATATTGAAAATAAAGGCAATTTTTAGAATTTTTCATCAATTTAATCAGAATGTATTACTGTAAAAAAATCAGGATTAAAAGATGTTTTGAAAAGTAATTGATTAAATTAAATTACTTGTAATTTTTGGTTGATTAATGATTACTTAAAAAATTGAAATCAATTATAGCCGACTAATGATTACAATTACAATTACCCCAAACCTGATCTGAGATGAGACTAGTTAACCATGAAAAGGAGGTTATAGACAGACTGGCGGTGTAAGAATCTCAAATAGAATTTTGCAAAGCTTGTTTTCACCTTAACACTCTTGAATTAAATAAAAGACATCTACTAATTTTGTTTAATATTGAAGAAATCATAAACCAATAATTTCCTGAATACAAAATGGTGGCTTAGCTTTGTGAAAGGCTGGTAAAGAGTTGAATTTAGCGTCTCAAATATATGAATTTGGCCAATCAAAATCGTAATAACAAATAAATTGCATTAGAATTTGAAATTTTTATTTCAAGACATAAAGAATGTCCCCTAGAGTGTCCTGGTTTTGTACCTGATTTATTCTAAGTGTAAGCATTTGTAATTAAAAGTATGTGTACCTGTAAGTATTCCATCACTTCTTTTTTCTGCCCAAATTCCGTTGCTGCTGCCAGATCGTATGGAGTCTTACCCTGAAATACAAATCTTTATATTGCCATTATCTGATTATTACAAAGAAGACTTTTGTAACACATATCATCAGTAAACAAGACCAGTAGCAGCTGAGTGGTGTGTTATTTTGTTTTTACAGGTGCTAACCATATTATTTTCAATTATAGAATATAACTCATGAACAACATTCTGAATATTTTTATAACTTTTTCTGTAGCCTTAAAGAAGCCTTTTTTTAGACTAATTACTGACAGATTGAGATTATTTCATATGCTTTTATTTTTTCTACGCGTTTTTTTTTTAAAATCTGTTAATGCATCCTTATGTCTAGATGAGGGTTGTAGGATTTGTTTTTGTTTTTTGACTCTTTATTTTTTATTTTTTGGACAAATTATTCCCAAGTTTTTTTTTTTATATTTTAGCACCCCATTTTTCTCTATTTTTTATATTTTTGCACCCCATTATTTTCTATTCATCATCTTTTTGTCCAATTCTCTCTATTCCTGAAGTTTTTTTCTATCATTCATGATTTTCTATTCTGTATATCCTATCCATACTCTCCTATAACTGTATATTGTTATTTTACAGATTTCATAGTTTTTAGTGTTAACACTGACATTGTATAGATAAGGAAATACATAAATTACTGTAGGTACTCGCTTATAAGTTGGAAGTTTGGGAGTAAAATTCAGAATCCAGAGAGGGGTACCGACTTATAAGCAAGATCCCGAGACCAGAGGAAAAATCCAAGCTCAAGAAAGGTGGTCAGATGTGAATTTCCTGACCAAAACTACATAAATCTCTAAATAAATAGCTTTTGTAGAAAATAAATGACTAAAATACAGTAACTGTCTTTGTGTTTTATTTGCTCTCTGTTAACATTTGTGTTGAATTTCCCACTGTTTCCGTTTTGTCTATTGACTTTTCATGGTCACATGGTTTTGTATCATTCCAAAGGAAGAGCCAAGAACCAGAAATCAGAAGAAGATAATAAGGTACTTAATATATAAAAAGAATGTATCTAACCGACTAATTGTGTTATTATTGTTTTTATTAAAAATTACAACATTGATTGACAAGCCAATATAATCCATGAATAACCCCTAATTAAGTGACAAAGAGTTGTATTCACTATAGGTGTGAAAAATATCAGTGACAGGTTAATAGGTTAATTAGTTAGTGTCCCTTGATTTCTATAATCCATTAATTGATGGTGTCTATCCTATGTCTCAGTTTATTTATTACTATGACTGGTCTGTTATGAATGATTAACAGGATTAATTTATTTTTTTCGTTTGACTTTTATTTTGTTAAGGTTTATGTTGGTTTATTATATTCGTTTTTCTCAAACAAAAGGTGTTTGGTCATACACTACAAAATCATTGATGCATTACGTAAACAATATGAGGCAAAACAGTGAAAAAAAACAAGAAACAAGAAATGAATACATCTTTATTATTATCAAAAGAATAAATTATCAGGATGAACATCAATTCTACATGCACTTATTTAAAGAAACAAACATTCATTCAATACATGAATCTCAATTTAATTTCTTGATTTTGCTGATGATCAGTTACTTTCTGCTGCCAAAAAAAAAGTCCCAATTTAAACCGACTTATAGGCGGGTCATGACTGAATCCTTAGATTTTAAAGCTGAAAAGGCATCCGACTTATAAGTGGATTGACTTATACTCGAGTATCTATGGTATGGCACAGATAAGAGTTTTATCTGCAGCTATTCCAACTATATAGATTAAAAACAAGAATTTGAAGAAATTTGCAGTCTTAAGGAGGCTGGAGTGTCTTCCTCCAAATTGGATTTTGAAAAAAACAGACAATAAACAGTCGAGATCTTTAATAAAATGTGCAATTTCGAAAGTTGTATGTAATTTATGTGCAAGACTTTTCACGTTAATATAGAAAATAATGTGATTTATCATATTTACTGCTATATTTTACAAAAAACAGATTTATTAATTGTTTTTAAAACTTTGCCATATAAGGGAGATAACTCCAATATAAGGAGAGATAACTTAGATAAAGTAACTGTTACAATCGAATGTTTTTTTAACTATTAAATTATAAATATATGATGAACTTGTATGTCTGGCGTATTAAATTTTTAACCTGGTACCTTTTGTTGGCTATTATTCATTTGTTCCTCTGTCCTATATTTTCTCCAATTTATTTGTATTGTAGTCCTGTTTTGTAATGTTGTCAGTTTAATGTTATAATTAACATCGCCATTAAAGCGGGAGGTTTGGCATGCCCACCATTTTTATTTTAAAATGCCCTGTACCAAGGGAGGAAAATGGCCATTGTTATATTATAGTTCGTTTCTGTGTGTGTTACATTTTAATGTTGTGTTTCTGTTGTATCGTAGTTCTCTTATATTCGATGCTTTTCCCTCAGTTTTAGTTTGTAACCCGGATTTATTTTTTTCTCTATCGATTTAGGAATTTCGAACAGCGGTATACTACTGTAACAGTTGCCTTTATTCAATGTGTTGCTCTAGAATATTTTGATACTATCATTGTTACGACAACGGATTGGTGTATGGGTCTTTTGACAGTTTGTTTGTTTCCATTTTGTTTAATGACAACAAGTGCCATATTCAGGATATTGCCAGGTCTAACTTTGAATCAATACAAATTATTATTTTTGATATCAAAAACTATTTTATCCATTTACTTATAGGTTATTACTATTGCTTCTTTTCCCTAAAACTGAGATATTCATATACTTTGGCTTACAAATTATGGAATAATAAAATTCTTCCCTTTTAGTATAACTAATCACCCAAAATGTATTAGTGGTCTATAAACAAAATCATTTTATTTTTGAAGATTTTGAAAACAAATACTGGATTTCATTTATATGATCATCTATGTTCATGTGTTTTATAGTAAAACTAAGCCATACAAGTCTATAAAACACTTTCATATTTTTAGTTCAATTTAAAGTATCATATGACATTTGTGTAACTATAACCTTGAGAAAAAAATTCCATTTGACCAAAACTATCTTAAACATCATTTTAGTGATGCATTATTTACTAGTTGAATACTGAGCCTTTACTATAATATATTACCTCATGTGTTTTTACAAAGGGACTGATGCCTCCTTCTTCTACTAGATATCTTGTGACATGTAGCTCTCCAAACTGTGCAGCCAGATGTAAAGCTGTTTTACCATATTTCTATAATTATACCAAATAACATGTAAATATTATGGATACAACTTTGTTACCAATATAAATAGAATACAACATATCCTACAACTGATATAAAACATGTCTGATAAACTGAATAATGTTGTGTAATAAATAAAAACAAAATGTATATCACATGAATCAGTGGTCAAAACTGAACAAAATGACCAGTCACACTTGTATTCATATTGTACATAAAAACAACAAATAAAAACAAGTTTTTTTTTGTGGGATGTCAGAACTTCCATCAGAAATGTCATGTTAACCTTTTTTCAAGAAATGCATAAAATATTTATATCAAGGGATTCAGTGCAATGCACAGAGATAAATGAGATCTCACTTTATATAATTATAGCAAGTATTTGTTGATATAATAATTAAATCTGTCTGATTAACATGGTTCAGAATAATGATCAATTTAAAAAAAAAAAACTTTTTCAAAGAAATATGAAAATAAGTTATATTTCCTGATTTAGTACGAGGAGACAAGTAAAATGAGACCCCACTTTATATAATTCTAACAAATAATATTTGTTGTTCATTAAACCTGTCTCATTAACAACATGATTTTGTGTTGATTAAAAGTAATGTGATCAGATTTAGTAGATAACATACCATTGTGATATCTTTGTTACATTTGTTCTCCAGAAGTAGTCGAGACACCTCCACATGTCCATACATGGCTGCCAACATTAATGCTGTGTATCCAGTATCCTGGAATAATACAACTGACATCAAAACTTGTCTGATAAACTGGATAATGTTGTGTAATAAATATAAACAAAAATGACCAGTCACATTAATTAAAACTGTCTGATTAACAACAGGATTTAGTGTAAATTCAGTTGAATCATTAATTTTATAAAAGTAAATTTTTCAAAGAAAAAAGAAAAAGTTATATTTTCTGATTCAGAACAATACTACGAGTAAAATGAGACCCCACTTTATATGATTCTAACAAATAATATTTGTTGTTCATTAAAACTGTCTAATTAACAACATGATTTTGTTTTGATTAAAAGTAATGTGATCAGATTTAGTAGATAACATACATTTGTGATATCTTTGTTACATCTGTTCTCCAGGAGAAGTCGAGACACTTCCACATGTCCTCCACTGGCTGCAAACATTAATGCTGTCCATCCACCATCCTGGAATAATACAACTGACATCAAAACTTGTCTGATAAACTGGACAATGTTGTGTAATAAATATAAACAAAAATGACCAGTCACATTAATTAAAACTGTCTGATTAACAACAGGATTTAGTGTAAATTCAGTTGAATCATTAATTTTATAAAAGTAAATTTTTCAAAGAAAAAAGAAAAAGTTATATTTTCTGATTCAGAACAATACTATGAGTAAAATGAGACCCCACTTTATATGATTATTACAAATATTTGTTCATTAAACCTGTCTAATTAACAACATGATTTAGTGTTGATTTAAAGTAATGTAATCAGATTTAGTAGATAACATACATTTGTGATATCTTTGTTACATCTGTTCTCCAGAAGAAGCTGACACACTTCCACATGTCCTTCACTGGCTGCCTCCATTAATGCTGTGTATCCACCAACCTGGAATAATACAACTGACATCAAACTTTGTCTGATAAACTGGACAATGTTGTGTAATAAATATAAACACAAATAAATAGTCACATTAATTAAAATTGTCTGATTGACAACAGGATTTAGTGTAGATTCAGTATGATCATAAATTTTAAGAAAATAATTTTTTTAAAGAAAAATGAAAAAAAGATATATTTTCTGATTCAAAACAATACTATGAGTAAAATGAGACCCCACTTTATATGATTCTGACAAATATTTGTTGTCCATTAAACCTGTATAATTAACAACAGTAGTGTAGATTCCCTTCATACATTATTCAAAAAAGCATGAAAAAAGTTTTATTTCCTGATTTACAACATAAAGAAAATGAGATCCTAAAACATGTTTAAATAAAGATTATTATTATTATCATTATTATTATTCATACAAGCATTTGTTGTCCATTAAACATGTCTAATTAACAACAGGATTTAGTGCAGATTCAGTATAATCATTAATCTAAAAAAACAAAACAAAGAAAAGTGAAAAAGAGTAGTATTTTCAGATTCAGAACAATTATATGAGTAAAACGGAATTACATTTTATATGAATCTAATGACTATTTGTCCTTTTTACAAGATATTTCTACATTAGATCTTTATACATATCACTACCTGACTAAAGTTGTTAACACAACATCAAGTGAAACATAAGTGTAAAAAATTGTTTCATGTCAAGAAGCAAAATAAGAACTTCACCATCCATAACTCAAACAAAAAGAGAAATATTTTAAAATCAAACCATGCATGCATTTTTCCATTAAAACTGTCTAATTCAATTCAGAATTTTGATTTAATCTTGACTCAGTATAATGACTAAGTATCAGTTAACATACAGACCAATGGTAATAGAATAGTGCAGGTTTTATTATTATGTGTTTTATTTTTAATACCAATGGTCTAGATAGGCCAAGGGGGAATGGTACAAAAGCAAATATGGTTTAAGCCCTCAACATTTTGTGCCCGTACCAAATCAGACAACCTGGACCATGTGTTGTTTGTCTATTTATTGAGTAGCCAGGTCAGGTCGAGGCCATGTGTTGTGTGTTGTTATATTTGTTTGTCTATTTACTCTGCGTAGCCAGGTCAGGTCGAGGCCATGTGTTGTGTGTTGTTATATTTGTTTGTCTATTTACTCTGAGTAGTCAGGTCAGGTCCAGACCATGTGTTGTGTGTTGTTATATTTGTTTGTCTATTTACTCTGAGTAATCAGGTCAAGACCATGTGTTGTTTGTTATATTTGTTTGTCTATTTACTCTGAGTAGTCAGGTCAGGTCAAGACCATGTGTTGTTTGTTGTTGTATTTGTTTGTCTATTTACTCTGAGTAGTCAGGTCAGGTCAAGACCATGTGTTGTTTGTTATATTTGTTTGTCTATTTACTCTGAGTAGTCAGGTCAAGACCAGACCATGTGTTGTGTGTTGTTATATTTGTTTGTCTATTTACTGTGAGTAGTCAGGTACAGACCATGTGTTGTTTGTTGTTATATTAGTTTGTCTATTTACTCTGAGTAGTCAGGTCAAGTCCAGACCATGTGTTGTGTGTTGTTATATTTATTGTCTATTTACTGTGAGTAGTCAGGTCAGGTCGAGGCCATGTGTTGTGTGTTGTTATATTTGTTTGTCTATTTACTCTGAGTAGTCAGGTCAGGTCCAGACCATGTGTTGTTTGTTGTTATATTTGTTTTTCTATTTACTCTGAGTAGTCAGGTCAGGTCCAGGCCATGTGTTGTGTGTTGTTATATTAATTGTCTATTTACTCTGAGTAGTCAGGTCAGGTCCAGATCATGTGTTGTTTGTTGTTATATTTGTTTTTCTATTTACTCTGAGTAGTCAGGTCAGGTCCAGACCGTGTGTTGTTTGTTGTTATATTTGTTTGTCTATTTACTCTGAGAAGTCAGGTCTAGACCATGTGTTGTTTGTTGTTATATTTATTGTCTATTTACTGTGAGTAGTCAGGTACAGACCATGTGTTGTTTGTTGTTATATTTGTTTGTCTATTTACTCTGAGTAGTCAGGTCAGGTCCAGATCATGTGTTGTGTGTTGTTATATTAATTGTCTATTTATTCTGAGTAGTCAGGTCAGGTCCAGATCATGTGTTGTGTGTTGTTATATTTGTTTGTCTATTTACTCTGAGAAGTCATGTCCAGACCATGTGTTGTTAGTTGTTGTATTTGTTTGTCTATTTACTCTGAGTAGTCAGGTCAGGTCCAGACCATGTGTTGAAAGTTGTTATATTTGTTTGTATATTTACTCTGAGTAGTCAGGTCAGGTCCAGGCCATGTGTTGTTTGTTGTTATATTTGTTTGTATATTTACTCTGAGTAGTCAGGTCAGGTTCAGGCCATGTGTTGTGTGTTGTTATATTTGTTTGTCTATTTACTCTGAGTAGTCAGGTCCAGACCATGTGGTGTAAGTTGTTATATTTGTTTGTCTATTTACTCTGAGTAGTCATGTCCAGACCATGTGTTGTGTGTTGTTACATTTGTTTGTCTATTTACTCTTGAGTAGTCAGGTCAGGTCCAGATCGTGTGTTGTTAGTTGTTGTATTTGTTTGTCTATTTACTCTGAGTAGTCATGTCCAGACCATGTGTTGTAAGTTGTTTATTTGTTTGTCTATTTACTCTTGAGTAGTCAGGTCCAGACCATGTGTTGTAACTTGTTTATTTGTTTGTCTATTTACTCTGAGTAGTCAGGTCAGGTCCAGGCCATGTGTTGTTAGTGGTTGTATTTGTTTATCTATTTACTCTGAGTAGTCAGGTCAGGTCCAGACCATGTGTTGTGTGTTGTTATATTTGTTTGTCTATTTACTCTGAGTAGTCAGGTCAGGTCCAGGCCATGTGTTGTGTGTTGTCATATTTGTTTGTCTATTTACTCTGAGTAGTCAGGTCAGGTCCAGACCATGTGTTGTGTGTTGTCATAGTTGTTTGTCTATTTACTCTGAGTAGTCAGGTCAGGTCCAGACCATGTGTTGTGTGTTGTCATATTTGTTTGTCTATTTACTCTGAGTAGTCAGGTCCAGACCATGTGTTGTTTGTTGTTATATTAGTTTGTCTATTTACTCTGAGTAGTCAGGTCCAGACCGTGTGTTGTTAGTTGTTGTATTTGTTTGTCTATTTACTCTGAGTAGTCAGGTCCAGACCATGTGTTGTAAGTTGTTTATTTGTTTGTCTATTTACTCTGAGTAGTCAGGTCAGGTCCAGACCATGTGTTGTCAGTTGTTTATTTGTTTGTCTATTTACTCTGAGTAGTCATGTCCAGACCATGTGTTGTAAGTTGTTTATTTGTTTGTCTATTTACTCTTGAGTAGTCAGGTCCAGACCATGTGTTGTAAGTTGTTTATTTGTTTGTCTATTTACTCTGAGTAGTCAGGTCAGGTCCAGGCCATGTGTTGTTAGTGGTTGTATTTGTTTATCTATTTACTCTGAGTAGTCAGGTCAGGTCCAGACCATGTGTTGTGTGTTGTTATATTTGTTTGTCTATTTACTCTGAGTAGTCAGGTCAGGTCCAGGCCATGTGTTGTGTGTTATCATATTTGTTTGTCTATTTACTCTGAGTAGTCAGGTCTGGTCCAGACCATGTGTTGTGTGTTGTCATAGTTGTTTGTCTATTTACTCTGAGTAGTCAGGTCAGGTCCAGATCATGTGTTGTGTGTTGTTATATTTGTTTGTCTATTTACTCTGAGAAGTCATGTCCAGACCATGTGTTGTTAGTTGTTGTATTTGTTTGTCTATTTACTCTGAGTAGTCAGGTCAGGTCCAGACCATGTGTTGAAAGTTGTTATATTTGTTTGTATATTTACTCTGAGTAGTCAGGTCAGGTCCAGGCCATGTGTTTGTTGTTATATTTGTTTGTATATTTACTCTGAGTAGTCAGGTCAGGTTCAGGCCATGTGTTGTTTGTTGTTATATTTGTTTGTCTATTTACTCTGAGTAGTCAGGTCCAGACCATGTGTTGTGTGTTGTTATATTTGTTTGTCTATTTACTCTGAGTAGTCAGGTCCAGACCATGTGGTGTAAGTTGTATATTTGTTTGTCTATTTACTCTGAGTAGTCATGTCCAGACCATGTGTTGTGTGTTGTTACATTTGTTTGTCTATTTACTCTTGAGCAGTCAGGTCAGGTCCAGACCGTGTGTTGTTAGTTGTTGTATTTGTTTGTCTATTTACTCTGAGTAGTCAGGTCCAGACCATGTGTTGTAAGTTGTTTATTTGTTTGTCTATTTACTCTGAGTAGTCAGGTCAGGTCCAGACCATGTGTTGTCAGTTGTTTATTTGTTTGTCTATTTACTCTGAGTAGTCATGTCCAGACCATGTGTTGTAAGTTGTTTATTTGTTTGTCTATTTACTCTTGAGTAGTCAGGTCCAGACCATGTGTTGTAAGTTGTTTATTTGTTTGTCTATTTACTCTGAGTAGTCAGGTCAGGTCCAGGCCATGTGTTGTTAGTGGTTGTATTTGTTTATCTATTTACTCTGAGTAGTCAGGTCAGGTCCAGACCATGTGTTGTGTGTTGTTATATTTGTTTGTCTATTTACTCTGAGTAGTCAGGTCAGGTCCAGGCCATGTGTTGTGTGTTGTCATATTTGTTTGTCTATTTACTCTGAGTAGTCAGGTCTGGTCCAGACCATGTGTTGTGTGTTGTCATAGTTGTTTGTCTATTTACTCTGAGTAGTCAGGTCAGGTCCAGACCATGTGTTGTGTGTTGTCATATTTGTTTGTCTATTTACTCTGAGTAGTCAGGTCCAGACCATGTGTTGTTTGTTGTTATATTTGTTTGTCTATTTACTCTGAGTAGTCAGGTCCAGACCATGTGTTGTTAGTTGTTGTATTTGTTTGTCTATTTACTCTCAGTAGTCAGGTCCAGACCATGTGTTGTGTGTTGTTATATTTGTTTGTCTATTTACTCTGAGTAGTCAGGTCAGGTCCAGACCGTGTGTTGTTTGTTGTTATATTTGTTTGTCTATTTACTCTGAGTAGTCAGGTCCAGATCATGTGTTGTGTGTTGTTACATTTGTTTGTATATTTCCTCTTGAGTAGTCAGGTCCAGATCATGTGTTGTTTGTTGTTATATTTGTTTGTCTATTTACCCTGAGTAGTCAGGTCCAGACCATGTGTTGTGTGTTGTCATATTTGTTTGTCTATTTCCTCTTGAGTAGTCCAGTCCAGACCCTGTGTTGTTTGTTGTTATATTAATTGTCTATTTACTCTGAGTAGTCAGGTCAGGTCCAGATCATGTGTTGTTTGTTGTTACATTTGTTTGTCTATTTACTCTGAGTAGTCCATGTGTTGTTAGTTGTTATATTTGTTTGTCTATTTACTCTCAGTAATCAGGTCCAGACCATGTGTTGTGTGTTGTTATATTTGTTTGTCTATTTACTCTGAGTAGTCAGGTCAGGTCAAGACCGTGTGTTGTTTGTTGTTATATTTGTTTGTCTATTTACTCTGAGTAGTCAGGTCAGGTCCAGATCATGTGTTGTGTGTTGTTATATTAATTGTCTATTTATTCTGAGTAGTCAGGTCAGGTCCAGATCATGTGTTGTGTGTTGTTATATTTGTTTGTCTATTTACTCTGAGAAGTCATGTCCAGACCATGTGTTGTTAGTTGTTGCATTTGTTTGTCTATTTACTCTGAGTAGTCAGGTCAGGTCCAGACCATGTGTTGAAAGTTGTTATATTTGTTTGTATATTTACTCTGAGTAGTCAGGTCAGGTCCAGGCCATGTGTTGTTTGTTGTTATATTTGTTTGTATATTTACTCTGAGTAGTCAGGTCAGGTTCAGGCCATGTGTTGTGTGTTGTTATATTTGTTTGTCTATTTACTCTGAGTAGTCAGGTCCAGACCATGTGGTGTAAGTTGTTATATTTGTTTGTCTATTTACTCTGAGTAGTCATGTCCAGACCATGTGTTGTGTGTTGTTACATTTGTTTGTCTATTTACTCTTGAGTAGTCAGGTCAGGTCCAGACCGTGTGTTGTTAGTTGTTGTATTTGTTTGTCTATTTACTCTGAGTAGTCATGTCCAGACCATGTGTTGTAAGTTGTTGTATTTGTTTGTCTATTTACTCTTGAGTAGTCAGGTCCAGACCATGTGTTGTAAGTTGTTTATTTGTTTGTCTATTTACTCTGAGTAGTCAGGTCAGGTCCAGGCCATGTGTTGTTAGTGGTTGTATTTGTTTATCTATTTACTCTGAGTAGTCAGGTCAGGTCCAGACCATGTGTTGTGTGTTGTTATATTTGTTTGTCTATTTACTCTGAGTAGTCAGGTCAGGTACAGACCATGTGTTGTTTGTTGTTATATTAGTTTGTCTATTTACTCTCAGTAGTCAGGTCCAGACCATGTGTTGTGTGTTGTTATATTTGTTTGTCTATTTACTCTGAGTAGTCAGGTCAGGTCCAGACCGTGTGTTGTTTGTTGTTATATTTGTTTGTCTATTTACTCTGAGTAGTCAGGTCCAGATCATGTGTTGTGTGTTGTTACATTTGTTTGTATATTTCCTCTTGAGTAGTCAGGTCCAGATCATGTGTTGTTTGTTGTTACATTTGTTTGTCTATTTACTCTGAGTAGTCCATGTGTTGTTAGTTGTTATATTTGTTTGTCTATTTACCCTGAGTAGTCAGGTCCAGACCATGTGTTGTGTGTTGTCATATTTGTTTGTCTATTTCCTCTTGAGTAGTCCAGTCCAGACCCTGTGTTGTTTGTTGTTATATTAATTGTCTATTTACTCTGAGTAGTCAGGTCAGGTCCAGATCATGTGTTGTTTGTTGTTACATTTGTTTGTCTATTTACTCTGAGTAGTCCATGTGTTGTTAGTTGTTATATTTGTTTGTCTATTTACTCTCAGTAATCAGGTCCAGACCATGTGTTGTGTGTTGTTATATTTGTTTGTCTATTTACTCTGAGTAGTCAGGTCAGGTCAAGACCGTGTGTTGTTTGTTGTTATATTTGTTTGTCTATTTACTCTGAGTAGTCAGGTTAGGTTCAGAACATGTGTTGTTTGTTGTTATATTAGTATGTCTATTTACTCTGAGTAGTCAGGTCAGGTCCAGACCATGTGTTGTCTGATGTTATATTAGTATGTCTATTTACTCTGAGTAGTCAGGTCCAGACCATGTGTTGTTTGTTGTTATATTTGTTTGTCTATTTTCTCTCAGTTGTCAGGTGCAGAACATATGTTGTTCAGATTTAGTGCAGTACTCTGATTACATGTATGTGTCAGTGCTGTGTCTTATTTTCTGTGTTGAACATCAGTGTTGTGTCCTGATATGTGTCACATTCTGTGTTTAACATCAGTGTTGTGTCCTGTTTTGTCTCATGTTTTGTGATATGATATGTCCTGTGTTGAAAATCAGTGTTGTGTCCTGATATGTGTCATGTTCTATGTTGAACATCAATGTTCTGTCATGTGATTCATGTCATGTGTTGAACACCAGTGTTGTGTCATGTGATTCATGTTCCGTGTTAAACATCAGTGTTGTGTCATGATTTGTCACATGTTGTGTTTAAATGCATTCGTGTTGTTGCATGTGTCTCCTATTTTGTATTGAACACTAGTGTTGTATCATGAAATGTCTCATGTTTTGTGTCGACCATCAGTGTTGTGTCATAATGTGTCTCATGTTCTGTGTTGAACATCAGTGTTGTGTCATGATGCATCTTGTGTTCTGTGTCGAACACCAGTGTTGTGTAATAATGTGTCTTGTGTTCTGTGTTTTACACCAGTGTTGTGTCATAATGTTTCTCATGTTCTGTGTTGAACATCAGTGTTGTATCATGATGCGTCTTGTGTTCTGTGTTGAACATCAATGTTATATCATGATGTGTCTCATGTTCTGTATTGAACATCAGTGTTGTGTCATAATATGTCTCATGTTCTGTGTGTGTCATGATTTGTCTCATGTTCTGTGTTGAACATCAGTGTTGTATCATGATGCGTCTCGTGTTCTGTGTTGAACATTAGTGTTGTGTCATAATGTGTCTCGTGTTCTGTGTTGAACATCAATGTTATATCATGATGTGTCTCGTGTTCTATGATGAACATCAGTGTTGTGTCATAATGTGTCTCATGTTCTGTGTTGAACATCAGTGTTGTGTCATAATGTGTCTTGTGTTCTGTGTTGAGCATCAGTGGTTCGTCATAATGTCATGTTTTGTGTTAAACAACATTGTTGTGTCATGATAAGTTAACTTCTATGTTACATGTTTATCAATGTAGTGTCCTGATGTGTTACATGCTCTGTTTTTTACACCAGTGTTGTGTCATGATGTGTCTCATGTTCTGTGTTGAAAATCAGTGTTTAGTCATAATGTTTCATGTATTGAGTTGCACACCATTCTTGTGTCATGATAAGTTAACCTACTATGTTACAAGTTTACCTATTTGACAGTCAATGTTACAAGTTTACCTATTTGATAGTCAATGTAACAAGTTTACCTATTTGATAGTCAATGTTACAAGTTTACCTATTTGACAGTCAATGTTACAAGTTTACCTATTTGATAGTCAATGTTACAAGTGTACCTATTTGATAGTCAATGTTACAAGTTTACCTATTTGATAGTCAATGTTACAAGTTTACCTATTTGATAGTCAATGTTACAAGTTTACCTATTTGATAGTCAATGTTACAAGTTTACCTACTTGATAGTCAATGTTACAAGTCTACCTACATTTTACTTGATAGTCAATGTTACAAGTTTACCTACTTGATAGTCAATGTTACAAGTTTACCTACTTGATAGTCAATGTTACAAGTTTACCTATTTGATAGTCAATGTAACAAGTTTACCTATTTGATAGTCAATGTTCCAAGTTTACCTATTTGATAGTCAATGTTACAAGTTTACCTATTTGATAGTCAATGTTACAAGTTTACCTATTTGATAGTCAATGTTACAAGTTTACCTACTTGATAGTCAATGTTACAAGTCTACCTACTTGATAGTCAATGTTACAAGTCTACCTTCATTTTACTTGATAGTCAATGTTACAAGTTTACCTACTTGATAGTCAATGTTACAAGTTTACCTACTTGATAGTCAATGTTACAAGTTTACCTACTTGATAGTCAATGTTACAAGTTTACCTATTTGATAGTCAATGTTACAAGTCTACCTACATGTTACTTGATAGTCAATGTTACAAGTTTACCTACTTGATAGTCAATGTTACAAGTTTAGCTACTTGATAGTCAATGTTACAAGTTTACCTACTTGATATTCAATGTAACAAGTTTTCCTGTTGATACTCAATGTTACAAGTTTACCTACTTAAAATTCAATGTTACAAGTTTACCTATTTGATATTCAATGTTACAAGTTTACCTATTTGATATTTAATGTTACAAGTTTACCTACTTGGTAATCAATGTTAGCTCCGTTCGCTAGGCAAAGCTTCAATTCTTCTACTCTTCCTTTTTCAGCAGCTACAATAAGTTTCTGTAAGTAAGAAATAGAGTTTACATTTAACAGAATGTAAAGAGTGTAGTAACTGAAATGGTTTTCACACCAGACAATAATAATTATCAAACACTTTAAAATTACAGATTTTTATTGGTTAATACAAGGGAGACATTTTACACTATCCCATGGCTCAACTGGAGACCATTTTTTGAATGTCACTTTTTTGTGCAGACCAATCAAACATCAATAATTTAAAACAAAAACAAAACTGAATTTACGTACACAATTTTAAAGATAATGCTCAAGTTCTACATTTCGACCTCGCACCTTTTTATAGTCCGTCAACATCAAAAAGACATCTTGCTTCACTTTTGTTGTTTTTTCTAATAACTGTAACGATGTTATGTATATGACGTCATAGTTAATTACTTTCAATTTACAATTTGAAGAGGAAATTTTTGAAATAACACCAAACTGCTGAATCTTATAGATGTTATACATATACTTTCAATGTAAACAAAAGACTGGTCACTGATATTTCAATTATTCACTGAGAGATATCGAAGAGTGCAACATATTTGTTTGTATTCAAAAAGTTTTATGGTAAATTCTGTTTTGCAACTTTGTAATTAACATCCATACAAACCGAACTATTTGCTCTGATTTAACCTTTGCTGTGGAAACGTACAAAACATATTTATGTTTAACCCGTCCACATTCTGTATGTATGTGCCTGTCCCAAGTCAGGAGTCTGTAATTCAGTGGTTGTCGTTTGTTAATCTGTTACATATTTGTGTATCGTTGATTTTTTTGTGCATAAATTAAGCCGCTTTTTTCCTCATTTGAATTGTTTTACTTTTGTTATTTCTGGGCCTTTTATAGTTGACTATGCGGTATGGGCTTTTTGAAGGACGTACGATGACCTATATATGTTAATGTCTGTGTCATTTGGTCTCTTGTGAAGAGTTGTCTCATTGGCAATCATACCACATCTTCTTTTTTATTTTAGCCAAAAGTGCTGGTCCAGAAAACCAATTAATCAAGTATCATTTTGAAGTGTGGAGTATTTGAGTACTAGTTGACATCCCTACAAATGATCACATGCTATATTTTCTATCAAAAAGCACTAGAATGTTTGACTTAAGGAAGAAAAAATCTTACATAGTTCCAACTTGCCATTATTTCCTAAAATAGAAAAAAACAATATCTATAAACTATTGTCAGAGTCATTATTGTTACTATTACATGCAACTGAAAACCAAATACTGTTTTTGAACATGTAAACACAAACATTAACTTGTAAACTATGTAAAAGTTTCAAAGTCAATGCACCATGAAGAGGTGTTGGGGCTATATAATCTCCATGGAAACAATACTTGCAAATACCAATAAATTTGCATACTAGATTTCATTGACTTAACATTAGCAGTTCGTCTTAAACTGATCTAATCATAAACTAATACATGTAAACTAAGATAGTTTCAAAGTCATTAGACTGTGACTGAGGGGTGAGGCCAAATATTCTCCATGGAAATGAGATATGCCAATGCTTATACAACTGCATACCAAATATCATTGACCTACCACTTGTGGTTCCCTATAAACTGACCTAATCACCAACTAATACATGTAAAATAGTCAAAAGTTTCAGTCAATAGACCATGACTGAAGGGGCAGGGCCAAATATTCTCCATGGAAATGAGATGTGCGAATGCTTATACAACTGCATACCAAATATGATTGACCTACCACTTGTGGTTCACCGTAAACTAGACCTTATCACAAATTAATGCATTGTTGACGCCGTCGCCACCAACGACGCAGGAAACAGCATACTTATGTCTCGCTTTTTTTTTCAAGGCGAGACAAAAAAAAGAAGTCCAAAACACAACCAGATGCTCCGCAGGGCACAGCTTTATACGACCGCAGAGGTCAAACACTGAACAGTTGGGGCAAGTATGGACACAACATTTAAGCTTGATACAGCTCTGAATTTGGATTTAGCTTAAATAGTTGACACAACATAGGTTTCTTACACAGAATGAATGAACTTAAATTGGACATTTACCTATTATGGTCCAATATCCAAAATCTAAATACATGGTTAGATTCAGCATATCAAAGAACCCCAAGAATTCAATTTTTGATGAAATCAAATAATGTTCAATTTTGGACCCTTTAGACCTCAATGTTGACCAATTTGATAACCGGGTCCAAATATTAAAAATATAAATACATGGTTAGATTCAGCATATTAAAGAACTCTATATATTCAATTTTTGTTAACATGGAACAAAGTTTAATTTTGGACTCCAATTTGGACCAAGTTGAAAACTGGGCCCATAATCAAAAATTTAAGTACATGTTTAGATTCAGCATATCAAAGATCCCCAAGAATTCAATTTTTGTTAAAATCAAACTAAGTTTAATTTTGAACCTTTTGGACCTTAATGTAGACCAATTTGAAAACAGGACCAAAAATAAAGAATCTAAACGGTTAGATTTGGCATATCAAAGAACCCCAATAACTCAATATTTGATGAAATCAAACAAAGTTTAATTTTGGAACCTTTTGGCCTCTAATTCCTAAATTGTTGGGACCAATACTTCCAAAATCAATCCCAACCTTCCTTTTGTGGTCACAAACCTTGTGTTTAAATTTCATAGATTTCTATTTACTTATACTAAAGTTATAGAGCGAAAACCAAATGTCTTCGGACGACGACGACGAAAAGGCCAACGTCATACCAATATAAACACGACCAAATTTTTTTTAATTTTCGCAGTTGTATAAAAACTTAACACTGACCAATGAACCGTGAAAATGAGGTCAAGGTCAAATAAAACCTGTGTGACTGACATATAGGTCATAAAATATTTCCATACACCAAATATAGTTGACCTTTTGCATATAGTATTAGAAAAAAAGACCAAAACTCAAATTCTATACTTTGACCACTGAAACATGATAAATGAGGTCAAGGTCAGATGACAACTGCCAGTTGGACATGTACACCTTACAGTCCATCCATACACTGAATATACTTGACCTATTGCTTTTAGTATTTGAGATATGAACTTGACCACCAAAACTTAACCTTGTTCACTGATCCATGAAATGAGGTCGAGGTCAAGTCAGTCATGAGGATTTTGCAAGGTACGCACATGTATACCAAATATAGTTATCCTATTACTTATAATAAGAGAGAATTTAACATTACAAAAAAGCTAACTTTTTCAAGTAGTCACTGAACCATGAAAATGAGGTCAAGGACATTGGACATGTGACTGATGGAAACTTCGTAACATGAGGCATCCAGATCTTCCACCTTCTAAAATATAAAGCTTTTAAGAAGTTAGCTAACGCTGCCACTGTAGCCACGGCCTCTGCCAAAAGTCGCAGGCTTGACAAAAATTGAAATAGTTTCTACAGCATTTAGTATTGATATAGTTAAACCAAATTTCTATCATACCAGAATTTTAAACCCAAGTTTGAATAAGTGACATAAGCTCATCACATATCTTAATTTAAAACAATGTAATTGTCCTTTCAAATTGTAAATCAAGTGAAGAATTATGATATATATGTAATGTTTTACCTCATTTTGGTGACTCGAGATCATACATTGACATTCACTTTTCTGTTAGAAAGTTGTCTCATTGGCAATCATACCACATATTCTTGTTTTTGAATCAATACTAAATTCAATAAACAGCTGCGCCATGAGCGCATGATAAGCCGACGTCTTGTGTGGAAGTTTTATGCAATAATCATAAATAGTTTCTGAGAAAGTTTAAAGCAATAACCATATATAGTTTTTGAGACAAGGCGGGACATGTGAAACCCCCCACCCTGTTTTTTTTTTTTTTTTTAAACTAAATATCATTAAAATAAAATTTTGAATCAAAACCAAAAAGTATACAGATCTTTAGATTAATATAACAAAAAAGTGTGTAAAGTTTTAATACAACAATCATAAATTATTTTTGAGATACCGCGTGACATGTAAAAAAAACCTCCCCTGTTATACAAAATACTCAAGAACTCAAAAATAAAATTTTTAATCATCACCAAAAAGTATACAGATCTTTAGATTAATATAACAAAGAAGTGTGTAAAATTTTAAGCAATAATCATAAATGGTTTTTGAGATACGGCGCGACATGTAAAAAACCCTCACCTGTTTTACAAAATACTCAATAACTAAAAAAAAAATGTTGAATCATCACCAAAAAGTATACAGATATTAAGATTAATATAACTAAGAAGTGTTTAAAGTTTTAAGCCATAATCAAGAATCGTTTTTTAGATACGGTTCGACATGTGAAAAAAACACACCCCTGTTTTAGTTACAAAGTGCTGTAACTCAAAAAGTTTTAATCTTATTTTCACCAAAAAGTATACAGATCATTTGACCATCATAAGAAACAACTATATTAAGCTTCATGAAATTTGGAGGAGTCATTCTCAAGTTACGGTGCGACATGTTTACGCCGGACAGACAGACGGACAGACAAGGGTAAAACTTAATGCCCCCTCTGCTAAGGTGGGAGCATAAAAAGGAATACATATATGAATCACATTATCAATTCATGCAATAAATGACTCCCCCCCTACTGACCCCTTTCCCTCCTCAAACACACACTACTCTTAATAATGCAAGAATGCACATGCTGAAATGTCCTGCCTGCTTCACTTTTTATGATTTACTTATGTTGATAGTGACATAAAGATGAATGAAGCTTGACTCGCAGGAAAAGGTATCTTTCCACCCTCTTTATATGTCTCGGTTTCTGATTAGTCAAATTTTTTGGGAAGGTCCCTTGCTAAAAATAAATATTTCTTGGAGTTATATTATTTTATATGTAAAGTCCAGAGAGAGTCTGAACGACATTGATGGAATGGGAAAATTTGAGTCTTAAAAAAATAAACTTGTAACTCATTACACATACCTCAAATAACACTATTTGGATTTTTTTTTACAGAATCTTTTACAAATTTACTATCTGGATGTTAAGTTCGATTCAGACAGAAACAAACAGTTTTTTCTTAAATACTTTTTATAATTAATCCTTTACCTGGAGTCTTATATTTCCGATCGGGTGTTGGTAGACGAAATAATTACAGTTGATATACTTGGGTAGGCCTGCTCAAAATGATTCAGACAACAAAGGTAGGCGTGTTATACATCATTGTGTAGATAAATCCATTTATATTTAAGGCATAACAGATTTTAGTGAGATTGACAACCGAGAAATTGAAATATAACGGAATTTCACAACCAGGTGAAATTTTTCAAAAATTTGAGTTAAGTACCTTGTGTTATTTTAAGGTATATTGGATTTTTTTTCTGAGTCAAGTGCCTATGATAGTTCATGTATGATGTACTAACTTTTAACAAAAGCCTGACTGGAAAGGGATCAACTCCACTAGACAATGGTCAACTTGACTAGACAGGGATCAACTTGACTGGACAGGGATTAAATAAATACTGATGATAGATGTTTAAAATGAGAATATACATGTTTTTATTTCAGGTTGAAATTATAATAATATGTTATAAAGATGCTTGTGTGTTGTTTGATTCCAATTTTACCTCTTTTATTGATTGGTTGCTGTGTCATTGATATAGGCCTCTAAACTTTCACTTACACAGGATGCATTCTTTGTTTTTGTGTCTTTGGTGTATAAAATGTGAAACATATCTGTCAATTACCTCCCCCTGGTAGAGTTAAAATTCTTCAAGTGTCTCTCTTTTGAAACAAATTTCAGAAGTAAATGATCATATACTGTAGATACTCGCTTATAAGTCGGAAGTTTGGGAGTAAAATTCAGAATCCAGAGAGGGGTACCGACTTATTAGCGAGATCCAGCGACCAGAGGAAAAATCCAAGCTCGAGAAAAGTGGTCAGGAGTGAATTGCCTGGTCAAAACAACGTTGGTGATTGCCAAACCTACATAAATCCCTAAATTAAAAGTTTTTGTTGAAAATAAATGACTACAATATTGTTTTTGTGTTTTATTTATTCTCTGTTAACCTTTTTCTGTCAATTTGTGTTGAATTTCCGACTGTTTCCGGTTTGTGTATTGATGGTCAAATGGTTTGTGCATAAATCCAAAAAGAAAGAGCCAAGAACCAAAAATGAAAACGAGATAACAATGTACCAACTATGTAAAAGGATGCATTCAGCGGAGCTATTGTGTCATTATTGTGATATCATGATATCAATTCAATACTTATAAATCATACAATAATCAAAAATAATTTTAAGATTCATTCCCAAGATCAAAATATTTTATTCATTAAAATGTCTCAGGTAAACACAAAGATTACAAAATTGATTGGCAAGCCAATATAATCCATTGATAACCCCTAATTAAGAGACAAAGAGTTGTATTCACTAAAGGTGTGAAAAACATCAGTGATAGGTGACCAGATGACACTAATGAGTTGGGAGTTATTTTAATATAAAGTTGATTAGCTTCACTTAATTTTTTCAATCCTTTAATCATCACAATATAATAAGAATTATGAAGTGCACATGCTCCTTTATGAGTGCTGTGAAAATATTGATTGACTTTAAAATTTTTCAGGTTCATATTGGTTTATGTTCGCTTTTCTCAAACAATAGGTTGTTAGTCATACCCTACAAAATCATTGATGCATTAAGTAAACAACACATGTCTAATCTGTAATCAAACAGTGAACAAAACAACAGGAATAAATACATCTTTATTGTCAGCTGCAAAAAAAAAAGTCCAAATTTTGTCCGACTTATACGAGGGTCAAGACTAAATCCTCAGAATTTGGAGATGAAAAGGGCATCTGACTTATTGTCGGATCGACTTATAGGCGAGTATCTACGGTATATTAAAATATAGTTCACATATAATAAACACTTACCTATAACACCAGCTTGACTGGACAGTGATCAAAACAACTGGTCAATGATCAACTTGACTGGACAGGTATCAACTTGACTAGACAGGGATCAACTTGGCTGGACAGGGATCAACTTGACTGGACAGGGATCAAGTAAATACTGATGACAGATGCTTAAAATGAGAATATAAATGTTTCTATTTGATGTTGACATGTAACATGTTATAAAGATGCTTGTTTATTGTTTGATACAAATTTGACCTCTTTCATTAATTGGTTGCTGTGTCATTGATATAGGCCTCTAAACCTTTACTCATACAGGATGCATGTTTTGTTTTAGTGTCTTGTTTACTACATAAAACCACAGGTCTTGTGCTATTTTGATTGTGACCTCATAACCTTTACTCATACAGGATGCATTCTTTGTTTTTACCGTCTTATTTACTACAAAAACACAGGTCTTGTGATATTTTGAATGTGAATAATATCTGTTAATTTTCTCCCCTTGTCAGAGTTAAAATTCTACATTCAGGTCTCTTTTGAAATAAATTTCAGTAGTAAATGAGCCTATATAGTTCACATACAATGTACACTTACCTTTTAATAGGAACTCAACTGGACAAGGATCAAATTGACTGGACAGGGATTAAATTGACTGGACAATGATTACATTGACTGGACAATGATTAAATTGACTGGACAATGATTAAATTGACTGGACAGTGATCACAAGGACTGGACAATTATCAAATAAAAATCAATAATAGACATAATAGATGTTCAAATTGAAAATATAAATGAAATAAAAACAACACGTTATAGAGACACTTGTCTTTTTTTTAAAACCACGTTGACCTCTTTTGTTGATTGGTTGTTGTCTCATTGAAATATACCTCCCATCTTACGTTCATACAGAACAAGTTGATTTCTTAGTTAACAACTCTATTTTTAATTATGCTTGCAATGTTTAATTAGTTTCGACTCCCAAATGTAATTTATTTTGTAATTGTGTCATTTTATTTTTTGTATCCCGTCACAAAAGTTGCTGAGTGCAAAATGTTAATTTTGTTCTAAAAGGATTAAAAAGCACTTGTCTAATGCTATTAAAAATGAATCCAATAGCTAAGTTCTAAATTATCTAACCTTTAAGAATTTTCACAATTAAAATTCCAATATATATATTTCTGAGTTTCATTTGATAAAATAAATCATTAAACGTTTTAATACAATTTGATTTGTGTGTCTTGTTTACTATAAAATATTGGTCTTGGGTATTTTGAAAGTTCAAACTATTTGTTGATTATCTCCCCTTTATGAGTTTGAATATTTAACATTAGAAACAAATTTCAGTATCAAATTGATCCTATGTAGTAGTTCACATATGATGTACTTACCTATAACAACAGCCTGACTGGACAGGGATCAAATCCACTGGACAAGGTTCAACTTGACTGGACAAGGATCAACTTGACTGGACAAGGATCAACTTGACTGGACAGGGATCAACTCCACTGGACAAGGATCAACTTGACTGGACAAGGATCAACTTGACTGGACAGGGATCAACTCCACTGGACAAGGATCAACTTGACTGGACAGGGATCAACTCCACTGGACAATGATCAACTTGACTGGACAAGGATCAACTTGACTGGACAGAGATCAAATCGACTGGACAGGGATTGACTTGACTGGACAGGGATCAAATAAATACTGATGATATATGTTTAAAATGAGAATATAAATGTTTCTATTTCAGGTTTAAATATAATTATAACATATTATAAAGATGCTTGTCTATCATTGCCTATTGTTAGATACAAATTTGACCTCTTTCATTGATTGGATGCTGTCTCATTGATATAGACCTTTAAACCTTCACTTTTACAAGATGTTTTAGGGTTTTGTTTATTACATAAATAAATTACACAAATCTGGTGTTGTGATATTTTGAATGTAAAATATATCTGTTAATTATCTCCCCCTGTCAGAGTTAAAATTCTACATTCGCATCTTTTTTTAAACAAATTTCAGTAGTAAATGATTCTATCTAGTTCACATACAATTAAACTTACCTATAATAGGAAGTCAACTGGCAAGGATCACATTGACTGGACAATGGTCACATTGACTGGACAATGGTCACAAGGACTGGACAATGATCACAAGGACTGGACAATTATTAAATAAAAAACAATAATCATGATAATAGACATTATAGATGTTCAAACTGAAAATATAGATGAAATAAAAACAACACATTACAGACACTTATCTATTTTTAAATAAAATGTTGACCTCTTTTGTTGATTGGTTGCTGTCTCATTGACATAGACCTCCGATCTTACAATCATAAAGAACAATTTGATTTCTACATGTTCTAAGTTAACAACTCTTTTTGTAATGCTTCAATGTTTAATTAGTTTCAACTTCCATGAATTTTTGTTATTGTGTCCGTTTATTTTTTGTATCCAGTCACAAAAGTTGCTAAGTGCAAAAGTTTAACATTGTTCTAAAAGAATTAATACAAACACTGGTCTAATGTTATTTAGAATGAATCCTATAGCTCTGGATTATCTCCCCTTTATTACAAACACTGGTCTAATGTTATTTAGAAAGAATCTTATAGCTCTGGATTATCTCCCCTTTAATACAAACACTGGTCTAATGTTATTTAGAATGAATCCTATAGCTCTGGATTATCTCCCCTTTAATACAAACACTGGTCTAATGTTATTTAGAATGAATCCTATAGCTCTGGATTATCTCCCCTATAATACAAACACTGGTCTAATGTTATTTAGAATGAATCCTATAGCTCTGGATTATCTCCCCTTTATTACAAACACTGGTCTGTTATTTAGAATGAATCCTATAGCTCTGGATTATCTCCCCTTTAATACAAACACTGGTCTAATGTTATTTAGAATGAATCCTATAGCTCTGGATTATCTCCCCTTTAATACAAACACTGGTCTAATGTTATTTAGAATGAATCCTATAGCTCTGGATTATCTCCCCTTTAATACAAACACTGGTCTAATGCTATTTAGAATGAATCCTATAGCTATGGATTATCTCCCCTTTAGTACAAACACTGGTCTAGTGCTATTTAGAATGAATCCTATAGCTATGGATTATCTCCCCTTTAGTACAAACACTGGTCTAGTGCTATTTAGAATGAATCCTATAGCTCTGGATTATCTCCCCTTTAATACAAACACTGGTCTAGTACTATTTAGAATGAATCCTATAGCTCTGGATTATCTCCCCTTTAATTCACATTTACAATTTCAATATATTTCTGATTTTCATTTGATAAAAAAATCATTAAACGTTCCAATACAATATCAATGTAATGTTCACTGACCTATAGATAGTAATAACTTGACTGGACCTTGAATCAATAAATACTAATAGTAGATCTTCAAACTGAAAATATAAAAAAATACATGTAGCTCAATTTCAGTTTGTTTCACGTTTATATAAATATTGGTAAAACTTTCCCTGAAATTTTATGTACCTGTCATGAATTAAAAAAGAAAAGGTACATGTACCATACAAAGCTAATTAGTGGAAAAGTTTTTAGGATATATTCATTATAGCATGAAGTCATTCTGTATCCTATGCTATTGCACAATACTTAATATAATATAATAGTTTATTATTTACACATCTTGTTTGGTGTGTATCTCCTGCCATATCAGCAGTCAGGGGCATTACTTAAACAAGTAACAATTAAAATTACCTATACAAGAGGCTAATTTAAATATAACTTATATAAGTTATTTTTCTGAATATTATTTTTATAAGTGTCCAATAATACAGATTTTACTAGCTTTAAATAATTTTCACAGTCATGTGGTTATTTTTCCCTTGATATATAAAAACAAATTCTTCCTAAACACTAATTAACTTTCTGACACAAAGATTGGTCTCTTGGGACTATCAAATTATCATTTTCTTCTAAAATCTTGAAGGTAGACTGATATAAATAGATAGATACTTGTGAATTAATTAAGACCTGAAGTTATTTATAATGTGTAACCCAAATCAATTACATATGTGCCTTAGATAAGTGTAATTGCTATTTTTTTTCAAAAATGTATAAAATAATTTATTCAAGTAATATTTTTGTCATTATTCTTAAAGTAACCCTTTATCTCTATACTCCTCTCAAATCTGATAAATTCTTTATTTTATGATATAAAATGTTGTTTAAAATCATGAAAACTACATTTAGTCTATGTTTCTATTGAAAATTAAAATAACTCTATTAAGTAATTTTATTATTTTTAAAAACAAAAATTACTTATATAAGTAACTAAAAAAAATAACTTGTTTAAGTAACGCCCCTGACTGATCAGTATAAAAGTCCAAAAATTATGAAGAAACCCCCCCCCCCCAATTTTTTTTCTTTTAACCCCCCTTGGAGTAATTACCCCCAAACTCAATTCCTGCCTGTTATGGTACCTTGCAGTACAATTTCAGAGAGATCGACACATTTAAACACAAGTCACCTTTAAACTTTATACGACCACAGAGGTCAAACCCTGAACAGTTGGGGCAAGTATGTCAATTAAAATCTGTACTCAACATTACTGGTTGAGCAAAAAAATGGACTTTTCAGACTCTGAGCTGTTAGTTTGTAGTTAATGTACTCAACACATTGAATATGATTTTTGTCTATTGTCTGATAAACTACATTTAGTAATTCATCACATTTACAGTTTCTCTACTATGAGTTTACAGCTACAGTGTATGAATATTTCAACAACATGGATATGAAATAGTTTATTGCTTTATGCTAGACAGAAAACCCTATTATAGCTTATATGTACAGTCAGGGGACTTACTTAAATGAGTGATTTTCTAAATCACTGATTTAAGTAACATTATTTCCATTAAGATTGGAAGTAAGAGTTGTCTTTCTTTAATAATCACCTATTTCAGTAGAACAAATCAATCACTAAAAGAAGTGATTTAATTTTATTATAGCTTTAAATATAGAATACTAATGATCCAGAGACTAATTATGTTTCTAAAATTATCAGAACCAACATCTGTGTTGTCTAGGATGACCAGGTCATTTCAGGTGATGACCTTGTACTGAATCTAGGATAATGACATTAAAATCACTTGTGTAAGTATCATATGTATACCTCAATTTCCTTCCCAAAAATCACTTATTTTTAAGTATCATTATTTTAATAACCCCCACTAATTTCAACACCCCGGAACAGTGAAAATTTGAACAGTGAAAATTTTATTGTGAACAGTAGAGTTTTATTACATCATCTGAAAAATGAAACCTTGATCATGAACTTTACAGGAAAAATACTCCCACTGCTGGGAAAAATCTGTTAATTAAGAAAGTATCAGTTCATTATGTAAAACATTATTATAGCATTTTTTCAACTAAAATATAATTTGCAGATAAATGATAGCATCAAAGGCATAAACCTTGCTACATAAAAGAAGCAAAAAGTTCATTTTTATTCAATTTTATTAATAAAAAGGTATTATTTAAACATATGTTTTTAAATTTTGGTAAAAATACAAAATCACAATTTGTGTCAAAACTTCAAATTTGCTACTCAAATAAGTGATTTAAAAATCACTTATTTCAGTAAGTCCCCTGACTGATGTATATATTTATTTATGTAAATAAATACTGTTTATATAATTTTAAAGTATTATAATATTCTGAATTAACTGCACAATTTACCTGAATCACTTTCCTTCTTTCTATATAACAGATCTATGTAGGCCACATATATCTAACAGGACATTATTGTTTTTATATTTCTGTTCTCTTTTCTTCAGCGTTCACTATGTTTTAGACCTAAAAAAAAAAGAGTATTTAAATAATATTCTTTTTGTGTTGAAAAATAACAAATCTAGTCCCAGTTTTAATTCTAAAAAAAAATAGTTGCCCCCTTTATAAACACATTAGACAATGTGTCTGTGTCAAGTCAAGAAGATTAACAAAAATTAAGGGCCAAATATTCTCAATGTAAATGAGATGTGCTAAGGCTTATATATATATGCATTCCATTTAACATATCTTGAACTGACCAAATCACAAACTGGTACATGTTAAGTTAAACTAAGCAAAATTTTTCGTCAACGGACCATTACTGAGGGGGCATGGCCAAGTAATCTGCATGGAAATGAGATGTGCCAATGGCAACGCTAATACAACTGCATACCAAATATCCTTAAGTAACCACTTATGGTTCACCATAAACTAGACCCTATTCACAAACTAGTACATTGTTGCCGCCACCACCAGAAATGGCACTACTTTGTCTAGCTTTTTAACTCTATCAAGGCAAGAAAAAAATCGCAATTAAAAGGCAATAACTCCAAAAAGGAGATGTCGGATGATTTCCTCCATATTGTCAAAATTATTTTTTATTTGCTTAGGCCAACTAAAATTAATTAGTAGATTTTCATCCAAATTTTTGAAAAAAATGGGGCGGGTGGGAGGATTTTATTTTTAAAATTTTATTTCATATGAAACCTTCTTGTCACGTGTTATTCATATATGCAAGTGTAATAATAAGCTTATATCATGTAAATACATGCATAAGGTATTGTATATGATTTTTCAAATGCTTAATATAAAAAAGAAGATGTGGTATGATTGCCAATAAGACAACTGTCCACAAGAGACCAAAATGACACAGACATTAACAACTATAGGTCACTGTATGGCCTTCAACAATGAGCAAAGCCCATACCGTATAGTCAGCTTTAAAAGACCCAGATATGGCAATGTAAAACAATTCAAAAGAGAAAACTAACGGCCTTATTTATGATCCCGATAACAAAAAGACACTAGGAACAGATCTGATAGTACTCGCAGTTATCTGACAGCTAGTTCAAAGCCAATAACAACTAATAAAAAAAATCATGCATCTAAGACTAAACTATCAATCCGTACACATCCAACATCAAAATACATTAAATACATATCTCTGATTAGCCACCACTGTTCTACATGTAATTGCCGCTTTAGAAACCTATTTTATAGTAAACAGCAAAAACATGGAGAAATGCTCTCTTCAGTTGGACTACCTACACCAACTTTATTTTGCTGCCTAAGCAATCGTTTGTTGTCCTAATAAAATGAAGCAAATGCATTGGTATGCAACACAAGTATTATAAGTACAGAATAAAATGAAAACTCAAACAGTGTTGAAAAAATAAGATTGGTCCTTTTAAATATGCTAGATGCAGGACAAATCGCCCCACTGGCAAAACGCCCCACACCAAATTGCCCCACTTTTTCACAAACTCGCCCCATTATTAAAAAAATTAAAAAATCGCCCCAACCTGGTTAACCGACTCGCCCCACTTTTTAAAAAAATCGCCTCACTTGTGAAAAGGGTTAAATCCAGTTAATTTTTCCCCTTTCAACTCGCACCATTTATTGAAAAAAGGAAAAATCTACTTCTATATACAATTTTCAGGTCAACCAACTAGCCGAACTTAAATGAAAACTTATTTGGATTTTTGTAATCTACACAGAATACAAAAAAAAAACACGAAATTTATTAAACTTTTTTAACATTCTTAAAATATAATTGCAAAATTTATACATTTTCGTATCATTATTGGAGAATAACTTTATACTTGTAAGCTTAGTTATTTGTATAACAATTGAAAGGAAACCTGTTAATTGTATTATAATCATACAATTGATGCGTGATTAACATTTATATGTAACTTTATTCAGAGTTTTTAACAGCAATTTGATTTTATAGCACTTCACTTAGGTTTTCAAAGGTATTGACGTGGGCAGGGACAAAGATATACAACGGGATTGCATCTTTTTTTATAAGTGGTTCATCTATAATTTGTCATGAGTGGGACCAGTTGACAGACCGTATTTCAGCGGGATTTTAACCCTTTTCATAAGGGGACATGTTATCATACCTATTTGCAATGGGAGTTAACCCTTTTCATAAGTGGGGCGAGTTGGTAAACAAGAGTGGGGCGGTTTTTTTAGAAAGTGGGGCGAGTTTGTGAAAAAGTGGGGCGATTATGTGTGGGGCGATTTGTCATGGATTCCAAGATGCGAATATAATTACAATGTAGAACATAAAGTTATTTAATGACTATTGTGGGTATTGGGACAGAGGATGTTTGTTGTTTGTCTACAATCGAAAGGCATGGCTAAATCTAAATCTAAGGGCTTGCTATAAATTAATAAATTAGAAATGCGTATGTTTGTGACTTTTTGAACTCAATTTACGGTCACCAATCTAACAAGTTCACAAGTTTGTGTCAATTCCTTTATTCAAGTCATGATTTTTGTACCAATGTGTTCCACGATTCTTACGCTTTTGGTTTTCATTCACAGTCCAAATTTCTTGACACAAAGTTATTGTATAAATAAAATAATCCAAGGTGTTCTAATCACAAACATTTGTGACATACGGCGATTTGCGTTCTTGGACACAGCGTATTACTCGTAACCCGAATATTTCATGCCTTTCTCGTAATCAATCTCTATTCTCGGTAAATGATGTTGTCATCATAGATCAGCAGAATATATCGACTTAATAATTTAGTAAGAATATTCTAAGAAATACGAAAACCAAAATTTGAAACAGGAAGTGTTTATTGAAACGAAATTATCGACGGTTACCGGTAACGGAAATGAACAAAATCCGGAAATCGTATTTTTTTCAAAAATAAAAAAAAATCGGGACGGGAAGATTTCAGAGGTGCGGGCGGGGATGAAAATCTATCAATTAATTTAAATTGGCCTTATTTAAGTTTCTATCTACATGTATCTATTATAATTTTTAAGATATAAGGCATAAAACGCAAAAAAATGGTTAAAATTTTCTTTTAAGGGGCAATAACTCAAGTCAACCAACTATTTCGACCATTTGACTTTATATTTGTAGAACTTGTCTTGCTGATCATTATTGCATATAGTTTCTTTCTATCTATTATAGTTTTCAAAATAATAGGCAACAAGAATGTGTCCATAGTACACGAATGCCCAACTCACACTATCATTTTCTATGTTCAGTGGACCGTGAAATTGGGGTCAAAACTTTAATTTGGAATTAAAATTAGAAAGATCATATCATAGGGAACATGTGTACTAAGTTTCAAGTTGATGTAACTTTAACTTCATCAGAAACTACCTTGACCAAAAACTTTAACCTGAACTTTGCACTATCATTTTCTATGTTCAGTGGACCATGAAATTTGGGTCAAAACTATAATTTGGCATTAAAATTAGAAAGATCATATCATGGGGAACATGTGTACTAAGTTTCAAGTTGATTGGACTTCAACTTCATCAAAATCTACCTTGACCAAAAACTTTAACCTGAAGCTAACGGACGCACGAACGGACAGAGGCAGACCAGAAAACATAATGCCCCTATACTATCGTAGGAGGGGCATAAAAAAGAAAAGAAATGTTAAAATTTGTCATTTAAGAACAATAACTCAGGGGTTCAAATTAGCATTGGTCCGAGGTCCGCAACCTTTCACTATTGCAATCGGACTTTTGTATTGGTTACTAGCTACGCCCGATGGACCTTCAATTTAAAAGAAAATAAAAATTAACTCTGCCAACCTTTTTAATAAACCAAAATTTCCTAACGATCTCAAACTTTATTTTCATCTTTATTATTCATGACAGCGATGTTCATTTTGTTCAATCGACCGTTAGCTTTAAACCAAAAATGGGTAATAAGTAATGTGTAAATCCGAGTAAAATCGTATCTGACTGACAAACACAACATTGAACAAGAGTGCACACTCTGAAATGTCTCGCCATCTTTACTGATCATTGATATTATGTTGATAGTCCTCAATATAAACCTTTATTACAACTGTCACACAAACTTAACATTAACCAAGAAAACTAAACATTGAGGCCAAAATTTAAAATATGTTTGTTTCCCCTCTCCCCCCCCCCCCCCCCCCACCCACCCAAATTAGATACCCCAATGATGATTGTGGCCAAGTTTGGTTAAATTTGGCCCAGTAATTTTAGAGAAGATTTTTGTACAAGTTAACAGACGATGACAGACGTCAAGGTGAGCTAATAAACTGCTTCGTTGAGCGCAGTTGGATACTCCCGCAGAGGTCCAACCCTGAACAGTCGGGGCAAAATGGACACAATATTCAAGCTTGATACAGGTCTGAATTTGGATTGTAATTAAATATTTTACATATTATAGGTTTCAGAATAAATGTAGTCGAAGAACTTGAACTTGGTTATATGCATTGAATTTATATTCAATTAAAGATTTTTTGCTGTTGTGCAATACAATGTGCTGTTGCACAATACTTAGTAAATCTGTAGTCAGACTATAAACAAATAAAGTTCAATTAAATCTCAGTCATATTAGAAATTTATGAAGATCAAAAGGGAGCTTACATCAATATATATAAACAATTCACCAAAGTTTCATGATAATTGCTGACAGCATTGTTGAGTTATTGTCCGAAAACTGGAAAATCCCCCCTTTTGAATAAAACCCCACAACTCAGAAATGTAAAATGTACAATTTATAACATTCTAAAGGAAACTTACATTAATAGATATAAACAATTCACCAAAGTTACATAAGAACTGCTGAAAGCATTTTTGTGTTTTTGTCCAAAAACTGGAAAATCACCCTTTTTTATGAATAAAACCCTGTTACTCGGACACGTAAAATCTAAAATTTATAAAAAGCAAAAGGGAGCTCACGTCAATAGATATAAACTATTCACCATAATTTCTTGCAAGTTGGTGAAAGGATTCTTGAGTTATTGTCTGAAAACTGTTTTATGCAAATTGTGCATAAGTTTGATAACATCTGGTTGAGGCAAATTTTAACTTAAGTTAGAGAATGGAAACCAACATTGGGACATACATTTACATACATGACATATGTATGGACAGACAAGGGTAAAGCTTATTGTCCCCTCTGCTACGGCGGGGGCATAAAAACAGAGAGGGAGAAATACAGAGAATATGAAAAAATAAAACGAGAATTTAATTGAATGATTGTTGGTTGCCTAACGTCCAGTGGTAAATATTTCATGCATATTCAGGACGAACCAGAATTTGAAAAGTCATGCTTAACATGCCTAACAGATTTCCCCTGCCCTTGGCTCTCCAGTAAACATGGTAAAGAAACTTCTGAAATAAATTTAATTTTTGCACAATTTGTAGAAAACACCCACGTCTTGCTAATTAAAAGTATATACAAATTATTTCAATGTATTAATTTGTTGGCAATTTCATAGATAAATGGGAGACATAATCATTTATTATAAATACATGTATTAATTAGTCATTTCTTCGCTGGTTTCAAAACTTATAAAATATCATGGATCTATCTATACCATGTATACTGGCTATCATTCAAAAAACATTGCAAAATTGCCCTTCACATGTCTTTTGGTTGTTTTGCTTTTGGGTTTCTGTCTTATTGAAGTTATATTGAATAATCTGTCTCTTGTATGGGTACATTTGTCATTTCATATTTTCTTTTCATCATTTGACTATTTATTTTTTTATTTATTTTTTGTGTGTGTGGAACAACCATTTAACTTCAAAGGGTTGGGGGGGGGGGGGGGGGGGCTTATGTTTTTTTCCTAGATCCCTAACTTAATGAAAAAAAAACATTCTGTTCAAGCAGATGACAAAAAAAAATATTCTGAATCCAGATTTTCCCCATACATTTGTACCTTAGGCCTAAAAAAAAAATGTTGTGTTTCCGGTCACCCGACCGACCGTCCTTCAGACCCCCCCCGACTCAAAAGTTTTTAAAGCTGATGTGGGAAAAAAAATAATTTGTTTACCTACCGACCGTTTTTTCTGAAAGAAAATAAAAAATCTAAGTCCCTCGATCTTTTTATCGCCCCAAAAAAAACCAACGCTAATTTTAAACTTGAGGCTTATTTTTAGAATGTACTGGAAAGTGGAATTTTCTTGGCTAATTATATATGCGGGAGCATGCGCAGTAGTTATTTTCGTTTGTCAGTGTTTGAACATGTCTTAGAAGACAGATTTCAACAAAATCAGAAACTTCAGACAGTTGGTTTACCTACATAGATAAACTACTAGTGCAATATGATCTTCCCAGTGCGGCTAAAATGGTTATTAATCCACCGTGTAAATTATTATGGAAAAAGAATGTGAAACTAGCAATTGATAAATTCTGGACTCAAAAATTACTACTTGAATGTCAAAATAAATCTACCCTGTCGTACTGTGATCTGTCAAGTTTGAAAATTGGAACTGTTCATAAACTTTGGTCTTCAATTGAAAGCAATATTAAAGATGTCCGCCGTGGTGGTATAAAAGCTCGTCTAATTACAGGAACTTACGTTCTCCAGTCCAACACAAGTAAATTTAACCAACATGAAGTTAGCTCTGTTTGTCCACTGTGTCAATATGAAGATGAGGATATAGTTCATTTCATTTTAAAATGCAACGCTCTATTTAAATACAGAAAATCATATATAGAAGAATTGGAAGTGATAATAAACAGCATAAGTAATCCAAATAGGTGCTCATGGAATAGTCTGGTTGGTGATTTTGGTCTATTAACACAGTTGATTCTTGACTCTAGTGTTTTGATAAAACAGAAAATATTGTCATGTAGTGAAAAGACTCTCACTAAAATAGAGGATTGCTCACGAAAAATGTGCTTCTCCCTACATTGTGGAAGATCATTGATCATAAACTCTGAACATTGATTGTCAAACTTAGAACTGTGATAATAAACTCAGATTAGTGATTATAAACTCAGAACATTGACTTTAAACTCAAGAGACATCAAGGGTGTACATATTCTAAGGCTCTTAACCCAAATGTTTATATTGAATTTATATTGAATTTCTATGTAAATAGTATTGATAAGATAATCCCTTTAATGTGACTATACATATCATTAATGAACATTTACCCATTTATGGGGTGCACCAATATAGTGGTGGATAATACATACCAAAGAAGAAGACATGGCAACACAACGCGTCCTATTCAATGTTCAACGCGGAAAGTGTGACCATTTCGCAGAGAAAAAAATATTTCTAAATTTTACAGAAAGTAACACCTTTTTTGACATTAGCAATGAAATTCATCCAATGTCTAACATCGATGAAAAAAAATACACAACACAAATTTTGTGCTCGGCCACCGGCAAAAATGACTGGACCGAGATTGATGACAATAACACAACTGTTGGAACAATGTAATCTTTTAGAATTAAATTTATCAAATTTTCATGCCAGACCCTTCTTCAAAATGAACCTGATATTAATCCATCTGAAACTGGTCAGCCAATCAACGCTTTAGACATTCTGATGAAAAGCAACAGATGCTTTGCCAAAAGAAAGTGTCCTGCCAGGTACAGTGTATATATAATATATTTGTCTATCTGTAGGTTTGGGATGATGTTTGGTTCATGTTCCTATAAATGAATCTGCCCCACATCTTCTCAAGTTCTTTCTCTGACAATCCCAAGTTTTTGGTCCTGAAATAGGGAAATTGGGTTCAAAAAGCTAATTTCCTAGGGGAAGTGCTGCCCAAATTTTTTTTAGGTTTGGACTTAGTTTTTTTTCAGGGGTATTTTAAAAGGGGGTAAACTAAAAGTTATTTCAGGGGGATTTTAAAAGGGGTAAACTAAAAGTTATTTCAGGGAGATTTTTAAAGTGGGTAATCAATCTCTATCTATTAAATCCCAAACTTTTGTCTGGTAACTGGAAATTGAGTTTTATACATGTATAACTTAAGCTTATTTCATAATATTATAATAAAAAAAAAACAAAAAAAAAACAAATCTCTACCTACCTTCAAAATTTCAAGGGGGTGATCGGAAACACAACATTATTTTTTTTAGGCCTTATAGTGTTAGTTTGAAAAAGATAATTTGATTGATACATGTAGCGTTGAAAAACTTGAAAAACTAAATAAAATTGTTCAGGCTTTTCTAAAATTTTTAGAAAATGTAAACAAAACTAGTTTACAGTGGCGTAGCTAGGCCATTTTTACGTGTAAGCCCGAACCTCGATGAGGGTCCTGAAGGAAAAAAAATCGCACAATAACAATATGTCACCCAACCTCCATCATGGTGACATAACTAATTTCAGCTGATCTATTGATTGTTATCCCTCATATCCAATTTATCATAAATAAATTGAAATATTTATATTTTTATGTGTTTGGTTTCAATCAGATATTAATAAAAATTGATAAATGGTTTCATTTTTATAGTACAGTGGCAAATTCAAAAGGGACACATAATTTAAAGAATAAGCATATTGCTTACTGAATAGATAAGAATGACCAAAAGAATGACAGAACAAAGAAATATAGAAATGATGAACCCCCCCCCCCCCCCCCCAACTCCCTGTTGCCCCCAATCCAGACCCTCGTATATCAATGTGACAGATAGTTCCATTTTATAGTTCATCTAGCTGTTTTTGTCTTCAAAAAGAATATTTTATTTGTGTACTACATGTAAGTGTTGTTAATATACCATGCCCTCTCAGTCGAAGTCGTAATCTAATTTCAATGTAAGAAAGTATTCGAAAGCTTGCCTACCTGTGCAATATGTTATTAAACGGTGGCCAGATCGTCTGATTTAAATTGCACAAAAATACGACCACCTGATGGTATATGTATAAAACTAAAAAATGAACGAACAAAATGTTGTTTCAGAAATTAACCATGAAAAAAAAATCAAGAAAGTTTAATTAAATTCGACGAACGTTTAAAAAAAGTAATTGATAATGTAACAAATTTTAACTTTAACCTGTAAATGCAAAAAGAAATTCCTTTTATTCATAAAATACGGGAAAACTCATCATATATAAATTCGTCACTTTGCTCTCCATACAGTCATACTCGTTTGACCATAAACAGTTTTTGTCCAGCTACCGTAAAATTTTACGAAGGTTTGACAAAGTTATTGATACTTTCAAACTTTAACCGTGTAATGAACCTACATGTACATAGTTATATTATTGGCACCGTCAACGAAAGTTTGGACCGAAATGTCTCTTTCATTTTTATTTTATAGGAGGGGGAGGACAGGGGGTTACCCTTCTCCCTTCTCCCACCCCTCTTCTCCTTTCTCCTACCCCCGTTCTCCTTTCTCCCATTAGAATAAAACATCTCTTTTTGAGATATTTTTTCTTGAAATATTAGAAAAAATTTTAAAAGGAGAGATATTTTATTTTTTCTCCTTTCTCCAACTTTTTCTCCTTTCTCCCAGCCTTCCCCTCCTTTCTCCTACCCCTTTCTCCTTTCTCCCACCCCATTTCTCCTTTCTCCTACCCCCTTTCTCCCTGTCCTCCCCCTCTTATAGATGAAAATATTTTTTTTTACCAAATTCAAGTGTACGCCCGGGGGTTTTGACGTAAACGTAGCTACGCGCATGGTTTATTTCTTTTCATAACCATAGTAAATAGGTCGTTATATACTGGTAACGATAAATTTTGATAAATTCATATTTTTTTACATGTCGACTGTCGTTCTACATGTTCTAGAAAAACCAACTTTTTTTCGATTGAAGTCTTTTTATATTCACTTACTTTTCTGTGTTCTTTGGTTATATCTTAGAGTATATTTTAACAAAATCGTCTGTTTTTCCATTTCTTTCACAATTACAGGAAACCTGAGACTACTATAACACATAGTCTCAGAGGAAACAGACTTTTGACAGGGGGCGCGAAATCTGGTGCGCATATATTGTACAACTCGTTTCAGGACTTATTTCTCCGGAAAATCTCGTGATAAATATATCCGACAAGGTTGCAGTCGCAGTGGCGGTTCCAGGCTGACGAAGAGGTCGTACACTCCCCCCTTTGAACAAAAAAAAAGTTTTCATGTTACTCACGATTTATATGTTTTTTACAATAAAGTTGTCCAAAAAAAAAATCGGCTCGCTCCGCTCGACGGTATATAAATTCCGTTTTTGGAAATACCCCCCCCCTCAGTTTCAAAAATCCTGGACCCACCCCTGAGTCTAGTATACTAACTGATTCATAGTATTAAATATTGAACAGCTGATCTTTAAAAAAAAAGCCCAAATAAAATGCACGATGATAGGAGGGTTGAGAAGTTGGATGAGCCGGTCCTTCATTTCTATATTCTTTAATTTTTCTTACTTTTTGCCCATGTTTTGCTATTCTTTATATTTTAGCACCTCATTATTCTATATTCTTTTTTTTTTGTCCATTTTTCTCTATTCTTTATATTTTGTCCATTATTCTCTATTCTGTTAACCCCACCCACGTGACTCTCCTATAGATGGGCGTGGTTTTGGGGTTCTTCGGTAGTGAGCCAGAAGAGGTTAATTTCTGTTTGTATTTCTTTGCATTGGAAATATCTTCTGTCTCTCCTCTCCCTCTTCCTTTTAGATATATAGTTAAGACGACAGAGGCACATAACAAGTGTAAATGGCATTAATAAATTTATGAATGTAGATATAATAGAATGTGAGCTGAGTGATAAATGTTTTCATGGTAAGGCAGCCTTGGTAGAACATCCATGTAGGGACGATAAGCTGTATGAATATTATAAAAAAAACTACACGGACAATAACAGTAAGAAGATGACTATTTGATATTATGAGGAGGGGAGGGCAGAATGATTTTTTACTGATTTATTATTCCGATTTCAATTGATCTGTCGCTAAGCTCGCCATTTTTGTCAGCTCTTACCAGACCATCTTATTCATATTCAAAATCATCGGACTTAGATTCAGATGCTCCATACTAAGAATCACACAAAAAAGACACCAGTCAACCATGACTACATCCTTCATGGTCACATTCTTCAAACTGAAACAGCTACAAAATATTTGTGCATAACCATCCAATCAGATCTCAAATGAAATAAACATGTAGATAATAGAACAGCAAATGCAAACCGACAACTAAATTTTCTAAAACGTAACCTAAAAGAATCATCCAAACATATAAAAGAAAGGGCATACATGTCGGTAGTTAGACCCAAGCTTGAGTACAGCTCTTGTGGATTGGACCCTCACAACAAAAATCAAAACAATCAAATTGAGATGGTCCAGCGAAGAGCTTCCCGCTATACATGTAATAGATACCACAATACAAGCTCTGTCTCAAATATGCTCGAACACCTACAGTGGCCTTCATTAGAACTGAGACGAATACAGACGAGACTAGTGGTTTTCTATAAAATTACACACCACCATTTAGCAATATACTCTAAAGATCTTCTTATTAAATCAGACAGCAGAACAAGACATAAGCATACCAATCAGTATATAAACAAATTCAAACCAGTAAAGATTCTTACAAATTCTCATTTCATGCGCATACAATTAAAGTACCATGGAACCTACTTCCAACCTCAGCAATCCTTTGTACAAAAGTTGACGACTTTAAAGAGCAGATTTCCTAAACACTGTATAACATGTACATAGTAACAATCTTTTTTAATTAAATCACTGTTATATATTTTATTTTTTCTGTTCACCAATGTAACGTTATATTAGTGAAGAGTTTATTTCTTTTAAATTGTAAATAAGCCACGCATGCAACGGCACGTGCTAGTCAAAGTTGTGACGGAAATAAGAAGATAGATAGATTTATCACGTGATTAAATTAATTGATTGACTGGTGGTTGATTATTTTTAAAGTCCAGTGACAAATATTTGATGAAAGTTATTGAAAACACAAGTTCAAAAGTCAGGTAGATAATATAGAACAAGGGAGGTCCGGTATGGTTACAATCCATCAGAGTTCAAATGAAGTGGATTTAAGCAATTCGTAAAGGTACCCGTTCGGCCTTCAAGAATGACAAAAACTCATACCGTATAGTCGGCTATGAAAGGCCCGACATCAAAAATGTGAAACAATCCAAATGAAAACTATGACGGCTTTATTATATATAACAAAACAATTTACAAAAATCAAATATGAGTCAAAAGACATGAACCAACGACAACCACTTAACTACATGCTCCTGATTTAACACAGGCACTTATTTAAAGAATATGACAGGGTAAAACATGTTTTTGAACGCACAATCCTTCCATAAACTGAGACAGTGGCGTAATAGTACAACATAAGAACAAACTTTAAAAATTATGTAGATGAAATAGGATAAACTCAAAAGACCGGTATGAGACACAAAACAACTAACTTTAAGACAATAGACACAAAGCACTGAAATAAGAGTATATGCAACTACTAAAAAAAATCAACGCCCCCCCCCCCCCCAAAAAAAAAAACAACAACAAAGAACAAAACAAAAAACAACAACAAAGAACAAAACAAAAAACAAAACAAAACAAATAAATCTTGTTCTCTCAGACTAAAGTATCAATCAGTACAGAACTAACGAATTTAGTCATAACAGTCTGAGAAACGCCATGACCTTGTATACCTTGTATACAGACTAGTTGTCTCTGACGAAGAGTTGTCTTTGATGTAGAGTTGTCTTTGCTGGGGCGTTATCTCTGATTGAGATTTGTCTCTGTGGAGAGTTGTCTCTGTTGGAGAGTTCTCTGATAGAGAGTTGTCTGTGATAGAGAGTTGTCTCTGTGGAGAGTTGTCTCTAATGGAGAGTTGTTTGTAATAGAGAGTTGTTTCTGATGGAGAGTTGTTTCTGTGGACTGTTGTCACTGATGGAGAGTTGTCTGTGTTAGAGAGGTGTCTCAGATTGAAAGTTGTCTTAGATTGAAAGTTACCTCTGATGGAGAGTTGTTTCTGTGGAGATTTGTCACTGATGGAGAGTTGTCACTGATGGAGAGTTGTCTCTGATAGAGAGTTGTCTCTGTGGAGAGTTGTCTCTGATAGAGAGTTGTCTCTGATGGAGAGTTGTCTCTGATAGAGAGTTGTCTCTGATAGAGAGTTGTCTCTGATAGAGAGTTGTCTCTGATAGAGAGTTGTCTCTGATGGAGAGTTGTCTCTGATAGAGAGTTGTCTCTGTGGAGAGTTGTCTCTGATAGAGAGTTGTCTCTGATGGAGAGTTGTCTCTGATAGAGAGTTGTCTCTGTGGAGAGTTGTCTCTGATAGAGAGTTGTCTCTGATAGAGAGTTGTCTCTGTGGAGAGTTGTCTCTGATAGAGAGTTGTCTCTGATAGAGAGTTGTCTCTGATAGAGGGTTGTCTCTGATGGAAAGTTGTCTCTAATGGAGAGTTGTCTGTAATAGAGATTTGTCTCTGATAGAGAGTTGTATCTGATGGGAGTTATCTGTGATGAAAAGATGTGTCTGATGCAGGATTGTCTCTGATGGAGAGTTGTCTCTGGTTGAGAGTTGTCTTTTATGAAGAGTTTGTCTGATGGAGAGTTGTCTCTGATGAAGAGTTGTCTCTGTGGAGAGTTGTCTCTGATGGAGAGTTGTCTCTGATGGAGAGTGTTTCTAATGGATAGTTGTCTCTGATGGAGAGTTGTCACTGATGGAGAGTTGTCTCTGATAAAGAGATTTGTCACTGATGGAGAGTTGTCACTGATGGAGAGTTGTCTCTGATGGAGAGTTGTCTCTGATGGGACAGATATCTGTTTGGCAATCACGTATTTTTTGTATCGAGAAATGGTATGCATCGTTAATAAGAATGTTTAGCTTTAGAAATCCGTTTTATGACCCTTCGTATGTTTTGTATACAGAAAAATGAAAAAAATTGCATAACCATTACCTAAATATTATTGGCCTCGCAGATTTGAAATCACATAGAAAAGTTTAAGAAAAGCCTGACATTTGGTTAGATAATTGCATGCGATACTTATATAAGAACTGAGAAGATGCGGTATGATTGCCAAAGAGACAACTCTCCACAAGATACCAAATGACGAAGGAGTTAGCAATTATAGGTCACTATAAGATCTTCAGCAATGAGCAAAACCCTTCCCCAAATATTAAGCTGTAAAGGGTCTTAAAGTTACAAATGTTTCAGACTGGTCGAGTATTAGTTCAGACTTTAAAGTATTGTCTAGATTGTGGTCAAGTACAAATCAGTACATACAAGTATGGTTAAGATTGGGGTCAAGTAAATTTCCAGTAAAATTTAGACTTATTCAGAATGATCGAGTAATACTCAGTACAGTAGAGTACAATTACTGCTAATTTTAGACTTTCTGGTTTGTAATGATGGGTAAAAGTAAGATTTATAGAAAGTAAAATAGAACATCTCTATATCATACTACTACTATATATACCTACTGAAAAATATGCACAGTGTCACAGACTTTCAATACCTAAAGTAAAATGTAAATCCCGTAAGTAGTCAGTACTTCAATAAGACAGCAACCAGACAACAACACAAGGCCAAAAGAAAATTAAAAAGGAAAAGGAAAAGACATCTTATGATATGCATTTTTAGAGGGGGGCAGGGGTCCTGATCCTGAATTCCCGGACTTTAAAACATGAAATCCCGAGGTCCAGAATTTATAGAAATTTAAATCCCGCAATCCCGAAATTCGAAAAAAGAATAGCCGGATCCAGAAAGGATCAATCCCGAAATCCCGTGCTTGAAAACACCCGATCCCGGAGTCCCGTTAAAGGTCCCCCTTTTTTGTGTAGATGGACTAAATAACAGAAACACAATATTTCCAGTCATGTCTCAGCCTGTGTGCGATTGTTTTTTTTTCTTGTTTTTTTTTGTTTTTTTTTTGTTTTTTTTTTGTTTTTTTTGGGGGGGGGGGTATTTTTGTAGGCATATTAAACATAAATATGCACATCTGTTTTCATGTCATATCTCAACCTCCGTATGTTTGGTTTCCTTGGAAATGTTTTTACACGATATATTTTCTGGAAAATACGCTGTACTACAAAGACCGTGCAATGTCTTGAGAGAAAGCGAAATTCAGAGAGCACATTAATTGTTTGTCACATATGATTAGATCTCAAAGGGAGTTGCAGAATAACGGATACTGGCGAATGTCAAAATTGAACAAAAAAAGTTTGCAAAATTATAAAGAATAACAACGGAAAATAAAATAATTATTTAATACAATAGTGTAGACCATGTACTGAATTAAGAAATCATGTTATGATAGAAGAATTTTACAAAATAGTTAATTGAAGATTTTACAGAATAAGCGTTATATTCAAAGATAAAGAACATTTAGGTCCACACTTAATACGGACCCTTAAAAAATCGTTGGATTATCTCGGTGTTGCTGGTCAGAAATGAATAAAAAATCACTGGTCAATTTAAAGGTTGTTGTAAGTGATGCAATATATTCTTATTTTCCTGTCCCCCTTATGTAACTTCCAGTTTTATTGAAGTTTACATCCATACAAGCCTTAGTTTAATTTAGTTTCCTGTTATTACTACCCCCCCCCCCCTTTTATTTGTCGCATGTTATGTATCATGTACTGATTCTATATATACTTCGAGCACACATATGTACAATTATGGAACAATAACCATTTAGTAAACTTTTTAAAACGTTTTTGTAGACTTTTATACAATAAATTTTATACAGATTGAACAAAAAAGATATTAACAAAGATGTCAGTTTGTCTGCGTATTTTACTGTGAAAACGTTCTAGGATTCAAACTGTAGATGTTTTACGGAATAACTATAAAGGGGGACGGACGGACGGAAGGACTGGCGGCCAGACGGAATGACGGGCGGACAGACGTACAAGGGTAGTTGAGGAATGGGGGCATAAAAAAATATAGCTTCAATCACATCTTTTATTGCGTCGACTTGTAGACAGTAACCCTGATGATTTCTATTTTTAAGTTTTTACCACTTTTGCGTTCATGTACTTACAATGTATTTTTGTCTGAATTAGTAATTGTTTTAGATATGTATATTGATAATGAACATTCATGTATCATATTTTTTACAAAGTATAATTTCATTTTAAAATGTTCCATAAAAGAGGGTCTGATTGGGGTTTACGGAATATAGAATAATGGGCAAAAAATTGCAGAATAAAATGCAAAAAAGAAAAAAAGAAAAAAAGTATAATGGGGTGCTAAAATATAAAGAATAAAGAATATTGGTAATACTAAATAAAAAAAATAATATCAGATTATTACATGGCATTTTTCATATCGCATGTATTATCAGCCCTAGGTTCAATATCAGCCCAAGAGCCGCCATGGCTCGAGGGCTGATATTGACCGAGGGTTGATAATACATGCGATATGAAAAATGACATGTTATGGTCTTTTTATCATATGCTTCAACAATGTAGAAAAATAACAGATTCATGGATTGATCCTTTTACGTGGTTCCCAAACAGAAGTTCAAAGAGTGAAAAGTTCACGGACGTCAGACCAAAAATTTTATACATTTCGATATGAAATCTTTCTATCATATGCCTCAATAGAGAAAAAAATAACATTTTAATATGGACGAATCGACAAAAAAATAATTCAACAATATACATAATGAACATTAATTGTTTGGAATTTTTATTTTAAAGAAACTTTCTAAATGATGTTTCAGTGAAACTTCGAAAAAAAATGCATTTATTTAATATTTTTTTGTTTTTTTTTGTTTTTTTTTTTTAGTATTATTTTACACAATATACTTTCCAGTATTCAAATAATTGTAATGTACACTACTTTGTAATGTTTTTTCACTGAAAACGTAGCATTGAGGTGTATTTTCCGGAATTTGCCAAGTATCACCGGAATGCCATGTGATAACGTTACGGAAAGGCATGTGATAACAATCGAAGCATGTGATAAACTTTTCATATCAGCCCGCTAAGCACCAATTTGAAAAATATGGAATATACGTTAATTTAATGCTATTATCATACGGTAAAAATCATATGTTATTGAGTCTAAGTATATGATAATGATAATTATCCAGACTCTTATGATAAAAAGAATCTATCAATACGAAACATATAATCATCGTGCATAATCAACGAAATTATTAGCATGAGAACTTGACGTTATACATGTAATAAAAATTACGACGTCACGAATTTTGATGTTTTTTTTTGCCAAAATGTTGGATTTGCGTCGCTTCTACAGGGAAAACGAAGTCGGTAACCATATTTTTTGTTAATATCATCTAATTCGACAGACAAAGAGGAAGAAAAAAATGAATTTACCGGAAACCGAAAATTGTAGAAGAAAATAAAATTGAGAAAGGAAATGGTGAATATGTCAAAGCGACAACCACCCGACCATAGAGCAAACAACAGCCGAAGGCAACCAATGGGTCTTCAATGTAGCGAGAATTCCCGCACCCGTAGGTGTCCTTCAGCTGGCCCCTAAAATATGCATAATAGTACAGTGATAATGGACGTCATACTAAACTCCGAATTATACACAAGAAACTAAAATTTAAAATCATACAAGACTAACAAAGGCCAGAGGCTCCTGACTTGGGACAGGCGCAAAATTGCGGCGGGGTTAAACATGTTTATGAGATCTCAACCCTCCCCCTATACCTCTAGCCAATGTAGAAAAGTAAAAGAATAACAATACGCACATTAAAATTCAGTTCAAGAGAAGTCCGAGTCTGATGTCAAAAGATGTAACAAAAGAAAATAAATAAAATGACAATAATACATAAATAACAACAGACTACTAGCAGTTAACTGACATGCCAGCTCCAGACCTCAATTAAACTGATTGAAAGATTATGTCTTCATCATATGAATATCAGGTACAATCCCTCCCGTTAGGGGTTTAGTATCATACTATCATAAAATATATGAGAAGAACATAACCCGTGTCATGCCAACAACTGTTTTTTTTTAGAAATAAATGTGTTTAGTTCCGATGCAAAGACCCTATCAGTGAATCAATGTTAAAGCCAAAATATGCAATCTTTAATGACCTGACAACAGTATCGTAACTATATCCCCTTTTAATAAGTCTATTTAAAGGTTTTGTTAGTTTCTGAGGAGAATACTGACATTTTTGTGCTTTATAAAGAATATTTCCATAAAATTTTGGATGTGAAATACCTGAACGTATAAGATGTCTGCATGTTGAGTTATATTTACGAATTATTTCCTTATACCGGTGATAAAATTTAGTAAATGTTTTGACCAGTTTGTGATATCGAAAACCCTGGTGTAATAATTTTTCAGTAATACATAAATTTCTCTCGCTAAAATCTAATACATTGTTACATACACGAGCGAATCGTACAAGTTGAGATATATAAACACCATAAGATGGTGACAAGGGAACGTCACCATCTAAAAATGGATAATTAACAATAGGAAATGAAAAATCATCTCTTTTATCATAAATTTTTGTATTAAGCTTCCCGTTTATGATATAGATATCAAGATCGAGGAAAGGGCAGTGGTCATTGTTATCATTAGCTTTATTTAAAGTAAGTTCTACAGGATAAATTTCTTTAGTATACATACTGAAGTCGTCATTATTTAGAGCCAATATATCATCCAAATATCTAAAAGTATTGTTAAATTTTTGTATCAAATGTTGTTTTGATGGGTCTTTGCTAATTTTAATATAGATTTCCCCTATATATTCAATGTAATTTAGTACCCTCTCGGACCATCGGTGACATATACTTTTTGTACATTTTCTGATGTATATTTTCAATATCTAATTGAGTTCTATTTTTTTTTAAATCTATGGACTAGTTCATTTACTGATCCTTGACCTTAAGTGAAGTTTCATTTATTTGTCAGAGTAGGTTTTCTCGCTACATTGAAGACCCATTGGTGGCCTTCGGCTGTTGTCTGCTCTATGGTCAGGTTGTTGTCGCTTTGACACATTCCCCATTTCCTTTCTCAATTGTATTTACATGTTCTTAATGCTAATTGAATGAATTAGTGGTGTGACACCATACTGAGGAACCGTTTTACTCAAGTCAAAAATGGAGCACATGAGTTATCCTTTACGATATTATTTTCGTTGCAATTTAAGAAATGACTTTGAAAAAAAAATATATAATACAATTCAATTACTAATACGTAACACTCTGTCAACATGCAGTTTTCATAAACAGTAAATTCAATTAAAGTCAAGTTAAAGTAAATGAGCTATATCACATATTTTGGTAACATTTTGCATGCAACTTGGGCTCGTTTAACTACAATAAGGAAAAAAAAGAAAAGCATTTATCTATTTATCTGTTTTATTTTCTGAAACATTACGAAAGTTATCCTTTTAAAAAGGGTCACTTTTGTATAGAAACCACATTAAATAGACGAAAACGTATTTAAATTTGTCTTAAAATAATTAAATCGTCAATCACCAGTGCATAGATTTTTCTCAAAATTGATATATTGTTGATACATATATTTCCGTTTTAATGATGTTAAACAATAACACAGTTCAAAGTTTAAGTTTCAAATTTGAATTTCCGTCTTCCTACATGTTACTGTGTGTTTGATGAGAGGTTTCCGCTTCTCCGGGAATTTCATCTTTTTCATATGTCATGAATTGAAGTAAAACAAATTTTGATAACTAAACTATTCTTTTGACATTCATGTAATTATTCAGTTTTGACAGGGTTTAGAAATTTATCAAAACTATAAGATTAAAGCTTGATTGCCGCCTTCTGCGATAGGAGAGACTTCAGCAAACTAAGTCATTCTTTTTCTGACATATTGTCGCCAATGGAATCTTCCGGTTTTCATTGTGATTTTGTGTAATTCAAAAATCATTATAATATTTATTTCATTTATATATTTGCTTTAGACATCTGATTTATGATCCTTCCTATGTTGAGTCCTTCTTTAAAAACTTTTGATAATAGTAAATTTTTAAAGTTCTAATTTTTCCACGGTTGTAAAAGGCATTTAAGCATGGTTCTTAAAAGTTGACTTTTTTTTTAGCATTTTGAAGGAACATGATCATGCTTTCATATAATATCATATTTACCTTTCTGAGCAGCACGTTAGAAAAATCGCCTTGCTGCCTAAAAGGCCTCAGCTCGATGAGTAATGAACACAGGAAGAGAAAACATTTAGTGAAAACGAGACAATATAAAAGCACTGACGTACTGTTAACCCGGAAGACCCCATAGATATTGGTTTATTTCTTCATCTGTATACTTGTATAGTGCTTGGAACTCCTCAACCACAAATACTTGAACTGTATATTAAATGGAAGGGGGGAAAGGGGGGGGAAGGGGTCGATACATTGTTTTGATTTATGTTTTTTTTTGTAATTTTGAGAAGAAATGTAGGGCTATTGAGATCATAACAAAATTAAAACTGGTTCTTTTCATTTGTTTCTTTGTCTAGTATAAACATTAAATGAGGTTCTTCGCGATACATGTATTATCAATTCTTCTTCGTTCAGGCCCGTACACTCCAAAGAGAGTCAAACTGTAAACAAGCATCATACGGTTTTTATATATCAAAATTATCGGACAAAAAGCAAAAGCGGACAAAAAGCAAATTGCGGACAAAAAGCACCGTATCACTCGTTCTTTATATCCGTGTGTGCAGTGATGTAGAGCTTGTACACAGGAAAAAAGAGGTTAATTTTAATTGGTTAATTTCCATTGATGTTTTTTTTTATATGCAATGAAATGTTATGTGAACTTTTGTCTATAGTTCTGGAAAGGATAAAACTTTACTTATGCCAAGTATTTTTTTCAATTTGAAACAAAGATAGATTCTGCACATAATTTCGACTGTAACTGAAAATCGAAAAAAAATGCATGTATCTGTTTTATTTTCTGAAATAGTGAAGTACTTCTTTCAAAACAGATGCACATTTATATAGATATCACATAAAATCGGCGAAACACGTTCTTAAATATGTCGGCTTAGAATCAGTGAATATAATCTCCAATCACAAATTCATATATTTTTCTTTAACATTAATATATTGTTGTCAGATACATACATTTCTATTTTCAGATATGAAATAATATTACAGGTCAAAGATAAGTTTCAATTTCGATTTCCGCCTTTGTACATGTCCTAATGAGAAGATGGACCGTGTTTCTAGGAATTATCTAATTCTTCCGCGATAGATGAGGCTTTTCAAAAAGAATTCACTCTTTTCCTGTATGTACAATAATTTGAATATATATACTTATAAGTAATAAACAGTTGTTTTTATAAATTACACATTCAATGGGGAAATTTATTTAAAAAAATCATATGATGATACATTGTTGTCAATCAAATCTCCCGGTCGACCTTTCATTGTGATTGTATATTTTACAAATGGTTATAATAATTATATTAATTTCATTGATATTAGCTTTAGAAATCCGTTTTATGGTCCTTCCTGTCTTTAGTCTTTCTATAATAACTTTTTGAAATATAACATTTTAAAAAATTTTCTTAAAAATTGAAAAAAAGATCTTGACATAGTGAGGATAAATTATCATGCTTTTTTATTACTAATCATATTCATCCTTCTTAGCAGTACTTAGAAAACGCCTTGTTGCCTTAAAAGACATCAGTTCGGTTAGTAATAGATACAGGATGAGAAAATGTGTAGTGAAAACGAGACAATAATAAAAGTACTGACGCACAGTTAACTCGGAAAACCCCAAAGATCTTGGTTGGTTGCTTGGTCTGTGAAAAACTTGGAGAACAAAGAGAAGCAACGTGAGCAAATGTGGTTATATCCCATTATATAAACTTATTTTTTCCGTTCGTTGGATAACCTTTTTATCCGCCTTCCAGTATTAACAAAGGTATAACAACGTTCCTTTCCTTTTTTTATATGATAGATGCATCTATATGTGTCCTGAAATTTACAAAGAACAATACAATTATTGTTTATATAATAAAAAAAAGTCAAGTCTGATATGAAAAGTCTTAAACACGGCAATATGTCATAAGGAGACCTGTCATTAGGTTTGGTTAGGAGCAGACCTGTCCTTAGGTCTTGGGCAGACCTGTCATCGAGACTGGTCAATAGTACACTTGTCCACAAGTTTGGTGCAGACTTGTCAATAGGTCTGCAGCATTCATTAAAAAAAAATGACTTTAGGTCTGCTCTACTTCCGATGAAAATTTCTTAAGTAAACTTGGAAAGCAGTCAACATTTTTGTTAAACGTTCATGGGCAAATATTTCAGGCGCATTCAGGGTAAACAAAAAAATCAAATTAAACAAAAAACCTACCAGTAATTTTTTGCAAATTTAGAAAATTTGAATGAAGTGCTAAATATTTGAGCTGCCACTATAGATGGTAGATGGTTTGGTAGAATAAGTAATGTTTTCCTACTTCTGTCCCTTCAAAACGTTGCTTCAAAGTTATCGTAAAAATGGGCTAGTATTGCTTCATCAAACGATATCGATTTTAACACCACAATAACAACTTCGTACGGATCTTCGCTAATGATATAAACACAATAAGCTATGTACACATGGCGTATGCATTGCGGAACTTCAAACCAGAAATTATTGATTATTGTTTGCCAAAAAACCTAAAAAGACGTGGTGAAATAACCAAGGATAAACAGTTTACTAGAGTCAAAGTGAGGCCTTTTTCGTTATTTGTTGTAATATAGTTCGGGCCGTGTGTGTGCTCTTTTACATTGTTTCATTTACTGTCATCCCGGATCCTTTTATAGCCAACTAAACGGTATGAGTTGTGTTAATTATTTATTCGTTGGTCCCTGGTGGATAGTTGTGTTTATTGTTTATTCGTTGGTCCCTTGTGGATAGTTGTGTTCATTGTTTATTCGTTGGTCCCTGGTGGATAGTTGTTTTCATTGTTTATTCGTTGGTCTCTGGAAGAATGTTGTGTTCATTGTTTATTCGTTGGTCCCTAGTGGATAGTTGTTTTCATTGTTTATTCGTTGGTCCCTGGTGGATAGTTGTTTTCATTGTTTATTCCTTGGTCCCTGGTGGATAATTGTCTCATTGTTTATTCGTTGGTCCCTGGTTGATAGTTGTTTTCATTGTTTATCCGTTGGTCCCTGGTGGATAGTTGTTCTCATTGTTTATCCGTTGGTCCCTGGTGGATAGTTGTTTTCATTGTTTATCCGTTGGTCCCTGGTGGATAGTTGTTTCATTGTTTTTTCGCTGGTCCCTGGTTGATAGTTGTTTTCATTGTTTATCCGTTGGTCCCTGGTGGATAGTTGTTCTCATTGGTTATCCGTTGGTCCCTGGTGGATAGTTGTTTTCATTGTTTATCCGTTGGTCCCTGGTGGATAGTTGTTCTCATTGGTTATCCGTTGGTCCCTGGTGGATAGTTGTTTTCATTGTTTATTCGTTGGTCCCTGGTGGATAGTTGTCTCATTGTTTATTCATTGTTCCCTGGTGGATAGTTGTTTCATTGTTTATTCGTTGTTCCCTGGTGGATAGTTGTATCATTGTTTATTCGTTGGTCCCTGGTTGATAGTTGTGTTCATTGTTTATTCGTTGGTCCCTAGTGGATAGTTGTCTCATTGTTTATTCGTTGGTCCCTGGTGGATAGTTGTTTTCATTGTTTATTCGTTGGTCCCTGGTTGATAGTTGTGTTCATTGTTTATTCGTTGGTCCCTAGTGGATAGTTGTCTCATTGTTTATTCGTTGGTCCCTGGTGGATAGTTGTCTCATTGTTTATTCGTTGGTCCCTGGTGGATAGTTGTGTTCATTGTTTATTCGTTGGTCCCTGGTGGATAGTTGTCTCATTGTTTATTCGTTGGTCCCTAGTGGATAGTTGTTTTCATTGTTTATTCCTTGGTCCCTGGTGGATAGTTGTTTCAATGTTTTTTCGCTGGTCCCTGATTGATAGTTGAGTTCATTGTTTATTCATTGTTCCCTGGTGGATAGTTGTATCATTGTTTATTCGTTGGTCCCTGGTTGATAGTTGTGTTCTTTGTTTATTCGTTGGTCCCTTGTGGATAGTTTTGGTCTCTTGTGGATAGTTGAGTTCATTGTTTATTCGTTGGTCCCTGGTGGATAGTTGCCTCATTGTTTATTCGTTGGTCCCTAGTTGATAGTTGTGTTCATTGTTTATTCGTTGGTCCCTGGTGGATAGTTTTGGTCTCTTGTGGATAGTTGAGTTCATTGTTTATTCGTTGGTCCCTGGTGGATAGTTGTGTTCATTGTTTATTCGTTGGTCCCTAGTTGATAGTTATGTTCATTGTTTATTCGTTGGTCCCTGGTGGATAGTTGTTTTCATTGTTTATCCGTTGGTCCCTGGTGGATAGTTGTCTCATTGTTTATTCGTTGATCCCTGTTTGATAGTTGTCTCATTGTTATTCGTTGGTCCCTGGTGGATAGTTGTCTCATTGTTTATTCGTTGGTCCCTAGTTGATAGTTATGTTCATTGTTTATTCTTGGTCCCTGGTGGATAGTTGTCTCATTGTTTATTCGGTGGTCTCTGGTTGATAGTTATGTTCATTGTTTATTCGTTCGTCCTTGGTGGATAGTTGAGTTCATTGTTTATTCGGTGGTCCCTGGTGGATAGTTGTCTCATTGTTTATTCGTTGGTCCCAGGTGGATAGTTGTCTCATTGTTTATTCGTTAGTCCCTTGTGGATAGTTGTCTCATTGTTTATTCGTTGGTCCCTGGTTGATAGTTTTGTTCATTGTTTATTCGTTGGTCCCTGGTTGATAGTTGTGTTCATTGTTTATTCGTTGGTCCCTGATGGATAGTTGTCTCGTTCAATTTGGCAATAATAACACATATCCTAGTAATCAACATAATTTACTTTTTTGTTTTTATTATATGGCTTTTCAAGCTACGGTTTTTGTAAAGATTTTTGCATTCGTGATACTGATAAGGGGTCTTGAATCAGTCTTTATTCATCTTATGTAGATATATTGTAAGGTCTACAATGTTTTAGTTTTATTTGACATGCATTTCTTTATTATAACCATTGTTTTGTTTTTCGATATGCTCATGCGTAAATCTTACAACTGCTTTAGATTTACTGAACCACAACCGATATCTACAAGGGAACTATACAACATAACAGACTTGTTAGTCTGAGACTGATTCCTTGAATGATCAGCCAACAAATTATAATTTTTAAAGAATGTGGGCTTTTTATACCAAAGGAAGAGCAACCACACGACACAAATTACTAAGAGATTTACAGTGGAACATGTCTTCGACTATAGCCAGGTGTCTATGCAATATTTTAAGATCTATATAGCACCTTTTCAAACAATGTGAAATTGATAACAGGAAATTTCGACTGATGGGGAAATAATTGTTTACATTTATTTGCATACAATGAACTTTCACAATATCACAACAATTGTAGAAACTACTTGAACTTTGACAATTATTTGATTCAAATATGAACGAAGACCACGTGACAGAAAACACTTGAAATCACGAGATAGATCCTTTAGATGGAAATGTTAAAAGTGTATATATATATTAATGGACGATAAAATTAAAATTTAATAATACCACATAAAAGTCTAGTATCAAGAACAGATCAGAACAGATGTATCAACTTTATGCAAAGCAGAAATCAAAGTTTTGTTTGCTATCTCAAATAATGAAGAGCATATTATTGTTGTATCATTCATTTAAATGCCCACTTACGATGAAAAAAAAGGGGGGGGTGCTTTATGTTTTCTGTTCTGTGTTTCAGGTTATTTGTCCGTCGGGTACCAGGTTTAGATTTAAGTAGCTTATCATGAAGGTGTGGTATGTCACATCAAAAATGTTGCTCATTATAATGTGAACTTTTCAGAGGATATCGCAGATAACGGTTTTTATTCCGATTACATGGTTGACTGAACATAGAACTGTGATAGTTTGAAATTAGGATACTCTCAGATTAAACGTGAAACTTAGTACAGATGACAAATTGCAACTAAGAGCTGACTTCACGATTCACTGAACATGTACATAGGACAGAGTTATAGAGGCGGATTTAAGGGGGATGAGGGGTAGCCTGGGCCCCCCTTTTGGGAGAACATTTTTGTTGCTTTAATAGGAAATTACTCAATCATGACGGTGGGCCAGGTAAGCCAAACAAGGGTAAAAAACATCATTTAAAGGCAAGAACTCCTATAAGGGGTCATTTGGTGATTTGGTGATTTCCATCAAGTTGACTTATTTGTAAATCTTACTGTTCTGGTCATTTTTTACCTTCAAAATTTATCTCTATCTGTTATACTTTTTAAAAAAACTGTGAAATATACAAATATGATATTTCAGGGGCAATAACTCAAAATTGGGTCATCTTCATATCTGGCCAGAGTTCCTGAAAATCACGAAAATTGACAATAAACTGATATGTTTTGCTTAGTTCTTAACAACATATGCCCATCAATATCCACCAATAACAAAACACGGTTACAGCAAAGCGTCTTTTTGTTATATTTATCAGCAGTGACGGATCCAGTTGGGGCAAGGGGGTGTTCCAGGGGTCGGAACCACCCTTTGTTTTGACGATCAATGCTTTTGAATGGGTAAATATGGTTGGAACCCATCTTTTTTAAAATGGTTGGATCCGCCCCTGATCAGTGTCAATGTAAAGACAAGCAAGGGCCAAAATTCATAAACACAAGAAGCGGAAATTGTCAAAATCAAACTTATAATAACCTGATTTTCATCATCAGAAACATGAAATCTAATTGTGAATATTAAATCTTTTTTGTTGTCTAAAATCTATGTCCTGCTATTTGCATCCTTAAGCTTGCTTTGAGTATTTATTTGGCACTCAAGGTTAAATTTTAAAACTTACAACTCACTATGATAAACAAAGGAAAGCCTGAGTGTAATGTTAAAAAAAAAACATGGTTTAAACCTTTCTCTTATCTAACACATTGATAACAAAAGTGCACACGCTGAAATGTCTCTCCTGCTTTACTGACCATTGATTTTATGCTGAAAGTCTTAAAGATAAAGGCTTAGCTAAAAGCATGACAGAAACTCAGGTCAGATAAACGCTGTTAGACAGACATATATACACCATTTTTATACAGAAAATATAGTTGACATATTGCTTATGATAATTGAAAAACGGACCAAAAAAAAACAACAAAAAACTTAATATTGACCAATGATCCATGAAAATGAGGTCAAATTTAGATGATAGCTGACATACAGACATACATACACCTAACAATCTTTCCATACACCAAATACAATTGACCTATTGCTTATAGTACTTGAATAACAGAACAAACGACAAAAAACTTATTATTGGCCAATGAACCATAGAAATGAGGTCAAGGTCAGATGAAACTTGCCAGACTGACATGTACCCATTACAATCATTCCATACCAAATATATTTGACCTATTGCTTAAATTACCGAAAAACAGACCAAAAACAAAAGCTTAACATTGACCAATGAAACATAAAAATGAGGTCAAGGTCAGGTGATACCTGCCAGACAGACATGTACATCTCAGAATCATTCTATACCCCAAATATAGTTGACCTGTTGCTCATAGTACTTGAAAAACAGACCAAACTACAAAAACTTAACATTTTGTTTAGGGCAGGCCTCAAGGTTGGGAATTTTCTTGCTGTGTTGAAGACCCATTGGTGGCCTTCAGTTGTTAATTTTTTGCTCTTTGGTTGGGTTGTTGTCTCTTTGACACATTCTCCATTTCTATTATCAATTTTACTGACCATTGAACCATGAAAATGAGATCAAGTCAGATGAAACCTGCCAGCCTGACATGTACCCATTTCAGTTATTCGATACATCACATGTAGTTGACATATTGCTTATAATATTTGAGAAACAGACCTAATCGCGTAACTTTAACCTTGATTACTGATCCGTGAAATGAAGTGAAGGTCAGATAAACCCTGTCTGACGGCATGTAGACATTGCAAGGAATCCGTATACCAAATTTGGTTATCCTATTACTATTACCAAGTGAGGAATTCACATGACAAAATAAATCTTTTTTTTTCTAGCAGTCGCTGAACCATGAAAAAGAGGTCAAGGACAGATCAAAACTTAGTAACATAAGGTATCTGCATACAAGATATGAAACATTCAGGTCTTCTACCTTCTGAAATATAAAGCTTTATACAAAATTGTTTACGCCGCCGCCACCGTATAGTAAAACATATGTCTCGGATACTGCGACTTTCGTCACAGGCGAGACAAAAATCATTTCAACATAATTCAAAAAGAAATGGCAAAACACAAGTTACTGAATCATTGAGCAACCTGTCAGTCAAGACCTATTGACTATCCTAAGAGGAATTGTTTTTCTGCAGAAACTAAGAATCTACCGAATCCATTCTAAAACTTTACAAGTTAACATATCAGAGCTAATGTCACCATATTATTTTTCAGATTTTAGACATAATATTACAGACAAGGTGCGTTGTTAGACATTCTTTTAATAAAACCATTAAAGTTCTTTTGGTGGAGGTCTTGTTGGATTTTTTCCAAGGGTAAATGTAGGTGCTTGGAATGCTTCGATTTCTTCTGTTGTTAACTGATCCAATGGGGTATATTTCTGTCTGTCTGAAATATTACTAGCTGATGTTGAGGGGAAAGCATTTTGTGATGCCCCGCATGAGGGGAAAGCAGACGGGGTAGGCCCTGCAGTAGGGAAATCGCTTGAAGATAGTTATGTTGTAAAACTTTCAAAGATGTTGGCTGCAGGGGTTGGTGCTGGTTTTCCAAGCAATCATGTGGACTGTGGCTGACTTGTAAAAGGACTTGCACCAAAACATGACTGGGCAACAGTCGGAAACCCACTAAATGTTTAGTTACTAGTTTTTTGACCAAAGGATAAAGATGTTTGATTTTGCTGTGCACCAAAGGCCAACGGTGAAGGTCCGGTTTGCGTACCATAAAAAAATGCAGCAAAAGTTTTATTTCTAATCCAGGTACTTGACTAGAACTTCCTAAGGTTCCTGCTCCAAATGTTGTGGTTCTAAATGTAGCTGGTGATCCAGATTGAGTTTGAATATTAAGAGCTCCAAATGTTTGTGTCCCAAAGTTTGAACATGCAGCAGTAGCACCAAGTGGACTTGTGCCTTTTGTACCAAAGGTGGAGATTAAACCTATTGAACCAAAAGTGGAACTTGAACCTGTTTCACCAAATATAGAGGTTGTACCAAGTGGACTGGTACCTGAACTTCCAAATGCTGAACTTGTACCAGCAGCAGAAAGTGAACTGGTGCCTGATGAACCAAAAGCATTAGCAGAACCAGTTGATTCTAATGAACTTGAAGATCCCAAAGGTGTCCCTCCAAAGGCTGATTTATTTAGACTTACTAAACGGTGGTGATGTTTGACTTAAATAGAAAGTAATTTCCTTTGTTAAAAAACATGTATTTGCTATTATTTAATAGTTTGTCAATGCTCAATTATTTTCACATTTTAGGTTGAACTTCTGTAAATAAAGACAATGCAATCTTCCATAGATTCTCCTTTTACAAACAAAACTGTGCAACTTTTACTGCAAAGCTTTGTTAAAAAATTATATCCTAGAACGGAAAACTCCTATGCAGTACTATTTTCAAAACATATGGCTGTGCGGCTGTGAAAAATTCCCAAGTGATCATATTTGGAAACCAGTAGGTAAAAACAAAACAAACTATCTATGAATATTATATATCTCCCCAAAAGAGGTTTGGTTTTTGAAACAGGTGTATTTACAAAGTGCAACCTTTGTTTCGGTTGTTGGAATGGATGCTTACTTAGATATAGTGAACTTAAGTACAAACATATGAAGATACGGTATGATTGACAATGAGACGACTGCCAGCCATAGACCAAATGACATAGATGTATTAAAGCAACAACAGATAAACAAGTTGCTTTCTTTAAAAAAAAAGAAACGCAATCGTAAACCCAAAATGCATGTTTGGTATTAAATATTAGATATTTTTTAAGAAAAGAGTTGGTTTCTAGGCTTAATAACAAACTAATGATTTTTGTGCTTATAAAAAAGAAATGCAATACGTGAAACTTTATAGCTGTTTTTATTAGAATTTGAGATACACAACAGCCTGTTTTTGATTTTGCTTTTTCCACTTGCCCACCCGTGCCCACTCTAGCTATAATCTCTTTTTTTTTGTAAAAATATTGATTACAAATGCTTATCTGCTTTTTTCAAGTGATTGTACTTGCATGTTTTTTTAGATTAAACAAAAGAAACTACATGCCCACTCTTATGGGTGGGCAGAGTGGACAAGGTAGAATTTTTGTCCACCCGGTGCCCACTCCTTTGGTGGGCCGGTAGACAAAGCAGAATCTATCTGAGCTGTAGTGTATGTTCATAGTTATTTGAAAAAGGGCTTAATTGTTATTGTATTATTAAGATCCTTAAACCAGTTCTGCAAGGTTTAAGTGATGCTTAGGGTTGTAAGCATTGGCAATTTAAACTTGCGTGATTTGTGCTCTGAAAAGTTTAAGTTCTTACAAATAAACAAACTTAATTGAAATTTAAATTAAAAAAAAATAACATATACGAACTGAATTTATCACTGATTACCCTTTGTTAAACATGAGTTTTTTTTTTAAATTCACAATTATGAAAATTGTAATGTGTTCCTTTTATAATTGAACATGTTCTTTCATTAACTTTTAAAAAGTGTCTTTTACATGGTATAGTTACATTAATGTTTGATGGTATGTATGTTAGATTTTTTAAAACAGATATATTCATAAGCACATGTCTTAGTCAGAAGCATGTTGTTTGAATTGTTATAACAGTGTGTTGGTACCCTTAGTAGGATGCAGTTCAAAGTGAGCCAAATATTGAAGGCTGTATTATAACCTGTAATTCCTTACTTTGACTACACTGTATCTTACTGGAGAGTTCTCTTTGGTATTCCTACCACTTTAAAAACACATTTTCTCTCTGACATTTGATTATTTCATTAGAATAATCTAAATATTTAAATTGAACTGAAGTAGCCTTGTAGGTTTCCTATATTGACCAATCCTTCTTCTCCGTCTTATACTAGTCTAGTCATTTGGGTGCACTGTATAACCTACTTATCACTGAGATGGTTTGTATTGAAAGAAAAAATGTAACCTGTAAATTTACATTTGCCTAATTGTACCATATTGTGTCTTGAAAGGGAGTTGTGTCAATGAAATATTTCAAGTTTTCAAACTAAATTTCCCCTGGGACATTTCATTTCATCATTTTTTTTCTTCAAAATATCTATGCAAAATTTAAATGAAGACAGCCATGTTAACCAATACTGAAATATATCACGTCATAGAATGTTCATGCAAAATTTCAAAGATTTGCGTGAACATATCATGAATTGTTCGAGTTTTATTTTTCGAATTTGTTTTCTGATAATCTGTGTCTGCCGAAGACGTCTATGAATATTATATTTTTATTCTCTCTGTATCATAATGTGAAAATTTAAGAAGCAATCTTCATTTCTATATATTATTTGACATATCTATTTCAGCTTTCTAAGAATATTTTCCTATCAAATATTTACTAAACGCTATTTTTCATGGTAGCAATGTCAAACGTTGCGTCATCTGTCATCACTCGGTGTCTATAGACATTTGATATCTTATTGATGAGGTGGCTCGGCCCTTTAAAAGTGCATAGTCAAATATACCTTTTTTTAAATATATTTTAGATTTAGATTTCAGTTTTAGATTTTTCTTCATATTTAATATCTATTTATTCACATTTTAATAACGATAAGGATCCAGACTAAGAGCTTTTAATTAATTTATAGAGAACGCGTTTATATCAGTACATTATCAAAATGATCACACAAAGCTTTGTTGCTTTTCATAAAAATTTAAAAAAAATATCATTAATAAAACAAAATTCAAAATTTCATAAAATTATTTTACATGCATAAAAAACCTAAATATCAAATTTATACATATGATAATCTATAAAAAACGAAAATCCATTATCAGATTGTTTTCACAAAAAAATAATTATTTTGTTTTTATAAAGACATGAAAGAGGAACATTTTAAAATTAATTACTACAGAAGTGATAATTAGTTCCCTGGCTAATGTAACTACAAATAGAAAGTATTTGTTCGTATCTCTATCTGCATCTGTCATCACTCGGTATCTAAAAATAGACATTTGATATCTTATCGGTGACCCTATTAAGTCTACCGAAATTGCATGCATGATTAATTTTAAGATTTATGATCGTAATTAAAGCGGCACTTTTAGGGTGCAATTGTTTCTAACTAAAGTTTTGAAAACGTTTTGAGGCGTTTGTTGTTATTTTCTAACTGCTACAGAAGTAGAAACATCGTTTAATAATTCTTTTCTGACCCTATTTAAACTTTCAATAATTCATGCTCATGTTGTTGAAAAACATACTTTTTTTAAACGTAGAAAAAAAATAATCGTTTAAACAGGTTCAAGTTAGAAACAAATTAATGTTTGCATGTATTGTATTAACAAACGAAAAACGACAAAACATTTGCATAGTCAAGTGTATTTTTTAAAAATATATTTTAGTTGTAGGTTTCCGTTTTATTTTATTTTTTCATATTCATTATCTATTTAATTACATTTTCAATAACCATTTTTTTTTTATTAAAGTTGCAATATTTAATCACAAAAAATAACTGTAATTTAATCATATGCAAAAAAGACTTCCCTTTAATTTCAGTATAAAAAATAAATAGCTTGCTTTTTACATCATGTACATCTTCCCTAAACTTAAAATCTAAAATAAAATGCTACTTATACTTTTTTTAAAGATCTTATTTTTAATTATTCTCGTTTAGAATATAAATCGCATTGTTTACATGAAATCTTATCTGATATCTAAACACAGCTGGTTTCAACGTTTGACTCTATACTACGCATGTTGGTTAATATTAGCAGCTTGTAATCGTGTGCAAGGAAATATTATATCATAATAAATTTCAAATCATACGTAAAATATCTCTATAGCAACTTAAGATGCTAATGCTTTTTCAACAGATTAGTAAGCTATTGCGCATTTATTTGAAAGGTGGTCATAGAAGCTATTGCGCATGTATTTGAAAGGTGGTCATAGAAAGAACAGAAGTGTTCCGAATAACATCCGGTGTTCCGAAAGACTACAGATATCGTCCAATATATACTGCGTAAACCCTGAGTCATACTCTCCTGCATTCACTAATACTGTATTAGTGTTGGTTACCAAATATTCTCTATTGGAGCAGAAACTGATAACCCTTACGGAGCACCTGAGTTCATATCTACAGCTGGTGGGGGGAATAGTGTTGGTAACAAAATATTCTCTATTGCAGCAGGAACTGGCAACCCTTGCGGTGTACCTGCGTTCATATCTACAGCTGGTAGGGGCATTAGTGTGGATTACCAAATATTATCTATTGGAACAGAAACTGATAACCCTTACGGAGCACCTGAGTTCATATCTACAGCTGGTGGGGGCAATAGTGTTGGTTACCAAATATTATCTATTGGAACAGAAACAAACTGATAACCCTTACGGAGCACCTGAGTTCATATCTACAGCTGTTGGGGGCATAAGTGTTGGTTACCAAATATTATCTATTGGAACAGAAACAAACTGATAACCCTTACGGAGCACCTGAGTTCATATCTACAGCTGTTGGGGGCATAAGTGTTGGTTACCAAATATTATCTATTGGAGCACAAACTGATAACCCTTACGGAGCACCTGAGTTCATATCTACAGCTGGTGGGGGCAATAGTGTTGGCTACCGAATATTCTCTATTGGAACAGAAACTGCTAACCCTTACGGAGCACCGGAGTTCATATCTACAGCTGTTGGGGGCGTTAGTGTAGGTAACCAAATATTCCCTGCTGGAACAGAAATTGCTAGTCCTTACGGAGCACCTGAGTTCATATATACAGCTGGTGGGGGCATTAGTGTGGGTTACCAAAAATTCGCTATTGGAGCAGGAACGGAACTCTTGAGTTCATATCTACAGTTGGTGGGGTTCATTTGCTTAAGTTTTCTGTGTAGTGTTTTGTGGACTGTTATTGATGTAGGTATATCAGTCTTTTAGGTATATCGGTATATCAGTCTTTTAGGTATATCGGTATATCAGTCTTTTAGGTATATCGGTATAACAGTCTAAACTCTTTTAGGTATATCAGTCTTTTAGGTATATCGGTATATCAGTCTAAACTCTTTTAAGTATATCAGTCTTTTAGGTATATCGGTATATCAGTCTTCAGGCGCGGATCCAGCCATTTTAAAAAGGGGGGGTTCCCAACCCAGAGTAAAGGGGGGGGGGGGGGGGTTCCAACTATATGCTCCCTTTCAAATGCATTGATCGGCCAAAAAAAAGGGGGGTTCCAACCCCCCCCCCCCCTTGGACCCGCCACTGGTCTTTTAGGTATATCAGTCTTTTAAGTATATCAGTCTTTTAGGTATATCAGTCTTTTATGTATTATATAATATATCACTCTTTTTGGTATAACACTCTTTTAGGTATATCTGTCTTTTAGATATATCATTCTTTTAGGTATATCACTCTTTTAGGTATATCACTCTTTAAGGTATATAAGTCTTTTAGGTATATCAGTCTTTTAGGTATATCACTATTTTAGATATATCACTCTTTTATGTATATTAGTCTTTTAGGTATATCATTCTTTTAGGTAGATCTGTCTTTTTAGATATATCAGTCTTTGAGGTATATCATTCTTTTAGTATATCAATCTTTTAGGTATAACACTCTTTTAGGTATATCACTTTTTTAGGTATATCACTTTTTTAGGTATATCAGTCTTTTAGGTATATCATTCTTTTAGGTATATCACTCTTTTAGGTATATCCCTTTTTTAGGTATATCCCTTTTTTAGGTATATCACTTTTTTAGGTATATCAGTCTTTTAGGTATATCTGTCTTTTAGGTATATATCAGTCTTTTAGGTATATCATTCTTTTAGGTATATCACTCTTTTAGGTATATCCCTTTTTTAGGTATATCCCTTTTTTAGGTATATCAGTCTTTTAGGTATATCAGTCTTTTAGGTATATCAGTCTTTTAGTTATATCATTCTTTTAGGTATATCACTCTTTTAGGTATATCCCTTTTTTAGGTATATCACTTTTTTATGTATATCAGTCTTTTAGGTATATCACTTTTTTAGGTATATGAATCTTTAAGGTATATCACTCTTTTAGGTATAACACTCTTTTAGGTATATCCCTTTTTTAGGTATATCACTTTTTTAGGTATATCAGTCTTTTAGGTATATCATTCTTTTAGGTATATCACTCTTTTAGGTATATCCCTTTTTTAGGTATATCACTTTTTTAGGTATATCAGTCATTTAGGTATATCAGTCTTTTAGGTATAACAGTCTTTTATGTATATCAATCTTTTAGGTAAATCACTCTTTTACAACAAAATGTAGGTATATCACTCTTTTAGGTATATCAGTCTTTTAGGTATATCACTCTTTTATGTATATCAGTCTTTTAGGTATATCACTCTTTTAGGTATATCACTCTTTTGGGTATATCACTCTTTTTTCGTTCATGTTGTGCGTCATTCTTTATCTTACATATTATCTTCTTTTTATTGACAACTTGATGCATATTATTGTCTTTCTTTTATTTACAGTAATAGAATGCATGTATTAAATTCTTGCTTTACAAAGTTTAATTTTTGCCTTTAAAACACTGAATTGATGAATAAATTTTATAACAACTTAAAACTGCTATTAGGAAATTATTGTTTACATTTTTCTCATACAATGTACTTTCACAACTTCACAGTAATGCTCCTATAGGGAAAACGGTACTATTTATTCTGCCATTGGCGACAATGTTAACATTTTCTAAATTTACCACTTTTTAAGATAAAAACCTGGATAAAACAGTTATATGTTGTGTTAGTACTTTATTACTCTGTTTTAAAAATTAAAGCCAAATAGTATCATGACCAACTTCCAACGGAGCTTGTTTATGTTATCCATGCCCACCGTCATTTTGCACCAAATTTATGAAATTTTGCAAGTCTTTTCGAATAATTCTCTAGAAAATATTTCAATAGGTTTTAAAATTTATATTGTAAATATACACACTGCAGTTATTCATAGATAAATAAAAAAATATATTGTACCCTTACATCCAATCACAGCGCTCCTAATTTGACTTCCTTCACCTGCCTTGGGTACACAAAAGGCCAACCTAATGCTGGGAAAATTAAATACTACCGTTTTCCCTATACTGTGACATAAAGATATAAAGAATTCTTATGACATTATTAATGCAATACTGGGCTATTGTGAAAACCTTGGCTATAATAAATACTTGTATGTCCCCAGTACTTAAAGAAACATAGATCATTTTATGTCCCCACCCCTACATGCTTGTTTACCTCATTCTCTACTTCTTTCAGAAAAGCCTTAATAAACAACCTGTATCCAATCATATCTTATCTTATTTAAAAAGAATGATAAATAGTTCCATTTAAACAAATAAAATGGACAGTTCCATTCAATTTGTATTCATTTTATCAAAAATTTACAAGAAATGCACAAATTCAAGATTTTTCATACTAATCTCCATTCCATGCTTTAGTATATGCCATATTGTGGTTACAATTTTTAGAGCTTGTTATAAAATCTATTATTCTGTCTTGAGATGATGAAAACAAAGATATTAGACACTTTAAACATTAAATATGCAAACTACTCAGCTGTAAAGTTGCCTTTGTTGCCTGCATTAATCAATGAAAAAGCTGAATTATGTCCCTTGGGAGTATTAATTTCCAACAAAAGTCCTTTCAAACAGTAGGAAATGAAAAATTATTTATGTCTGATATAATAAAAGAAAGAAACTACAAAATGAAGCACTTTTGAAATATTTGCTGCATGCATTATCAAGAATGTGAACAATTCTTTACACAGGAGAGTATAAATTCTATGTAAATTTAGCCTCAAGTGGGCCTCTTTTTTTCTTAGATGAACAATTCTAACACTGAAAATGCTTTCAATGTGACCAAATATTGCCTAATTCCATAAACAGTACAAACTAAACCAGACAATTTCCCATTTTAATAGATTATGTTTACAGAAATACCCAAGTTATACATTTAGGGAATTAAGCAGCAAAAAAGGCAAACATTTCAGTAAAAAATATTTGTCGCGACTTGAATTCTGGTGTTTCTAATTGAAAAAATCATTGCGAAAGGTGAAATCAAATACAAAAGAACTATAATATGGTGCATTTTACACAATATAGTTAATATTGACATCCTAGAATAAAGTTGTATATCATTACCAATCAATTTGACCTATCATGATGACTCAGCACTTTTCTCAACACAGTATTGTTCTCAGTGAAAAGTTTCTATTCTTTGTGATAAAAATCAAATGTACTAATCAAAAGCTTCAAAATAGTATAAAAGATTTGAAGTTTGAGTGACTTTGATTTCCCTTGCTATCTTCAGTATAGGGAAAACGGTACTATTTATTCTGCCATTGGCGACAATGTTAACATTTTCTAAATTTACCACTTTTTAAGATAAAAACCTGGATAAAACAGTTATATGTTGTGTTAGTACTTTATTACTCTGTTTTAAAAATTAAAGCCAAATAGTATCATGACCAACTTCCAACGGAGCTTGTTTATGTTATCCATGCCCACCGTCATTTTGCACCAAATTTATGAAATTTTGCAAGTCTTTTCGAATAATTCTCTAGAAAATATTTCAATAGGTTTTAAAATTTATATTGTAAATATACACACTGCAGTTATTCATAGATAAATAAAAAAATATATTGTACCCTTACATCCAATCACAGCGCTCCTAATTTGACTTCCTTCACCTGCCTTGGGTACACAAAAGGCCAACCTAATGCTGGGAAAATTAAATACTACCGTTTTCCCTATATATATATCTAACAATTGCCTTAAATGCAAGAACAACAACCGATATTTACAAGGGAATTAACTCTATTCTATATAGCAGACTTGTTAGTCTGAGACTGATTACTTAAACTAACATATGATTAGGTTTAAAGAATGTGGGCTTAAAGCCTTTTACCAACGCGACAGCAACCAAACGACACAAATAAATAAAAGACAAATAGAGTGCAACTTCCAGTCTTCGACAAAAGCCAGATGTCTATTCAGTATGTAATCTGTACACAGTACCGAGGGCCTTCATGGGGTTTTTGATTATGTGATTACTTGGCCGTTTTTTTAATGATTATTTGATTATTAAGCCAAATATTTCATGATTATTTGATTACCTAGGACTGTATTTTTAGTTTATGATTATTTGATTACCAAAGATAAGCAAATATTTAATGATTATGTGATTATATTGGCAAAAAAATGGTGATTATGTGATTACTAGGACCCCCCCCCCCCCCCCATGAGGGGTCTCAGTACCGAGTCAAACAATGTGAAACTGATACGGAAATAATTGTTTACATTTTTATCAAATAACGTACTTTCACAAGTTCACAACAATTGTAGAAAATACTTGAACTTTGACAATTGTTTGATTTAAATATGAATGAAAACCACATGACAGAAAACAATTGAAATCACGAGATAGTACTTATAGATGAGGGTCTGATGGGGTTAACAGAATAAAGAATGATGGGGCAAATCTACAGAAAAATAAAGAATAGAGAAAAATAAGGCAAAAATAAAAATAAATAATGAACATAAAAAATGTAGATAAATTTGCGGCTATAACATAAAGAATAGAGAAAAATGATATAAAAAATAAAGATTACCGAACTGAAGGACACTGGAGTAAGACCCTCAGAGACGGAAAAAAAATATTTATCTATAATGAATGACAAAAATAGAATTCAATAAATGTTACATAAAAGTCAAGTATCGAGTACAGATGAATTAACTTAAACTTAATTTTAACAAAACATAAACCAATTGAAAGCTTATGTTTGCTACAATGTATCTGAAATAATGAAGAGCTTATTACTGTTGTAACATTCATTTAAATTCCAACCTACGAAAAAAGGGGGGAGGTGGGCTTTGTTTTTTTTGTTCTGTGTGTCAGTTTGTTAGGCAGAAACCATTTTATTTTCTGGAGGCGGGGCTATGGATTTTCTTTCAATTTTAGCATTACATATATTGTCAGCTAAGGGTGAAACAAACAATTTGTTTTCTCAGGGTCAAAAACAAATTTGTTTTTCTCCAAAAACTGGAAACAAACTGTTTTTCCAACAAAAAATCCATAGCCCCCCTCCCCCCTCGGAAAATCAAATGGTTGCTGCAGACCTTAGCCCTTTCGGTATCAAGTTTAGGTTTAAAAAGTTTATCATGAAGGTGTGGTACATCCACTTGAAAATTTAGAACAATTGGAACTTTTCAGATGATATAGCAGATGAAGGTGATTTTTATCCCGATTACATGGTTCACTGAACTAAGAACTGTGATAGTTTCAAATTAGTCAACTCTCAGGTTTAACTTAAAATTTAGTACAAAATCACAATTTAGAGCTAATTGCACGGATCACCGAACATGGACACAAGACTGAGTTATGGGGCATTGTGTCCTATGAAGACATATTCTTGTAAAGTTATAGCAATGTCAATAGACCGTATTGCTATCTAGTCCAATGCATAGACAACTTCCTGTTGGGGTCAAGTGTTACAAAAACAAAGGTCATCAGAAATGAGCTGATTGTGGAAAATGTTAAGAAAGAGAACATTTTGAAATTTTGATAGTTTTTGAACCAATTGTTTTTATAAAGACAGATTCAAGTCCTAAAAAAGCACCTCCCGTCAGTGTTTTTGTTTTATGTTTTTCTGCTTTGTATCGATCTGAAGAGTAAAGCCTTTTTCCACTGATTTTTATAGTTTGTTCTTATGTTGTGTTGTTATACCACTGTCCCAGGTTAAGGGAGGATTGAGCGCTCACAAAAATGTCTAACCCCGTCACATTCTATATATGCCTGTCCCAAGTCAGGGGCCAGTAGTTCACTGGTTGTATTGGTTCGTTTCAGTCATATTTGTTTTTCGTAAAGTGTTTTGTTATAAATAAGGCCGTTGGTTTTCTCAATTGAATTGTTTGATATTTTTCATGTCGAGGCCTTTTATAACCGACTATCGGTACGGGATTTTCTCATTGTTGAAGGCCATATGATTGCCCATAATTGCTTACATCCACTTCATTTGAACTTTCATTGGTTGATAGTTGTCTTGTTGGGAAGCATACCACGTCTACTTATTTTCATATTGTTTAAAGTATTTACGATGGTTTAAATATTTCTCATTTTTTAATTTTATGCACATCACAAAGAGAAAATTTGTGTATTTTTTTCTTTCTTGCAATCAGTTATGTTTGCTTCGGGTTTACATTAGACATGTCAGAGCCTTTACATTTTTGCTTTGGGTGTGGATTTTGCTTATTATTTAAGGATGTGCTGTGTCCTATAATTGCATGTAACCACTTCATTTAAACTCCTCTGGTGGATACCTCTCATAAGCAATCATACCACATCTCCTTATTTTTATATGGTTACATACAAGTATCACATTGTTTCCCCCCTACGTCAATTGGTCTCTGGTGGATAGTTGTCGCATCGGCAATCATACCAAATCTCCTTATTTTGATATGGTAACATTGTAGTATCAGATTGTTTTCCCCCTACGTCAATTGGTCTCTGGTGGAAAGTTGTCGCATTAGGAATCATACCACATCTCCTTATTTTTATAGGTTACATACTAGTATCGGATTGTTTCCCCCTACGTCAATTGGTCTCTTGTTGAAAGTTGTCGCATTAGCAATCATACCACATCTTCCTTATTTTTATATGGTTACATACTAGTATCAGATTTTTACCCCTACGTCAATAGGTCTCTTGTGTAAAGTTGTCGCATTAGCAATTATACCACATCTCCTTATTTTTATATAGTTACATTTTAGAATCATATTGTTTCCCCCCTACGTCAATTGGTCTCTGGTGGATAGTTGTCGCATCGGCAATCATACCAAATCTCCTTATTTTGATATGGTTACATTGTAGTATCAGATTGTTTCCCCCCTACGTCAATAGGTCTCTGGTGGAAAGTTGTCGCATTAGCAATCAAACCACATTTCCTTATTTTTATATGGTTGCATACTAGTATCAGATTTTCCCCCCTTACGTCAATTGGTCTCTTGTTGAAAGTTGTCGCATTAGCAATCATACCACCTCTTCCTTATTTTTATATGGTTACATACTAGTATCAGATTTTTACCCCTACGTCAATAGGTCTCTTGTGTAAAGTTGTCGCATTAGCAATTATACCACATCTCCTTATTTTTATATAGTTACATTTTAGAATCATATTGTTTCCCCCCTACGTCAATTGGTCTCTGGTGGATAGTTGTCGCATCGGCAATCATACCAAATCTCCTTATTTTGATATGGTTACATTGTAGTATCAGATTGTTTCCCCCCTACGTCAATTGGTCTCTGGTGGAAAGTTGTCGCATTAGCAATCAAACCACATTTCCTTATTTTTATATGGTTGCATACTAGTATCAGATTTTTCCCCCTTACGTCAATTGGTCTCTGGTGGAAAGTTGTCGCATTAGGAATCATACCACATCTCCTTATTTTTATAGGTTACATACTAGTGTCAGATTGTTTTCCCCCTACGTCAATTGGTCTCTTGTTGAAAGTTGTCGAATTAGCAATCATACCACATCTTCTTAGTTTTATATAGATATATACTAGAATCAGATTGCTTTGCCCCTATGTCAATTGGTCTCTTGTGTAAAGTTGTCGCATTAGCAATCATACCACATCTCCTTATTTTTATATGGTTACATACTAATATCACATTGTTTTCCCCCTATGTCAATTGGTTTCTGATGGATAGTTGTTGCATCGGTAATCATACCACATCTCCTTATTTTTATATGGTTACATTATAGAATCAGATTGTTTTCCCCCTTACGTTAATTGGTCTCTGGTGGAAAGTTATTTCATTCGAAATCATACCACATCTCCTTATTTTTTTAATGTTACACACTAGTAGCAGATTGTTTTCTCTTTACACTCATTGGTCTCTTATGGAAAGTTATTTCATTCGGAATCTCACCACATCTCTTTATTTTTATATGGATATATATACTAGCTTCAGATTGTTATCCCCCTACGTCAATTGGTCTCTGGTGGAAAGTTGTCGCATTAGCAATCATACCACATCTCCTTATTTTTATATTGTTACATACTAGTATCAGATTGTTTTCTCCCTACGTCAATTGGTCTCTGGTGGAAATTTGTCGCATACGCAATCATACCACATCTCCTTATTTTTATATGGTTGCATTGTAGTATCAGATTGTTTTCCCCCTTACGTCAATTGGTCTCTGGTGGAAAGTTGTCGCATTAGCAATCATACCACATCTTCTTATTTTTATATGGTTACATTGTAGCATCAGATTGTTATCCCCCTATACGTCAATTGGTCTCTGGTGGTGGAAAGTTGTCGCATTAGCAATCATACCACATCTCCTTATTTTTACATGGTTACATACAAGTATCAGATTGTTTTCCCCCTACGTCAATTTGTCTCTGGTGGATAGTTGTCGCATCGGCAATCATACCAAATCTCCTTATTTTGATATGGTTACATTGTATTATCCTGATTTAGAGTAATTTCTCGCAATTTGATTGGCTGTTATTGTCCTATTAAATTTCAGTACAATTTTTTATCACGTCAATTGGAATTATCTCCCTTATTTATTACGTCAATTGGAATTATCTCCCTTATTTATTACATCAATTGGAATTATCTCCCTTATACCATTGACCTAATAAATAAAAAAAAAAACAATTGAGTTGCTTTGTAGTCATAATATTTTTTATTTTTCACATTTTTTTATTTAATATCTAAAATATATTTATTGATATTGTCCTAACATTGAATTTGAATATAATAATATGTAATATAACAAAATCAGGATAAATTCGTTACACAGTGTTCAATTGTCCTAATACGGAATTTATCGGGTCAATAAAAATTCATATCGGGTTTGGCTTCGCCTCACCCGATATGAATTTTATTGACCCGATAAATTCTCGTATTAGGACAATTGCACACTGTGTAACTAATAGTATCAGATTGTTTCCCCCCTACGTAAATTGGGCTCTGGTGGAAAGTTGTCGCATTAAGAATCATACCACATCTCCTTATTTTTATAGGTTACATATTAGTGTCAGATTGTTACCCCCCTACGTCAATTGGTCTCTGGTGGCGGAAAGTTGTCTCATTAGCAATCATACCACATCTCCTTATTTTTATATGGTTACATTCTAGTATGAGATTGTTATCCCCCTACGTCAATTGGTCTCTGGTGGCGGAAAGTTGTCTCATTAGCAATCATACCACATCTCCTTATTTTTATATGGTTACATTCTAGTATCAGATTGTTATCCCCCTACGTCAATTGGTCTCTGGTGGCGGAAAGTTGTCTCATCAGCAATCATACCACATCTCCTTATTTTTATATGGTTACATTCTGATATCAGATTGTTTTCACCCTACGTCAATTGGTCTCTGGTGGCGGAAAGTTGTCTCATTAGCAATCATACCACATCTCCTTATTTTTATATGGTTACATTCTAGTATCAGATTGTTTCCCCCCTCCGTCAATTGGTCTCTGGTGGAAAGTTGTCGCATTAGCAATCATACCACATCTCATTAATATTTTTATTTGGTTACATTGTAGCATCAGATTGTTATCCCCCTACGTCAACTGGTCTCTGGTGGTGGAAAGTTGTCGCATTAGCAATCATACCACATCTCCTTATTTTTACATGGTTACATACAAGTATCAGATTGTTTTCCCCCTACGTCAATTGGTCTCTGGTGGAAAGTTGTCGCATTAGTAATCATACCACATCTCCTTGTTTTATATGGTAACATTGTAGTATCAGACTGTTTTCACCCTACGTCAATTGGTCTCTGGTGGTGGAAAGTTGTCCCATTAGCAATCATACCATATCTCCTTATTTTTATATGGTTACATTGTAGTATCAGATTGTTTTCACCCTACGTCAATTGGTCTCTGGTGGAAAGTTATTTCATTCGAAATCATACCACATCTCCTTATTTTTGTATGGTTACATACTAGTATCAGACTGTTTTCACCCTACATGTACGTCAATTGGTCTCTGGTGGAAAGTTGTCACATTAGCAATCATACAAATTCTCCTTATTTTTGTATGGTTACAAATATGTGCTAGTAAACATGTACTAGTATTAGATTGTTTTCCCCCTACGCCCATTGGTTTCTGATGGAAAGTTATTTCATTTGAAATCTTACCACATCTCTGTATTTGTTATATGGATATATATACTAGCATCGGATTGTTTTCCCTCTACCTCAACGGGTCTCTAGTAGAAAATTGTCGCATTAGCAAACATACCAAATATCCTTATTTTTATATGGTTAAATACATGTACTAGTATAAAATTGTTTTCCCCTACGGCCAATGATCTCTGATTGAAAGTTATTTCATTCAAAATCTTACCACATCTCCTTATTTTTAGATGGATATTCTCAAAGTCTTTAATGTAAGAGAGGTGATGTTCGTACATATTTAAATACATTGTCTCTTTTAAACAACAGAGAGATTTATACACGCAAAAATCCGTATCGTCTTCCTTTAATTCATAGACGTTTATATTCACTTGAAAACAGGATTCAAATTCTGGAATTTCTTGTAACTGTAATCCGGGAAACAGCTTTGCTTCGTATGTACTTTCATTTCGTCGTTTCTGATAGCCATTCCATTGTTGAAAATAATGCTGCACATTGCATTCTAAGTTAGTGATGGTTTGTCCTCTGTGTAACGCTAAGCACCGAAAAGCGCAGAGTTTATCCGTAAATGGCTTAGAATGTTTATCGTCTTTCACGAGAGCTTGTATGCTATTCTTGTCTTTAATATAGTCCGGCAGGGACGTTTCTCCTTTTCCTATCGTATAATTGGTAGTGTCGATTACAAATAGCGCATTGGTAACTAGAAAAGGTTTCCATTTGGTGTCGGGTCTCTGTTTCATCAGGTATTCTCGCAGATTTAAGTCCGTGAGTTTCCGCCGTAGTTTTTCAAGATCCCTTCTCTTTGAAATAAACAGGGTTTCTTCAAAGACGGAATCGTTTTCGTAAGGTTTGAAAAACCTGTAGCGCTTTTCTTCTGTGTGAATTAAAATGACGCCAAAGGTTATGGTAAGCTTAAAGGCGTGTATGACGCTGGTATATACTGTCGGCAGCTAGCATGAGTTGGTGCATGTCAACGTCATTCGTTAGTGGTATGTTATATACGGAATGAATGTGATCTTTTCGATGATTTTCCAAGATTAAAGGAGCGTTGGCCTCGTACACTTCTTTTAAAGCTAGGTCTTTTTCACCTCCTTCTATCTCCCAAGGATAAGGGCCTTGTCCATAAGGAGACGCTAGCAATTGTGTCCCCTGTCCGATCTGATAGTGTCGTTGCATACCGTGAAGGTACAAGTCCCGTTTATTGGTGAATGACTCATTACATCGTCGACAATGGACACGCTGAACGGCTGGTTTCGAGGGATTGGTGCGTGTTTTCTTGACGGCTGGTTGCTCCATGAATACTTGTGTTGGTCTTTTCAGTTATTGACTCTTGGGACTGTGACTGTATTGATGATGTTGTCGTAATCCGTTAGCCGTCACACAACGCTTGGAACAAATCATACATTCACATGTCGGTAACCCAGTGGGGTTGCCTAAGCACTGATTTTCGTGTTTGCATTTCAAGTTTTATAGCTCTGAGCGAATGCTTTGTGACACTTTGTACATGGATATCGAATACCTTCATGTTTGGTTTGTTTATGAGCCAAAAGTTCGTTCAGATATTAAAGGATGGGACGATAGATGGAGTTGTTTGGCCCATAGGCGTATTTGTGATGGCGAATGTAACGTCACCAATTCTTTTCTGATAATATCATCTTCAGCGTAGTATAGATCTGTTTCCATGTTTCAAAATTGTCTCACGATGAATTAAATGCAGAAAATAATTATTCCCGCACACCTTAATTCTATCGAAAAATATCTTGCGTGACTTTATATCTTTAAATATCGTCTTAGATGTTCTATGCTTTTATCGGCAAGTATTAATATAAAGCTTTCTGATTGGTTTAATGAATGGCTGTTATTTATTTTGAATTTACAAGATTGATCGTTTATATAAATATACAGTGTTAATTTCCATTGTTTAACCCAAGCGTACATTTTAGATAAATAAATTGAATGAAAACTACGGTTCCTAATTTGTGCATTGGAATTAAAAATTCGATATGCATCATTACTTTCTTTTGTTTACAACTCTGTCTTGTATTGTTCTGGTCGTACTATTTCAAATATTCAATTTCATGACTGTATCATGTGTATCCATAAGTTTACCATAGTACTATCATATGGTAGGGTTAAAAATTAATGGTAAACCCTTAGGCTAGTTTTTACTGTTTTAATGTTTAATCTTACCGTTTTAATTTCTTGACATAACTGCACGACTCGATTCTCAATTATATGTGTTAAGATAATCGTTGCAAAGAATCCTGCTCAAACTTTAGTGAAAGACGGGGTTAATCTTGCTTTGTTGCGAGAGTTTATATTCTTTGTTGAAGGCAATTGTAGTGACCTGCAATACAAGTTCCATTCAATTGAGTTTAGTTATTATATGTCTTGTGTTTCTGTCTCTGCCCTAGGTTTTCTATATGAGTCTATTGGCACGAGAAACTTCATGTGAGCTTGACCTTTGTCCTCAATGTAAAACTTGTATATTTTGTTTGAATTAAATGGAGAATTAACTGTATGATTGGCATTCGTACCACATCTTCTAAGATATATTAGATACATAAGATATATTGTTAGTTTAGTGTACCACAATGACCCTTTTATCAAAATCCTTTTTTTTCACAAGAATCTCTTGACCAGACTATGACTTTTTGACTCTTGACCTTTGCATATTGGATGTGTCTCTTGGTATGATTACCTTGACGTCAAGTCAGGAGTCTCTGGTTTTTGTTAGTCTTGTATATTTTTAATTGTAAGTTGATTTTATAATTTGAAGTTTGAACTGGTACACATTTTGTTAAGGGCCATCTGAAGCCCGCCTCTGGAAGAGGGATTTTCTCGCTTTGTTGAAGATATAAAAAAGAAGATGTGGTATGGTTGCCAATGAGACAACTATCCACAAAAGACTAAAATGACACAGACTTTAACAACTATAGGTCCCCGTACGGCCTTCAACAATGAGCAAAGCCCATACCGCATAGTCAGCTATGAGGACTCATAAATGGCCTTTGACTGCTTTCTGCTCTTTTGACATTGTTACTGTCTCTTTTACACATTCCACATTTCCATTCTCAATTTTTTAGAATGTTTGGTTCAGATGAAACTAAATCCTTTAATTTCCGTGAATATCAAGTAAGAAAATTTACTGCTTCAGTAGCATCATGTTCTGCCAGCTGTGATAGATAATGCAAAATGTTTCAATCATTTTACCTTAGATTTCATTTCATGGACATGTAGGTATGAATAGTCTGCTTTTACATCATAAAAATTCACACAGAAGGTATACGCATATCAATAAACTGAACTCAATGCTAAGAACCATTAAAGTACACTTAGACAGAGAGCTCAATCTAGTGAAACACTTTGTTAAGTTGGTCACATTTAACTTGATATCACTGTCTGTTACCAAACTGCACCGAGATCCTGAAAAAAAATGTGCAAGTTCAGTTTATTTAAAAAAGAATTCAATGGAAGAAAATAAGCTGATTACTGAATAAATGTAGAATATGTCTATTAATCACAGATGCCCCTGCTTGTGAAAAAAATGAGTAAACTTCCACATATAGATGCAGGATTCGCGTAATTTTCACCGTTTTGTGACCATAAGCATTGTGAATAAGTTTCAAAACATTTGGCTGAGGCAAATTAAAGTTAAAGAACAGAAACAATAGATTTAGCAGTTTTCCTATCTCAAGGCTCCGGGTTGACATTTGTATCATTGGTAATCGTACCACAACTTTTTACATATAAAAAAAAACATGAACAGTGACGCCATCGTGACCCAATATTGAGCTTCACAGATCTGTGTTATGGGGTAATGTGAATCGCGTATAAGGTTCATAATATTTGATTGAGTCAGACTTATTGAGGGCCCTCATGGGGTTTTTGATTATGTGATTACTTTGCCGTTTTTTTAATGATTATTTGATTATTAAGCCAAATATTTCATGATTATTTGATTACCTAGGACTGTATTTTTAGTTTATGATAATTTGATTACTAAAGATAAGCAAATATTTAATGATTATGTGATTATATTGGCAAAAAAAATGGTGATTATGTGATTACTAGGACCCCCCCATGAGGGGCCTCCTTATTTAAGACAAAGGAAACGAAATAGTCAGCACTTCTTATATTTTTTAAAGGGACATGATAACTCTTGAACGGTAAAAGTGACACTTAAAAATTTCAAATTTGATTTTGTGTTGAGGTGGGGATCCCGCTTACATGTTCAACCCGCCTTATTCGGTATGTATGTGCTTGTGGTAAGTCAGGAGTCTGTAATTCAATGAATGTCGTTTTTTATGTGTTACATAGCTGTTTTTCGTTCATTTTTTTTACATAAATTTGTTCGTTTATTTTCTCGTTTGAATATTGTTTTACAATGTCATTTCAGTGCCTTTTATTGATAACTATATGCGGTATTGACTTTGCTCATTGTTGAAAGCTGCATATGACCCATAGTTTTTAGTGTTTGTGTGATCTGGTCTTTTGTGGAGAGTTCTAATTGGCACTCATGCCACATACGGGGGAGGGTTGGGATCCCGCTAACATGTTTAACCCCGCCTTATTTTATATGCACGTGCCTATTTTGTTTTTCGTTTATTTTTTGTACATAACTTATACCGTTTGTTTTCTCGTTTGAATTGTTTTACATTGTCATGTCGGTGCCTTTAAAAGCTGACTTTGCGGTATGAACCTTGTCCATTGTTGAAGACCGTGTTGGTGACCTAGGCTACATTGTATAATTGTTAATTTCTGTGTCATTAAGTCTCTTGTGGAGAGTTCTCATTGGCACTCATGCATCAGCTCCTTTTATATATTGTGTTTAGGTTTTGAAGTATTTGATTGAGGCAAACTAAAGTAAGAAGAGCAGAACCCGTTTTTATGGGACATTCGGGACAGACGGACTAGTGTAACTCTTTATGTTCCTAAATCATGGCGCCAACACAGAAGTTCTTACTATTGTGCTGGTGATACATATCCCACTAGCACTGTCATTAACACATGTACAATTAATTTTATTATAAAAATAATATTCAATCTTAATCTTGATTTCTTTATTTTTGGCCGAATGATTATATGCATGCCCTTCACAACGACTGCATGAGTATCAAATTTGCCAATTTATTGTACATAATTATACATTTTATTATATTTATAACTTTTTTTCCAACTAATTAAAGCTTACCAACTTATTGATCATAACTTTCCTTTATATGTCTTTTAACATTCTGTTTTGAACAAAAAGATTTCTAACATATACTTCACATGTATTTCTTTCAAATCTGACATTATTAAAAACCCATTAAATAAATTCAGTCGAACTTGATAATAAATGTGCAATCAAATATATATGCAAGTCGTCAACTGGTCAAGTGGCTAGATGCACATATCGTTAGCCATATAAACAACATGTCCTAATTGGGTGGTTTTAAAACTTCTAGCATAGGTGGATCCAGGGGGCGCCCCCAAACCCTTTGTGGGGGAAATTTGGTTGATTATATAGGGAATCATTGAAGCATGAATGAAGCGGGCTCCCTTAGGAAAAGTTCTGGATCCGCCACTGTCTAGACATATTTACGTAAATAAGGGATGAGTAAAGGGAAAAAAAAAGAAAACAGCATGACTGAATTAAATAATGTTCGATGTACTGTATACTTCGGTTTGTTTTAAAAATATATACGATGCTTTATTTTTATCTAGTTTTCTTATCAAAATAATTAAAATGAGAAAATAAATACCTTATAGCTTCCTTTACCGTCGATGCTAAAATGTTTAATGTTATAAAATAATTTTAGCGTCTTTAACCTACTTTACCTTTTTATTCGGAGACTTGCGGTTATTTTCTGTTACGTTCAACAGGAACATTAGAATGATCTAGAATAGAACCAAGATGGAACCAAGAGCGGATCCAGGGGGGGGGGGGGGGGGGGGGGGAGGGGGGGGGGGTCCTTCGTGGGGAAAACTTGGTTGATTATATAGGGAATCATTGAAGCATGACTGAAGCGGGCCCCCCTTAGGAAAAGTTCTGGATCCACCACTGTCTAGACATATTTACGTAAATAAGGGATGAGTAAAGGGAAAAAAAAGAAAACAAAATGACTGAATTAAATAAAAGGATGTTCGATATACTGTATACTTCGGTTTGTTTTAAAAATCTATACGATGCTTTATTTTTATCTAGTTTTCTTATCAAAATAATTAAAATGAGAAGATAAATACCTTATAGCTTCCTTTACCGTCGATGCTAAAATGTTTAATGTTATAAAATAATTTTAGCGTCTTTGACCTACTTTACCTTTTTATTCGGAGACTTGCGGTTATTTTCTGTTATGTTCAACGGGAAAATTAGAATCTTCTAGAATAGAACCCAGATGGAACCAAGAAGTTGGGTTGCCTTAACCAAACAACCCGGATGTTGAACCAGTTACCATGGTTTCGAACCAAAGAACCAAGGTTCAGAACCAGAAAACCCAGATGGAACCAAGGTTTAGAATCAGAGTGCCCGGATATAACCTAATTGCATTCGGAATTCTCATGACTTTTTATACCTTCAATGTATTTTCCAAATCATTTATTTATTTAGTATATTTATATATAATTGAACCATAAAATTAATTTTTGACTCTTCACATTGAATAATCCGCGAAGCGGATTATGTTAAATGTGAAGAGTCAAAAATTAATTTTATGGTTCAATAAATTCAAAATAAATTATTGCCATTCATTATAAATAAGTTTCTATCAAAAATAAGGCTCAAAGATATATATTAATAAGGATAACAACGCACACAGATGTTTGCGTATGAATACACAACGTTAGAGTGGGCGTGTCGCCATAAAAATTGATAACATTGAAAATAAACCTAATTCTTTTAACCAATCAGGAGACAGTAAATACACCAAATTTATTTATTCTTTTATGGGTTGAATGAAAGATAAGCTATAGAATTATTTATAGTGTATATGAAACTGGTGTAAACCAGTTTAGACCGCCTGAAACCTGTTCCTCTATTCTGTACATTTTTTACCTCCTATATTTCTTTTGTCTATGACAAAGAAACAGGCCGGTAACAACCGTTGCCGGATAGTTTTTCTGCACGAGTAGTCAGGTCAAGGTCCGAGGCGATAGCCTAGACTACAAGTGCAGAAAAACTATTCGACTGGTTGTCACCGGCCTGATTCTTTTGTTACTTTTGTTTTTTATCTGACTTGTACGACGTTTCAAGAAATTAATAATACAGTTTGCAAAGCTAAACATTTGAGAAACTTAGATAGCCATAAAGCAGTAAATGTAAGTTATAGTATAAACATATTTTTTTCATTTCCCTTCAACCGAGATTTTTTTTTGAAGAAAAAATGCAGGATGTGCCAATCCATCCCCCATTCCCCCGTAAAAAAAATTGTAAAAATCGCGCAATACATGAATTTAATAACCAGTGATGATGGGCCGCGGGGGTTGGAACAACCCTTTTTTTTTATGATCAATGCATTTTTAAATTGGGACATAAACTTGCCCCCCTCCCCTGTTTTGTCCTGGATTTGGATCTGAATATAAATTCGATAACAGTCAATATAAATGTAGCAAAAGAAAGAATTTCCTACTTCATTAGTGAATGAAATGTTTATGAAAAAATGAATTTTGTCTTAATATGCTATAAATTCAGGCATATTCTTTAATTTTTTAAATTCATACTCGTCTCTAGATCTGAAAGTGTTGATTGGGATTAAACACGTGTTACATTATGATCCAATCGCAGCTTACCGCCCAAAATTGATGACATAAGTTGAATGATTTTCTTCTAGATTTGCTGCTTATTTAGACGTGTATTACATGAACACTTTTTGTTTATATGATCAATCGTGCATTGGTGAGTTGATAGGGATTTAACTTTTGATAAGATTTGATTTTTATTTACTTATTTCTTATTTTTATTGAAATATACACGTCAGTATCATCATTTCTTTACTTTCAGCATTGTCCATAATACTATACATGTCCATATATTGAAAAAAACATGAGTTTTTTTTAGTATATTAACTATTTACCTTTTAACGCCATCACCCAAATGTTTTTGTTTAAATTAGCACTGTTTACGCTATTCGGAAAATCAGGAATCATGCAAAACATTAATGTGTCATCTGCTTGACCATAATAATTTTTTTCTCATTAAATTTGGGATCAAAATATCTTTTTTAGGAGAAACCATACCCCCCCCCCTTTTTGAAGTTAAAGTCTAATCCCTTAGTGTACTGATATGAATACTATTTTACTGGAAATGTTTAAAAAAAAATATTATGCTAACGTAAATATTTTGTTCAATAAAAAGACAGGAAATAAGTCGGTGAACCAAAAAGTTCAAATCTAATTGAAAGCTAAAGTGCCCATGAACTCACTGATCATGCACGAGTGATTCTATTCATAAAAATGTCCGTGTAACAACTAATAAGAGTCCGTGTATTATCAAAAAACCCGTTAATGTACTGTTTTTCTATAGCTCTGCGGGGGGCAAAGTCGTACAAAAATTTTTGCATCCTATATTTATCTATTATTCATATTCAAGCCCCCATATTTCTGTTTTCTTAATATTTTGCCTGGCTTATTTCTGTATTCTTTATATTTTAACTCCCTACAATTCTGTATTCTTTATATTGTTTACCTCCTATATTTCTTTAGTCTTTATCTTTTTTTCACCTCATATTTTGTCTATTATCTATATTAAAGCCCCCCCCCCCCCATATTACCCTTTTCTTAATATTTCACCACTCATAATTATATCTCTTGTCTTTATATTTTAGCATCTGTATTTCTCTGATCTATATGTTTTACCCCCCCTTTTTTTCTATTTCTTTTCCAAGTGAAATTGGTAGGTTACAAGAGCGCAATTATTTGTTTACATTTAACCGGCAAGATGGTACTCAGAATAGAATCCTATACGGCTTCTGTTTGGTTGATACAGGATTGGAATTACATTTAATCGAAAGCTTATCCAATTAGGTTTAAAAATTGCCGAAAATCATATTCCCATTTTACGAAGTATAGAAAACATCTTCAATTTCTGCACGTCGGAGCCATTAAAAATATGCCTTTTTCATTAAGCGAAAAAAGTAGACTATTTTTTTCAACTGCATTTTATGGCAATTTGAGCCGCATGACCCTATATTTTTTTTTTGGTTGTAATGCAACACTGGCATTTCTAGTAACAGGAACTGCCACCCGTTTTTCGCTAGTTTGTGTAGTTTTCGAGAAAAAAAATACGGAACACTAGTGGTACCCTATGGAAAATGCATTACGAATAATTGCGCTAGATTGTAACCGGTAGAGGATAGGACTGTTAAAACGTGGTACAATGGGAAATAACTCTAGCTGTTCATCTAATCATTTGATACTTAAAAGTAAATCTAGATTTATCCCCCTTGGTATGGAAAATGTTACCATCGAGTGATTTTATTCATTAATGTTCTGTATATCACTACATGACAAGTAATAGCTTTTCTAAAAAAACTTGCCGTATTTTAGCTGATTATATTGAGATCAGTGGTTTGTGAGTATGTTATTTTTATTTGAATATTGCACTCCAAGCAATATGAATGCATAGCGCTTTTTTTCTACTTATTTGTGATTTTAATTGTATTATTGGTGGACCAGGATTATATTGATGGAAGGAGACTTAATAAAATGGGGAATGATATTTATAATAAAATAGTATATAACCTACATGCACTTTTGAGGATTACTACTTGACATAATGGACTACTACAGCATTTGTACAGAAGGCCTTTCAAATTTGAGAACGTTACATTTTATACTTACATGTATAGAAATGATTGATATCTTTAATATCTGACTTTTGTCTTAGAAGATGCAATTAGTATTGATGGTACAAGTTAAGTGTCGTATTACTAATTTCCAGATCTAGTAATACTTGAAAAAGATGGTTTTATGGTAATGGGATTTGGAATGAAATATTAATTGCAAATAATTTTCTTCAACATGTTGTTAACTGTCTTCTTATATTTTTTAATATATCACGTTGTGGTTTGTAATCTTGACAATTTTTTTTTTTGAAGTTCCAGTAGCAGATTCAGGGGGGGAGGGGTTTGGCTGATCAATGCATTTGAATGGGGACATATAGTTGTACCCCCCTTTGTTCTGGGTTGGAACTTCTCCTTTTGAAAATGGCTGGATCCGGCCATGATTTCTGTAGATGAGAGCTTCATATTAGTATTAGCCTTTTATAGGGCTTTATATTTGGTTGCACGTGTAATCAAGCTTGTGTTACTTTGAATATCTATATTTTCATTTCTGATGGCAACCATTTCATGTAATACATATAGTCAGGATTATTAGTTAGTTTTACTTGTTAATGTTTATTGTCATGATCAGTGGCGGATCTAGAAATTTTCATAAGTAGGGACTGGCTGGCTGCCTAAGAGGAGCCCGCTCCAATCACGCTTAAGTGATTCCCTTAAAAAAAAGGGGGGGGGTCCTGGGCCCCCTCAATCTACCTCTGGTGATTGATATGAAATAAATAGAATTGCTGTTTGGTGTGAACCAGGCGTTGCGTCGAAGACCATACTACAACCTATAATGGTTTACTTTTATAAATTGTGACTTGGAATGACAGTTGTCTTTGGTACTTTAATATGAGATCCAGTTATATATATATATATATATATATATATCTACAAGATTGAGAACATTTTTTTGTAATAAATTTAAAACATATTTAATTCTGTAATACCTGATAATATTTATCAGTTACTTGTTCATTTGATGTTTACTCTCTGATAATGTCAGTTTAATTTGATTGGTTGTGTTAAAAAAATTGGGTCAGTTTGCAATTGTCATGTGCGGGTACAATACATGTGGATCTTCTTTCCCCTTTCATTCATAAAATTGCGCATGAATATCACAAAAAATGCACCAGTAATTTGCATTTTGTTGAATGAAACACTTGTCATATTGTTTTAACGTCAGAGGCTGAATTAGAGGGTTTTTCAACTTTTGAACAGAAAATAAATGAAAAACCTAAAAAAAATTTTAAAATGCACTATTATTAAAAGCTTTCCTTGCTTATTCACAAGGACGTAACATACATGTATCCTCCATGCTATTCTGATCTGAGTTTTTATTCATACATAGTCTGGTGCTGTTCCAAGTAGTCTTCATTTTTCTGTTTCTTGAAAAGTATTTGGTTTACCTGTTCAGTCACTAGTGTTACAATTCATGTTTAAACGCAACACATAAATAGTGACCAAAAAGGTAACGCTATCACACGAGAGAAGCTAGGAAAAAGTAAAATGTATACATTTTAATATTTTTGTGGGAGCATGAAATGTAGTACATACATGTATATAGATAGATATTCAAAGACCATAGTACAAATAAGAAAACAAATTCAAAGGAAATGTACATGTAAGATGAATAATAAAAAAAGAAGAGCCATGGCCAGGGGCCCAAACTTGACAGCATCTGGTGTTGTACAGGTTAAATGTCTGCATTGACAATAAATATAGCCTTTGTTAGAGGGGAGCCAGGCCACCTTTCCCTTAATCAGCCATATTAAAGGTAACCACATATTTCTGGGCTGGGTTGAAAAATAAATGAACTTTACTTTTAAAAAAGCTAAAATTTTAAGATAAAAGAAATATACCAAATTGGGGAGACATCTATTAAAATGTTTGAATATGAAGTTGACAAGAACTAAGCTTTTCAGATAATAAACAGACTTTTACAGTCAGCCTAAAGACTCGTTGCCTACTGAAATGTTTGCTTACACATGCAGTGCTTTCCTAAAATGATTTAAAATTAGTGTAATAGTTTTCATGAAGAATGCTGATTGTACAGGTATTATGACAAAATAAATGTTATGTTACATGTATCTACCCAAATAAGTAAAATATAAAAATTCCTTACTTCTAAAACAATGATTAATCTCCTGATTTATATCTTATCACTCTATGCCGATGCTGTGTGAAAAATAAAGAAATTTGACATATCAGTATGCTTCCATCCACTGATGAAAATTCCATCTATGTTGATCTATTATTAATTATTGTGCTTCGAATACACCTTATTGGTACAATATGTACATGTCCACCATTACTAAATGTACATCACAAATGTTCCTAGTCAAATAATTATGAAGTCTGGCAAGGCTATTTAAATTTTTTTCTGGGACGCCTTCTTAGGACTGACGTCTGGCAAGGCTATTTTATCTTTTTTCTGGGACACCTTCCTGCGACGTCATAACACGGAAGCCATTTTTAACATGTTTAACCCCGCCGCATTTTTGCGCCTGTCCCAAGTCAGGAGCCTCTGGCCTTTGTTAGTCTTGTATTATTTTAATTTTAGTTTCTTGTGTACAATTTAGAAATTAGTATGGCGTTCATTATCACTGAACTAGTATATATTTGTTTAGGGGCCAGTTGAAGGACGCCTCCGGGTGCGGGAATTTCTCGCTACATTGAAGACCTGTTGGTGACCTTCTGCTGTTGTTTTTTTCTATGGTCGGGTTGTTGTCTCTTGGCACATTCCCCATTTCCATTCTCAATTTTATTTGAGAGTAAATTTTGGGGGAACTTTGCGACCTAATTTATTGTAGGAAGGCGTCCCAGAAAAAAATAATTATAGTCTTGCCAGCCGTCATAATTATTAGGACTAAAATGTTCCACGTAAAATTTTGATGTTATAATAATAAATATCTGATGCCACAATGGAAAAGGAATTGTTGTATGACGTCAATGGTTTGAGAGGGACAGTTTCTCTGGTCAGCTGGGACAATTAAGGGGGAGACTTCTCCCGTCATGCTTCAGTGATTCCCTACATAATTAACCAAATAGTAATTATATCATCACGAAAAAATGTACTAATTGTAAAACCTGATGATGTGAATAAATTGAAATCAGACATATCAAAATTTAATGCAGTTCTCAGTGCTGTTGATATATCAATGGACAATAACTGCTTTTACTATAATAGTCCCAGGTCCAACAACCAAATTTTCCCAGAAAAGGGGGCCTCCTTGACCGCCCTCTAAATCTGCTTCTGACAACTCAAAAGAATCATCATGTACGAGTATACATCCACTGTCTACCCCACATGCATCAGCGAACATCTTTTGGGAGCTCGCTGTGTTGCAATTATTTTGAACATGCTTACCTCAATACAAGCATCTTCAGGTTTATTTGATTTTATAGCTTTGTTGACTTGCTTCATTATAGGTGGAAATGACAGTTCCTTGCTGATCTGCATATATAAAACACAAGATTTAATTTAAGAGGAAAGAAAAAAAAAACCAAATACATTGGATCAATTAAGTAATTGAAACTACAAAATGATTGAGAGAAGAAAACGAATATTACCCATTGTGGTATGATGTATTTCCCGTTATCCTTGATTTTAATATATCCATTCATGTTTATAAGATCTGGTTTATAAAAGTTTTATAACTTATGCCACAGATGATTCTTCTAGAGCTATTGTTTTTGAGATCAAACATTGAGACTTTCTATAAGTTAGTTTCTTAAATTTTCTCCGCCCCTTCAATTATTTTTAAACACTGTTATGTTCGTAAATTATGAACAGATAAAATTGTGTATAACTGGTATATATATGTTATTGAAAGAAAGTGTGTACAGCTGTCTTATTTTAAATCACCAGATATGTTTTATCCTTTTAAGCAAATTATCTAGGTTGTCGTTTTAATAATCACCGTATATAATTCATTAAAAGTTTCGCAGAAGCTAATAGGAAAATAAAGAAAATGAAAATGATATCTTTCACGAATTGATAAAGAGTTAAATGTCTGTCTCTTCTCAATTATGATTTAATGAACTGATGTTTATTTATCAGCATAATTAACACTGGACGTATTGCATATCCCTATTGACCATTATTTGGTAAGTTTTAGGTAGAATTCATGGTTCTTAACATAAAATCAGATTAGAAAAATTAAGACAGGCTGTCATTTACTAAAAGTTATCAGTGGGATAACTATAGAAGTCCGCATATATTTCTTAGTACTTTTAATGGTTTTGAAACTAAACATGCTAAAGAGATGTTCATTTTCAAAATGCAGTTGGCTTTTGAAAGGGAACACATTTTTACAAGACACGTGGAAGTTTGGGGAGATATTTTCCCAAACAAGTCCACAATTTGGAGTGAAGAAGATATGGATACCTGTTTAGAGTTAATAACTGATCAAGTAAAGTTATCGGAATCGGAACCGGGAATGGATGTAGTTTGGATACTCCATCATGCCTGCTCCAAATCACCGGGAATGGATGTAGTTTGGATACTCCATCATGCCTGCTCCAAATCATCGGGAATGGATGTAGTTTGGATACTCCATCATGTCTGCTCCAAATCACCGGGAATGGATGTAGTTTGGATACTCCATCATGCCTGCTCCAAATCACCGGGAATGGATGTAGTTTGGATACTCCATCATGCCTGCTCCAAATCACCGGGAATGGATGTAGTTTGGATACTCCATCATGCCTGCTCCAAATCACCGGGAATGGATGTAGTTTGGATACTCCATCATGCCTGCTCCAAATCACCGGGAATGGATGTAGTTTGGATACTCCATCATGCCTGCTCCAAATCACCGGGAATGGATGTAGTTTGGATACTCCATCATGCCTGCTCCAAATCACCGGGAATGAATGTAGTTTGGATACTCTATCTTTCCTGCTCCAAATCACCGGGAATGGATGTAGTTTGGATACTCCATCATGCCTGCTCCAAATCAGTTGGTAAGTTATCGGAATCGGAACCGGGAATGGATGCAGTTTGGATACTCCATCATGCCTGCTCCAAATCAGTTGGTGTCACATTGAAGAAGGGTAGCTGGGTTTCCACTAACGACGTGACCAGTGTTGTAGAGGTCGGGGGTCACCACATTAGAATACTGACGATAAAAAAGGCCCTTTTAAGGGCCACCAATTTAAAGAAAAAAGAATCTGAATTGTTGTGTATTGTTATCTATTCCTTTTATGAGGTAGAACATTTTAATGGTGCAGAAGGTTCAGAAGGGGGGGCATTAAATTAAAAAAAAAATTAAAATTAAAATAAAAAAAAATATAAATAAATAAAAAAAAGGGGGGGATCTTAAACCACCTACATGGATATGTAGCAGGTCTCTAGTCCTGAACCAGATCTGGTATCTGGAAGTGTGAGAGAGATTTACCCGAACACCACTTTCTAGGGTGTGACATAACGTCCACCTTGGAGGGTAGCTTTGTCCAATATTTAGGTATATAGCGTCCGCGCCTAAGCCCAACTAAAGGCTCTGCAGCCAAATATGGTGTTCGTGTGAATCATATCTTTAGGTATGCATCCCCATGTCAAGTCCAACTCTGATGTCCGTGCTGAGGCCCAAATATAGCGTCAGTGTATGTGCGCAGGTCTAACTATAACGTCTCGCGTCCCGATTTCAGGTCCAAATATGGAGGGTCATACAACGCATACAATACTACTATTATATGCTTTTTCCAGCTACGCTGTATGTAAATATTTTGCATTTTTGATACTGACTAAGTAGTCTTGTATCAGTCATATTTTATTATACATCTTTTGTAGATGCATAGTAAGGTCTACACTGTTTTAGTTTTATTTCGCATGATATATTTCTTGCTTAATTTTTTAACATGTTCATGCATAAATCTTACAATTGCCTTAAATGTACTAAACAACAACCGATATTACAAGGTAACTCTATACGTCTGAGACTGATTACTTGAATGATAAACTAACAAATGATAATGTTTAAAGAATGTGGGCCTTTTACCAACGGGACAGTAACCAAACGACACAAATAAGTAAAAGACATATATAGTGCCACATACGTACAGCCTTCGACAATAAGTGAAAGACATATAGAGTGCATTATACATCCTTCGACAACAACTTAAAGACATACATAGTGCAACCTACAGCCTTCGACAAAAGCCAGATGTCTATGTAATATGTTAAGATTTACTATTATATCAATTCAATTCAATTCAAAGTTTTATTGCCATATAAACTATACAGTTTGTGACATATAACACAACAGAAACAAATAAAGACAATAACTAAGTAACTCAATATATATACACAAATTCAGGTAAATATTAAAGGGTCCCCTGTCCTCAGTTCCATTGACTTTTTTATAAAGGATCCTAGTTTATTCACTTGTATTGGTGTTGATGGGTTAAGTATATAATTATATAACTTTGTCATTGTCAGTGAGATTAGCAAATGAATTACTTTCTCTGTTAATGCAATTAAAATATGTTAATCTAATATTTGAATTATGAGAACAATTTATTAAGAAATGTTTCTCATCATCTAGTACTTTGCATTTTTTGCAAAGTCTCTCTTCGCGAGGAATTTTATAATGCCTTCCTTTTTCAATTAATAATGAATGGTCACTGATTCTAAGTTTTGTAATTAATTTTCTAAATTCAAAGTTTGGGTTAGAGAGGTAAGGTTTGATCAATAGATTTGGCTCAAGTCCTTTATAAAAATTTAATTTAGTTTTATCATCAATAGATTTCAACTTATCCATCAACAGGTTGTTGTAATATGAGTTTATTTGGGGTTTAATATATCTTTTAATATTTTTTAATTGTTTTAAATTATTACAGGTTTTTAGTCAATCTATATCAATGTTAGATTCAGAAAGAATATCTTTTGCAAAAGTGAACCATGAATAGGAGCCACTAGAATCCAAAGTTTTAGTTAATTGAAAAGATTCATGTAATAAGGGATTCAAATTTGAGGTGAAAAGCCTTGCTAAATACATAATAGTTTGGGTTTTTATATGACATTCAATAGGCAGTCTTCCCAATTCGTTCCTTGTACCAAAATTTTAGGCACTCTTGTTAGTGCCAAGGGTAAACTTGCAATAACCAAGATGCAAGTTTTTTATTGGAGTTTTGTCAATAAAATTAAATGGGTCCACAATTTTTCCAGAAACCAAAGCTCTTTTTTTAGCTTTGAAATATGTTATATATGAGTCCAAATATGTTATTTCAGAATTATAAGTTAATATATCGCACCTTGTCAAATAAGATCTACTATTATATCGCATCTTGCCAAATAAGATCTACTATTATATAGCAACTTGTCAAATAATATAGGGTTATTGCATGAATATTGGGGAATATTGTTCCGAGTAGAATTTTATATTGCACGAGCTTGCGAGTGCAATATATGTTCTACGAGGGACAATATTCCCCAATATTCATGCAATAACCCTTTTATTGTATAGCAATATAATATTTGAAAGTAAAAATTGGTTTAAACTAAGATTTTGTCGTTGATGACGTCATGAATTTTTACGATTTATTGCACTAGTGCAATATTATAATTTATTGCACGCTAACTTTTGGTTACCGTTTCTGTGGGAAATATTATATTGCTATACAATAATAGATCTTATTTGACAAGGTGTGATATAATAGTGCAAACAAAATAAAGAATAGAGAAAAATAGTGCAAACAAAATAAAGAATAGAGAAAAATAGTGTGAACAAAATAAAGAATAGAGTAAAATAGTGTGAACAAAATAAAGAATAGAGAAAAATAGTGTAAACAAAATAAAGAATAGAGAAAAATAGTGTGAACAAAATAAAGAATAGAGTAAAATAATGTGAACAAAATAAAGAATAGAGAAAAATAGTGTGAACAAAATAAAGAATAGAGAAAAATAGTGTAAACAAAATAAAGAATAGAGAAAAATAGTGTAAACAAAATAAAGAATAGAGAAAAACAGTGTGAACAAAATAAAGAATAGAGAAAAATAGTGTGAACAAAATAAAGAATAGAGAAAAATAGTGTGAACAAAATAAAGAATAGAGAAAAATAGTGCAAACAAAATAAAGAATAGAGAAAAATAGTGCAAACAAAATAAAGAATAGAGAAAAATAGTGCAAACAAAATAAAGAATAGAGAAAAATAGTGCAAACAAAATAAAGAATAGAGAAAAATAGTGCAAACAAAATAAAGAATAGAGAAAAATAGTGTGAACAAAATAAAGAATAGAGAAAAATAGTGTGAACAAAATAAAGAATAGAGAAAAATAGTGCAAACAAAATAAAGAATAGAGAAAAATAGTGTGAACAAAATAAAGAATAGAGATAAATAGTGCAAACAAAATAAAGAATAGAGAAAAATAGTGTAAACAAAATAAAGAATAGAGAAAAATAGTGTAAACAAAATAAAGAATAGAGAAAAATAGTGCAAACAAAATAAAGAATAGAGAAAAATAGTGCAAACAAAATAAAGAATAGAGAAAAATAGTGCAAACAAAATAAAGAATAGAGAAAAATAGTGTGAACAAAATAAAGAATAGAGAAAAATAGTGTGAACAAAATAAAGAATAGAGAAAAATAGTGTGAACAAAATAAAGAATAGAGAAAAATAGTGTGAACAAAATAAAGAATAGAGAAAAATAGTGTGAACAAAATAAAAAATAGAGAAAAATAAAATAAAGAATAGAGAAAAATAGTGTAAACAAAATAAAGAATAGAGAAAAATAGTGTGAACAAAATAAAGAATAGAGAAAAATAGTGTGAACAAAATAAAGAATAGAGAAAAATAGTGTGAACAAAATAAAGAATAGAGAAAAATAGTGTGAACAAAATAAAGAATAGAGAAAAATAAAATAAAGAATAGAGAAAAATAGTGTAAACAAAATAAAGAATAGAGAAAAATAGTGTGAACAAAATAAAGAATAGAGAAAAATAGTGTGAACAAAATAAAGAATAGAGAAAAATAGTGTGAACAAAATAAAGAATAGAGAAAAATAGTGCAAACAAAATAAAGAATAGAGAAAAATAGTGTGAACAAAATAAAGAATAGAGAAAAATAGTGTAAACAAAATAAAGAATAGAGAAAAATAGTGCAAACAAAATAAAGAATAGAGAAAAATAGTGTGAACAAAATAAAGAATAGAGAAAAATAGTGTGAACAAAATAAAGAATAGAGAAAAATAAAATAAAGAATAGAGAAAAATAGTGTAAACGAAATAAAGAATAGAGAAAAATAGTGTGAACAAAATAAAGAATAGAGAAAAATAGTGTGAACAAAATAAAGAATAGAGAAAAATAGTGTGAACAAAATAAAGAATAGAGAAAAATAGTGCAAACAAAATAAAGAATAGAGAAAAATAGTGTGAACAAAATAAAGAATAGAGAAAAATAGTGTAAACAAAATAAAGAATAGAGAAAAATAGTGCAAACAAAATAAAGAATAGAGAAAAATAGTGTGAACAAAATAAAGAATAGAGAAAAATAGTGTGAACAAAATAAAGAATAGAGAAAAATAGTGTGAACAAAATAAAGAATAGAGAAAAATAAAATAAAGAATAGAGAAAAATAGTGTAAACGAAATAAAGAATAGAGAAAAATAGTGTGAACAAAATAAAGAATAGAGAAAAATAGTGTGAACAAAATAAAGAATAGAGAAAAATAGTGTGAACAAAATAAAGAATAGAGAAAAATAGTGCAAACAAAATAAAGAATAGAGAAAAATAGTGTGAACAAAATAAAGAATAGAGAAAAATAGTGTAAACAAAATAAAGAATAGAGAAAAATAGTGCAAACAAAATAAAGAATAGAGAAAAATAGTGTGAACAAAATAAAGAATAGAGAAAAATAGTGTGAACAAAATAAAGAATAGAGAAAAATAGTGTGAACAAAATAAAGAATAGAGAAAAATAAAATAAAGAATAGAGAAAATGGGCGGTTAGAACATTAAAAATAGAGGAAAGTGGGAAGTTAGAACACAACGAATAGAGAAAAATTACCTTCAAAATGAAAGAATACAGAACTGAATGACACACTCAGCTCATAGACGGAAATTTTACAAGTATATACATTTAACCTCAAGAATGACAAAAATAGAATTAAATAAATCATACATAAAAGTCAAGTATCGAATACATAATTATGTATTAACTAAAACTAAATTTTAACAAAACAGATATATAAAAACCAATTGAAAGCTTGTGTCTGTTCTCTGAACTAATGAAGTTATTATTATTGTTGTAACATTCATTTAAATGCCAAACTGTGGGGGGGGGGGGGGGGGGTATGTTTTCTGTTCTGTTAGTCAGTTTGTTAGTCCTATCTGTAGCAGGTTTAAATAGTTTATCATGAAGGTGTGATCACATTCACTTGAAGGTTACTAGATCAATTATTCATTATAATGTGAACTTTTCAGATGATATAGCAGATGACGGTTTATAATGTGAACTTTTCAAATGATAACGCAGATGACAGTTTATAATGTGAACTTTATAGATGATATAGCAGATGACGGTTTTGATGCCGATTACATGATTCACGGAACTAAGAAATGTGATAGTTTGAAATTAGTACTCTTAGATTAAACTTGAAACTAAGTACGGATGACAAATTGCAATTTAGAGCTGATTTCATGGTTCACTGACCATGGACATAGGCTAGAGTTATGGGAACATTTTGTCCTATGCAGACATTCTTGTAGTTTTATAAAAAAAAATCAATAGACCGTATTGCTATTTAGTCCAATACATAGACAACTTCCTGTTGGGGTCAAGTGTTACAAAAACAAAGGTCACCAGTTTTGCGCTGATTGCGGAAAATGTTTAGAAAAAGAACATTTTGACATTTTGATATTAGAAGTTTATGAACCATTTTTTTAAAATTCAGATTCAAGTCCTAAAAAGCACTCTGGTCTGTGTTTTTGTTTGATGTTTTTTCTGCTTTGTATCGATCTGAAGAGTAAAGCCTTTTCAACTGATTTTTATAGTTTGTTCTTATGTTGTGTTGTTAAACCACTGTCCCAGGTTAGGGCAGGGTTGAGCGCTCACAAAAATGTCTAACCCCGTCACATTCTATATATGCCTGTCCCAAGTCAGGGGCCAGTAGTTCAGTGGTTGTCGTTGGTTCGTTTCAGTAATATTGTTTTTTCGTAAAGTGTTTTGTTATAAATAGAATGAAATTCAAAACAGTGTGGCTGTGGCCATTGATTGACACATTAAATTCATCCATTGACTGGGACAATTTAGGTGAACGTTTGTATGTAACGACCACTGCTAACTATGTACTTTTTAAAGACATTTAAACTATGGGGTCACCAAAGGTTCTAAACACCTTAATAAAGTAATTCGAAAAATTAATCAGAAATAAAACGATGTTTTGATTTATATCAATTATATAAATCAAAACATAAAGGTTATTCCTGATTCATTTTTCGAATTATTTTATAATTAAAGGCGTTAAGAAACCTTTGGTGACCCCACAGTTTAAATGTCTCTCGTAGGTACGTCGTGAACAGTGGTCGTTACAGACAAACGTTCACGTAAATTGTCCCAGTCAATGGATGAATTTAATGTGTCAATCAATGGCCACAGCCACACTGTTTTGAATTTCATTCTAAGGCCGTTGGTTTTCTCAATTGAATTGTTTGATATTTTTCATTTCGAGGCCTTTTTATAGCCGACTATACGGTATGTGTTTTTCTCATTGTTGAAGGCCGTACAGTTGCCAATAATTGCTTACATCCACTTCATTTGCACTTTAATTGATAGTTGTCTCGTTGGCAAGCATATCACAACTCCTTATTTTCATATTGTTTAAAGTATTTACGATGGTTTAAATATTTCTCTTTTTAAAATTCTATGACCAGCACAAAGAGAAAATTTGTTTAATTTTTCGTTCTTACAGTACGTTATGTTTGCTTTGTTTTTACATTAATCATGTCAGGGCCTTTTACAGCTTGGTTTCCGGTATAGGTTTTGCTCATTGTTGAAGGATGTGCTGTGTTCTATAGTTTCATATATCTATTTCATTTGAACTCTGGTGGATAGGTCTCATTGGTAACCATACAACATATAATATTCATATGGTTACATTCTAGTATCACATTGTTTTCCCCCTACGTCACTTGTTCTCAAGTGGTGGAAAGTTGTCGCATTAGCAATCATACCACATCTCCTTAGTTTTATATGGTTACATTCTAGTATAAGATTGTTTTCCCCCTACGTCAATTGTTCTCAAGTGGTGGAAAGTTGTCGCATTAAACAATCATACCACATCTCCTTATCTTTATATGGTTACATTCTAGAATCAGAATGTTTTTCCCCTACGTCAATTGGTCTCTTGTGGTGGAAAGTTGTCGCATAAGCAATCATACCACATCTCCTTATTTTTATATCGTTACATTCTAGTTTATAGTATAGTATCAGATTGTTTTCCACCTACGTCAATAGGTCTCAGGTGGACAGTTTTCGCATAAGCAATCATACCACTTCTCCTTACTTTTATGTGGTAACATTCAAGCATCAGATTGTTATTTTCCCAACGTCAATTGGTCTCTTGTGGTGGGAAGTTGTCGCATAAGCAATCATACCACATCTCCTTATCTTTATATGGTTACATTCTAGTGTCAGATTGATTTCTCCCTACGTCAATTGGTCTCTGCTGAAAAGTTGTCGCATAAGCAATCATACCACATCTCCTTATCTTTATATGGTTTTATACTTGTATCATATTGTGTTCCCCCTACGTCAATTGGTCTCTCGTGGAGGAAAGTTGTCGCATAACTAATCATATCCCATCTCCTTATTTTTATATGGTTACATTCTAGTATCATATTGTGTCCCCCTACGTAATTTGGTCTCTCGTGGAGGAAAGTTGTCGCATAACTAATCATACCCCATCTCCTTATTTTTATATGGTTACATCCTAGTATCAGATTGTTTTCCCCCTATGTCAATGCGTCTATGTTGGTGGACAGTTGTCGCATTATCGTTCATACCACATCTCCTTATTTTTATATGGTTACATTCTAGTATCAGATTTATTTCCCCCTACGTCAATAGGTCTCTGCTGGAAAGTTGTGGCATTAGACAATCATACCACATCTCCTTATCTTTATATGGTTACATTCTAGTATCAGATTGTTTTCCCCCTATGTCAATGCGTCTATGTTGGTGGACAGTTGTCGCATTATCGTTCATACCACATCTCCTTATTTTTATATGGCTACATTCTAGTTTCAGATTGATTTCCCCCTACGTCAATAGGTCTCTGCTGGAAAGTTGTGGCATTAGACAATCATACCACATCTCCTTATCTTTATATGGTTACATTCTAGTATCAGATTGTTTTTCCCCTGCGTCAATTGGTCTCTGGTGGAAAGTTGTCGCATAAACAATCATACCACATCTCCTTTTTTTTATATGGTTACATTCTAGTATCAGATTGTTTTACCCTTACATCAATTGGTCTCTGTTGGTGGAAAGTTGTCGCATGAGCAATCATACCACATCTCCTTTTTTTAAATGGTTCCATTCTATTTAACATACTGGTATCAGATTGTTTCCCACCTACGTCAATTGGTCTCTTGTGGAATGTTTTCGCATAAGCAATCATACCACATCTCCTTATTTCTATATGGTTACATTCTAGTATCACATTGTTTTCTCCCTACGTCAATTGGTATCTGGTGGTGGAACGTTGTCGCATTAGCAATCATACCACATGTCCTTATCTTTATATGGTTACATTCTAGTATCAGATTGATTTCCCCCTACATCAATAGGTCCCTGGTGGAAAGTTGTTGCATTAGCAGTCATACCACATCTCCTTATTTTTATATGGTTACATGCTAGTATCATAATGTTTTCCCCCTACATCAATTGGTCTCTGGTGGTGGAAAGTTGTTGCATAAGCAATCATACCACATCTTCTTATTTTTATATGGTTACATTCTAGTACCAGATTGTTTTCCCCTACATCAATAGGTCTCTGGTGGAAAGTTCTCGCATAAGCAATCATACCACATCTCCTTATTTTTATATGGTTACATTCTAGTACCAGATTGTTTTCCCCTACATCAATAGGTCTCTGGTGGAAAGTTGTCGCATAAGCAATCATATCACATCTCCTTATTTTATATGTTTACATTCTAGTATCAGATTGTTTCCCCCCTACGTCAATTGGTCTCTGGTGGAAAGTTGTCGCATAAACAATCATACCACATCTCCTTTTTTTTATATGGTTACATTCTAGTATCAGATTGTTTTCCCCTTACGTCAATTGGTCTCTGTTGGTGGAAAGTTGTCGCATGAGCAATCATACCACATCTCCTTATTTTATATGGTTACATTCTAGTACCAGATTGTTTCCCCTGACGTCAATTATTGTCTGATGGTGGAAAGTTGTCGAATTAGCAATCATACCACATCTCCTTTTTTTATATGGTTACTTTTTGTATCAGATTGTTTTCCTCTACGTCAATTGGTCTCTGGTGGAAAGTGGCATTAGCAATCATACCACATCTCCTTATTTAATATGATTACATTCTAGTATAAGATTGTTTTCCCCTACGTCAATTGGTCTCTGATGGTGGAACGTTGTCGCATTAGCAATCAAACCACATCTCTTTATCTTAATATGGTTACATTCTAGTATCAGATTGATTTCCCTCTACATCAATAGGTCTCTGGTGAAAAGTTGTCGCATTAGCAGTCATGCCACATCTCCTTATTTTTGATATGGTTACCATGCTAGTATCATAATGTTTTCCCCCTACGTCAATTGGTCTCTGGTGGTGGAAAGTTGTCGCATTAGCAATCATACCATATCGCCTTATCTTTATATGGTTACTGTCTAGTATCAGATTGATTTCCCCCTACATCAATTGGTCTCTGGTGGAAAGTTGTCGCATTAGCAATCATACCACATCTCCTTATTTTATATGAATACATTCTAGTATCAGATTGTTTTCCCCCTACGTCAATTGGTATATTGTGGATGAAAATTTTCGCATTAAAAATCATACAACATCTCCTTATTTTTATTTGGTAACATACTAGTATCAGATTGTTTTCCCTGTACGTCAATTGGTCTCTGGTGGTGGAAAGTTGTCGCATGAGCAATCATACCACATCTTCTTATTTTTATATAGTGACATTCTAGTATCAGATTTTTTTCCTCTTACGTCAATTGGTCTCTGTTGGTGGAAAGTTGTCGCATTAGCAATCATACCACATCTCCTTTTTTATATGGTTACTTTTTGTATCAGATTGTTTTCCCCCTACATCAATAGGTCTCTGGTGGAAAGTTGTCGCATAAGTAATCATACCACATCTCCTCATTTTATATATTTCATTCTAGTATAAGATTGTTTTCCCCAACGTCAATAGGTCTCTGGTGGAAAGTGGCATTAGCAATCATACCACATCTCCTCATTTTATATGGTTACATTCTAGTATAAGATTGTTTTCCCCTACGTCAATTGGTATCTGGTGGTGTAGCGTTGTCGCATTAGCAATCAAACCACATCTCATTATCTTTATATGGTTACATTCTAGTATCAGATTGATTTCCCCCTACATCAATAGGTCTCCGGTGGAATGTTGTTGCATTAGCAGTCATACCACATCTCCTTATTTCTATATCATTACATTCTAGTATCAGATTGTTTTCCCCCTACGTCAATTGGTCTCTGGTGGTGGAAAGTTGTCGCATTAGCAATCATACCACATCTCCTTATCTTTATATGGTTACATTCTAGTATCAGATTGTTTCCCCCCTACGTCAATTTGTCTCTGGTGGTTGAAAGTTGTCGCATAAGCAATCATACCACATCTCCTTATTTTTATATGGTTCCATTCTATTTAACACACTAGTATCAGATTGTTTCCCCCCTACGTCAATTGGTCTCTTGTGGAAAGTTTTCGCTTAAGCAATCATTCCACATCTCCTTATTTTTATATGGTTACATTCTAGTATCAGATTGTTTTCTCCCTACGTCAATTGGTCTTTGGTGGTGGAAAGTTGTCGCATAAGTAATCATACCACATCTCCTTATTTTTATATGGGTACATTCTAGTATCAGATTGTTTTCCCCCTACGTCAATTGGTCTCAGGTGGAAAGTTGTCGCATAAGTAATCATACCACATCTCCTTATTTTATATGGTTAAATTCTAGTACCAGATTGTTTCCCCTGACGTCAATTATTGTCTGATGGTGGAAAGTTGTCGCATTAGCAATCATACCACATCTCCTTTTTTATATGGTTACTTTTTGTATCAGATTGTTTTCCCCCTACATCAATAGATCTCTGGTGGAAAGTTGATGCATAAGTAATCATACCACATCTCCTTATTTTATATGGTTACATTCTAGTATAAGATTGTTTTTCCTCTACGTCAATTGGTCTCTGGTGGAAAGTGGCATTAGCAATCATACCACATCTCCTCATTTTATATGGTAACATTCTAGTATAAGATTGTTTTCCCCTACGTCAATTGGTCTCTGGTGGTGGAACGTTGTCCCATTAGCAATCAAACCACATCTCCTTATCTTTATATGGTTACATTCTAGTATCAGATTGAATTCCCTCTACATCAATAGGTCTCTGGTGGAAAGTTGTCGCATTAGCAATCATACCATATCTCCTCATTTTATATGGTTACATTCTAGTATAAGATTGCTTTCCCCTACGTCAATAGGTCTCTGGTGGAAAGTGGCATTAGCAATCATACCACATCTCCTCATTTTATATGGTTACATTCTTGTATAAGATTGTTTTCCCCTACGTCAATTGGTATCTGGTGGTGTAACGTTGTCGCATTAGCAATCAAACCACATGTCCTTATCTTTATATGGTTACATTCTAGTATCAGATTGATTTCCCCCTAGATCAATAGGTCTCCGGTGGAAAGTTGTTGCATTAGCAGTCATACCACATCTCCTTATTTCTATATCGTTACATTCTAGTATCAGATTGTTTTTCCCCCTACGTCAATTGGTCTCTGGTGGTGGAAAGTTGTCGCATTAGCAATCATACCACATCTCCTTATCTTTATATGGTTACATTCTAGTATCAGATTGTTCCCCCCTACGTCAATTGGTCTCTTGTGGAAAGTTTTCGCATAAGCAATCATTCCACATCTCCTTATTTTTATATGGTTACATTCTAGTATCAGATTGTTTTCTCCCTACGTCAATTGGTCTTTGGTGGTGGAAAGTTGTCGCATAAGTAATCATACCACATCTCCTTATTTTTATATGGGTACATTCTAGTATCAGATTGTTTTCCCCCTACGTCAATTGGTCTCTGGTGGAAAGTTGTCGCATAAGTAATCATACCACATCTCCTTATTTTATATGGTTACATTCTAGTACCAGATTGTTTCCCCTGACGTCAATTATTGTCTGATGGTGGAAAGTTGTCGAATTAGCAATCATACCACATCTCATTTTTTTATATGGTTACTTTTTGTATCAGATTGTTTTTCCCCTACATCAATAGGTCTCTGGTGGAAAGTGTCATTAGCAATCATACCACATCTCCTCATTTTATATGGCTACATTCTAGTATAAGATTGTTTTCCCCTACGTCAATTGGTCTCTGATGGTGGAACGTTGTCGCATTAGCAATCAAACCACATCTCCTTATCTTTATATGGTTACATTCTAGTATCAGATTGATTTCCCTCTACATCAATAGGTCTCTGGTTTAAAGTTGTCGCATTAGCAGTCATACCACATCTCCTTATTTTTATATGGTTACCATGCTATTATCATAATGTTTTCCCCCTACGTCAATTGGTCTCTGGTGGTGGAAAGTTGTCGCATTAGCAATCATACCACATCGCCTTATCTTTATATGGTTACAGTCTAGTATCAGATTTATTTCCCCCTACATCAATTGGTCTCTGGTGGAAAGTTGTCGCATTAGCAATCATACCACATCGCCTTATCTTTATATGGTTACAGTCTAGTAATCGATTTATTTCCCCCTACATCAATTGGTCTCTGGTGGAAAGTGGCATTAGCAATCATACCACATCTCCTCATTTTATATGGTTACATTCTAGTATAAGATTGTTTTCCCCTACGTCAATTGGTATCTGGTGGTGTAGCGTTGTCGCATTAGCAATCAAACCACATCTCATTATCTTTATATGGTTACATTCTAGTATAAGATTGATTTCCCCCTACATCAATAGGTCTCCGGTGGAAGGTTGTTGCATTAGCAGTCATACCACATCTCCTTATTTCTATATCATTACATTCTAGTATCAGATTGTTTTCCCCCTACGTCAATTGGTCTCTGGTGGTGGAAAGTTGTCGCATTAGCAATCATACCACATCTCCTTATCTTTATATCGTTACATTCTAGTATCAGATTGTTTCCCCCCTACGTCAATTTGTCTCTGGTGGTTGAAAGTTGTCGCATAAGCAATCATACCACATCTCCTTATTTTTATATGGTTCCATTCTATTTAACACACTAGTATCAGATTGTTTCCCCCCTACGTCAATTGGTCTCTTGTTGAAAGTTTTCGCTTAAGCAATCATTCCACATCTCCTTATTTTTATATGGTTACATTCTAGTATCAGATTGTTTTCTCCCTACGTCAATTGGTCTTTGGTGGTGGAAAGTTGTCGCATAAGTAATCATACCACATCTCCTTATTTTTATATGGGTACATTCTAGTATCAGATTGTTTTCCCCCTACGTCAATTGGTCTCAGGTGGAAAGTTGTCGCATAAGTAATCATACCACATCTCCTTATCTTTATATGGTTACATTCTAGTATCAGATTGATTTCCCTCTACATCAATAGGTCTCTGGTTTAAAGTTGTCGCATTAGCAGTCATACCACATCTCCTTATTTTTATATGGTTACTATGCTATTATCATAATGTTTTCCCCCTACGTCAATTGGTCTCTGGTGGTGGAAAGTTGTCGCATTAGCAATCATACCACATCGCCTTATCTTTATATGGTTACAGTCTAGTATCAGATTTATTTCCCCCTACATCAATTGGTCTCTGGTGGAAAGTTGTCGCATTAGCAATCATACCACATCGCCTTATCTTTATATGGTTACAGTCTAGTAATCGATTTATTTCCCCCTACATCAATTGGTCTCTGGTGGAAAGTGGCATTAGCAATCATACCACATCTCCTCATTTTATATGGTTACATTCTAGTATAAGATTGTTTTCCCCTACGTCAATTGGTATCTGGTGGTGTAGCGTTGTCGCATTAGCAATCATACCACATCTCATTATCTTTATATGGTTACATTCTAGTATAAGATTGATTTCCCCCTACATCAATAGGTCTCCGGTGGAAGGTTGTTGCATTAGCAGTCATACCACATCTCCTTATTTCTATATCATTACATTCTAGTATCAGATTGTTTTCCCCCTACGTCAATTGGTCTCTGGTGGTGGAAAGTTGTCGCATTAGCAATCATACCACATCTCCTTATCTTTATATGGTTACATTCTAGTATCAGATTGTTTCCCCCCTACGTCAATTTGTTTCTGGTGGTTGAAAGTTGTCGCATAAGCAATCATACCACATCTCCTTATTTTTATATGGTTCCATTCTATTTAACACACTAGTATCAGATTGTTTCCCCCCTACGTCAATTGGTCTCTTGTTGAACGTTTTCGCTTAAGCAATCATTCCACATCTCCTTATTTTTATATGGTTACATTCTAGTATCAGATTGTTTTCTCCCTACGTCAATTGGTCTTTGGTGGTGGAAAGTTGTCGCATAAGTAATCATACCACATCTCCTTATTTTTATATGGGTACATTCTAGTATCAGATTGTTTTCCCCCTACGTCAATTGGTCTCAGGTGGAAAGTTGTCGCATAAGTAATCATACCACATCTCCTTATTTTATATGGTTAAATTCTAGTACCAGATTGTTTCCCCTGACGTCAATTATTGTCTGATGGTGGAAAGTTGTCGCATTAGCAATCATACCACATCTCCTTTTTTATATGGTTACTTTTTGTATCAGATTGTTTTCCCCCTACATCAATAGATCTCAGGTGGAAAGTTGATGCATAAGTAATCATACCACATCTCCTTATTTTATATGGTTACATTCTATTATAAGATTGTTTTTCCTCTACGTCAATTGGTCTCTGGTGGAAAGTGGCATTAGCAATCATACCACATCTCCTCATTTTATATGGTTACATTCTAGTATAAGATTGTTTTCCCCTACGTCAATTGGTCTCTGGTGGTGGAACGTTGTCCCATTAGCAATCAAACCACATCTCCTTATCTTTATATGGTTACATTCTAGTATCAGATTGAATTCCCTCTACATCAATAGGTCTCTGGTGGAAAGTTGTCGCATTAGCAATCATACCATATCTCCTCATTTTATATGGTTACATTCTAGTATAAGATTGCTTTCCCCTACGTCAATAGGTCTCTGGTGGAAAGTGGCATTAGCAATCATACCACATCTCCTCATTTTATATGGTTACATTCTTGTATAAGATTGTTTTCCCCTACGTCAATTGGTATCTGGTGGTGGAACGTTGTCGCATTAGCAATCAAACCACATCTCCTTATCTTTATATGGTTACATTCTAGTATCAGATTGATTTCCCCCTAGATCAATAGGTCTCCGGTGGAAAGTTGTTGCATTAGCAGTCATACCACATCTCCTTATTTCTATATCGTTACATTCTAGTATCAGATTGTTTTCCCCCTACGTCAATTGGTCTCTGGTGGTGGAAAGTTGTCGCATTAGCAATCATACCACATCTCCTTATCTTTATATGGTTACATTCTAGTATCAGATTGTTCCCCCCCCCCTACGTCAATTGGTCTCTTGTTGAAAGTTTTCGCATAAGCAATCATTCCACATCTCCTTATTTTTATATGGTTACATTCTAGTATCAGATTGTTTTCTCCCTACGTCAATTGGTCTTTGGTGGTGGAAAGTTGTCGCATAAGTAATCATACCACATCTCCTTATTTTTATATGGGTACATTCTAGTATCAGATTGTTTTCCCCCTACGTCAATTGGTCTCTGGTGGAAAGTTGTCGCATAAGTAATCATACCACATCTCCTTATTTTATATGGTTACATTCTAGTACCAGATTGTTTCCCCTGACGTCAATTATTGTCTGATGGTGGAAAGTTGTCGAATTAGCAATCATACCACATCTCATTTTTTTATATGGTTACTTTTTGTATCAGATTGTTTTTCCCCTACATCAATAGGTCTCTGGTGGAAAGTGTCATTAGCAATCATACCACATCTCCTCATTTTATATGGCTACATTCTAGTATAAGATTGCTTTCCCCTACGTCAATTGGTCTCTGATGGTGGAACGTTGTCGCATTAGCAATCAAACCACATCTCCTTATCTTTATATGGTTACATTTATAGTATCAGATTGATTTCCCTCTACATCAATAGGTCTCTGGTTTAAAGTTGTCGCATTAGCAGTCATACCACATCTCCTTATTTTTATATGGTTACCATGCTATTATCATAATGTTTTCCCCCTACGTCAATTGGTCTCTGGTGGTGGAAAGTTGTCGCATTAGCAATCATACCACATCGCCTTATCTTTATATGGTTACAGTCTAGTATCAGATTTATTTCCCCCTACATCAATTGGTCTCTGGTGGAAAGTTGTCGCATTAGCAATCATACCACATCGCCTTATCTTTATATGGTTACAGTCTAGTAATCGATTTATTTCCCCTACATCAATTGGTCTCTGGTGGAAAGTTGTCGCATTAGAAATCATACCACATCTCCTATTTTATATGAATACATTCTTGTATCAGATTGTTTTCCCCCTACGTCAATTGGTATATTGTGGATGAAAATTGTCGCATTAAAAATCATACCACATCTCCTTATTTTTATTTTGTAACATACTAGTATCAGATTGTTTTCCCCCTACGTCAATTGGTGTCTGGTGGTGGAAAGTTGTCGCATTAGCAATCATACTACATCTCCTTATTTTTATATGGTGACATTCTAGTATCAGATTTTTTTCCTCTTACGTCAATTGGTCACTGTTGATGGAAAGTTGTCGCATTAGCAATCATACCACATCTCCTTATTTTAATATGGTTCCATTCTATTTAACATACTAGTATCAGATTGTTTCCCACCTACGTCAATTGGTCTCTTGTGGAAAGTTTTCGCATAAGCAATCATACCACATCTCCTTGTTTTATATGGTTACATTCTAGTATCAGATTGTTTTTCCCCTACATCAATAGGTCACTGGTGGAAAGTTGTCGCATAAGTAATCATACCACATCTCCTTATTTTATATGGTTACATTCTAGTATAAGATTGTTTTCCCTCAACGTCAATTGGTCTCTGGTGGAAAGTGGCATTAGCAATCATACCACATCTCCTCATTTTATATGGTTACATTCTAGTATAAGATATTGTTTTCCCCTACGTCAATTGGTCTATGGTGGTGGAAAGTTGTCGCATAAGCAACCATACCACATCTTCTTATTTTTATATGGTGACATTCTAGTATCAGATTGTTCTCCCCCTACGTCAATTAGTCTCTGGTGGTAGAAAGTTGTCGCATTATCAATCATACCACATCTCCTTATTCTTATATGGTTACCATGCTATTATCATAATGTTTTCCCCCTACGTCAATTGGTCTCTGGTGGTGGAAAGTTGTCGCATTAGCAATCATACCACATCGCCTTATCTTTATATGGTTACAGTCTAGTAATCGATTTATTTCCCCCTACATCAATTGGTCTCTGGTGGAAAGTTGTCGCATTAGAAATCATACCACATCTCCTATTTTATATGAATACATTCTAGTATCAGATTGTTTTCCCCCTACGTCAATTGGTATATTGTGGATGAAAATTGTCGCATTAAAAATCATACCACATCTCCTTATTTTTATTTTGTAACATACTAGTATCAGATTGTTTTCCCCCTACGTCAATTGGTGTCTGGTGGTGGAAAGTTGTCGCATTAGCAATCATACTACATCTCCTTATTTTTATATGGTGACATTCTAGTATCAGATTTTTTTCCTCTTACGTCAATTGCTCACTGTTGATGGAAAGTTTTTCGCATAAGCAATCATACCACATCTCGTTATTTTTATATGGTTCCATTCTATTTAACATACTAGTATCAGATTGTTTCCCACCTACGTCAATTGGTCTCTTGTGGAAAGTTTTCGCATAAGCAATCATACCACATCTCCTTGTTTTATATGGTTACATTCTAGTATCAGATTGTTTTTCCCCTACATCAATAGGTCACTGGTGGAAAGTTGTCGCATAAGTAATCATACCACATCTCCTTATTTTATATTGTTACATTCTAGTATAAGATTGTTTTCCCTCAACGTCAATTGGTCTCTGGTGGAAAGTGGCATTAGCAATCATACCACATCTCCTCATTTTATATGGTTACATTCTAGTATAAGATATTGTTTTCCCCTACGTCAATTGGTCTATGGTGGTGGAAAGTTGTCGCATAAGCAACCATACCACATCTTCTTATTTTTATATGGTGACATTCTAGTATCAGATTGTTCTGCCCTACGTCAATTAGTCTCTGGTGGTAGAAAGTTGTCGCATTAGCAATCATACCACATCTCCTTACTTTTATATGGTTACATTCTAGTATCAGATTGTTTTCCCCCTACGTTACTTGGTCTCTTGTGGTGGAAAGTTGTCTCATAAACAATCATACCACATCTCCTTATTTTTATCTGGTTACATTCTAGTATCAGATTGTTTCCCCCCTACGTCAATACGTCTCTGTTGGTGGACAGTTGTCGCATAACAATCATACCACATCTCCTTATTTTTATATGGTTACATTCTAGTATCAGATTGTTTTTCCCCTACATCGATAGGTTGGTGGAAAGTTGTCGCATAAGTAATCAAACCACATCTCCTTATTTAATATGGTTACATTCTAGTATAAGATAGTTTTCCCTCTACGTCAATTGGTCTCTGGTGGAAAGTGGCATTAGCAATCATACCACATCTCCTCATTTTATATGGTTACATTCTAGTATAATAATGTTTTCCCCTACCTCAATTGGTCTCTGGTGGTGGAACGTTGTCGCATTAGCAATCAAACCACATCTCCTTATCTTTATAGGGTTACATTCTAGTATCAGATTGATTTCCACCTACATCAATTGGTCTCTGGTGGAAAGTTGTCGCATTAGAAATCATACCACATCTCCTATTTTATATGAATACATTCTAGTATCAGATTGTTTTCCCACTACGTCAATTGGTATTTTGTGGTTGAAAATTATCGCATTAAAAATCATACAACATCTCCTTATTTCAATATGGTAACATACTAGTATCAGATTGTTTTCCCCCTACGCCAATTGGTCTCTGGTGGTGGAAAGTTGTCGTATAAGCAATCATACCACATCTCCTTATCTTTATATGGTGACATTCTAGTATCAGATTGTTTTCCCACTACGTCAATTGGTTTCCGTTGGTGGACATTTGTCGCATTATCAATCATAGAAATCATACCACATCTCCTTATTTTTATATGGTTACATTCTAGTATCAGAGTGTTTTCCCCCTAGGTTACTTGGTCTCTGGTGGTGAAAAGTTGTCTCATAAACAATCATACCACATCTCCTCATTTTATATGAATACATTCTAGTATCAGATTGTTTTCTCCCTACGTCAATTGGTCTTTGGTGGTGGAAAGTTGTCGCATAAGTAATCATACCACATCTCCTTATTTTTATATGGGTACATTCAAGTATCAGATTGTTTTCCCCCTACGTCAATTGGTCTTTGGTGGTGGAAAGTTGTCTCAAAAGCAATCATACCACATCTCCTTATTTTATATGGTTATATTCTAGTACCTGATTGTTTCCCCTGACTTCAATTATTGTCTGGTGGTGGAAAGTTGTCGCATTAGCAATCATACCACATCTCCTTTTTTATGTGGTTACTTTTGGTATCAAATTGTTTTTCCCGTACATCAATAGGTCTCTGGTGGAAAGTTGTCGCATAAGTAATCATACCACATCTCCTTATTTTATATGGTTACATTCTAGTATAAGATTGTTTTCCCTCTACGTCAATTGGTCTCTGGTGGAAAGTGGCATTAGCAATCATACCACATCTCCTCATTTTATATGGTTACATTCTAGTATAAGATTGTTTTCCCCTACGTCAATTGGTCTCTGATGGTGGAACGTTGTCGCATTAGCAATCAAACCACATCTCCTTATCTTTATATGGTTACATTCTAGTATCAGATTGATTTCCCTCTACATCAATAGGTCTCTGGTGGAAAGTTGTCGCATTAGCAGTCATACCACATCTCCTTATTTTTAGATGGTTACCATGCTAGTATCATAATGTTTTCCCCCTACGTCAATTGGTTTCTGGTGGTGAAAAGTTGTCGCATTAACAATCATACCACATCTCCTTATTTTATATGAAAACATTCTAGTATCAGATTGTTTTCCCCCTACGTCAATTGGTATATTGTGAATGAAAATTGTCGCATTAAAAATCATACCACATCTCCTTATTTTTTTATTTTGTAACATACTTGTATCAGATTGTTTTCCACCTACGTCAATTGGTCTCTGGTGGTGGAAAGTTGTCGCATAAGCAATCATACCACGTCTTCTTATTTTTATATGGTGACATTTTAGTATCAGATTTTTTTCATCTTACGTCAATTGGTCTCTGTTGGTGGAAAGTTGTCGCATTAGCAATCATACCACATCTCCTTATTTTTATATGGTTCCATTCTATTTAACATACTAGTATCAGATTGTTTCCCACCTACGTCAATTGGTGTCTTGTGGAAAGTTTTCGCATAAGCAATCATACCACATCTCTTTGTTTTATATGGTTACATTCTAGTATCAGATTGTTTTTCCCGTACATCAATAGGTCACTGGTGGAAAGTTGTCGCATAAGTAATCATACCACATCTCCTTATTTTATATGGTTACATTCTAGTATAAGATTGTTTTCCCTCAACGTCAATTGGTCTCTGGTGGAAAGTGGCATTAGCAATCATACCACATCTCCTCATTTTATATGGTTACATTCTAGTATAAGATATTGTTTTCCCCTACGTCAATTGGTCTATGGTGGTGGAAAGTTTTCGCATTAGCAATCATACCACATCTTCTTATTTTTATATGGTGACATTCTAGTAACAGATTGTTCTCCCCCTACGTCAATTAGTCTCTGGTGGTAGAAAGTTGTCGCATTAGCAATCATACCACATCTCCTTACTTTTATATGGTTACATTCTAGTATCAGATTGTTTCCCCCCTACGTTACTTGGTCTCTGGTGGTGGAAAGTTGTCTCATAAACAATCATACCACATCTCCTTATTTTTATCTGGTTACATTCTAGTATCAGATTGTTTCCCCCCTACGTCAATACGTCTCTGTTGGTGGACAGTTGTCGCATAACAATCATACCACATCTCCTTATTTTTATATGGTTACATTCTAGTATCAGATTGTTTTTCCCCTACATCAATAGGTTGCTGGAAAGTTGTCGCATAAGTAATCATACCACATCTCCTTATTTAATATGATTACATTCTAGTATAAGAGAGTTTTCTCTCTACGTCAATTGGTCTCTGGTGGTGGAACGTTGTCGCATTAGCAATCAAACCACATCTCCTTATCTTTATATGGTTACATTCTAGTATCAGATTGATTTCCCCCTACATCAATAAGTCTCTTGGGGAAAGTTGTCGCATTAGCAGTCATACCACATCTCCTTATTTTTATATGGTTACCATGCTAGTATCATAATGTTTTCCCCCTACGTCAATTGGTCTGGTGATGGAAAGTTGTCGCATTAGCAATCATACCACATCTCCTTATCTTTATATGGTTACATTCTAGTATCAGATTGATTTTCCCCTACATCAATAGGTCTCTGGTGGAAAGTTGTCGCATTAGCAGTCGTACCACATCTCCTTATTTTTATATGGTTACCATGCTAGTATAATAATGTTTTCCCCCTACGTCAATTGGTCTCTGGTGATGGAAAGTTGTCGCATTAGCAATCATACCACATCTCCTTATTTTATATGAAAACATTCTAGTATCAGATTGTTTTCCCCCTACGTCAATTGGTATATTGTGGATGAATATTGTCGCATTTAAATTCATACCACATCTCCTTATTTTTATTTTGTAAGTCACTAGTATCAGATTGTTTTCCCCCTACGTCAATTGGTCTCTGGTGGTGGAAAGTTGTCGCATAAGCAATCATACCACATCTTCTTATTTTTATATGGTGACATTCTAGTATCAGATTTTTTCCCTCTTACGTCAATTGGTCTCTGTTGGTGGAAAGTTGTCGCATTAGCAATCATACCACATCTCCTTATTTTTATATGGTGCCATTCTATTTAACATACTAGTATCAGATTGTTTCCCACCTACGTCAATTGGTCTCTTGTGGAAAGTTTTCGCATAAGCAATCATACCACATCTCCTTGTTTTATATGGTTACATTCTAGTATCAGATTGTTTTTCCCCTACATCAATTGGTCTCTGGTGGAAAATTGTCGCATAAGCAATCATACCACATCTCTTTATTTTTATATGGTTACATTCTAGTATCAGATTGTTTTCCCCCTACATCAGTAGGTCTCTGGTGGAAAGTTGTCGCATAAGTAATCATACCACATCACCTTATTTTATATAGTTACATTCTAGTATAAGATTGTTTTCCCTCAACGTCAATTGGTCTCTAGTGGAAAGTGGCATTAGCAATCATACCACATCTCCTCATTTTATATGGTTACATTCTAGTATAAGATATTGTTTTCCCCTACGTCAATTGGTCTATGGTGGTGGAAAGTTGTCGCATAAGCAATCATACCACATCTTCTTATTTTTATATGGTGACATTCTAGTATCAGATTGTTCTCCCCCTACGTCAATTAGTCTCTGGTGGTAGAAAGTTGTCGCATTAGCAATCATACCACATCTCCTTCTTTTTATATGGTTACATTCTAGTATCAGATTGTTTTCCCCCTACATCAATAGGTCTCTGGGGGAAAGTTGTCGCATAAGTAAACATACCACATCTCCTTATTTAATATGATTACGTTCTAGTATAAGATAGTTTTCCCTCTAAGTCAATTGGTCTCTGGTGGAAAGTGGCAATAGCAATCATACCACATCTCCTCATTTTATATGGTTACATTCTAGTATAATAATGGTTTCCCCTACGTCAATTGGTCTCTAGTGGTGGAACGTTGTCGCATTAGCAATCAAACCACATCTCCTTATCTTTATATGGTTACATTCTAGTATCAGATTGATTTCCCCCTACATCAATAGGTCTCTGGTGGAAAGTTGTCGCATTAACAGTCATACCACATCTCCTTATTTTTATATGGTTACCATGCTAGTATAATAATGTTTTCTCCCTGCGTCAAATGGTCTCTGGTGATGGAAAGTTGTCGCATTAGCAATCATACCACATCTCCTTATTTTATATGAAAACATTCTTGTATCAGATTGTTTTCCCCCTACGTCAATTGGTATATTGTGGATGAAAATTGTCGCATTTAAATTCATACCACATTACCTTATTTTTATTTTGTAACTCACTAGTATCAGATTGTTTTCCCCCTACGTCAATTGGTCTCTGGTGGTGGAAAGTTGTCGCATAAGCAATCATACCACATCTTTTTATTTTTATATGGTGACATTCTAGTATCAGATTTTTTTCCTCTTACGTCAATTGGTCTCTGTTGGTGGAAAGTTGTCGCATTAGCAATCATACCACATCTCCTTATTTTTATATGGTTCCATTCTATTTAACATACTAGTATCAGATTGTTTCCCACCTACGTCAATTGGTCGCTTGTGGAAAGTTTTTCGCATAAGCAATCATACCACATCTCCTTATTTTTATATGGGTGCATTCTAGTATCAGATTGTTTTCCCCCTACTTCAATTGGTCTTTGGTGGTGGAAAGTTGTCTCAAAAGCAATCATACCACATCTCCTTATTTTATATGGTTACATTCTAGTACCTGATTGTTTCCCCTGACTTCAATTATTGTCTGGTGGTGGAAAGTTGTCGCATTAGCAATCATACCACATCTCCTTTTTTATGTGGTTACTTTTTGTATCAGATTGTTTTTCCCGTACATCAATAAGTCTCTGGTGGAAAGTTGTCGCATAAGTAATCATACCACATCTCCTTATTTTATATGGTTACATTCTAGTATAAGATTGTTTTCCCTCTACGTCAATTGGTCTCTGGTGGAAAGTGGCATTAGCAATCATACCACATCTCCTCATTTTATATGGTTACATTCTAGTATAAGATTGTTTTCCCCTACGTCAATTGGTCTCTGATGGTGGAACGTTGTCGCATTAGCAGTCATACCACATCTCCTTATTTTTATATGGTTACCATGCTAGTATCATAATGTTTTTCCCCTACGTCAATTGGTTTCTGGTGGTGGAAAGTTGTCGCATTAGCAATCATACCACATCTCCTTATTTTATATGAAAACATTCTAGTATCAGATTGTTTCCCCCCTACGTCAATTGGTATATTGTGGATGAAAATTGTCGCATTAAAAATCATACCACATCTCCTTATTTTTATTTTGTAACATACTAGTATCAGATTGTTTTCCCCATACGTCAATTGGTCTCTGGTGGTGGAAAGTTGTCGCATAAGCAATCATACCACATCTTCTTATTTTTATATGGTGACATTTTAGTATCAGATTTTTTTCCTCTTTCGTCAATTGGTCTCTGTTGGTGGAAAGTTGTCGCATTAGCAATCATACCACATCTCCTTATTTTTATATGGTTCCATTCTATTTAACATACTAGTATCAGATTGTTTCCCACCTACGTCAATTGGTCTCTTGTGGAAAGTTTTCGCATAAGCAATCATACTACATCTCCTTGTTATATATGGTTACATTCTAGTATCAGATTGTTTTTCCCCTACATCAATAGGTCTCTGGTGGAAAGTTGTCGCATAAGTAATCATACCACATCTCCTTATTTTATATGGTTACATTCTAGTATAAGATTGTTTTCCCTCAACGTCAATTGGTCTCTGGTGGAAAGTGGCATTAGCAATCATACCACATCTCCTCATTTTATATGGTTACATTCTAGTATAAGATATTGTTTTCCCCTACGTCAATTGGTCTATGGTGGTGGAAAGTTGTCGCATAAGCAATCATACCACATCTTCTTATTTCTATATGGTGACATTCTAGTATCAGATTGTTCTCCACCTACGTCAATTAGTCTCTGGTGGTAGAAAGTTGTCGCATTAGCAATCATACCACATCTCCTTACTTTTATATGGTTACATTCTAGTATAAGATTGTTTTCCCTCAACGTCAATTGGTCTCTGGTGGAAAGTGGCATTAGCAATCATACCACATCTCCTCATTTTATATGGTTACATTCTAGTATAAGATATTGTTTTCCCCTACGTCAATTGGTCTATGGTGGTGGAAAGTTGTCGCATAAGCAACCATACCACATCTTCTTATTTTTATATGGTGACATTCTAGTATCAGATTGTTCTCCCCCTACGTCAATTAGTCTCTGGTGGTAGAAAGTTGTCTCATAAACAATCATACCACATCTCCTTATTTTTATCTGGTTACATTCTAGTATCAGATTGTTTCCACCCTACGTCAATACGTCTCTGTTGGTGGACAATTGTCGCATAACAATCATACCACATCTTTTTATTTTTATATGGTGACATTCTAGTATCAGATTTTTTCCCTCTAATGTCAATTGGTCTCTGTTGGTGGAAAGTTGTCGCATTAGCAATCATACCACATCTCCTTATTTTTATATGGTGCCATTCTATTTAACATACTAGTATCATATTGTTTCCCACCTACGTCAATTGGTCTCTTGTGGAAAGTTTTCGCATAAGCAATCATACCACATCTCCTTGTTTTATATGGTTACATTCTAGTATCAGATTGTTTTTCCCCTACATCAATTGGTCTCTGGTGGTAAATTGTCGCATAAGCAATCATACCACATCTCTTTATTTTTATATGGTTACATTCTAGTATCAGATTGTTTTCCCCCTACATCAATAGGTCTCTGGTGGAAAGTTGTCGCATAAGTAATCATACCACATCTCCTTATTTTATATAGTTACATTCTAGTATAAGATTGTTTTCCCTCAACGTCAATTGGTCTCTAGTGGAAAGTGGCATTAGCAATCATACCACATCTCCTCATTTTATATGGTTACATTCTAGTATAAGATATTGTTTTCCCCTACGTCAATTGGTCTATGGTGGTGGAAAGTTGTCGCATAAGCAATCATACCACATCTTCTTATTTTTATATGGTGACATTCTAGTATCAGATTGTTCTCCCCCTACGTCAATTAGTCTCTGGTGGTAGAAAGTTGTCGCATTAGCAATCATACCACATCTCCTTCTTTTTATATGGTTACATTCTAGTATCAGATTGTTTTCCCCCTACATCAATAGGTCTCTGGGGGAAACTTGTCGCATAAGTAAACATACCACATCTCCTTATTTAATATAATTACGTTCTAGTATAAGATAGTTTTCCCTCTACGTCAATTGGTCTCTGGTGGAAAGTGGCAATAGCAATCATACCACATCTCCTCATTTTATATGGTTACATTCTAGTATAATAATGTTTTCCCCCTACGTCAATTGGTCTGGTGATGGAAAGTTGTCGCATTAGCAATCATACCACATCTCCTTATCTTTATATGGTTACATTCTAGTATCAGATTGATTTCCCCCTACATCAATAGGTGTCTGGTGGAAAGTTGTCGCATTAGCAGTCATACCACATCTCCTTATTTTTATATGGTTACCATGCTAGTATAATAATGTTTTCTCCCTGCGTCAATTGGTCTCTGGTGATGGAAAGTTGTCGCATTAGCAATCATACCACATTTCCTTATTTTATATGAAAACATTCTTGTATCAGATTGTTTTCCCCTACGTCAATTGGTATATTGTGGATGAAAATTGTCGCATTTAAATTCATACCACATTACCTTATTTTTATTCTGTAACTCACTAGTATCAGATTGTTTTCCCCCTACGTCAATTGTCTCTGGTGGTGGAAAGTTGTCGCATAAGCAATCATACCACATCTTTTTATTTTTATATGGTGACATTCTAGTATCAGATTTTTTTCCTCTTACGTCAATTGGTCTCTGTTGGTGGAAAGTTGTCGCATTAGCAATCATACCACATCTCCTTATTTTTATATGGTTCCATTCTATTTAACATACTAGTATCAGATTGTTTCCCACCTACGTCAATTGGTCGCTTGTGGAAAGTTTTTCGCATAAGCAATCATACCACATCTCCTTATTTTTATATGGGTACATTCTAGTATCAGATTGTTTTCCCCCTACTTCAATTGGTCTTTGGTGGTGGAAAGTTGTCTCAAAACCTATCATACCACATCTCCTTATTTTATATGGTTACATTCTAGTACCTGATTGTTTCCCCTGACTTCAATTATTGTCTGGTGGTGGAAAGTTGTCGCATTAGCAATCATACCACATCTCCTTTTTTATGTGGTTACTTTTTGTATCAGATTGTTTTTCCCGTACATCAATAGGTCTCTGGTGGAAAGTTGTCGCATAAGCAATCATACCACATCTCCTTGTTATATATGGTTACATTCTAGTATCAGATTGTTTTTCCCCTACATCAATAGGTCTCTGGTGGAAAGTTGTCGCATAAGTAATCAGACCACATCTCCTTATTTTATATGGTTACATTCTAGTATAAGATTGTTTTCCCTCAACGTCAATTGGTCTCTGGTGGAAAGTGGCATTAGCAATCATACCACATCTCCTCATTTTATATGGTTACATTCTAGTATAAGATATTGTTTTCCCCTACGTCAATTGGTCTATGGTGGTGGAAAGTTGTCGCATAAGCAATCATACCACATCTTCTTATTTTTATATGGTGACATTCTAGTATCAGATTGTTCTCCACCTACGTCAATTAGTCTCTGGTGGTAGAAAGTTGTCGCATTAGCAATCATACCACATCTCCTTACTTTTATATGGTTACATTCTAGTATCAGATTGTTTTCCCCCTACGTAACTTGGTCTCTGGTGGTGGAAAGTTGTCTCATAAACAATCATACCACATCTCCTTTTTTTATCTGGTTACATTCTAGTATCAGATTGTTTCCCCCCTAAGTCAATACGTCTCTGTTGGTGGACAGTTGTCGCATAACAATCATACCACATCTCCTTATTTTTATATGGTTACATTCTAGTATCAGATTGTTTTTCCCCTACATCAATAGGTTGGTGGAAAGTTGTCGCATAAGTAATCATACCACATCTCCTTATTTAATATGATTACATTCTAGTATAAGATAGTTTTCCCTCTACGTCAATTGGTCTCAAGTGGAAAGTGGCAATAGCAATCATACCACATCTCCTTGTTATATATGGCTACATTCTAGTATCAGATTGTTTTTCCCCTACATCAATAGGTCTCTGGTGGAAAGTTGTCACAAAAGTAATCATACCACATCTCCTTATTTTATATGGTTACATTCTTGTATAAGATTGTTTTCCCTCAACGTCAATTGGTCTCTGGTGGAAAGTGGCATTAGCAATCATACCACATCTCCTCATTTTATATGGTTACATTCTAGTATAAGATATTGTTTTCCCCTACGTCAATTGGTCTATGGTGGTGGAAAGTTGTCGCATAAGCAATCATACCACATCTTCTTATTTTTATATGGTGACATTCTAGTATCAGATTGTTCTCCACCTACGTCAATTAGTCTCTGGTGGTAGAAAGTTGTCGCATTAGCAATCATACCACATCTCCTTACTTTTATATGGTTACATTCTAGTATCAGATTGTTTTCCCCCTACGTTACTTGGTCTCTGGTGGTGGAAAGTTGTCTCATAAACAATCATAAAACATCTCCTTTTTTTTTTATCTGGTTACATTCTAGTATCAGATTGTTTCCCCCCTACGTCAATACGTCTCTGTTGGTGGACAGTTGTCGCATAACAATCATACCACATCTCCTTATTTTTATATGGTTACATTCTAGTATCAGATTGTTTTTCCCCTACATCAATAGGTTGGTGGAAAGTTGTCGCATAAGTAATCATACCACATCTCCTTATTTAATATGATTACATTCTAGTAAAAGATAGTTTTCCCTCTACGTCAATTGGTCTCAAGTGGAAAGTGGCAATAGCAATCATACCACATCTCCTCATTTTATATTGTTACATTCTAGTATAATAATGTTTTCCCCGACGTCAATTGGTCTCTGGTGGTGGAACGTTGTCGCATTAGCAATCAAACCACATCTCCTTATCTTTATATGGTTACATTCTAGTATCAGATTGATTTCCCCCTACATCAATAGGTCTCTTGGGGAAAGTTGTCGCATTAGCAGTCATACCACATCTCCTTATTTTTATATGGTTACCATGCTAGTATAATAATGTTTTCCCCCTACGTCAATTGGTCTGGTGATGGAAAGTTGTCGCATAAGCAATCATACCACATCTCCTTATCTTTATATGGTTACATTCTAGTATCAGATTGATTTTCCCCTACATCAATAGGTCTCTGGTGGAAAGTTGTCGCATTAGCAGTCACACCACATCTCCTTATTTTTATATGGTTACCATGCTAGTATAATAATGTTTTCCCCCTACGTCAATTGGTCTCTGGTAATGGAAAGTTGTCGCATTAGCAATCATACCACATCTCCTTATTTTATATGAAAACATTCTAGTATCAGATTGTTTTCCCCCTACGTCAATTGGTATATTGTGGATGAAAATTGTCGCATTTAAATTCATACCACATCTCCTTATTTTTATTTTGTAAGTCACTAGTATCAGATTGTTTTCCCCCTACGTCAATTGGTCTCTGGTGGTGGAAAGTTGTCGCATAAGCAATCATACCACATCTTCTTATTTTTATATGGTGACATTCTAGTATCAGATTTTTTCCCTCTTACGTCAATTGGTCTCTGTTGGTGGAAAGTTGTCGCATTAGCAATCATACCACATCTCCTTATTTTTATATGGTGCCATTCTATTTAACATACTAGTATCAGATTGTTTCCCACCTACGTCAATTGGTCTCTTGTGGAAAGTTTTCGCATAAGCAATCATACCACATCTCCTTGTTTTATATGGTTACATTCTAGTATCAGATTGTTTTTCCCCTACATCAATTGGTCTCTGGTGGAAAATTGTCGCATAAGCAATCATACCACATCTCTTTATTTTTATATGGTTACATTCTAGTATCAGATTGTTTTTCCCCTACATCAAAAGGTCTCTGGTGGAAAGTTGTCGCATAAGTAATCATACCACATCTCCTTATTTTATATAGTTACATTCTAGTATAAGATTGTTTTCCCTCAACGTCAATTGGTCTCTAGTGGAAAGTGGCATTAGCAATCATACCACATCTGCTCATTTTATATGGTTACATTCTAGTATAAGATATTGTTTTCCCCTACGTCAATTGGTCTATGGTGGCGGAAAGTTGTCGCATAAGCAATCATACCACATCTTCTTATTTTTATATGGTGACATTCTAGTATCAGATTGTTCTCCCCCTACGTCAATTAGTCTCTGGTGGTAGAAAGTTTTTCGCATAAGCAATCATACCACATCTCCTTGTTTTATATGGTTACATTCTAGTATCAGATTGTTTTTCCCCTACATCAATTGGTCTCTGGTGGAAAATTGTCGCATAAGCAATCATACCACATTTCTTTATTTTTATATGGTTACATTCTAGTATCAGATGGTTTTTCCCCTACATCAATAGGTCTCTGGTGGAAAGTTGTCGCATAAGTAATCATACCACATCTCCTTATTTTATATGGTTACATTCTAGTATCAGATTGTTTTCCCTCAACGTCAATTGTTCTCTGGTGGAAAGTGGCATTAGCAATCATACCACATCTCCTTATTTTATATGGTTACATTCTAGTATAAGATATTGTTTTCCCCTACTTCAATTGGTCTATGGTGGTGGAAAGTTGTCGCATAAGCAATCATACCACATCTTCTTATTTTTATATGGTGACATTCTAGTATCAGATTGTTCTCCCCCTACGTCAATTAGTCTCTGGTGGTAGAAAGTTGTCGCATTAGCAAACATACCACATCTCCTTATTTTAATCTGGTTACATTCTAGTATCAGATTGTTTCCCCCCTACGTCAATACGTCTCTGTTGGTGGACAGTTGTCGCATAACAATCATACCACATCTCCTTATTTTTATATGGTTACATTTTAGTATCAGATTGTTTTTCCCCTACATCAACAGGTTGGTGGAAAGTTGTCGCATAAGTAATCATACCACATCTCCTTATTTAATATGGTTACATTCTAGTATAAGATAGTTTTCCCTCTACGTCAATTGGTCTCTGGTGGAAAGTGGCATTAGCAATCATACCACATCTCCTCATTTTATATGGTTACATTCTATTATAATAATGTTTTCCCCTACGTCAATTGGTCTCTGGTGGTGGAACGTTGTCGCATTAGCAATCAAACCACATCTCCTTATCTTTATATGGTTACATTCTAGTATCAGATTGATTTCCCCCTACGTCAATAGGTCTCTGGTGGAAAGTTGTCGCATTAGCAGTCATACCACATCTCCTTATTTTTATATGGTTACCATGCTAGTATAATAATGTTTTCCCCCTACGTCAATTGGTCTCTTGTGGTGGAAAGTTGTCGCATTAGCAATCATACCACATCTCCTTATCTTTATATGGTTACAGTCTAGTATCAGATTGTTTTCCCCCTACGTCAATTGGTCCCTGGTGGTGGAAAGTTGTCGCATAAGCAATCATACCACATCTTCTTATTTTTATATGGTTACATTCTAGTATCAGATTGTTCTCCCCCTACGTCAATTGGTCTCTGGTGGTGGAAAGTTGTCGCATTAGCAATCATACCACATCTCCTTATTTTTATATGGTTACCATGCTAGTATAATAATGTTTTCCCCCTACGTCAATTGGTCTCTGGTGGTGGAAAGTTGTCGCATTAGCAATCATACCACATCTCCTCATTTTATATGAATACATTCTAGTATCAGACTGTTTCCCCCTACGTCAATTGGTATATGGTGGTTGAAAATTGTCGCATTAAAAATCATACCACATCTCCTTATTTTAATATGGTAACATACTAGTATCAGATTGTTTTCCCCCTACGTCAATTCGTCTCTGTTGGTGGACAGTTGTCGCATAAGCAATCATACCACATCTCCTTATTTTTATATGGTTACATTCTAGTATCAGATTGTTTCCCCCCTACGTCAATTGGTCTCTGGTGGAAAGTTTACGCATAAGAAATCATACCACTTCTCCTTATTTTTATATGGTTACATTCTAGTATCAGATTGTTTTCCCCCTACATCAATTGGTCTTTGGTGATGGAAAGTTGTCGCATTAGCAATCATACCACATCTCCCTATTTTATATGGTTATATTCTAGTTTCAGATTGTGTCCCCACTACGTCAATTGGTTTCTGGTGGAAAGTTGTTTCATTCGAAATCATACCACATCTTTTTAATTACTATATAAAACTCGTGTCTCCCGAAACAATTTATGATATGACGGGATGAGTCATGACCTCAAGTAAAAAAACATATGGTGAAGTAGAAAGGTCTTGATATCAATGCATCTAATATTATATATGGTTTAAAGTGGGGATCTGAACTATTTTGGGGATATGTGTTATATGAGGGTGCCAAACCTTTATAGTTAAATTGAAAAGGTCTTGTCATAGCAATCAAGCTTAATATATGATTTTTGGTGTTATATAAAATAAAATAATTTATTTGTCAATGGTCATGGTCAGAGATAATCTTCTATGGTAAACGACACATATATAGTCTTGAGATGTCGCCCCAATTGGCAAATATAAAAAAAATCATATGTAAAAGTTATATTCTGGACATGGAAATCAAAAATAAAATAATCCCGTATTTCGATATAGAAGTCAAAGGTTAAACAAAGTCACATGAAGGTCACGATGATGTGCAACATTTCGTCTTAAAGTACTACACGTTCAGGCCAAATAACTTGGTTAAAGATAAGCAAAATAATCCTGGCCGGACATGGTTGTACAAATGAACAAGTAGAAAAGAAAAAAACTTTTGAATAATACGAAAGCTCGGAAATAATATTTTTTCTAAAATATCTAACCCCAAACCACTCCATCGTCTTAAATATGAATGTTATATTTGCCACTGGACCTTCAACCAATCAACAAACTCACAGGATAATGGGGATAACATTAATTTCATTAGTGGTCAACACCATGAACGTTCGCTCCTACTATATAAATCAGCTTTAAATAGTCAAAACGACCAGTACACACATTTGACCGGTACTAAAACAAACAAACTGAAGACAACGAATCGTAGTGATTGTAATTCAGAGGTCAGTCATTTAAAAACATCTGTAAATGAAATACAACAACGGGGTTATCATTCGTTGATACCATCTTAAATAGACAGGAGAGTGAATTACTTGTAAAGATCTGTAAATGAAATACAACAAGGGGTTTATCATTCGTTGTTACCATCTTAAATACAACAAGGGGTTTATCATTGGTTGTTACCATCTTAAATATAACAAGGGGTTTATCATTCGTTGTTACCATCTTAAATACAACAAGGGGTTTATCATTCGTTGTTACCATCTTAAATATAACAAGGGGTTTATCATTCGTTGTTACCATCTTAAATACAACAAGGGGTTTATCATTGGTTGTTACCATCTTAAATACAACAAGGGGTTTATCATTCGTTGTTACCATCTTAAATATAACAAGGGGTTTATCATTCGTTGTTACCATCTTAAATACAACAAGGGGTTTATCATTGGTTGTTACCATCTTAAATATAACAAGGGGTTTATCATTCGTTGTTACCATCTTAAATACAACAAGGGGTTTATCATTCGTTGTTACCATCTTAAATATAACAAGGGGTTTATCATTCGTTGTTACCATCTTAAATACAACAAGGGGTTTATCATTGGTTGTTACCATCTTAAATACAACAAGGGGTTTATCATTCGTTGTTACCATCTTAAATATAACAAGGGGTTTATCATTCGTTGTTACCATCTTAAATACAACAAGGGGTTTATCATTGGTTGTTACCATCTTAAATATAACAAGGGGTTTATCATTCGTTGTTACCATCTTAAATATAACAAGGGGTTTATCATTCGTTGTTACCATTTAAATACAACAACGGCTTTATCATTCGTTGTTACCATCTTAAATACAACAAGGGGTTTATCATTCGTTGTTACCATCTTAAATACAACAAGGGGTTTATCATTCGTTGTTACCATCTTAAATACAACAAGGGGTTTATCATTCGTTGTTACCATCTTAAATACAACAAGGGGTTTATCATTCGTTGTTACCATCTTAAATACAACAACGGGTTTATCATTCGTTGTTACCATCTTAAATACAACAACGGGTTTAACATTCGTTGTTACCATCTTAAATACAACAACGGGTATATCATTCGTTATTACCATCTTAAATACAACAAGGGGTTTATCATTCGTTGTTACCATCTTATATACAACAACGGGTTTATCATTCCTTGTTACCATCTTAAATACAACAACGGGTTTATCATTCCTTGTTACCATCTTAAATACAACAAGGGGTTTATCATTCGTTGCTACCATCTTAAATACAACAAGGGGTTTATCATTCGTTGTTACCATCTTAAATACAACAACGGGTTTATCATTCGTTGTTACCATCTTAAATACAACAAGGGGTTTATCGTTCGTTGTTACCATCTTAAATACAACAAGGGGTTTATCATTGGTTGTTACCATCTTAAATACAACAAGGGGTTTATCATTCGTTGTTACCATCTTAAATACAACAAGGGGTTTATCATTCGTTGTTACCATCTTAAATACAACAACGGGTTTATCATTCGTTGTTACCATCTTAAATACAACAAGGGGTTTATCATTCGTTGATACCATCTTAAATACAACAACGGGTTTATCATTCGTTGTTACCATCTTCAATACAACAAGGGGTTTAACATTCGTTGTTACATGTACCATCTTAAATACAACAACGGGTTTATCATTTGTTGTTACCATCTTAAATACAACAACGGGTTTATCATTCGTTGTTACCATCTTAAATACAACAAGGGGTTTATCATTCGTTGTTACCATCTTAAATACAACAACGGGTTTATCATTCGTTGTTACCATCTTCAATACAACAAGGGGTTTACCATTCGTTGTTACATGTACCATCTTAAATACAACAACGGGTTTATCATTCGTTGTTACCATCTTAAATACAACAACGGGTTTATCATTCGTTGTTACCATCTTAAATACAACAACGGGTTTATCATTCGTTGTTACCATCTTAAATACAACAAGGGGTTTATCATTCGTTGTTACCATCTTAAATACAACAACGGGTTTATCATTCGTTGTTACCATCTTAAATACAACAACGGGTTTAACATTCGTTGTTACCATCTTAAATACAACAACGGGTATATCATTCGTTGTTACCATCTTAAATACAACAAGGGGTTTATCATTCGTTGTTACCATCTTATATACAACAACGGGTTTATCATTCCTTGTTACCATCTTAAATACAACAACGGGTTTATCATTCCTTGTTACCATCTTAAATACAACAAGGGGTTTATCATTCGTTGCTACCATCTTAAATACAACAACGGGTTTATCATTCGTTGTTACCATCTTAAATACAACAACGGGTTTATCGTTCGTTGTTACCATCTTAAATACAACAAGGGGTTTATCGTTCGTTGTTACCATCTTAAATACAACAAGGGGTTTATCATTGGTTGTTACCATCTTAAATACAACAAGGGGTTTATCATTCGTTGTTACCATCTTAAATACAACAAGGGGTTTATCATTCGTTGTTACCATCTTAAATACAACAAGGGGTTTATCATTCGTTGTTTCCATCTTAAATACAACAAGGGGTTTATCATTCGTTGTTACCATCTTAAATACAACAAGGTGTTTATCATTCCTTGTTACCATCTTAAATACAACAAGGGGTTTATCATTGGTTGTTACCATCTTAAATACAACAAGGGGTTTATCATTAGTTGTTACCATCTTAAATACAACAAGGGGTTTATCATTGGTTGTTACCATCTGAAATACAACAAGGGGTTTATCATTCGTTGTTACCATCTGAAATACAACAACGGGTTTATCATTCGTTGTTACCATCTTAAATACAACAAGGGGTTTATCATTCGTTGTTACCATCTTAAATACAACAAGGGGTTTATCATTCGTTGTTACCATCTTAAATACAACAAGGGGTTTATCATTCGTTGTTACCATCTTAAATACAACAAGGGGTTTATCATTCGTTATTACCATCTTAAATACAATAAGGGGTTTATCATTCGTTGTTACCATCTTAAATACAACAAGGGGTTTATCATTCGTTGTTACCATCTTAAATACAACAACGGGTTTATCATTCGTTGTTACCATCTTCAATACAACAAGGGGTTTACCATTCGTTGTTACATGTACCATCTTAAATACAACAACGGGTTTATCATTCGTTGTTACCATCTGAAATACAACAACGGGTTTATCATTCGTTGTTACCATCTTAAATACAACAAGGGGTTTATCATTCGTTGTTACCATCTTAAATACAACAAGGGGTTTATCATTCGTTGTTACCATCTTAAATACAACAAGGGGTTTATCATTCGTTGTTACCATCTTAAATACAACAAGGGGTTTATCATTCGTTGTTACCATCTTAAATACAACAACGGGTTTATCATTCGTTGTTACCATCTTGAATACAACAACGGCTTTATCATTCCTTGTTACCATCTGAAATACAACAAGGGTTTTATCATTCGTTGTTACCATCTTAAATAGACAGGAGAGTGAATTACGTGTAAACATCGCGAAACAAGGACTCTCTATAACCATGATAACACAAACTTGATTTAATAAACTACTGGTGTCTGTGTAATACAAGTAATATAAATGAAATTGTTAACAGGAAGCAATTCACTATGAAATACGCGCGATGTCCGTACCTCATTGGAAAATCGGTGTAGTTGGCAAGATGCAAGTCCAAAATATATAATTTTTTGATATCATATTTATTGCTTTTGTACGTATTTTAAAAAGAAATATGTTTTTTAAAATAAAAACGAAAAAATTAATGGTTGAAACTATGTTTTATGCTGCATGCGACAAGCTTCATTTTAAAAAAAACCGGCTATTTTTAATAGGCTGTCCCGCGTAACATATTTCATTTATTGTAACCACTAAAGTATGATTTTCGTATAAACTATTTAATATTTTGAAAAACGTTTTTTTCCATTATTTAACAGAAAGGTTCCTTTAGTCTTTTATGCATTTTTAATGACGAAATGATGACGTCATAGAAAAAAAGCGTTCCATACTACAAGGGCAAATCCACGGGGAAAAAATGGGATTACAGATTTGAGATCATTTGAGAATCAAAAAACATTAATCTAAAATGGAAAAAGGTTAGTATTTGTATTAACTACATCAATGTTAATTTGCCTAATTTTATGAATTTAAAGACAAATATTCTGAAAAATGATATATAGTAATTTATGATCGATTTTTCAAAGGCTTACAAGGTTGTCGCACCGCCATTTTTTGACGTAAAAACGAACTCAACTCAAATGTACGTCAACTGTTTGCTTATAAATCAGTGCTCTTATAATGGTAGATTTTTATGATTTAGTTAGTTTTGTTGTGTGTTTTGTGTCGATTTGATGAGTCATACCTTTTTCAACTGGTTTTTAAAGTTTTATATTTTATGTTATGCTGTTAACCTAAGTCTCAGATAAGGGGCCCAATTGTTTAACCCCATCACGTTCTGTACGTGCCTGTCCAAAGTCAGGAACTTGAAATTCAGTGGTTGTCGCTTTCTACGGTATGTCATATTTGCTTTTTTTTTATCGTTTTCTCCATACATCAGACCGTTAGATTTCTGGTTTGAATTGTTTTACATTTGTGATGTCGGGGTCTTTTACAGCTTGCTTTGAGGTTTGGGTTTTGGTCATTGTTGAAGACCGTGCAGTGTCCTATACATTTTTGTAATTGAATGTATCCACTCCATTCGAACTCTGGAGGATAGCTTCTCATAATGACATTGGTTATCATATCATAGTCTTAGAGCATTACTTAAAACGTTTTCATAATTTGTTTTAATTTTATTACACAATTTAAACATAATGTGACCAACATTAATTATCGGAAGGTTTGCTAAAGGTCCCGTTCAACTTTAAAATTAAGCGTATGATACGCCCCCCCCCCCTTTTTTTTGGTATATTGAAATTGTGTAACATTCACCTGTCCGAAAACAGTATAACGTTTCAGAGGTCCCGAAATATGCCTGTCCTCCAGACATGCCAGGTTCGGTCAGACAATATTGTCAACAACAGCTTAAATAAATTGATCTAGTCAAACCCGAGTTAATGTGCGATAAGCGAAGAAATTGCAAACAATCTGATCGTTAAAGTCCCGTGAGTCTTGAACGACAGACACATTTTTTTTTCAAAATTGAATGGGAATTTTCTTTCGTCAATCCTATTGTTGCATTAACATTTCATGAGAAAATTTTTCAGCTAATTTTAGTAAAATACTAATTGTACGAAGTGTGCACATATGGACGGATTTACGGACGGACAACGGTTTATCATAATACGTCCCTTGCGGTCGTATATTTTGTTAGAACATACTCGTCCAATGGAAAATCGGTATTTTGTCTTCTATTTTTTAAAGTACATGGCTTTCAATGCCCTATAAAATGCTATACATGAATGACTTTTCATTATGTAGCTTTATTATGTAAGTGAACAACGTACATGTAGTAGTTCGGGTTATTGGGTCATCTCGTGCTGTGCAGATTAAATAACATATACCGATTTGATTGGCCAATAACTGTTTTAACACATGACGCAATCAATTTACGTGAACGTTTTAGAAATGTAGACGTTATTCTGCAATCCACGGATCCTAGGAAAGTTTCTTGTAGGGTGAAAAAAGGGGAAATACGACATTGGTAAGTTTTAAATATCTCTTTATTTTATATTTAGACTCATTCTAAAATAGCGATTTAATGGTATATGTTTTTTTTTATCGTTTCCGTTAACTTTATTCCCAATTTTTATTTAATTGGTGACGATTAAGACTTTGATAAATTGTGTACTTTCAAATCGGTGTATGAAAAAAAAAAACATAACTGCAAGGGTTATTGAGTTTAAATTAGATTAATTGCTTTTGAATTTCTTTCCCTCAATGATATGCTTAAAAGAACCGAGGAAGATGTTGTATTACCTAAATTTAAAATGTTAAATAAACAGAAAATACGTTTCTGTTTCAAAACCTTTTACTCTCCGCAACCCCCCTCCCCCCTTTTCCCCCATTTTTGTTTGTTTCTGCTGTATTACTTTTTAAGACACGTCCATCTAAATGAAGTCTGATTGATCTTCAGTTAATCACCCTGTTTTAAATCAAACTTAAATATGGTCCTCATTAAAATCGATCCAAAAATAGTCCCTTTATAGGAATAAATATTCAAAAAGTCGTTATAAAATCCATTGAGTCTGAACCTAATCCAAATCAGATTTCTTTTATTCGGATATTCTTAGATACATTTCTTTTTTGACAGAAATTACAAAAAAAATGTTTTAACTATCTTTCTAACTTTAAAACTCTGATTTAGATTTACGTTGTACACAAAATATAATAAAATAGTTTATGTCCTAGCTTAGATAAAAAAAAACTTAAAAGAATGAGAAACCTTTCTTTAACGTATTTTGAAAATGCGATGTTTTTACGAAGTTCAACTTTGTCGTAATTTAAAGGCAGATGGCGGATTCGGGGGTGGGGGCGAACAGGTCGTTAACCCTTGGGTTAAACAAAGTATCGTGTTTTAGCTTAAAATCGTCAATATTGTCTTTAGTCTCGCTACACTCGGTGATATTTTTTTTAATTTGATAGAATAACGTCCCTTTCAAAATCCAGGACCGCCCCTAAATGTTAACATAGATTTGAACTGTGCAGTATACATGTGTGGCGTGGTCATTTACATCTAAGATTTGATGGTCAGTTCTTAATCAGTTTAATGATATTTCATCTTGTTTAATGTGACACTTTATACGATACTTTAGTTGCACAGTTGAACTGCAATAGTTTATCCAAATAATCTAAGACCATTAATCAATGCCTTACATAAATTAAGAACATGTTTATAGCTGGATCTTGTGAGAAACTTTAGGTATTGGTCAGAGAGATGAGAGTAGTAGCTTGAAGTACCAAGTTGTATGTACGAACGTTAATTGGAAATTAGGATTAAGAATATGTATTATACATGTACTGTTATATAAAGATTATATATATATGATTAAACATGTGAACATTAAATGGACTTCGTTATATAGACAGTACTAAGTGAGCTTACGGAGAAACTTTACTATAGCTAGTTCCCTATGTTAACGGGCAACATGGATTACGATCCCGGATACGTAGATCCGAAATAATGACTTAGTTCCTAAAACACACACAAGAAAGCCCCGTTATATCTGGTGGAGGTACCCGTGGTCAATATGTCAGTAACCGGAGTTATGATGTGTCTGAAATCTGGACGAATTACAAAGTTATCATGTGTTATGGCGTGTGCCGAAAACAGAAGCAGTTTGGGCTTCCGTTCAAGAGAAACTATAGGATAACTGAAGTGAGAAATGTATGCCACGGAGAATTGAGTTAGGATGACTTTGTATACATATTAATGTAAATGACTTGCTGTAAATATTTGTGAAACTTTTGTGTCAGTCATTTTGTTTCCTTGGTTTTATAGAAACGCATTATCCTCGAACTTTTAAGAACATTAGAAGAACGCCTGTGAGAATTTTTGATGAATAGAAACCTGAGATGACTCTGAGATGTTACAACAGACTAACGGTAACGTGTATATCGAAACTTTTGTGTTGGTAACAATGTATATAGATAGATGGATAATAGATAGATATGTACAATGTAAATAACAGAGTGGACTGGCGTATCCGTCGATCCGAAACCGGCAAAGAACCGTTATAAATGACAAGTTCCTGATGAAAGATTCGAAGAAGTGGCTCCGCACGTTCAAACCGAAGAAGTCATGCATGTGGACAATATTTTCATTTTTGTAAATAACTTTAAGTTTTCATAAATGTTTTTATCCATTCAGAATGTAGTATGCCTAGGTTTAGTATTTTATTGTATATGTTTTTTTGCATTTTATTTTGTATTACACATGTTTGATTAAGCTAATTTTTAATCTCTTGTTATTACGAGAGTGGGCGTATTGGGTGTAGTTAAGTAAACCGAGAAGGGTTGCTTATACAAGTTGGAGGTTCATGGGCGTGTCCATGTGAAGATGATTTACAGTGTTGGTAGTTCTATGGTGATACGGTCACATAGAAGTGAAAATTGCAGCTAATGAGATGCTGATTTTCTGAATTGGATTGCCCAGAGATAATGATTAGTTGATTACAATTGATGCTTTTAATTATTTTATCATTTCGTTTACACTTGGATTTTAACACACACCAGAAAGCCCCGTTATACATGTATCTGATGTAGTTAATGCACACCTTTGCTGTGCATTATCCAGATTATAGCACAGTAAGAACAAAGAGATTTTACTCTTGCCATGTGTTAAGTTCTAAATTGGCCAGACAACAATTAGTCATGTTTTATGAACATTTAAAACTCTCGGCTACGCCTCAGGCTTTAAATATTCATAAAACATGACCAAGTATTGTCTAACCTATAAATAACTCTGGTACACAAGAGGCTCAAATCAGCGTTTATGATCGCTCATTTTGTTTACTTGTACAACGTTAACCCTAATCTAAAAATGAAATGTTTTACAAGTGTGATAATTTTAAATTCTGAGAGCAGTTTTAGAGAGTTCGTGTTTAATTCAAGCTATATCAGTACTGCGAATATTCAAATGCAGAGACTGGTTGTGTATCCGTTCATAGAAGAAGAAACAGAAGACAGCGTTATCAATTTTATAAGATATACAACGGTCTTGCCGAAAACAATTTGTGTGATTTAACTCCTCAAACTATACAAAGTACAACTGTTTATCTACTGTATGGTGGCAATGATTTAGTCTCCCCCTTTGTAGACTCTCCTTTCCACATTCCTCATTTATTCCTTTGTTTATCAGAGAATAGAACAAAAATAATAATTAGCTATTCGTACCCTTGATACCTTATCTAAGATTGTATTGATTGTTATTGTTAATTCGTTCTCGTACTGAATATGCATGAAATGCATGAACTATTTGCCACTAAACGTTAAACAAACAACAATCAATTAAACAAACTACCATACGCGGTGGGTGGGTGGTTGGGAGGGCGGGGGGGGGGGGGGGGGGTGCCTACATGTATTAATGTTCTTGTTTCGGGGTAAGCCTACTCAATTTGAGAAGACATTTTCAAATACTTAAATACTTACATTACATGACTGTTTCACTATAATACGTTAGTTTGATTGGCTAACAGCAATCTCGCGTCATTCTGAAACTAACCTTCATTTCAACATTCATGATGACACAATAAAGTGCACAGGTAAATAAAAGAAAAACTTGATAGAAATCGTGTTTTCATGATCCTAGCAAAATAAATGTAGTTATAAGTATTGAATGCTCAGTCTTTTAGCAATTTTATAGAGTTGTCAAAGCTTTGAGAGTGCGCATTATTAGAATGAACTTCGGTCAACGCTTTTATACCCAAATAAATTTACAAAAAGATGTATTCAATTCTTAAATGAATGATAAGTACGTGTATGATGATTGCCTTGAGTGTAAATTGGAGGATGTAGGGTTATGTTATCGTTTATTTTTAATAACTGAGTAATAATATGTTGAGTTTTTATACCACCGCAAATTTTTTTGGGGGTTATGGTCCTAAAAGTTTAGGGATTAGGGGCCAAAAAGGGGCCCTAATAAGCATTTTTGTAGTTTCCAGACAATATCTTGTGTTTAAGTGTATGAATCTCTCTGAAATTATAACACAAGTTTCCATACCACAAATAAATGGTAAGGATTGACTTTTTTTTGGGGGGGGGGGGGGGTTTATGGCTCAAACCATTTCGGAATAAGGGACAAAAGGGGGGGGGGACTAGGGTTTCCTGCTTAATGGGCAATTAAGATAATTTAAAAGTAGTGTAAGGGAGGTAATCTAAATACATTTAAAATACAATATTGTGTATGTTTGGATTTACCTCCCTTACACTACTGTTTTAAGAAATGTTGTATTGTCTTGAGATAATTAGCTGTCTATTTATTTTTATAAGTTACTATTAATTAATATTAATTTTAGCAATGATTAAATATGTCATTTTCTATTTTAAAACTTTTATGATGTATTTAAATGGGTAACTATCATGGTTGCAAACTTCATTAGAAATTTGAAAAAAACGCAGGTGGGGGGGGGGGGGGGGGGGTTAAATAAGAAATTGTTTTTTTTAGGGGGGCTCAATATGCAACAGCATAGTGTATTGCACAAAGCAAAAAAAGGAGGGTAAGCATTTATTTTAGGGGTGGAGGTAGGGGTCAATTCGCAGCAAAAAAATGAATATAGATTCAAATCATATAACCAATTCTAAGTTCTTTGACTACAAATATTCTGTGTCAGAAACCTATTATGTGTCAAATATTTAATTACAATCCAAATTCAGACCTTATCAAGCGCGAATATTGTGTCCATATTTGCGCCAACTGTTCAGGGTTGGACATCTACGGTCGTATCCAGCTGCGCTCAGCGAAGAAATTTATTGACACATACATTGGTATATAAAGAAAAAAAAAAATTTGCGAAAGCAAATTTACAGATCTAACATTGTTGGGTTGATGTTTAGACGAGTTGTACAACTCTACAACATATTTATCCATGCAGTGATGGTTAAACATGGCTGTGTACAACAGTGGCGGATCCAGAACTTTTCCTAAGGGGGGGCCCGTTGACTGACCTAAGAGGGGGCCCGCTCCAGTCATGCTTCAATGATTCCCTATATAATCAACCAAATTTTTCCCACAAAAGGGGGGGCCCGGGCCCCCCAGGGCCCCCCCCCCCCTGGATCCGCCTATGTACAATATGTATATACAACTCGTCTAAACATCAACCCAACAATGTTATGATTTAAGTTTGATGAAGCATAATGCTAATACATTATATATTTCAGTTGTCATAGTAACAAAACCAAAAAATGATGAAATTATAACTTTTCAAAGGTTTTTCAACTTTCTTTATTTTGAATTTTGAATGCCTCAATAATTAAGCAAACATATAACTGTTATATTTAAAAATATGTAAATAGTTTACTCCTCTGATTCATTCAAGTACTGATTGATAGTCATAGCATTATTATAGTTCACTTTGTTCTCAGTCAAAATTGTCAATCCTTCCATATTGAATAAAACATGTTGCTCCCAGTCAGATATATATCATATTACTATTAGTGGCATTACGGAAAGAAAATACCAGTTATTTTGCTCGCTTCATTTGAAATGTCACATCTTCACATATTATATCCTTGGAATAGGTTTGATCCACTGACAGCTGCTGCCTGAGTGATATTACTATTTCTTGAAGGACGTCTTGTTTGAAAATCAAAATCTTAAACGTTGATCCATTTATATATATATATATATATATATATATACACAACTCGTCTAAACATCAACCCAACAATGTTAGATCTGTAAATTTGCTTTCGCAAATTTTTTGTTCTTCCCTCGCAGGGATTCGAACCCATGCTACTGAGATATTATGACACCAAATTGCTTGCACTGTAGCCGTCCCGCTAGACCACACGACCACCTGGGCTTCACGATAATAAAGCTTTCGGTGGCGTGTGTTACCTTTCCATATCAGTTTTAATTTAGCGTCGTACTACAGTACATGATATATAAGGCATGGAGATGTTATTGTTACAGATCAGCTCAATTATCTATAGTAAAGGATCCTACAAATTAATGCAAGATACAGTCTGAGTCACAGAAAATAATTATATTTAAAAGTACGTCTGAGTCAGTGACAACTCTACAACAGATTCATCCATCGGATCACTCTGTTGTAGAGTTGTCACTGACTCAGACGTACTTATTTGACCCGTTCATCCTATTGACTCTTAAAATTCAAGATATAAAAAAGAAGATGTGGTAAGATTGCCAATGAGACAACTATCCACAAAAGACCAAAATGACACGGACATTAACAACTATAGGTCACCGTAGAGTCTATCTAAAAATGAGGGTAAACTATATATGGCCTTCCGAATACCGTTTCGATCCCTAACATCACTGAAGAGACATTTATTGTCGAAATCCGGATCTGGTGTACAAAATAAATATTGACACCTTATGTTTGTGGCATAACATATTGGCCACTAGTTAATTGTTTTCTGTTTAGTATTAAAGTTACAATGTATATTAAGATTCATTTTGTTACATCTTGTGATCAATTTTATTTGGCAATCGCCAATGGCAGTCAGCAGGGTTAAAGAACATCAGTTGTTCGACCTGTCAGTCAAATGCGTTTTGTGTTATGTATTGTACAAAAACTTTCATATTTGAAAAATTCACCATGGCCATAATGCGAAACTGAACTTCTAACTGTGTATTGCTACCTAAACTTGGAAATTTTCTTTTCTTATGCGGCGCTTCCTCCGTGGTTGTTATATGTTACGTCATGACGTCATAAATCTAAATTCAGCAAGATTTTGTTTATATTGACCACCAATATACATATAAATAGAAACATAGCGTCATTATACGTAAAAATAGAAGCAAGGCGTCAGATACGTAATATAACCTTTGAAACACGTGATCGTCATATCCAACGAAAACAGTAGAATGCTACACCATATGTAATATTTATAAATATTTATTTTGAGCATCATGATTAGAATGAATAGATAGTTGGTTGTTTAACATCAAGTGGCAAGTCAAATGCATATTCAGGACAAACTTGATGAGAGCAGACATGCTGAGCAGGAATTTTAATGTACTAGCTCACTAACAGTTCTCACGTCATGTCAGACACATTATTCTGACTCGAGGCTAACCAGTCTTTGCTCTTACTCTTAAATGCTGCATGCTTGGCGGAGAAGCGGCAAATACCAATTCTAAAATCTTTTGTTTGACCTAACCTGCCATACAATTATTTAGTCAATATGAGTCATTAAAAAACAAGATGAAAAGAGCATTTTTTTTTATTTTGACCATCTTGAATCTGTGAAATGTCCTCATCCTGCCTCTTTCCTTTTTCTTTCTTCCCGCCCCCTCCTTGCCGTTCAGGGACATATTTCAGGTATAGTACCTAGACATGTCACTCTTCATCACAGTTTCTGTTGCTTCAGCTGACTCAGGATGGGACTCTGAAACACAATCTGTTTGTAATAAAAACATAACAACAGTTTATGTTGCGTCAGCTGACTCAGGATGGGACTCTGACACACAATCTGTTTGTAATAAAAACATAGCAACAGTTAAAATACTCTTCATCACAGTTTATGTTGCGTCAGCTGACTCAGGATGGGACTCTGACACACAATCTGTTTGTAATAAAAACATAGCAACAGTTAAAATACTCTTCATCACAGTTTATGTTGCGTCAGCTGACTCAGGATGGGACTCTGAAACACAATCTGTTTGTAATAAAAACATAGCAACAGTTAAAACACAGAAAGCCAAAAAATAATCATTTCTTATAAAAGGTTCATACAGCTACTCTGAGGATAATGAATAAGTCAAAGGTAGTCTTGGAGTTGGTTAGGATGGACAGGGTTTCAAATTTGTTTTCTAGTGACTTTTGCAAGTTACTTGCTAATGAAGAATTTAAAATATTGCAACTTACCAAGAATTATTTGGAACAACTTTGAGGCACCAAATGAAATTTTGCCCTTTTCCGCGCTGATGTTCATTTGGCCATCAAAGAATTAGTGAGCACCCTAAACAAAAATATATGCATCTAAATAATAGTAATGGCAGATAGCAATGTTTGTTTGTGTTAAGAACACATCGTTCTACTGCATGGGTTGTTTGTCTCATCAATGAGAGCACCCCCTGTATAAGGAACACATGTGTTACGGCATGGGTTGTTGGTCTCATCCACGACAGCTCCACATGCATTAGAAAAAAAAAGACAAAAATAATAAAGAATAGAGAATAATAGGCAAATGAGTTGTTTCTCACATGATTCCGTGACATGTGGAGCTCATGCATTAGGAACATATGTGTTATTTTTCTCGTCCAGACAATTTTATCTGCGTTAGGAACACATCGTGTTACCACATGAGTTGTTTGTCTCATCGATGACAGCTCAATCTGTTTTTTAAGAACACAATGGAGCTGTCATGGATGAGAGCAATAACACGATGTGTTCTTTTTGCAGATAGCGATGTCATAGAAAGAAGGGAGTGCAGTTGTAAGGTTTTGCATTAATAGGACCAAATCATGTTATTGCATGAGCTGTTTCTCTCATCCATGACAGATCCATTGTGTTCTCTTCATTTAACTGCATGGTTATCTGTTTCAGGAATCAATGACGATCCATCTGTATCAGGAACACAATTGATCTATCATGGATGAGACAAACAACTCGAGTAGTAACACAATGCGATGTGATGAATCCGAACGCAGTTGTAAGGTTTTTTCCGTACAGTAACACGATGTGTTCCTAATGCAGTGGCGTTGTCATGGATACGAACGAAATGCAGTTATTAGGTTTTTCCCATGCAGTAATACGAGGTTTTCTGAATACAGAGTCTAGCATATTAATCTATTGTGATAAAAATTCATAATATCTAATAAAATTTGTAGATTTAGCTAACAAGGTCCTTATATTTGTATAAAGTAACATTTGTTTATGGTGGAAAGTTGTCTTAACGTTAAATAAGCTAAAATTAAAAATTGCTTGCTGGTCCTTCTCTGTGATTACCTTTAGATAAATCTGGTTTATTTCCCAATCAACCTATCATGAAGGGAAGATATATAATACAATTTTCAATCATAGTCTTTTTCAAAAATGATGAACGGTTCTTTATATTGGTATGTAATCTTTTTAAACGTTTCAAATTTATGAAATTATATTCGTACATCAATGTTTTTGATACACCAATAACAAAAACTGAAATATATTGAATTGATACATTTTGTTACTATTCAAATTTATATCAGAAACCTAAACTTAATTATAAAATAATGAACATGTTAAAGGGAGACAATACTCGCATAACTTTTTCGAATTGGCACATAAGGGAACGGTCAAAATTTATCGTCACATAGGACCGGTGCAAAAAATAAAAACATTTAATGAAAGTTACAACCCTATCGCTTTCTGACTGAAAAAAAATGATGTCCTATGCCAACTTAGTAATAAAAAAGTTGGTGTCCTATCCTACTTTTCCAATGTATTGTAAATAAAAGTATACTTAATAGAGACATTTAACATATGTTGTCTTTATAATATGATCAAAAGCAACAGTTTCATGTTTTATTTTGTTGATTCACATACAATTACAGGCATGGCATTATCATAAATTATACTATGAATATAGCATTGAAAAAAAACAAACAAGTAAGGAAAACAGTTACTTAATTTGTCAGTTTTCTTTTAATTGAATTTCAGATTCCAAAACCTTTGCAATTTTGTATTAGCTTTCAATGTTTTCTTAAACAGGTCAAAGCTATATTAAACTAGACAGAAAAAGAACACTTTTTGTCCAGAAGCAGTAAGGAAACAGATCACTAACTTTGTTGTCTTTTTAATTTACACTTCAGGTTCTTCAAAACACAAATAAGAAGCTGAGACCTACATGATATAGCCACTCAAAAGTATATTTCATGATATGTTTTGTGAACTTCGCCAATAGGGATTGTTTAATTAAATTTTCATTACTTATATGGAAGGTTATATTACTCTGGTTGCCTTAAATGAGAAGCTGTAAAATCAGATTATAAGTGCACTAAGGAAGACAACTCTTACATTTTTTTAAGACTTAGTTTGAACCCAATTTTTTGGGGCAATTTATAGAAATAGCTAATTGAAAGATTTTAAACAGTATGTATCTATTCAATTTAAGATAACTTATATTTAAATATTCAGTTCTATTAATTCTTCTAATTGCAATTTCATGTTTTCAAAAAGTTAAAACTTCTGTTCTATTTATTCTTCTTATTGCAATTTCATTTTTTCAAATTCTAAAATTCGGGAAATTTAGTACAAGTTTGGTTGTTTTTCTTAAACAGGTCAAGGCTAATTTGATATATGACACGAGAAAATCATCCTAATTGTGGTTTTTTTAATCATGTTATCAAGTAGCAGGTTGTTAACCCCCCCCCCCCTTTATTTCCTATATCAGTCCCCAACTGAAATAGTCAATGGCTTACCAAACTACATTTACCAGGAATTATCAATGTACTGAATTCATCTGTCACATTTCCCCAAATATATTTTAACAGGAGGAATATTGAAACAGATTCATATTTATCTTGATGATCAGAGAGGAGTTTACAACTGATTTTTTAATTATTAAATCAATTACAAGAAAGCTGAAATGAATTGAAATTTGTTATTTCTTGCAGATTTACCAAAAAAACCAAGTCCCAGTGAGTAATATGTCTAATCGTACAATGGTGTTGATCTTAGGGCATAGTTTTATCCATCGTTTGTCTTATAAAATTACAAACACATGGGATAGGATACTTGTCCAGAACCTCAATTTGAGGGAGGCAGGTGTGAGAACACATTTTTTAGGTTTAGGGGGTGGTAACATTGATACTCTACTGAAAGATAAAAAGGGTAGCATTCGTGACGAATGCCTGGAATTTCCTCCAGATATTGTAGTGTTGCAAATAGGTGGCAATGACCTAGACAACAAGCCGTTTGATATGCATGTTTATGTAAGGAAAGTGGTTTCCTTTATAAATATTTTACAGCAGACATATGGAGTTAAAAAGGTAGTTGTTTGTGAAATTTTTGGTAGGAGGATGTTGGCACTGCCAACCCATGTTTACCACTATGGCAAACAATACATAGACCAGTATTTATATTTGGAATTTAAAGACAACCCTACAGTCAACTTTTGGTTCCATGGATCCCGCCTTGTAGCTCAGGACAAGTTGTTCATATGGGATGGAACACACCTTAATTTAGAAGGAACTCGAAGATTTTTTAGAAGTCTTCGAGGTGCTGTACTGAATGCTATGAAGTAAATGTTGAAAATTTAGAATTTTAAAGCCACACACATTTTCAGTACAGCATCTACAATAAATGTAATACTGACGATCTTCAACAAATGATCCAATCAGATATGATTAAAAAATTTAAGAAAAAAAGTATGGTACTACAAATACTTAAAATTGTCAGTCAAGGGTTTTAAAATATTTGAAAAATCTAATAAATAACATGAAAAAAGGCGTCTGAATCATAAACAATATTTTTTTTGGTGTTTTTGCAAGCCTAGGTCATTGCCATCTATCAAATAGGAAACATGGCATTATTTTATAGAATCTAATCCTCCAAATTTTGGTATATAGATATTCTTTTTGCATTCTCTTCTTGGACAGTAGTCTATAAGTTTGGCTAATGTTGGTATATATACATACTTTCTTGCAGTCTCTTCATGGATCCTCAATAAGTTAGGTTGATATTGGTATAAATAGAGACACTATTTACATTTGTAATTCTTGATAGTTCAAATTTTTTTGTTTTGTTATCACATTCACAAGCTGATGAAAAAACATGGACAAAAAGTAAACCCAGTTAGCTTGTTTATCTTTTTCAAATTATTTAAGTGTAAAACCTAAGCAGTAGTGATACAATTGCATACGCTTATTTCTATGGGGTAAAAATCCTCTGAGGGGTTTAGGTATATTATACGTCCATGTTGTTATTTGTTTTCATTGCTTTAAACTATTTCACTTTTTTCTGTGATATAATTGCTCTGGTATTGACATGACTTTTGTAAATGTTGTACCCTATATATCTCAAGGATGAATTAGGTGCTCATTGGTGAGCAGTTGCTGTTAATATTGTTTTTCCCAGTAGATTAAATAAGATGTAAGGAGTTCATAGAGTTGGAGGATTTGAATCTAAAAAATTATTTTGTGGATCCTATGTGAACATTTTATTCTTTAAAAGTTTTGAAATGGAATAGAAATTGGGTAAATTGCCAATGGTAAGATTTAATGATTCATATAAATGCAATTTGGTGGTATACATTAATGAGATAACAAACCAATAGCAAACCCATTTTAAAAATTAGGCTTTCAGTTGTTTATTGAATATCTGCATAATTGTACAATGGTGTTGGTCATTAGAATTTGGTATATAACTTAACTACAAAGCAATGTTTTTTCTGTTACCTGGAAATAAGTGTTATTCAAATTTGTCTATATTTTTTTCTCTTGTTCCTGAAGATTTTTTATCCAATACAGTATGACTGGTTTAATGAGATAAAACCACATAGTTCCTAAAGGACTGGACTATAACTATTTTCTATTTCCCTTAAGTGTTTAAAGGTCAATACAATATGATGATTCTGTTATACTTTTTCAGCATTTTGCTCATTGCTAAATGAAATAAATAAGGAGATGTGGTATGGGTGAAAATGAGACATCTCCCCATCCGAGTCACAATGTAAAGTTAGCAATTTATATAGGTCAAATTACAGTCCTAACAGTTAGAACATTGTTGCATTATTATTAAACAACTGGGTGGAACAAATATTTGAAAACCTAATGAATAAGTCAAGAGTGTTATATACATGTGTTCTGAAAGTTTAACCATCTTGAAAATATAAATATGATAAAGATATAAAACAACTTGCAGACACAATTTCTTTGGGGCTGGAAAGCAATTTTATACTTATATGTATTGATTTATTCATTCATTTACTGTGAATGTTACTACATTTAAGATTATTCTATTGTATCTGATGATGTGCATATTTTTTTAACCAAACTTGCAACAGTGAACTTATAAATCTGAATGAAATTGATTTATGGCTTAATCAGTTAAAAGGGAAACATTTTGATTAAATTTAGGGTATTTGGTAAGCAGTTGTATAGTCATTTATAAATCTTATTTCCAAGAGTTATAATTTTGGGCCTCTTATTCGTGGTTAAGTTTAAAGTCATTAATTAGTATTGAAATAAGATGTGATTGCTAGTGAGACTATCCATCCAAGACCTTAATTAGTAATGTAGGGAAATACCATACCAGTATATGTCAGTTTTAAGGGAACCAGTAATTGTCACTTGTTTCATATTTGTTATGAAGTTGTATAAGCATTTTTTCCTTTTAATTTTATAAGAAGTCTATGATATTTGGTACGTCTTTTACATGGAGGATTTTGAAGTTATATCTTTAGTCATGGTTCATTGATTTTGGAAGTTTTGCATAGCTTATATGGTTATCATACAACTTTACAAATTTAAGACACATGTATCTCTGTGTCAAACAGTTTATTAAATACTTAGTCCCCTTCACAAACACCATTCAGATAGAACTACTATCCATTTTACAACTAAGATTTGTAATAAATATATATATAACATGCTTCAATGTTTATTCAACTTTACAAATTTATTATTGGTATGCAGTTGAATATAAGTTAAACCAACTAGTAATAAAAAAAAGTATACATAGTATATAAAGGATTTAATAAATTTTTATTTCAAAACTTAACTTTTATTCTTTAGATGAATTTGATAAGTCTGATGATATTGAACCAAAAAGGCATCATAAAGCGTTGTCCATAGGGTTGGACACTGACGTTTATGGTGATGTCAGCCATTGGTTTAATAATTTTTTATATAAAAAATCATACTTTTTGGTAAGACTATTGTTCATTAACTGCTAATGATACAGATGAGTTTAGTTGATAACATGCATGAAGTAAACTGATGTTCCATGTGGTCATTCATTTGTATATTTTACTTATTGTAGCTATGAAATATAATGAAAACTGTGTAAAGCAACAATTGATCTCGTCCTAGGTCCTACCACACATATGGCATTAGATAGAGTTCACTGACTGACTTATACTGTCCAATATCATAAAGTATATCAATTCCAATCAAGTTCTTACTGGTAATAAATTTTAAGTAACTGCACACAGGAGCAGATCCAGCCATTTCAAAAAGGGGAGGTTTCCAAACCAGGACAAAAGGGGGATGGGGGGGTCAAACTATATGTCCCCATTCAAATGCATTGATCAACCAAAAAAAGGGGGTGTTCTTATTTTGCCAAGAAATATGAATGTTCATATGTAAAATGAGTGTCACATAAACTGGATTTTTTTTTGTAATACTTTCTCTTGATAGAAAATGATTAGAATGGGTTCTAAAACATTTAAAAATATTTATAAATATTGGTCACAGATGGTCCTTAAATTTATTGTAACATAATTGAGATGATGCCATTGGGGATGGGGCTCTAGTAAATTTACACCATTACAAGTAGGTTGCAAGGTCTGTACCTTTTTAAGGTCATGGGTCACAGCTCCATTTAAATCTAGGTCACTGTTTTCCATGTCATAGGTTGCATTTGTCATATTGTACATTTGCACCTTTACAATTGTATTTGATATCAAGATTTCATGTTGAATATATGTTAAGTTGTGTGGTAAAATGGCTTGCCTATTTGCAACGCTAAGTTCACTGGACGAGATAATTGAATGCTATTAAGGTCATCACATAATACTTGCTGGCTTTTTACTAATTAATTCACTTTTGTTGTTTTTATATTTATTATTACTTATTTATTATAGTTTTATTTATTTAATATGATAATTATTATGGTTTTATTTCCTTTATTTATATTTTTACTTATTTACAACATTATTTTTTGTTTTATAGTAGCATAAAACTGGTCACATACCATTTCATGGTCAATTATAAAACTTACAATTATGAAATTTCAGATTACCAAGCATTTGTAAGTTTCCCTCTTTTTGAGGTTGGTTATATTATGCTGATTTAATAGTAGGTGGAGGTGATACTAATATTTCTTTTTTTTTAATGTTATGTAGCCTTACAGTTCATTATAATGCTTTCTTTAAAAAAAAATGTGAAATTTCAAAGTTTAATTCTAATTTATCTCTTTTAAAAAAGAATGAAAAGTATAATTTTAAAAAGACACAATCAGTTAAAATTTATCTAAAGAATCCTATTAGAAAAGAACCAAAATAGCAAGACCAACTTTTTTCAAGGAACTGGTTAACTTTAAAAGTTAACCTTTTTAAAGATACATTAGCTCAGACTTTTCTTTAAAATAGTTTTTTAACATAAGGTTAACCTAATTTCAATAATTGGTGGGTAAAGTGTAAAAATACTGTCAGGTTGAATGTAAGTATGTTTACATTGTTTGTAGGTTGTTTTGTTTATTGTTTGTTTATTGTTTATAAATAGTTTGCAAATACCCCTTTCTGGCTTTGCTGGTTGTTATGTTTTAAATATGTTAAAGCCAGGAGTAGAACTCTGTGTACTGTTAAACACAGAAATCATGTTTATATTCTAAAAATGGGATATAAATTTTGAACATTAAATTCAGAATATATTTGATGATAAATTATTTTTAAAAAATTGTATTTTTTTTCCCAATCAAAATCTTGAAATCCTTGATTTGGTTTTAAAATAATGTTTTTATACATATCGGTTATATAAATTTTTTAAACTGTAAGGAACCAAACTTGTGAATAGTAGGTATTTTTTCCATTTTTATTTGTCTTGTTTCAAAGTATAAAATAAAAGACTTTATGTCCCCAAATTAATTATTTCAGTTAAAAGGCTCAGAAATAAATGATAAATAATTTGATATATAAAAGTTTGCATTCAAAAATATATAGATTTTAATACTATTCATATGGCATTTATAAATTTATTCCTATAAGTACTTTATTAATGAATTAATTTCTATTCATTTGAATTTTAGTAAAGGTTTTTAACTATTGAAATGTATTGTTTTTTCCTTTTTTTGATTTTATAGTTAAAATTTGATTCAGCTGTGAAACCAATAATCAAAAACAAAACTGCATTTTTCAAATGTATTTTTTTTTCCTTTTGATAATTGAATAAGGGTTTTTGAATTATTAATAAAGGGGTAAAGAACACGTGTTCTGCTCATAATTCAGTTCAAAGGTAATGATTATTTTAAATTGAAGAATTTAACATAAAATTTACAAAATGCCCTTCTGTAGATAGCCTACCAGATATAATCTAGTAACTTCAATTTATTTCATCTAGAATTTTTTTAAGGAAGATGAAGATTAATATACTTTTTTTAATTATTTTGAGCTTGTTTAATTGTTCTTTGAACTGGATTGCTAGAGGGCCTCTAGATATTGTAAGAACAGTATGGACAAAAATATATTTCTGTGGTCTCATTTTTAGTTTAAAGAAATAAATATTAAAACATTTTGTTTCTGTCATTGTCAATATTCACAAACAATTATTTAACCTGAGATATGTGGTTTAATATGTCTCTGATTAATTCAATTAACAACTATGAGCTATTCATTTCTTCAGAAATTAAGGATGACATTTTTTATGGCAAGTACTAACTGAAATGAAACCATGAAATATTTTTCAATACATTCTTACAATTATCAGGAGTGTATCCACCAATAAAACCGGTGGACGTGTTATATATATTCAAACAGTCAGTCTGTGCAGACCACTCTTTACTTTTAAAAAATAACAGAAGAGGGGCATCATTGGTTAATATCCTGATGGGACTATTAATCTCCTTACAGTAACAGGACACTTACAGGCAGACATGGTATTTAACAAATGACCGTTTTTTTCAATGCTAATTTTAGAAACTGAAACTCACATTTTTAATAAACTCTCAAATTTGTGCTTAATAACACTGCTTTACAAATCAATAATAAGGGGCAAACATTTGTTCAGTCATAATATGATCACCGTCGTATTGTTGTTGTTTAGGGATCGAGTTATTCCCCTTTGAACGTCCCATTTTTCGACTTGACATCAAGGAACCTGAGAAGTGTAAAACCAGTACAGATATTAGAAAAGAAATAAGCAAAAAAGAAAAAGGTTCCAATATAATTCAATTTTCATATAAACTTCCCTTAGGAGGAATTGCCCTCCATTTCCCGTCATCAGAAGAAAAGAAAAAGTTCAAAGAAAGAGACGCTAAGGAAGTTTTTGGAGAAGATAGTGTGGCACATAATCCTGCAAGTCATTATCATAAACAAAATATAATAGGTTTTGCTAAAAACATACCTTTGAATTTAAACTTGGATAAACTCAAATCTGAAATTGAGTATCAAACAGGAGGAAATATCTCTGAAATTTGTAGACTCCATTTTTGGGATACAAAACGTCCCATGAAGGTAGTTAAAATCTTCTTTGACAGCCCATCAGACTTAGATAAATCCCTAGACATAGAAATTGCCAATGTTTCTAATAACATCACTCAGAAAATCAAAGTTGAAAAGAAAAGAAACATCAAGTTTATTAGATGCTATAATTGTCAGTGTCTTGGCCATCCTGCTAACCAGTGCCAGGACAAAAACATTGTCACAACTGTGGATCAAATTCATGCTCAGAAACTTTCTGTACAAAGCCAGCTACCTGTAGAAACTGTCAACAAAATCATAAATCGTCATCATCTCACTGTCCAGCCTTCATTAGATTTATCAACCAACATAAATTTAAAAACTGTATCTAACCATATATATATATTCAACATGAAAATCCTTTTCCTTAATACTCAATCTTTTAAAACAGCAACTGGACTCAAAGAAATTTGTGAAAAATATAATGTTGACATCTTATGTATTAATGAATCCTTTGAATCTGAAAAAAAATCCACTCTCATTTGGTGATTGGAAACCAATAACATCACCTAGACCAAATAAAGCAAGGGGAGGATCTGCAATATTTTTAAAGCCAAGCAATCATTTCATAGGACAAAGACAGGAACATTTGGAACTAAAAGACATTGAAATGGTCAGTATCGAGGTAAAAGACAGCAAAAACAAAACATTTCATCTTTGGGTTCCGTACATCCCACCAGAAAAACCAGAGTTAATGAAAAAGCTTTGTACACATATTGAACAACAAAATTTAAACAATTTAATATTGGTAGGTGATCTAAATGCTAAATCCTTCGAATGGAACAATGCAGTTGAAAATAAACATGGAGAATTACTAGAACAATGTATGACGACATCTAAGCTGATTTGTGTTAATGATGATCAGGCTACAAGAAGAGCAAGTAGTTCTGTAATAGACTTATTTCTAATTTCAAGGCATCTATTTAATGATGTTAAAAATTGTGTAACCCTAACTCATGAAAAGGTACAATCAGACCATATTGCAGTATTGTTAGATTTTAATGCAGGTAATCCTCACGAAGAAAATACATCAGAAGAGGAATATTGGAATATCAAAAAATGTGATTGGAATGCATGGAAAGAAACAGCAAAAGACTCATTTTCAAAATTATCCTTTCCACAAAATGAAAATATAGAAAATAACTACAACCGATTTGAAGAAACTTTAACAAACTGTATGACAAAATGCATTCCCTTAGTCAAACCAAAGAAAAAGACGATAATACAACACCCCCCATGGTGGAATGATGATATCAGAGAAATGAAAGGAAAACTAAACAAAGCTCAAAAGAAATTTAAATTAAGAAGTACACCAGAAAATTTTGAAAATGTTGCAAAAGCAGAAAATGATTTTGAAATGACAAAAAAAGATGCCCAAAATAAATGGTCTGAAGACTTGTGTGAAAAAATTGGAGAAGCAAAATCTTTAAGGGAAAAATGGTCAAATTTCAAAAAATTAACTAAAAAGAAATCTGAAAATTTAGTACATCCATTGCAAGGAAATAATGGAAATATTCTTTTCACTGAATCAGAAAAATCTAACATCTTGAAAAATACCTTCTTTGAAGGTTACCATTTAAAAGCAAATAATTTTAATCAACAATTCTATGATGACATCACACAGCAATACATCAGCATTAGTACTTCTAATCAAGAAGAAAATACAGATAACATCAAGTACAATGATTATATTACAATGGAAGAGTTAGAAGGATCCATTTTTAAATTAAAAAAAGAATCAGCACCAGGTCCAGACTTCTTTTTTACTGAACTTTTCATCAATGGTGGAAGCGAATTAAAGTCCAAACTTTTGGACATCATTAACCAGTCATGGGAAGAAGGAATTATACCATTAAATTGGAGAAGAGCAAATGTCAAATTTATAAAAAAATTATATAAACCAAATTACAATTTACCATCATCTTACAGACCTATCAGCTTAACTAGTGTAGTGGCAAAATTAATGGAAAGAATTATAACATACAGGTTAGAAGGATTTGTAGAAATGAACAACATCATGGACCAAGAACAAGAAGGTTTTCGACATTTTAGAGGTACAACAAATGCCTTATTATCTTTAACACAAGCTATTTTTAATGGATTTAACAAAGACAAAACCACTATTGTCATTTTTATCGATTTTGAAAAAGCTTATGATAGCGTTTGGAGAGAGGGTTTAATGGTAAAGTTGTACAATGACGGCATCAAAGGGAAAATGTGGATGTGGATTAATGCCTTCCTCAGTCACAGAGAAGCTAGATGCATGGTGAACAATTACAAAAGTCCTTGGTTTCAAACAAGTATTGGTCTGCCACAAGGATCTGTTATCTCCCCAATCCTGTTTAATATTTTTATAAAAGATATTTTTAAATCCGTGTCTGCAGACTGCTGTAAGTTTGCAGATGATGCAACTATTTGGCACTCACATTCAGATCCAAAAGTTATACAAGAAAAACTGCAAAAAGATCTCAATCAAGTACAAAAATGGAGCAATGATTGGAGAATGAAACTTAGCATTCAAAAAACAGAGTACAGTATTTTCAGTAAAGAAAAAAATAAAGTCCAAAATATCAAACTAAAGCTTGGAAACACAATTCTAAAATACAACCCTAATCCAGTTATACTTGGATTAAAATTAGATGAACAACTAAATTTCAATAGTCACATAGAATCTACAGTAAAGAAAGCCAAAAGATCTTTAGGAATTATAAGAGAAATCAAGGGAATAGCATTAATACCAACAAAGACACTCATTCAAATATATGACAGCTTAGTATGTTCAATTTTTAATTATGCTAGTAGTATTTGGCAATCCAGCACTTCAAGTCATTTAGACAAATTAAATGAAATACAAAGAAAAGGTTTAGCATTGTGTTTAGATCTACCATCTCAATCATCCCTTGAAGCATTAGAAGTACTTAGTGGAACATTACCAATAGATTTAAGAAGAGAGGAAATGGCCATCAGAGAGTTAGGAAAAATTAATTCTTTTAGTAATAATGTCCCAATTAAAAGAAAATTTGAAATTTGGAAAGAGGAGAAAAATCCAGAAAAATATATATCACAACTAGGAAAAATGTACCAACAAACTGAAGATATGAAAGATACAGAATTGGTTGATATAGACAAGATAGAACCGCAGTATGAATACCAAGGTCTAGTATCAGTTATTAGAGCCCCTGACTACTGGCGTAACATAGGCAGCTCAAAATCCAGAACAACAGCCCAAATAGAGGAAGGAAAACAAATCATCTCGGAACAACTCCAATCTCAAACACCAAACACAGCAGTTGCTTTTACAGATGGGTCATGTTTAGGAAATCCAGGCCCCTGCGGTGCAGGAGCTATAATTTACATTAATGATAAAGAAGAAAAATTAAAAAGACCTGTCTCTAACAAAGGATCAATCTTGCTAGCTGAACTTATAGCAATAAAAATGGTTCTGGATTACATAGAATCTTTTTCAAAAGAGCAAATTAATACTTTAACTTTATTTTCGGACAGTCAGACAGCATTAGGTATCTTAACTCTCAATTGGAAAAGTGACAGCTATCATCAAACCATTAACGAAATCAAAGGGAAAATAAAAAATTTAAACGAACATGGATTTTTAATAAACTTAAACTGGACACCAGGACATGCCAACATAAAAGGAAATGACGAGGCAGACTCCTTGGCAAAAGAAGCTGCCAAAGAAGCAGAAACACTAGCCGTTGATGATATAGTGTTTACAAAACAAGATGTAAAAAAAGCAGCCAGAAATTCTGTTACAAAAAAATGGCAACGCAGATGGGAAAATAGTGATACTGGACGTCACTATTTCAGATTTCATCCTGAAGTTAAAGATAAAGTTAAAAAAGACTTCCCGTCAAAAAAAAATGTACAACATAATCAACAGTTTACGAACAGGTTATTCTAAATTAAATGCATACCAATTTATAATAAACCAGCACATCGACACGGAAACCTGTCATCACTGCAAACAAAAAGAAAATGTACAACACTACCTTTTTGAATGTGACCTGTATTCAGATGCCAGAGACAAATTATTTCATCAAATATACTTCATAACAGGACAAATTCCAACAGATCTAGACAATTTATTAACAATCAATTTGCCAAATGCAGAAAATATCAATCAACTATTAGCGGAGTACATAGAGGAAACAAACCGTTTTAGTGGATAATTTGATACAAATTTCTTTAAATTTTTTATATTTTTAATTTTTCATGCCATTTCAATAACCTAATAAACCATTTTTTAAATTTATTTCACTTCATACAATAATTCTATAATATTTTTAAAGCGCCACCTACAATATATAAGTACAAAGGAGAAACTACAATTGTGATAATTATTTTACAAGAGAGGATAATTTACAAGAGAGATTACTCTGTCATCACGACAAAGATTGAAGATTGAAGACTTGTTGAATCGTCACACCGCCGGTTTACCTATCGAGTTTTTCTATCAGTGAGCTTTTCTTCAAAAAAATATCAATAGTTATCATCTCATCTATAGGAATATACGTTACTATTTCGTGTGTCATTTCAATTTCAATTTATTTATTTTCCAGTGTCACTTCCGCGGCCCGTATTTTCATCTTTCACCACCTAATTTGCAATGAATGATTGTGTTTTCAGCCGTTTAATAATAACGTAGTGAAAGTTTGGATCCTGCCGCATCTAAGCTTATACTTGGTTATGAATGGGAGAGAGGTTAAATGTATTTACGCAGCCTTTTTCGTGACGTCAATGCCGTTTCTAAAAAATGCCATTTTTTGAATGGAAAATCACGTGACCTTTGTCGCATTTTCGACGCCATTATGAGATTTGCTTCCCGGCTGAAAGACATTGCATAATGCAATCAAACCACAAATAGGTGTTTGTTAAACTGAAAAATTAATGAAGCTGGATGTATCTTATATAGAATTTTATCAATACCTTTAAACATTAATTATAAAAACAAGCTCCAGGAGAAACATGAAACTCAATAGCATTTGGTTGAATTCTCTATATATATTTTAACCTGAAGACCCATAGGTTGCCTTGGAATGTGTTTTTTTATTAGGAATGGTAATAATTGCTTTAACATTTTCCCACTTACAGAAAATGTACCTGATGTGACCCCGAATTTTTGCTACTTTGTTGGATGATGTAATGTACATGATGTACATGATGTATGTTTGTTGCACTTCACCATATAAGTGAAATTAAATTTTACAGCAAAACAACAAAAAACTAAATGACATCATAAGCTTGATATATATCAAAGATAGCTGCATAGTTTGATGAAAATCCAAGTTGAATTTAAAAAGTTATAAAAAAAATTAAAGTGTTCTTTCTCTAATTTTTGTGCTATTTTCACATTTCCTGACCGGTGTGAGAAAAATATTTCCGACACTGAAATATTTCTCGGCAAGCCTCGCGCTTTAAATAATAAAATTTAACTGTCTCGAGTGGAGAAATATCGTAATACACTTGTTTCAGTGTAAGAATCTATATTTCTCTAATTTTTGCGCTATTTTCACATTTCCTGACCGGTGTGAGAAAAATATTTCTCCACTCGAGACAGTTAAATTTTATTATTTAAAGCGCGAGGCTTGCCGAGCCCTTTAAATAATAAAATTTAACTGTCGAGAGTGGAGAAATATCGTAATACACGAGTTATAGTGTCGGAATCTGTTTCTCTAATGCTTTTTATCGTTCTTTTTCAAAGATTTTCAGAAAATTGTGCTCTTTATATGCGACGTCATCAGGCAAGGTCGCCTTTTTTCATGACGTCACAATAGGAAAATTGAGAAGAAAACAAAACATTTTGACGTCATAATCAAATTTCGACTAATCATTTGCCGAGAACAGATTTTTCACTAGTGAGGAGAAATATTTTTCTCACACCGGTCAGGAAATGTGAAAATAGCGCAAAAATTAGAGAAATATCGTAATACACTTGTTGCAGTGTAAGAATCTATATATCTCTATTTTGTTCGAACTGCAAATTCTAGCTTTTTTGACCTAGATTAATTTAATTCTTGAATTTGACAGCAATACAACAAAAAACAAAATGACCTGGGATTTAGTAAGCTTAATATATATCTAAGATAGCTGCATAGTTTGATGAAAATCCAAGTTGATTTGAAAAAGTTATTAAAAAAATTAAAGTGTACTATCTCTATTTTGTCCCGGAATTGCAAATCGTAGCTTTTTACCAAGATTACTTTAATTCTTAAATTTTATAACAATACAACAAAAAACTAAATGAAATGGGATTCAGTAAGCTTGATATATATCTAAGATAGCTGCATAGTTTGATGAAAATCCAAGTTGATTTGAAAAAGTTATAAACTTGAAAATTAAAGATGCCTATCTGAATTTTTATATAATAATTTTTATTTTTACATATTGTATATTATACTTGTTATTTTAAGTTTTGTTATAAATGTATTAAAAATTATTTCAAAGTAATCGTTTGAAAAAAAACTTGTGTCCTAGGGATATTATCTGTGAAAAAAGTGATGTCCCAACAAAAGCGATTCCGGAAAAAAGTATCTGTCCTACTGCACTTTGCACCGGTCCTATGTGTAGATAAATTTGGACCGGTCCCTAATATAACGGAATGTCACTCTTGCATACAAATGGCATATCAATATAATTAATTAACTGTGCAATCGCGCTCCACCTTCAATGATGATTCTAAATTATAAATATAACCAAAAGTTGTTAATCTATAGATAGTGAAGACTAATGAAATCTAACCCACTGTTAAAATATTTCTTTGCATTTTTTTAAAACTTCCTCAGTAAAATGCTCGAGCCACTAACTTGACTTTCATAGCTCATAATTAACGTTTTTACACAATATTTAAATAAAGTAGCTACAAAGTGTAAGACGCAATAAAAATCGTATGCTTGCACCATCTTACCCAAACACAGATTTAATTAAGTTCTGAACATTTCGACATTTCTTCGTTAAAACCGGTTTTAAACAAATCACAAGTACGTGTTAAGATCCGACTAAATACCCATATCCAGATATCGTCCGGTAAATTTGCTACAGAGTGAGCAATCATGGATGAGACAAACAACCCGTGCAGTAACACGATGTGTTCTGTTCCTAATGCAGATGAAGCTGTCATGGATTCCTGAGAAAAACAACCGATAAAGTTTAAACTGAGAAATGTTAACTTGAAGTGAGCAATTACAACTTCTAACTTTTAAAAATGTCCAGGTGAAAGTTAGAAATATCACAAAGGAAATTAGAAATGTAAAAAAAGATTGTTCTTACAAGTATTTCGTATAAATTTAAAAACAAATCTTGTGCATACATGTGCATGTGTGTACTTCAAATCCAGAAAGAAACACATTTTCGCATTTTAGCCTTTTAAACAACAGTCAATGACTGATTGAAAGTTAATCTCGGAAAATGCAAGAATTAAGGATTTGAGAATTAAATTTATGATGCTGACCGTTGCATATTATACATACAAGTAAAAGTTTGGCGAAAGTTAGTAAGACAGCAACCAAACAATCAAACAAACTCAGACATCTAGAGGTCAACGTACGATCTTCATCACTGCTCCTGAAACTAACGAACATCTGCCGAAAATCAAATATGTTTATCACTTCTATTATAATGTTCATATAGTTTGCCATGATTTATTACATACATCCTGACATCCTCCCCAATATCTAGTTTGTCCTTGGATAAGAAAAATATCGAAACCTTCGAAACCTAAATAACAAAGCTCTATCCAATGTTTACAAAAAATTTTCCACATAGGGTTGACCTAAAATCCCAGATGATCGCTATTTCAATTACTTTTTTCGTGTGCCATCAGCCTTATATCCAAAATGTTTACTTTTCTCGAATATAATTTTTACATACTAGATGTACCAATACTTAGGACGTTTCTGCTATTTGAAACATAAATATTTTAACTAGTTCAATTTTGCATAGAATTTTCTCAAAATCCAAGATGGTTAACCATCTGCAACCCATATGATGAAGACTTAATCTGTCGATCCGTTTATTGACGCCTGGAGATAGCATGTCAGTAACTGCCATTAGTCTTTTGTTAATTCATGTTTATCATTGTAATTTTGCTTAGTTTCTTCAGTTACCTTTTTAACATCGGACTCGGACTTCTTTAAACTGAGTTTTACTGTGCGTAATGCTGTGCATTTGTTTATTCCACATTGGATAGAAGTATAGAGAAAGGTTAAGATCTCACGAAACATGTTTAAAACCGCCACATTTTTGCGCCTGTCCCAAGTCAGGAACCTGTAGAATTTGTTAGTCTTGAGTTTTTTTTAATTTTTTTTTATTTGTATGTTTTGGAGTTAAGTGTAGCGTCCATTTTGCTGAACTAGTATACATTATTGTTAAGAGGCCAGCTGAAGCACGCCTCTGAGTGCAAGATTTTCTCTCTGTGTTAAAGAACCATTGTTGGCCTTGGACTTTTTTTTGCTCTTTGCATGGTCTGGTTGTTGTCTTTTTGACATATTCCCCGTTTCAATTCTCAATTCTACACCTAGCTCACACATGATAATCTAGAGATCAAAATACGGACTAAAAACATTAGACACAACTATATAGAAATTAAAACAATCTAGATATCAAAATACGGACCTAAAACATTAGACACAACAATATAGAATTTAAACCAATATTGGGATCAAAATACAGACTTAAAACATTAGACACAACTATATAGACATTAAACCAATCTTGGGATCAAAATACGGACTTAAAATATTAGAAACAACTATATAGAAATTAGACCAATCTTAGGATCAAAATACGGACTTAAAACATTCGACACAACTTTATAGAAATTATACCAATCTTGGGATCAAAATACGGACTTAAAACATTAAACACAACTACAAAGAATTAAGACCAATCTTGAGATCAAAATACGGACTTAAAACATTAGACACAACTACACAGAAATTAGACCAATCTTGGGATCAAAATACGGACTTAAAACATTAAACACAACTACAAAGAAGTTAGACCAATTTTGAGATCAAAATACGGACTTAAAACATTAGACACAACTATATAGAAATTAGACCAATGTTGGGATCAAAATACGGACTTAAAACATAAGACACAACTATATAGAAATTAGACCAATGTTGGGATCAAAATACGGACTTAAAACATAAGACACAACTATATAGAATTTAAGCCAATCTTGAGATCAAAATACGGACTTAAAACATTAGACACAACTATATAGAAATTAGACCAATGTTGGGACCAAAATACGGACTTAAAACATTAGACACAACTATATAGAAATTAGACCAATCTTGGGATCAAAATAACAAAGCTCTATCCAATGTTTACAAAAATTTTTCCACATAGGGTTGACCTAAAATCCCAGATGATCGCTATTTCAATTACTTTTTTCGTGTGCCATCAGCCTTATATCCAAAATGTTTACTTTTCTCGAATATAATTTTTACATACTAGATGTACCAATACTTGAGACGTTTCTGCTATTTGAAACATAAATATTTTAACTAGTTCAATTTTGCATAGAATTTTCTCAAAATCCAAGATGGTTAACCATCTGCAACCCATATGATGAAGACTTAATCTGTCGATCCGTTTATTGACGCCTGGAGATAGCATGTCAGTAACTGCCATTAGTCTTTTGTTAATTCGTGTTTATCATTGTAATTTTGCTTAGTTTCTTCAGTTACCTTTTTAACATCGGACTCGGACTTCTTTAAACTGAGTTTTACTGTGCGTAATGCTGTGCATTTGTTTATTCCACATTGGATAGAAGTATAGATAAAGGTTAAGATCTCAAAAAACATGTTTAAAACCGCCACATTTTTGCGCCTGTCCCAAGTCAGGAACCTGTAGAATTTGTTAGTCTTGTGTTTTTTTTATTTTGGTTTATTTGTATGTTTTGGAGTTAAGTGTAGCGTCCATTTTGCTGAACTAGTATACATTATTGTTAAGAGGCCAGCTGAAGCACGCCTCTGAGTGCAAGATTTTCTCTCTGTGTTAAAGAACCATTGTTGGCCTTGGACTTTTTTTTTGCTCTTTGCATGGTCTGGTTGTTGTCTTTTTGACATATTCCCCGTTTCAATTCTCAATTCTACACCTAGCTCACACATGATAATCTAGAGATCAAAATACGGACTTAAAACATAAGACACAACTATATAGAAATTAAAACAATCTAGATATCAAAATACGGACCTAAAACATTGAACACAACTATATAGAAATTAGACCCATCTTGGGATCAAAATACGGACTTAAAACATTCGACACAACTATATAGAATTTAAACCAATATTGGGATAAAAATACAGACTTAAAACATTAGACACAACTATATAGATTTTAAACCAATCTTGGGATCAAAATACGGACTTAAAACATTAGACACAACTATATAGAAATTAGACCAATCTTGGGATCAAAATATGGACTTAAAACATTAGACAAAACTATATAGAAATTAAACCAATCTAGAGATCAAACTACGGACTTAAAACATTAGACACAACTACACAGAAATTAAACCAATCTAGAGATCAAATACAGACTTAAAAACATTAGACAAAACTATATAGAAATTAAACCAATCTAGATATCAAAATACGGACTTAAAACATTAGCCACAGCTATATCACGGTGGGTATGGTTGTCCTTCGAACGAACGTTCTGTGCTGGTGATTCGGTCCTGACGGGTGCTGGTGATCAATGAAAAAATGTAAACAAAGACCAAAATTATGATTTTTGACGTTTTCACTCATAAAAAATTTAAGAAAACAGTTGAGATATTTCAATTTTGTTTCTTATGGGTTCATATGTAAACCATTAAAAAGTTGACCCTCTAAACTGTTTCAGTAAGCGTAACACAAAAATGCTCATTTTCAGAAAATCAAGAACTGAAAAAATAAAACAAAAATGCTCATAGAGTCCGCTTTCTATACCGCAATCCACACGACAAAACTATTTTGTGAAAAAACATTGCAATTTATTAAAATTTAGCATTTTCTCAATTTACTCATGTCCTGATACTGTGCTGGTGGGTCCTGTCATTGTGCTGGTGGGTCCTGATACGGTGCTGGTGATTTTGGATAAGAATTTGGTCATATTTGAAACAGATGTTAAAAAATCAATAAAATTGGGCAGATAATTGTTGTCAATAGGATCTATGTCATAATGACTCCTATTTTAGTTCTTGTGCATCCACTTGGCTGTTTAATATGTGTTTTCAAATGATCGTAACTTGTATTACATAATTACATAAAAGGGTAACATTTTTCGTCCAATATCAGATAACAAGATATAGTATCTAAAATAAGAATAGTTTTATTAAGATATTAAATGCCCCTTACATTGATGCTTCAACAATGATCAAAGCCCATGCCGCATAAACATGTTTGTTAGCGCTCCGCATACCCCTCCCCACTTCCACCCAATCAACCCTCCTCATTTCCTCCTTCATTGTTACAGTGGTGTACCAACACACCATTTATCACATAAAATAATAACATAAAGACACACATTATTGAACAACGAATGCTCGCAGGTACTGAAAGCTAGTTCAAAGCCGCATTTTCAACTAATAGATAAACCGTGTTCTCATATATCACATTTTAATGCTTGATGAGGCAGAACTTTGAAAGTGTGCAGTGAATCTTGTGCTCACAGTAGTTATTGTGATTATTATGTTTGCATAGGACTTATAAAGGAATTAAGAAGGTACCGAGAAATATTTTACAGTTCAATTTAATGATCATGAATGGAAGGAAATGGTACGGAAGTTTACATATGACAAAAAGAAATTGATAGTATTTTTTGGCAAAAGACTTAACGCTTCTTTGTATTATATAGTACAGCTCTTCTATAAAAGCATGCAAATAATAAAACTTTGATTGAGTGACTTGCTTGCTATGTTTGCTTGGATGTTTTCAAACAATAGGTAGGCGGAGTTTCAATACATACTGGGATTTGATTGGACAAACACAAACTGACAGGAATTGAAGTTAATGTTTATTGTCCAAACAAATTCTAGTATATAGTAAACAGACTACTTACCTGTCGTTTACAAACATCCAAACCATTAAAGCAAGCAATTTGATCAATGGTTTGCTTTGCATATATTTATAGAAGAGCTGTAAATTCTAAAAAAAAATTCTTGTTGTCGTAGATGGTTAAATTCTCAACAAAATCTCAATAACTTTGTTAGAACGAATAAAGTTTTTAAATCAAATTTTCGTTGACTTTTTAGCTTCCACCCTGACGAGGCATGTTAGCTGTTCGTATGCTCTTGCACCTGACGCACGGAAACTTTCAAATTTCCATCTTCTTTTCTGAAATATTTTACCCAGCTCATACTTGACAGGATTGTTATCCTAGTAAAATGTGTAACCAATGAATTTAACAGAAGTTAAAAATTCCACAATACTATATAATTCATTTTATGTGTCAATTTGTTTGAAAAAGTCGAAAAGAAGAGAGTTTTTTTAATGTCATGATTATCTGTCGCTTTCTAGATCTATGCTTACTAGCATTTATTTCAGATGACATGGACTCCTCACTCTGGTGACCCTGCTGCCTTTCATAGCTTTATCCGTGTACATATATTAATAGATAAACAAAAGGCTGCAACTGGTATTTTTGTATTTAAAATGATTCAATGTAACGAGAATATTTGTGGTGAATGGAAACTGTGAGGGTCAAAATCTTAAATTGCTTATAAATGTTGCTGGACCCAGTTTCGTTATCTGATCTGAATTTTCTGAAAGGTGCAAGGTAGATAGACATTGGCCTTTTGATTTTTTTTTTTACTCGGTAAGTTTTGGCCTAATTGGTTGAACTTTTTCAATATTAAAGCCGATTTCAATGAGTGTGTAGACAAAGGAAATATCCTTGGTTATCTTGCTTGCAGAACAGAAAAGACATTGTTAGGTTATGTAAACTACCCTACTTTAAGAGTAGACTAGTCCGACAAATGACACATCTTTCTGTCTGTAGGACCAGGCTACTTCGAAAGGAGGGTGGTATACCTTGCCTAACAATGACTTCACGGTTTAGCTAACAAGTAAGCTAACCAAAGATATAACCCCTGCCTACATACTCAATGGAATCGGATGTAACTAAAAACTCAAATACATTTTAACAGACAGTGGTCATGTTTGTTAATGAATATTTTTTTTCCTAGATTCACTCTTGAAAAATCATTTGGTAACATTTGGTCAAGTAATTTTTGTAATTGCGGACGCCAAGACAATACATTAATCTCACACGACCCCTCGACACAGGTGAGCTTATATATGATCTTATAGCGATTCGGGTTGATAACCAGTTGAAATTAAGCCAGTTTTGTGTGTGTGTAGATTTGTATTGGTTTAAACTGTTATGACCTTTTAAAGTTAAATGTAGGTGTTTAATCTAAGAATTTCTTTTTTAAACTGATATACTTGTTTTATACTCAATTGGTAGTATGAAGCTACGAGGTTTTTTAATTTTTGAAATTGACATATTCTAGTCTGCCCTTTCATTGAATAGTGATATTTTTTAGTGTTCTATCGAACTTTCGAAAAAAATGCCTGATAACCGTTCAGACAAAAAAAATTATGATGAAAAATCTTACAGATACAGCAAGTGGTTCTTAATAGCTATAAGATACATTTTTCTTTTAAAATACAACTTTTAAATCTTACGGGAAACTATTCCAAGCTTAAAACTTTCACTGTAACCTCGCTCTAACTTATCCCCCCCCCAAAAAAAAAAACAACAACAAACAAACCCGCAATACTATTGTCATTGTTATAGTCAGCACTAAATTGTTCACAAACAAGCTGCTAAAGACATATGATTCAAACGCTCAGAAAGTCTTTTGTTCTATATTTTTGCTCTCCATTTGTATGCAAAACCTTTTACATTTTTATTTTATGGGTTATTGTTGAAGGTCGTACGATGACGTATGGTTGTTAACACATACTTCCTTTGGTTTCTTATGGAAAGTCCATTGACAACAAACATACCACATCATTTACTTTATATAAGTATTGTATAAATTACAACGTATTTTGGTGATCTTGCAAAATGATCGTAATCCCGAAAATCGTAAACATATTTTCTTATCTTAAAAGGGGGCAAGAAGGATTCCATTAACAGGCCAATAAATAAGATAACAGTTCATTTAAAAAAAAAAATAAAAAAAATAGGGGTATTTTTTCTCTTATAATAACAGTAAACAGATTCACAACAATGTCAATTTCAAGAAAGCAGACAACAGTTAGTTAGTCAATAACAGTACAGCATCAATGATCTTGAAAATATGCCACATTTAAGTAAAATATAAAGGCACAGAACCAGGACATAAGAGCACAGAACCAGGACCGTTTTTCTTATCACCAGCACAGCGTCAGGACAATTCCGTTTAACGAACTTGCACGACTTTTGCAATATAATATTGTTGTAATATACTTTGCATGGTACTTATGACGCATCAGAGAAAAATTAAGAAACAAAACTGTCGTTTTATTGCCGTTCTGATACAATGTAAACAAACCCACCAGCACAGAATCAGGACCCACCAGCACCTGACAGGACCAAATCACCAGCACAGTACGTTCTCTCGCAGGACAACCATACCCACCGTGTATATAGAAATTAAACCAATCTATCGAGAACAAAATACGGACTTGAAACATTAGACGCAACTATATAGAAATTAGACCAATCTTGGAATCAAAATACAGACTTAAAACATTAGACACAACTATATAGAAATTAGACCAATCTTGGGATCAAAATACGGACTTAAAACATTAAACACAACTACAAAGAAGTACGACCAATCTTGGGATTAAATACAGACTTAAAACATTAAACACAACTACAAAGAAGTTAGACCAATCTTGAGATCAAAATACGGACTAAAAACATTAGACACAACTATATAGAAATTAGACCAATCTTGGGATCAAAATACTGACTTAAAACATAAAACACAACTATATAGAAATTAGACCAATCTTGGAATCAAAATACGGACTTAAAACATTAAACACAACTACAAAGAAGTTAGACCAATACTGAGATCAAAATACAGACTAAAAATTATAAGACACAACTATATAGAAATTAGACCAATCTTGGAATCAAAATACGGACTTAAAACATTAAACACAACTACAAAGAAGTTAGACCAATACTGAGATCAAAATACAGACTAAAAATTATAAGACACAGCTATATAGAAATTACACCAATCTTGGGATCAAAATACGGACTTAAAACATTAAACACAACTACTAAGAAGTTAGACCAATACTGAGATCAAAATACGGACTAAAAATTATAAGACACAACTATATAGAAATTAGACCAATCTTGGAATCAAAATACGGACTTAAAACATTAAACACAACTACAAAGAAGTTAGACCAATACTGAGATCAAAATACGGACTAAAAATTATAAGTCACAACTATATAGAAATTAGACCAATCTTGGGATCAAAATACGGACTTAAAACATTAGACACAATTATATAGAAATTAGACCAATCTTGGGTTCAAAATACGGACTTAAAACATAAGACACAACTATATAGAAATTAGACCAATCTTGGGATCAAAATACGGACTTAAAACGTTAGACACAACTACACAGAAATTAAACCAATCTAGAGATCAAATACAGACTTAAAACATTAGACAAAACTATATAGAAATTAAACCAATCTATCGAGATCAAAATACGGACTTAAAACATTAGACACAACTATATAGAAATTAGACCAATCTTGGGATCAAAATACGGACTTAAAACATTAGACACAACTTTATAGAAATTAGACCAATCTCGGGATCAAAATACGGACTTAAAACATTAGACACAACTATATAGAAATTCAACCAATCTAGAAATCAAAATAGGGTCCTAAAAATTAAACACTGCTACATAGAAATTTGACAAAACTATAGAGATCAAAATATGAGATTAAATCATCAGACACAACTACACAGAAATTAGACCAATCTTGGGATCAAAATACGGACTTAAAACATTAAACACAGACTAATTTTAAAATCAAAATATGGACTTGAAACATTTAACACAACTACACAGAAATTAGACCAATCATTAGATCAAAATACGGACTTAAAACATTAGACACAACTACAAAGAAAATAAACCAATCTAGAAATCAGGTACGTACTAAAACATTATACACTACTACACAGAAATTAGACCAATCATGAGATCAAAATACGGACTTAAAACAACTACAATAAAATTAGTTTAATCTAAATAGATCAAAATATGAAATTAAATCATCAGACACAACTACACAGAAATTAGACCAATTTTGGGATCAAAATATGGACTTGAAACATTGGACACAACTACAAAGAAAATAAACAAATCTAGAAATCAGGTACGTACTAAAACATTAGACACTTCTACACAAAAATTAGACTAATCTATAGAGATCAAAATACGGACTTAAAACATAAGACACAACCACACAGAAAATAAACCAATCGAGATATCAGATACGGACTAAAACATTAGACACTTCTACACAGAAATCAGACCAATCTATAGAAATCAAAATAAGGACTTAAACGCTAGACACAACTACACATAAAATAAACCAATCTAGAAATCAGATACGGACTAAAACATTAGACACTTCTACACAGAAATTAGACTAATCTATAGAGATCAAAATACGGACTTAAAACATAAGACACAACTACACAGAAAATAAACCAATCGAGATATCAGATGTCACGATCCAGATGAATTTTATAGAATAATTCACATATTTATTCAGTCAAACTTGTATATAGATAATGATTGTGAAATTGTCGTAATGATCAGAGAATTGCACTTGCAGTCTTTGCGCAGGACGCCTTTTTTTCACAGTTTATTTTATACATAGTTTTAACATACGCTTTTATGTATATATGTACGTTTGGCCTAAGTTTGGTTCACCTGTGTTTAAACGCACACTGATTAGGCTTAGCCTATTTACACACCTGTTGATTATTTTGAAATAGTGGTCAATCGAGTTCTTCGGACAGGTTTGGCTATTTTTAAACAGTGGTCAGATGCGTTCTTTGGACACGTTGTCATTTTATTTCTGCTTGGGATTTTCGTGTGGAAGGATGCCACACTCGTTAGAGCATTTTCATATTTGATAGCTAAATTTAACCTACAATGGTTCTACTGTATTAGTGCATCAATTCCGAGGTTCCAGCCTGCACCAGAGTGATACAATGCTGCGGTGTTAAGGAGTGGTCATATGGATTGAACGCATTCATACATAATTCACCAAACAACACATCTACATATTATAGTGGAACTGTCGTGCACGATACCATAACCGTCATAACGATACCATAACCGTCATAACGATACAAAGGGAAGTAATCTGGATATACAAACTACTGAAGCTGTTGAACTATTTATTTGAACTTTAATATTTAGAATAATTTGATGTATATTTTCTTCTTAGTTGGTTTTTTTTTTGTTTGTTTATTAAATAATTTATTTATTCTAATCGTTGATTCTTTAGTCAATATTGTAAAATAGCACTGAAAGACTTATCCATCCGTCCGTCCGTGACAATTGGTGTCAGAAGTGGGATAAGTCTGAAGTGTTTTTTTTCTTATACATTTTGAAGTTAAATTTATATTTTCTATAGAATAATTATTATTTGTTTTATACATTGAATATACATTTATAACGAGTAGTAAAGCTTACTATTGTATTTTTCAGAAACTGTAATGTCGACAGAATATCCTGATAGTTTGGAACCTCAGAATTTGTAAAATTTCTACACTACATTGCCTCGGTGTTGTTGCACGCTGCAAGTACAAACAGTAGATTTAATGTAGGTATTGTTATTTAGAGTAAATTTAGACTAAGGCTATTGTTTATTTTGTGTTGCGATTGACACTTGTGGACCAGGCTATGGTCAATTGTGATACTAAAGCGTAGTGTTACGAGATATAGATATGTGATATATTTAGCATTATCCTTGGTCTAGTTTATTGTTACATAGCAAGTCATATTAGCAGGAATCAATCATGGAGAGTCTAAAAGAGTTACGACAGTATGGTGAGTCATTGGGGTTCGCCAATGAAGATTTAATTAGGTTCATTGAGTCACAACAGGCGAAACAACGCGATGATAGACGTTTTGAAAGAGAAAGAGAGCAGGAAGAATGGGAAGTTGAAAAGGTAAGATTAGAACATGAATTGGAATTGAAAAGGCTAGATAATACTCGTTTATTTGAAACTGAAAAACACAGGGAAGAAAAAGGTAATGTTAACCCCTCAAAGGTACCTAAACTACCTCCTTTTGAGGAAGGTACTGATGATATGGATGCATATTTGCGTCGTTATGAAAGGTATGCTATATCGCAAAAATGGGACAAATCAATATGGGCTACTCATTTGAGTGCACTTCTTAAAGGTAATGCATTAAATGTGTACGCTTTGATGCCATCAGATCAAGCATTAGATTATGATGCTTTTAAGACATGTTTGTTGAAGAGGTATAACATGACTGAAGATGGTTTTAAGCAGAAGTTTAGATCTTGTCGTCCAGAGTTTGGTGAAACGTTTCAACAGTTTTCTGTTCGTTTGGGTAGTTATTTTAGTAGGTGGATTGATATGTCTAATGTTTTGAAGACGTTTGATGGACTTTATGATCTTATGTTAAGAGATCAGTTTTTACACATATGTAATAACGAGGTAATGTTATTGCTGAAAGAGAGAGTACCGAAGTCCATAGATGATATGACTCGGTATGCTGATCAATTTAAGGAGGCAAGGCGAGTAAATATAGTATCACTTACAAATCAGACTCAAAAAGGTAAGCCACAGCCGTCTCAAAAACCCAACAATGCACGGAACCAAGAACCGCCAAAGCAAAGTGACAGAGATAGAAATAGACATACAGGAGGTTATGGTGGTGGAAACAGATTTGATAGAAAGTGATTTAAGTGCAACAAATCAGATCACTTGATATCGAACTGTCCATTATTAAAAAACAAAGTTGGTAATATACAGAATAGTGGTTCACGAGTAAAGGAAACTCCTATTTGCGGTAATGTTATTACTCTAACTGATAGCATTATTACTACACAGGTTAGTAGTCTTACAATACCTGAACAGTGTGAAAAGAAACCAATCAAAATGCCTGTAGCTAAAGGTAAGTTAGGTAACCGTGTTGTGACAGTACTTCGCGATACAGGATGTAATGGAGTCGTTATAAAGAAAAGTCTTGTAAGTATAGATTGTTTTCTAGATGATTATCAGACATGCGTATTAGCTGATGGATCGAGTGTTAAAGTACCTATAGCTATAATTACTATAGACAGTCCTTATTATCAAGGTGAAGTAAAAGCATGGTGTATGGAACAACCATTGTATGATGTTATTATAGGAAACATAGATGGTGCTAGGGAGCCTTATGATCCCGATATATCTCCGTCGGTAAGTGTAGTAACTCGACAGCAAGCGAAGAATAGAGATAATCCATATCCGAAATTAAAAGTTCCAGGAAGTATTAAGGATGTTAGTCTAGAGGACATTGAGAATGAACAGCAGTCTGATGCAAGTTTGTCGAAGCTTAGACAGTATGTTGCTGAAGGCAGAAACTTTGAGAAGACCAATGGTACAAAAGTAAATTACATAGTGAAGAAGAAACTTGTGTATAGAGAATTTATGTCACCAAAAGTAGAAAATGGTAAGTTATTCCGTCAGTTGGTCGTTCCTGAAGTTTATAGAAGCGATGTCATGAAATTAGCACACGAGTCATTAATGGCTGGACATATGGCTACACGACGTACAGTATATCGTGTATTATCAGAGTTTTACTGGCCAGGAGTTGAATCCGATGTCAAGCGGTATTGCCAGTCCTGTGATATTTGCCAACGCACTGTACCAAAAGGTAAGCAAGTTAGAGCCCCTTTGGGTAAAACCCCTATCATAGATGTACCTTTTCGCAGAGTAGCTGTAGATATAGTTGGACCTTTAGTACCAGTAACTGATAAAGGAAATCGTTATATACTAACTCTTGTTGATTACGCTACAAGGTATCCAGAAGGAGTAGCGTTACCATCTATCGAGACAGAAAGGGTAGCGGAAGCATTGATTGATATATTTTGTAGGGTAGGTTTTCCAAGAGAGATGTTGACAGATATGGGCGCACAATTTACTTCCAATTTAATGTCTGAGGTGAGTAGACTGATTTCTCTTCGGCAGTTTACTACTACACCGTATCATCCTATGTGTAACGGACTCGTTGAAAGGTTTAACGGTACGATGAAGCTGATGTTGAAGCGACTATGTGCAGAACGTCCGCGAGATTGGGATAAGTATTTAGGACCAGCATTATTTGCCTACAGAGAAGTACCTCAGGAGAGTGTTTTATTTTCCCCATTTGAATTGGTATATGGTTGGCCAGTTAGAGGTCCAATGACAATTCTTAAAGAATTGTGGACTAGAGAAATTACTGATCCTGAAGTGAGGTCCACATACGAGTATGTTATCAATTTACGAGAAAGATTGGAATCGACTTGTGAATTGGTTAAACAAAATTTGGAGAAAGCTTCACGTAAACAGTCACGTATATATAACAGAAAGTCATGTTCAAGAAAGATGAAGGTAGGTCAAAAGGTATTGGTGCTACTACCTACTAAAGCAAATAAGTTGCTGATGCATTGGAAAGGACCATTCTCTATAGTAGAAAAGATAAGTGATCTTGATTACAGAATTGATATGAGAGGTAAACTTAAAATGTTTCATGTCAACATGTTGAAACTGTATGTTGAACGTGAGCAAACTAACGTGTGCGTTAGTGCACCAGATCACAAGGTAAGTTTTGTTGCTACAGTATCAGTTATAGATCTCGAAAATGAAGATACAGACGATGTGGACAATTACGAAAGTGAGTTAATCGAAACGCCTGTTGCAGTTGCTAAGGAGACATTACGAGATGTTCATATCAACGAAGCTTTAAAAGCAAATGAAACAGTTAAGGTACAGTGTTTACTAGATAAGTTCTCACACGTGTTGACAGATATTCCAGGTAGGACAAATGTACTACAGCACGATATCAAGTTGACTTCTGATGATCCTGTTCGATTTAAACCTTATCCCATACCATATGCTATGCTACACACGGTAAATAAGGAAGTCGATAAGATGATAGAAATGGATATCATCGAGCGATCAGATAGTCCTTATTCAAGTCCATTTGTGATTGTGAAGAAGAAAGATCAGAGTAATCGGTTTTGTATAGATTTCAGAGGTTTAAATAGTATTACAATTTTCGATGCAGAAACGATGGGTAATATAGAAGAGATGTTTTCAAAGTTGTCTGGTTATCAGTTTATATCTAAAATTGATTTAACCAAGGGATATTGGCAAATTAGTCTTGTGGATGCTGCAAAACCCAAAACAGCATTCCAAACACCTAGAGGATTGTTCCAATTCAAGGTTCTGCCATTTGGCCTGGTCTATAGTGGTGCTACTTTTGTACGTTGTATGAGAAAAGTTTTAGAAGGGTTGGAAAACGTTGATAACTTTGTTGACGATATTATAGTGTACACACGTTCTTTCAATCACCATATGGAGGTTTTGGAGAGTGTATTTGAGAGGTTGGCATCTGCTAATTTGTCAGCAAGACCCTCAAAGTGTTATATAGCGTATAGCAGTCTTGAAGTTTTAGGTCACATTGTTGGAACAGATCGTCTTTCACCAAATCCAGATAAAATTGAGGTAATCAAAAATGCTCATAGGCCTACAACCAAGAAACAAGTCAGAAGCTTCATTGGCATGGCTGAATTTTACAGAAAGTTTGTTCCCAATTTCTCAGATATAGCTAGTCCGCTTACTGAACTGACGAAAAAGGTACAACCAAATCAGGTACGTTGGGAAGATATTCATGAAAAAGCATTTTCAAGTTTGAAGAATGCATTAGTAAAAGCTCCTGTTTTAAAGTTGCCGAACTTTTCTTAGGTATTTATCTTTCAAACTGATGCTTCTGATAACGGAGTAGGCGCTATACTGCCACAGGATGAAGGTAATACTAGATTGCCTGTATCGTACGCTAGTAAAAAACTGAAAGCTAGTGAACGAAATTACTCCACTATCGAGAAAGAATGCCTAGCCATTGTATGGGCAATCAACAAATTTCAAAGGTATTTATATGGTAAACAGTTTATATTGGAGACAGACCATCAACCTTTGATATATTTGCAAAAGTCTAAAATTGCAAATGCTCGATTGATGAGATGGTCACTCTTGTTACAGCCGTATAGGTTCAAGATTGTTGCCATCAAAGGAAAGGACAACGTTGGAGCAGATTTTTTGAGTCGTATATAGGATCGTGGAGATAAATAAAAGTAAGAATACTTTCTTAAATTGGGGAGGTGATGTCACGATCCAGATGAATTTTATAGAGTAATTCACATATTTATTCAGTCAAACTTGTATATAGATAATGATTGTGAAATTGTCGTAATGACCAGAGAATTGCACTTGCAGTCTTTGCGCAGGACGCCTTTTTTTCACAGTTTATTTTATACATAGTTTTAACATACGCTTTTATGTATATATGTACGTTTGGCCTAAGTTTGGTTCACCTGTGTTTAAACGCACACTGATTAGGCTTAGCCTATTTACACACCTGTTGACTATTTTGAAATAGTGGTCAATCGAGTTCTTCGGACAGGTTTGGCTATTTTTAAACAGTGGTCAGATGCGTTCTTTGGACACGTTGTCATTTTATTTCTGCTTGGGATTTTCGTGTGGAAGGATGCCACACTCGTTAGAGCATTTTCATATTTGATAGCTAAATTTAACCTACAATGGTTCTACTGTATTAGTGCATCAATTCCGAGGTTCCAGCCTGCACCAGAGTGATACAATGCTGCGGTGTTAAGGAGTGGTCATATGGATTGAACGCATTCATACATAATTCACCAAACAACACATCTACATATTATAGTGGAACTGTCGTGCACGATACCATAACCGTCATAACGATACCATAACCGTCATAACGATACCATAACCGTCATAACGATACAAAGGGAAGTAATCTGGATATACAAACTACTGAAGCTGTTGAACTATTTATTTGAACTTTAATATTTAGAATAATTTGATGTATATTTTCTTCTTAATTGTTTTTTTTTTGTTTGTTTATTAAATAATTTATTTATTCTAATCGTTGATTCTTTAGTCAATATTGTAAAATAGCACTGAAAGACTTATCCATCCGTCCGTCCGTGACATCAGATACGGACTAAAACATTGGACACTTCTACACAGAAATCAGACCAATCTATAGAAATCAAAATAAGGATTTAAACGCTAGACACAACTACACATAAAATAAACCAATCTAGAAATCAGATACGGACTAAAACATTAGACACTTCTACACAGAAATTAGACCAATCTATAGAGATCAAAATAAGGACTTAAACGCTAGACACTAGACATAAACTAAACCAATCTAAAAATTAAAAAGAAACCGGACGTAAAATTTTTGGCAGAGTTCTCTTCAATATGTGGAGTATTTCATAACCGCGAGTCTAGAATTAATTATAAATCATTTTATTATGCGTCAAAAAGAGGACTTTTAATAGTAAATTAATAACAGTTTATAGTGTTACATCTTCATGTGTGTACTTTCAGGTTCACACCATAGTGTCCCATATAACACATAAGTTTCTGGTTCACATACTGATGATACATGTATGATAATTGATATTCCGTGCAGGTATTAAGGATGGTGAAGTTGTCCTTCATTTACTAAGCGGATATCATCAAAACGTACCATTCAATAATTACGTTCAACTTGTTATATGGTAAGAAATACGACAAAATGGATTAAACATTTGACTAAAAAGAGATCTAGGGTATACGTCACTGATCGTTTGATTGATTCGTGTTTGCTTAATATCCAGTGGCAAATAGTTCATCCAGGATGAAGGACAAGAAATACTTTTACTATAGGTAGGTGCTGCAAGGTACATGTAGATCGAACAAGATACAGGGCGGGTAATTTAGACTGCCACTGAAAAATGACGGGAATGTTTGAAACAGACAAAAATGTTGCTAACAACAGGTCATTATAGACCTGTTAGACAGTTTATTATACCTGAATGAGACAGCAACTCAACAACACAAAAAATTAACAGACAGATATTCTGTCTTAGAAAAACGGTGTTGATCTTTGGCGTATATCTGTATTAAGGTAAGTTACTATTTAAAAAAACTAAACTGAATGTTAAAATTATGAAGTCAATTATCATATATGTGTTTCATTAACTTTTTGTAGATTTTTCCTGCTTATTTTTGTTTTTTTACACTTTTCTCAATGTTTCCCTACAAATTGTAAATGATCATCAATAATGTGCAATCATTGAATTCCATGAGGAGATGCCGGACTATTTCAACCTTGTTGACACATAAATAGGTCTTGGTACTTTCTTTTTTATAGTCATCTGCAAACAAAATCTCAAAACTACTGGAAAAAAATATCATTCATGGTAAAAGTCCAAACCTATGAGCTGAATGACTATTAAAGCTACGTTGACTTATTTGTACATCTAGTCTTGCTGATAATGTTTACCTTTTTCAGTTTCAAGCCAAAGTAAAATCATCATTTAAAAGCAATCTCTTTTATAATGGTGACTAAAGTTTCATGTTACCCAACGAATTGATCTTCACCTGCTGATAATAGTTTTATAGTTTTGCTCTATCTGATGGTTTTAATAGTTTTACAGTATTGCTCTATCTGATAGTTTTAATAGTTTTACAGTTTTGCTTTATCTGATAGTTTTAATAGTTTTATAGTTTTGCTCTATCTGATAGTTTTAATAGTTTTACAGTTTTGCTCTATCTGATAGTTTTAATAGTTTTACAGTTTTGCTCTATCTGATGGTTTTAATAGTTTTACAGTATTGCATTATCTGATAGTTTTAATAGTTTTATAGTTTTGCTCTATCTGATGGTTTTAATAGTTTTACAGTATTGCTCTATCTGATAGTTTTAATAGTTTTACAGTTTTTCTTTATCTGATAGTTTTAATAGTTTTATAGTTTTGCTCTATCTGATAGTTTTAATAGTTTTACAGTGTTGCTTTATCTGATAGTTTTAATAGTTTTACAGTATTGCTTTATCTGATAGTTTTAATAGTTTTACAGTATTGCTTTATCTGATAGTTTTAATAGTTATATAGTATTGCTCTATCTGATAGTTTTAATAGTTTTACAGTTATGCTCTATCTGACAGTTTTAATAGTTTTACAGTATTGCTCTATCTGATAGTTTTAATAGTTTTACAGTTTTGCTTTATCTGATAGTTTTAATAGTTTTACAGTATTGCTTTATCTGATGGTTTTAATAGTTTTACAGTTTTGCTTTATCTGATAGATTTAATAGTTTTACAGTTTTGCTCTATCTGATGGTTTTAATAGTTTTACAGTTTTACTTTATCTGATAGTTTGAATAGTTTTACAGTTTTGCTTTATCTGATAGTTTTATAGTTTTGCTCTATCTGATAGTTTTAATAGTTTTACAGTTTTGCTCTATCTGATAGTTTTAATAGTTTTACAGTTTTGCTCTATCTGATGGTTTTAATAGTTTTACAGTATTGCTCTATCTGATAGTTTTAATAGTTTTATAGTTTTGCTCTATCTGATGGTTTTAATAGTTTTACAGTATTGCTCTATCTGAAAGTTATAATAGTTTTACAGTTTTGCTTTATCTGATAGTTTTAATAGTTTTATAGTTTTGCTCTATCTGATAGTTTTAATAGTTTTACAGTTTTGCTTTATCTGATAGTTTTAAGTTTTACAGTATTGCTTTATCTGATAGTTTTAATAGTTTTACAGTATTGCTTTATCTGATAGTTTTAATAGTTATATAGTATTGCTCTATCTGATAGTTTTAATAGTTTTACAGTTTTGCTCTATCTGACAGTTTTAATAGTTTTACAGTATTGCTCTATCTGATAGTTTTAATAGTTTTACAGTTTTGCTTTATCTGATAGTTTTAATAGTTTTACAGTATTGCTTTATCTGATGGTTTTAATAGTTTTACTGTTTTGCTTTATCTGATAGTTTTAATAGTTTTACAGTTTTGCTCTATCTGATGGTTTTAATAGTTTTACAGTTTTACTTTATCTGATAGTTTTAAGTTTTACAGTTTTGCTTTATCTGATAGTTTTAATAGTTTTACAGTTTTGCTTTATCTGATAGTTTTAATAAATTTGCAGTTTTGCTTTATCTGATGGTTTTAATAGTTTTACGGTATTGCTTTATCTGATGGTTTAATAGTTTTACAGTTTTGCTTTATCTGATAGTTTTAATAATTTTACAGTTTTGCTTTATCTGATGGTTTTAATAGTTTTACGGTATTGCTTTATCTGATGGTTTAATAGTTTTACAGTTTTGCTTTATCTGATAGTTTTAATAATTTTACAGTTTTGCTTTATCTGATGGTTTTAATAGTTTGACAGTTTTGCTTTATCTGATAGTTTTAATAGTTTAACAGTTTTGCTTTATCTGATAGTTTTAATAGTTTTACAGTTTTGCTTTATCTGATAGTTTTAATAGTTTTAGTTTTTCTTTACAAAAAAATGGGTGAAAATTGTCATGTAGGGGCAATATGGAGTCGACAGCCGATTGATTTTTTGGTAGATCTTGTTTCTTATACTAATCAGACCACTCAGACTGTGAACGTGGCCTTCTATAAAGTGGAGGTTAAGGGGGAGCAGACTCTTTTATAGAACTACATATATGGCTAACGCATAGACGTTTTGCATGTCCCACCAAACGTTGGCCCCTTTCAAAATCGTGCATCAGCATCTGAATGTATTCCTGATCACCTAGTGCCATGAACTCCTTTAAACAAATGATGGAACTAGCTGCTCCACAAGTGACGAACTATTTTTAACCTGTGGAGGAAATAACTGATCCACAAGTGACATGAACTCGATATCAATCCAGTATGAGAACTAGCTGCTCTACAAGAAACTAGCTGCTTTGCTTGAAACACGAACTCTCTTAAACACGTAGAAGGACATGCTGCTTCAATTGGGACTTGAACTCTGTTAAACCTGTGTAGGAACTAGCTGTTCCAAAAGTGACATGCACTCCTTAAAATCAGAGGAGTAACTAGCTATTCCACTAATGACATATGCTCCTAAAGGAGGAACTAGCTGTTCTAAAAGTGACCTGAAATCCCTAAAATCTGAGAAGGAACTAATGACATGAACTCCCTAAATCAGAGGAGGAACTAGCTATTCCACTAATGACATGAACTCCCTAAAATCAGAGGAGTAACTAGCTATTCTACTAATGACATGAACTACCTAAAATCAGAGGAGGAACTAGCTATTCCACTAAATGACATGAACTCCCTAAAATCAGAGGAGAAACTAGCAATTCCACTAAATGACATGAACTCCCTAAAATCAGAGGAGGAACTAGCAATTCCACTAAATGACATGAACTCCCTAAAATCAGAGGAGGAACTAGCTATTCCACTTATGACATGAACTCCCTAAAATCAAAGGAGGAACTAGCTATTCCACTAATGACATGAACTCCCTAAAATCAGAGGAGGAACTAGCTATTCCACGAATGACACGAACTACCTAAAATCAGAGGAGGAACAAGCTATTCCACTAATGACATGAACTTTCTAAAATCAGAGGAGGAACTAGCTATTCCACTAAATGACATGAACTCCCTAAAATCAGAGGAGGAACTAGCTATTCTTCCAAATGACATGAACTCCCTAAAATCAGAGGAGGAACTAGCTATTCCACTAATGACACGAACTACCTAAAATCAGAGGTGGAACTAGCCACTAATGACATGAACTCCCTAAAATCAGAGGTGGAACTAGCTATTCCACTTATGACATGAACTCCCTAAAATCAAAGGAGGAACTAGCTATTCCACTAATGACATGAACTCCCTAAAATCAGAGGAGGAACTAGCTATTCCACTAAATGACACGAACTCCCTAAAATCAGAGGACGAACTAGCTATTCCACTAAATGACACGAACTCCCTAAAATCAGAGGAGGAACTAGCAATTCCACTAAATGACCTGAACTCTTCTAAAATCAGAGGAGGAACTAGCAATTCCACTAAATGACATGAACTCCCTAAAATCAGAGGAGGAACTAGCTATTCCACTAATGACACGAACTACCTAAAATCAGAGGAGGAAGTAGCTATTCCACTAAATGACATGAACTCCCTAAAATCAGAGGAGGAACTAGCAATTCCACTTAATGACATGAACTCCCTAAAATCAGAGGAGGAACTAGCTATTCCACTATTGCACGAACTACTTAAAATCAGAGGAGGAACTAGCTATTCTACTAAATGACATGAACTCCCTAAAATCAGAGGTGGAACTAGCTATTCCACTAATGACACGAAATACCTAAAATCAGAGGAGGAACTAGCTATTCCACTAATGACATGAACTCCCTAAAATCAGTGGAGGAACTAGCTATTCCACTAATGACATGAACTCCCTAAAATCAGAGGTGGAACTAGCTATTCCACTAAATAACATGAACTCCCTAAAATCAGAGAAGGAACTAGCTATTCCATTAATGACATGAACTCCCTAAAATCAGAGGAGGAACTAGCTATTCCACTTATGACATGAACTCCCTAAAATCAGAGGAGGAACTAGCTATTCCACGAATGACACGAACTACCTAAAATCAGAGGAGGAACAAGCTATTCCACTAATGACATGAACTTTCTAAAATCAGAGGAGGAACTAGCTATTCCACTAAATGACATGAACTCCCTAAAATCAGAGGAGGAACTAGCTATTCTTCCAAATGACATGAACTCCCTAAAATCAGAGGAGGAACTAGCTATTCCACTAATGACACGAACTACCTAAAATCAGAGGTGGAACTAGCCACTAATGACATGAACTCCCTAAAATCAGAAGTGGAACTAGCTATTCCACTTATGACATGAACTCCCTAAAATCAAAGGAGGAACTAGCTATTCCACTAATGACATGAACTCCCTAAAATCAGAGGAGGAACTAGCTATTCCACTAAATGACACGAACTCCCTAAAATCAGAGGAGGAACTAGCTATTCCACTAAATGACACGAACTCCCTAAAATCAGAGGAGGAACTAGCAATTCCACTAAATGACCTGAACTCTTCTAAAATCAGAGGAGGAACTAGCAATTCCACTAAATGACATGAACTCCCTAAAATCAGAGGAGGAACTAGCTATTCCACTAATGACACGAACTACCTAAAATCAGAGGAGGAAGTAGCTATTCCACTAAATGACATGAACTCCCTAAAATCAGAGGAGGAACTAGCAATTCCACTTAATGACATGAACTCCCTAAAATCAGAGGAGGAACTAGCTATTCCACTATTGCACGAACTACTTAAAATCAGAGGAGGAACTAGCTATTCTACTAAATGACATGAACTCCCAAAAATCAGAGGTGGAACTAGCTATTCCACTAATGACACGAACTACCTAAAATCAGAGGAGGAACTAGCTATTCCACTAATGACATGAACTCCCTAAAATCAGTGGAGGAACTAGCTATTCCACTAATGACATGAACTCCCTAAAATCAGAGGTGGAACTAGCTATTCCACTAAATAACATGAACTCCCTAAAATCAGAGAAGGAACTAGCTATTCCATTAATGACATGAACTCCCTAAAATCAGAGGAGGAACTAGCTATTCCACTAATGACACGAACTACCTAAAATCAGAGGAGGAACTAGCTATTCCACTAATGACACGAACTTTCTAAAATCAGAGGTGGAACTAGCTATTCTACTAAATGACATAAACTCCCTAAAATCAGAGGAGGAACTAGCTATTCCACTTAATGACATGAACTCCCTAAAATCAGAGGAGGAACTAGCTATTCCACTAATGACACGAACTACCTAAAATCAGAGGAGGAACTAGCTATTCCACTAAATGACATGAACTCCCTAAAATCAGAGGAGGAACTAGCTATTCCACTAATGACACGAACTCCCTGAAATCAGAGGAGGATCTAGCTATTCCACTAATGACATGAACTTCCTAAAATCAGAGGAGGAACTAGCTATTCCACTAATGACACGAACTACCTAAAACCAGAGGAGGAACTAGCCATTCCACTAATGACATGAACTTTCTAAAATTAGAGGTGGAACTAGCCACTAATGACATGAACTCCTTAAAAACAGAGGTGGAACTAGCTATTCCACTAATGACATGAACTCCCTATAATCAGTGGAGGAACTAGCTATTCCACTAATGACATGAACTCCCTAAAATCAGAGGTGGAACTAGCTATTCCACTAAATGACATGAACTCCCTAAAATCAGAGGAGGAACTAGCTATTCCACTAATGACACGAACTACCTAAAATCAGAGGAGGAATTAGCTATTCCACTGAATGACATGAACTCCCTAAAATCAGAGGAGGAACTAGCAATTCCACTAATGACACGAACTCCTTAAAATTAGAGGAGGAACTAGCTATTCCACTAATGACACGAACTACCTAAAATCAGAGGAGGAACTAGCTATTCCACTAATGACATGAACTTTCTAAAATCAGAGGAGGAACTAGCTATTCCACTAATGACACGAACTCCCTAAAATCAGAGGAGGAACTAGCTATTCCACTAATGACACGAACTACCTAAAATCAGAGGAGGAACTAGCTATTCCACTAATGACACGAACTACCTAAAACCAGAGGAGGAACTAGCCATTCCACTAATGACATGAACTTTCTAAAATCAGAGGTGGAACTAGCCACTAATGACATGAACTCCTTAAAAACAGAGGTGGAACTAGCTATTCCACTAATGACATGAACTCCCTATAATCAGTGGAGGAACTAGCTATTCCACTAATGACATGAACTCCCTAAAATCAGAGGTGGAACTAGCTATTCCACTAAATGACATGAACTCCCTAAAATCAGAGGAGGAACTATCTATTCCACTAATGACACGAACTACCTAAAATCAGAGGAGGAATTAGCTATTCCACTAAATGACATGAACTCCCTAAAATCAGAGGAGGAACTAGCAATTCCACTAATGACACGAACTCCTTAAAATTAGAGGAGGAACTAGCTATTCCACTAATGACACGAACTACCTAAAATCAGAGGAGGAACTAGCTATTCCACTAATGACATGAACTTTCTAAAATCAGAGGAGGAACTAGCTATTCCACTAATGACACGAACTCCCTAAAATCAGAGGAGGAACTAGCTATTCCACTAATGACACGAACTACCTAAAATCAGAGGAGGAACTAGCTATTCCACTAATGACATGAACTCCCTAAAATCAGAGGAGGAACTAGCTATTCCACTAATGACATGAACTGCCCGAAAAGAGGCTTGCTGCAATAAATAAATCTATTGTCAGTATTGAACATGATTTAGTTGAAGTCATTACTTATAACATACATGTTATTGTTAAGAAAATCCGTGTAAAGGAGGACCACAGATTTGGTCTAATTGTCTAAGTCACAATCTATATCTTTTCTTTGACAGTGACATCAACGTATGTGAATTTTCACCAAATGTTTGCTTGCCAAGAAAAAACATGACAGGTGTCACTAGTTGACCAGAACATTCTTACCTTTCCAGAGCTCATGTGATCACCCGTTTTTGATAAAGTTGATGTTTCTCATGTCTTAGCTTTTCTGTGTGGAGTTGTGTGTACTGATGTTTGTTTTTTCCTTTTCTTTTTCTTTCATTGCCATTGCACCGTCTGCTTTTCTTTAAGACAACTTTTAAATGCCCTTCCGTATCTTTGATCTGCAACTTTTTCAGTTTAAGAATATTTTTGATGCTTTTGGAGTGTCCTTTATATATATATATATAAAAAACTGTTTGTACAGGCTCCTGACTTGGGACAGGCGTAAACATACAGCAAATGGTGGGGTTTAACATGTTAGCGGTTGAAAGTATCTTCAAGCAAATGTGGGTTTGTTAATAAAATACAGGTGCATTAATGATATATTATTAAAAGAAAAAAAAAAGAAAAAAATGTTGACAATTTTAATACATTTATAATACAGTAACTATACATGATAAATCATAATGAGAATCACACAATAAAAACACAGCTTGTTTATATTTTAAAATTATGGTGAACATATATATACAAATTTCATTATTAATACTATGTGTACTTATAGATGGTGTCCTATATAAAGGGAGACAACTTTTTATATATGCACGTTTGCAATAAATAAAAATTAAACTAGAGGCTCTAAAGAGCCTGTGTCGCTCACCTTGGTCTATGTGAATATTAAACAAAGGACACATGACAAAATTGTGTTTTGGTGATGGTGGTGTGTTTGTAGATCTTACTTTACTAAACATTCTTGCAGCTTACAATAATCTCTATCTATAATGAACTTGGCCCAGTAGTTTCAGTGGAAAATGTAAGGGAAAATTTACAAATTTTATGAAAATTGTTAAAAATTGACTATAAAGGGCAATAACTCCTTAGGGGGTCAATTGACCATTTTGGTCATGTTGACTTATTTTTAGGTCTTACTTTGCTGTACATTATTGCTGTTTACAGTTTATCTCTATAATAATATTCAAAATAATAACAAAAAAACGGCAAATTTCCTTAAAATTACCAATTCAGGGGCAGCAACTTAACAACCGGTTATCCGATTCATCTGAAAATTCTAAGGCAGACAGATTTTCACCTGACAAACAATTTCTCCTCCTGTCAAATTTGCTGTAAATGCTTTGGTCTTTGAGTTATAAGCCAAAAACTGCATTTTACCCCTATGTTCTATTTATAGCCATGGCAGCCATCTTGGTTAGTTGGCCGAGTCACTGGACTCATTTTTTAAACTAGATACCCCAATGATGATTGTGGCCAAGTTTGGTTTAATTTGGCCCAGTAGTTTCAGAGGAGAAGATTTTTCTAAAAGATTACTAAGATTCACGAAAAATGGTTAAAAATTGACTATAAAGAGCAATAACTCCTTAGGGGGTCAACTGACCATTTCAATCATGTTCACTTATTTGTAAATCTTACTTTGCTGAACATTATTGCTGTTTACAGTTTATCTCTATCTATAATAATATTCAAGATAATGACCAAAAACAGCAAAATTTCCTTAAAATTACCAATTCAGGGGCAGCAACCCAACAACAGGTTGTCCGATTCATCTGAAAGTTTCAGGGAAGATAGATCTTGACCTAATAGACAATTTTACCCCTTCTCAGATTTGCTCTAAATGCTTTGGTTTTTGAGTTATAAGCCCAAAACTCCATTTTACCCCTATGTTCTATTTTTAGCCGTGGGGGCCATCTTGGTTGGATGGCCGGGTCATTGGACACATTTTTTAAACTAAATACCCCAAAGATGATTGTGGCCAAGTTTGGATTAATTTGGCCCAGTAGTTTCAGAGGAGAAGATTTTTCTAAAAGATTACTAAGATTTACGAAAAATGGTTAAAAATTGACTATAAAGGGCAATTACTCCTAAAGGGGTCAACTGACCATTTCGGTCACGTTGACTTATTTGTAAATCTTACTTTTCTGAACATTATTGCTGTTTACAGTTTATCTTTATGTATACTAATATTCAAGATAATAAACAAAAACAGTAAAATTTCCATAAAATTACCAATTCAGGGGCAGCAACCCAACAACGGGTTGTCCGATTCATCTGAAAATTTCAGGGCAGATAGATCTTGACCTGTTGAACAATTTAACCCCGTCAGATTTGCTCTAAATGCTTTGGTTTTTGAGTTATAAGCCAAAAACCACATTTTATCACTATGTTCTATTTTTAGCTATGGCGGCCATCTTGGTTGGTTGACCGGTTTACCGGACACATTTTTTAAACTAGATACCCCAATGATGATTGTGGCCAAGTTTGGTTAAATTTGGCCCGGTAGTTTCAGAGGAGAAGATTTTTGTAAAAGTTAACGCCGGACGACGCCGGACGCCAAGTGATGGGAAAAGCTCACTTGGCCCTTCGGGCCAGGTGAGCTAAAAATAATCATTTGCATGTTCAAGTTTATATCTATATATATATATATGCAAAATATGTAAAAAAATAAACAGTATATATGCATTATTATATTACATTATCATATGAGGAGGCATACACTTGAAAATACATAAATTTTACAACATTATAGGTTATTGCATGAATATTGTCTAGAGTATTGTTTTATATTGCACGAGCTTGCCAATATTCCAGAATTTTACGAATCAATTACAAAAAGATTTTCTCCATTAATTATATAGAAACATCAAAATTTTGCAATTTTCAAACATTCAAGTAACATAACACTGGAACAGTAAACATGAGTTTATTCTGTCTTTACTAATCAAACCAATTCCAAAAGAAAAAAATAATTGCGTTACAATGTCCAAAAAATCTTATTAAATCTGCTTTCAATTGTGAAATCTAAATAACAATACAGTACGGAAAACAAATACATGAAAATAAATGATAAAGAACATATATGAAAGCTTTCTGTCTGACAGTCTCTTAGCATTGTTGTATCAGATGGAAGGACAACAGACAGGCAAAGACTATACATATGTCCCCTGTTGCACGGGGAATATATGGAACAAGTAAAATGCAAAAGTGAAGGTATTTCAGAAACAATAAGACCAGATTGCATTTTATAGTTTTCTCCTTAGCTGCAGTCTTCTTTTTCTCCTGCATTATTGTTGTAACTGTACTCTGTGGTGTCCACTTTCAAGCTATTGAACATTTGTTTGGTTTCTTGGAAATGGCACCATTATCTCTCACTTCTTCTGATTCTCTAAGAGTGTTAGGATCCACATTCGTTAAAACTTCCTGTAAACAAAGTGATCCTCTCCCAACATTTACTAAAGCCTGTACCAGGACCCGTATTGTAGGTTTCACTGTTCTGTCTTTTCTCCATGTGAACAGTACTTCACTATTCTGAGCTGCTAAGTCGTGGGTATGATTGCTCTGTATATTTTCTAGTGTTGGAATAGACAATCCGATTTCAGCACCAAGTTGAAAAAATATCTGACCAATTTGTGGTGCTAATGCATCCAAAATCTCATCGGTTGGGATACAATCCATGTATTCCGAAGGAATGTCTGAAATGTCAGTATATAAAAGTAATTCAAAATAAATGTGACACAGTTTTGTAATTTGGTTGAGTAAAAATAAAGTTAGAGACCTTAACCGACAGAATTCTAATATTTCAATTATAAAAGGGGCATAACTCAAGATAGTTAAAGAGACGCTACCCACTTTAAAGTCGATCTGTTTTAGTGGTTATAATTCTCTACAATTTTCTAAAAAAATCGGCAATATAAAGGAGCATATCTCCTGAACAGTAAAAAGTGTCGCAACCCAATTTTGAATTTGATCAGTGTTTTGTGGTAATAAGTGGTGTGTTCAAGTTACAAAACATTTGGTGAAGACAAACTAAAGTAAGAAAACGGAAAAAAAATTCAGAAATTTTTATGATTGTTTGGAGGCATGAGTTTCAAGCGTGGAAAAATGACACCATTCAATACAACTTCTAACTTTATCTGGGATGCGTGGTACTACGCATTGTGTATAAATTTTATAACATTTGGTTGATGCAAACAAACTCAAGCTACAAAACGGAAACAAAAAATATCCTTTTATATATTTATAAAACGACATCACTCATGAACTGTAGAAGTGACGCCACCCAAATTCGAACTTGATTTGTGATAATAAGCATAGCATATAACTTGTAGTGTAGAGAAATTATAGTTAGAGGGAGTTTTGAAATGTACATAATGGGCGGACCAATAGGACAGAAGTACGTATTGGACATGGGTGACACTTGTGAGTTTGACTGTCCCTCTATTTAATGAACTCTATGCCTAGAGGCGGGATACAATAAGCAAATATTAAAAATTGATGTTCGAAGTAGCAGGAATCAGTCATATTTGAACTGAATATTAAGATCAAATTATATTTGATTTAGGGACGACATCAAAAGATCGATGTAGGATAAAAAACTTAAATCAAATAGTTTGGGGGTGGGGGGTGTTAAAATTCTGCAAGTTTTGTATTTCTAAAATCGATTTTTACATATATCCCTATTGGTATCAATTTTTCCCAAATTAAGGAGGCTCGAGGGTATAAAAATTTCAGAAAAAAATCAAACATTTGTTTTTCATTACAAATTTTATTTATTTCCTTTTGTAGTTGTTACTTTATCATATGGTACAAAAATCATTCAAAACAATCAATTCGTGTTGGCCCCAGATGACTTTCAAAATGTATATATCATTGAAAAATTTCCAAATTATCTCCCTTTGGTGGAAAAATGCCATTTTTTGGCTCTAAAATTGAAATATCTTTTTCAACTCATCGGTGACCTATCTTTTTTAATATAATTTCCATATAAGCTGTACTTAAACTAAATTATTGTCAAATTTTAGCGATTTCTGTAATAAATTTCTTTTTTTTATTTCGATATTACCTTTATTTTTCCTCTTACTTCAACAGAAAAAAAAACACCTTTACAAAAATGTATGCTTCTTTCGAAGGCAGATTGTGAGCGCAAATGAACGGTGACCCCACTTTTTTATTTTATTTTTTTATTAACTATAAGATAAAGTTCATTTATAGAAAAATATAGAGAAATCCTATATAAATGATTTAGACCCGCGAACCCCCTTAAGTTAAGAAGGGAGGTGTGGGGGTCAGTGAAAAAACTATGTGAATGAAGTTTTTTTTATCCTACATTGAAATTTTGATGTTGTCCCTTATCAGTTTAAAAATGTCAATATTTATTGTTAAAGGCAAAAGCAAAAATTGTAAAAAAAAATAGGCAATTAATCACATAAGGATATAATAAATAAATGTAAACATTTTCTATCTTTGCCTTGTTTTGTTTACATATCTATGTGTATACCATAATTTCCAAATACATTTTAATGGTAAAACAAATTAATATGAATAACATGAATTAAGGAAATTCCTATGAATAACATGAATTAAGGAAATTCCTATGAACAGCTGAATTAACATTGCTTTTACATTTCCGTTACATACCTGTTTCTGCTACTCGGACTCTTCTTACCTATAAAATATAATCGTACATTAAGAAATGACAACAATATGCATGATAACATGTATTTCTGTATCCTGCTTATAATACTTCTGCCCAAAATTTAACAGTTGGATAATGTTAAAGGTATAATATACTAGATGTACTGCAAGCAAAGTTAAGGATAAGATACCCTAGCATTTGGCACATACTTTATATTATTTAAAATTGACAGAACAAAATAAAGCATGTGAATTTGAGAGAAATTCTGTTAAAGGAAACAGGAACAGATATATATTAACAAAAGAAGGAACAAGAGAACACACAAGCAACAAAAAAGAACCTTCTCAACATCAATTACCCACTTCAGATTCGAGAGGTACAATACAGAAGTTACTTTGTCTTGAAAAATTATGTTTAGATAAAACTAGAGGCTCTAAAGAGCCTGTGTCGCTCACCTTGGTCTATGTGAATATTAAACAAAGGACACAGATGGACTCATGACAAAATTGTGTTTTGGTGATGGTGATGTGTTTGTAGATTTTACTTTACTAAACATTCTTGCTGCTTACAATTATCTCTATCTATAACAGAAGTTTCTGTGGAAAATGTTAGTGAAAATCTACAAATTTTATGAAAATTGTTAAAAATTTACTATGAAGGGCAATAACTCCTTAGGGGGTCAATTGACCATTTTGGTCATGTTGACTTATTTTTAGGTCTTACTTTTCTGTACATTATTGCTGTTTACAGTTTATCTCTATCTATAATAATATTCAAGATAATAACAAAACTATAGGCTCTAAAGAGCCTGTGTCGCTCACCTTGGTCTATGTGAATATTAAACAATGGACACAGATGGTTTCATGACAAAATTGTGTTTTGGTGATGGTGATGTGTTTGTAGATCTTACTTTACTAAACATTCTTGCTGCTTACAATTATCTCTATCTATAACTTTATATTCATCCTTAAAGTAGACAGAGATGGAAATAACATTATTGTTGAAGACTGTATTTGACCTTAAAAAGTCCTAAGTTTCCAAGACAGGACTATCTCACTGATGTATACCTTGCATCTCCTTTGATATCCAATATTGTGATAAGTAACTCTATCTATGTGTTGTTTTTCAATGTGGAATATAATTATCCTCAGACTAAATAAAGATCCAGTGCTAATAAAACTATTTATTAAAACTAATATATAATATGAAAATAGAAATTACATTGGAAAAACTGGGGACTAACAGCTGCATACACATAATAAACATTAAGAGTTATCCCCCTTTTAACATATAAATGAAAATTAATATATACAGAAAACTTGGGGGATAAGATAAAATTTGATGATAAAAGTATACAATTTTATCGAAAAGTCCAACATGATTAAAATTTAAACACCTTCATACGTCAGTAAGTAAATAAAATTAACTAACTCAAAAAACAGTATGAGTATCAAATATAAGAGCTCATAATTAACAATTAGTTTGAGCTCATAAGTACATGAAAAATGAAAGATAAAATAACAACCCATACGTCAGCATGAGTAGAGAGTAAAAGCTCATACGTCAGCATGAGAATAGAAAAGACCTGACATCATACGTCAGCATGAGTACAGAGTAAAAGCTCATACGTCAGCATGTCAGAGTATAGAAGACATGACATCATACGTCAGCATGATGAGAATTAAAGAAACTCATACGTCAGCATGAGTAGAGATTTAAAAAACTCATACGTAAATATGAGAAGATGTAATAGAAACTCATACGTCAGCATGAGTAGTATAAACGCAACCCATACGTCAGCATGGGTAAAAATTAAGACCTCATACGTCAGCATGAGAAAGTAAAAAAGAAAATCATACGCCAGCATGAGCAGTAAATAAGAGCTCATACGTAAGCATGAGAAAATATAAAAGAAACCCAAACGTCAGCTTGAGTAGTATAAAAGAAACTCATACGTCAGCATGAGTAGAGAATAAAAGAAAATACATCAATATAAAAATAATACAAAAATTAAGGTCATAAATTTACAGGTATAAGTTCATGTATATACAACAATAGTAATGACTACTAAATAGTCCCCAGAGGCACTGGCAACAAAAGGAGAGAGGTGGGGATGGTGGCGGAAATTTAAAATATGAAAATCCAATCAAAATGTAATGAAAATATCTGATGACAAAAGGGGCACTGCTATTGATCCAAGAGCAGCAATATAGATGACGTATATCCCAAAATAATTTGAAAATGAGGCTAACATGATAAAGAGGTAACAAAAGGGGAAATCCTATCTATGAATAAAACTGAGTTAATCCTTTATATAAACATCAATTATCCAAATAATTGTTAATTTATATTCATCCTTAAAGTAGACAGAGATGGAAATAACATTATTGTTGAAGACTGTATTTGACCTTAAAAAGTCCTAAGTTTCCAAGACAGGACTATCTCACTGATGTATACCTTGCATCTCCTTTGATATCCAATATTGTGATAAGTAACTCTATCTATGTGTTGTTTTTCAATGTGGAATATAATTATCCTCAGACTAAATAAAGATCAAGTGCTAATAAAACTATTTATTAAAACTAATATATAATATGAAAATAGAAATTACATTGGAAAAACTGGGGACTAACAGCTGCATACACATAATAAACATTAAGAGTTATCCCCCTTTTAACATATAAATGAAAATTAATATATACAGAAAACTTGGGGGATAAGATAAAATTTGATGATAAAAGTATACAATTTTATCGAAAAGTCCAAATACAGATGCGAAGCAGCTGTAGCCCCAAGTTTAATTCTCCTTTTATTGCCAGTACAATAGTTTAAGACAAGGAAATTGATGAAACTAACTGATTTTGAGCATGTTGAATTACTTTAGGGCTGGTATGAATATACCTAGTATAACAATCTGATGACCACCTGCCTAAAGTTTTAATTAAGTGGTCTTCTAATCTTACTTCCTGTGCTGTTGTTGCTGCTCCAATTCTGAAAGAATGTCCATTATAATTTTTGCTTTCAAGACCTAAATTGTCTAAAATAATTTTGACATGTTTAATAAAAAATTGTCTACTTAAAGGATTGCCATCATCAGAGACAAACAGGGCATCAGATCTAATACTTGACATTTTCTTTCGAAGAGACAAATAATTTTTAATAGCAAAGCAAGGACAAATAATGTGTCCACTTTTGTATAAGGGTATAGTGACACCTTGTCTGAAAGGATCTGTTTTTGATTTTTTCAAATGTAATAAAATGTGATCTTCAAAAATTGCTAAATCACCAACACACAAATGTGTTTCCGAATCAAAGTTGCTAAGTATAGTGAACTCTCCACAACGCAAAAAAGCAAAAAAAGCTACAACACAAGCTGCTTCTAACATAACATTGTTAAAAAGACTAAAAAAATTGTTTCTCAATAGCATAACCATTTTATACAACAAAGACATAGTAATTGGCAATCTAGGCCTTTTTAACACAACCTTTCTGCTTCTTTTTTAAACCATTTAAAATAGATTGTAAACATAATAAAGGCTTGCCATATTGTTCTAAAGGACTAAATCCTGCATATTGCAAGTAATAATATCTTATACCACATAAATACAATTTAATAGTACTATATTTTAAGCTTTTATGTTCATCGCAAAAGGCAACAAATCTCATTAACAACGTTTCTGAAACCGGGGGCATTTCATTCGAAGTCCAGAATGATCCCTGTAGTAAGGAGAACTTCTTATATAAGTCAAAACCTGTAGTGTAATGCGATCTTGTACTGTCCGCTACAGAATACTTCCATAATGTCTCTACTGAGCTGTCCAGAGAATGTCTGAAAGCTGTGGGCAAGGAGTGGCTGTTGCTTCTGCTAGAGGCGCTAAAAGTCTGAACTTGTTCATCTGTAAACGAGACAATGCATCAGCAATTACATTAGATTTTCCTGGTAAATGTTCACTATATACAGCAAAGTTATAAGTTGCAGCACACATTGTAAGTTTACGCATTAATTTCATAATGTTTGTTTCTTTCGATCGACCTTTAGCAATAATGTGGACTGTTGCTAAATTGTCACAATAAAAAAGAATCCTTTTTCCACTCCACTCCTTACCCCATAGAACAGCTGCAACGACTATAGGATAAAGTTCCAAAAAGGCCATAGAAGCGGCAAAGTCGGATTTGCATGGTAAATTGTCAGGCCAACGGTCACAAAACCATTTATGCTGGTAATATCCACCAAATCCTATCAAAGAGGACGCATCTGTGTAAAGCATCATATCTGCTGCTTTAGTTAAAGTCTTTTCATAAAAGAAATTGATACCATTCCAATTTTTCAAAAAAGATAACCACATGTATAAATCAGCTTTGCACTCTTTGTTTAAATGAACATGATAAAAACTCTCTTTGACAGATGACATTAACTTGTACAAATAACTAACAAAAGAGCGTCCTGGGAGAATAACTCTAGTTGCAAAATTTAAATGTCCAAGCAACTGTTCAAGTTCTTTCCTAGTACAGGACTTTTTACTTAAAATTAAAGTTATAAAATCTGTAATTCTATTTACTTTGTCTTGAGGCAATCTAGCTTGCATATTTACAGTGTCTAATACAATGCCTAAATATTCTAATACACAAGAAGGACCAACAGTCTTTTTCTTTGATAAAGGAATACTTAATTTGTTAAAAATTAAAGAAAGTAAAGCCATTGTTCTTTCTTCACAATCAGTAGGCCTATCAACTGTCAAAAAATCATCTAAAAGATGAAAAATTACATTAATGTTATAATTATGTTTGGCTATCCAACATATACTTCTTGACAACATATCGAATAATTTAGGACTAGATCGACAACCGAAAGGAAGTCTTACATAATGATAATAAAAATTATGCCATTTAAAACAAAATAAATGCCATTGGGAAGGTAAAATACCCAATTGTTTAAACGCATCGCAGACATCTACCTTACAACAAATGCTATTAACACCATAATCTTGAATTGCATTGATTGCATCATCAACTTTAATGTAACTAAGTGAACATAAATCTTTGTCTATCAAATCATTCACACTATCATGATCACAGCTGTTGTGAGGCGAGGAAAGATCCAATATAAGTCTTTTCTTAAAAGAATATTTATGTACTGCTATTCCGATTGGACTAACCCTATAAACAGAAAAAGGGGGGTGTAAAAAAGGTCCCTAAATGAAGCCTTTATCCAATTCATCTTGAATTAGAGCAGTTACTGAATCTGGATCTTTCCTTGCTGACAAAGCATTTTTACATTCATAAGTAGAAATATTAATGTCAGAAACTAACATATCAAAACCATATCTAACACTGTTACACAGTAAGCTAACAAAGTTTCTGTCGGGGTGGTTTCTTAGCTCAAATTCTAACTGGTCACAATTTATAGGTGAAGAGGCTGTAAAGTCGGAAGGTAGTCATTTTTTAGGTTGAGATTTACTGCTTGCTTTAACAGAGTTTTGATCATAGTGATGATAACCTTCTTTGTAGTTTTGACAAGTAGCTTTGCCATGTGTTTTACTTTTACACGTTTTACAAGCATGAACATATTTAGGCCTAAAAAAAATAATGTTGTGTTTCCGATCACCCCCTTGAAATTTTGAAGGGACGGTAGGTAGGGATTTTTTTTTTTTTTTTTTTTTTTTTTTTTATAATATTAATATATAAAACTTAATTTCCAGTTACCAGACAAAAGTTTGGGATTTAATAGAAAGAGATTGATTAACCACTTTAAAAATCTCCCTGAGATAATTTTTAGTTTACCCCTTTTAAAATCCCCCTGAAATAACTTTTAGTTTACCCCCTTTTAAAATACCCCTGAAAAAAACTTAAGTCCAAACCTTAAAAAAAATTTGGGCAGCACTTCCCCATGGAAATTAGCTTTTTAAACCCAATTCCCCCAATCAGGACCATGCAAAAGTTTGGGATTGTCAGAGAAAGAAATTGAGAAGATGTGGGGCAGATTCATTTATAGGAACATGAACCAAACATCATCCCAAACTTGGCAGGACACTTTCTTTTGGCAAAGCATCTGGCTTTTCATCAGAATGTCTAAAGCATTGATTGGCTGACCAGTTTCAGATGGATTAATATCAGGTTCATTTTGAAGAAGGGTCTGGCATGAAAATTTGATAAATTTAATTCCAAAAGATTGCATTGTTCAAACAGTTGTGTTATTGTCATCAATCTCGGTCCAGTCATTTTTGCCGGTGGCCGAGCACAAAATTTGTGTTGTGTATTTTTTTTCATCGATGTTAGACATTGGATGAATTTCATTGCTAATGTCAAAAAAGGTGTTACTTTCTGTAAAATTTAGAAATATTTTTTTCTCCACGAAATGGTCACACTTTCCGCGTTAAACATTGAATAGGACGCGTTGTGTTGCCATGTTCAAACACTGACAAATGAAAATAACTACTGCGCATGCTCCCGCATATATAATTAGCCAAGACGATTCCACTTTCCAGTACATTCTAAAAATGAGCCTCGAGTTTAAAATTAGCGTTGTTTTCTTTTGGGGCGATAAAAAGATCGAGGGACTTAGAATTTTTTATTTTCTTTCAGAAAAAACGGTCGGTAGGTATACAAATTATTTTTTTCCCACATCAGCTTTAAAAACTTTTGAGTCGGGGGTCTGAAGGACGGTCGGTCGGGTGACCGGAAACACAACATTTTTTTTTTTAGGCCTTACAATAAGGTTTAGTGCAACCTTTAAATCCATTGAAATTGTTGCAGACGGGTAAACCATCTACAAAAATAACATCACGGCCAAGAGAATCAGGTGTATTTCTAGATGAATTAGAATTTCTTTGTGGCTGAAAATTTTGCTGCTGTACGCTACACATAACGGTGGAGTGAGTTGTTGAGTGACACTTTCTACATGTGTTAATCTTAGAACCTGCACATACCATATTGCGTAAATCTGAGTCCCCTTTTGACCAATCTATTTTTATGTTGTGCTGAATTAGCATGACGGCACATTTAGCTGAGAACATTTTGTGATATTCATAAAAACAGTCTGGCCAGATGTTTGCTGTTTCAATGATATGTGCCAAGTATAAGTCTAACTCCTCGTTTCTGTTAGGGAAAGCTGTACCCATAATACGTTTGTAACGCCCAAAGGCAATTACAAATTCGTCCATTGATAAATTTCTCTGGAGTCTTACATCGGATTCCTTATTCTTTTTCATAGTAGAGTGTTCATAGTTTGGAATCAATAATATATTAAGATTGACATCTTTACCTGTAATGATATCGTTCCTTAGTTCGGGGGAAACCATGTCAACAGCTGAAAACGATGAAGCTGGGAATCCGAATTTTCCTGGAGTTGATGAATTAGTAGAATAAACGGGAATAGTGGAATTAAAAGACGGCGCAATGCCTAGGGAAGTTGAACCATGTCCTAGAGCTGTTGATAGATTGAAACTTGGCTGTATCTGCTCTCCTTGTTTATTCATTTGTTGCATAGATTGCTGGCATAGTTGAATTGTATTCATTAGGAGGTTTTGCATGTTTACATTTTGATTGTTATTGTTTATGGTTGCGTGCACAGATGCAGCAGTGGGCGGAAGCTGAGGAATTGCGTGCGCATATGATGTAGACGGCGTAGCAATCTCCTGTTGAACGGTTAGAATAGTTGAATGAACATCGCGATCTGAAGTATTTATGTCTATAGGATCACGTATAGTAGCATCACTTACGTTTAAAGAATAGTTTCCAACAGAAACTGTATTCCGTTCAGCTAAATTATCGGAATTGTCAATCGTAGCGGAACTATTTTTTGTTTGATTGTCCAAATACAGTCTTCTTAAACTACTGTTAGATAAATTCCCGGTAATCTTGATCCCTATTTTACTGAGGGCAGCCTTAAGTTGAGATGAAGTCCAATTAGAAGGATTTTGGTCATCTAATGTTTCTGTTTGAACACGACTTGCCGATTTCCTCCTTGTAGCCATTTTGATTCCACAAGGAACGTTGATATTTAATAAGGAAAGACAGTTACCATGAATTCGTTTTAAAGTCTTAGATCACACAGAATTATGTATTAATATCCATTAATCAGTATATATGCTCCAAACAAAATTTAAAATATGAAAATCCAATCAAAATGTAATGAAAATATCTGATGACAAAAGAGGCACTGCTATTGATCCAAGAGCAGCAATATAGATGACGTATATCCCAAAATAATTTGAAAATGAGGCTAACATGATAAAGAGGTAACAAAAGGGGAAATCCTATCTATGAATAAAACTGAGTTAATCCTTTATATAAACATCAATTATCCAAATAATTGTTAAAGTACTTTCTGTGGAAAATGTTATTGAAAATCTTCAAATTTTAAGAAAATTGTTAAAAATTGACTATGAAGGGCAATAACTCCTTAGGGGGTCAATTGACTATTTTGGTCATACTGACTTATTTTTAGTTCTTACTTTGCTGTACATTATTGCTGTTTACAGTTTATCTCTATCTATAATATTATTCAAGATAATAACAAAAAAAACCAGCAAAATTTCCTCAAAATTACCAATTCAGGGGCAGCAACCTAACAACCGATTATCCAATTCATCTGAAAATTCCAGGGCAGATAGATCGTGACCTGATGAACAATTTTACTTCCTGTCAGATTTGCTCTTAATGCTTTGGTTTTTGAGTTATAAGCCAAAAACTGCATTTTACCCCCATGTTCTATTTTTAGCCATGGCGGCCATCTTGGTTTGTTGGCCGAGTTACCGGACACATTTTTTTAACTACATACCCCAATGATGATTATGGCCAAGTTTGGTTAAATTTGGCCCAGTAGTTTCAGAGGAGAAGATTTTTCTAAAAGATTACTAAGATTCACGAAAAATGGTTAAAAATTGACTATAAAGGGCAATAACTCCTAAAGTGGTCATTTGACCATTTTGGTCATGTTGACTTATTTGTAGATCTTACTTTGCTGAACATTATTGCTGTTTACAGTTTATCTCTATCTATAATAATATTCAAGATAATAACCAAAAACAGCAAAATTTCCTTAAAATTACCAATTCAGGGGCAGCAACCTAACAACCAGTTATCTGATTCATCTGCAAATTTCAGAGCAGATAGATCTTGACCTGATAAACAATTTTACCCCGTCATATTTGCTCTAAATGCTTTGGTTTTTGAGTTATAAGCCAAAAACTGCATTTTACCCCTTTGTTCTATTTTTAGCCATGGCAGCCATCTTGGTTGGTTGGCCGGGTCACCGGACACATTTTTTAAACTAGATACCCCAATGATGATTCTGGCCAAGTTTTAAATTTGGCCCAGTAGTTTCAGAGGAGAAGATTTTTGTAAAAGTTAACGCCGGACGACGGACGCCAAGTGATGAGAAAAGCTCACTTGGCCCTTTGGGCCAGGTGAGCTAAAAACTAAACACATCCATACGTATGTCACATCCTCTTTAATTTTGGGTAGCCTAAACATGGGCGACAAGTAAAAGTTCTCCCATTTCATGGACGCAGCAACGATTAAGGGATACTAAAACAGATTTAATATTTGACAATTATGTATAGTGCCTAGCCAATAAGCTGCAATTCACTCTTACTACTTGCCCTAAATCTACAGTCTGTTTGTACTGTTAAAGTGTACGTGTTCAAAGCTGCATATACGCTTGATTAAAAGCTCATACATAAAAGCAAATATTGAATGCATAAACAGTTATATAGAAGTTTCAGTACCAATATCAGTAATATCTGAACTACTTTTCATGACATAGAAATTAAATTAAAAATAAGGAGATGTGATAGGCATCGACAATGAATGTGACAACCGTACATCATTTTCTTTGGAAAAAGACATGATTATTATGCTTTATTTTAGGATTTTTTATTTCAAAGGTCTTATCTTAACCTACAATATGTCTGACACATACAAATGTAAAAGAAATGGAAAAAAATGTGGAACTACAATTGATAAATACTGGAAAAATTACATCCTTTTCTTGGAAACAAGCATGGAAAACCGTTATAATGTTTTATTGTAGGATTTTGCATAGATCTTATGCTGATACAAAAATGATCTGATTTTCATTATAACGACACACATTCAAGCATGTCAAATGCAACAGGATTATAATTTAATACACCAGGAGCGCGTTTCGTCTATTTTTGGTCGATTATGATTTAACTCTATATATCACTCCTGATATATATAGAATAATAGATTGTTTCGTTTTTGATACTGACTATATCATGTGGAATATCTAGACAAGCCCGTTAGGGCGAGTTAAGATATTCCACATGATATAGTCAGTATCAAAAACAAAACTACCTATTATTCTGTTTATCGGTAATTATGACGTCACACAATGTATTGCCTAATATTTTCAGTGATACAGTCAGTACGTTGATACTCGAAAATATTAGGCAGTAAAATCAAAAGGATAATATACGAATTACCGATAATAACGTAATCATGGTTATATAGACAGTGATGTCGAACCAATTACATTATCAAAAATGATAAAAAGGGAGAATAACATTTAATTAATAATGTGTGTCCAAACCACTTTTTATAGATATATAAACAATAACTGTTTATTGTCTTTAAATTTCAACTGTATTTGTACAAGGCTAAGAAAAACCTGTTTCTTTATCCTGCAATTAATTATGAAAATCGCATCTTTTGCATTTATTTTCGATTCAATTGATTCATTGAGGCTAGTTTTACTACAATCACACATTCAGCTAATGGGGGGTTCGAAAAAGAAAGAATCTCGAATGGTCAACAAAAAAACATCGTGAACAATTTCCTATTCTAACATAACAGCTAATTTCAACAGTAAAAACAAATATCAACACTTTGTCTGATTTGAAACAAAAGTGAACTAGTTGTCCTACGCTTCAGATTTTTAAACTGAACTTGACATTCACTTAACATGCATGCTGAAATTAACATTGTTGATTTTGTTACACAATCATGTACACATTAAAGTTTTGAAATCGATGGTTGCTGTCGAAGAAAAACCTGCTGTTTAATGTTTGTCTGTTATCTGAAAGTGGGTTTAATTTTTATTGCTCTACAGAAAAGCTTGAACTTAAACAGAAAGTATAAAAGTAATCGCTAGCTCGCATAAGGTCAAGCAATACGTCATAGAAATAGAAATAATATTTTGAGGTCACACAGGTTCATACCACACTCGTCAACAGCAACAAACTTATTCCCGCACTGGGCTAGGCTTTTAAGCGATATATATATATTATACGGATGCAGCATAGCGATATCTGTCGGACTGTATATATATATATGATAAGACACCTAATTGCAGGATATCATCTTGTTATCATCAGGCGCTTTATTATCTTCGAATATCTCTGACTGCAAAATGACCAGGACCAGTTATAAATGTTGGATTTCTTGATGAGTGTGAGGGGTGGGTGAATAAACAGAAAACGTCTTGACAAATGAAAATTGTTTCTTCCTATATATATTGGGAAAATATACCGTTGTTTGATTGGTGCTTAATAAGAGTCAGCAGCTTGTTTTACCTTGATGATCCTGACTTTTCTATCAGAATCTAAACGCTCATACTGTGATATGTAAAACAAATTACAAAACTGAAGAAAAATCCCAAAACAGAAAGTCCCTTATCAAATGGCAAATTCAAAACATCAACCGCAACAAACAAATGGACAACAACTGTCATATTCCTGACTTGGAATAGGCATTTTCTTATGTACAAAAAGGTGAATTAAACCTGGTTTTATAGTTAGATAGTAATTAATTGGATATGTGAATAAAACGGAAGATGGGGTATTTGCCAATGAGACAGAAACCTAGACATGTGGAACAAACAACAACGAATGTGATCATTTCAACAGCACAAACCATTTGCAAGACAATATGATATAATTAGCTCCCTATTTATCCTCGTTTCGTTTTGGTTTTCGTGCTATATTGACTGCGTTGTGACATCACAATTTCTAGTGAAAAAGCATACATAGAAAAAATTATATGACGTACGAAAACATATGATCTGACCATACCCTATTTTGGTTGGTTATTTTTTTCTGATTCAGATATATTCTGAAGAATGTTGTACAATTTACATAATTATGTTTTAACACGAAAACAATAAATCTACCAGCATATAATAGAAAGATCTCTTTCAAAGAATCAATATAATCTTACTTGACATAACAAATGTTTTGATATATTCATTGTTGTCAAAGCTTCTGCCAAGGCTTGGAAATTGCTCCCAGCTTTCATCTGTTTCCATTTCGTTAACACCAAAAATTTTGCAACCTCTATTCTATCTCCATTATTGTATTTAATAGCTTCCCATTCCTCACACATTTCTAGATACGTTACTAATTCAAACATTTGGTTTAATGGATATTTTGTTGAAAAACGTAACAACTCAATATCACTTGGTATCTTGCTCAAAGCATCATCACTTAAACCTGAAGAAAACAGAAACGGTATCAAAAATTTAACATTTTCACAGTAAGAACAAATTTTAAACAAATTGGTACATTTTCAGCTAATATTCCATGTTTTTGAATAGCAACATAATTGCCAGAATAATGACCAATGCATGAAAGAGTCACTAAATATATATTGTGTCTGCTCCACAAAAATGTAAGTACTGTTGAGGTTGTGAACAAACCTTGAATTTATTAACAAAATTAGCATGTCCATACATGTAAGTAACTTGATTTTAAATACTTTTATTTACAAGTTATACGGTCTGTTACACTAGGTAAGCCTTTTTGTTCACCCTGTTTCCATTTAATGCATTATTTTTTTTTACAAATATTGAGCAGGATATACATATAACTTTGTTAGTATCTCTCATTTGTGGAGAAGTTATCTAAAGCAAGCTATTTTATTAAAGAAAAGTAACAATTATGTGAGCTTCATATAAATGTTATCATTTCGTTATCTTTAAGGTCGTTTCACATTTTTCGAGTCAGCATCTACTGATCTTCATTCTTTTTTCCTTTTTGTTTTTTACAGAACAAAGCTATCAAGACTCAGACCAAGTGACGTTGTCACATAATGAATACGTTTTATTTAAAAACGCTTCTTATTTCTTCCAACACAAGGTTTGAAATGTTGAACGTCAATTGTCTGAAGTCTTCTTCAGCATTATTTTACTGATGTTGAGAAAAAAAATGTCACTTTAGTGTTGTAACATACACAGGTAACTGCCAAATAATGATTATAACCACAGCATGTACAATGAACCTTAACATCGGACAATTTTCTTCACACCGTTCTCTTGACAAATGTTTTAAACACAGATACATGGATATGAATCTTAACAATCTTTGTGGTTTTAATAAAAAGATTCTGCCTGTGATTTCAAACCATCGGAAATCTTACCTGAACAGTTCTGCTCACACTGTTCTTTCTTCTGTAGAAATAAAATGCATACATATTATTTGGTCGATATCTCTATTTAGCTTCACAGTGAGGTAATAAATGATAATATATAAACCAAAATCTCTGTGCATGGATACTGGACATGTTGTTATGTTTGACAATTGACTGACCACAACCCTTTGTGCTGATTTGAAGAGATGTTCAAAGAAAGGTAACACAAGAAATGTCTTACTTAAGCTTTACTTATTTGAATGATTGTTGTTGATTGTTTTTAAGATATCTTAACATAATCACTTAGGCCAATTAAAATTAATTGATAGATTTTCATCCCCGCCCGCCCCTCTGAAATCGTCCCGCCCCGATTTTTTTTATTTTGAAAAAATTACGATTTCCGGATTTGGTTCATTTCCGTTACCGGTAACCGTCAATAATTTCGTTTCATTCGAACTTCCTGTTTCAATTTTTTGTTTTCATATTTCTTGTTTCGAGTACTTTAAAACGATTATGTTCACAAATTCTGCTGCTCAATGATGACAATATCATCTACGGAGGATAAAGATAGATTACCAGAAGGGCGTGAAATATTCGGGTTACGAGTAATACGCTGTGTCTAAGAACGAAAATCGCGGTACGTCACAAAATTATTGGAAATCTCTGTCATTAGAAAACCGTGGATTTTTTTAATACTACATCGACTTTTTGTTAGCAAATTTGGGCTGTGAACGATTTCCATAGCGCAAAATTCGTGCAACAAATTGGTAGAAAAAATATAACTGGATTATAGAAATTGACAAAAGCACGAACTTGTTAGATCGATGCACAGGAGCTTAACAAGCCCCTGTGATCTATGACCGTATATTGATCTGTATTGAGTTCAAAAAGTCGGCAACCATATAAATTGTGTTATAGAAAGCCCTTAGATTTACCCATGGCTATTGTTTTTGTTTAAAAACACAAAACACTTTTAAAAGAGTCATTAAACAACTTCATATTTTACAATGTAATTATATATATATGCTTTAGTCTTGGCTTCAGTCTTGCATAACTTGAGAATCTTAAAAGCACAACCCTACTAGTTCCAACATTGTTTGAATTCTCATTTCATTCATAATACATGTGTTGCATACCATTACATTTGCATTTTTTTTATGGGGACTACAAACCATCGCTTCGAAAGTAAAATAAATTTGGAGTTGGTAGTCCAACTGAATAGAGAATTTCTCCACTATTTTACTGTTTACTGAAAGTAGGATTTTTAAGTACATGTAGCAATTGCATGTAGAACAGTCCTTGCCAATCAGAGTTATTTATTTAAGAAGGTTTCATATTAAATAAAATTTAAAAAATAAAATCCTCCCACCCGCCCCATTTTTTTCAAAACTTTGGATGAAAATCTACTAATTAATTTTAGTTGGCCTTATCTTTTGAAAGAGGTCAAGGTCAGATATACCAAACCAGACAGACATGAACTCCTTACAATCATTTTATACACCAAACATAGTAGACCTACCACATATTATAGTAAACAAGAAACAGACCAAACCATGAACACTTAATATGGACCAATGAACCATTAAAATGAAGTCAAGGTCAGCTAAACCATTTGGTTGAGGCAAATGTCAACTAAGTTAGAGAACGGAAAAGAAAATTTTCGCATTTTTTCTATTTGTAAAGTAGCATTTCTCTAGAACATTGTAGAACGGCGAATATGATGCCACCAAAGGAGTAGTTTCGTTAAGGTCCTAAATTGGCCAAAAACAATAAAGACAAACATTACCAAGGTGAAAAGATTTATATATAAAACTCGGCAGGATTCTACAGAACAAATAAGAATCAAACACAATTTTAACATGGACAGCCAAAAATATACATAATTGAGGAACATAATAACAAAAAGGCCCTTGAAAAAAGTCAACACATGTAAGACTAAAACACATAATACCCAAGTTATATAGGCTGTTGGTTATCATGTCGCTAACATCACGAACAAGGAGTGTACAGTAAATGTGATGTTAGATACACACTACTAAGACAACACCTTTCTCAACTTATATTTACAATTGTATACAGTTCCTATGAAAATGAATTAAATACAGAGGTCCCTTAGTTTTCTAACTTGTCGTTATAAACTTTGATTACTGACATAAATAGCTTATACCTTACTTTGTTTTTCCGTTAAATCTATTTGTTTTAGTCTACTGACCGTACGTTATATAGTGGAGTGACAAATCGTGAAAAGTTGCTTATTTAAAGAGTTTAATGGACCGAAATACCTCACGGCTGAAATTTCACATGAAGATAGAGTAAACATTATACTTTCATTTTAGCTCTGTCATAGAGTTTTCCCACGGTGCAGTTTTTTGTAAAATCGCGTCAAAGTGAGATTTTCTAAATTTTTTACTTTTCATTTTCAAACACAGGAACGATTATTGTAAATTCCGGAATAAAGATATCATAAAACTAGAGGCTCTAAAGAGCCTGTGTCGGTGAATACTAAACAAAGGACACAGATGGATTCAAGACAAAATTGTGGTTTGGTGATGGTGATGTGTTTGTAGATCTTACTTTACTGAACATTCTTGCTGCTTACAATTATCTCTATCTATAATGAACTTGACCCAGTAGTTACAGTGGAAAATGTTAGTAAAATTTAACAAATTTTGTGAAAATTGTAAAAAAAAAATGACTATATAAAGGGCAATAACTCCTTAGGGGTCAATTGACCATTTTCGTCATGTTGACTTCTTTTTAGGTCTTACTTTGTTGTACATTATTGCTGTTTACAGTTTATCTCTATCTATAATAATATTCAACATAATAACCAAAAACAGCAAAATTTCCTTAAAATTACTAATTCAGGGGCAGCAACCCAACAACAGGTTGTCTGATTCATTTGAAAATTTCAGGGCAGATAGATCTTCACCTGATAAATTTTTTTACCCATGTCAGATTTGCTCTAAATGCTTTGGTTTTTGAGTTATAAGCCAAAAACTGCATTTTACCCCTATGTTCTATTTTTAGGCGTGGTGGCCATCTTGGTTAGTTGGCCGGGTCACCGGACACATTTTTTAAACTAGATACCCCAATGATGATTGTGGCCAAGTCTGGATTAATTTGGCCCAGTAGTTTCAGAGGAGAAGATTTTTGTAAAAGATTACTAAGATTTACAAAAAATGGTTAAAAACTGACTATAAAGGGCAATAACTCCTAAATTGGTCAACTGACCATTTTGGTCATGTTGACTTAATTGTAAATCTTACTTTGCTGAACATTATTGCTGTTTACAGTTTATCGCTATCTATAATAATATTAAAGATAATAACCAAAAACAGTAAAATTTCCTTAAAATTACCAATTCAGGGGCAGCAACCCAACAACAGGTTGTCCAATTCATCTGAAAATTTCAGGGCAGATACATTTTGACCTGATGAACAATTTTACCCTATGTCAGATTTGCTCTAAATGCTTTGGTTTTTGAGTTATAAGCCAAAAACTGCATTTTACCCCCATGTTCTATTTTTAGCCATGGCGGCCATCATGGTTGGTTGACCAGGTCACCGGACACATTTTTAAAACAAGAAACCACAATGATGATTGTGGCCATGTTTGGTTTAATTTGGCCCAGTAGTTTCAGAGGAGAAGATTTTTGTAAAAGATAACTAAGATTTACGAAAAATGGTTAAAAATTGACTATAAAGGGCAATAACTCCTAAAGGGGTCAATTGACCATTTCGGTCATGTTGACTTATTTGTAAATCTTATTTTGCTGAACATTATTGCTGTTTACAGTTTATCTTTATCTATAATAATATTCAAGATAATAACCAAAAACAGCAAAATTTCCTTAAAATTACATATTCAGGGGCAGCAACCCAACAACAGGTTGTCTGATTCATCTGAAAATTTCAGGGCAGATAGATCTTGACCTGATAAACAAGTTTATACCATGTCAGATTTGCTCTAAATGCTTTGGTTTTTGAGTTATAAGCCAAAAACTGCATTTTACCCCTATGTTCTATTTTTAGCCATGGCGGCCATCTTGGTTGGTAGGCAGGGTCACGCCACACATTTTTTAAACTAGATACCCCAATGATGATTGTGGCCAAGTTTGGTTTAATTTGGCCCAGCAGTTTCAGAGGAGAAGATTTTTGTAAAAGTTAATGACGACGGACGACGACGACGCCGGACGCCAGGTGAGCTAAAAATTGGTATCAGATGAAAGAGTAATGTATCAGCTTTTATTTGACACTTTTTTTAAAATATCATATGAACATATAAATTGAGTCAATTGGACGATTTTTAAATGTATGTAACATTTTTTTTCAATCTTACCGTCTATCAAAGTATATTACATTTCTTTCATATATCACCAATAGTAAATTATTACAAACAAGAATGTGTCCACAGTACACGGATGCCCCACTCACACTATCATTTTCTATGTTTAAAGGACTGTGAAATTGGAATAAATTCTCTAATTTGGCATTAAAATTAGAATGATCTTATCAAAGGGAACATGTATACTAAGTTTCAAGTTGATTGGACTTCTACTTTATCAAAAACTACCTTGACCAAAAACTTTAACCTGAAATTTGCACTATCATTTTCTATGTTCAGTGAACCGTAAAATTGGGGTCAAAACTCTAATTTGGCATTTAAATTAGAAAGATCATATCATAGGGCACATGTATACTAAGTTTCAAGTTGATTGGACTTCAACTTCATCAAAAACTACCTTGACCAAAAACTTTAACCTGAAATTTGCACTATCATTTTCTATGTTCAGTGAACCGTAAAATTGGGCTCAAAACTCTAATTTGGCATTTAAATTAGAAAGATCATATCATAGGGCACATGTATACTAAGTTTCAAGTTGATTGGACTTCAACTTCATCAAAAACTACCTTGACCAAAAACTTTAACCTGAAGCCAAAAACTTTAACCTGAAATTTGCACTATCATTTTCTATGTTCAGTGAACCGTAAAATTGGGGTCAAAACTCTAATTTGGCATTTAAATTAGAAAGATCATATCATAGGGCACATGTATACTAAGTTTCAAGTTGATTGGACTTCAACTTCATCAAAAACTACCTCGACCAAAAACTTTAACCTGAAGCGGGACAGACGGACGAACGGACGAACGAACAGACGGACGAACGGACGCACAGACCAGAAAACATAATGCCCATAAATGGGGCATAAAAGTAGTGGATCAACCAGCACTTAAGAAGTGTTGATATATAAAATTTTGATAGAACATACAAATCAACTTTTACGAGCATTTTTATAAAACTCTTCACATAGCAGTATTACTTCTAAATTCTCACCTCAATAAGTCATGTAACATTCCCCTTTCCTATTTTCCCCTGTTATGAAATGCAATCATTTTAATATGCATATGCAAGTTTAATATAAAAAAAAAGAATATATATTTGTATCAATGGTTGTGTCTATGTGCTTGGATAAGTACAGATGCTAAGGTTTAATAACTTTTGAGGTGCTTTTATTCTTGGTTTTCGAAAATACTAATTTTAAACCACATTGGAACACATCCGAAAAATTCCGGAAAATCATTGTCAATGCTAATTCCATTAAATAAGAAAGAGTAGCTTAGATAGTTTTATTTAACCTTTACATGTCCAAGAAGAAAACATGATCATGCATTTGAATAAGTGAAAAAAAAAATGTGTGTTCATGTAACGATGAATCAACTTTCGTTAAAACACGCTTCATGGCAGAACCATATGACTGGACAGTAAATTTCTATTCTGGAGACAAGTCGTACAATTTAAGCAACTAAGGTATATATGTCGAGCCATTTGAGCGTGGTGATATTGATGTAAATGACGCAAATTATTAGTCAGGCCATTCATTGGTGAGTTTACTCTTCATAAATAACTTCAAGGACAAACCGCTTCAACATTCAGCATGCATTGTGAACTACTTGATGAAATTAAAAATAATTTGCTTCTGATGATTCAAATATACCGGGGCATGATGTTGCTTTTCGAATGCTACAGTGCAGCATGTCTACATTCATTAAGTCTACATGATGATCTATTTGCGAAAGAAAGAGCAAACGAAATTCGTTGTCGTATAGTTTGCCATTTACATTTGTTTACAGATATTGCATTTTGTGAAAAAAATTGTGAAAACAGAAAAGCTGTTTACGATCGTTCGAAATTTCAAATTATTTCTATCTTTGCAATGAATTCCAACCTCTCTGATAAATATTTTGCCTGGTTAGTAGTTTACAATTATTTTCAAATGGATAATGATTACAATGCACTCTCAATTGATATTGAACGGAAATATATACTTTAGCTGAGTGTGTAATATTCTGTTTATCATGTTTATAAAAAAACCAGTACACACCTGATAAAAAAAATGGTATTGGTATTGTCCAAATTTTTTATGTAAAATTATACAGCTGTTATTGAGATTTCGTCAATGACTGCTTTAAAACCATAATGAAAAAGATATGTGGTATGATTGCCAATTAGACAAATCTCCACAAACAGACCAAAAAGTACATATACAGGCTCCTGACTTGGGACAGCCACATACAGAATGTGGGGAGGTTAAACATGTCAACGGGCGCCCAACCATCCCCTTACATCGGACATTGGTGTATATAAAAAGAAGATGTGGTATGATTGCCAATGGAACAACTCTTCATAGAGACCAAACGACACAGATATTTACAACTATAGGTTACCGCACGACCTTCAACAATGAACAAATCCAATACCACATAGTCAGCTATCAAAGGCGTCAAAGGGACAATAAGGTTTATTTCTAATGGTGGTAGATCCAAATTGTTCTTCAAGTCATTGAAAGCAGATCAATTAGAGATTGTGAGAATTTCTTTGTGCACCTGAAAATAAACATGGGTTGATAATATTTGTAGTTTTACTGTAACTATGCACTATCGCACTACAATGGTTTTGATTTGCTAGAACATGACAAATATTTCTAGCAGGATCTTTTCAAAATCTATGGACTGTGAAGCAATTTTTTGTAGGACCTTTAAGTGACTGAAGAGGCAAATATAAGAACTATTCGGCCGTCTCATTTTGCAAATGAACAGATATTGAAAAGTTTTGCGAGGGGTTGCATCATATTAAAATCATGACACTTATGTTTTATTTCTAATATGGTCTTTTCCTCAGATGTCAAACATGATGAATAGTGATTTTAGACCGGAGGCGTTTCTTCAACCAAAGCCACAAGACAGTTTTTATACCTATTCATAACATATGCAACTTTTTAAAAGTTATTGGACCCCAGATGCCTGGCACACCAACAGCAGCTTCCGCTCTTATAGGATGCGACACGTCTTCTCTTATCGAAATTTAAAAAGGAACACAATTACAAGGGGTCTGGAAAAAACATGCATGTATCAAAATTTGTCAATCTAGCTGGTTCTTATATCGACACATATTTTGCAGTGAAAATCACTTCACCGCGGATCAAATGACCCCAGAAGCAATGGTCAATCAGTGCATGGTGATACGAAAAATAAACTCACGAGTATTGTCGGCGCCATACAATGACATCCACTTTTTTCCTAGTATTCCGTTTATACCTTTCAAATTGATGTGCATATTGATGTCTAGTGTAAGAGGATTACAAATATATATAGACAGCAACTTTTGAAGCGTAATATCCCTGTGAATCTTTGTTTGTAGTTCACATATATATCGGGCTTTCAAGTCTGCTAAATATTCTATTGTTTATAGATATAAGAAGATGTGGTATTAGTTCTAATGAGACAACTCTCCATCCAGGTCATGATTTATAAAAGCATTTAGGGTCAAAGTACGGTCTTCAAAACGGAGCCTTTGCTCACACCGAACAGTAAGGGATCAAAAAAATTACTAGTGTAAAACCATTGCAACGGTCTTATCTATTTGAAAAACTAGAAACCAGAAACATTTATGAACCACATCAACAAAAGACAACCATGTATGTCGTTGTTTTATAAGAAAAAGGGGACACATCTTCTCAATGTGCTATTGATCTAGTGTTGATTTATTTATTAACATAAAAACAAACTTCATATACTATAGTGACATAAACATGAAGACTATTTTTTATAGTTCTAACATCCTTTTAAGTTTAAATAATCAGAAACGAATTTCATCATTTTTTTCATAGCATCATGTGTTAACTTTACAGTTCTTATTTCTGCTCTATTCTTTATGACATTTTAACAAAACTTTCCCAAAAATATCTTTACATGTGGCCATATATTATTGCATAGATAAATTTTAATTATGAATATTTTTTGTCGATAATTTCTGAGATAAAGATATTTGTTTCATTTTCTAACGTGTTGGAAGCGAGGGTATATATCACTAATCTCTGGTAATCACACATAAATATGACTAGCTATATTTGTGGAGCATCCCTAGCGCATGCTTTTATCGAAAAAATTTCTCAGTTAACATGAGAGACTACCGATAAATTGTCCAAAATGAGTAAAATTTGCGATTTTTGTAAATCCCCCCTTTTTACCTTTGATCGCTGTTTAAAAAAATCTGCACCATTTTGGCACTCTACGACATGCCTTAGTCAAAGGATATTATGTTTATCTACAAAATAAGACCAAAATTAGCCATGAGGTATTTCGGTCCATTAAATTTTCAAATTTACCTTATTTGTCACATACTAATATATAATACATACCTTATATTGGTTCCAAACTACCCAGTTTCCGGCTCTGTGTCTTATCTTATGTTTATCACAAACCCATTCGCTTGTCATTGAGTGCAAAGCTTCCTCTTCACATATGAAGCATTTCAACTCAGAACATGAATATTCAATATGGAAAGGTAATTGTTGGCTGTGTTTTACATTGATTGTGGATTGATAGAAATCTGAAATTCTCTCCATTGTTGTAACCAAACATTCCTTAACTCCAGTGGCAATATCTGGTACTATAAGTCCAGCGGAGGTTCTGTGGACTATGTAAAGAAGAACTTTGTTGCCTTCAATACATACACAAATATCATGTGCTTTGTCAAATGAGACTACAACAAATCCTGAAAAGAGGAGTTTTCTCCCTTCATAATGCTTCAAAGTCCACATGCTCAAACATGCACTGATCAGACGATTGGGCAAAGCTGGTGGTATAACAGTTCCTTTAAAAACAAATGCCAAACATATAGCTTTCTCTGGTGTACATTCTGTGTTCATGAAGCTGGTGGTATTTCTTTGTGTGACCATACAGGGAACAAAGAAGTTCTCTACTGGTAAGCGACTTCCTGTAGCTGTATCATATCTCCGTTGCTCTGCCAGAATATCTAAATGAATGAGGATATCAAATATAAACTCTTTGTATCGTAAAATTGGACGGAAGTCTTTTTGTTCCCAAATCTGATAAAGGTCTTCTCGGCGTATGATACCACTTTCTGACATTCTACTGAAAATTACTTGCATTCTTCTTTTCTTTGGCCAAAACCCTTTGTCTGAAAATAAACATACAGAGATAGATCATCCACTAAGGACGCTATGATTTTTTGTCTTTTTTATATTGACTATGGGTTGTTTTAAGATGTACACAATTTTCCTGAACATGTTACAAAAGTAGTTTAAACTCTAGAATTATCAACAACATTAACTTTACATTCAGAAGTTATTAATAATATCTTTATGCAGATTTTCCTGAAATCGCAATGATCGTTCTCCAATTTGTGTTCTTTTTTTTTTTAAATTACAATAAGAAAAGGAGGCAATAATTTTGAACTTACAGTAAATAGATAAAGGAATAATATTGTTGATTCACCATTGTATTGTATCCATTTTTTTTACACATTTTAATCCAATACTCATCCTTGTTTTATTGTGCTTTTTCAGGTGTACGGTTTTAGATTTGTTTGTCAATTGAAATGGTGACTTAAAAAAACAAATACTTCTTAAAAAATAGTGGCATGAACTATATTGATATTTAACAATGTTTAACACTAAGATAATAAATATTGACCACGAGAAATTAATTAGGAATTGTATATTAAAAAAAACGTTAAAAAACCCAGATTCCCATTGCAGATTAACCAAAACATATTGATTATTAACCAGAAAACTAGGTTGACTACAATTTTTTATATGAATTTTCTACAAAATGATAAAAACATCTAGATGTAAAGATTATTCCAAAACAAGACCCATTAATAATCTTCAAAACACCAAGCTTTCAGTTGAAAAAAAAACAAACAGTAAAATTAAACTGTAAAATTGACAAAACATTGTTTGACTGGCTATTGGTGTTTGTTCATAAACATGCAAGTTTCAATTCTCTGTTGTCAAGTAAAGTTTATTAAACATCTGAATTACAAACAAACAAACTGACAAAGAAATTCATATAGAAAAGTCAGAAGAAATATCAGTACAAAAACAAATGAAAAAGTTAAAAATACATTTTGATTTGTCAGTGTTCTTTCTGACCAAAGCATTGCTTATTTTAATACAAATTATAGTTGTTAACATCTTCTCTCTTTGCATATTGTTTGATGTCAGAGATGACACCAATGACATCTTCACCATGTTAAACTATTACATTATTTACAATTTATAAATACCTGTCACAAATGATCTCATCACCTCCACCATGAAAAGCGGGTTAATTATCACATAATCTCGGAGCTGACAGGTATCAAAGTAGATGATCTTCCCAAGAGAATGTTGGAAGTGAAGGAAATCGTGAAGTTGTTTTAAATCCAGGACGGACACCTTGCTGATTGAATTCAATTCTTCAAGTTCTACCAATGACAGGATTTGCTTTCCTGCAGCTACCATCTCAGCAATCTCCAGTTCAAGGGGAATACAAGCGTTCGGCATGTTCTCTCCCCAACAAGGATGATCGAAAGTAAGCTCTGTGATGGCTTTCTTAAGGGCTTCAACTTCTTGATCATCTTTATCAGTTGCATTGACAAATATTTGTTTGTCAAGGACAAGATGATTTCGTCCCTCGTGGTCCTTAAATAATTCCTCTACTTCGCTGTACAATAGTGCACGTCTTGTTTCCACATCCTCCTGGCAAAAAAAATCCTTGCAATACAGATTTAGAGGCTGAATATGATGTGAAAAAATATAGTTGACGTCATACTCAATTTCTTTTTGTTTTTCTATTTAAAAGAATGTGATAGTACTTATAAACAAGAATGTGTCCCCAGTACACGGATGCCCCATCTGCACTATCATTTTCTATGTTCAGTGGACCGTGAAAATGGGGTTAAATCTCTAATTTGGAATTAAAATTAGAAAGATCATATCATACAGAACATATATACTAAGTTTCAAGTTGATTAGACTTCAACTTCATCAAAAACTACCTCGACCAAAAACTTTAACCTGACATGGGACAGACGGACAAACGGACGAACGAACGAACGAACGAACGAACAGACGGACGGACGCACAGACCAGAAAACATAATGCCCATAAATGGGGCATAAAAACTGTTGATACATTGTACATGTTGTATAATCAAATCGGTTTTTGTTTTAGTGTTTACAGACAGTAACCCAACAACACTGTTAACCTCTTCTTTTCTTGAACTTTGTTTCTACATGCATGTACATGCAATACTGTGTATATAGCACAGTTGTCATGTATTGTTTGTGCTTATAGTCTCTCCTCCGGTACCTATGAAAACATGAGGAGTGTGGCAGTTTTTTTCGACCCGAAAATAGGGATGACTTTTTCATTTTGAAATGATTCAAAAATAAATGGGGAATGTGTTCATGGGACATAGATGATGCCAGCGCTAACATAACATATAAAGTTGTAAAGGGACATAACTGATGATTTATAAAAGTGACGTTACCCAAATTTGTACTTGATCTGACATTTGTGGTAATAAGTTTTGTTTATAAGTTTCATTAAATTTGATTGAGGCAATCTCAAGTTAGAGAACGGAAATGTAAAAATCAGCTAGTTTTCCATTTGTAAAGGGGCATAACTCTAGAACAATAAAAGTGACACCCCCCAAAATTAAGAATTGATCTGTATTTTGTAGTAAGAAGCAGTATTGTGTATAAGTGTTATAGCATTTGGTTGAGGCAAATCAAAGTTAGAGAGCAGAAACGAAAAATTCAGCATTTTTTTTCATTTGTAAAGGGTCATAACTCTAGAACATTTAAAGTGGCACTACCCAAATTTAAACTTAATATGTGTTTCATGGTAATAAGTATTGTGTATAAGTATCAGAACATTTGTTTGAGGTAAGCCTAGGTTAGAGAACGGAGATCAATTTTGGAACGTACGTAAGGGAGGGACGTACAACGAACAAGGGTAATATCATAACACACTTTATGAAATGTTCATGTCATCAAATTTATCAAAGATCATAACACAAACACACCAGTGTGGTATACATTTTCTTAATGTGAATATCATACCAAAATATTTGTTTACCAAATCACATTTGTACTCCTTTTCGTACTTTTGGAATAGAGTTATTTTTAATCACAATCTTTGCAATGTCATTTTTTAAAGACCATCCTTCTTTTAGTTTGTTATTTTCTGGAATTAAAATTGTTTTTAAAGAAGCATGCTTTTTACAAAATATACGACCATGTGTTTTTAAAAGCCATTATGTTTAGACATATGAAGTATCTGTTTAACAGTCAATGGCTGAGATATGAACCTGATTATGCATGCCCGAATGAATTATGGTTAGTTCTAACCCTGAGGAAACTTTAATGTATCTCTCCTTTAATTCCTTTTGAAATCATGATTTGAATGGGAACAGATTTAAACTAGTATACTACCCTTCAAATGTGAGGTATAAAACAATTCCATTATAAACTATTAATTATTTTTTAGATCACCAAATAAGGTCTTATATTGGTATATTAGCCTTATAGGTTTCAATCAACAAGATCAAATGAATGCTGTATAAAAGACATATTTGTATCTCTTTCACTTGCCACTGGGTTAGCTACAAACAAGATCTAATTGTTTCCTGTATAAAAGATTTTTTGATAGATACTTTTCACTTACCACTGGTGGCTTTTTTTTATGGGAAGCAACAAAGAAGATCTTAGGGATGTCTTTAAATGAGGCGTAATTTTATCTTTGCAACTTACCACTGGTACCTTGTCCTTATGGGTGGCAACAAACAATATCTTAGGGATACCAGCAAACACCACCTTACAATAGGTCAGGATTGAGTTTACCCAGTGCAGTAGAAAGACTGAAATAAGAATAGAGTATTATATGTGTTTTAATTTGTTCTCTCAATTTAAATATTCGTTTTGAAAACTTTACCCTTGGCAAGTAAAACTAAATTCTTCTTGTCCAGAACAAAAATTACTTGCCCTGAATTTCTCGATAAATATTGAAGTATTTTACTGTATGATTCTTAAAACTGTTTTGTGTTACATTTTCTCATGGTTGTGTCCTGTTATATATGTCTTGCTAGCATGTACATTTTTCGTATCACACTGTACGGAGTGTGATACAAAAAAGTGAAATGAAAATCTGCTTTAATTCGATTGGCCTATCCAGCATCCAATGACGATATTACGGCATTTGAATTTGTTATTGTTTAGTTCAATGATGACTTTCAACAGTTACGACGGCGTACAAGTAAGTTAGACTTTTGATCATCAAGATAAGAATGTTTCTCCGGACTATTGGTTTCTAATTGTCATTATGCATGCTATGTTTATTTTTGAATGAAGTATGTTCAGTAATATAAATGTTACAATTCTAATTGATATAAATTACCTGCTGGGGTTGGTGTCATGTGCTGCCCTGGAAAACACAGTACATCAGGTACTTCTTCATTCAATTCTTTACTTCCATCAAAAACTACTAGAAACAACGCTCTGTAAGTCATGAATGTCTGGTGTGTTGTATAATAGACATACTGTCCACCAAAGTCCCAGAAGATGAGTCGGCCAACTTTCATCTTATATTTCCCAGTTTTTAGGACTTTCTCCATTCTCTTTCTTATTTCCTTTTTGGTCATTTTTGTTTTTATTTTCTTCTTCATTTGCTGTTTTTTATACTCACTAGATGACGTCTGTGGGGACACAGATTGAGCTGCTTGTGGCTGTGAAGAAGGTTCATCTGATAGGTTAGCAGGAAAATATGGTGACTTGGAAGCATCTGACTTCTGAGAATTAGTAACTTCTTTATTTTGACTATCACCAGGTTTTGCAACTGATTCCTGTTTTTCTGGTGTTTTTGTTTGACCTTGACTCTCATCTTCTTCTATGGAGGTCATTAACACCTTATTGTACACAACATCCAAGGCATTATAGGTTGCTGTATAAAGAGATATCAAAATACTGATGTTATCCCTACTGAAAATTTAATTGGGATTTCCAGTGGAAGTTCCAGTGGAAATCCACTGCAATTTCCACTGGATTCACATTGGGAAATTTGGTCGGGATTTTCTTTGGACTTTCTTAGGATTTCATTGGGATACCAATGGATTTCCACTAGAATCTCGGTGTAAATCCACAGCAGATTTCATTGGGATACCAATGGATTTCCACTGGAATCTCGGTGTAAAACCACAGCAGATTCCACTGTTTTTTCAGTGGAATCTGCTGTGGTTTTACATTGAGATTCCAGTGGAAATCCATTGGTATCCCAATGAAATCCTAAGAAAGTCCAAAGAAAATCCCGACCAAATTTCCCAATGTGAATCCAGTGGAAATTGCAGTGGATTTCCACTGGAACTTCCACTGGAAATCCCAATTAACAAAGACAAAAATTGTACAAAGAATATATGTTTTTGTTTGTGTTGATTTCCATCTATAGTTTTTTTCATATGGATTTAATTTGATGTGATATTATATTTTTGTTTTGTCATGCTAAGTGGGTTTTTTTAAATTTTCAATTAAATATTACTTAATCATATACTCACATATGTTTCAGGCAAATATGAAGTACAATTAAATTTATGGCCTGCATCAACAAAAACAAATTTAAATTCAAATTAATTTAATGATATATATAAATATATGATCGAAAGTCTAATCCCTGTATTTCCCATTTCTAAGTCCTCTAATTTTGTCATTTATTACTACTACCAAATGACACCATATTTCATCCAGTTTGATCTCAGGAAAACTTTCAAGCACAACACCTAAAATAATTTTAAAATATTTAAATGACATATATGATATAAACATGAACACTTCAAGCTAATAAAAGTTATATGTCCTTCAAGTATTAAATATTTGTTTTGGATGGTATTTTTTTTAGTGTACATGTAGGTAAATCAGTCTTTCTATGATTGTTTCAGGCAATCAAAGGATATTGCTTGTAGGAAAATTGTTAATATTTACACCACATCATCATTTTCCCGAACAATAATAACCATGAAAACAGTAATTTTTTAAAAATGTACATTATGTTTTTTGCATACACCTAAGAGAAGTTTAGGGCAATTCCAAGTCTGAAGTAATTGTCCATAAGCATGGTAAGGGTAATTCAATCAAGCAAGGGGGATGGAACACTGGGTTTACTCCTAGCTAACACCAATTAAGATATAGTAATTAGCGCTATAATTATATATGGCTATTTTATTTAATTTAATCTGAAGGTTGCTATATATATTTCATTGATTTTCTGGGGGAAAAGACTTATTCTGCCTTCCACAATAATAAGAATGAAATTGTAGATTGATATATATATGTGCATGATATTCAATTACATATAATGAATCATAAATTTTTTTTTATAGTTACCATGCATATATACTTACTCCTGATAGCCTTTCTTTTTTGTTCAGGAAGTGCCTCCTTCTTGAATTGCTTGTTGCCATACACAGTACAGTTTTTTATTTCGTAATCAGTTAAAACATATTTAATAATGTTTAACACCAACTTTTCTGGTGTTTTTGAGACATTTTTTGACCGCTCTAGAATTTCTGAGGGTATTTTCACCCCATATTTTCTGGGTCCCAGAAATGTTGTTTCTAGAAAGAAAAAAAAGAAAAATATCAATTAAATATTAATTTTTGTTATATAGAAAACATTATTTACTTTTACATATTAATGAATTTTGCCTACCTAGAAGTTAAGTCCACTTAAACAAGTGAATTTGTGAGCTACTGCTAAAAGAATAGGGCAAACACGAAGTTGTTAAGTGATGAATCAAAAAAAAAAACATATCGCACGGTATAGCTTGCATATATAAACCTTGTTAGCAAATTGTAGAAAGCCTTGACATGTATAGTTCCTGAAGAAATGCAACAAAAATTTACTGATATTATATGAAAAAATATGCAAGGTGGGTCGGTAAACTGGAAGTTGTTGAAAGATAAACATAAAACGCATTTCACGGTAAAGCTTGCATATATTAACCTTGATACCAAATTTCGGAAAGTCTTGATCTGTACTTCCTGAGAAAACTGTGACGAAAATTTCATGGGACTGACTGACAGACAGAGATAAAACAGTATACCCCCTTTTTTAAAGTGGGGGTATGCAGGGGTATAAAAAAAAATCAAATTGTATACAAGTACATTATATACCTAAATTCTAACATGACGTCCTTCAAATGCTTTGAGTACACACCCGTGGTAAAATATGAACATATTGCTTGGGCTGTTAATTTCTATTGTTCTCCGACGTCATATGTATTTTAATGAATGTGCTACCCGACGTCATAGAACAACGACGCAAGAATATAAGCATTTTACGGGAAATACCCGTTTGTAAAACCGAAAAATTATCACAACAAGAAAACAAAAACAAACAATGCTAAAATGTGATTATAAGCCAAATATTTTTTTTTAACATATAAGACATTTTGAGTAAATTATCATTAAATTCATCCAAAACTATCTAAAAACATTATTGTAAACAGTTTAAGCATGTCACTAATTCAGTTTGTTCCATTCTTTTACACAAATTGAATGGTGCGTTTATTTATGGGAACGGCAAATATCAGTCTCCACCTAGAGCGCTTTGATCCAAAAGAATTGCTGTATTTGTCCTATTAGAATCGAAATAATTCATGGGGGTTTGAATATATCTATATTTTACCACGGGTTGTCCCTTTATGCCAATATTTTACCCCTCGCCATCGCTCAGGGTAAAATATTTGTCATAAAGGGCCAACCCGTGGTAAAATCATGATATATTCAAGCCCCCATGAATTATTTCTTAATTTTTCCTTGTAATAAGAGGACTTAAAATTGCAGACAACAATATAAGACCAATAATTTAATGTTCCAAATGTGTTGACAGATATGTTCATATTGCCATGCAATTTCTCCACTACAATTCTATAAAATAGATACTGCTTACCATCATTCTTTTCTACATTCTCCTCATCACTCTTATCAGCTGTAATTATTTCTTCAATTGCTGAAACTATATTCAATATTCAAACATTATAGTACTATTAAAACCTTTTAAAATGCAGCTTAAAATTTTTTGTTGCAAAAAAGCTTACATTGATTTTAATATGGTTAAGTATCAACACTACGGTATTGTGCTATTTCATGGCAGTCAGTTTTTTATTGGTGGAGGAAACTGGAATGCACTGAGAGAACCACTGACCATCTGTACGAAAACTCTCAATTCTAGCGAATTACGAGTGCACGTACCTGCCCCGTACAGGATTTGAACTAGCAAACTCAATGTTCAACGACTAGTAATATAATAATAAGACTTACAGAGACCCCTAATTGTATTTGTTATAACCTTTATTAATATAAGGTTCTTCTTTTAGTCAGTGGTGCAAATAATAGTTATTAACTGTGTTTAAAATAAGCATATAGTTTGACCATAGAGATTGTTCTGATCATCATTTTAAGCTTTTCAAAAGAAGGATGATTAACGCATTAGGAAATTAAGACTACCCAGAACAATATGTATGTTTTTCAATTCAGTATAACAAACTTACTGTTGTTGAAATCATCATGAACTGTTTCTTTCTGTTCAACTTCAGGTTTTTTGAGGATGCTTTCAGTCAATACCTCTTTTTTGACAGTTACAGATGGTGTAGATACAGCCGGGACTTTCTCACTTGTTCGCTATAATTAAACTAGAGGCTCTAAAGAGCCTGTGTCGCTCACCTTGGTCTATGTGACTATTAAACAAAGGAAGCAGATGGATTCATGACAAAATTGTATTTTGGTGATGGAGATGTGTTTGTACATCTTACTTTACTGAACATTCTTGCTACTTACAATGATCTCTATCTATAATGAACTTGGCCCAGTAGTTTCAGTGGAAAATGTTAGTTAAAATTTACAAATTTTATGAAAATTGTTAAAAATTGACTACAAAGGACAATAACTCCTTAGGGGTCAATTGACCATTTCCGTCATGTTGACTTATTTGTAAATCTTACTTTGCTTTACATTATTGATGTTTACAGTTTATCTCTATCTATAATAATATTCAAGATAACAACCAAAAACAGCAAAATTTCCTTAAAATTACCAATTCAGGGGCAGCAACCCAACAACAGGTTGTCAGATTCATCTGAAAATTTCAGGGCAGATAGATCTTGACCTGATAAACAATTTAACCCCATGTCAGATTTGCTCTAAAGGCTGCGGTTTCAGAGTTAAAAGCCAAAAACTGCATTTTACCCCTATGTTCTATTTTTAGCCATGGCGGCCATCTTGGTTGGTTGGCCAGGTCACGGGACACAATTTTTAAACTAGATACCCCAATGATGATTGTGGCCAAGTTTGGTTTAATTTGGCCCAGTAGTTTCAGAGGAGAGGATTTTTGTAAAAGATAACTAAGATTTACGAAAAATGGTTAAAAATTGACTATAAAGGGCAATAACTCCTAAAGAAATCAACATACCATTTTGGTTTTGTTGACTTATTTGTAGATCTTACTTTGCTGAACATTTTTGCTGTTTACAGTTTATCTCTATCTATAATAATATTAAAGATAATAACCAAAAACAGCAAAATGTCCTTAAAATTACCAATTCAGGGGCAGCAACCTATCAACGGGTTGTTCAATTCATCTCAAAATTTCAGGGCAGATAGATCTTGACCTGATAAACAATTTTACCATTGTCAGATCTGCTCTAAATACTTTGGTTTTTGAGTGATAAGCCAAAAACTGCATTTTACCCCTATGTTCTATTTTTAGCCATGGCGGCCATCTTGGTTGGTTGGCCAGGTCACCGGACACAATTTTTTAACAAGATACCCCAATGATGATTGTGGTCAAGTTTGGTTTAATTTGGCCCAGTAGTTTCAGAGGAGAAGATTTTTGTAAAAGATGACTAAGATTTACGAAAAATGGTTAAAAATTGACTATTAAGGGCAATAACTCCTAAAGGGGTCAACAGACCATTTTGGTCCTGATGACTTATTTGTAGATCTTACTTTACTGAACATTTTTGCTGTTTACAGTTTATCTCTATCTATGATAATATTCAAGATAATAACCAAAAACAGCAAAATTTCCTTAAAATTATCAATTCAGGGGCAGCAACCTATCAACGGGTTGTCTGATTCATCTCAAAATTTCAGGGCAGATAGATCTTGACCTGATTAACAATTTTACCCCATGTCAGATTTGCTCTAAATGCTTTGGTTTTTGAGTTATAAGCCAAAAACTGCATTTTACCCCTATGTTCTATTTTTAGCCATGGCGGCCATCTTGGTTGGTTGGCCGGGTCACCGGACACAATTTTTAAACTAGATACCCTAATAATGATTGTGGCCAAGTTTGGTAAAAATTGGCCCAGTAGTTTCAGAGGAGAAGATTTTTGTAAAAGCTAACGACGGACGACGACGACGACGGACGACGGACGCCGGACGCCGGACGCCAAGTGATGAGAAAAGCTCACTTGGCCCTTCGGGCCAGGTGAGCTAAAAAGTGCATATTTTGATTTTTATACAGTCATTTACAGAAATTATTATATTATAAGTACGTCTGAACAAGTGACAACTCTACGATAAACTTGTCCAATGGTAATATATGTGTAAATTCAATCTACATTGTTTGTCTAAAGAACAAATTCAAATTTATGTAAAAAAAAATAAAAAAATCAGATAAAACGCTTTCAAACACAAAAAAATAAAAGACCAAGAAGGCAGTTACTTTAAAATAATATTTAGTTAATTTGATGAACGGATACAGGAATTAATTTGACACAGCCTTAGGCATACTGTGCTTTTTCTGTTGAGTAACATGCATTTGGTTTATCTGCATGACAAACTGCATGAATGGAAATGCATTTTCTATGTAATAAATAAACGACATTAAAGACAACAATTAACACCCATCAATTACCGCATTGTGATTAATTTATTGTGGTCGACATGTTTTGCCAACAAGCGTGGCGTCTTCAGGACAATATTATACATGAAATCAAACAGTGAGGTACAAATTCGCCGAACAAAAGAGGTTGTTATGACGACGTTATAGATATAAATAGAAAGTGAAAGTGAAAGTAAAATTAGAATTCTATGTAATAGTAGACAGAAAAGCAGCGAGGAAAACATATGTGTGAATTAGTATAGTTGTTAAATGTGCCAACCCATTCAAAAAGATCAGCAAGCACAAAATTTGAACATGTCAGCTTAATACTAAATGAATAACAATTAAATTTGTCACAGAGACACCAGTGATTTTGTATAAAATTTGAATAATGATCTGAGTAAAATTTTTGTTGGAGAAAAAATCTTAAATTCAAAGATAAATTTTGAAGAACATACTGACATGATTCGCTTAAGTTTAAATTTGTGTCCTGGTATGCTGATATTTGAATCTGTTAACATCAGGAAAAGCATCTATAGATTATATTCATATAAACCACCACCAATTTTATTTTTAAAACACATAGTACATACCATGAATTTATTTCCTGGATTCAGCATCACTTAAATAAATGTATTAAATCATTTTATAACAAAGTATATACAGAGATATATATGGTTTTATGTCTCTGGTATATACAAATGTGCTTCGCTAAGCGCAGCTGGACATGACCACAGAGGTCCAATCCTGATCAGTTTGGGCAAAAAAGGACACAATATTCAAGCTTGACCGAGGCTGAATTTGGATTTCAATTAAATATTATACACATAATAGTTTTCTGTCACAGAATAAATGTAGTCAAAGAACTTGAAATTGGTTAAATGATGCCCCCCCCCCTTGTTTTCCAAAAAAAATTGTAATTTCGTAAATCTTCTACCTGTGGTGTTGAACCTTGTACAATTTCAGAGCAATCAAAAATTTTATTCACAAGTTATTGTCTGGAAACTAGAAAAATGCTTGTTTTTGGCCCCCAATTCCTGAACGGTTGGGACCAATACCCCCCCCCCCCCCAAAAAAAAAACACCAATCCCAACCTTCCTTTTGTGGTATTGAACCTTTTGGTTAAGTTTCATAGGGATCCACTCACTTAAACTCAAGTTATTGTCCGGAAACCAATCTGTCTACGGACGACGACAACCACGTGAAAGCAATATAAGAACGCAATTTTTTTGCGGCCGTATAAAAAATATAAATTTAAATAGGATATTGACATTCAGTTCAGTGGACACAGAGGCAGACAAAACCTTAGCAGGAAAATTACACGATCCTTGGCATGGGCATTGAGTGTGGGTATATTGTTGTATTGTGCATTGAAGTCAGAAGACCTTAGAGTGGCCTTTGGTTGTTTGACTCAATGACCCCCCCTCCCCCAAATTTGACAGTGTTAATGCCTTCCAAAGCTTTACAGAAAAAGAAAAGTAGACCATGACATCAATTTATTTAATTTCTAATACAAAGTCCACATTGTTATAAACAAAAATGTCCATCTAGTTGATTTTATGTAATAGGGTTGAAATCTGAAACAAACGTGGGATCGATGTCCTTTTTTTTATTTTAACATTGTGAAAATAAATAGTGTCCTTCTTTAAATAAGTTGTATTTCCATTCAATATTTACTAGAACACACCCGCAAAATTGCAGGAAAATAGAGCGTATGTAAAGTGTAAAAAAAATATAATGACTGGAGAATTTCAGGAGATCGAGGTATCAAAAGTCAAAAGTACTTAGGGACTTGGCACATTTTTTTTACCTCCCCCTATTTTCCTTCCCCCACCCCCATTTCGTTGAAAAAAATTATTGATTTTATGGGGAATCACTGAAGCACGACAGGAACGCCACCCTCTTTTTGGTCAGTCGGTGCCCCCCTCCCTTATGAAAAGTTCTGGATCCACCACTGTAAATAAATTGATAGTAAATAGCAAATATTATTTATTTTCATTTTCCTTCTAAAATAACCTAAACACGTTAAGCAAGGATGATACATGCTAGCAAATTTATGTACTTTATTCATAGTCTTTGTATGTTCAAAGTAAAAACGGAAGTCTAATCTGACTAAGTTTGGTCCAACGACGGGAAAATATCTGGACGCATTCTTTTTCATTTTTATCCCAAAATAACCCAAACTGAATGATCATAAGAATGGATGACAAATGCGACTATAAATGTTACCTATAGGACACAGAGGCATGATGATTAATTTATTGTGGAAGGAGAAGTGAGGTCTTCTCGTTTAATAGTATAGATAAAGCACCTTGTTTTTGTATTTTCCTTATCCAATGACTGATGTCACTTTGTTTACGTTTCCTTTTTTCATTCATTTATTCACCCCTTTTAATTACACCAATAGTAAATCGACCAATCAGGAATTTCTTTACGAACGGTGTTTGGGTGCCTTAGCCTATTTCTACTTTCAGTAGTTTTTGCCTTGCTCTTGTTGACAGCAATTCTAGCCGAGGCGTTCTTGACTACTTGGGTCATTTCATATAGATAGGGAAATATAAAAAAGAAGATGTGGTATGATTGCCAATGAGACAACTATCCACAAAAGACCAAAATGACACAAACATTAACAACTATTAGTACATGTCTAAAGGTTATAAATAGAAACCACGCTTTATCAGAAATCCCCCTTTGTTGTGTCAACAGCGTAAATTCCCCCTTCAGTCATTTTGATTGATTTTTTAATTTTATACTTTTGAGCAAAGTAGGCAGCGGATTTCCTTCAAGTAGATGGAGAAAATCGCCGCCTACTGCCTTCTTTTGAAAGCCCTGCATGTTTATTTATCAATACATTTTTAAATGCTGTCTACATTGTAATTGGCTTTTAAAAAAATGACAGTACACGTCTAAACATGCATGTAAACCTTGATTTAAAAAATATACCTTATATGCCTTCTTTAAACAATACTTGCATTCTGCAAGTGACTCCACCAAACAAAGAATCTGGTCTACCTGAAAAAAAATACAACACTCAAGTTTAATAATATAACCAGGCTTGGTTGGAACATCTAAATTTTAAATAGATCTTAGGTTATTTTAATAACAGCCATTTTACAATGCCTATATGTAGCAATTTCTCTGAAACTAAGCAAATACTAAAACAATAATATATATCATTGCGATAGGTAATTCAGTTTATATAGTAATAAAGTATGTGATATTTTACAAGGCAAAAAACGTGTATCTTTATGATTTATTTTTTATCTGAGCATTATATAATTTGTGGTTATATCCTCGACATAATTTCAAAGAAATTGATCTTATATCCATCCATTTACATTTTTTAAAAAGTCCATTCACTAACATTGCTAACTTTAAGTAAAGGAAATCTCACATGAAATTTTGTCCATTGTATAACAAGAGGCTCTCAAGAGCATGAATCGTTCACCTGGTAAACAATGCCCAATAAACTAAATTCATATATTAATGTTTGTTGTAAATTGGGCTAAAAAACATATTATGAAGTTTAATCATGGTTATACAACATTCTCATCATCACCACTTAACTAAGGATACTTATATTTAGTTTAAAAACAAAATATTGTTGAAATCCAAGCAAGTGTAAAAATTGGGCCGAAAATGGCAGTCATTTAAAAAATGGCCTCCCAGAACAAATTTTCGTCATCACCATCCAACTCAGAATACCATGTTTACTCATTGAACCAAATATCATTGAAATCCGAGCAAGTGTAAAATTTGAGGGAAAATGGCAGCCCAAAACAAATTACGTACATCCCCAAATCAATAACCGACATTTTTGTCACAAAAATCCGGTTAAAAATTGTTAACGACGACGACGGACGCCAAGTGATGAGAAAAGCTCACATTTCCTTTTAGGAAAGGTGAGCTAAAATGAGAACAGCCTACATACCTTATTCTCTATTCTTTGGAAGATTTCTGGATTACAGCATGTTTTTATCTCGGGCTTATCCAAAATGTCCTTTGATAAACTTCCCAAAACCTTCAGTCTCTCATGATTTACTTCCCTCTTATTTTTGCTAGCCTCTGCCTTGGCTTTCTTCCCCTAATTTGAGTGAAAAAAATATGAATCACAAAGTTTCAATTAAAATCAGTAAATAAATACAAGAATGTAAAGTAAGTAAGCATACATATTTTGATCTTCTCTGATTACGTCAATCACATGATCATAATAATTTTATACTCTTTAAAGGTGTTATCATTTTAAATGTCAATGAATGAAAACAAGTTTATAATCATTTACAAGAGACATGTTTACAGCTTCTATTTAATATAACAAAATTTGCAGTATCGGTAAATTACCATACCAGAATTTAAGCTCCATTCTCATGTGATAAAATATTGTAATGCCTGGCCATAATACTAGGGTCAATTGCAAAGTTTAAGGTTGCCTAACACATTTTTTAAAGTCATCTGTGATGACTGTTTATTTTGAGAATTCTATTATACATTTTCAGGATTCTGGTAAATTGAAACATTGATGTACCTCATCTATCATTTTAACTGTTTTTCCCTTTTTTTTTGGAGGTAATATGACCGCCATATCTCCATCTGCTTCTTGTTCTACTTCTTCTTCAGATGATGACGAGTTTTTTTCTCCTTCAAATTCTATCCTCTTGTTGATTTTCCTTTTTTTGGTATTTGATATTTCATTTCTGGACTCATCCTGCAATACAGAAAAGATCAAAATATAAAAGCATAACTTTGTACCAAGAATGTAGTGAATAATTTAATTCAGCAAAATGATTTACATTGTTTATCAATTTATATACTGTTTTCATGCATGAAAGTGTGGGAAATCCTCTGTGTGTTTCCAAGCAACAGCTCTGTTTTAATGATGTTTTCCCGTATTTTTCACACCATTTTTACCTCCATTATGAAAATCTGCCCCCTATCCAATATGGCCGAACTAACCGTGAAGAGCCCTATCCTTGAACTAAACTTCTCTAAGGGACAGACCATTTAACTTGCAGGGGGGGGCATGGTTTTTTTTTCTAGTCGGATTTATTGAAGTGGTGCGACAAATTTTTTTTGTGCAAAGGAGTAGGTAAGGACCGATTTTGGCCTCAAATTTCAGTTTCATCTGACGAAAGATTTTGACCACTTTTTAAACACTTAAGTGTCTATTTCATATGATGCCATTAATTTATGTGAAAGATTTTAACTTATTTAGTCATTAAAAACGATCCGATTCAGGCTCAAATATGAGAAATTTACCAAATATGCGAAAAAATGTCACTTTTCAGATGGTTTTTGTCAAAAACGAAAGTGGCCGCATCCGTGTTCATCCTCAATCTTTATATATGTGATGTATTATCATCAAATACAACTTCCATTTCAATATTTTGGATGAACACGAATGCGGCCACTTTCGTTTTACACGGAAACCGTCTAAAATTTAACTAAAATGCTGGGATTGTGAAGATTTCAGTAATTTAGCATGAATTAATGGTGCTAGTTCTCAATATATGTGCATTGTATTGTCAAAAAGAGCCCATATTTATGTAACAGAACCTTTCTACTATCCAATAAATGACTAAAAGTTAACATTTTAACAATTTTGTAAAACTGCTATATTTTGGGGCCAAAAAGGGGTCTTACTGGACCTACTCCTTTAACAATTTTTTTTATGGTAAATTGAAACATTGATGTACCTCATCTATCATTTTAACTGTTTTCCCTTTTTTTTTGGGAGGTAATATGACCGCCATATCTACATCTGCTTCTTGTTCTACTTCTTCTTTAGATGATGACGAGCTTTTTTCTGCTTCAACTTCTATCTTCTTGTTGATTTTCCTTTTTTTAGTATTTGATATTTCATTTCTGGACTCATCCTGCAATACAGAAAAGATCAAAATATAAAAGCATAACTTTGTACCAAGAATGTAGTGAATAATTTAATTCAGCAAAATGATTTACATTGCACTGTTTATCAATTTATATACTGTTTTCATGCATGTATGATGTATTCTTTTGGCATTTAATAGAGAATATGATCCAATGAATTCTTTCTGCTGTAGTGTATGCTTTATCAGCAATTATTATGACTTTAAATAGTAGCAAAAATAACAGAAAATAACCACATTGCCAATTTTTCCAGGTTGCCACTATTTATACATATAACTGAAATAATAAACCTTTAAGGGGGTTTGCGGGTCTAAATCATTTATATAGGATTTCTCTATTTTTTTGTATAAATGAACTTTATGTTAAAGTTAATAGAAAAATAAAATAAAAAAGTGGGGTCACCGTTCATTTGCGCTCACAATCTGCCTTCAAAAGAAGCATACATTTTTGTAAAAGTGGGTTTTTCCTGTTGAAGTAATAGGAGAAATAAAGTTAATATCGAAATAAAAAAAGAAATTAATTACAGAAATTGCTCAAATTTTACAATAATTTAGTTTAAGTACAGCTTATATGGAAATTATATTAAAAAAAATAGGTCACTGATGAGTTGAAAAAGATATTTCAATTTTAAAGCCAAGAAATGGCATTTTCCACCAAAGGTAGATAATTTGGAACTTTTTCAATGATGCATACATTTTTAAAGTCATCTGGGGCCAACACGAATTGATTGTTTTGAATGATTTTTGTACCATATGATAAAATAACAACTACAAAAGGTAACAAATAAAATTTGTAATGAAAAACAAATGTTCAATTTTTTTCTGAAATTTTTATACCCTCGAGCCTCCTTAAGGCCATACCTGGACCTATAATGGATTACTTTTATAAATTGTTACTCAGATAGAGTTGTCTCACTGGCACTCATATCACATCTTCCAATATCTCCTTATAGACTGTTAACCAAATACCTTTTGTTCTGCAGAAGTGTCTTTTCCATCAATGTTAGTCCTGAAAAAAAGTTATTAGAACTAATATTCCTGACTTGGTACAGGCTTTTGTGTAGAAAATGGTAGATTGAATATTTTTAACATAGCTAAATCTTCTTAATATATATAAGTCTTAAATTTGAAAGAAGAAGTTATAATAAATGTGTCAAAACAGTTAATTTTAGATAACTTTAACATTTGTAAGCATTGGCAGATTCCGGGGGTGGAGATGGGGGTGGCCCCCTTTTTCTTGATTTTTTTTTCTTATTTTACGTGATTTGAGCCCCCCCTTCCCCCCCAAAAAAAAGACTTAATTGATATAAATTACTCTATGCCCCCTTTTGTGATTCCTGGATCCACTCTCGGTAGGGAATATTATATATATACCTTTCATCTATGATTGGTCTTGTGCCTTGTGCCTTTAAATTTAACCATATTTTATCACCTGTAAAAGAGGAATAAAATTAAAATCAGTTCAAATTAATTCAATGGATAATAAATATTTTACATCTTCATAATTATTGTTTTTAACATATATAACGTGACGGTACCCAAATTGCACCTATTTTGACAGTTTTTTCACCAACATTTTTTTAAGGTAAAGACAAAAATGTCCATTCTGTGTTATTTTGTAGCTGTGTCCTTCTTTAATATATATAGGTACACCAATTTGATTTTTAATCCTTAAGGAACCATGGAAAAATTGGTCTAAACTGACCTCCAAACCATAAATGATTCTGAAATGAGGAGTACCCAAATTGCATCCGTGCTTAAATTTGCATTAAAAGTCTAATATAAACAGAGCTCAATAGGGCTCTTGACGGTTAGTTCGGCCATATTGGATAGGGAGCATATTTTTTGGAAGAAGGTGGAAATAGTATGAAAGTGTGGGAAATCCTCTGTGTGTTTTCAAGCAACAGCTCTGTTTTAATGATGTTTTCCCGTATTTTTCACACCATTTTTTACCTCTATTATGAAAATCTGCCCCTATCCGAATTATGGCCGAACTTAGTCCAAATAATTATGACGTCTTGAAGTAAGGCGTCAAAGAAAAAAATTATAATAGCCTTTCAAGACGTCATAATTATTTGGACTAGGCCGAACTAACCGTGAAGAGCACTATCCTTGAACTAAACTTCTCTAAGGGACGGACCCCTTGCTGGCCAAATTATTTATTTTCTCAAAATTCAGAAAAAAAATATTTATTTACGAAAAAACCATGCCCCCCCTCCTGCAAGTTAAATGGTCAATCCCTAAACTGCACAAGAAAATTTCCAATCATCATTTATATTGACAAAATAAAAGGGGGTACACTGGGCGAATTAGGTACCCTAGTCCAAATAATTATGACACCTTGGACGGCTATTTTATAAATTTTTTTGGACGCCCTAATGAGGGAACTAAAAAAATCCAAATATAAAAATACCCTCAGAAGACGGCATGATTATCTAGACTATAGGTACCCCTGTTTTTTTTAGTTCGCTCATATTTACACTCATAAACAAAAAGAAAAAAAACGTAATAATTTGTTTTACTAATTACAAAACAAATATGAGTAGACATACAAATGTACCCTTACCATCTATCGCTGCCAGAGTGCCCCAGTGTAATCCAGGATGCCCATGGCACTTGGCCTGGACACGTTCTCCTTCCTCGTAGTCTCCTATATCTTTCCTCGGTTTAACAATTAATGTTAGTGTCTGAACAGAATACCCATCAACCCAATCGAATATAGCATATAATTTCCGTTCTTCTTCCATGTCTTCCACAATGTTAAATTTCAAAAGCGGGAACGGTAAGGCGGGAAAAATCCGCTGTTTCTTTTCGAATATATATATATGATGAAGTATAATTAAAAACAAAGAGTTGACTTAAAATAAGTGTTCTTATAAACATTAAAAACTTTTTTTAGTTACAAAAAATGAATACTTTGCTATATAATTTATTTTTTTGAAATATTTTTATAAATACGAAACTAATTGCGAATTTTAGCAAAACGAAATTCACAAAGTCGACACATATAATTGGAATTTATTACACTTCAGAAATAGTACAAATAAATTTTATATGCTTTTCATGTCATATAGAAGATTTATATCCGTAAAGAGACTTTACACTCATAACAGACCAAGATAGAATCAACTCCGTTTTATCAGTTATTGGGTAAATTTATGTCTGTTCATGGAATGGCGGAAAGTTCAATTTCGTCTCCGTCAGATGTAGAATCTCCATATGATTCCTTGTCAGATTTAGAAGATTACCATACGCCGCAGAAAAAAAAGTATAAAAATTCTATCGCCGATGGGTTTTCGAAGCGTCGTGCTCGATATCATCGCATTTCGCCAGAAAAACGTTTACCGAAAACCTCAACAAAAATTACACGAAATCGTAGAACTGGCCATGGGGCGTCACAAACTACACGTGAGACAGAAATGGACATAACAACAGACGAAGAAGGTATTGGTAATATAATCCCCGGTGCAATAGCAGAAAATGAAAACTCGATTTCCGAGGAATCAGAACCATTGCATTTGGCGATTCACAGTCCATCACATTCTCTATCAGTATCGCCAATGTCTAATTCCGATGCATTAACAACTAGCATTAGTACTAGCTGTAGTTCTTCTAGTAATAGTGATGTAGAAAATAGTGAACCTGATAGTCATTCATCTGATGATATCAGTGATAGTGAATCTGATGCAAGTTTATCCTCTGAAAATGAACTTGATGAAGATCTTGCTAAACCATTGTATGATGGTTGTAGACTCAGCAAATTTGCAGTGTATTCAATAATAATGTTGTATGTTACAAAGCAATCTCTATCCAAAGATGGATTTGAAGAGCTTCTGCAAATTATATCTGCTCTTTTACCAGAATCTGCCAACTTCACAACCTCAGTATACAAGGTTAAAGAACTGTTGAAGAAAAAACTTGATTTTAGTGACCCTATTGTACATTTTTATTGTGAAAGCTGCCAGAAGCCATTAAATGAGAATGAAGTATGCCAAAATAATGTTTGTCAAAGAAATAAAGCACATGCCTTGGAATTCTATGATTTGAATATGAAGGAACAACTGTATTCTGTATTCTGTAGGTGTCGCTGTTGACACTGGATTGTCTCCCTTGTAATTATTTAAATCTCGCGTGTATTTATATTTCACTCTGGTAAACAACTCACTTGTACTTTAAAATACATACTATTAGGTGGCAACTGTGCTTAACATATTTTTCCAAAAATTAAAAAATATATCTACATTTATTAATTAACATGAAAATTTAAAGGAAAAGAAAGAAAAAAAATCAAAAAAAATCTAACATTACATTAATCAAACCGGCGCGACTCGCAAATAAAGTCACCCAACAATCGCATTAGTGTTTCATTAGAGACGTAGACATTGTCGTTTTTTTCTATTGACAATAAAAGTTCCAAATCAATGTGTAACGATCCTGTGTTGAAGTATATCTCATGTATAAGTTTCTGTCTTGCCTCTTCATAATTTTCACAAAATAGTAAATAATGTTCCACAGTTTCTAATTGACCGCATTCACACTTTGGGTCTATATTTTGATTGATTTTGTTTTGATAATTTTTTAGGTAGTATCCGGATCTTAAATTTCTAATAATTTTTGCTGTTTTGTGATCTGGATAATTAAATGTCGATTTATTGCTGACAGTCTGATGAAAGTTATAATAAAATCTTCCTGTATCACTATTATCCCATCTATGTTGCCACTTTTTATTTACTAAAATTCTTGCTGCTGTTTTAATATCTTGTTTAGTTACTGTAATATGGGTATCTTTCTGAATTTGATTTGCCTCTTTAGCTGCCTCTTTAGCTAGTTTATCAGCTATTTCATTTCCTCTAACATCTGCATGTCCTGGGGTCCAATCAAAATTAATTCTTATTCCATGGTGTTTTTGGATACATTTAATAAGGGAAATAATTTCATGTGAAGTGGATCTGTTATTTTCAATTTTCCAATTTAATGTTAAAATTCCAATTGCTGTTTGACTGTCCGAAAATATTTTTACTTCTTCAATTAATGTTTTGTTTTCAATTCTGCTTACATAATCTAATACTAATTTTATTGCAACCAGCTCTGCCAAAAGAATTGAACCCCTTTTTGAAACTGGTTGTTTAAGTTCAATTTCTTTATTGTTGAAGATTACAATTGCACCTGCTCCACAAGGTCCTGGGTTGGATTGGCAAGAACCGTCTGTAAAAGCAACAACTGTTGATGGAGATACTGTGTTAAGTTTGTTTAATATTAAATTTTTTCCTGTGATTTCTTGTTCTTTAGTTCTGTTTTTTGAGGAACCAAGAGTACGCCAATATTCTGGTGGAGATTTTGATGCTTGTAGACCTTGAAATTGATATTCTGGTTCTATGTCATCAATACTGATATCTGTTTCTTCTTTCATGTTTTTTGCTTGTTGTAACATTAAGCCTAAAGGTGATATGAACTTGTCCACTGTTTCTTTGTTTTTCCATTCATCTATTTTGTTTCTGATAGGGATTTTGGTTGAATAAGAATTTAGTCTTGCAATATCTCTAATAGCCATTTCTTCTCTTCTAAGATCTAATGGCAAAACTCCTGCCATAACTTGTAAGACTTCTAAACTGGCCGTTGCAGAAACTCCTAGACAAATAGATAAGCCCTTTCTTTGGATGGCATTTAATTTTTTTAAGTGTTCTTCTTTCCCTGTTTGCCAAATACAGCTTGCGTAAAGAAAAATGGAACCTATAATACTGTTGTAGACTTGAATAAGAAATTTAGTTTTTATGTTACCTATTCCTTTTATTTCTCTTAATATTCCGAGTGATTTTCCAGCTTTTTTTTCTATGATGTTGATATGTTCACTAAAGGTAAGTTTTTCATCCAATGTAACTCCTAATAATTTTGGATTAGGATTGTATTTAATTGGTTGGTTTCCTAACACAAGGTGTACTGTTCCTGGATGCTTTTTATTTCTTGAAAAAATACAGTATTCTGTTTTATTTGTATTAATATTTATTCTCCATTTTTTGCTCCAATTCATGATTGTATTTAATTCATCTTGAGTTTTTAATCTTATTTCCTCTAAATCGTTACCAGTATTCCAAAAGGTACTGTCATCAGCAAATTTGCATTTTCCCGCCTTTACTTTTTCAAAAAGGTCAATTACAAAGATATTAAAAAGTATTGGTGAAATAACTGACCCTTGTGGTAGACCAGTTTCAGTCCTACACCATTGTCCTTCGTGTTTATTTACTATACATCTGGAGTACCTTTCATTTAGAAAAGCCTGTATCCATTTCCATATTTTTCCTTTAATTCCATATTGGTGTAATTTTACCAATAAACCTTCTCTCCAAACACTGTCATAAGCCTTTTCGAAATCAATTAGAACTGCTAACGTAAAATTATCTAAATTAAATCCATCCAGTATAGATTGTGTTAAATTTAATAGTGCATTAGTTGTAGATCTAAAATGTCTGAAACCTTCCTGTTCTATGTCTAAAATATTTTCAGATTCCACATAGCATTCAACTCTGGTAGTGATTATTCGTTCCATGGTTTTTCCCAAAACGCTGGTTAAACTAATTGGTCTGTATGAAGATGGATGATTATAATTAGATTTACCTGCTTTTTTTAAAAATTTTACATTTGCCCTTTTCCATTGAATTGGTATTCTTCCTTCTTCTATTGATTTGTTGAAAATGTGTAATAAGGTTGATATGAGTGAGTCTCCTGCATTAATAATCAATTCTGTAAAAATATTGTCTGGTCCTGGTGCAGAGTTTTTCTTTAATTTGGCAATGGAACAACTGAAGAAATTGTGTGGAGGTATGTTTTTACTATGATTAACTAATATCTTTATACTTTTCCAGAACAGTTCAAGAAATTTTAATAATCAATGAGTTTTTTTATTACATAATATCTTATGTTCACGTGAAGGATCTGTGAGGGGCCTGATGAGTTATTTTCGTTCTTTGTGATCGGCGCATTTTCGCTATCGTGAACCGTTTTTCTACAGATTTTTTTCTCTTTTTATATTTTCGTGATCTGTAATCATGGAAATTTATTTTCTGTGAATCGTGACTGACAAAAAAATCAACTAGTGAATCATGATGAGACACGCCCCCCACCCCCCATCAGGCCCCTCATCTGTAAATTCTCAAATTATATATAACTGCATACATTTTTTAGTTATATTTTAATACATTTGTTTTTTTGTACCTTTTTAATTACACTGTGTTCAAAACAATGTATACAATCTGGTTAACATATTTTCAGAGGAAAATTTCATTAAACTGGTCCAGAAACAGCAGGAAAAAACTAAAGAGCCTGGCTTAACAGATATAGTGCAAGGAAGTAGATATAAAGAAACAATGGCACAAGCAACAGATGAAGGCCTCAATTTAACATTGACCATGAATACTGATGGTGTAGCATTATTTTCATCGTCTAAAAAAGGAAGTCTGTGGCCAGTGTACATTGCAGTGAACGAGCTTCCAGTGAAACTTAGGTAGCATAAATGATTCTTGATACTAAATTAAGCACCTAATTGGATATTATTAATTTTGTTTAAACAGTAGATGAATTATTCAATATTTCTTTACATGATTTAAGCAATTTCTTATTTTTTATACTACATCTGCTTGCAAAAGTAAATATGTGCATACTATAGCTACAATGTAACAAGTACAAATGTATATAAGTTTTATTCAAGTCACTTACTTTAGTTGTAAAAATATGTTTAGTTGTATATAAATGTACATTGTTTTTTTATGCCTGCTATCTTTTACATGTATCGAGCTATACTCATGGAATCCAGGTTCGTTCACTCTGATTCTCGTTCACCCTAGTACCAGTTCGCTCTGCTTCTTGTTCGCCCTAGGTCCGTTCGCGCTGATTTTTCATATTATATATTTTATAAATATAGGATATTTAACTTATATTTCTTCATGCAACCAGAAAGACTGAGTTCCGATTGTGTACAAACCGGTATATAGTCATAATACATGTCACACAATATTTTTACAGGTACAGCAGGAAATACCTTATTCCATGTTATCTGCATTGTCAGACAGAAAAACCAAATATGGTCACCTATTTACAGCCTATGATGACTACTTTGAATGAACTCAATGAAAAAGGTACCAATCTAAATGTATAAAGCCTTGTCTTGGTCTCTTGGAATACTATCATTAAAAATAATATGAAGTAGGGTACACCAGAAAGCTACAATCCACTTATTCAAATGATCATGCAAAACTTAAATTGTCATGATTGTCAACATATTTTTAGATAAAAACCAATGCAAATGCCAACAAAGTAGATCAGGACAGCTCTATATTGCAAAGAATCTTAAATTATATATAAAATAAGTCCTGTTTAAATGTTTAAAAAAAATCAATACTAGTACAGATGCAAACACTATTCAAAGTTTTGACTATACTATGTACATGTATGCTTTTATCTTTTTTTATTATTGAATACAATTTTATTTAGGAATGCAAGTAGATACATCAAAAGGAGTTATTTTGGTTAGAGCCAAGTTGCTGATAGTTTCTGTGGATTTACCAGCTAGAGCAATAGTTTCAAATATGAAGCAGTTCAATGGAAAATCAAGTTGCAGTGTATGCCTCGACGAAGGAACTTCACGTCCTGGTCAACCAATGCTGAGATATTACCCTTTTAATAAAGATTCAGTTATTAGAACACATCAGTCCATGGTGAATGATGCAAGCAGAGCTGTAGAAGAAGTAAATGCTGTATGTTGTTTTTTTTTGTACATTTTTTCATTTTTTAGCTCACCTGTCCCGAAGGGACAAGTGAGCTTATGCCATCACTTGGCGTCCGTCGTCGTCTGTCGTCGTAAACTATTTCAAGAATCTTCTCCTCTGAAACTACTGAGCCAAATACTTTCAAACTTTAACTGAATGTTCCTTAGGGTATCTAATTTATAAATTGTATCCGAAGTTTTGATCTATCAACAAACATGGTCGCCATTGCTAAAAATAGAACATAGGGGTCAAATGCAGTTTTTGGCTTATAACTCAAAAACCAAAGCATTTAGAGCAAATCTGACATGGGATAATATTGTTTATCAGGTCAAGATCTATCTGCCCTGAAATTTTCAGATGTATCAGACAACCCGTTGTTGGGTTGCTGCCCCTGAATTGGTAATTTTAAGGAAATTTTGCTGTTTTTGGTTATTATCTTGAATATTATTATAGATAGAGATAAACTGTAAACAGGAATAATGTTCAGCAAAGTAAGATTTACAAATAAGTCAACATGACGGAAATGGTCAGTTGACCCCTTTAGGAGTTATTGCCCTTTATAGTCAATTTTTAACCATTTTTCGTAAATCTTAGTAATCTTTTACAAAAATCTTCTCCTCTGAAACTACTGGGCCAAATACTTCCAAACTTTAATTGAATGTTCCTTAGGGTATCTAGTTTGTAAATTGTATATGAAGTTATGATTTATCAACAAACATGGTTGCCATTGCTAAAAATAGAACATAGGGGTCAAATGCAGTTTTTGGCTTATAACTCAAATACCAAAGCATTTAGAGCAAATCTGACGTTGGGTAATATTGTTTATCAGGTCAAGATCTATCTGCCCTGAAATTTTCAGATGAATCAGACAACCTGTTGTTGGGTTGCTGCCCCTGAATTGATAATTTTAAGGAAATTTTGCTGTTTTTGTTTATTATCTTGAATATAATTATAGATAGAAATAAACTGTAAACAGCAATAATGTTCAGCAAAGTAAGATCTTCAATTAAGTCAATTTGACCAAAATTGTCAATTGACCCCTTAAGGAGTTATTGCCCTTTAAAGACTTTTTTCACAATTTGTTCATCATGTTGACTTACTTTAAAAAATCTTCTCCTTTGAAACTGCTGTATCAATTTCAGCCAAACTTAGGCTAAATGAGTTTCAGAGTATCTAGTATAAATTTTATATTTTATTTCCTTGTATGTCAAGAAACATAACTCCTATGGCTAAAATAGAACATAGGAGAAAATGATTATTTTTTTTGGCTTTTGAAGAAAATAGGACGATCCAAAAATCATTTAAATAAATTGAAAAGCCAAAATAATCATTGATGAGAGATTTAACCAAAAGAATTAAGGTGAGCGATTCAGGCTCTTGAGAGCCTCTTGTTTTATGTTGAGCAAGACCATTGCTGATTTTTATAGATATTACATGATAAATGCCTTAATTTGTTTGATTAAACTTAATATTAAAAATAATATAGCTGATTAATTTGAATAATTATGTTAATTAACCTGTTATATGTGATTTTTCTCTAGTGAAACTTGTTTAATTTTTAGGTAAATGGTATTAAAGGTGCGTCTTCACTTATGATGCTAAAATATCTGGATCTCCCAAAAGCATTGGCAATTGATTGGATGCATTCAGTGTTGCTTGGTGTTACCAAAACTCTAATGAAATTATGGTTTGATGCAAAAAACAAAGACAAAAGTTTTTATATTGGAAACCAGGTACATGTATTTATCATGTTTCTATACTCTTAACATGTATATTGGGAGTGTTGAGATTCTGCAGAACATATGTTTAACTCCCGCGGCAATTTTTCATGTTTAAGTCAGGAGCTTCTGGTCTTAGTCTTGTATGATTTTTAATTTTAGTTCATTTACATTTTCTCACTGTATTGCAGACCTATCATCCTATTGTTGGCCTTTATTTTTTATATATATTCATTTATTTTTTGTTCATGTTACCATGGTTAAAATTAAGAAAGTAAGAAAATTTAATGTCAAGGTGGAATTCTGACCCATAAAAAATATATATCAAAAGAACCACACAATGATTGAAAAAAAATTCATACATTCAGGAAAAGGATAACTCTATATCGTTTTAGAATTTGGGGAATGAATGTATGAGAGAAATGTTGTTTTGATCTGATAAAATGGATTTTTCAGATTGCCTTACTTGACAAACGATTTTTAAAGATACAAATTCCTGACTTTGTTTCTAGAAGGCAGAGAACAATTGCAGATCATGCACACTGGAAAGGTATATTTGAATTATACAGCAACAGACAACAATTTATAATAAAGCTTATGAGACAAGTCTCCTCAAGTGACAAAATGACACAGAAATTAACTACTATAGGTCACCATTTAGCCTTCAACAGTGAGCATACCACATAGTCAGCTATAATGGGCTTGAAGTAACTAATGTAAATTAAACAATTAAAAACAGAAAATTTGAAAAATCACTAATTTCACTAAATTGCAGGCTCCTGACTGGCACATACATGTACAAAGACCTGAGATCATACCAGTTTTTGGTGGGATTAGTGTTTCTCAGTCTTTAGTTTTCTGTGTGGTATTTTGTGTTCTGTTGTTTGTCTGTTTATCTGTTTCTTTTTTAGTCATGGCTTTGTCAGGTTATTTTTAGCTCATCTGGCCGAAAGTCTCGTCACTTGGCGTTCGTCGTCTGTTGTCTGTCATCGTCGTCGTCGTTAACATTTTACATTTTTAACTTCTTCTAGAGAACCACTGAATGGAATGAAACCATACATAGCATGAATGTTCCTTATGAGGTGCTGACCAAGTGTTGTTACTTTGTAGCCGATCCATCATCCAAGATGGCCGCCAGCGGGGGACTAAGTTTAACATAGGACCCTATGGGAAATGCATACAAATGACTTCTTCTAGAGAACCACTGAATGGAATGAAACCAAACATGGCATGAATGTTCTTGATGAGGTGTTGACCAAGTGTTGTTACTTTGTAGCCGATCCATCATCCAAGATGGCCGCCAGCGGGGGACTTAGTTTAACATAGGACGCTACGGGAAATGCATACAAAAGTCTTCTTTTAGAGAACCATGGAATTGAATGAAATCAAACATAGCATGAATAGTCCTTTCCTTTTGAGAATCGAAAGTGTTGTTACTTTGTAGTCAAATTTTATCTGTTTTTATTTGATTTTAAAAACCCAAGTAGAGTCAGGTGAGAGATACAGGCTCTTAAGAGCCTCTAGTTTTACTTATAAGATTGAATGTTCCTTTGGTGTCTTTCGCTCCTCTTTTTTAAATACCCTATACCTGAGCCTTTCATTTTTTATGTTCATCATTAAGCTCACTATATACATGTTTATTTGTAACTCTTTAGGACTGTACTTAACATGTGTTGGTGTTTAGAGTGTTATAATATTTTTTTTTTTATTTCAGCTTCTGAATGCAGAGAATGGTTAATACATTTTTCTGTTCCACTTCTGTACAAAGTGCTGAAATCAGAAGTGTATGTGCACTACCTCTTGTTTGTAACAGGGGTAACTACCTTAGTAAGAGATGATTTGTCTGTTGAGGATGTTGTCATTGCTGAAAGTCTGTTGAATAAATTTTGTATGGTGTATCCAAAGATATATGGTAGTTATTGCATACTTTTGTACATTCTATTGTTATTCGTGTATTTATACGTTCTATGATTATAAACTGTTTATTCAAATTAATAATTTAAACACAGTGAATAAATCTTTCTACTGTTCTGTTAAATGGTGCCTATTAACCACCAATAGGATGAATAACTGAAACTCAGACAAGTAGGACTTAATTATTCATAGTATAACTTAACTCATGGATTGTTGCATATATCATCTGTGTCTCATAGACACATTCTCCATTTTAATATTATAACTAAGCTGATGTAATGAAGATCTATTTTTATGGTTTTTAGGTGATGTGTCACAAACAATGAATGTTCACTTGATAAGACATCTAGCATACTTTGTTAGAATGTATGGACCACTCTTTGGATACTCTTGCTTTGGATTTGAATCTATGAACTCTTTTATCAAACAGATGGTGCATGGAACCTCCCACATAAATAAACAGGTATATGTAATATGGGATTGAATCATGATTATTTTTATTCATCGAAGTGAAATTGAAATGGTATCTAGAATGTCAAAAATGGTGATGGCCATGCTGGATCAAAATAAATTGGTTTCTATTTTCATTAAAATCAGCACTATCATTGTGGAAATTAATTTTTTTTTGCATAAAATATAGTTTGTTTTATATCATATGAAATGGTCACATTATTTTTAAAAGAATAGAAAAATTCTCAGGAGTATAAGAGTACTCTGTAATTGGAAAAGCGAAATTAGTTCTTTCATAAACAAACAAGTTAACTGCATGTCAACGATTGTATTCCAGGTTAGTTTTGCTGTCAGCATGTCGAAGGCATTATCAGGCATAGTGAAAAACTTACAAGAACATGTGGATGATGTGAAAACTAAACAGTTATTTGCCAAACTTGGTTCAAAAATTGTTCAGTAAGTAAAGCTTACCAGACTTTTGTGATATGTGTTTCATAGTAAAAAAAAAAGCTTATGAGACAAGTCTCCTCAAGTGACAAAATGACACAGAAATTAACTACTATAGGTCACCATTTAGCCTTCAACAGTGAGCAAAGCCCATACCGCATAGTCAGCTATAATAAGGCCCGAAATAACTAATGTAAATAAAACAATTAAAAACAGAAAATTTAAAAATCACTTAATTCAAAAATGAAATTTTCTTAACGACAATTTGAAATCAAATGTAATTTAAATGATTTGTTGAATTAAAATTTACATTTGAAAATAGAACTCTGCATACATGTGATTTTAAATCATCAAAGTGAAAGATCTAATTTAAATGAGATTGGTTTTTATAAATGAGATTTATATTTGGGATTTGTGTTCTGTATTATATATTACCTTACTTTTAATGTGTAACTTGAAAGGGCAGAAAGGCTGGCATCTTTTGGTTTATATTTCAGAGAAGAAAAAACACTGCAAAAAGGTTGCACTGCTTTAGGGAGGAAGGCACAACTGAAAAACAACCACAGATACTATGAGTTGTTAGCAGAACACATGAAGGAACAGTCTCCAAATCTCTTTTGGAGACTATCATTAGACGGAAACACATATTATTCAAAAGATTACCAAAATGCCAAAACTAGAAGCGATTATATTGCAAGCTATGCTTATAGAAATGAAGAGGGAAAAGGAATTATTTTATCATTTTTGGAAGCTGGAGAACTTTATGCTATTGTAAAGGAATTAATAACAGTGAACTTTAGTTTGGATGTACAGATACAGAGAGACATCAAGAATGAAATTTTAAAGGAGCAGTTAGATGTTTGTTTTTGCAAGCATCTACAGAGAATTGAACGATATGGAGACATTAAAATTATTCCAGCTGTTTGTATGAAGAAGAAATGTATTCTCATTGATATTAATGAGCAGTTATCTTTTATTAGTTGTCCTCCAAATACACTAGAGCATAATTAGGAAAGTGACATTTTGTATACCCTTTTTTTCTTTTTTCTATAATTTCTGATCAAGTAGAAAGTTTACACACATAAGGTTAATTCATATAGTATTTTCACACATTTTTTTTCTAGGAGTTACGCCCCTTTGAACTTATTTGCTTCAATGTACTACTGCAACAGTTTGTCATCGCAACTTCTTTCAAACCACACAACAGAATTTCACGAAACCTTTTCAGATAATAAGGACATACTATGTATAGTCGCCGTCAGCTGAAATTCGTAGCGGTTATCGGTAAAAATAATCTAAACTATCAATCACGTTCACTCGAGATATAGTTTTTCACATTCCATTCATAAATCGCAAAAAGAAAAACCACTACTGACCTACCTCTTAAGTGATCACACTGTAATAATCCTGACCTTCACATTTTCCAGAATATTTTCCATTGTTATTCCGCCATCTTCGTTTCTATGAGGATCATTTGTTTACATATGACATTCGTCACTGTACGCAGTTTCCTGAAATGTTCCTTTCATTGATGTGATAAGGTTTCCCGCGCTTTATGCAAATTTTATGAAATTGAACTCCACGGAAACACTTCCGGTAAAAACAATGGCTGATTCCACCATACAAAATCGTCTATGAAAAAGTGAAGGTCAGGATTATTACAGTGCGATCACTTAAAAGGTAGGTCAGTAGTGGTTTTTCTTTTTGCGATTTATGAATGGAATGTGAAAAACTATATCTCGAGTGAACGCGATTGATAGTTAAGATTATTTTTACCGATAACCGCTACGAATTTCAGCTGACGGCGACTATAGTTGTGCATTTCGACAGGATATTGCGATTCAATTTTTTTTCTAGGAGTTACTCCCCTTTGAACTTATTTGCTTCAATGTACTTCTGCAATAGTTTGTCATCTCAACTCCTCTGAAACAACACAACAGAATTTCTTGAAACTTTGTATATAATAAGGACATACTATTTAGATGTGCATATTGGCCGGAAATTAATTTTTCTTATACAATTTTTTTTCTTTCACTTATTTAATTTCTCCAATGGCAATGTGGGGACGTGGGGTATGTGAGCGTGCTCACTAAGGTTCATTAATTTGGGAAAAATTGATTGACCAATAAAGATATATAAGATTGATGTCAATTAAACAAAACGTGCAGTAATTTTGACCTCCCCCCTCCCCCCCTAAATTAATTTTTTTATCCTTCATTGATTTTTTTATGTCGTCACTCATACTTACAATAAATCTACATAGCACTATTTATAATGCCATATAGCTAACTTATTTGCCACCCTTTAACAAGCTTACAATGTATATTAGATTAAGTCATATTATTGCTTTTTGTTAAAGTCCATATACATATATATATATATAGAGTAAGAATTTAATTTATTTAAGTTATAATTATTACCATGGTTACACAAAGTGCCCTAGCTGAATGGGTATTTTTTTACAGAATGATAGTAATAATAGGTCTTCTTGCACGACTTGATTCAGTATGATATCAGTTTGTTACTACCAGGAACATTTAAATTTATAACCAGAATGATTTTTTTTTAGTTGCAATTATTTTGTGGAAATTCCACTGGAAAAATAAAATTATGATCATGCAGAAATTTACTTGTTCTTCCATTGGAATTTCATTGTTTCGGAATTTCATTGGAATTCTGTTGAGATTCCAGAAGATGCATATTTTTTTACAGTGGAATTCCATTGTAATTCATGATTCCAATGAATGCCAGTGGAATTCCAATGGTAACAGTGGAATTCCACTGAATTCCTCTGAAATCTCAATGGAATCCCAATTAAATTTTCAGTAGGGATCTACTTAATATACAGAATAAATAAACTTTAAAAGGAACTTTACTCTGTGTATATCAAAATGACATACTGGTAGTCATCAAAAGTGACTTCAAACCAACTTTAGCATTAAAAGTAAGAGTTGATCATTGAACCATGAAAAATAAGGTTAATGGAATCAGGGGTTTCATTATTTTTTTAGACTGGAGGTACCTTTGAGATTATAGGGGGAACCAAACCCAAACGGTGAGGAGTCTGGGGGCCGCGTAAGGCCCCCAGTTTGTCCAGGGCTAGCCCTGGTAGGGGGGCTAGGGGGGCAAAGCCTCCTGGAAGCTCCTGGATTTTAGGGATTTCAGCCTTAATTTTTTACTTTAAAAAATACGGTAAAGTCTGTAATATTTGCTTCAATTTTTGGTAAGTTAACATGGAATTGTTTTTTTTCTTGAGTATTTATCTGAAAAAACATTGCTTATAATTATTTTGTAATCAGTTATAAAATATGTATGACCTATAATGCAGGGGTTTCATGTGAAATGTTGTTTAGATGTTTTGTTTGTTTTTATACTTTTATTAAATGTTTTGAATTAATTTTGTTCAATACTGTAAAAGAAATTTCATAAGTTACAAACATTGTAGTATATATTATTAAATTAACATGCTCTCATGCAAAACAGCAAACAAACGTTTTTGATATACGCTAAGTGCTGTGATGATTGTTCTGGTCAGATAAAAAACATGTATTAACTTTCACTTAACTTATATAAAGGGGTGATTGTGTTAGTAAAAATGTTGGGGTTTTTTTTTTTCCCACTTCTTCAGAGCTGTTTTTTTTTTTTAATTTTAAAAGTCTAAAATCTCGTCAGATATTATATTTTGTAAACGTAACAGTTATGTTACTTCAGGTTGTTTCACGAAGTCTTACACTAAAAATTTCCTGAAGACAGCAGTCATTTAAATCACAACATAGAACACATATCGAGAAAACGGAGATCAGTGACAACGTCCAACGGGAAACGAACTGATTTGATACAATTAACGATTTTCTGAATTTCATATAATGTTCACCTTTATTAAACCTTTTATTCATAAAATAATCTGTGATACAAGCTGCTTTCCTTTTATTAGACATAAGTATTGTTGTTGTTGTTTAAATTCATCAACAATTTGCCGCTTGAAAATATACTGCTAAATCGTCCCATTTTAAAGCGCTCTTACGATACAGATACAGACACGTGGTTTATAATTATCACTTCTCCTACTTTGGAGGTGTGCTTAAATTGGCAGATAGATCTATACTTTAACGCGGACCTCGACGAAGACACATATAAACATACACATGAACGACGTACACGGAGATTATCACTTGAGGAAAGAAATAAATTAGATTTGAACGATCTTCAAAGGAATTTACACATTATTTTTTTTTTGTATTTTTATTTTTTTCTGCCGGTACCAGACGCTTCCGTAGGTGGGTAAAAGTACCGGGTACCGGGTCTTAATGAATGCACTGTTGGATTAAAAACCTGTCAACGATGAGAATGACATAACCAGGAAACATTATGAAATAAAACGTGGCATGATTGTAGATGAGACAACTTTTCAACAAAGTCCCATCGACAAGGTTTAAAACAATTACATGTAAGTGTACGGCCTTCAACATTGACCACACCCCTATATATGGACGGATGAATAGATACACATACGGAAAAGCATAATGCCGCTAGGTTGGACATTAACTAGCATCAGCCAAATTAGTTACAACACAATTAATGTTGAACAGAAAAAACAGATAGCAACCAGCAACAACCACTGAATTGCAGACAGGCACACACAGAATCTAGAGTTAAGGTTGACTAAACATGTTCATTTCTTTACACACTAAATATTGCCTACCTCAGCTCCTTAAAAACAGTAGAAAAACAATAAATTTGAATCCATATATATATATATTGATGTTTATTCTTACCTGGATCTATCATAATCCAACTTCTGGTCTCAATATCGAGTCCACAGCGACCTTCAACGAGGGAAATGCCATCAGTCGCATGTCGCCCTTCTGGAACACTGTCCCCAACTAAAAGCTTAACTAGACTTGATTTTCCAACGGCGAACTGGCCAGTTACCATGCAGCGCATGTCAAATGATTCGTAGCTTCCTCTGCCAAACATAGAAGACTCTGAAAATATAAATGTCAAAACTGTCTATTATCAATGTATGGCTAATGATATTTACGAAATCTGTGCTACACCTTAGGAATAGTGACTATTAATAGTAATATTTATGACAAGCTATTTTACTTTTTAATAACACTTCAAAATTTGATAAGATATACCAAAATAGTTCATAATTTGGTATATCTTAACTATAAGATATCTGATAAATCATATACGGTAACTTATAATGTATATGATAAATCATAAAATCATATAAGATATCTTTTGAATTATATAATACTAGAACACATCTGCGAAATTGCGGGCATTCAGAGCGTAGTTTAAAGTATGTAAAGTGTTGGAAGAATTTTGTAAAATATTGAATGACTGGAGAATTTCAGCAAAAGTATCATAAGTTGTAGGTTATTGGGGATAGGAAAATGTTTTTTTTTATCCCTCCTCCTTCATTTCCAAAATTCCTAATTTTTGGTTTTCTATCAATTCTAATATGAACATTCATTTAGTATGTTATGAACATTTAAGTAAGGAGCCTGTAATTTAGTGGTTGTCGTTTGTTTATGTGTTACATACATGTATTTGTTTTCGTTCATTTTTTGTACATAAATAAGGCCGCTAGTTTTCTCGTTTGAATAGATTTACATCGTCATTTCGGGGCCTTTTAAAGCTGAGTATGGGCTTTGCTCGTTGTTGAAGACCGTACAGTGACCTATAGTTGTTAGTTTCTGAGTCATTTTGGTCTCTTGTGGAGAGTTGTCTCAACATGGTAATCATACCACATCTTTTTTTTTTTGTAATCAATGAATTTTGTAAAAGATTTAATGACTGGAGAATTTCAGAAAAGGTATTAAAAGTTCACATGAATAATTTTAGTGCTTATCTGTATATCATGAACATTCATTACTATTAAATAAAGTGTATTTACTTTCAATTCTAAGTTTACTAATTGATCCATGGTGGTCAATTGATATAGTATACACTGACCCTCTCCATTTAATAAACTCTGTGACCGTCGTAGATAGTTAACTTGAAAATGATAGCAGATAGAATTAAAATACACTTTATTCGTAGTATATGTATGTTCCGAGTATACAGAAAAACGCAAACCGGAAATCTAATCTGACTTAAAATTTCGTTCAATGATGGGACAATATCCGGATGACTTTTTTCTTGTTTTCTTCCCAAAATAACTCAATCTGAATAATCATATGAATGGATGACAAATGCGACTATGTACTGTACCTATAGGACACAGAGGCGTGTTGATTAATTTATTGTGGAAAGAAGAGAAGCGACACACAAAATGAGGTCTTCTCGTTTAATAGTATAGATATCTAATAAATTGTGTAAGATATCTTATGAATTATATAATATATTATAACGCTGCCTCCCTGGTGTTAGAGTCGGACACCAGAGATAACAGGTTACAAATAAAAGGGATTTCTTTAACTGGTATGGTTTATATTACTATAAGATGTATGGCCCGACGTCTAATTGGAATACCGTCGAACCAACACACTTTACAGCTTCGTTAACCTAGAAAAATGTTATATAATTATTATTTATAAATAAAAGACAAAGCATATAAAAGTTGTGATAATTTATTTAACAATCTTAAAATGGCTGTGAAGGCTCTAGCTGTTTCTGGTTTGGAAGTTGGGTTCCTGGTATGGTTGGTCTAACTAATTAAATATATATACACACATATATATAACAATCCAGAGTATAACCACTCTGTAGATTCAGTCGACTAGTTAAAAAAACTACCATTAGCATATAGCTCATTCAGGCTTACAAAGGGTCTCAATAAAAGAACACCTATAAAATTATGTAGCCGGCTTAATTCAACAACATCTATTTAAAATAACCATCTGTATATAAATACTAAAGGTTATTATTGTCACCAAGACATATATCTCTTTGATAATTAAAACTATAGGTATAATTTACCCTCTACATATATTGTCACCAACTATTACCACCCAAACTGAGTCACCGAGATTTATTCCCAGCTTCTCCCAAATTCACCAATATTATTAAACTACCAATGTGTAGCGCTAAACTCGATCACATTAAAGTAAAGCAACCAGATTCACTAATCCACAGTTTATAATAAGTCTCAATTCCTTAAGACATAATAAATACAATCAACAATCAACAATTCTTTAAAGGTAATCACAAAATCGTTCCTACCATAAAGCTTCCGTAATAAATATTAAATACTTGACTTTCTTAAAGTTTGTCACCTAGGAATTTCACCTAACAAAACAAGTTGCACAAAACTATATATTTATTTGCACCAAGCAATATTTACACCAAGGATTTTCACCTAAAACATTATTTGCTCCAAGCAATATATTTACACCCAGGAATTACACCTAAACCATCAATTGCACCAATAAATATTTGCACCAAGGATTTGCTCCCATTTGGCACCTAAAGTTTGCACCAATAAATATTTGCACCAAGGATTTGCTCCCGATTTGGCACCTAAAGTTTGCACCAATAAATATTTGCACCAAGGATTTGCTCCCGATTTGGCACCTAAAGTTTGCACCAATAAATATTTGCACCAAGGATTTGCTCCCGATTTGGCACCTCAAGTTTCCTCCTAATGTCTCCCTAATTCGTCTCCTAATTTCCTCCTAAATTCTCCGAGATTTCAAGTTTGGTGTTTCATAACATTCAATTCCAAACCACAACAATTACTGCTTTCCGTAGTTGATCATTTTATTTTTATAAGAATGTCAGCCAATCACAGACTCTCTTACATAAGTCGGACCAATCAGCAACCATCTCTCTAATTAGGGAAATTCCCGAAATGGCAATTCAAAATGTAAACACTGGACATTTTATGTAAATAAAGATGTTTTCCAGCTTAAAATCATTAAGAACTAACATATGTATTCATCATGAAGGTTATTACACCAACAGGATAACTTAGGAACACATGAAAAAGGTTAATATCTCAAATAAACAACAGAACTAAAGGTACCGGCACTCCGGGAACAAACTTGGTCATCGCGAGTGAATTCCACTCATAACATCACTTGAAACACAATAGAATTAAATCAATTTTAGTGTAATCAGCGTATCGAATACACTCATATGCAAAGCATATCATCTCACAGACATCTCCGTATTATTATTTGTACTTAATAACACAGCATATTCAAAAAGGGGGGGTTGACGGCATTACAATATCTTATAAATATAAATTAAATATAAGAAGATATCTTATAAATTATATAAGATATGTTGTAAATTATATAAGATATCTTATAAATTACATAAGATATGTTATAAATTGTATAAGATGTAAGATGTCATGTGTATGTTTTATAAGCTACTATGTTTTTACAACAATGAACTTCTGACGAGGACAATACATTATATATATTGACCTGTTATGAGTGTATTAACAGAGGACGAAGTCCGAAGGCAGGGATGTCATTATGTTTTGAAGTTATAGGAGAAATAAGATAAGTTACAGCGTAGCGAGGTGGCCTTCACGGCCGGGGGTCTGGGGCCCGCTCAAGGGCCCCAGAAGCTCTGGGGGTAAATGGTATTAAAATATGCATTCTAGCTCTCTCCTGGCACCTAATTTCATAATTTGAAAACCTTTTTTATTGTAATTTTTTTCTCTTATTTTATGACATTTTTCAATATATAAAGAAATTTTTTTTTATTCACTAATTTTACTTAATGTATCTAATTCTAGGAAAATTTTCAGGCACTATAATTACAAAGATGCGTTAAGATTTTATTTCTTTAATTCAATTTAACAAAAAAACAAAGTTAACATATATTGTTATAAGTTTGATCTGGCGATGACAATGATTCTGAGGTTTGACTTTTCAAATCTAAAAATCTGATCATTATTCTCTTCCTTTTTATTATAATGCAATGCATTTCATACAGTTCATGGTGGAATATTTCAAATATTTAGATAGTGACACACCTTCAAGTGAAACTTTGAAAATCTTTCATCATTGATTCAATTAAACTTTTTTTGAGAAATGACTGTCAAGTGTTAATTAATTATCATAATTAATAATCATTGCAAACATCAAAATCATTGTCATCATCATCATTATCTTCTTCATACTCGAAATCATCAGCAATCCCATCTCCACTAACCACCTTTTGAGCAAACTTAGCCAACTGTAGCACACGAACAGCCTTGTCATATTCCAACTGAACTAAGTCTAGATTGGATGCTTCCTCTGTTTGTGTGCTACAGCTTGCTACAGCTACTGGATCAGCTGGATCCTGCTCCTTTTCTTTCTCTAGCACTGGTTTAACTTTTGGCAACTTTCTCCTTGGTTTTGCAGACAACCATGTTGTGACGCTTTTTTTGACATAGCTGTCTGCTTCTTTACTCCCTAGTGAAGGACCGTTCAGACTTATATGAAGAAGAGATTGCAAGATGTCATTTTGCAATCTATTCCTCAAACAAGTTTTCACAAGTTTCATTCTACTGAAACCCCTCTCTGGCCAGGCATTTGACACTGGCAGAGTCATAATAATCTCTGCCACCTTCACTAGGTGAGGAAAGAAGTGGATCATGGACGTCTTCATGATCAGAAGCTTTTTTAAAGCCCACTCCATTGGAGTTTCTTCAACTTTACAGTTCAAAATTTCCATAGGGACTTCTTTTTTCCAGGAGGAAAGATTGAACTTAAAGTTGATCCACTCTGCCAGCATTTCTTCAGTGTCTTCCTGAGTCCCAAAAAAATGATCTGCAAGTATGTGAATGTCCTTGCTTCCATATTGACTGAATTCATCAGTCCCCCTCTCTGGTAGACATCTGATATCAAAAACAGCAAATGCTGCCAGATGAGGGGACTGCTGAAATCTAGCATCAATGTTTTTGCAAAGAGCATCCACATACTTGGACATTGTGACTGCCAGCTGACTCATGGTAAACTCACTTACTGTGACGTCCAGTGTACCAAGTCGACCATTGGGACTCAGATCAGCTCTCAAGGAATCAAAAATGTCATCCTTCGACAAAGACCTCAACTTGTGCTGCGTACTCTCCAGACCAGGACATATCATGGAGAAATTGACATTTCCCTTTTGAAACAACTTACTCAAGTCTGAGAGTATTGGCAGCACACTTTGAAGTATGTACAATGTTCCTATGAACTTGAGCTGTGTTATTTTTTTCATTAAACCATAGGAGGTAGCATCACCTGAAAACATGTTCAAAGTTTGAATAACTGGAACAAGCTCTTGATATAAACTCTGTACAGCATTGTTGAATGAAAGCCACCTAGTTTGACATGCTTTCTTCATCGTCCTTGTTAGTAGCTTTCTTGCGGGTTCAGACAGAGTCATCTTGTGGACTTCTGTCTGGGCCTTCATTAAAGCTGCTAACTTGACAGGAGAATAATGGAAAATCTTCCAAATGTGCGTCATATGACCCTCCATTTCCTTAATATACTGTAAATCTCCACACGTGTCAATACATGCCAAAGCAAGACGGTGGCAAATACAATGGATGGCAACAAGGGCAGGGTTGTCATCTTTCAATTTTTTAACAAGCCCTCCCTTTTTGCCAACCATTACTGATGCACCGTCTGTGCTAATACCAGATAATTTACTCATATCAAGGCCTAATGAAATAAGTTTAGATTTTACAACTTTGTACAAGTTTTCTGCATTTGCAGAAGATGCATTTTTCAGAACATTTTCTATGAATAGAAAGTTAATGTCACAAGCATTTGATTTTCCATTCCAAAAGTTTACATAACAAATCATCTGCTCTATGGTTGAAACATCTGAGGAGTCATCTAGCAAGACAGAAAAACAATCTGCAGCCTTGACCTTTTCTACAAGATCATTTTCTGTTTGTAGGCCTAATGTAGTGAAGATGTCACGGAGAGAAGCTCTTGATCTATGCTGAAAAAATTTCATTTCAGACAAACCTATGTTTTCTAGAAGTTTAAGCAAAGTTGAAATTTTCTCATTGGCAATGCCTTCTTTGGCCAACCAGTACATAGCAGAAAAGGCCATGAATAGGACATTGTTTTCTACCTGACTTTTTTCCGTCAATTCTTTTTGGAATACTGACACCCTGCTAAGCATTTCAGCCTCAATGGCACCTTGGTGTTTTTTAGAAGCAATGTGATCAGTCAATGCTGACTTCTTCATCCTCACCGATGGAATGTCTCCAAATGAAGAAGCTTTATTTTGAGAATTAATGGTGTGGTGTTTTTTGCACAGGAGACAGTACATTTCACAACCTTCAACATAAACTAACCACCAGTATGTGGTTTTTGAGCAGAACGAAATAGCTTTGTCTTGCAGCCAATTATGCTGGAACTTATCCTTCTGACCAGACACACGTTTAATTTCATCATTAGAAAGTGATGTACAGTTTTCCTGACATATAATTTTATTATGTACTTTACTGGTGTCATCAAACATTGTGCTAAGGAGGAGTTTAATTGAAGAACAACTAGTTGTATCATGGTTTGGAGTTTCCTCAGATGAATGTTTAGTAACGAGAGAAATCTCTGACGAACATACTGGAGTAACAGGACTAATTTGATCAGGCTTATCTGTTTCATTTAAGGGCTCCTCTAGTTTTTTTCCATCTATGAAGTAAAGAAAAGAGAGGAAATTTAAGAACCAGTTTTGAAACAGTAACAAGAACAAAAGATGAAAAAAACAGAAATGAAAATCAAAGAACTGAATGCAAAACAAAACGCCAAGCAAAAAAAATAGCTCTGAAAAGAATAACTGAAGAATTTGAGTTTCCTGAAATATATAGTTTTCTTGAATTTACAACCACCAAACAAGCTCAAAAGTACACAGTTAGATTTGATATGTAAAAATTTTGCATAGATTTATCAATTTAAAAGTTTACATAATGCATTGGCTGATAGGCAAATTTCTCACATTTTGCTGATATCAGAAAGTTTTCCAATAAAGGTGTTTAAACTCAATATTTTCCATGCATTAAAGATTTTAGGTAAATATTTTAAATATTTTAAATATAGGGGAGTATGCCTACTTTTTTCCATTTTGTATATATATTCTCATTTCCAGTGCATCTAGGTTTTTTTATTAAGATAAATATGACCATTGAAGACGTATATATATATTTTTTTCCCTACCAAATGCTCAAATATTTTCTGCTGGCAGTCAGACACCGAGACAGTAATGGTTACCAATATTTTCCCATCCCTAACAATCACAGCTCTTAGATCTTAAAAAGTATATGTTACATTCAACAAGACAGCATTCATTTGTTCTGATTATACATGTAATGTTTGCGACTGAGCACTTAGCAACAATCCATACACAGAGGTTACATAATATCAATTGATTCACCCAGTTTTGAAATTCATTTCCTCAGTTTTTATTTTGGTATATAAAACCCTATGTTCCCTCTCATATACACTCTACACTAAAATTATTAACAAAATACACATCATTGAACTATTTTATTTTCACATTCTCTGCTAAAGCTTTCGTCACTGTTACTTCCAGCAATGCTTTGACTGTAATATATACCAGGTAAGACCATTTTGGTGTCAATTATGATGTACTGAAAAGAAAGCAAAGTAAAGCAAACGAAATAAAATAATATCAAAAGCACCAACTTTTTTTTATTGTGGGATGACTAGCTATTTAATTACTCAACATCATTAATAGAAAAAGAGTTTCATTACAAATCGGAAGATGTAAGTATTTCCAAGGTTTTGTATAACAAATCCTTGTTATTTCTTACCTACATTTTTTTGCAAAATTATATTTAAAAGTTTGTCATAGTATAGTAGAGGGGGGATATGACCTTTATCGGGACTCCGGGGTCGGCTGTTTTTAAGCTCGGGATTTGGGGATTGATCCTTCAGGATCCGGGAATCCTTTTTTTTCGGATTTCGGGACGTCGGGATTTACTTTATTTATATTCGGGACCTCGGGATTTCGTTTTTTTAAGTCCGGGTTACTCCTACCCCACTCATAGTACCTGAGACTACTATTACCAATTGGCGTGCAAATATAGTAATTTCAGTTTATATCAGCGCTCTGAGTTTTGTATTTATAAAAGAAACTATTTATTATAAGGGATTTGTTTTGTTTTCAGAAGCACTTTTTAAATGCACCCCGTGTACATGGTGTAAGGTAGGATATTTCAATCAGACCCACAGTAAAAAAAAGTTGCATGCTGCAGAAACAGAAATAACAAAATAAACAAAATGAAAACAATGTAAATCAAACAGGAATAAGTCATTCTATATATTTTATCAATACAGATCTAAAATGATGGCTTAATTTTATCACGGATATTTGTCCCTTTTTATGCAAATATTAGTTACACTCTAATAAATGTTCTATATTTTTTTTTCAAAATGTAAATACACAAAGTTATTTCAATTTCAAACACATCTAATAATTAATTTAAGAATCAAGAAATATACCAATAATAATAGCTTCATAATTACGATCTTTATATTTTATTCCCCCCCCCCCCCTTTTTCTCCCGGCATTTCTTTACAATGTGTAACTTGAAGAAAGCATGTTTTAGCAACTTGAAAATGCTTGTAATACTAAGGGTGGTTCATAGTTTTCTTTTCAATCTCGAACCTCAAATTCACAAAGTCAATTTTAGGAATTTAGAAAATTGCCAGTGACACGAAGGTAAAGTCAAGTGTCACTTTAAATTATTATTAAAATCTTTGGAGAATGTGATATGTTCTATTAAAAACTTTTGAAATAAATGTATATATAGTTTTTCTAATTACCTGCATCATTTTCTAATCTTTGTTTTTTGAAAAACCCGTCCAATGAACCTTGTTTACATCGTTTTTTGTCCGGCGCCGCCATAGCGTGATAAAACGGAGCCAGTACTAGTGCTCCTAAATTCATAGGAGGGAAATAATTATAAATTCGTTCGGAACTCATCGCAACATTCTTATCGAGACTAGAAAAAAACCGATGTTCCGATATTCAACAAATTTTGTAAACATGTGACAAGTTGATGAACAGATCTCGGTAGCTCTACAATAAACTGTGTTAGTGTATCCATTTTTACACACTGCACAAACATATTGTCATTTTTTAATCCTGGATTTTCTCTCATTAATTTTTTTTCAAAGAGAAAAAGTAACCGGCGGTGACAGCTCGAGTTACCGGAGATTTTCGCCGGTTGCCGGCTTCTAATGACATCCCTGGAAGGTCAATGCATTCTGATGGATAAATATATATATACTTTTTAAATGATATGAGCAAATTAGCCCTAATACAAATACATCGTCAGGTTAAATACTGAAAACGTTCCACTATCGATATAAATCAAGAGTTCATATTGCTTTTCGAACAAGACCAATAGGGACAAAAACAGGGCCAATACGTATAAAAGCCGTGTTGGCCCATGGGCTAATACGGGACATTCACTTCCGGTTTAAATTTTCTTACACCATTACTTAACTTAAGGAGTATCCTTATGCATAAAAAAAATGTGTATTACATTTTTTTTAACTTAAAATCATAATATAAAAAGGTTAAATGATGTTCAATATTTTGTAACCGTTTGAAGTCTTGATACGGAAATAATTCATAGCCTTACCGAGAACGACTTCCGATTATTGACACTATTGCATTTCCGTTAATTATTCATCCGAAGCAGACGATCCAAGGGTAAGAATAGTTAAACTGTCTGATTTATTTTTCCCATGCCCAGCAACTTTATATTTGAAAAGAAAACTAGAGGCTCCCAAGAGCCTGTGTCGCTCACCTTGGTCTATGTGCATATTAAACATTGGACACAGATAAATTCATGACAAAATGGTGTTTTGGTGATCATGGTGTTTGTAGATCTTACTTTACTAGACATTCTTCTTGCTACAATTAGCTCTATCTATAATGAAGTTGGCCCAGTAATTACAGTGGAAAATATATTCTAAAAATTCACAAAAATTTACAAAAATTTATGAAAATTGTTAAAAAATGACTATAAAGGGCAATAACTCCTTAAGGGGTAAACTGACAATTTTGGTCAAGTTGACTCATTTGTAGATCTTACTTTGCTGAACATTATTGCTGTTTACAGTTTATCTCTATCTATTAGTATATTCAAGATAATAACCAAAAACTGCAAAATTTCCTTAAAATTACTAATTCTAGGCCAGCAACCAAACAAAAGGTTGTCTGTTTTGTCTGAAAATTTCTTGGCAGATACATTTTGACCTGATAAACAAATTATTCCCAGTCAGATTTGCTCTAAATGCTTTGGTTTCAGAGATATAAGCCAAAATATACATTTAGCCCCTATGTACTATTTTTAGCCATGGCAGCCATCTTGGTTGGTAAGCAGAGTCACGCCACACATGTTTAAAACTGGATACCCAAATGCTGATTGTGGCCAAGTTTGGTTAAATTTGGCCCAGTAGTTTTAGAGGAGAAGATTTTTTAAAAGAATACCAAAATTTTAGAAAAATGGTTAAAAATAGACTATAAAGGGCAATAACTCCTTAATTGGTCAACTGACAAATTTGATCATGTTGACTTTGTAGATCTTACTTTGTTGAACATTATTGCTGTTTACAGTTTATCTCTATCTATAATAATATTCAAGATAATAAGCAAAAACTGCAAAATTTCATTAAAATTACTAATTCAGGGGCAGCAACCAAACAACGGGTTGTCTGATTTGTCTGAAATTTCTTGGCAGATAGATTTTGACCTGATTAACAAATTATTCCCAGTCAGATTTGCTCTAAATGCTTTGGTTTCAGAGATATAAGCCAAAATCTACATTTTACCCCTATGTTCTATTTTTAGCCATGGTGGCCATCTTGGTTGGTTGGAAGGGTCACCCTACACATTTTTCAAAATAGATACCCCAATGATGATTTTGGCCAAGTTTGGATTAATTTGGCCATGTAGTTTCAGAGGAGAAGATTTTTGTAAAAGATTAAGATTTACGAAAAACGGTTAAATTTGACTATAAAGGGCAATAACTCCTAAAGGGGTCAACTGACCATTTCGGTCATGTTGACTTATTTGTAGATCTTACTTTGCTGAACATTATTGCTGTTTACAGTTTATCTCTATCTATAATAATATTCAAGATAATAACAAAAAACAGTAAAATTTCCTTAAAATAACCAATTTAGGGGCAGCAACCCAACAACGGGTTGTCCGATTCATCTGAAAATTTCAGGGCAGATAGATCTTGACCTGATAAACAATTTCACCCTGTCAGATTTGCTCTAAATGCTTTGGTTTTTGAGTTATAAGCCAAAAACTGCATTTTACCACTATTTTCTATTTTTAGCCATGGCGGCCATCTTGGTTGGTTGGCCGGGTCACCGGACAAATTTTTATACTAGATACCCCAATGATGATTGTGGCCAAGTTTGGTTTAATTTGGCCCAATAGTTTCAGAGGAGAAGATTTTTGTAAAAGTTAACAACGACGACAGACGCAAAGTGATGGGAAAAGCTCACTTGGCCCGTCGGGCAAGGTGAGCTAAAAATCATGGACGTAAAAGCGTAAAAACAAGTTCAGACATGCAAATAAGGTATGTTTCTTATTTTATTTGTATTAAAAGAATATAAATTAGTTATTAAAAGTGTTATGAACTTGCTGTTTCTTAATTGTCCCTGTTATAGATTCTCAATCAAGTGTATTGGCCCTTGACTCAAGTTTCGGGTCAAATACAGCTAACCTCGAATCTACAGGGCCAATAAAGAAACAGCAATTTAATAACAACATAGTATTAGAAGAATGAAAGTTCTTGATTTGTACATTACATATGTATATAATGAATATGAAAAATGGACTTCAAATTTCTTTCTATGTATTTTAAATTGCATTTTGCAAGATTTTAACATGACATTGAAATATCAATAAATAAGATGAATTTGTTTTATTGTATTTCGGACAGTAACCCTACAGCGGTTGGTCCAAGTGGTCTAAAAGTTCATCACTGATAGATTTTGATCTATTATTCACTGTATCTCCATGTCACGTTTGTACTAACTGCTAATTTTTTTTATAAAACAAAAAAACTGCATGTCACCCTTATGTTCTATTTTAGCCATGATAGCCATGAATGTTAGTGGATCAAAACTTTGGTTACAATTTTTAAATAAACTTCAGAAGATTATGGCCTAGTAGTTTCAGAGGAGTAGATTTATAAATGTTATAATTAAGTTACATGATGAATAAATTTTGTCAAATTGTCCTTGAAGGGCCAATTTACAATTTTTGTCATTTCAACTTTTAAGAAAATCTTACTTTGCTGAATATTTTGGCTGTTTACAGTTTATCTTTATCTTCAATAATATTCAAGATGATTACCAAAAACAGCAAAATATCCTTAAAATTACCAATTTAGTGACAGCAACCAAACAATGTAATGTTAGGTTCGTCTGAATGCAACTTGACCTATTTAACAATATAACCCCATGTCAGATTTACTCTATATACTTAAGTTTTTGAGATATAGGCCAAAAACTGCATTTGACCCCCATGATCTATTTTTGGCCATAGCCGCCTTGTCTGTTGATTGATCTAAATGCAGATACAATCTATAAACTAGATACCTTTAGGAACATCCAGTTAAAGTTTAGAAGTATTATGCCCAGTAGTTTCGGAGAAGAATATTTTTAAATGTTAGCAAACATGATGAGCAAATTAAGCAAAATTGTTTTTAAAGGGCAATAACTCCTTAAGGTGTCAATTGAGAATTTTGGTTATAGTAACTTTTTTGTAGATCTTACTTTGCTGAACATATTCGCTACAGTTTATCTCTATCTAGAATTATATTCAAGATAAACAAAAAATCCAATAATGGGTTTTTCAGTTCGACTTCAAGTTTCAGTGCTGATAGATTTTGACTTATTGAACATGTTCACCCCATGTCAGATTTGCTATAAATGTTTTTATTTTTGAAAAAAATATAAGTCAAAAACTGCATTTGATACCTATGTTCTATTTTTATTCATATCAGCCATGTTTGCAGATGGATCATCAAAACTTTGGATAGGATTTATATATAGTTAGACCCTTAACAAAAATTCAGTTAAAGTTTGAAGGCATTCGGCCCAGTAGTGTCAAAGAAGAAGATTATTGAAATAGTTTACGAGGACGATGACGACAACGACAGATGCAAAGTGATGGCATAAGCTCGTATGGGTACTTTGGCACCGGAGATCTAAAAAGGATAAGGATTGTCTGCGTATCCTCTTATAAACAAGTGAGCCATATGCGCTGATACACCCATCGTCTTGTGTGTAAGTTTTATGCAATAATCATAAATAGTTTCTGAAATACAGCACGACATGTAAAAAACGACTGCTTTTAACAAACTAGAGGCTCTAAAAAGCCGGTGTCGCTCACCTTGGTCTATGTGAATATAAACAAAGGACACAGATGGATTCATGACAAAATTGTGTTTTCGTGATGGTGATCTAACTTAACTAAACATTCTTGCTGCTTACAATTATCTCAATCTATAATGAACTTGGACCAGTAGTTTCAGTGGAAATTGTTAGTGAAAATCTACAAATTTTATGAAAATTGTTAAAAATTGACTAGGAACGGCAATAACTCCTTAGGGGGTCAATTGACCATTTTTTATCTCTATCTATAATAATATTCAAGATAATAACAAAAAACAGCAAAATTTCCTTAAAATTACAAATTCAGGGGCAGCAACCTAACAACAGGTTATATGATTCATCTGAAAATTCCAGGGCAGATAGATTTTGACCTGATCAACAATTTCACTTCATGTCAGATTTGCTTTAAAGACTTTGGTTTTTGAGTTATAAGCCAAAAACTGCATTTTACCCCTATGTTTTATTTTAAGCCATGGCGGCCATCTTGGTTGGTGGGCCGGGTCACCGGACACATCTTTTAAACAAGATACCCCAATGATGATTGTGGCCAAGTTTGGTTTAATTTGGCCCAGCAGTTTCAGAGAAGAAGATTTTTGTAAAAGTTAACGATGAGTAACAACGACGGACGACGGACGCCAAGTCAGAGAAAAGCTCATTTGCGAAGGGCCAGGTGAGCTAAAAAATATGACTCTAAAATAAAATTTTGAATCAAACCAAAACATATACAGATTTGTATATTAAATAACTAATAAGTGTGTAAAGTTTTAAGCAATAATCATGAATCGGTTTTGAGAGACGGGGGCGACATGTTATTACCGCTCCCCTGTTCCAAAATAATCGTAATTGTTTTTAAGATACGGCGCGACATGTAAAAAACCCTCCCCCCTTTTTTTTTTTACAAAATCCTCAATATCTCAAAAAAAAACAACTTTGAATCATCATCAAAAGGTATACAGATCTTTAGATCAATATAACTAAGAACTGTGTAAAGTTTTAAGCAATAATCATAAATTATTTTTGAGATACAGTGCGACATAATAAAATACACCCCTATTTTAGTTACAAAGTCCCGTCACTCAAAAAAAGTTTTTACAGATCTTTCGACCAACAATATTAAGTTTCATGAAATTTGGATAAGTAGTTCTCAGGTTTCGGTTCGACATGTTTACGCCTGACAGAGATACGGACGGACAGACAGATGGACGGTCGGAAGGGACAACAATATACCATTATACGTTCCGTCTTAGATGGGCGTATAAAAACTGCAACAAATCTTCCTCGAGAAAAAAATACACCCGCTTGTAAATTCAGATGCAGCAATTTTTCAAATTCTAAAAAGATATCAACTCGAAAATGGTGATCCAATATTGGCACATGGTCTGTGTTTTTTAGTAACAAATATTGTGTATAAAGTTCATATTATATGGTCGAGGAACACTTTATTGAAGAAAACAAAATAATTTTGGGACATAGGGACACATGTAGACAATAAGGGTAAACGTTTGTCCTCCAAATGATCATAACTGATTTCGAAACTTGTTCGATTCATTGTTGATATAAAGGAATTTCATAGATTAATTATTAGAACTGCACATGCTAACATAGTAATTTCTATAAAATACATATTTCCAAGGGGCATTACTTTTGAAAATAGATGATATTCATTGATTTTCCATGCAGAAAAACACAGTTTTATCTAAATTGCCAAAAATGTGGAAATAATTGTACACATGGAAGTGCTTACAAGACCGAACAGTTTTAACTGACCCCCTGGTATTCTACATATAACTAAACAAAATCAATAACCCAACTTTTCTGAACATATTCCAGTCTATTTATAATAACTTTATAACAATGTCCTCTGACCTAGTGACATTAAATTGAATAGGAATCTACCTCGCATCATATTTACATAGATATTGTGTTCATAAGTAACACTAAATATGTAATGTGTCAAATCTTATAATGAAATAAAGAAAATACCTTTCGTCCTTAGAACAGCAGTCTGAAATAAAGAGGAAAATGTATTGAGTGTATATCACCAAACTTGTAAGAGTATTAAAGTTTAAAACATAAACACCCACAACGTAGTATGTAATGGAAAACAAATAGATGTTGATTAATTTATATTTGGTGTCAAATGCCACTTTCTGCTATTGGCTTGTTCTTATATGTCATTTTTTATTAGTGAAGGAAGCCAGAGTGCCTAGAAAGATCAACCAAATATGGGCAGAAAAACTAGAAGTTTGAAACCCACAAGACCATGACCATTGCTATGACAAATACTGTATACCAAATGGCATTGGTTTACCACTTTGCCCACTTGACTTTATTCAAACCATGCAAAACCAAAGGTTAACAAAACAAATCTTATTGCACCTGAAATCGCTATTGTCTCTGTATTAATGTCTCCTATTCTAAACAACAGGATGTTAAAAGAGCCAGTGTCACTCATCAAAATATATGTGCATCTTCAACAATGAACACCAACATCGTAAACTTGAATAGAAATTGAGATAAAAGTCTTTTGGTTGCTGATTTTGCATTGCCTATCACATTTACTGTTTACAGTTTCTGTCTATGATCTTTAGTTTCAGCTTAAAGCACTTTAAAGGGTAAACAATTGTCATTTTAGAGTTATCACACATAGTATACTAATGATTTCAGAAAGATTTGACTTATTTTTAGGTATTGTCTTGCTGATATTTTTTTGTTTATCTTTTATACTTTTCAAGATGATAAGCAAAACCCACAAAGTATTAAAAACGTCATTAAAAAGCAAGAACTCCATCATGGAGTGGACTGACAATTTACACCATTTGACTTATTTGTAGATCTTTCTGTCTATATATTTACATGTATAAATTTATGTTTTAAGATAATTGGCAATAACCATTAAAATTGTTAAAAAAAATCATTAAAAGCAATCACTGTATTAAAAGTGGTCTGACACGGGTTTGGTTTTTCTCACATATTTCATGATGGTATAATACTAAATCCAGAACAGAAAGGATTGTGCCTGATATACATATGATGAACACAAAATATTCCAATCAGATAAATTACGGTCAGGAGCTGGCATGTCAGTAACTGATAATAGTTTGTTGTTTTTTATTGATTATTGTCATTTTGTTTTTGTTCTTTTGTTTCATATTCTGACATCAGACTTGTTCTTCTTTTAATCTGAGTTTTACTTTGCGTATTGTTGTGCGTTTGTTTTTTTCTACATTGGCTAGAGGTATAGGGGAGGGTTGAGATTTCAAAAAACATGTTTAACCTCGACGCAATTTTGCGCCTGTCCCAAGTCAGGAGCCTCAGGCCTTTGTTAGTCCTGTATGATTTTTAATTTTAGTTTCTTGTGTATAATTCGAAGTTTTGTATGACGTCCATTATCACTGAACTAGTAAACATTTTTTGTTTAGGGCCAGTTGAAGGACGCCGCTAGCTATAGGTGCAGGAGCTTCTCGCTACATTGAAGACTCATTGGTGGTTGTTGTCTGCTTTATGGTCGGATCATTTTGGTATTTAGCAATTTCTCTCTGTTTATCATAGTTTTCAAAATTATGGACAAAAATAAAACAAAATGAACAAAATTTCTATGAAGTTGTCTAATAGTTTTGGCGCTAATGGGTAGCAAATTATTTGAAATAGATCTCAACATTCTGTACGATTCTAGTTTTTAAAACATCCACCAGGTAGCACTGATTTTGGCCAAGGTTGGTTCCAATTGAACCAGTAGTTTCAGAGGAGAACACGTTTTTGTAAATAAGAACAGGTCAACAGACGAAGGTAGACGATGACAGAAAACAGACGCAAAGTGGGGAAATAGCTTACCTTGAACTTTACATTTATACAATCAGTATACTATATACCGTAGTTGCTTATCACATATTCGTAAAAGTTTACAATGGGATTTTTACAAAAGAGGGACGAAAGATACCAGAGGAACAGTCAAACTCATACATTTTTATTTGTTTTGTAGATTGAAAAATAAACTGACAACGATATGGCTAAAAAAGAAAAAAGACAAACAGACAAATATAGGTACATAACATACAACATAGAAAACTATATCATCTTTGAAACAGTAAACCAACTCGTGATTGCGTCCGTAAAATGTACAACATCATATAATATATTCAATTCTTAACTATAGACAGAAATGGACTGTCTCTACTTGGTGTTTTATCAACACAAAAAAATAATTCATAACCACATAATAACAAAAATGAATAATAAGACTTGAAGATGAATAACTTAAATAAAAGTACTATTCCTTCTCATATGTTTTTTTGTCTGTAACACCAGGGACTGAAAATGTCTACAGCCATAAGGTCAGGTACTTGACTATAAAGGATTGTGAGTCAGCCTTCATTTGAGCCAAATAACCTTTAGATTTGCTCTTCACAAAACACGCTCAAGGTTCCAAAGCTCAGCTTGGTACATGTGTATGTGCATATTTAAAAAGGACACCCTCAAACATTTTATACAATGATCGAAATCAAGAAACACAATCTCTGTTTTGTTGATCTGGCATTGCTGATTTTGTAGTTTGTTTAGACTAAATAACTGTTTATCGCTATTTTCTTTAATTTTTGCTCGAAACAAAAAATCTTCATTTAAGGGCAATTGATGTGAATACAATATCTGATTCGTTAGTAGATCTTGCCTTGCTGATCATTTCTGTGATTTGAAGTGTCTTTTTGATTATAATGATTTTTATCAAATTAGGCTAAACTGAAAAAAAAAAATACTCCCAAATTATCATTTTAAGGGAAAATAACTATAATAAGGAAACATCGCAAAATTTCCTTCATATTGTCTTAATTGTAGATCTTGTCTTGGCAATTATCGTAGAAAGGAGTAAATCGAAGGTTTCGCCATGATGACTTATTTGTAGAACTTGTCTTGCTTATCATTTTTGCATTTTAATGTTAATCTTTTTCTGTTATAGTTGTTAAGATAATAGTCAAAAATGATAGAAAATTGTTAAATTCATCATTTAAGGACAAAAAATGGGGACGAAAGATGCCAGAGGGACAGTCAAACTCATAAATCAAAAATAAACTGATAACACCTTGGCTAAAAATGAAAAAAGACAAACAGATGAGCAATAGTACACATAACACAACATATAAAACTAGAGAAGAAGCAACACTAACCCCTCCAAAAATGGGGAATGATCCCAGGGGCCCAGGAAGGGTAAGCAGATCCTGCTCCACATGTGACACCTGTCGTGTTGCTCATGTTATAACAAATACAGTAAACATTATAATTCGGTAGATCTTATTCATGAAAGGGAAGGGAATTGTAGGTACGACGTCAGGAACATATCTGATAGCATCTGTGAAACGGTTATTTCATAACGGTCAACCAACTCGTGATGGCATCCGTTAAATTTACGAAGGGATGATTTCAACTTCACCATTTGGAACTCTTGGTTTGATAGCTTCCTTGTGAGCAGCAAGCCTATATCAAGGAATTCATGATAGGAAATACAAGCACGGGAATATCTTATCAATTGGGAGATATATACCGTATGCAGGTGCTGCTGGAATGTTGCTACTCAGAAATGGAAAGTTCAAAATTGGAAAGCTGAAATCATCACTTTTTTCGTAAAGTTTTGTTTTCAACCGACCTTCATTACAGATGTACGTCAATATATGACGCCGAAACTCCTACAAGTCGTTGTACAGATGTAAAGTATATAGACAATAATAAGTAGAAGTCAAAATTCTAAATATTTTTGTTTTTGTCAGATTTTTCTCTATTTTAACTATAACGGTTTTTAAAATAATAGCCGCAACACTTGTATTTAACCCCAATGATCTATGTTTAGTCATGTTGGCTTATCTTCAACATTGTAGAAGAGAATATAATTATTGAAAAAAATCTGTTTTATATTACCGCTTATTCAGTGTTTAGTTTTTCTCTATAAACAGTGTATAATACCAATGATCATAAAGGTATCCAAATGTATCATCTACCCAGGAGTGTTTAGCACCACGGCTGGTAACGTTATCTAAGTGTATCATATACCAAGTAGAGTGTCAAGCCCAACAACTTGTAAGGGTATCCAAGTGTATCTTTATACTAAGTAGAGTGTTTAGCACCACTGCTGGTAAGGGTACCAAAGTGTATCATCTACCAAGTAGAGTGTTAAGCCCCTCAAGTTATAAAGGTATCAAAGTGTATCATCTACCAAGTAGAGTGTTAAGCCCCTCAAGTTATAAAGGTATCCAAGTGTATCATCTACCAAGTAGAGTGTTAAGCAACACAATTTTAGGATATCCAAGTGTAACATATACCCAGTAGAGTGTTTAGCACCACTGCTGGTAAGGGTATCTAATTGTGCCATATACCCAGTAGAGTGTTTAGCCCCACTGCTGGTAAGGGTATCTAATTGTGCCATATACCCAGTAGAGAGTTTAGCACCACTGCTGGTAAGGGTATCTAATTGTGCCATATACCCAGTAGAGTGTTTAGCACCACTGCTGGTAAGGGTATCTAATTGTGTCATATACCCAGTAGAGTGTTTAGGACCACTGCTGGTAAGGGTATCTAATTGTGTCATCTACCCAGTAGAGTGTTTAGCACCACTGCTGGTAAGGGTATCCAATTGTATCATCTACCCAGTATAGTAGAGTGTTTAGCACCACTGCTGGTAAGGGTACCAAAGTGTGTCAATTACGAAGTAGAGTGTTGATCACCACTCCTTTAAAGGATGTCTAAGTGTAACATATATATATATATATATTTATATATGCATATCTATTAAACAGACAGTAATTAGCACCACTGCTGTAAAGGAATTCATGTGTATCATCTGCAAAGTAGACAGTTTGTTGTACCACGGCTTGTTAGTGTACATGATCTTTACAGAATACCATCTACCAAGTAGACAGTGTTTAGTACCAAGGTAAGTTTTCAATTTGCAAAGAAGACAGTGTTTAGTAACATGGCATACCCAAGTAATCCCATTGGTAGAGAGTGTTTTCAAGTGTATGATTTATATTGCACATGGTGTTAAGTAACACTGCTAGTAAGAGTACCGAAGTGAAACATCTACGGATCAACAGTATTCTTGTTGAAGGTTGAAGGTTAAACGTATCTCTTATTCTAGTACCAAGTAAACAGTACTTAGCACAAATACAGTCATGCTAATCAAGTATATAATCTATAGACAGTGTATAAAACCAGTTTGTTAGGGTGTCTAAGTTTACAATCTACCCAGTAGAAGTGTTTAGAAGCACTGCATGGAACTTTCTTCAAGTTTATCACATAAACAATTGAAGTGTTAAGTGCCATCACCAGTTAAGGTAAAAACGTGTTGTATCAAGTAGACAGTGTTTGTAACCATTTTGTGGTAAGGGTGTCAAAGTGTTTCAATTATAAATCCATGTGTACCATCCACCAATTATACAATGTTATGTCCCTCCGCTGGTATTGGTATCATTTACCACACATACAGTGTGTCTTACTACTCCTAGGCCTGGTAATGGGACCATATATTGTAATGACTTGGCCAAGCGAAATTCCTTGGAAAACATGTGTATTTTCGTGTCGAGCACTTGTTATCGCCTATGATTCGATTTTTGGCTATTTTAAAGTTTGACACCGGTTCTCACCTTTTTAATTCAATGCATTATACTTTCAGTGTTCTATTCATACAGTTTTCCCAGTGTTCAACCATTTTTATTGTTGTAGAATTGAGGCAACCTGTGTAATTAACTTTCGCTTTATCGTTACAACCGCCATTTCCGGCACAATGATTTGTGTGTATTGATTATGCAAATGAGGTGACCTTTGTGTAACCTCAGGTGAACTTAATGTACCACTAGCGTAAAACAGTGTATGAATACTATAGCGGTTGTAGATCGATTATTACATGATTATTGTATTAAAACTATATTGTTTGTGATTGTAAATTGTAGTAAGATGATTTTTATGTTCCGTAAACATGTTGTTTACGTTCTAATGTACTTAATTCTAGCTATCGGGGATTATTTTCGTTCTTGTCAGGCCCGTTCACAGTTCCCCGTTCGTTTCCCCGTTAAGAACCGTTCGTTACCCCGTTAGCTTCATCGGGGTATAAAAGGCTTGCACCCGTTCATCAGGGGCTCTTCCTACTTTGTCAGACCTACGGATATGTTGCCAGATTTTCGGTCAGTTGATAGCTGAAGTTTATCATATTTCTATCATGATTTTCATGTAGTTTAAGCAGTTTTACTGCAGTTTAGAACATTTTGGACGTTTTCTGTTCATTATAAGTCTTTGTATTCTAAGACTTAGATCAGAATCAAAAATGGATTTAATATAATTGTACACGTACATGTACATATAAATAGCTGGTCTATTTATTCAGGCTAGATTTTATTTGCTAACCTGTTTCTTTAAGGTAAAAGGATTAAAGTTACATGCCTTCCCCATTCCCACTCCCATTGTGTTAAGGACATTTTGTTAAGTATCCTGTTTGCTGAGTTTTCCAGCATTCAGAGAGAATATTTGTAAATCCTGAATATTTGTTAGGTTAGGAATTGTAAGAAGCTAGAATAATTAGATTTCTCTTAAATAATCTCAATCTCAGCGATTGAAGTTGTCTTCCTGTGCTTACTCCAGGAGGCTGAAGTCATAGTATTAAATATAACAAGTTCAGGTTATTTGTAATATATAATTTATTAGAAGATAGCATAGATATAATATATGTTAATGTTATAGCATATTTAATAGTTTATTGAACACTGTAGCAAATAATTTAGATAGAAACTGTGTAATATTGTTTACTGAACAATCTGTGAATTTACTGATAAAACATCTTTATGCTCACATTTATCTTACTTTTCCTTGCTGAAAACACATAATACGCCATTGTTGTCCAACTGGTCTCTGGTTGTTGTCCTTAGACTGTCTCATGAGAGAATAGATCTTCTTGTTAGACTGAGACAAGAGACTATTCGATTGTCAGATAGATAATATTCATTTGTGGAATAGTCTGATGGTACTGTCCTGGAAGTTTCCACTTCTTGAGTGTTAGTTTATAGGCGATTCCAGGTTATAGAGGTGCAGCCTCTATTTTACAGTGTAATGCTGTTCTATAAACTACACGATAGAAAGTGCGTTTAGATACACAGACTATTACGTATTTGAATATTCTTTACCCCTATTGTTCTCGCTATTTGAGTATTTTGTTAAATATAAAGGAAGTTAATGTGTCAGAAGTATTTTAACCCTGTTGGTCTAGTAACATAAAGAACACCCGCGTTTAAACCATTCTCTGTTTTGTTTTAGACTATTTATTCTAGTCTATTGAGGTTCCCTGTGTACCTGTAAACACAGGTGGTGGCAGCAAAGTAAAAGACACCCGTTTGGCCAGTTATTACATTGGTGGCAGCGGTGGGATACTCAACAGTTACACGAGTATCCAGTGATACGAACCCATACCTAGAAATAGTAATACGAATAAACAGAGATGGTGAAAACAAGATCAACCAGAGACCACAGTGGTGAAGACACCTACGACACAGAGATAAATACTGAATATAGTGAAGATTTTGAGTCATCTGACGAGTGTACAGAAGATACCACAGTCATTCAAAGACCAACCACAAGCCAGAGTGCTCCTATGCTGAGTTTGAGAAAGAAAACGAGAACAGCCAGAAATCTGAGGTTGCAGTCCACAACACTTAGAGAAGCTAGACCACCCTCCCCTACCCTACACGGTGTACCGGAGAGCCCAGACCGATCCAAGAGAACTGAAAGTATGGAGCTCCTGGAAGGCCTCACCAGTGTCATGAGAGGTATGATGACAGAAAACATGCAGGTCATGAGAAACATGACTGAAACAATAATTTCTAGTTTGCAGGGTCAAGCAAGATCCCCAGTAAGGCAACTGACGAGGAAGAGCCACAGAGGCAGGCCCTCTTTCCCATCAGCTATAAAATCCACAAAAAGAAGTAATCGAAACCGACATATTAAGTCGTCCAGTAGTAGTTCTAGCGACAGTGAATCCGAGTCCAGCGGTGATGAAGATAGGAGTCCAAGGGTCTCCAAAAGTAAACAACAGAACAGTAATAGACTACCCATTTTTGCGGGAAAAGAAAAGTGGAAAGTTTGGTTTAACAGGTTTGAAGCTGTTGCCCACCTGTTCAGCTGGTCCAAGAAAGAGAAGTTGGCCGAATTATTACCTAGATTGCAAGGGACAGCCGGTGACTTTGTCTACAATCAGTTGTCTAGCAAAGTTACTCAATCCTACAGAAGACTGGTTAAAGAATTAGAAAATAGATTTGGAGAGATAGATACGACTAAAATTTATATTTCTAGGTTCTATAGTAGACGGCAGCATAATGATGAGTCAGTACAGAATTATGCTGCTGAATTGAAAATGCTTTATGACAAAGGTTACCCCCACAGAGATAAAAGGACCAGACAAGAAGACTTATTAAGGACTTTCCTTCTAGGGCTTCTAGATGAAAATGCCAGGATACATGTGGAATTGAATAAAGAGCCCAGCTCCATAGAAGAAGCTGTGTATTTTACTGTACACTACCAAGAAACTTGTCGCTACCCTAATGAAGACTTTAATTTCTCCAAAGGTTTCAACCAGGGTAACCGAAAGCCCATTCGTCAGATCCAGCAGCAAGATTCTGTACAGAGGCAATTTGATCCCAGACCTCAGATAGACAAGAGATGTTATAATTGTGATCAAGTTGGTCATTTTGCTAGGCAATGTCCCCTGCCCAGGAGATTTAGGGATGCCCCTAACCAAAATGGAAACGACAGACCAGTGTCTTTTAACCAGAATGTACCTGCTCCTTTCCAGCCAAGGCCAAGAAATGATAATTTTGGACCTGATACCCGTTTGAATCCAAATGCCCCCGATTTTGTGAATGATCCAGACCCTTTAAACTGAAGACGGTCAATTCTATATGCCGAGAGGAGACCCATGATGAACATAAAAATGGCCAGAATATTTATTTTGTTGATGTTAATGAATCAAGTGAGATTTCTTTTGTTAATGAAGGACTCAAGAAACCCCAAATTAAAATGTATGATGATCATAATGTATTGACGCATCAAGTCGAGAATCGTATGGCAGAGACCCAGCCTGAAATGGCCCATATTGAAGTATTGGACCATATCCCTAGTATTAAAGTTGAGAATTGTATGGCAGAGACCCAGCCTGAAATGGACAATATTGAAGTATTGGACCATATTCGTAGTATTAAAGTTGAGAAATGTATGGCAGAGACCCAGCCTGAAATGGCCCATATAAAAGTATTGGACCATACCCCTAGTACCATATCCAATGATTTTGTGGAGGAGAAACAGTTTATTTTAGTGGAGTTAGGTCCACCAATAGAGTTAGAAAGTACAGCTGAGATTGTTAATACAGCTGAACCAAGTATTGAGATCCAAGACGAGATAATTTTGCCTCAAGACCTTGAAGATATTGATATTTTTGAAATTTTTGAAGATTCTGAAATGCAGGGGTTATTTAGAACAGAAGAACCTATATTGAAACCAGTTTTTAAGATTGAAAAGAAGTCTAGACAGGATGGAATTTATATAGATGGAATGATAAATAATGTAACCACTATTTTTACTGTGGATACTGGAGCGGCCAGAACCGTTATATCTGAAGAGATATATAAGAATACCTGAAGAAGTCAGGCCACCTTTGGTGCAGTCGCACTCGCTTTTTGGAGCTGATGGAAACCCACTCAGGGAGTTGGGAACAGCTGATTTTGGAGTGAGACTTGGAAATTTTAGTTTTAATATGGAGCTAGTGGTAGCGCATATTGTGGACAGCGTTTTGCTAGGATTAGATATCCTTGTAATGGGCAAAAAGGGTCCTGCTGAAATAAGGTTGACTGATCAAGTTTTATATTGGAATGAACAGAATATTCCATTTAAAATTGCTGGTGAATTTAGTAGAGTTAGAAAGGTTGTGGCAGCTGACAGTACAGTTGTACCAGGATACAGTGAGCTTATCCTGGAGGCATATATAGAGAAAACAGATTTGGACGGTTGGTTGTCTCATCAAGAATTTTTGATAGAACCTTCTGCTGAGTTTATGGAGAAGTCATCTCTAATAATTACTACCTGTTTAGTTGATCTTGCTGGCCATGTGATGAGTAAAATTACACTTGTGAACCCTTTTATGAATGAGGTGACCATACATCAAAACACGGTTATTGGTACTGCACGTTTAATGGAATTTGAAGTTATACATTTGGTGAATGTCAGAGATAACTCTGAAGATGAAACATCCAGATACTTGAGTGTTCAGCGATTATCACTACAACAGCATAAAGATACCATGTCTGTTTCTAAGATTCCAGCATTTAGTGAATCAGTAACTAGGACGAGACCTGAGCCTGAACCTCCTCCTTTGCAGATTATCCTTTTTGTTTTGCTGACGGCTTTAACATGTTTAACATGACATCATATTTCTACACTTAATATCCTATTTACGTCCATTCACCTCTGAAATTGTCAGTATCTTCTATTTACTACTAGATTTTATCCTGCAACCTTTATCTGATGATGAGAACTTGTTTTAATACTCCGATTACTTGGAATTAGTCAGATACTATCTCCACATGTAAACATCCAGCTGACCCATTTTTCCAGTGGATACCTATAGACGTCCCTGTTCCCCTCTGAAGAAGAATATCGTCCCCAGGAGAACTGTATCCTTGTCCAGGAAAGAGAAGTCCAGCGTACGAAGACCCCTACAGAAGAAGACCCGAAGATAGATTATATTTATTTAATTGTATTGATTGTTATTTATATATTTAGGTATTTTAAATTTCAATTACTTAAGTAATTGTTTTGGTACTGTTACTGAGATTGTCCAGTATTAATAGTTGCCATTTTTAGTGCTAGCAAAAATCTAACACTAATTAGCTTGTATTTTAAATATTTAGACATTGGTGTATTTAGTCTGTAAGTGACAGATAGTGTTGCTTGTTATTAGCAATATGTTTATTGCTAATAGTTATGTATCAAGTTTTTATGAGGTATAGGGAATCCTTGACCTTATACCTTAAATCCAGTATGGTAGTCAGTAAATTTATATTTGTTGGTTAATTTTTGAAATGTGTTGTAGGATTAGACATTCTGAAAATGTAAATCCTCAGATGGGTAGATTATTGAATTAATATTGATATTGTTATATGTTGATAGCGACATTAATGTGTTGCTATATTTTTACAAGTTGTATCTTGTAATTTTTATTGTACTTTGCCGAAGTACTCTTCTAGAGATTAAATGTTATGTATCTGTGTGTAAGTGCTGTTGCTTACAAGTAACTTGTTTATTGTTAAATAATTCTAGTTAACCATGTCAACAATGGTCAAGGTTGAAGTTTTAAAGTTTAAAGTTTGTTATTGTTGAAATTATATTTTCTTTATAGTATAAGCATAATGATTCACGATAGTTTTGTGTTTTCGTGAGGACACTGAAAACTAAAGTGGGGTGCCAATGTAATGACTTGGCCAAGCGAAATTCCTTGGAAAACATGTGTATTTTCGTGTCGAGCACTTGTTATCGCCTATGATTCGATGTTTGGCTATTTTAAAGTTTGACACCGGTTCTCACCTTTTTAATTCAATTCATTATGTTTTCAGTGTTCTATGTAATCCGTTTTCCAAGTGTAAAACCATTTTTATTGTTGTATAAACGAGATAACTTTTGTAGTAAACTTTCACTTTCACTTCAGTCGCCATTTCCGGCACAATGATTTCTGTGTATTGATTATGCAAATGAGGTGATCTGTGTGTAACCTCAGTGAACTTTATGTACCACTAGCGTAAAACAGTGTATGAATACTATAGCGGCTGTAGATTGATTATTCCAGGATTATTGTATTAAAACGATATTGTTTGTGATTGTAAATGATACTAAGATGATTTTTCTGTTCCGTAAACATGTTGTTTACGTTTTTATGTACTTAATTCTAGCAATCGGGGATTATTTTCGTTCTTGTCAGGCCCGTTCACAGTTCCCCGTTCGTTTCCCCGTTAAGAACCGTTCGTTGCCCCGATAGCTTCGTCGGGTATATAAAGCTTGCACCTGTTTGTCAGGGGCTCTTCCTACTTTGTCAGACCTACGGATATGTTGCCAGATTTTCGGTCAGTTGATAGCTGAAGTTTATCATATTTCTATCATGATTTTCATGTAGTTTAAGCAGTTTTACTGCAGTTTAGAACATTTTGGACGTTTTCTGTTCATTATAAGTCTTTGTATTCTAAGACTTAGATCAGAATCAAAAATGGATTTAATATAATTGTACACGTACATGTACATATAAATAGCTGGTCTATTTATTCAGGCTAGATTTTATTTGCTAACCTGTTTCTTTAAGGTAAAAGGATTAAAGTTACATGCCTTCCCCATTCCCACTCCCATTGTGTTAAGGACATTTTGTTAAGTATCCTGTTTGCTGAGTTTTCCAGCATTCAGAGAGAATATTTGTAAATCCTGAATATTTGTTAGGTTAGGAATTGTAAGAAGTTAGAATAATTAGATTTCTCTTAAATAATCTCAATCTCAGCGATTGAAGTTGTCTTCCTGTGCTTACTCCAGGAGGCTGAAGTCATAGTATTAAATATAACAAGTTAAGGTTATTTGTAATATATAATTTATTAGAAGATAGCATAGATATAATATATGTTAATGTTATAGCATATTTAATAGTTTATTGAACACTGTAGCAAATAATTTAGATAGAAACTGTGTAATATTGTTTACTGAACAATCTGTGAATTTACTGATAAAACATCTTTATGCTCACATTTATCTTACTTTTCCTTGCTGAAAACACATAATACGCCATTGTTGTCCAACTGGTCTCTGGTTGTTGTCCTTAGACTGTCTCATGAGAGAATAGATCTTCTTGTTAGACTGAGACAAGAGACTATTCGATTGTCAGATAGATAATATTCATTTGTGGAATAGTCTGATGGTACTGTCCTGGAAGTTTCCACTTCTTGAGTGTTAGTTTATATGCGATTCCAGGTTATAGAGGTGCAGCCTCTATTTTACAGTGTAATGCTGTTCTATAAACTACACGATAGAAAGTGCGTTTAGATACACAGACTATTACGTATTTGAATATTCTTTACCCCTATTGTTCCCTCTATTTGAGTATTTTGTTAAATATAAAGGAAGTTAATGTGTCAGAAGTATTTTAACCCTGTTGGTCTAGTAATATAAAGTACACCCGCGTTTAAACCATTCTCTGTTTTGTTTTAGACTATTTATTCTAGTCTATTGAGGTTCCCTGTGTACCTGTAAACACAGGTGGTGGCAGCAAAGTAACAAGACACCCGTTTGGCCAGTTATTACAATATAACCTACTTAACAACCAGTACTTCTGCTGGTTATAGTATCATCTACCTAACATACTGCGTTTAATCTCGCTGCTGGCATGTGTATCATCTACCTAACATATTGTGTTTAATATCACTGCTGGTATGTGTATCATTTACCTAACAGACTGTTCTCAGTACCACTCCTGGAAAGGGTATCATATTCCTAACAGATTATGTTTAGTACCACTGCTGGTTAGAGTATCATCTACCTAACAGACAGTGTTTAGTACCACTGCTGGTAATGATATCATCTACCTAACAGATAGTGTTTAGTACCACTGCTGGTTAGAGTATCATCTACCTAACAGACAGTGTTTAGTACCACTACTGGTAATGATATCATCTACCTATCAGACTGTGTTAAATACCACTGCTGGTAATGGTATCATCAAATTAACTAACATTGTATAGTGCCTTAGCTGGTAAAGTTATCATTTACCAAACAGAATGTGTTTAGTACCACTACTGGTAATGATACCATCTACCTAACATACTGTGTTTAATACTGCTGCTGGTATGTGTATCATTTACCTAACAGACTGTTCTCAGTACCACTCCTGGAAAGGGTATCATATTCCTAACAGATTATGTTTAGTACCACTGCTGGTTAGAGTTTCATCTACCTAACATACAGTGTTTAGTACCACTGCTGGTAATTGTATCATCTACCCAACAGACTTTGTTAAGTACCAATGTTCAGACTGTGTATAACACAACTCGGCACTGCTGGTAAGAATATCATCTACCAAACAGACTGTGTTTAGTACCACTACTGGTAATGGGTATAATCTACTAACAAAGTGTTTAGTAACACTGCAGATAAAGATATCGTCTACCTAACAGATTGTGTTTAGTACCACTGCTGCGAAAGGTATCATCTACTTAATAGACTGTGTTTAGTACCACTGCTGGTAATGGTATCATCATCTGAACAGAAAGTATTAGTACCACTGCTGGTAGCAGTATCATCTACCCAACATATTGTGTTTAGTATCACTGCTGATAAGAATAGTATCTACTTAACATATTGTGTTTAGTACCACAGCTGGTAAAGTTATTATTTACCAGACAGACTGTGTTTAGTACCATTACTGGTAATGGTATCATCTACCAGCCAACAGTGTTTAGTACCACTGCTGGTAAAAGTATCATCTACCTAACAGACAGTGTTTAGTACCACTGCTGGTAAGAGTATCATCTACATAACAGACAGTGTTTAGTACCACTACTGGTAATGTTATTATCTACCTAGCCAACAGTGTTTCTAACAATTGCTGTTAAGGGTATTCAAGTGTACAAATTACTCAGTAGACAGTGTTTTATACCACTACTGGCAAGTGTTTAATACTATTTCTGGTTAGTGTATAATCTATTCAGTAGATAGTGTTAAATAACACTGCTGGTAAGTGTACCAACTAATAGACAGTGTTAAACACCATTGCTGGTAAGTATACAATCTATCAAGTATAAGCTGGTAAGTTCCACTGCTGGTTAGTGTATCATCTACCCAGTTGGTGATGTCAAGTACCACTCCTTGTAAGGATATCCAAATTTAGGAGTGTTTTGCACCTATGCTGGTAAGGGTATCCAAGTATATCATATACTCAGTAGTCAGAGTACTTAACCTGGTCCACCTGGAAGAGTGGTACTAATACAAGCAGTGGCAATTAAAGAACCTTAGTGAGCGCGCTCACATACCCAACTTCCCCACATTAACATTGGAGAAATAAAATATGCGTAAGAAAAAAAAATTGTATAAGAAAAAAAAATTGAATCATAATTTCCTGTCGATATGCACATCTAAATAGTATGTCCTTATTATCTACAAAGTTTCATGAAATTATGTTGTGTGGTTTCAGAGGAGTTGCAATGACAAACTGTTGCAGTAGTATATTGGGGCAAAAAAGTTCAAAGGGTCACAACTACTAGAAATAAAATTGAATCGTAATTTCCTGTCGATATGCACATCTATACAGTATGTCCTTATTATCTACACAGTTTCATGAAATTATGTTGTGTGGTTTCAGAGGAGTTGCAATGACAAACTGTTGCAGTAGTATATTGGGGCAAAAAAGTTCAAAGGGTCGCAACTACTAGAAAAAAAATTGAATCGTAATTTCCTGTAGATATGCACATTTATACAGTATGTCCTTATTATCTACACAGTTTCATGAAATTATGTTGTGTGGTTTCAGAGGAGTTGCAATGACAAACTGTTGCAGTAGTATATTGGGGCAAAAAAGTTCAAAGGGTCGCAACAACTAGAAAAAAAAATTGAATCGTAATTTCCTGTCGATATGCACATCTATACAGTATGTCCTTATTATCTACACAGTTTCATGAAATTATGTTGTGTGGTTTCAGAGGAGTTGCAATGACAAACTGTTGCAGTAGTATATTGGGGCAAAAAAGTTCAAAGGGTCGCAACTACTAGAAAAAAAATTGAATCGTATTTTCCTGTCGATATGCACATCTATACAGTATGTCCTTATTATCTACACAGTTTCATGAAATTATGTTGTGTGGTTTCAGAGGAGTTGCAATGACAAACTGTTGCAGTAGTATATTGGGGCAAATAAGTTCAAAGGGTTGCAACTCCTAGAAAAAAAATTGAATCGTAATTTCCTGTCGATATGCACATCTATACAGTATGTCCTTATTATCTGAAAAGGTTTCATGAAATTCTGTTGTGTGGTATCAGAGGAGTGTCGATGACAAACTGTTGCAGTATTACATCGAAGCATACAAGTTCAAAGGGGCGTAACTCCTAGAAAACAAGAATGTGTCCAAAGTACACGGATGCCCCACTCGCACTATTATTTTCCATGTTCAATGGACCATGAAATTGGATAAAAAATATAATTAGGCATTAAAATTAGAAAGATAGTATCATAGAGAACATGTGTACTAAGTTTCATGTTGATTGGACTTCAACTTCATCAAAAACTACCTTGACCAAAAACTTTAACCTGAAACATACACTGTCAGTTTCTATGTTCAGTGGACCACGAAATTGGGGTCAAAAGTTTAATTTGTCTTTAAAATTAGAAAGATCATATCATAAGGAACATGTGTACTAAGTTTCAAGTTGATTGGACTTCAACTTCATCAAAAACTACCTTGACCAAAAACTTTAACCTGAAGCGGGACAGACGGACGAACAGACAGACAGACAGACAGACAGACAGACAGATGGACGAATGGATGCAAAGACCAGAAAACATAATGCCCCTCTACTATCGTAGGTGGGGCATAAAAAATAGAATTGAATTTCCTGTCGATATGCACAACTACATAGTATGTCCTTATTATTTAACAAGGTTTCATGAAATTCTGTTGTGTGGTTTCAGAGGAGTTGCGATGACAAGAACAGGACTGACGGTCGGGTCAAAAACATTATACCCGTCGCAACTTTGTTGCGTGGGTTATAAAAATACGATTAACGTATATCATTGTATTGTTTATACTATTTTGATACTTTCTAATAACTTTGTTATAATTGTCACGACAACAGATTGGTGTATTTGTCTTTTGACAGTTTGTTTGGTTTTAATGACAGCAATATGCCATATTGCGCATTCTAATTTTGCATCAATTTTATTTTTGATATCAAAAACTATTTTATCCATTTACTTTTACCTTATTACTATTGCTAGTTTTCCCTTAAACTGAGATATTCTTATAATTTGGCTAACAAATTATGGAATAATAAAATTATCCCCTTTTAGTATAACTAATCACCCAAGATAAGGTATGATTGCCAATGAGACAACTCTTCACAAGAGACCAAAATGACACAGAAATCAACAATTATAGGTCAACGTAAGGCCTTCAACAATGAGCAAAGCCCATACCGCATAGTCAGCTATAAAAGGCCCCGAAATTACAAATGTAAAACAGTTCAAACAAGAAAACTAACGGCCTAATTAATGTACAAAAAAAAATAAACGAAAAAACAAATGTGTAACACAGCAACAAACGACAACCACTGCATTACAGGCTCCTGACTTGGGACAGGCACATATATACGGAACGTGGCAGGGTAAAACATGTTAGCGGGACCCCAACCCTCCCCTAACCTGGGACAGTGGTGTAACAGTTCAACATAATAACGAACTATAACTAAACTCATCAGATGGATACATTTAACAAAAACAAAGAGTGGACGTGGCCGGGTACTTGTAAATCCCAACAAAAAAAGACACTAAGTACAGATCTTAGAGTACTTGCAGTTGATAGTATGTGTATCTATCTATTTATTATAGCTAAAAACAAAACAAAAAAAAGACACAACATAATTTAATTAATTTAAACTTTTTTGTAGATTTTCTTTCCTCATCAATTAAGTAATATCAGGACTACATGTAGCTGATGAGTTGACTCAAATGCAAATAATTTATCACTTTTAAACAAAACAAAGTTTTTCCAAAAATAAAAGGTCAAATGTCTTCAACAAGAGTGTACAAGCTGAAATGTCTCGCCTCCTTTACTGACCATTGATTTCATGAAAGTCTTAAAAATAAAGGTTTAACTAAAAGTATTACACAAATTAAACATTAAAGATCTGACATTGAGGTCAAGGTCATATAAATTCTAACAGACAGACATATACACCTTACATTTTTTTATACACCAAATATAGTTGACTTTTGGATTATGGTAATTGAAAAACAGACCAAAACAAAAACTTAACATTGACCAATAAACCATGCATGAAAATTAGGTCAAGGTCAGATTATACCTACGAAACAGACATGCACACCTTACAATTATTCAATATACAAAATATAGCTGACATATTGCTCATATTGTTAAAATGTATTTGAAAAACAGACCAAAACAAAACAAGAGTGCACACGCTGAAATGTCTTGCCTCCTTTACTGACCATTGATTAAATGAAAGTCTAAAAGATAAAATTTAACTAAAAGTATTACACAAACTTAACATTTTAAAAGATCTATAAAATTGAGGTCAAGGGCAGATAAATCCTATCAGACAGACATTTAAACCTTACCATTTTTGGTAATTGAAAAAGACCAAAACACAAAAACTGAACATTGCTTATGTTGCTATAATTATTTGAAAAACAGACCAAAACTTAACAAGAGGCCACATGCTGAAATGTCTCACCTCCTCTACTGGCTACTGATTTTATGTTGTTATTCCCAAATATAAAGCTTTACTTCAAGTATCACATCAACTTTACATGATCCAAGAAAATTTGGTCAAGATCAGATAAACCAAACCAGAAATACATACACAAATCACAATCGTTTCAGGCACAAAATATAGTTGACCTTTTGCTTATAGTTTCTAAGAAACATATCAACCAGGATATCTAAGAAAGAACCTTACCATGTACTAATTAACCATGAAAATGAGGTCAAGGTCAGATCATACCTGCCAGACAGACATGTACACCTTACAATCATTCGATACACCAAATATAGTTGGCCTATTGCCTATACAATCCAAGAAAGAAACTTAACCATGAAAACTTAATATTGACCAATCAACCATGAACATGAGGTCAAGGTCAGATCATACCTTCCAGACAGACATATACAACTTACAATCATTCCATACACCAAATATAGTTGGCCTATTGCCTATACAATCCAAGAAAGAAACTTAACCATGAAAACTTAATATTGACCAATCAACCATGAAAATGAGGTCAAGGTCAGATCATACCTTCCAGACAGACATATACAACTTACAATCATTCCATACACCAAATATAGTTGGCCTATTGCCTATACAATCCAAGAAAGAAACTTAACCATGAAAACTTAATATTGACCAATCAACCATGAAAATGAGGTCAAGGTCAGATCATACCTTCCAGACAGACATATACAACTTACAATCATTCCATACACCAAATATAGTTGGCCTATTGCCTATACAATCCAAGAAAGAAACTTAATATTGACCAATCAACCTTGAACATGAGGACAAGGTCAGGTGATACCTACAAAACAGACATATACAACTTACAATCATTCGATACACCAAATATAGTTGTCCTATTGCCTATAGAATCCAAGAAAGAAACTTAACCATGAAAACTTAATATTGACCAATCAACCATGAACATGAGGTCAAGGTCAGGTGATACCTACAAAACAGACATATACAACTTACAATCATTCGATACACCAAATATAGTTGACCTATTAATTATAGTTCAAGAGAAATAGACCAAAACACAAAAACTTAACAATGAGCAATGAACTATGAAAATGAGGTCAAAGTCAAAAACACTTGCAAGACTGACATGTAAATCGTAATTTACTTCGATACACCAAATATAGATGACCTATTGCATATACGGTAATATTAGAAGAAAAGAACAACACAAAAAAATCAAATTACACCACTGAACCATGAAAATGAGGTGAAGGTCAGATGACACCTGCCAGTTGGACATGTACACCTTACAATCATTTCATGCACCAATTATAGTATATTTTTTTTTTTTATTGTATCTGATATATGGAATTGACCATGAAAACTTAACCTTGATCACTGAACAATGAAATAAGATTGAGGTCAAATGAAAACTGTCTGACAGACAAGGGGACCTTACAAGGTACATGTATGCACATACTAAATAAAGTCATCCTATTTATTTAAAATGAATAACAAAAGGTTTCTCCAAGACATGAAATATTTTTTTTTTTCATATTGAAAATAAAGGCAATTTTTAGAATTTTTCATCAATTTAATGTAATACTGTAAAAAAATCAGGATTAAAAGATGTTTTGAAAAGTAATTGATTAAATTAAATTACTTGTAATTTTTGGTTGATTAATGATTACTTAAAAGATTGAAATCAATTATAGCTGACTAATGATTACAATTACAATTACCCCAAACCTGATATGAGATGAGACTAGTTAACCGTGAAAAGGAGGTTATAGACATACTGGCAGTGTAAGAATCTCAAATAGAATTTTGCAAAGCTTGTTTTCGCCTTAACACTCTTGAATGAAATAAAAGACATCTACTAATTTTGTTTAATATTGAAGAAATCACAAACCAATAATTTCCTGAATACAAAATGGTGGCTTAGCTTTGTGAAAGGCTGGTAAAGAGTTGAATTTAGCGTCTCAATTATATGAATTTGGCCAACAATGGCCAATCAAAATCGTAATAACAAATAAATTGCATTAGAATTTTAAATTCTTATTTCAAGACATAAGCAATGTCCCCTAGAGTATCCTGGTTTTGTACCTGGTTTATTCTAAGTGTAAGCATTTGTAATTAAAAGTATGTGTACCTGTAAGTATTCCATCACTTCTTTATACTGCCTCAATTTCGTTGCTGCTGCCAGATCGTATGGAGTCTTACCCTGAAATACAAATCTTTATATTGCCTTTATCTGATTATTACAAAGAAGACTTCTGTTACACATATCATACAATAGAGAAGACCAGTAGCAGCTGAGTGGTGTGTTATTTTGTTTTTACAGGTGCTAACCATATTATTTCCAATTATAAAATATAACTCATGAACAACATTCTGAATATTTTTGTAACTTTTTCTGTGGCCTTTAAGAAGGCTTTTAACTTTTTTTAAAAGCATATGAAATAATCTCAATCTGTCAGTAATTAGTTTTAGACTAATTACTGACAGATTGAGATTATTTCATATGCTTTTATTTTTTCTACATGTTTTTTTTTTAAATCTGTTAATGCATCCTTATGTCTAGATGAGGGTTGTAGGATTTTTTTGTTTTTTAACTATTTATTTTTTATTTTTTGGACAAATTATTCCCAAGTTGTTTTTTTTAATATTTTTGCACCCCATTATTTTCTATTCGTCATCTTTTTGTCCAATTCTCTCTGTTCCTAAAGTTTTTTTTCTATCATTCATGATTTTCTATTCTGTATACCACATCCATATCCTCCTATAACTGTATATTGTTATTTTACAGATTTCATAGTTTTTAGTGTTAACACTGACATTGTATAGGTAAGGAAATACATAAATTACCGTAGGTACTCGCTTATAAGTTGGAAGTTTGGGAGTAAAATTCAGAATCCAGAGAGGGGTACCAACTTATAAGCTCAAAAAAGGTGGTCAGATGTGAATTTCCTGACCAAAACTACGTTTGTGATAGCCAACCCTACATAAATCTCTAAATAAATAGCTTTTGTGGAAAATAAATGACTACAATACTGTCTTTGTGTTTTATTTGCTCTCTGTTAACATTGGTGTTGAATTTCCCACTGTTTCCGTTTTGTGTATTGACTTTTCATGGTCACATGGTTTTTGTATCATCCCAAAGGAATAGCCAAGAACCAGAAATCAGAAGAAGATAATAATGTACTTAATATATAAAAAGAATGTATCTAACCAACTAATTGTGTTATTATTGTTTTATTAAAAAGTACAACATTGATTGACAAGCCAACATAATCCATGAATAACCCCTAATTAAGTGACAAAGAGTTGTATTCACTATAGGTGTGAAAAATATCAGTGACAGGTTAATAGGTTAATTAGTTAGTGTCCCTTGATTTCTATAATCCATTAATTGATGGTGTCTATCCTATGTCTCAGTTTATTTATTACTATGACTGGTCTGTTATGAATGATTAACTGGATTAATTTATTTTTTCGTTTGACTTTTATTTTGTTAAGGTTTATGTTGGTTTATATTTGATTTTCTCAAACAAAAGGTGTTTAGTCATACACTACAAAATCATTGATGCATTACGTAAACAATATGAGGCAAAACAGTGAATAAAAACAAGAAACAAGAAATGAATACATCTTTATTATTATCAACAGAGTAAATTATCAGGATGAACATCAATTCTACATGTACTTATTTAAAGAAACAAACATTCATTAAATACATGAATCTCAATTTAATTTCTTGATTTTGCCCATGGTCAGTTACTTTCTGCTGCAGAAAAAAGACCCAATTTAAACCGACTTATAGGGGGTCAAGACTGAATCCTTAGATTTTAAAGCTGAAAAGGGCATCCGACTTGTAAGCAGATCGACTTATACTCGAGTATCTACGGTATGGCAAAGATAAGAGTTTTTTCTGCAACTATTCCAACTATATAGATTAAAAACAAGAATTTGAAGAAATTTGCAGTCTTAAGGAGGCTGGGGTGTCTTCCTCCAAATTGGATTTTGAAAAAAAACAGACAATAAACAGTCGAGATCTTTAATAAAATGTGCAAATTTCGAAAGTTGTATGTAATTTATGTGCAAGACTTTTCATGTTAATATAGAAAATAATGTGATTTATCATATTTACTGCTATATTTTACAAAAAACAGATTTATTAATTGTTTTTACACTTTGCCATATAAGGGAAGTTAAATCCGATATAAGGAGAGATAACTTAGATAAAGTAACTGTTACAATCGAATGCTTTTTTAACTATTAAATTATAAATATATGATGAACTTGTACGACTGGCGTATTAAATTTTTAACCTGGTACCTTTTGTTGGCTATTATTCATTTGTTTCTCTGTCCTATATTTTCTCCAATTTATTTGTATTGTAGTCCTGTTTTGTAATGTTGTCAGTTTAATGTTATAATTAACATCGCCATCATTAAAGCGGTAGGTTTGACATGCCCACCATTTTTATTTTAAAATGCCCTGTACCAAGGGAGGGAAATGGCCATTGTTATATTATAGTTCGTTTCTGTGTGTGTAACATTTTAATGTTGTGTTTCTGTTGTATCGTAGTTCTCTTATATTCGATGCGTTTCCCTCAGTTTTAGTTTGTAACCTGGATTTATTTTTTTCTTTATCGATTTATGAATTTCGAACAGCGGTATACTACTGTTGCCTTTATTCAATGTATTGCTTAATACTATTTTGATACTATCTAATAATTTTGTTATCATTGTTACGACAGCAGATTGGTGTATGGGTCTTTTGACAGTTTATTTGTTTCCATTTTGTTAAATGACAACAAGTGCCAGATTCAGGATATTGCCAGGTCTAATTTTGAATCAGTACAAATTATTATTTTTGATATCAAAAACTATTTTATCCATTTACTTATAGGTTATTATTATTGCTTCTTTTCCCTAAAACTGAGATATTCATATACTTTGGATTACAAATTATGGAATAATAAAATTATCCCCTTTTAGTAAAATTAATCACCCAAAATGTATTAGTGGTCTATAAACAAAATCATTTTTTTTTTGAAGATTTTGAAAACAAATACTGGATTTCTATTATATGATCATCTATGTTCATGTGTTTTATAGTAAAACTAAGCTATACAAGTCTATAAAACACTTCCATATATTTTTAGTTCAATTTAAAGTATCATATGACATATATGTAACTATAAAGTTGTAATGCATTATTTACTAGTTGAATACTGAGCCTTTACTATAATATATTACCTGATGTGTTTTAACGAAGGGACTGATGCCTCCTTCTTCTACTAGATATCTTGTGACATGTAGACCACCATACTCAGCAGCCAGATGTAGAGCTGTTTTACCATCTCTCTATAATAATACCAAATAACATGTAAATATTATGGATACTACTTTGTTACCAATATAAATAGTCTACAACATATCCTACAACTGATAAAAAACTTATAACTGATAAACAGGATAATGTTGTGTAATAAATAAAAACTAAATGTATATCACATGAATCAGTGGTCAAAACTGAACAAAATGACCAGTCACATTTGTATTCATATTGTACATAAACAACAAATATGCAACAAGTTTTTTTTGTGGGATGTCAGAACTTCCATCAGAAATGTCATGTTAACCTTTTTTTCAAGAAATGCATAAAATATTTATATCAAGGGATTCAGTGCAATGCACAGAGATAAATGAGATCTCACTTTATATAATTATAGCAAGTATTTGTTGATATAATAATTAAATCTGTCTGATTAACATGGTTCAGAATAATGATCAATTTAAAAAAAAAAACTTTTTCAAAGAAATATGAAAATAAGTTATATTTCCTGATTTAGTACAAGGAGACAAGTAAAATGAGACCCCACTTTATATGATTCTAACAAATAATATTTGATGTTCATTAAACCTGTCTAATTAACAACATGATTTTGTGTTGATTAAAAGTAATGTGATCAGATTTAGTAGATAACATACATCTGTGATATCTTTGTTACATCTGTTCTCCAGAAGTAGTCGAGACACTTCCACATGTCCTTCAAAGGCTGCCCACATTAATGCTGTCCATCCACTAACCTGGAATAATACAACTGACATCAAAACTTGTCTGATAAACTGGACAATGTTGTGTAATAAATATAAACAAATATGACCAGTCACATTAATTAAAACTGTCTGATTAACAACAGGATTTAGTGTAGATTCAGTATAATCGTTAATTTTATAAAAGTAAATTTTTCAAAGAAAAAAGAAAAAAGTTATATTTTCTGATTCAGAACAATACTATGAGTAAAATGAGACCCCACTTTATATAATTATTGCAAATATTTGTCCATTAAACCTGTCTAATTAACAACATGATTTTGTGTTGATTAAAAGTAATGTAATCAGATTTAGTAGATAACATACTGATGTGATATCTTTGTTACATCTGTTCTCCAGAAGTAGTCGAGACACTTCCACATGTCCTTCACTGGCTGCCAACATTAATGCTGTCCATCCAGCTCTCTGGAATAATACAACTGACATCAAAACTTGTCTGATAAACTGGACAATGTTGTGTAATAAATATAAACAGAAATAAATAGTCACATTAATTAAAACTGTCTGATTAACAACAGGATTTAGTGTAGATTCAGTAAAATCATAAATTTTATAAAAGTAAATTTTTCAAAGAAATATGAAAAGAGTTATATTTTCTAATTCAGAACAATAATATGAGTAAAATGAGACCCCACTTTATATGATTCTAACAAATAATATTTGTTGTTCATTAAACCTGTCTAATTAACAACATGATTTTGTTTTTATTAAAAGTAATGTAATCAGATTTAGTAGATAACATACATCTGTGATATCTTTGTTACATCTGTTCTCCAGAAGTAGTCGAGACACTTCCACACGTCCTCTCATGGCTGCCCACATTAATGCTGTCCATCCACCAACCTGGAATAATACAACTGACATCAAAACTTGTCTGATAAACTGGACAATGTTGTGTAATAAATATAAACAGAAATAAATAGTCACATTAATTAAAACTGTCTGCTTGACAATAGGATTTAGTGTAGATTCAGTAAAATCATAAATTTTAAGAAAATAATTTTTTTAAAGAAAAATGAAAAAAAGTTATATTTTCTGATTCAGAACAATAATATGAGTAAAATGAGACCCCACTTTATATGATTCTGACAAATATTAGTTGTCCATTAAACCTGTATAATTAACAACAGGATTTAGTGTAGATTTCATTAATAATGAATTATTCAAAAAAGCATGAAAAAAGTTTTATTTCCTGATTTAGTACAACATAAAGAAAATGAGATCCTAAAACATGTTTAAATAAAGATTATTATTATTATCATTATTATTATTCATACAAGCATTTGTTGTCCATTAAACATGTCTAATTAACAACAGGATTTAGTGCAGATTCAGTATAATCATTGATTTAAAAAAAATCAAAGAAAAGTGAAAAAGAGTAGTATTTTCAGACATGTCAGATACAGAACAATTATATGAGTTAAACGTATTACATTTTATATGAATCTAATGATTATTTGTCCTTTTTATAAGATATTTCTACATTAGATCTTTATACATATCACTACCTGACCAAAGTTGTTAACACAACATCAAGTGAAACATAAGTGTAAAAAATTGTTTCATGTCAAGAAGCAAAATAAGAACTTCACAATCCATAACTCAAACAAAAAGAGAAATATTTTAAAATCAAACCATGCATGCATTTTTCAATTAAAACTGTCTAATTTAAATAAGAATTTTGATTTAATCTTGTTTCAGTATAATGACTAAGTATCAGTTAACATACAGAGCAATAGTGATAGAATAGTGCCGGTTTTATTATTGTGTGTTTTATTTTTAATACCAATCATGCCAATGGTCTAGATAGGCCAAGGGGGAATGGTACAAAAACAAATATGGTTTAACCCCTCCACATTGTGCGCCCGTACCAAATCAGACAACCTGGATCATGTGTTGTTTGTTGTTATATTTGTTTGTCTATTTATTTAGTAGTCAGGTCAGGTCTGGGCCATGTGTTGTGTGTTGTTATATTTGTTTGTCTATATACTATGAGTAGTCAGGTCCAGACCATGTGTTGTTTGTTGTTATATTTGTTTGTCTATTTACTCTGAGTAGTCAGGTCATGTCCAGATCATGTGTTGCTTGTTGTTATATTTGTTTGTCTATTTACTCTGAGTAGTCAAGTCAGGTCCAGACCATGTGTTGTGTGTTGTTATATTTATTGTCTATTTACTGTGAGTAGTCAGGTCCAGACCATGTGTTGTTAGTTGTTATATTTGTTTGTCTATTTACTCTGAGTAGTCAGGTCCAGGCCATGTGTTGTGTGTTGTTATATTTGTTTGTCTATTTACTGTGAGAAGTCAGGTCCAGACCATGTGTTGTTAGTTGTTATATTTGTTTGTCTATTTCCTCTTGAGTAGTCAGGTCAGGTTCAGACCATGTGTTGTGTGTTGTTATATTTGTTTGTATATTTACTCTAAGTAGTCAGGTCAGGTCCAGACCATGTGTTGTTTGTTGTTATATTTGTTTGTCTATTAACTCTGAGTAGTCAGGTCCAGACCATGTGTTGTTAGTTGTTATATTTGTTTGTCTATTTACTCTTGAGTAGTCAGGTCCAGACCATGTGTTGTTAGTTGTTATATTTGTTTTTCTATTAACTCTGAGTAGTCAGGTCCAGACCATGTGTTGTTAGTTGTTATATTTGTTTGTCTATTTACTCTTGAGTAGTCAGGTCAGGTCCAGACCATGTGTTGTAAGTTGTTATATTTGTTTTTCTATTAACTCTGAGTAGTCAGGTCAGGTCCAGATTATGTGTTGTGTGTTGTTATATTTATTTGTCTATTTACTCTGAGTAGTCAGGTCAGGTCCAGATCATGTGTTGCTTGTTGTCATATTTGTTTGTATATTTACTCTGAGTAGTCAGGTCAGGTCCAGACCATATGTTGTGTGTTGTTATATTGATTGTCTGTTATATTTATTGTCTATTTACTGTGAGTAGTCAGGTACAGACCATGTGTTGTTTGTTGTTATATTTGTTTGTCCATTTACTCTAAGTAGTCAGGTCCAGATCATGTGTTGTGTGTTGTTATATTAACTGTCTATTTACTCTGAGTAGTCAGGTCCAGACCATGTGTTGTTAGTTGTTATATTTGTTTGTCTATTCACTGTGAGAAGTCAGGTCCAGACCATGTGTTGTAAGTTGTTATATTTGTTTGTCTATTTACACTGAGTAGTCAGGTCCAGACTATGTGTTGTGTGTTGTTATATTTATTTGTCTATTTACTCTGAGTATTCAGGTCCAGACCATGTGTTGTGTGTTGTTACATTTGTTTGTATATTTATTCTTGAGTAGTCAGGTCCAGACCATGTGTTGTTTGTTGTTATATTTGTTTGTCTATTTACTCTGAGTAGTCAAGTCAGGTCCAGACCATGTGTTGTAAAAGAGGGAAGAAAGATACCAAAGGGACAGTCAAACTCATAAATCTAAAACAAACTGACAACGCCATGGCTAAAGATGAAAAAGACAAACAAACAACAGCACACACGACACAACATAGAAAACTAAAGAATAAACAACACGAACCCCACCAAAAAACTAGGGGTCATCTCAGGTGTTCCGGAAGGGTAAGCAGATCCTGCTCCACATGCGGCACCGGTCGTGTTGCTTATGTGATAACAAATCCGATAAATAGTCTAATTCGGTAGGTCACATTCATTAAAGGGAAGGGGATTGTAGTTACGACGTAAGGAACGTATCCTATATCATGAAACGGTTATTCCATAATGGTCAACCAACTCGTGATTGCGTCCATAAAATTTATGAAGGGATGATTTCAACTTCACCATTTGGAACTCTTGGTTTAATAGCTTCCTTGTGAGCAGCAACCCTCTATCAAGAAAATCATGATAGGAAATGCAAGCACAGGAATATCGTATCAATTGGGAGATATATACTTGGTATGCAGGTGTTGCTGGAATGTTGCTACTTAGAAATGGAAAGTTCACAATTGGAAAGCTGAAATCATCTCTTTTGTCATAAAGTTTTGTTTTCAACCGACCCTCATTGTCAATTTCTAGATGTAAGTCAAGATATGAGGCTGACTTAACTGTATCTGTAGTATCATTTATCTCTAGCTTGATTGGATAGATGTGTTCCACATAGTCACCAAATTTTGAATTATTTAGTGAAAGAACATCATCTATATAGCGAAAAGTAGAGTTAAAGGATATTGATAACTTCTTATCTTTCTTCCTAAGAAGTTCCTGCATGAAGTCAGCCTCATAATAACAAAGAAACAAGTCGGCAAGTGAAGGGGCACAGTTTGCTCCCATTGGAATTCTGACAGTCTGTTGAAAAACAGTTGTAAGTTGTTATATTTGTTTGTCTATTTACTATGAGTAGTCAGGTCCAGACCATGTGTTGTGTGTTGTGATATTTGTTTGTCTATTTACTCTGAGTAGTCAAGTCCAGACCATGTGTTGTTTGTTGTTATATTTGTTTGTCTCTTTACTCTGAGTAGTCAGGTCCAGATCATGTGTTGTGTGTTGTGATATTTGTTTGTCTATTTACTCTGAGTAGTCAGGTCCAGACCATGTGTTGTGTGTTGTTATATTTGTTTGTCTATTTACTCTGAGTAGTCAGGTCCAGACCATGTGTTGTGTGTTGTTGTATTTGTTTGTCTATTTGATCTGGGTAGTCAGGTCCAGACCATGTGTTGTGTGTTGTTGTATTTGTTTGTCTATTTACTCTGAGTAGTCAGGTCCAGACCATGTGTTGTGTGTTGTTGTATTTGTTTGTCTATTTACTCTGAGTAGTCAGGTCCAGACCATGTGTTGTGTGTTGTGATATTTGTTTGTCTATTTACTCTGGGTAGTCAGGTCCAGACCATGTGTTGTTAGTTTTTGTATTTGTATGTATATTTACTCTTGAGTAGTCAGGTCCAGACAATGTGTTGTTAGTTGTTGTATTTGTTTGTCTATTTACTCTGAGTAGTCAGGTCAGGTCCAGATCATGTGTCGTGTGTTGTTATATTTGTTTGTCTAATGAGTAGTCAGGTCAGGTCAAGAACATGTGTTGTGTATTGTAGTATTTGTTTGTCTATTTACTCTGAGTAGTCAGGTCCAGAACATGTGTTGTGTGTTGTGATATTTGTTTGTTTATATACTCTAAGTAGTCAGGTCACATTCAGACCGTGTGTTGTGTGTTGCTGTATTTATTTGTCTATTTACTCTCAGAAATCAAGTCCAGACCATGTGTTGTTTGTTGTTGTATTTGTGTTTATTTACTCAGAAATTCAGACCGTGTGTTGTGTGTTGTTATATTTGTATGTCTATTTACTCTGAGTAGTCAGGTCAGGTCCAGACCATGTGTTGTGTGTTGTGATATTTGTTTGTCTATTTATTCGAAGTAGTCAGGTCCAGACCATGTGTTGTGTGTTGTTGTATTTGTTTGTCTGTTTACTCTGAGTAGTCAGGTCCAGATCATGTGTCGTGTGTTGTGATATTTGTTTGTCTATTTTCTCTGAGTAGTCAGGTCAGGTTCAGATCATGTGTTGTGTGTTGTGATATTTGTTTGTCTATTTACTCTGAGAAGTCAGGTCAGGTCCAGACCATGTGTTGTGTGTTGTCATATTTGTTTGTCTATTTATTCTAAGTAGTCAGGTCCAGATCATGTGTTGTGTGTTGTTATATTTGTTTGTCTATTTATTTAGTAGTCAGGTCAGGTCCAGGCCATGTGTTGTGTGTTGTTGTATTTGTTTGTCTATTTACTCTGAGTAGTCAGGTCAGGTCCAGACCATGTGTTGTCTGTTGTTATATTTGTTAGTCTATTTATTCTAAGTAGTCAGGTCCAGACCATGTGTTGTGTGTTGTTGTATTTGTTTGTCTATTTACTCTGAGTAGTCAGGTCAGGTCCAGATCATGGTTGTGTGTTGTGATTTTTGTTTGTCTATTTACTCTGAGTAGTCAGGTCAGGTCCAGACCATGTGTTGTTAGTTGTTATATTTGTTTGTATATTTACTCTGAGTAGTCAGGTCCAGACCATGTGTGGTCTGTTGTTATATTTGTTAGTCTATTTATTCTAAGTAGTCAGGTCCAGGCCATGTGTTGTCTGTTGTTATATTTGTTAGTCTATTTATTCTAAGTAGTCAGGTCCAGACCATGTGTTGTGTGTTGTTGTATTTGTTTGTCTATTTACTCTGAGTAGTCAGGTCAGGTCCAGATCATGTGTTGTGTGTTGTGATATTTGTTTGTCTATTTACTCTGAGTAGTCAGGTCTAGACCATGTTGTTTGTTGTTATATTTGTTTGTATATTTACTCTGAGTAGTCAGGTCAGGTCCAGGCCATGTGTTGTTTGTTGTTATATTTGTTTGTCTATTTACTCTGAGTAGTCAGGTCAGTTCCAGGCCATGTGTTGTGTGTTGTTGTATTTGTTTGTCTATTTACTCTGAGTAGTCAGGTCAGGTCCAGATCATGTGTTGTGATATTTGTTTGTATATTTACTCTGAGTAGTCAGGTCCAGACCATGTGTTGTGTGTTGTTGTATTTGTTTGTCTATCTACTCTCAGTAGTCAGGTCCAAAGCATGTGTTGTTAGTTATTGTATTTGTGTCTATTTACTCTGAGTAGTCAGGTCCAGACCATGTGTTGTTTGTTGTTGTATTCGTTTGTCTATTTACTCTGAGTAGTCAGGTCCAGACCATGTGTTGTGTGTTGTTATATTTGTTTGTCTATTTACTCTGAGTAGTCAGGCCAGGTCCAGACCATGTGTTGTGTGTTGTGATATTTGTTTGTCTATTTTCTCTGAGTAGTCAGGTCCAGACCATGTGTTGTTTGTTGTTATATTTGTTTGTATATTTACTCTGAGTAGTCAGGTCAGGTCCAGATCATGTGTTGTGATATTTGTTTGTATATTTACTCTGAGTAGTCAGGTCCAGACCATGTGTTGTGTGTTGTTGTATTTGTTTGTCTATCTACTCTCAGTAGTCAAGTCCAAACATGTGTTGTTAGTTATTGTATTTGTGTCTTTTTACTCTGAGTAGTCAGGTCCAGACCATGTGTTGTGTGCTGTTATATTTGTTTGTCTATTTACTCTGAGTAGTCAGGTCAGGTCCAGACCATGTGTTGTGTGTTGTGATATTTTTTTGTCTATTTACTCTGAGTAGTCAGGTCCAGACCATGTGTTGTTTGTTGTTATATTTGTTTGTATATTTACTCTGAGTAGTCAGGTTAGGTCCTGGCCATGTGTTGTGTGTTGTTATATTTGTTTGTCTATTTACTCTGAGTAGTCAGGTCAGATCCAGGCCATGTGTTGTGTGTTGTCATATTTGTTTGTCTATTTACTCTGAGTAGTCAGGTCAGGTCCAGACCGTGTGTTGTGTGTTGTTATATTTGTTTGTCTATTTACTCTGAGTAGTCAGGTCAGGTCCAGTCCATGTGTTGTGTGTTGTCATATTTGTTTGTCTATTGACTCTGAGTAGTCAGGTCAGGTCCAGACCATGAGTTGTGATATTTGTTTGTCTATTTACTCTGAGTAGTCAGGTCCAGACTATGTGTTGTTTGTTGTTATATTTGTTTGTATATTTACTCGAGTAGTCAGGTCAGGTCCAGGCCATGTGTTGTTTGTAGTTGTTCGTCTATTTATTCTGAGAAGTCAGGTCCAGATCATGTGTTGTATGTTGTTACATTTGTTTGTATATTTACTCTGAGTAGTCAGGTCAGGTCCAGAACATGTGTTACAGTGTGTTGTTACATTTGTTTTGTCTATTTACTATGAGTAGTCAGGTCCAGACCATGTGTTGTGTGTTGTTACATTTGTTTGTATATTTACTCTGAGTAGTCAGGTCAGGTCCAGACCATGTGTTGTGTGTTGTTACATTTGTTTGTCTATTTACTCTGAGTAGTCAGGTCCAGACCATGTGTTGTTTGTTGTTATATTTGTTTGCTTATTTACTCTGAGTAGTCAGGTCAGATCCAGGCCCTGTGTTGTGTGTTGTTATATTTGTTTGTCTATTTACTCTGAGTAGTCAGGTCCAGACCATGTGTTGTTTGTTGTTATATTTGAACATATGTTAGTATTAGTATGTCAGTGTTGTGCTTTAAAAAAAAGGTAGGTTTCACATTTAGTGCAGTACTCTGATTACGTGTATAGTTCAGTGAGGTTTAATGATGTGTCTCATTTTCTGTGTGGAACATTAGTGGTGTGTCCTGTTGTGTATCATGTTCTGTGTTGAACATCAGTGTTGTGTCCTAATATGTGTCTTGTTCTGTGTTGAACATTAATGTTTTGTCATATGATTCATGTCCTGTGTTGAACACCAGTAATGTGTCATGTGATTCATGTTCCGGTGTTGTACATCAGTGTTGTGTCCTAATATGTGTCTTGTTCTGTGTTGAACATCAGTGTTGTGTCCTGTTGTCTCTCATGTTCTGTGTTGAACATCAATGTTCTGTCATGTGATTCATGTCCTGTGTTGAACATCAGTGTTGTGTCATGTGATTCATGTTTCGGTGTTGTACATCAGTGTTGTGTCATGATATGTCACATGTTGTCTTTAAATGCATGTTGTTTCATGATGTGTCTCCCATTTTATATTGAAAACAAGTGTTGTGTCATAATATGTCTCATGTTTTTTGTTGGACATCAGTTTTGTGTCATGATGTGTCTCATGTTATGTGATGAATATCAGTGTTGTGTCATGATGTTTTTTATGCCCCACCTACGATAGTAGAGGGGCATTATGTTTTCTGGTCTATGGCTCTGTTTATGCGTCCGTCCATTCGTCTGTGCGTCCATCCGTTCATGTAAAAGTTTTTGGTCAAGGTAGTTTTTGATGAAGCTGAAGTCCAATCAATTTGAAACTTAGTACACTTGTTGCTTATGATATGATCTTTTGTGACCCCAATTTCACGGTTCACTAAACATAGAAAATGACAGTGGGAGTTTCAGGTTAATGTTTTTGGGCAAGGTAGTTTTTGATGAAATTGAAGTCCAATCAACTTGAAACTTAGTACATATGTTCCCTATAGTATAATCTTCCTAATTTTAATGACAAATTAGATTATTACCTAATTTTTACAGTCCACATCTTCGCTAGCCAAGGGTTACGATCCACTCCCACTCTCTTCACCCTTGGCAGATTGAGCCAACATTTCGGAGACACAAGGTAAGGATTTTTATTGGTTGCAGTCAAAACTCGCTGCATCCAATCAAAATGCGCATATAACATGATCACGTGTAAATGTAGAAAGTGTTTGTAAACAATTGCCACGTGTTTTTTGTGCAACAAGTCTTTACATTCCTAAACATACGACTATATTTAGTGCAAACTTGAATGTTTTTAATCAACAAATAGAAGTTCCTGTGTATGTTTCACATATTTCATGCACAAATGCATGAATGTTGACGTATGTTTTCATTTCCGGCTTTACCAAGTGTGTAGAATCTAGACGCTACCGTGTTTTTACCTCCAAATTGAAGAGTTCTAGTGCTACCATTGGTCAAGAATAATGTATTCGGAATTGGCGTGATTTTTATCTTCCGATAGATGGCACACCATTGTTATCACAAATGTTGGCTCAATCCGCCAAGGGTGAAGAGAGCGGGAGTGGATCGTAACCCTTGGCTAGCGAAGATGTACAGTCCATGGAACATGGAAAAAGATAGTGCAAGTGGGACATCTATGTACTTTGGACACATTCTTGTCTTATTCTGTGTTGAGCATCAATGTTGTGTCATGATGAACATCAGTGGTGTGTTATTATACTGTTATAATGTGTCTCATGTTCTGTGTTGTACATCAGTGTTTTGTCATGATGTGTCTCATGTTCTGTGTTAAGCATGAGTGTTTTGTCATGATGTGTTTCATGTTTTGTGTTGAACATCAATGTTGTGTCATGATGCTGCTCATGTGTTGTGATGAACATCAGTGGTTTGTTATAAAGTGTCTCATGTTCTGTGTTGAACATCAGTGTTTCGTCATGATGTGTCTTCTCATGTTCTGAGTTGAACATGAGTGTTTTGTCATGATGTGTCTCGTGTTCTGAGTTGAACATGAGTGTTTTGTCGTGATGTGTCTCGTGTTCTGTGTTGAACATCAGTGTTTTGTCATGATGTGTCTCATGTTCTGAGTTGAACATGAGTGTTTTGTCATGTGTCTCGTGTTCTGTGTTGAACATCAGTGTTTTGTCATGATCTGTCTCATGTTCTGAGTTGAACATGAGTGTTTTGTCATGATGTGTCTCATGTTCTGAGTTGAACATGAGTGTTTTGTCATGATGTGTCTCGTGTTCTGAGTTGAACATGAGTGTTTTGTCGTGATGTGTCTCGTGTTCTGTATTGAACAATGTTGTGTCATGATGCATCATGTTGTGTGTTAAACACCATGGTTGTGTCACGATATGTCTCATGTGATGTGGCTCATTTGTTGTGATGAACAACAGTTATGTTATGATGTAGCTCGTGTTCTATGTTGATCTTCAATGTTCTGTAATTATGTGGCTCCTGTTCTGTGATAAACATCAGTGTTGTGTCATGGTGTGTCCCATGTTCTGTGTTGAACATCAGTGTTGTGTCATGTATCATGTATGTCCCATTTTCTGTGTTGAACATCAGTGTTGTGTAACGTACCATGTGTGTCCCATGTTCTGTGTTGAACATCAGTGTTGTGTCATGTATCATGTGTATCTCATGTTCTGTGATGAGCATCAGTGTTAAGTCATGTGGCTCATGTATTGTGTTGAACATTAGTTTTGTGTCATGATGTGACTCACGTTTTGTGTTGACCATACCAGTTACTGTAGTGTCATGATGTGTTACATGTTCTGTGTTTTACACCAGTGTTGTGTCATGATGTGTCTCATGTTCTGTGTTGAAAATCAGTGTTAAGTCATAATGTACCATGTTTTGTGTTGAACACCATTGCTGTGTCATGATAAGTTTACCTATTTGATAGTCAATGTTACAAGTTTACCTATTTGATAGTCAATGTTACAAGTTTACCTATTTGATAGTCAATGTAACAAGTTTACCTACTTGATTATCAATGTTACAAGTTTACCTCTTGATTATCAATGTTACAAGTTTACCTGTTGATAATCAATGTTAGCTCCGTTCGCCAGGCAAAGCTTCAATTCTTCTACTCTTCCGTTTCCAGCAGCTTCAATAAGTTTCTGTAAGAAAGAAATAGAGTTTACATTTAACAGAATGTAAAAAGTGTAGTAACTTAAATGTTTTTCACGCTAATGCCAGACAATAACTATATTTTAGAATGACCAATTTTCATTGGTTAATACAAGGGAGACAATGTGCTCTATTGAATACAATAATGTGACAAACATTAGTTGGGGTAGGGGAGGGGTGTGAATTGAAAGCGGTGAAAAATATATATTGTTTTGGCAAAAGGGGTGGTGAAAAAGAAAATAGACCCAGAGGAAACCCTGCTTATGATTACATTGTATACTGTTCCTAAATTTTGAAGAAGAAAAAGATTTTTTTTAAAACATTTCATCCTCACATAATAAAGCTAATCTGAGTGAAAATTGTGTTTCAATATTTTCAATATAAACATGTAATCTATAACAACTTGGAAAGAAGCAGTGTAATATTTGTATGTTTGATGATATAATTTTATTTGGCAGATTTACTTTGAATGTCTCTAAGCTTTCTCTGTTAAAGAAATAACAGTTTTGTTTTTAATATTTTAGCCTAAAAACATATTTTCAATCAAGAAAAAGAAATTAATAACTAGTGACTATTTAATGATCAAGTAGCCTTTTTGTCAGTGGGGAACAATCACCTGTGGGGACATATTTGACACTTACGTGTTTTTACAGATGTTAATCACTACTTCCAAGTTTTATGACAAACAATAGGTAAGCTTAGGTAATTAAAATGAATAGACCTCTTATCAGTTCGTTGCATTTCTGTCAAAAACTTTTTGTTTTAGTGAACATCATTCATGCGCTTAGGGGTCTTCGTCACTTCTTTCCCATGTTGAGCGAGCAGTTAAAAAATATAATGCTTTATTTCAGGAGTTATAATGGTTACAGTATTTTGTTCATAAAAAAGCTTCTGTCCAAGTTTCTTAAAATTCCATGAAGGTTTGACAAAAAAAAATTGATGTCTAAAAAAAAAATTTAACAACAGAATGAACCTTAATGTTGACGCCGTCGAGGGAATCTAGGATCACATTGTCTCGCTTTCGTTAAATGTTGGAGGCTCGACAAAAATCACTTGACTGTTTGACTATAAAGAAGAAAAATCTTACCTCATTCCAATCTTCCATATTTCCTTAAATAGAAAAATAAATGTATAAATCTGTTGAGTGATTTTTGCGTTTAAACCCGCTGCAATTGTTTGCACCCTTCTTAAGTCACGAATTTGATGTTCAGTAGTTGTCGTTTATTGATGTGGTTCATAAGTGTTTCTCGTTTCTTTCCTTTTTTATATAGATTAGACCGTTAGTTTTCCTGTTTGAATGGTTTTACACTAGTAATTTTTGGGGCCCTTTATAGCTTGCTGAGCGGTGTGAGCCAAGGCTCCGTGTTGAAGACCATACTATATGACCTATAATGGTTTACTTATAAATTGTGACTTGGATGGAGAGTTGTCTCATTGGCACTTATACCACATCTTCATATATCTATATACGGCAATACTATTTGGGTTGGACAGATAATTCACACATCCTACAGCTCATCAGTCTTACAAAAGTCAGACTATTAAAGAGCGTATGGTACTTTGACAAAAGGACAAGTTATTGCACAGCTTTCAACAATGAGAAGTGAATACCTTAATTACCTATACCTTTTTATCTTACTAGTATTCAGAATATTTTAAGTCTATACAAAATTATATTCTTTTTTATCATGAAATCAACAAAGTATTAAACAAAACAATCCATATTTGAATTATAAACCATCTAAGCCAGGTTTTAACTTTTGACTTCAGCTTTATGATGATAGAAAGGCAAAGCAGCAGCAAATATAAATTTTTAATTATGGGTTTACTGGACAATGGATTGACCCATCAGCCTCCCAAACATGAGACGGATTTTTACAATTTGACAGAGTTTTCAAAAATAAGATTTTTCAAAAAGGCAGAAACATTCAAAACCCAAAAGACACTAGCAAATAATTTATAAATATATCATGTGTGTGGAAATATTATTTGTGAGCTCTTGTCCCTGGGGAAGTATAATTGTAAATTTTTATATTCCCGGTCTTTCTCTGCCTGCATTTTCTGTTTTTTACTCGAGTCAACGAGAGACAACTGACACTAAGTGATGAGAATGTCAGGTGAACTAAAACATATATGATACAATACATACTAATTTAATTAAAACTGAGGTCAGCTATATTTATCAGTAAGAAAGTGCCTTCATCTAAAACATTTCTGAAAAATATTGATAAATCATATTTACTTGTTTAAGTCTGATATATGTAAAATATATGTATCACTTAATAATACTTTATCGGTACTTCTTCAGTAACTGTTGTGATATATATGAATGTTTCTTTATCTTATAAACATATCAATGTTTGTGTATAAACATATCAATGTTTGTGTGTTACTTCCTGTTTCAACAAAGTAACTATGAACAGTAAAGGTATATTTTTTAATTATTTCATTAACATGAATAAATCCTTACCTAGGCCTTATGGCCAGCTTCATGAAAATGTAGACCTTGTCATTTGAAGATAATTTTTTTTCGTTACCTATATAATGACATCTACATATTTCCGTTCTTACTTTTTTGGGTTGTGTTCTCATTGACATATACTGTTGAAAATATTGTGGGAGTTATGATTTGTTTTACCTGTTTCATATAGGCTTGATGTCAGTGTGTAGCCTTAGCACTCCATTTAGATGAAGTAAACGTTTAACAGTATGGCTGTGTTCTGCTTTCTATATTACATCTATTTTTGATTAAGCTCCAGCAGATACATGTTTGTGTACCTCACATTTTTTGTTTTTCTTTACCCCAAGTTCATACTTAAGCTCAACCAATCTATTTTTGAAGGAAAATAATTTTGCAATGATGTCATCATGTTCTCTGATTTTTGTCTTGTCAAGTATTGTTTTTTTTCTGTATTTTGAATGTTAAAACTATTTATTGATTATCTCCCCTTTAAGAGCTTGAATATTCGACTAAACACTTACCTATAACATCATCTTGACAGGACAGGGATCAACTTGACTGGACAGGGATCACATCGACAGGACAGGGATCAACTTGACCAGACAAGGATCAAATAAATACAGATGACAGATGCTTAAAATGAGAATATAAATGTTTCTATTTCAGGTTGAAATAATAATTGCATGTAATAAAGATGCTTGTGTATTGTTTGACCTCTTTTATTGATTGATTGCTGTCTCATTGATATAGGCCTCTAAACCTTCACTCATACAGGATGCATTCTTTGTTTTAATGTCTTGTTTACGGTATAAAATTAGTTTCAACTCCCAAATGCAATTAATTTCGGAATTATGTCATTTTATTTTTTGTCTCCCCATGTTAGTAACAAAAGCTGCAGAATGCAAAATGTTAATCTTTTTCAAAAAGAACTAATACAAACACTTGTTTAATGCTTTTTTAGAATGAATCCTATAGCTCTGGATTATCTCCCCTTTAAGAATTTTCACATTTAAAATTTCAATATATTTCCGAGTTTCAATCGATACAGTCTCCACGATAAAGTTTTGAGTCCACAAGCTCTAAGCTCAATTTTTTAAATCTTTTAGTTGTCTTCTGTCGGCTTGTAGAGAAGAAATGTACAAGCCTGGGTCATCATGGTCATAGGACTTGTGGTTAAGCGTGAAGACTGTTGATAAAATAAATCATTAAACGTTGCAATACAATTTGATTTGTGCATCTTGTTTACTATAATGTATTGGATTTGGGTATTTTGAATGTTCAAACTATTTCTTGATTATCTCCCCTTATAGAGTTTGAATATTTTTCATTAGAATTAAATTTCAGTAGTAAATGATCCTATATAGTTAACATAAGAAGTACTTACCTATAACAACAGTCTGACTGGACAGGGATCAAGTTCACCAGACTGGACAAGGATCAACTTGACTGGACAGGGATCAAATCCACTGGACAAGGATCATATCCACTGGACAAGGATCAACTTGACTGGATAGGGATCAACTTGACTGGACAAGGATCAACTTGACTGAACAGGGATCAACTTGACTGGACAAGGATCAACTTGACTGGACAAGGATCAACTTGACGTGACTGGGATCAAATCAACAGCATGTGAATGAATACTGATGATAGATGTATAAAATGAGAATGTTTCTATTTTAGGTTGAAATAATAATTAACATGTTATAAAGATGCTTGTCTATCATGTCTATTGTTTGATTCCATTTTGACCTCTTTCATTGATTGGTTGCTGTCTCATCGATAAAGGCCTCTTAACCTTTACTTTTACAAGATGCATTCTTTGTTTTTAGTGTCTTGTTTACTATAAAAAGACAGATGTTATGATATTTTGAATGTGAATATATATATGATATCTGTTAATTATTGCCGCCTGTCAGAGTTGAAATTCTACATTCAATGATTCCAAGGACTGGACAATTATGAAATAAATATCGATAATAGACATTATAGATGACGTTCAAACTGAAAATATAAATGAAATAAAAACAACACGTTACAGACACTAATCTATTTTAAAATAAAATGTTGACCTCTTTTGTTGATTGTTTGCTGTCTCTTTGACATAAACCTCCCATCTTACAATCATAAAGAACAATTGATTTCTTAGTTTAAATCTCTATTTGTATAAATGCTTGCAATGTTTTATTAAGCTTCAATCAACTCCCAAATGCAATTAATTTTGGAGTTATGTCATTTTATTTTTTGCCTAGATCTCCCCTTATACAACAGCTGCTAAATACAAGTTGTGTTAATCTTGTTCCAACAACATTAACCAGTTGCTCCGCAGGGTGCAGCTGTATACGACCGCAGAGGTTGAACCCTGAACAGTTGGGGCAAATATGGACACAACATTCAAGCTGGATTAATTCAGCTCTAAATTAGGATTGTGATTAAATAGTTGACACAGCATAGGTTTCTGACACAATATGAATGTGGTCTAATAAACTTAAAATTTGTTTTTTGCCTTTGAGCAATTCACTATGCTGTTGCATATTAATCCTCTCAAAAAAATGTTAAATGAGAAAAATTGAACCCCCCGCCCCTATTTTTTTTTCACATCCCCCTTTCCCTTATCATGCTTATTCCAAAACTGATCTCAATTCAAATTACTAATGGAGTTTGCAACAATAACTACTCATTTAAATACATCATAAAATATTAAAATGTAAAAAAAGTGCTTGCTATCACTGAATGGTAAAGATTGTTTTAATTTTATATCAGTTGGTAGTAAAAGTGAATATACATTGTATATTGTATAAAACAATGATTTAAGTTGATTCAACTACTATTCTGGACATAGAAAGATAACTCCAATTGAAAATTTTTTGCTATTGCACAATATTGTGCAATTAAATATTTCTTGCTATTGCGCAATACTGTGCAATTGAAAATACTTGCTATTGCACAATACTGTGCAATTGAAGATTTCTTGCTATAATTGCTCAATACTGTGCAATTGAAAATTTCTTGCTATTGCACAATACTATGCAATTGCATAGATGCCAACCCCCTTTTGACACAATCAGTAACAAACTATCATATTTTCCGTATTTATGAAAAGTTTTCAGTAATCATTCATAAACGTGCATTTACCAATCAAAATTACTGACGAGTGGTTGTAAAGTGATGTACACTAAAATTTGTCATTTAACATGTTGTCTGTAGTATGTATTCCATTCATTAATTGTTCAGATGTTCTCGACTCAAATATTTTTGTTTTGTCAAGGAGAAGTAGAGAAAGGGGGAAAGCTACTTAATAAAATGCAAGTTTGACTCTTCGGAAGTCAGTTAGTTACTCAACAATAGGTTGATAACTCCCGAGAAATCGGAAGCATAACATTGGCTTTTCCTAAATACTGGACCAGGACGGAAAAGTAATGATAAAAATCCGCGTTTTACAAAATTGAACGTCGATGATTGGGAATCCGTAACTATTCGACTTTGACCGTAGTTTATATCTCAAAATCGGAAAAACTACGGAAAAATCGTAATAGTTGGCATCTATGCAATTGAAGATTTCTTGCTATTGCTGAATACTGTGCAGTACATGTTTAGATTCAGCATATCAAAAAAGCCCCAAATTCAATTTTGGTTAAAATCAAACTTAGTTTAATTTTGGACACTTTGGACTTTAATGTACACTAATTTGAAAACGGGACCAAAAATTAAGAATCTACATACACAGTTAGATTTGGCATATCAAAGAACCCTAATTATTCAATTTTTGATGAAATCAACCAAAGTTTAATTTTGGACCTTTGGGCCCCTTATTCCTAAACCGTTGGGACCAAAACTCCCAAAATCAACCCCAACCTTCCTGTAGTGGTCATAAACCTTGTCTCAAAATTTCATAGATTTCTATTTACTTAAACTAAAGTTATAGTGCGAAAACCAAGAAAATGCTAATTCCTAAACTGTAGGGACCAAAACTTCCAAAATCAATCCCAACCTTCCTTTTGTGGTCATAAACCTCATAGATTTCTATTTACTTAACCTAAAGTTATAGTGCGAAAACCAAAAGTATTCAGATGACGACGACAACGACGCTGACGCCAACTTGATACAAATATATATAAGACAAAAAAAATTTCAATTTTTGAGGTCGTTTAAAAACACTAGTGTAATGCTACTTAGAATGAATGCGCCAGGTCTGGATTATCTCCCCTTTAATACAAACACTGGTGTAATGCTACTTAGAATGAATGCGCCAGGTCTGGATTATCTCCCCTTTAATACAAACACTGGTGTAATGCTACTTAGAATGAATGCGCCAGGTCTGGATTATCTCCCCTTTAATACAAACACTGGTGTAATGCTACTTAGAATGAATGCACCAGGTCTGGATTATCTCCCCTTTAATACAAACACTGGTGTAATGCTACTTAGAATGAATGCGCCAGGTCTGGATTATCTCCCCTTTAATACAAAGACTGGTGTAATGCTACTTAGAATGAATGCGCCAGGTCTGGATTATCTCCCTTTTAATACAAAGACTGGTGTAATGCTACTTAGAATGAATGCACCAGGTCTGGATTATCTCCCCTTTAATACAAAGACTGGTGTAATGCTACTTAGAATGAATGCGCCAGGTCTGGATTATCTCCCCTTTAATACAAACACTGGTGTAATGCTACTTAGAATGAATGCGCCAGGTCTGGATTATCTCCCCTTTAATACAAACACTGGTGTAATGCTACTTAGAATGAATGCGCCAGGTCTGGATTATCTCCCCTTTAATACAAACACTGGTGTAATGCTACTTAGAATGAATGCGCCAGGTCTGGATTATCTCCCTTTTAATAAAACACTGGTGTAATGCTACTTAGAATGAATGCACCAGGTCTGGATTATCTCCCCTTTAATACAAAGACTGGTGTAATGCTACTTAGAATGAATGCGCCAGGTCTGGATTATCTCCCTTTTAATAAAACACTGGTGTAATGCTACTTAGAATGAATGCACCAGGTCTGGATTATCTCCCCTTTAATACAAAGACTGGTGTAATGCTACTTAGAATTATTATCTCCTTTTTAAGAATTTTAACATTTAAAATTTACAATATATTTCTGAGTTTCAATTGATGAAATAAATCATTAAATGCCCAATATATAAATATAATGTTCACTCACCTATAGATTGTATAGTAATTAATTATATGGACCATGAATCAAATAAATATCAATAGCAGATCTTCAAACTGAAAATATAAAATACATGTAACTTTATTATCCTAATTATACATTGTACATGTTATATAGCATCGCTAAAATTTCCTGAAATTGTATTTACTTGGCATGAATGAAAAAATAAAAGTATAACCTTCCATAGTACCATACATAGCTCAGTGGAAGAGTTTTATGACAAATTCATCATATCACCTGTTGTTAGCCAGGTTGTCTGAAATTGGAGATATTGTGTCATGCCAGAAAGCAGAATGCTTTGATCTAAGCTCTCGAGTAACAAGTACAGGAAGTGAAAGAAAATGTTTCCTAAAGTTTTGTGTTTGAAATAACATACTACCAATCAGTAAAGTCAATGCTTTCACCTCTTTTTAACGGAAATACATTGTTTATGGCTTTGAATTTCTTGGGTACAATAATATCCTAATATCTCCACATAAACCCGATTAAAACCCTGAGAACTATAAATGTAATCTTAATAAACAGCTGTACCATGAGCGCATGATACGCACGTGGATTATTCAATAAAGTTCGTGCAATCTTCTCAATGTTATATTTGAAATTTATAAAAAAAACTAAAGGGAGGTTATCTTAATCGATAAAATTAAATCAGTCATCAAAGTTTAATGAAAATTGCTCTAAGCACTTTAAGGAAATTGTCCAAAAACTTGAAATTACCCCTTTTTTAATGAATAAATACCATAATCTGTCCCGTAAACGGGCGTATAAAAACATCAACACAAGTCATATAATCCAACTATGTGTTTATTATCTTTCAGTCATAAACACACGATTACCATGATTACAAATAGTGCTAGTTAGACCCAGATGAGTTTGGGACAAGTTAAAGGCAGTGTTTTTTTTTCGTTTACGGGACACTTAGGAACCTATGATAGACAGACACTTTTAACATACATGGACATAAGGAATCTGTATATATTTCATTTTTTTGGTACTAAGCATCCAGGTCTTCTACGCTCTGAAGTATAACACTTTATAAAAAAAGTTTCTGCTGCCACCACCAGACATGCCAGATAGTCAGAAAATATATGGTTAAAAATCATCAATATGGGGAAATAACTTCTATAGTATATTAGTATGTTGACAGTTTTGGAGATGAGACTGATTTCTAGTTCTAATTCTGCTGAATGTGGACTCAATTGTACATCTTATTGAGTTATTGTGCTAAACATCTTTGCATTTTGATAACTTGATTCTATCTACATGATTTATAATGATTTCTATAAAACTAGAGGCTCCATTTGGAGCCTGTGTTGCTCACATGATATTCTTATTTACAATTGATGCATGAAATAATGCCGTTGTACTTTTACTCTAGTTATTTTTTGAAATACTAAGGTTTTTCTACCTCAGGCATAGATTACCTTAGCTGTATTTGGCAACACTTTTAGGAATTTTGGATCTCAATGTTCTTCAACTTTGAACTTTATTTGGCCCTTTTTTATGTATAACTTTTTTTGGATTCAAGCGTCACTGATGAGACTTTTGTAGACGAAACGCGCGTCTGGCGTATATATAAAATTTAGTCCTGGTATCTATGATGAGTTTATTCAGAGAAAAGAGTCAAAAACTGCATGTTTCCCCTATGTTCTATTTTTAGCCATTTTGGTTGGCAGGCAGGGTCATTTGACTCATTTTAACAACAAAATACCCTAATGCTTATTTGTGGCCATGTTTATTTAAATTTGTCTTTGGTAAAATGTTACAAAAATTTACGAAAAATTGTAAAATAAAATTTGACTTCAAAGGGCAATAACTCCTAATGAGGTCAATCGGCCATTTTGCATTTGTTTTGATCATGTTGAATTATTTTGTAGATCTTACTTTGCTGAAACAATTTTGCCATTTACAGTTTATCTCAATCTATTATAATGTTCAAGATAATAACCGAAAACTTCAAAATTTTCTTAAAGATTAATTACCCCTTAAAGACAAATCCCTCTATTGTTTATGCGCATATATACAAGCGCAACAGTACTATGCCGTCAGTGGTTTATGACGTCGCGGTTTCCGCGAACTGGAAACGTTTATTAGAGTTATTCCTCTTTGAGCCGATGGAGAGAGTGACAATCGTTTTGATAGGTTAATTTGCCGAGAAAAAAATGAAAATGTTTTTAAATAATAGGCATGTTCCAGAATTGGATAAAATATGAGAATGAAAAGAGAGTCAACTATACAGCAATCTAACAACAAAAAATACACAAAAATGACCGTAAAGAAACGAAATAGAATCTGGATACTCGACAACAAGATGAGCCAATCAAATTATAATATAATACTTTTTCCTTAATTTTCTACATGTATAGACTTTTGTAGGTTCTTAATTACATCGATATTTTACAAATCATTAAGAAAGTACGAAAATCATCAATCTTTCTGATCATGTCCTCAAAATTCACTGTATCTTAAGCAATAGGTATGGATATGGCAAATTGCACTGACGTTTTTTGAATGTGTACTGCACTTACATTTTTACATGAATATGATAATTAGATTTGAAATAAACACCACCAAAACAGTAACCTAATGACGCATACATGTAAAACAAAGTACATCTAGAGAAGTTAACATATAATCTTCTAACATTGTAGGTTTTTTTTATATGACCATTCCGAGTTTGTCCCGATTGTTTGATATTTAAAAATGTATGTATAAGGTGCGCATTTTTTGTTTAAAAAACATAATCGTGTCTGTGTTAAAAAGATGTCGGAATGAAGAATTACAGAGGAATGCATATGGGGAAAAAATAATTAAAAGGAGATTTGAGAAAAGAGGTCGGACTAGGTTTTATTTATACTCACGGTATGACAGCTGTATGAGTATACTTAGACTGAGTTTCTAGCAACATTACGGAATATTTCGATATTCATAGATGCCTAAGGATGAGTGATCAAAACAGAAATGGTGTTAATTAGACCCCGTTAACACTTGCACGGAATTGAAATAAAATCGATCTCTGAAGAGCATCTCGCGTTTTCGATCTTTTTAAAAGAACTTGTGCGTTTACATTTAGTATACATTGAATATCTAAAATAATCAGCCTAACCATTTCGTTGACAAAAAATCGTAAAAAATGAATATTAAGGAAATATTTGGTTCATTAGATAATTATATGCTTCTGCATTTATTAATATTATATTTGATTAACATGTCATAAGTTATTAAAAAAAAAAAATTGTCAGAAAAAAATTACTTATTACGCTCATTTCGTTTGAAGATGAGTAATCTACAGTAAAAAAAATACTGAATGAATACAATTGAAAAGATATTGTTTTAAAAAGGTGCACCGAATAACACACGTATAGTAAGAGAATATGGAACGAATAAGTAACAGGGCATCAGTCGATCACTGAAACGAGTATTTACGCCTTAGAATAGGGTTATTTTATTTCTTGGAACCAATATATAGCATCAGAGACAAGAACAAAAAAGGTGCGACCTATAACAAGCATATTGTAAGCGAATAAGTAGCAGGTCATCGGTCTAACGCTAAAACTAAAACATACGCGCTAATAGGTATATTTCACTTTTAAGAACCTATAACTAACACCAGAGACAAGAAAAGAATTGAAAAGATTTGTTTCGTAATAGGTGCAATGTGTTTCAACGTATAAGGAACGAATAAGTAACGGTATCAGTCGAGCGCTGTAACGGGTCCTGTCTCAACTCAGGAGTATGTAATTTAAAGTGGTTGTTGTTTGCAAAAGAGTCACACATTTGTTTTTCATTAATTATTTTTTTTTATTATTTTCTAGTTTGAATTGTGTTACATTTGTCCTTTCGGGACCTTTTATAGTTGTGTATGCGGTATGGGATTTGCTCATTGTTGTAGGCAGTACGGTGACCCATAGTTAATAATTTCCAGTGTCAATTGGTCATTTGTGGAGCATTGTGTTATTTGCAATCATACCACATTTTCTTTTTTTATTAATATATTTTCAGAAGAATGACGCAAAAATGTCGAATATATTAATTTGGTTTTTGTTATCTCCATGGCACGTTTTGTCAAATCATTTGAGAATAAACACTGAAAACATTTTTAAACTGACCATGCGCAGATTTATTTTCATATCTACATAAAACACTTGGAATTTTATATCGATTGATTGATTGAAAAGTCGATCGCGATGTATCTAAAGGTTTTCACTTGAAGAAAAATCGGTTCATAAAAAAATCGCTCTTTTAAAACTACGTCTAGGGATGGAATGTTTACGTCCGATTGAAGATCGATCTTTCTCATTTTTGCAATACTAAAGATCGGCGATCTCAGAAATGATCGATCTTTATTGTTATTGGAAACGGAGTCTTAGATTTCTAATGATTTTAAGTAATTATCATCAAAATAAAAAGGAACAACATTCTTAAACGAAATTAAAATTCATGATACCGGAAGCAAAATTCTGTCTTGTCTTTCAGATGTATTTTGATTGAACAATGATATTATATAAAATGTCTTCACTATTTTAAAAAGAATTTCTGTTCAACACGTAAGCACTATGAATAACCTGAAATGAAATGTTCACAGAAGCATTCGTGTGTACTTTTGTACAACGCATTGTTTTCCAACCACCGCATTTATATTACGTGTCTGTGATACTGACTGAAAACTAAAGTACTATCATGTGTAGATTACTGTGAATTTATCGTAGTTTAAAACAAACACACCACAAAACAGCAAATAACGAGAACTGGGTTGTCTCTAATTTGTGAGAATGTAGCCTGAAACGGCCGAACGTCTTTCGACGTTGTTTTTAGAATTGGCGCAATGTGTTCCCGCCAATTCAAATTGTTAACCCCTTTTTTGAAATATCTCTTTTTCCATTACGGTGACCCCATCTTTTTATTTCCTTATTTTGTTTAGATATAAACAACGCATATTCTATTGAAGACTCATGGAGAAATTATTGGTCAATTTTTTTTAAACTTATTTTTTTTTAGGTATTTCACAATAAAAAAAGGCGGGAAAACTATTATAGCGACTTATCATTATTATTTTCCATTCAGTAAAGGGTGATATTATTAAAATAGTTTGTATTAACAACTAGGTTAACAAAACAGACAAGTTTTTATTGGATACGGACTTTAAAAAAATTATTACACTGCTATTGACTAGAAGTCCCAATTTTCAAATTCCGTGAAAAAGATGACGTTTTAAATCGAAAACGAGGTCGGTGACCCCATTTTTTTATTTGCTTATTTTAAAGCTTTTACCTAGCCTAAAGTAAAAATAAAATATAAAGAAGATATTATTGGTAGATCTGAATAGAAGGATTTGTCTTTAAGGGGCAGCAACCCAACAATGAGTTGTCTGATGCATCTAGCACTTTCAAGATGAACATTACAACACCATGTCAAATTTGCTCAAAATGCTTAAGTTTCAGAGATATATATAAGCAAAAATCTACATTTTACCCCTATGTTATATTTTTAGCCATGGTGGCCATCTTGGATGGTTTGCTGGGTTATTGGACACATTTTTTAAACTAGATACCTAAATAATGATTGTGGCAAAGTTTGGTAAAATTTGTTCAAGTAGTTTCAGAGGAGAAGATTTTTTGTAAGATTACAAAAATTGTTAAAAATTGACTATACAGGGCAATAACTCCTAAAGGGGTCAACTGACTATTTTGGTCATGTTGACTTCCAATGTATTTGAAGATCTTACTTTGCTGTACATTATTGCTGCTAACAGTTTATCTCTATCTATAATAATATTCAAGATAATAACCAAAAACGACAAAATTTCCTTAAAATTACCAATTCTGGGGCAGCAACCTAACAACGGGTTGTCAGATTCATCTGAAAATTTCAAGAGCAGACAAATCTTTACCTGATTAACAATTTTACCCCGTCAGATTTGCTGTAAATGCTTTGGTTTTAGAGTAATAAGCCAAAATCTACATTTTTACCCTATGACTAGGTTATATTTTTAGCCATGGCAGCCATCTTGGTTGGTTGGCCAGATCACTGGACACATTTTTAAAACTAAATACCCTAATAATGATTGTGTCAAAGTTTGGTAAAATTTTGCCCAGTAGTTTCAGAGGAGAAGATTTTTGTAATAGTTTATGGACGAGGGACGACAGACGCCGGATGACAAGTGATGAGAAAAGCTCACTTGGCCCTTTGGCCCAGGTGAGCTAAAAAGTTTGATATTTACTAAAAATTTATATTTCAGGGGAAATAACTCTCCAATTGGTTGCCCAAATTCTTCTTGAATATTTAAGAGGAGATAGACCTTGACCTGCTGATAAGAATAAGAACTGTTCTGGTATTGAAGAAAAGTCTGTACAAATAAATTTAAACGTAACACCATAATTTTGGTCACAAATTCGAAGCAATAACAGTTGTCAAAACGTAGTAAAATCCGGATAAGAATGCTGACTACGATCGCATTTTATTAACAACAATTTAATTATGTCAACTGAGGTAAACAATTTTAGCAGCCGGATTCGATTGAATAAAATGTTATGGGAGTATTTAAATTCGCAAAAGTGGATCGCTCAGCAGGTTGATCAAAAACATGCTTTTTGTCAAAATTGGTGTCAAAGCAGACCTCGGCAAAGAACAAATTCAAATTTTGATACAACATTGATGAATAAATTTTAATGGGCGCCAATCTTATAAAAGCAGATCGCCCAGCAGAGCCGGTTATGTAACCTGATTAAAACTTGTTTTGTAAAAGAAATTATTTTATATTTTGCTCTATTTCCTCAAAAGACAAAAGTTTGCGCGTTTTTGAAAATAATGTTGATGATAGACCATTTATGAAATGAGCCCCAGCCCCCCCTCCCCCCTCCCCCTCTCCTGAAATACGATGTCATCATTATGGAACTGTTTCAAAAGATATAAAATGATCCAAATAAAGTTCACTGGTCAATTGCTTTAAATATCTTATCAATTAAGTATATAACCTTTTGTAATTGCTTTTCTGAATTCAACAATTGGCTAGTTCAATTTGAAATCCATTTGAATCAAGGCAAGTTTATAAAGATGATCTGTTGAAAAAAATACCTAATGGATGATTTTTTTCAGTGGTTAATACAGCATGCCGTTTTGCTATTCAATCTAACTTCAAGATATCTCATAAACTTTATAAGATATCTTATATATAATAGTTCATTAGATATTTTATATAGTTTGTAAGATATCTTATAAAGTTTATAAGATATCTTACATAGTTCATGAGATATCTTATAAAATTTATGAGATATCTTTTATAGTTTATAAGATATCTCATATAGTTTTCTTTATCAGATATCTTATAAACTATATGATATATATTATAAACTATATATATAAGATATCTTATATGAAGTATATTTATAAGATATCTTATGTACTATATTATTATAAGATATCTTATAATCGATATTAGATATCTCATAAAGTATATAAGATATCTCATATATATTAAATGAGATATCTTATAAAAATCCTATATGTTATATAAGATATCTTATATTTTATGAAATAATTTGAGATAATTTGAAATTCAAATAAATAGCTAAACTGCTTGCCATAGGTTTATGTTAGCTGGTATATATATGCCTTGTTTACCAAAGTTAAGATGATAGTGCATCATGTGCAATGGTATTCATGTATTTCAACTTCCCTGGTCTGAATCCCATTACTTCTTCAATCAGTGTACAGGTGAAACTTAATATACATTTTCCGTGTTTACAGGCCAGGAAAATGATATTATTTCGTTTTAGATTGTATGTATAAAAAATTCCCAATTGGGGTAAAAATTCCCAATTTGATGTAGTCAAGGGACCCATTTGAAAACACCTGGAATCATCCCTGGGACTGGTTAGTCTGCACGTGCACTCTAGAGTAGTTTTCGAGGTGTAAATACAGCTATTTTTGTCCATTTGTTATGATGAACCTAGTCCAATTAATTATGACGTCTTCGTAAGGCTTTACAGAAAAAAATTATAATAGCCTTTCAAGAAGTGAGGCGTCAAGGAAAAAAATTATAATAGCCTTTCAAGAAGTGAGGCGTCAAGGAAAAAAATTATAATAGCCTTTCAAGACGTCATACATGTAATTATTTGGACTATGATGAACGATTATCTGGACTATGATGAACCACAATAGTCCAGATGACTGCCAGATGCCCGAGTCTGACAGCTTGAGATGGAAGTACAGAAAATCCTATACATCAACTGTTCAATTTTAATAAATGGTGTTTTCCGTATTTTCCTAATCATTTTTTTCTCTATTTATTTTATGAAAATCTACCCCTTAGGGAGCTACCATTTGATTTTTATGGGGGGGGGGGGGCTAGGATGAAAAATTTTGTCCTGCTATTTTATTTTAGTTGTAGATCTCTGTCCTGCCTTTTTATTTTTTACTCTATTCGGTCCTGCCTTTTTTTTACTAGTTTATCCTGACTTTTTTTACACAAATTGTCATCCTGCCTTTTTTTTTAACAAGTTTCTCATCCTGCCTTTTTTTTTTAATCAAAACTCCTGTCCTGCCTATTTTTTTCAAATTTCATCCTAGCCCCCCCCCCCCCCCCCCATAAAAATCAAATGGTCGCTCCCTTATTCAACATGGCATGGACGCCTTCCTCCCAGAAAAAAATAATATAGCCTTGCCAGACGTCATAATTATTTGGACTAGGCTGCACCAGAGACATATAATACATATATTATATGTCTCTGGCTGCACTATTTAAAACCTAGAAGGGGCTAGCTATCCACACTTGTGTGGGACAACCCCTGGGAGTAAGATCTTAGATTTACATCATACATGTAAGCTAGTTAGTATCTTTAATAGTATACAAATCCTTGCTGGGGCCATTTTCAAAATACACGTCTTATTTAAACATACTTCTTAGAGTTGTCGCAATATCTTGGTTATGTCTTTGAGTATATTTGACCAAACCGTCTATTTTTGTCCTTTCTTTCGTATTTTGTAACAGGAAACATATTTGTGACAGGGGGCGCGAAACTAGAGCGCATAATATACAGCTCGGTTCGGACTTGTTTCCGGAAATTCTTACAATATTCATAATAGTTTAAATTAAAATAAAGTAATTTATTCAGGGCCGTAACTACATTGAGGCAAATGTGGCAAATGCCTCATGTTTTAAATTTAAAATAGAAAAAGAAACTAAAGCAAAATATTGTCTTAATATTAAATTGTTTTCACGGAAAGTGTCTTGCAAGAACCAAGTTCTGAATCAGTTCTCGTCACTCTCTGATGTCGCCCCTGCATGTTTTTCTTAATCCATGTTTCTATTTTACTTTTGGTTTCCAGAGTTGATGGTCTATTGTTTGGACTTCTGTGTCCCGGGTTTGTCTTTTGTTCATTTACTGTCCTCCTTTTAATGACTAGTCTGAGTGTTGATTTTCATTTGTAAACATGTTAACACTGTGACTATATAATGCTGCATGTCCACCGATGTCCAGGCATTATGCGAGAAATTATTTAAAGAATATACGATACTACTCACACTGGACACAGAAAGAAATGGTCGTTTCTGCATGAAGAATTGAACTTAATATCAAAGAATACAAAACTGCCTTTTTTGTATATAAAACCACAGGCGCTTGGTATATGATACAGATATTTTTTCTTTATTTATTTTTGTTGATTAAGATATTCAATTTTCCATATTTATGATACATATCTATCACTTCTGCGCATGTCTCACTTTGTTTCGTGGGATGACGACTCAGAGAAAATACCCAATTTTCTTAGTATGGATTGTAAAATTTGGTATTTTCTCTGAGTCGTTAAAATCACTAGAAGAGGGACGAAAGATACCAAAGGGACAGTCAAACTCATAAATCTAAAACAAACTGACAACGCCATGGCTAAAAATGAAAAAGACAAACAGAAAAACAATAGTACACATGACACAACATAGAAAACTCAAGAATAAACAACACGAGCCCCACTAAAAACTAGGGGTGGTCTCAGGTGCTCCGGAAGGGTAAGCAGATCCTGCTCCACATGTGGCACCCGTCGACTAGGTAAGATATGCACAGAAGTGATAGATATATATTATAAATATAAAAAATTGAATGTCTTAATCAACAACAAAAAAATATCTGTATCATATACCCAAGCGCCGGTGGATACATCTAAATAGCTGACATGGTTAATATTCAAGTAGACCACCAATTTCCCGGTATCAAATCATTTGTTGAAAAAAAACATCAATGTATTGCCATATGACCTTTTACATTCAAGAGTTAAATTTATATTAAGTCGTGTTCAGACCCTTTAACAGAAAAAAAGGAATATGAAGTACACGTGCACAGGAGCTTATCGAACACAATGTCAATGTATATAAAAAAAAATACAAATGATGAATTGTCAAAGTTTTTATGCCTGTCCTTCATCTTGATAGTTGCTGGAGGGTCTTCAATAATGAATGAAACATAAATACCGTAAAAACGGGTCAATATGGTTCCTACGGTGTCGACTTAAGCATAACTAAAGTATAACAAGGCACTCAGGGACGGATCCAGCCATTTAAAAAAAGGGGGTTCCTAAACCCGGACAAAAAAGGGGGGGCGGGGTTCCAACTACATGTCCCCATTCAATTTCAAATGCATTGATCATCAAAAACAGGGAGGGTCCAACCCCGGAATCCCCCCCCCCCCCCACTCCCCCGGATTCGCGCCTGGCACTGTCACTATATTTAAGTCTAGTCACAAAAAAATCACAAGTCAGCACAATACAAGACAAGAACAGACAGACCGATCCGGTATTAATGATTATGAGAATTACGATTTTTGCCTTATCCTACATATCAGTCTTTTAATGTTTTCCCCAAAACCTTAAAGTCTTAAATAACATTGAATCTATGTTTTTGCTTTGAGACTAGAATATTGTCGAAAATGTAGCTAAAAATCATTTGCGTTTCTATGTAAGAAAAAGTCCGGGAAACGCTCAGAATGCACGATTTTGCGTTATTTGTCTCAGAGCTTCTGGGGCCCTTGAGCGTCCCCCAGACCCCTCGCCAAAAATGTTTCGCCTAATATTTTTTTGCCTCACTATTAAGAGGCTAGTTACGGCCCTGTTATTAAGTTACTATTCATCAAAAGCTTCAGTTTTAATATGACAATTTAATGTTAAGTGTAAGCCTAGTGTTCTTATATTTTTTGCAATACTTATATTTCAGTTTGTAAGGAAACTTAAGGGTTGATATAAATGGCTAAGTTGTTCTATTAAGTTAAGGAAAATTATTTTTCTATTAAGGTATAAGGAAATTATACTCAGATAATAAAATATGTGTTCCAATTAAGTGATAAAGTAACTATTGTGTAAGCTACTGATTTTCTCCCTAACTTAACTTCTTGTCGTTTTTTTTAGTGAAGTAGGAGATATAAGGCTACTGGTGCAGTGTAAGGAGACTTAAGGTGGCTCGTGGGTACAAAAATTTCAGCAAAAAATTGAACCTTTATTTTTTCATTACACATTTTATTTATTACACTATAAGTTATTACTTTATGATATGGTAAAAAAAATCAACCCCAAAAAATCGATTCGGTTTGGCCCCAGATGACTTTTTAAATGTTTATAGTGAGCTTTTCTCATCACTTGGCGTCCGTCTTCCGTCGTCGTCCGTCGTCGTCGTCGTCCGTCGTCGTTAACTTTTACAAAAATCTTCTCCTCTGAAACTACTGAGCCAATTTTAATCAAACTTAGCCACAATCATCATTGGGGTATCTAGTTTAAAAAATGTGTGGCGTGATCCGGCTAACCAACCAAGATGGCCGCCATGGCTAAAAATAGAACATAGGGGTAAAATTTAGATTTTGGCTTATAACTCTGAAACCGAAGCATTTAGAGCAAATCTGACATGGGGTAAAATTGTTAATCAGGTCAAGATCTATCTGCTCTGAAATTTTCAGATGAATCTGACAACCCGTTTTTGGGTTGCTCTCCCTGAATTGGTAATTTTAAGGATATTTTACTGTTTTTGGTTATTATCTTGAATATTATTACCTCACCTGGCCCGAAGGGCCAAGTGAGCCTTTCTCATCACTTGGCGTCCGTCGTCTGTCATCCGTCGTCGTCCGTCGTCCATCGTCGTCCGTCGTCGTCGTCGTTATCTTTTGATCTGTCATCCGTCGTCGTCCGTCGTCCGTCGTCGTCCGTCGTCGTCGTCGTTATCTTTTTACATTTTGAACTTCTTCTAGAGAACCACTGAATGGAATGAAACCAAACATGGCATGAATGTTCCTTATGAGGTGCTGACCAAGTGTTGTTACTTTGTAGCCGATCCATCATCCAAGATGGCCGCCAGCGGGGGCTTAGTTTAACATAGGACCCTATGGGAAATGCATACAAATGACTTCTCCTAGAGAACAACTGAATGGAATGAAACCAAACATGGCATGAATGTTCCTTATGGGTTGCTGACCAAATGTTGTTACTTTGTAGCCGATCCATCATCCAAGATGGCCGCCAGCGGGGGACTTAGTTTTACATAGGATCCTATGGGAAATGCATACAAATGACTTCTTCTAGACAACCACCGAATGGAATGAAACCAAACATGGCATGAATGTTCCTTATGAGTTGCTGACCAAGTGTTGTTACTTTGTAGCCGATCCATCATCCAAGATTGCCGCCAGCGGGGGACTTAGTTTAACATAGGACCCTATGGGAAATGCCTACAAATGACTTCCTCTACAGAATCACTGAATAGAATGAAACCAAACATGGCATGAATGTTCCTTATGGGTTGCTGACCAAGTGTTGTTACTTTGTAGCCGATCCATCATCCAAGATGGCCGTCAGTGGGGGACTTAGTTTAACATAGGACCCTATGGGAAACGCATACAAATGACTTCTTCTAGAGAACCACTGAATGGAATGAAACCAAACATGGCATGAATGTTCCTTATGAGTTGCTGACCAAGTGTTGTTACTTTGTAGCCGATCCATCTTCCAAGATGGCCACCAGCGGGTGACTTAGTTTAACATAGGACCCTATGGGATATGCATACAAATGACTTCTCCTAGAGAACCACAGAATGGAATGAAACCAAACATGGCATGAATGTTCCTTATGAGCTGATGACCAAGTGTTGTTACTTTGTAGCCGATCCATCATCCAAGATGGCCGCCAGCGGGTGACTTAGTTTAACATAGGACCTTATGGGAAATGCATACAAATGACTTCTTCTAGAGAACAACTGAATGGAATGAAACCAAACATGGCATGAATGTTCCTTATGGGTTGCTGACCAAATGTTGTTACTTTAATTTGTAGCCGATCCATCATCCAAGATAGCCGCCAGCGGGGGGACTTAGTTAAACATAGGACGCTATGGGAAACGCATACAAATGACTTCTTCTAGAGAACCACTGAATGGAATAAAACTAAACATGGCATGAATGTTTCTTATGAGTTGCTGACCAAGTGTTGTTACTTTGTAGCCGATCCATCATCCAAGATGGCCACCAGCGGGTGACTTAGTTTAACATAGGACCCTATGGGATATGCATACAAATGACTTCTTCTAGAGAACCACAGAATGGAATGTAACCAAACATGGCATGCATGTTCCTCATGAGGTGATGACCAAGTGTTGTTACTTTGTAGCCGATCCATCATCCAAGAAGGCCGCCAGCGGGGGACTTAGTTTAACATAGGACCTTATGGGAAATGCATACAAATGACTTCTTCTAGACAACCACTGAATGGAATGAAACCAAACATGGCATGAATGTTCCTTATGAGGTGCTGACCAAGTGTTGTTACTTTGTAGCCGATCCATCATCCAAGATGGCCACCAGCGGGGGACTTAGTTTAACATAGGACCCTTAGGGAAATGCATACAAATGACTTCTTCTAGAGAACCACTGAATGGAATGAAACCAAACATGGCATGAATGTTCCTTATTGGTTACTGACCAAATGTTGTTACTTTGTAGCCGATCCATCATCCAAGATGGCCGCCAGCGGGGGACTTAGTTTTACATAGGATCCTATGGGAAATGCATACAAATGACTTCTTCTAGACAACCACTGAATGGAATGAAACCAAACATGGCATGAATGTTCCTTATGAGTTGCTGACCAAGTGTTGTTACTTTGTAGCCGATCCATCATCCAAGATTGCCGCCAGCGGGGGACTTAGTTTAACATAGGACCCTATGGGAAATGCCTACAAATGACTTCCTCTAGAGAATCACTGAATGGAATGAAACCAAACATGGCATGAATGTTTCTTCTAGAGAACCACGGAATTGAATGAAATCAACATAGCATGAATAGTCCTTTCCTTATGAGGTGCTGGCCAAGTGTTGTTACTTTATAGCCAAATTGTATCTGTTTTTATATGATTTCAAAAACCAGAGTAGAGTCAGGTGAGCGATACAGGCTCTTGAGAGCCTCTAGTTTATTATTGTTTTCAAATAAGCTGTACATAAACTAAATAATTGTAAGATTTAAGCGATTTTTGTAATTAGGTTACTTTTTTATTTCGATATAACCTCTATTTCTCCTATCAGTTCAACAGAAAAAAAGGACATAAACAAAAATGTATGCTTCTTTCGAAGGCAGATTGTGAGCTTAAATAAATGAGCGGTGCCCCCATATTTTTATTTCATTTTTCTTTTAAGTATATGATAAAGTTCGTTTATAAAAAAAAAATATAGCGAAATCCTATACATGTATTAGAAAAAAAGTTTGATTTATACCCAGGAGCCCCCTTAAGTGATATACCAATAAAGATGTGCATATTGGTTTAATTTGATAATTTGATGGTGCAGGAAGTGATTTTAGATTTTAGTATATGCTACAGTGCATCTATCTATACTATTAAATCTATACTATTAAATCTATACTAATTAAACGAGAAGACCTCATTTTGTGTGTCGCTTCTCTTCTTTCCACAATAAGTTAATCATCATGCCTCTGTGTCTTATAGGTCCAGTGCAAAGTCGCATTTGTCATCCATTCATATGATTATTCAGATTGAGTTATTTTGGGAGAAAAACGAGAAAAAAGGCATACGGATATTGTTCCGTCATTGGACGAAATTTTCTACCTGATATCGTTTTCAAGTTTACTATCTACGGCGGTCACAGAGGCTTATTAAATAGAGAGGGTCTGTATAATGTATCAATGACCGCCTTGGATCGATTAGTAAACTGAGAATTGAAAGGAAAAAGCAAATTACACTTTATCATGTTTATTCAGAGTAATGAATGTTCATAATATACAGATGAGCGCTAACATTATTCATGTACATTTAAGCAAAATATTTCGATAATTTAACCTCAAAATTTTTTTCACCTCGATACGCTCGGCGAAAATTTAAGTTTGCGACCCTCCCCCTTAACTAAAATCCTGGATCCGCCCCTGAAGACAAATGCTTTTCATTGGATTTCTTGATAGATATGTGAAACATTTTCAGAAAAGGTACGACTCCAAGGGATTGAAATTCTACTTCCGGCAAAATTTTTGGGAAATATTTGACTTCTTTACCCCCCTTTTTGCAATATTTTATAGCAATAAATGCAGATTGTTTCCATGGATACACCAAAAAGAAATTATATTTTACCATTTTAACCACAGGATATCAAATCTATGGAAGATACTGATTACAAACATAATTATGCACATGTATGACACTACAAACGGTTAGCTTAATTTGCAAGAAAGCGAGGAAAAGGGGATTGTAAAATAAAGTAAATTTTAATATTTTTTCCTTACTGTATATTGCTACCTTTACTATGCATATTTACTATGTCATATCAATATTGTTTACCTTTTTCTAATAATTTTAAATGAAATTACCTGTGTCGAAAGTTTTACTTCTTGTGTAATTTAGGTGTTTAACTTTTGTCATATAGAAATACACCAATAACTTGTGTCTTACTAGTTCACCTGACTGGATCATTTCTAAATGTTATAATCAATAGATACCTGTGAGTGTACATTACAATACAGAAGGAAGTTATGTCTACTTCTTTGTTAGATGGACCTTCAAATTACCTCAGTTTGTTAGCAATACCAATTGAAAGAATACTAATAGCTGTTACTAGCCAATCGAATCATTTTTTAAACGAGACGGTAACCAAACACGATTAAAAAACCTGTTAAACTAGTTTAAAAATAAGTTTCTTTAAACGAATAAATTTGTGCATCTTGCAAAAAAGGTTGTATGAAGAAGTCCATCTTTTCTATTTGATTTAGTTTACTGTGAATTGAGTTAAATAACTTAGTAAAATAGTTACTTGATAAACGTATAAAAATTCGTCAAAAGAGTTACAAATGTCATTAACATTGCATTATTATCAATTTCCTAATGAGGTCTCAAAAAGCAGTGGCATCTATAAGTGTAACATATGAGACCCCGTTTACCTGTGGCGAAGAGGCGGATTTAGAGGGCCAGGCCCCCCCCCCCCTTTTGTGGGGAAAAATTGATTGATTGTATAGGGAATCACTGAAGCATGACTTGAGCGGGACCCTTCTAAGGCAGTCAGAGCCCCTCCCTCCCCCCCCCACACACTTATGAAAATTTCACAGTGGCGGATCGAGGACTTTCGAAAAGGGAGGGGGTTCAGAGAGGCTCATATAACAGCAGGGGACCCGGCAACTCAACAAAAGTAATACAAAATAGACAATCCCTGAAACGCCCATGTTAACAAATTTGTATCATATAACGTTAAACAACAATAAAGAATATACGATAATCCAATTACTGTCTGAATATTTTATCATTATACATATACATAACATAATTAGTTAAAATTACCTTTACAATGTTTTAAAAAAGTGTCCTCTTTGTTAAAAAGAATTTCCACTTTCGTTATATATATAATCACACAGACATAACCGATTGTCGCCAAGTCATTTTTAGATACGGGTCTCTAGTATGTAACACAATACTATTCAATGTGTAACGTGTACACAGGGTAAGCGTGTCTATTTCTATTTTAGAATAGGTTCGTTACCAGCTTGATACTGGGTCTGAAATGTTCTATTTACAAAGTATATGTCGAATAAATTCACCAAATAAGGTATACCCATCAAATTATGTCAATGAACTAAAATATATGAGGCTCCCACAGGGTACCCCCCTCAGGTCGCAAGGTCGCTTTTTAATTCGTCGAGAGGTCGGTTTTTTCCTAACACAGAGGATGGAAGTTGGTCGGAGGTCGTTTTTTCCAAATTTTAAAGGTCGCAGGTCGTTTTTAGAAGGCCCTCAGGTCGGAAGTCGCCTCTAAAAAGCCCAGAGGTCGCAGGTCGTTTTTGACCCTGCGGGAGCCTCATATATACAAGTGCCCTGACTTGCTCTAACAGTTCAATTCATCTACTATAGTATACATTAATCATATTTTATACAAATGATACGTACAAATTCTAATTTGTCCTTGGTCAAACTTGTCATAATGGTACAATTTAGTACCCTACAAGCTACGACTTGTCCTAATGGTACATTTTGGTACCTTACAAGCTACGACTAGTTTCATACGGAAAAATTCATACTTGACAAACTACAAGTTGTACAAGTCTTAAAGAACAGACACCAACCTTGTCCTTTGATGCATTACAATCATGAATGCATTCCATATTAGAGAATACTAACAGGTACCAACCTGTTCTTTATTACACTTGAAGTATTAATATCTTGTATAAGAGACAACGATCTCAAATATCCTATCTCGATAATCTATCTCTATAATAATCACCTACGTATCATGGCCATCGTCTTCGTAGACAGCAGAAGAATGACAAAGAGCAGGAAATCGTCACCTGCTTATATTTATACCACAATGGTAGCCGTACCATTCTTGAAGGAGAGGTATTCCAAATTGCCGCATTACTCGTATTAGAGCTTCCACTGGAACACCCTTTACATTTGACCTGACACAAGATTTACCCTCCAAATATCTTATTCTTTTCTATGTTTAATTTTATTAAAGTATATACAAATACATAAAGTAAGGCTTCTGCCGAACTGTAAATAGGGTAAACTATAGGACCTAAGATACACAAGTTTAAGCTTTTCAAAAAGCTGAGGACTGCTTCGCTCTATCCTAATTTAAGATAATATATGTGCATATGGTTGTTGATTTAGTATTAGAAATGTGGTATTTCTAGATATTGATTGACATTAATTGGATTTACCATAAGAGATTGCGCTATACACTCATGCTTTAACAACAAATTTTCACTTCACTTGAAAAGTAAAACATTTACAAATAAACACGACTCTGGAGGTGTGCCTAGATTGACAGACGTTATAAAATACAGATATGCATGTTTAGCAAAACAAATGGTGCATATTGCAGATTAACCAATCAAATAAACACGCATTTTAAAATAATTGATATATGTCAATATTGAGTTTCAGTGTGAAATATATGCATAATAAAACGAACATGAAATAATGACAGTTGATCGGAATTGTAATAATTATTATGATAGTTAATTTTCCGGCATTTGATGTCTTATCCTGAGACGAGAAAGGTCTGTAATTCTTTTTCTGATTTAATAAAGAATTTATTTGAAGAACAGTTTATTCGTCTCTCGTTACTTGTGCTTACCATAGTCCCCCAGCCAAGTACACGATAGGTGTGTGTTCGGTGGGGAGATTAAATTCTAAATAATCTGCCTTCAGTCACCGCACTAAATGTAGCGTGCATTTAAATTACTTATACGTAATGATAAAAACTGAGAATAGAAATGGGATTCGACTAGGTTATAACACGGTATCGGGTTCTCTCATGATGATCGAATCTAGTTGGGTGACATGTAGCTGTTAACTTCATTCTATATTCAATTGATAGAGAGTTGGTGTTTAACGAGGAAACTATTCAATCAAAGTATCCCAGGGTAAAGTGGGAAAAAACTCTTCGGAAGTGTTTCGGACTCCTCCGTGATTTGATTGATCAGTAATTGGAATATCTGTGTCGCAGATGACCACTGAATTTGACATGTAGAATCCGCAATACCGTTCTCCTTTCCTAGCCATTTTAATTCATCGAATAAGCGCAACAGTTCAAAAGGGAGAAGGGGATCGTCCCTTGATCACTTTAAGTTTTAAAAAAATCATGTTCTTTCGATATACATTAATTTTTAGAATACTATCATCCAATTTGATTTTCAATAATCGGGAGTTACCTCTTTAGACATCTCCGGATCCACCCATGAAAAGGGACCTATGTAGAATGTTGTGAACTAGGAATTAAGAACCCTTTAAGGTCATCTTGGTTAACCACGGGTTTGAGACGGATTTTTTTTGTACTAAAATGTTCGATTGACAGTTTGTTTTTTGTATCGTGTTTTTTTCGTCGGTTCATCTTTCTTCTTTTGGTATAAAATTGAGGAGATGTTGTATAACTTGCGACGAAATATATATCAATCAGAGTTCAAATAGAGTGGTAGTAATGAATAAATATAGCTACGCCACTGTACGGCCTTCAACAATGAGAAAATCCCATACTGTGTGTCGGCTATGTACAGTGTCTCAAATTACAATCCAAAATTATGAAATCACAAACTTAATATCATATTTTCAATTCTTATTTATTGAAACTTCTATACAACTTTAACATGTGTCATTCTTTTCCAACGTAATGTTAGGTAAGAACATATTGTCTTGTTCCCAGTGGTAAGCAAGTGTAAGGACGATTGCAACATTATACACATTGAATTGTCTCTCGTTAATCAGACAAATCATTAAAATGTGCAATCACTAATTACAAATGTTTAGAAGAGGATCCAAGGAGAAAAATAGGAGGGGAGAGATCCGGGGTTTGATATCTTATGCTTTTTTTTTGTATTGTTGACACCCCTCCTTTAAAAAAAAAGAATTGAACTGCGCCTGACTGTTGTATAAGTTTATTTCTGATATAATATATGATTGAGATGTCCGATACGTAAGAAATGTAGGATTAATGCCGAAATTTCAAGCGTTTTGTAAATATGTTTTACTTGTAATTACTAAGTGTATTAGAATCATCCCTAACAAAGAAGGAAAACACACTCAACTATAACTTATAAGATCACATAGAAGAAAAGTAAAACACTGTATTTGCTGATAATACCCAGCTATTTCATCCTTCGGCATTCGAAAAATTAATATAACAAGTTGTAAAACGGAAAGTTCGATGATCCCAAATGTTACTTTATACATTTTTTGCTTTGAATTTGATCAATTAAGGTTGTAAAATTATAAGATATAAGGTTGGATAAAATGGGAAATCAAATCTCAAAATGTTGTTACATTCTTTTTTAGAACAAACAATTTAGAATGAAGTGAAGTTTTAAAATGGACGAAAAAATAATTCCGTAGCACCTGAGATCACTCCAGATTTTGGTGGGGTTCGTCTTTCTTAGTCTTTAGTTGTCTATGTTGTGTCTTCTGTTCTATTGTTTGTCTGTTTGTATTTTATTTTTGGCCATGACGTTGTCAGTTTCCTTTCAATCTATGAGTTTGACTTTCCCTCTGGTATCTTCCTTCCCTCTCTTATAAGTGTTTACAAGGCAAAATAAATAAATAATTATATCCAATTTACCTATTAGTATTTGCTTACATGTTAAAAGTATTGTAAACGAAGCTGTAGTAGTTGTAAAATTGTAAAATTATATATATATATATGATGCTAAGCGCCATCAAAATTGGTTGTAGTGAAATACATTTCAGTGACCTACCTCTTCAAATATATTTTCCTGATACATGTGTCAAAATTCATTACTAAAATTACTTAGTGTATTGAAGCATCAACATAATCAGTTTTTTCCTTATTTTGTAAATTTTAGATACCAAAAATCAGCATCGAAAATTTTGTATGAATTTATATCATATTGAATTTTAAGGTTAGGCTAAGGCAGTGGGCGACAGTGGGCGACTGTTTCTAGTTGGGTTAAATTTTAACGAAAAAGTAAGAGCTTTTTCAAAAGAAAAGTACTTAATTATAATTTTAAATGAGACGTTTCCTTTGCTAATTATTTCAAACAGAAATGTATATACATAATATATATCTATACTACTTAGTTTCAACAAAATTGATATTTTTTACGATAATTGAAAATTATTTGTCGGAAATACGATTAAATCAATTTAAATAATAGTGATCTTTGATCTTATATTTTTGATTTTTCACGTTTTAATTTTTCAGAATTTATATATGCACACCTTTATAATGTATATATATAAACGTGTGTTACACAATGTACAAGGTATATCCAAAATAAGTTAACCGATAAATCCCCGATCTATTTATAAGTTTTCCGAAAAAAGAAATTCTGCGTTAGCAATCTATAAATGTAGATACATTATTTTATCGACTTGTATATGTATCGATAGACAAATTAAGTGTGTAAAAGGTAGGTTAAAATTAAATCAAAGCTGATGCAATATATGGTAATGAGTTATAAAACGGTGAAAACGTGTACCAATAGCGCGTTTCCAATATTTCATTCAATATCAAAATGGTTTCGAATTGAAGTTGTATTTTTTTTTGGTCTCAATCATTCAATACCTTATTTTCTGATTTTAATGAATTTTATTTCAATTTATTTTGTTAATAATCATTTTAATAATGTTTGGCGTGGAAACAAATCTTCGAGAACGAAAACAACCAGGAAAAAATAAAAAATTTAAAATAAACAATCTCCGACTGTTATGGAACGACTATTTAACTTTAAGATTAAAGATTTTTTTCTTTGGTATAATCATACTGTGATCCCCAATTTGAAAATAAAATTTAGTGTGGTTAAGCTGTAACAAAAAAAAAAAATAAAAAAATATTCCGATTCTAATTTTTGCCTTTACGTCATAGTGTTATAATAATGTATTGTAAATTACTATTCCTATGTTATTCTTAGACTGTCATGGTCTATATAGATTTCTAAAACGGACCCATTATTTTCAAAAGGGGTGGGCCGGGATGTGGAGTATTTTTTTGGGGGGAGGGGGGTCGATAACGACATATTTACGAACACAACCCGATTAACTGTTTATCGTTTTTTTACTGGTATTTTCCGATCCCTACCATACAATATTTAGGAAAAAAATGTTTGGAGAATCAGTTGGCCAGCAAGTGTTGTTGATGATAATAATGATGATATAAAAACAACAATAAAAGTGGGGAGACGTGTAAATACAGAAAATCTTATACAAAAAAATAACGTTTTTTTTTTTAATCAAGGGGTGGAGAAGTTGGGTTGGGAAAGGGGTTGATAGTACGCCCCGCTCTGCGCTTTCCAATGAAGCCGTCACTTTATGCAATGATTAGTACGCATGAACTAAAATATACAAGACAAAGTATTCATAATTTATAATGTAAATTTATGAGGTTATATTTTTCTATTTGTTTCATTAATAAGATAATCTTTCAATCAAGAGTCTGATTGTACTATATTTGTATATGTTATTGTATTTTTTCCATATTGCCCCTTGTGTGCCCTAGTTCAGATAGTTATGCCGTCTGCTGTGGTTATTTTTCGATTTTGACTTTTTGTTGATCCCACATTGACGTCGCAGGTGCAGGAAGGCGTCCCAGAAAGAAAACAAAATAGCCTTGTCAGACGTCATGATTATTTGGACTATGTGTACTGATTTGAATTTTTTTTTAACTAATACAGTATAATGTAATTCCTAATATATTCTATCCTATTCTATTCAAACCTGTTCTTTTTTTTTATCCTATCATCTATTATTTTCGGTTCTTTTATATCCTATTATTTTCTATCCTGTTCTTTTCCATTCTATTAGACGTGCTAGGAAAGTCGATACTACTGTTGGTGCTCGTGTTGGATGGAAGATAAATACAATAAGATTTGGGGGGTCATCTCCAAAATTATAAATACTCTATTTTTTATTACCTGTATGGCCACTGAAATACGTTATTTATAGTGTGCAATACATGACCGATCGGGCATTGTTAAGAACCAAAATTAATTTTCAAATGTGATAATTAAAATAAATTACGTGGTATATTTGTAAATTAAGGATACACATGAAAAACAGGGGATGTTTTTGTTTTATTCTCAGAATCAACAAAATTCCTTCAAAAAAAAATTTGATAAGGGTTTTGGCCCGCTTGATCTCTCAATGGAAGCAAACTACTAGTATCGTTTTGCTTCATTCTGGTACGATTTAAAATAATAATAAAAAAAAAAAAAAATATTTTGGAAAACACAAATCCCCTTTTCACAATATGAACGCTCGATGATTTATTTTATAATGCAAATTTGGGATTTTGTTGTTCACTTGCCTAATAACTTTTAGCATTGTATGATTGGGTAGCATTTGCATTGTTTAATGTCTCCCGAAAAGTCCACCAAACAATTCAACTGTTTGTTTTAGTTCGTTCCTTTGCTGTTCCCATAAGGTCACAAACGACTCTGACTGTCTCTAGACGTCTTATTGCGTCAAATAGTTCCAACTGTGACCTTGACCTTTGTCTTCAAAAATTAATAGGATTCTAGATTTTCATAAGGACTAAAAACGAATCAAGTACGGTCAAATTCCTAGAACGTTGTTAAATATAGAGTGTCAACAAGTGTGTTACGGACGAATTTTGTAGGCGAGAGAATAAACTTGAACCCATTGGAATCGGAAATGCAGACAGATGTTATTTTACACGAAGACAATGGGGTTCAAATCGTCAAATGTCAACTAAAGCAAAGTTTGTTTGTATCGTTCTTTAAATGTCGTTTAAACTTTTTGTTTCTAAAATCAGAATTATCAGAAAAGCTTATAACGATCTTTCCAAAGACGTATGCTTATGATATAGAATCAAAAATCGTGGACACCTTTTTATAGTCTTATAACAGATGAGAAGTGTGTGTGTGGGGGGGGGGGGGGGGTATTTATTTTTGTGTTTATTTGTTTTGTGTTGTACTTATTTTTATTTGCTGTATACTACCAGTGTGCGCATTCAAAATCTAACTTCAATTACTGAATAAGAGGCTGATGGTGTGTGACCGGTTCATACATAATATTGCGGGGTTAAATATGTTCGTAAGAGCTCTTGACGAAACCCTTTTCTAACATCGGACAGTCGTGTAATTGTAACAGTAACTCATAAGTACATAATATGCAAATCGATTGAAAATGGCATGACTCATTATATCGGCAGGAATCGTTAAAAGAAATAACATAAAGACAATAGACACAAAGTACCAATATCAAAGTACTTGCAGTTACTGAAAGTAAAAGTATTAATAAAATAACAAAGGCTTACAAGATGTTAAAGCAAGATAAATTATTCACAAAACTAATATTAATTTGTCTAAAAATGTATTTATTGAATCTTTTCTGGTTCTTAAACAAATAATTTGATCTTTTCCTGCGTACTCTAATAAATACAATTGTTACAGATTTGTCTCAGCGGTATCAAACACGCCCAAACAGGTAACAAAAGAGTTCAGTTTTTATACTCATTGAGAAGGTCCCCAATCATATTGTATATTTCTTCCGACCAACACGAGCGCCAGCAGTAGTATCGACTTTCCTAACACGTCTACTATATTCTAATCTATTCTAGGAGTTACCAATCAGGTTACGTATTTATAACACACCCACGTGCGTCGTTGTTTGTAAACAAACAGCTTACAATGTATATTCTGTAAACATGGAAACGTTTTCAACTTACTTAAAACTGTGTGTAAGACAATCTAACGTTCAGATTGTATATAAGACCGTATAACGTTAATATTGTGCAGAAGACATTACGCTTGATTAAAAGTCATAATTATTCTTATAAACAAAACCAATACAAACATAAACTACGACGCGCATCATTCTGTATCTGTATCTGTATCCAATGAATTTCAGCCAATATAGGCATACCTCCGTTATATGGAGTAAAACAATAAAATTAGTTCCACCACCGCAATAGTATAGAATATTAATCCATCAATATATTTACACTATGAGCACTATGTACACAGTTCACAGTTCAAATTACGATACTTATTTATCCTTTTATATGTAAAAGATAAAAATTGTCTGTATACTATTAAAATAGGAATATAAAAATTCTATTTATAATATTTAGCCTTGGCGATCTGCAAAATCCCTATTTGACCTTTCTAACTGACTTTTAAGTTCATCTTCCTCCTACTATTTATCAAGTCCATTTTTGAAAGTATCTCTATATAGTCTTAAATGATATGAAAAGTGGTTAAATATATTTGTAAATAAAACCATTAAAGCACAGACGAGATTGGATCGAGCAGCAAGTTTTGGTTATTTTTTCTTTCATAATGGTAACAGACAGGCATTATAGCTAGTTCACTTTTATTGACATTATGATGCATTTTACTACTTAAATTGTCCTATTTGTTTTCTAGATTTTTCTGCAATAATGTCTTGTACAGAAACTTCAGATATTGTTCTACAAGGAAAACACCAAACCAGAGCCATTGATTCAAGAATGTGCGAACCAAGAGTATTCCAAAGATCATTTAGTGATACCAGACAAGGGCCTCTCATGCTTTCTCGTTCTGTTCAAACTGACCTAACACCAGAAAGCACGTGTTTACAAGATACTGACGACACGCATAAAATTGATATGACAAGTTACACAGAGGATGATAAAGGATATGAAAAAGTTTGCAGTGATCTGAAAGAACTTAAAGATAAAGTCCAGCAACTGACTTCAGCAATAAACCTTTCGAGTCCAGCGCAAATACCAGAAATTGTAAATAGACTGAAAACATTTGCCAAAATTAAAGAAAATTCAACAAATTTAAGACTGACCATAGAAAGACTAGAAACAATGGTTGACAAAACAATGTCTTCGGATGTCGAACACGTTATCAACCATCAGGAGTGTACGGCAATACGCTATGGTACTGCTTTTAACAATATTGACACCGTCAGTAAAGTTCAAAATGAATCAAGCTTACAAAAAAATAAAGAAAGCTACAACGTACTTGGCGATTTATTGCGAGTACACATTTTCCCACAGTTTAAATCACAATTTTTTCCACTCAGTTTAAAAACTTATTTTGAGAGCTTTTCAAGTGACACGCCAGTATCTCACGGCGATTCAATGTCAAATGAACTTCTGAGAGTGTCATCGTATAGCAATTTCCCACGAGACATTAGCATAAATCTAATTAAAATGGCTAAGACTGGTTTTTACTTCATTGACGGAAGAAAAACAAAGTGCTTTTCTTGTAGAATTACATATGACAGATGGAAATCGGGTGACGATCCTGTTGTTATACATAAAATGCTGTCACCATCATCGTCTGCAAATCAAGAAGAACAGACAACGGTTGTTCCGAATAATACTGATTCTACTGTTGACACAACAAGTGTTACAAGTCAAGGTTTGAATCAGTCAGAAAATGCTTCATCAAGACCTGAACCTAGATTACAAATAAGTACATCTTACAATGGTACCAGCAACAATGTAAAGGAAAGACCAGGAAACCAAATACGTTCACCATCTAATAGGGACAGAACTAGCTCTGCAACGGGGAACGAGAATAGTCAAGAAACACTGACATCCAATGAAAACCATAATGCTACTGAAACCAGTTCATGCCAGCATAACACCGAATTCGAATCACTTGGAATACACCTAGAAAAGCCTAAGTATCATAACTATGCCTGCTTGACTGTTAGAATTAGTTCCTTTGAAGGCTGGCCGTCATATTTAGACCAATCACCACGTCAGATGGCTTTGGCTGGTTTTCTGAAACAAAACAAGGGAGAAAAGTTCATTAACGCTGTTCAGAAAAGACAAGATGAAATAGTAAGTAAAAATGTTAAACAAAATTCAATCAACCCGAATGTACATTGCTAAGCAAATCATAAAAGCAAAATTATGGAAAAAAATCCCGATTATTATGATATCAATGATAAAAATGATAACTATGATACTACAACTTGACAAACATACAGATGATTTCAATGAAAAAACGAAATTCTTATCCGTTTACATGCAAGACATGAAACCCCATCCCTGAAACAAAACAAAAAACCGAAATCGGAATTATTTTTAGTTATCAGGGACTTCTTATGGAGTGCACAATGCGATTTGATGTGGGGTAGATAAATTGTACATTCCGATGGTGTTCTTTTTTGGATCAATTACATGGCTATTTGCTGTTCTATTGAGTAACAGTATACAACATGCCGTTAGATTGTTTTCCAAAGAACACAAAAGATCAGTATACCAGTTTGCTACACGATTTATTTTAATTCATGAGTTCCTAAATTTTAATCATTGACATTTTAAAATGGACTTTTTACCTGTTTCAGGACCGAGAAACCAATGCAACAAATGAAAATACACAAGAGACAACACCGAGAGCTCAAACTTCTTCCTCTGCTGTAAATACCAGTACTACTAGAACAACACACAATGACATTTTACAAACAGTTGCAGCTAGAAGTGTGATTGAAATGGGATATACAGATCAACAGGTTATAAATGCTTTTCAGCATCTAACGACTTCCGGAAAAGGTATGAACTCTTGCAATTTTATTAGATGTGTAAAACGACATGATACGAATGATATATAAGAAGATACAAGCATTTTAGATTTGCAGCCTTAAGCACAATCGCAAAACTTCACAATTAATAAAATGAAATCAATATTAGTTAAAAGAAATGAAAAAAATGAACAAGTTTATATTTCACCTTTATGAATCAAAAACAGATGTTTATAGAATTGGTGAAATTCACAGCTGCTGCGCAATACTTCTTGGTTTGATCGCTTACATGAAAAATATCATATATTTATTCATAATCATTTCAGATATGAACAGCATATCAGCAACAGACGTTATGCACATTTTACTAGATGATGAAGCTCGTCCTCAACAGCAAGGAGCCACATCAGACGTGAGTCAACATGAAAATAATACGAACACGGCAGGTGACCACAAATCAGATAGTACCAGTACTCAGTGCAATGGCTTAGACAAGACAGTAAATGAGCAAAATTTACTGTTTGATGGTATGCTTCATATTTATTTTCTTAATTTTGTAAACAATTAAATTGCCAAAAGCAAGGATATATACAAAATTAAACTATAACAGTTATTTCAGATTGTTAGGTAATACCTTTCAGCAAGTAAGTTCAAAACTATAAAATGAAGAATTTCTGATATGACATTGAGAAGTTATTGAACTTTATTCTTTCAAATAGCGACGGGCGTATCATGGGCTCATGTCGCAGCTGTTTATTGATATAGTTAAATAAGCTAAATATTAGGAGTTTGTAATTTGACATTAGTACTAACTTTCTTCTTTTTTCTTGGCTAAAATAGTATGAACTAGCAATTAAACAAGAACAAGAGAGCATTTTACATAAATACAAAAACTCTATTTTTTCTTATTTCAGATACAGAAAATCTGATAGAGGAAAACAGACAATTGAGGGACCAGCGACTCTGTAAAGTGTGTTTGGATCTAGAGGCATCAATAGCCTTTCTGCCCTGCGGACATATTGTGTGTTGTATTGACTGCGCTCCTGCCATGAGAAAATGTCCCGTATGTAGGACGTATGTGAAAGGAACTGTAAAAACTTATCTTGCATAAGTTACTTTTCAACGATTCTATAAAGAAAATGATAACGATGACTACCAAATCAACCTGCAATTAGAAAATGTCCCGAATGTAGAAGATTCAAAACAGGAAACGTAAAAACGTACCTCGCATAAGTTATAATTTTGTGGATCCATATGTAAAATGATTCAAATGACCACCAAATCATGTTGAAAAATTGATGTTCAAAATTAAAATTAATTTATTATTATTGAAATTTATATTTTGTGTAAGTCTATTGTATTGTTGTTTTAACATGTTTAATTGTATATATGTATTTATTGTACTTCTGTGTTTAAAGTTTTGATGGCTCATAATTTTTATTAATAAAATATAATATATTAGTATTGTAATATGTTTCAAATACTAATATAACTATTTTTGACGATGCAGATCCTAAATAGTCTTAACTGTTTGATTGTTAATTGAAGTCTTTAATAACTTCATACCTTTCATAGACTCGTCATTGTAATAAAGAGCTTTGTATATTCTTTAGTCACGTGTCTATTCGCCATCTCATTTCCTCTCGATTTCCTTCATAGTCGATGATAAATATTTTTCGAAAGCTTTTGAGAATGTGATAGGAAAAAAACACTTAAGAGTTAAACATATAAAAAATAACCTAAAATAAATATCAGTGTATATCTATCGTGTTATAAGTCAAGTTTAGATGATACCTGTCGTTAACAATCACAGTTCATCAATTTCGAATGTTCTAGATATTGATTTATATGTGTATTTATCTCATGACTGACGCATCCACACTGCAAAAGTAGTCAGACGTTTATGAAACTGGTTCCTCATAGGCTATGACACTATTTTATCAATGTAAATCTCTTGTGTTCCAAATATAGTCCAAGTCTTTCAGAACTTTTGTTTTAATTTATCCATTTTTGTTGTTGAATGCGTACTTTGTTATCCTATTCACCTAAATTATGTTTAATTTTTTTATTGTTATTCTTAAGGTTGATTTTTTATCGATTTTGCTAGGGCATGATATTATTATGATATTTGGAAATTTTTAAGACTTTTGATACTTTTTTTGGTTAAAACATGTATAACTCGGGTAATACACTCACTCATATGTCTTGTTTTTTAATTACTTGTGACTCATTTTATACATGGTCACCTGACATAACTGCACGAGAAAAATGCACGTGCTGTTGTTTTTAACCATTGTTTTATATCAATATTTGTTAATATTGTAACTTCTCTCAGTGTTTTTGTCATTGTTCATATTTTAATATCCAATTGCAACTATTTGTAAATGATATTGTTTTTTATTGCTGTTTTTTTTTATTAAATAGATTTGCCACTGTGTTCACCAAATTAAATTACTCCTGTGTTAATCAAACATTGAACAAATATTATTCGAAAGAATCAATTTTCGATTATTCCAATCTTAAGGATTGACCAAGATAATTTGAACATCCCTGTAGTTCTGCCGTCCGTTGGAACATATTTAACGTTTGTGAAAGTGGATTGTCTAAAAGGCTGTGCATATGTTTAAATTCGCAGGCACGTCCGGTCGTAATTGGTACGGTGAATTCGATACTTCATAACGGAAGAATGCCATATACTCTATATGTCAAAGGAACCCTTGGGATAACGCATAAGGGTTCTGTAGGTTGCTTCATATTTGAATGTCTTCCGCTTTTTAGTACCTCTTTTTCGGTAAGGTCAAAATGTTATGCTTTCGTCTTATCGACCTACCTAATAGATATTACGATGTTCCTATTGAGTTAATTGATAATCCATCTTCGTCTTGTATATATATAAAGTAATTGTAAATGGATTACTACCTCTATCAAATTTGGTTTCATTTTCATGTGGGCGTTTTTGCAGTACCGACGTATCATATTGATATTTATTATTTAAATGATTATTCACGAAACATTTGCACTGGGCATTGATTAAATATGTTTCGTTGTTATTCTGAAATCCATTGTTTATTTGCACTACCGAATTCTTAACTTTGATATAATTGTAGAATGTTTTATGAATAAGTGTGATGCGCTCTGAAATCTAAGCCAAGCGTCGTATATATGTCGACTTAAAAAAATAAAGTTCTTATATTGAACTGATATTCATTATCCGGTGTGTTCTTATATTGTGAGTACATGTAGTTAATATATTTGGTATTATCACTGCTATTCATGCATGTAGTTCATCGATTTGTAATTATCGTTTAGACACAGTTTAACGATTTTTTATTATCGTTAATACACAGTTGATCAATATTTTTTTATTATTGTTAGTTCATATTTGATACGGTTGTTTATTATTCTTCCTTTATCATATACTACATGTTACCTCAGATAAACCATGCGTTGTGCTATTGAACTATCTGTGATATCTATTCAAATTGTCTTATAATTAAAAGCATTTTTGTTATACATGTATGTGTTTTTATTATATTTTCCGAATGTAAATTGTACATTCCAATTTCTCCAAGGAAGAGTAATGAGCTGGCATCACTCACTTACATGGATTAATTTAGTCCTTGCTCAGAAGAGGGTTATTTTGTACATCTATCAACCTGTACTTCGTCTATCCATTTAGCAGTCAATTATTTCCTCTATCTATAGTCATTGTAGACTGGTCCGATACTTACATTTCAAGACGTTCGTCTGTCACATGAATACCGTACAGGTAAAGTAAAAACATATCAAATTTATTCTATAGGGCTGCAAAGTAGGATCGTTAATATCCCGTCCGATTAGAAAGGTGTAGGTAGAGTACTGTGTTTGCACAGTAATTGACTTTTGTATGGTCCGTGGTTGGCCTGTTGCAAGGCCTAATTTCTGTCTCTATCCAATATAATTTCCCTTTTAGTGGCATCGGAATTCTTCCCGCCCTATATCCCTGTCGAATACTTTGACTGTACTTCTCTATTGGTCTATGTCAAATTGTTCTCTTCATGTACATGCATTGCTATTAAAACGTAAACCAAACAAAAACCAATCAATTAATCAATCGTATACACACATTGGGCAGTACTACAAATACAAGCTAACTGATATTTGGTGACAGGCTTTTTATAGAAAACAGTCATTAACCTCAAGCTTATATTCTTGAGGATGCAACAAACAATTTAGAAAAATAATTTTGTCGATAACTTTTTTTGTTACGAAGGAGATGTACAGTGAATATGTTCCTTTGTTCTGCGGTTTGTATGATCTGCCGACAATTATATTATTTGATTGTGAGTTTCTATAGATCTGTAATGACTACTATTGCTTGTTTTTGTAGCTGTATTTCTGTCATAAAGTGTTTTATCGGCATTCATTTATCATTGTAAAAATGCCGAAGGTTTCGCATGCCATTTACCCAGGTTCAACCCACCATTTTTTTTTTTGAAATGTCCTATACCAAGTCAGGAATATTACAGCTGTTATCAAATAGTTCGTTTCTATGATTGTTGTCGTTTGTTTTTGTTGCACTTAGTTGTTCCTGTTGTTCATTTGTTTTCCTCTTATATGTGATGGATTTCCTTTGATTTTCGGTTTGGAACTCCGATTTTTTTTTCTCAATCATTAAAGTTGCTAAAAACATAAAAAAAATAGAGACAAAAATAGATCATTAAAAAAGTATTACCAATGGTGAGCTATTGCAATTTAAATAAAGAAAAAGGAATAAAAACATTAAAGAATAAAGAAAAGAAGGATCCACATCAAGACCCTCAAGAACTCGTTAATTTGATGGTAATCCAGCTATTTAAATATCTTTAAATATCTTTATGTTTTATTGAACTGATTCACTTCGTTTCTATTTTCTTGTACATATATTTATAGGCGTTTGACAATCATTTAACATCATTCATATATATGCGTAAATCACGCCCATCATTGCAAGTGTATTCATCATCCGTTCAGACGGTACAACTTCAGTACATTTGACATTAAATTATTAATTAGTCAATCATAACATGAATGGAGCATGAGCAACTATTTAGTTTTAAGCCTTGGATTGTGTTATTTCTGTGACCAAACTTTTACTATAATATAAATTAACAAACATTATTAATTAGATATCACATTTGCATGTTACTATATGCTTCTGAAATATTCTTCACTAGAAATTTCCGGCTGCCAAAATGCTACTTCACCATATTTGCTACCCTTAAAACATGTCGATATCTTTGATAAACTCTCTTTGCATCGTTAGCTTTATAGGAAAACACCCCGTGAGAGCGAGGCATGAAGACTTTATTGATTGGGATACACAGCTAACGTTCGTGTTTCTCAAACCGTTTTTATGCACTGGTACATTATATTAATAGTTTCGATATTGTTATGATTTTCTTCTAATGAGTTTTAATGTCCAAATGAAGCTTCTGTCTTGGTGTTACGCAGTTATTCAGAGAACTGAGGAAATAAGTTAAAAAAGAAGACCGACGATAAGCCATTTCTCAGTGGTTCTTTTTTGTAGCAATTTTTTTTTGAAAGGTTCAAGTTCTGTAACTGTGTGATACATACACTACAAGAACGGAGAACATGATTAAGAGAAAGACAATCTAATACCCTCTGATGATTTATAACATTTCTTCAGTGGTGCGAGTTTGTTGTATTACCCCCCTGAGTGATGCGAGTTCTTTCTCTATGTGACACAGGTGCTCTTAGAAAGGAGAAGTTAACTAAGAGAAGAAGCAGACAGTTTAATGATTGAACACATTTCTTCTAATTAGTCTTTTTTTTTTGAGCGGTGCGAGTTTGATAAAGTGATGCAAGTTGTAATAACTAGTTTGAGTGCTGGAATGGAACAAGAATTTTGTGGGCCGAGTTGTCATAAATTCAAGACAGATTACTAACAAAACCATGTCTGCCTAATTATAAAACATAGAAGACAAGGGACCAGCTACGGAACTTTATTTTGGGTTAAATTTATTAAGCTACGTTAATCAAACCAAGTGCCTTATGTGTTATACAGTACATTACATATACTAATAAAATTTAGAATGGAAAAAGGAAATGTGTCAAAAACAACAACCCGACCAAAGAGCAGAAAACAGCCAAAGGCCACCACATATAATGAATCATCAATAAAACGAGAAAATACAGCACAAGGTCAGGTAAAGCCCGGCTCCGGGTGCAGGATTTGAAGTTGAAGTTCCATTCACTATGATTGATGGCCGTGGGCTCTCTTCTTATCATTTGTCGAGATGTTGTCTTTTTGACACATTCTCTGCTTCCATTCTCAATTTTATCAAATGACAAATTACATAGGACGCTTGGCGATCAAATTTTGTAAAATAAAATATTTAAAAAACAACAAAGATTTGATATTTTCCAAATGGCCTTATGAACTATATGTAATAAAATTATGAAAAGTAGGGATCAGCGGGGGGGGGGGGGGTTTGGGAAGGTTTTAATGGCACTGGGATCAGCGGGGAAATATTGTAAACTACTTGGATAAAACTAGATGATTCTTAATATCTGGTAAAAATATAAAAACAAGAGAACCGAGAACGCCTTTAATCTTTGATACGTTTGTTTTATGAGTTTTTTTTTGGTTTTGGTAACAATGACCTTCGAACATCTACAGAACAAACAAACATCCCTCATTATATGAAAAAAAAGATGCTAAGATAGGTTGGTTGTTGTAAAAATAAAAGGGAAACCATTGAATTGTATGATAACAAATATTAGGTAATTCATTAGATAAATAAGTACATGAACTGAATAGCAAAAATAGTAAAGCAAATTACCTGCCTCTTATTTAGAAATCCATATAAATACGTAGATCAACGCCTTAAGAAGCAATAATTACGAATGTCATGTTAGAGACAACAAAAACCACTATTTTATCTCGTTTCCTATTATATCATAGCCAATCTAATTATGCGAGAATGTATACTCACGTAAAAAGCGAGTACCAAATCTTCTTAAATAACATGTAGATACAGAATTTACATAGTATTTTATATTGTATAGATACCTCTATATTGTCAAAGTTTAGATGTTGCTTTGTATATGATTTGCATGTTCTGTTTGTCTGTGAAATACTGTTGCATCGATTTTTATCTACTTATATTTATTTACTGCAGATGTATACACACATAGTTCATATGAGGGAAATAAAATATAAAAGCCTAATATAAAAAAATGCATTTATATGTGGATTAAATGGAGGTAAAGATATGTAATGATTTAATTTATGGCATAGGACATTCAGTCAGATAAGATACTAACAATGCAAATATCTTGATATCAAAAGTATTTACCAATATTCAATTAATGTCAAAAAGCCAATAACTTAAATACACAGATGCTAAGATTCTTAAAACTTGTTTTAAAATTTGCTAAAACATGTAAAATATATCAAATATACAAATACCACTAATTTGTTTTTAAATAGAATACTCTTGTTCACTTTTTTCTTATTATTACATGTATACATGATTGACAGTAATTAATTTTATTAATCAAAATGGTTCAGTAATCTAATAAAACATATAACAATAAAAACATTACTATTATTAAAACCTACAATAAAACAACAGGTTTAATGATATACTTAACATGGATACCAAGATATTCTTATGACAAGGTATCGTGTTTGTCAATATTGCGTTAGAAATAAAAACATTCATTCACAATTCAATTGTTTTCTATGAAAATGGTCTAATTTCCGACCTTCACAGAAGAGGCTCGAGGCGTACACACAATTCAGAAAAATTTTGAACATTTTTTTCTCATAATTGATTTTATGTATTACAAGATTAATTGTTACATTATGATATGGTAGAAAAAATGAACCAAAACATCGATTAGTTTTAGCCCAAGATGACTTTTAAAATGTTTAAATTATTGAAAAACCTCAAAATGATCTCCCTTTGGTGCAAAAGTGCAATTTCTTTGCATTAAAATTGAAATATCTTTTTTTTAACTTATCGGTTATATTTAAAAGCTGTACTAAAACTAAACAATTGTAAAATTAAGATGATTTCTGTAATTTAGTTCTTTTTTGTTTCGATATAACATATGTTTCTCCTATTAGTTCAACAGAAAAAAGTGCCCTAACAAAAATGCATGCTTCTTTCAAAGGCAGATTGTGAGCTTAAAGGGGCACTAGCCGTCAAATTCATGTTAACTAATTTTAATCAAATTCACATTTTTGATTTATAACAATGAAAAACATTTATCCAAAATATTAAAGTCAATTATAAACAATAAATAGGGCACTAGTATAAAAATACGTAGCTTCGTTTTGTGTGTATTTTAATCTATACGCCATCTAATTAACCATCGAGTTGACCTCTAAAGTCACCCGATGACCATATAAGCGATTTAAACATAAATATAGATATAAAAAGATTAAGCAAACTCGTGTTGTTGGATTTTTCTAGGTCTCATTAATTTTATATTATAGATGAATAATAAATGTTTATCATCGTTTTTGTTCTTATGGTAGCACAATACAAAGATTGTATACCTCAAATTCCCCGGTTATAAAATGCTGTAACTTTCTTTATAATGCTTAAAAATTTATAAAAGTGGTATTTATGGATAGCTTACAGATTACTCCTTCAAATCAATGCAATGTTAGTAGTATTCAACAATTAGGTAATCAATTATAATGCTAACTGTAACTACAAAATTCTACTACAAATTTCCACTTTCAATTGAAATTAGCTTCTTCATGGATACCCCTTAAGGGTTAATTTTATTATATGTTGTTCTTATAGCCATTATCCACCAAAGAGTGTCTCAGATTTTAGATAGAATGTATAGATAAAATTTTACATCTAATCAAACATTTTCTACTTTTATGTTGTAAGGATTTTTACACTAATTACATATTTATGTGTCTCAGATTTTTCCTATTGTATTTCATTCTCTCATAAATCTTCAATGAAGTTTGCAACATCAATTCATAAGAGATCACTAAATTTAATTTGGTATAAAATTTGATCTATTGATGTTTTTGGAAATCTGAGACACGTTTGGGAGGTGAAGCTGTAGTGTACAAGAATCTTTATAATATATTGGGATGCTATGAATAACAAAGAAGCTTAAATCATTCTAGTGAAAACATCACAATATAGGTACTAATTACATATCAATTAATGTAATAATTATGCATAATGAAATTATCACAATTTGAAAGATGAATCTTTCTTCTTTCTTTTGGTACCTCATTTATAGAATTTAAAAAAGGGTGAACTTAAAGAACTTATGAGCTTGAAGTTGTCTGATTGGGTGTGAAAACAAAATATATTGTGCTACCTTAAGTCCAAATAAGCTGACAGTCATTCTATGTTAAACATTAGCATAGCCCAACAATTGATAAGAGTCTTGCAAATGCTAGTTATTGTACTTTTTTTTATTCGAGAAAGTTTTATCAACAATATTGAGAAAAATATATACAAGGACACTAATCATACATATTTCCTCTATCAAGTATTCAATCAAATATTCATTATAAGGTTTGAAGACAATGAATAACATTCGTGTTGGCAATTCAGATGATACATCAAAGGTGCATTTCTTTCTAACAAAAACGATGCAAACAGCTAAGCGCACACATGTTTTCATTATTTGTTTCTAACATACATTTTCAAAGTTAACAGTAAACTACGCACTCGCTAAAAATGGGTCTACAGTTTGTCGTTCAAAGTTTGTTAGAACAAACGCTACATTTGTTTCTAACTTCACCCTGATTAAACGATGTATTTGTTTTTGCGTTTGTAAAAATTATGTTTACCAACAACATGTGCATACATTATTGAAAGTTCAAACAGGGTCAGTACACACTGATGAAACAACAAACGCTACACAACGTTTACAAAATTTTAGTTTGAAAGCAATGCACTCTTAGTTTCTTTTAAATATAAACGGATAAGATGTCACGCAGATAAAATATGTATTTACATTTATACAATACAAAAAATCTTCCTGTGAAAGTAACGTCTTTTCCAATTAAAGTCTAAATGTTTATAGGTAAAAGCCAATTTATGAATCATATGTAATCGTTTTCGTCCACATCATCAATACACATCATTGCAACACTTTTTGCTACATCGTCACTAATTTTCTTCTTCCGTTCTTCTGCAACTGCTGGCATTTTTGATTCCAAAAGTTTAATCTTCTCAAACTGTTCATGAACGTGTTTCAATGCCATTTCTCTACGTTCTGCGGCTAATTCACAAATTCGTTGTTGTGCTATTACGCAATTTTCATTAAGTTCTTTTCGTCTGAGGTTTAGCTCCTCTTCATCTCTTTCTGGGTGAAGTGCAATCATTTTGACCAGACCAGCTGTAGTGTGTACCAAATGTTTAGCAGAAATATCTGTGTATGTTTCTGCAACGAGGCCAACAGAATAAGCCACTGCGTTTATGGAAGCTGCAATTTCCAAAATAATTTCTTTGTTACCAGTATTTATTCGATGTCCTGTTGTTTGCGAAATTTCTTTAAAAGTGTCTGTTTGCTGATGTAAGCAAATGTCTATACGATTTGTAATTACACTGAAAAACAATACCAACATGCGCCATTGTTCATCTATTTCGCCCAATGCACGCATTCCCTTTGATAGGGTTTCGATTATTTCCTCAAAATTTATCTTTTGAAGATCTGTCTTTAGGAGATCTTCAAGTATCTTCGATTGCGTTTGTTCAATTTCCTTTGCCTTTTCTTTGACGGCTTCTTGTTTTTTTCTCATGTATTCCAATTCTTGTTTCTTATTTTCGATTTTGTACATCACGCTGTCAGTAACTTGTTGAGTCAGTCCTTTCTTATCGTTTGAGGTATCAACCCTATTTTTAAGACGCGATACAGACCCAGGGGAAAAGAACTGATCAGACAATATTTTCAAGGTTTCAGTTTCTTTAAGAATCGAATCAATCTCATTTAACAGGCATTTCCACTGCATGTCGTCGGAACCAGCAAGTTTTTTCGTACGTAAACAAACTGCAATAATCCGATTACATAAAGTCAACGTAGCCTGGACATTTTTGTTGCCTACGTATTCTGAACTCGTCAATTCATTCACAATGGTTTCAAGTCTTTTGTGAATCCATTCAATGTCACCGTTCCCTAGTGTTTGTTCGCCAGTTTCAATAATTTGTTGGACTTCCTTTCTATTTTTTGTAGACGCATCTTCTGTTGATTCTTCAGAGGATTGCGCTGCAATCTTTTCCTGTAGATATTTATTTAATATGTAGAGCTCAGAGACATACTTAAGGGCTGCTGTTAGAGCTTTCGTGTCGTCTTCTTTCTGATTGCCTTCACCAGAATGTCTAGACGCAAGATCTGCAACTCCTTTAACAAGAATAGCTGTCACGCCAACAGGATTTGTAAGTCTACCTATGGCTAAAATATTTATACAAGTCGAAACACACTTCACACCTTGATCCCAGACATTTAATAACATCATTTTTAATGGACCGGGCATTTCATTTTCACTTTTTTCAAGCGCAGCTTTTGCTTCTGATACCTTCGCAATAAGTTCGTCTTTCTCTCTCAGTATCTCAGCTTGTTGGTGTTCAGCTAACGTTTGATGATATTTTAGAATCTTACTCTGTTGTACTGTTTCCGATAGCTGTTTCTCATGTAACCCTTTCGCAGATGTAGCAGCAAGTGACACTTCTTCAAGTAACTCCGTCAAATTAGTGAAATCTGATTGAGTACTTTTCGCAAGCTCTAGACACTGGTTTGCTTGTTTTCTAATTTCGTGTAGAAATATTGGAGCTATGTTGGTTTTGTCTTCTGGACTTCCTTTTAACATAATTTTAACTAGATCCTTGACGTTTCCTTGGAATTGCATGGTGTATAATCGTATTTTATCCATATTTGTATGAGCATTGGTAAATGCATCACAGCCAGATGTACTAATTTGAACTAAACAAGCTCGAAAAGAATCTTGATATTTGACGTATTTGAAACCGTCCTTTGGCTCATTTTTAGCAAGGCTAAAATCTGTAGTTGTAGCAATTGCCATCAGCTGTCCCAGAATTGCTACCGATGCCGGAGCAGGTGATAAGAAATCTTCCAAATGGCAAACAGTATTAATCGTGCTCAAAGCCATCGCTTTCCTTTCATTTCCAGAACTGATTTCTCTGTCAATTTCTTGTACATTTCTAACGATTTCTGCTGAAAAATAGATACCAACATTATTAACAGCTTAAGTTCGTTGCTTTCAATGAGATGTTAAATAAAAAAAACTGTGTTATTGTGTTTGTTATTCATTTAATCAACAAGTGAATACATGACATTATTTTTAACCGCTATGCTTAAATATATCATATATTTGTGTTAAATATACGCCTGTAATAATGAAAAAAAGCAAAGAAAAGACTTCAAAGTTTTGCGAAATAAATTCAGCGAGGGGCGTTCAATCATTAAACAATATTCATCAAGCAAATAGGTTTCAGTACTTGATTACCATAAAACGGGGAAACTGAACTAAAATGAATCCTGATATTGCATTAGTTTCTTTACATACGCTAAACACAGGGCTATAAAAAATTAAAATAGTAAACCCTTAATTGCAGTAAAAATAACAAGTCCAACACATAAGATCATACGATAATTTTTGATAAAAAGGGATACAACATTTGTTTAAGTATATTGACATAAACAATAAACTGGACAACTATCACTAGCAAACAAATATTGATCTTGAAGGAGCACTAGCTGCCAAATTCATGTTTACCTATTTGACTCAAATTCTCATATTTAACAATAGCAATGTAAAACATTTTTCCAAACTATCAAAAGTATAACATAAACAATTTTCAGGACATGGTCTCAATTAGATTTAGCTTCGTTTCGTTTGAATTTTAGCTAAGACGCCATCTAATTAATTTTCGAGTTGCCCTTCTATGACCATATACGTGATGTAAACATAAACAAAGATAAAAGATAGATGAAGCAACTCGTGCGGCTGGATTTTTATAGGTCTATTAAATTTTGTATTATGGATAAAAAAAATTAATGTTTATCGTCGTTTTTAACTTTAAAAGAATAATTTTGTGTGGATCGAATCAGTTAAACAAATTATTTACCTTTGTTTCAATTTCAATGTTGACATTCTTTTCCTTTAAATACCCGTACATGGACAATGCATGCGTTATCATATCTCTTTCTACGGGTTTAAATTGGAGTTCACATGATTACGGATTTAATGAGGTCGCAAGTGAATAATTAATTTTCAATGTTTATAAGCTTAATTTGAACAAATTGAACCATGTTAGCTAATAAAAGCAAATTATTCTTTCCACTATTTCACTTTCATTAATGATTGAATAAAAATAAATCATACTTTTCATTTTTTATATATCTCGTAGCTAGTGCCCCTTTAAACAGTCATTTTATCTGAAAAGCTAAAAAAGAAACAAAACATTATTTTACTGTTTTCAGTCTTTCCGTCTATTTTAAGTCTTCTTCACACTTCTCACAAATTTGTTGCAGTCAAATAAGATATGCTTAGATTGTTCACTATCTTCATTTATCAACATCATACTAAATTGTCTGAAAAGCTACTGAATAGTTTTTGAACAGTACTGAATTTATCGCAGTGGTTATGTACAGAAATTGACGGTAGACTTAACATGACAGAAAACAATTTAGCTTTTCAGATGCTTTTCTCATTAAAATGATAGTTTTAGACTAAATTCACTTAATTCTGTAAAATAAAAACACATCGTTTCGAATATGCAAATACAAGTTGGTCATTTAAAAACTTACATAAGCATGAAAATGAATAATATAAACAAGAGACACAGAAGCTGTCTATCTCACTGATGCCTGATGGATTATTGCTTAGTCAAAATTTTTTCAAGAGGGTAATATTTTGTTGCTTTATTGAAAGATACATGATATCTGTACTTGATAATTCTCAATAAAACGACAGACAAGACAACTGAAGCATGCCTAGCACTATTTTTGGCATTAATATTTGCGTTCTCAAAAATGTGTTGATTTTCGAAACAGCCAGAGAAAAGGGATTCTTTCGAGAAAAAATTAAATTAGTTTTCCAAAAACTTCTCGAAAGCTATGAAAGTATTCTAAATAATACACTATTTATGCATTTGATTATAAAGAAAGCACAGACCTAAAACAGTCTTTTTTGTATTACCGATCTAACAAAAAACACAGACAGGACGTGGCAGAGTATGTATATAACAACAGAATGACACAATATTCAGATTTGAAATTACATTTGTACTCGCGGTTCAAATCCAACACACACTAATAAAAGCATAATGTATCAAAGACTAAAATATCAACCAGACGTCATTTACAATTAAAGAAAAACATGACCCTTTGCAATGCCAAAAATTAGGTATCAACAAATTGCAGTACCGTGAAAATGTAATTCTATTAATATAGTTTTGATTTACCTATGGCAAAATCATTATTTATACTAAACAAACAAATATTCATAGATATGATTACAATTATAGTGGTAACCTCTTAGAATAAATTTATTTAAAAAATTACTTCACCATAAAATTTAGGATGTAATATTCTGTTTGAAATAAGTTTTTTTACAGGTACAGCCTTACTTGCAAACCAATCCTTTTTTTCTGGAAGAATTTATAAATGATTTTTTAGTAATTTGTGGTAACCAATCCCCTGCCTTAATAATTTAGCAGTAATAAATAACCCTCATTAAAATACAAACAGATCTACAGACGGATATAACTATCCAGATGAGATATAATATGAGGCAGGCATTACCTGTGAATGGGGACGAAGTCTGTATTAATTTTTTTTTATTCAAACATGTTGAGAAAAGAAACGGAAATACCGTAACGTTTCCGATATTGGTTCTGTTGTTAGGGATCTAGTTGTGACGTTATATAAGTTATGACGTCATATTCAATGTAAACAAAGAAACGCTGTTATCCAGGTAACGTTTTTTTCATATCAAACAATTGTTAAAAATGATTGGGTGTTGAGTTCCTTCCTATATTTGTTGATATGTTGATAAATATACATTTTATTCAAAGTGTCATGCAAACAAGACCGGAAACGGAAGTAGATCTGAAAAAAAGTTCACGATTTTGAGTTCATTTGTAGAATGAAAAATTCGGGAAACTTTCCCGAATTTTTTGTTTTATTGATTTTTCTACCATAAGCACCGAAAGATGTTGTCAAAGGAACATCACTGTCCAAAAACTAAAATTACCAATAGGGATTGAAAAATCAATCCTTTTGTTGTAATTTTTTTTTGTGTAGAGTTTGTCCGAAACGTCTTAATCTAGGAAATGACAGTTATTGCTGTTAATATTTGATATATTTAAGTTAATATCATTTGGGTAAATTTCGGCAGTATGTTTTAGAGAATACATGAAAATCAACAAGATAACCGTAAGTGATGTTGGATTTATCAATTTAAGAATCTCCACTGAATTTGGCAATACAATGTGGTTGGTTACTGTACACAAACAATTCTGATATCAGATGGGGACATACTTAGTGCCCATTAGAGTACTAAAAACTATCAAACAAACTATATTGCCGAAAGGTTCATCAATGTTGTCAAGGAGAAAATTGACAATTTTAATCATCGCATCACAACTCCAGTAAGTATATCAAGCATATTTTCCTTTCTCATTTGAGAATAAAATATTAAAGTTGCAGCAAAAAAATTTGTAATCAGATTGATCAAACGACCATTTAATTAAATAGGAAAGCTTTTATCTGATGAGATTGTTTGGAAGTGAAGTATGAATAGTAGAAAAGTCTTAACTGTCAACCTAATCAAAAGGACCATCAAAAGCACATTATTTATCTGAAAAATCCAAACATGTTTTGTACTTAAACAAATGGTTAAATCAACTATTCCTATTTGTTTGACTACAAACATGATAGAAGAGTTCTTTGATAGTGTTCTTTGTTTTGTTCTTAAAGGCACTGAAATATTAGTTACAGAACACTGACTTGTCGACTAGTACAAACACAAGTAGTTTTGCGAGTACTTGCGTGACGAAAAATACTAAATGGACATTCGAAATCATTAGTCGAAAAAAAACCCGACACCATCAAGGCAAAAAAAAAAAAGAAAAGAAAAAGACAAACAGACAAATAGCATTTCATAAAACACAACATAGAATACAAAAGACTGACTGACACGAACCCTACCAAAACATGGGTTATATCAGGTGCATTGGAAGGATAAGCAAATCCTGCTCCACATGTGACTTCGGTCATGTTGGTCATGTTAGTACAAACACGGTGATTATTCTGATTCGGTAGGTCACATTCGGGAAAAAGGGGACGGGATTTTGGTACAACAATATGAACAAAAAGATTAACCAACTGGCGAAGGTGTTCGTAAAATATACAAAACGATGACTTCGACTTCACCACTTTGTACTCTTGGTTGGTTTAATAGCTTCTTTGTGAACAGCAATCCTCTATTAAGGTAACCATGAAAGGAAATACAAGTCCCGGAATGTCGTATGCAGTTACAAATATATACTACTTCGTATGTAAGCGCTGCTAACAATTTTGCTAAATAGATGCTGTGGATTTATAATAATTCGTTGGATACAAATTTTCGTGGGTTTCGCGGGTACATGTGAATTTAAAATTTAAATGTTCAACGAAAAACATTTTATCAATAAGCTTTCTAAACAAAGATTGGCAAAAAAACGAAATGAAATATCAACGAATATGTAAGTTTTCAGCAATCAACGAAAATAAATGAATCAACATACGTTCAGTATTGAAAAAGTAAAATGACAAAAATATTGGAAACCATAATGCCAAAATCAAACGCTAAAACACCATAAACAAATGGAAACCAATGTCATATTCCTGACGTGGTACATACATGTATTGCCGTCTGCAAAAAAAGTAAAAAAAAAAAAAAAATGAAAGCTTTAATCAGCTCTTTTGTTGTAAAACTGTGTTGTCAACCAAGCATGTTGTCCTCGATACTGACATGAATAACAACAAAACCTTTTTAAAATTGTCCGTCAATAAATTTTGAAATTATTAGAAACTAAGTTTTCAACTCCCATAGGAAAAGTTGGCCTTAGACGGATTTAGACAGTTTTTATGCATTTTTTGGTTATACTATGTATATATGTGGTTTTAATTTTTTACACCAATGTCATTCATACTATCTAGTATGTAAATGTAGTTAATAATATTATAATCGCTGGAATAAAGCATTATACTTATCTTGATAGTTTGCATAGGAACATGTTAGTTGTCATTTAAGAGAGAATTATAGTTAATCTAATGAATTCATTACATCTACCTTAAAAACAAACAGATGATAATATAGATCTCCAACCACCTATCAAAAACAAGACATATGATACCTATAACCATGTCATTCATCTTTAGATTGTAAATGTCTCTGGTCAACTTAAATAGATGATGGCCTCAGTTAAATTCAAGGCTCTCTATCAAATACAAGTTCTTAATCGGTTTAACATAAGGATTAAAGTTAGGCTTAAACATATTAGGTAACTACTGTAAAAAATAAAACCTGACAATGTCTTGGTAACAAACGAAAATCAACGATAAGCAATACGCGCAACTGTACACACAACACAATAAAGAAAGCTAATCACTGTGCAGAACGAACACTAGTAATCGTACATGGATTGTATACCTCTGCTCAACTTACACAGATGTTACTTTTGGTTACCCCTAGCAATCTTACGCAAATATAAGTTCTGGTAATCTCTGCTCTATTACCTAACTATTTTGTATTGAAATTTGTCAACAATGGTCATCTTACATCGATGGTCATCCTACAGGGATTGAATTTGTTTACCTCTGGACACCTCACATAGGTGATAACTTTTCTTAACTTAGGTTACTTTACACGGATATTTACTTTGTTGACCTCTGGAAGGTATTGATATTTGAATAAACACACATATTGAATTTGGTTATCCCTAGTTAATTGTCAACACCTTAAAACATTTCAACTTAGGTTCAATCATCAACAGTATCCTGATTATTTACTGTTTCTCATGTTGTCTTTTTTTTTTAATTTTATAGAAGACCTAAAATGATTAAGATGAATAATTTGGTGGGTTTAAAATTTCTCGACAGGAAAGGTTGTCCAGCAAGAGAATGATCTAAGCTGGAAATTTGGTCCCGGCCGTTTCTTTTGATTGTTGAAAATAAGTAGACAAAAACGTTTTCTTGCAATACAGCCAAAAATAAATTGTTTAAATATTGAAATTTTGTTTCTGGCTGGATCAAAGCTAGCAACCGCAAACTGGTCTAGTTTCAGAATGCATAACACTCATTTAGAACATCTGGTAAAATAAAAACTGGCCACTGAGTCAGGATTCACATCGAGAAATCATTCAGTGAAAACCCGTATCCATATCGTAAAATTGTGCATTTAATATTTTTAATAAAACTATTATATATACATGTTTTATCTGAAATTGACCTGCATAAATTGGCAATTAAAACAATGCTGTTTTCATATACTTTGAAACGCTAGAGATACAGTAATTGTAATATCTAAAGTAAAAAAAAAACATTACAAATGTGTCACGCATACGTTGGAATAAAAATACTTTGCATATAAAGAAACGCAAATGGATTTTTTTTAGAATCTTAATGCATGTATTTTAGATTGAAATGTTACCTTTACCAATAAAAATGTTCAATAAAAACGTGTTTGGTTGAGAATTCTTTGAGATTATAATAAAAGTCATCACATTTAGAGTTATTTCTGGTGCCATTAAAATTAGTACCGTGTATGATTATCTCTCGCAGCTAAGACTGCTACGCTTCTCCTCGGCAAGGATTCTAAATATTTTCTAATGTTGTTGCATGGAATTGCTTGTTAAGCCTTTTGCAACATTAGTTTGAGCTGATCAAGGGTCTTCGGCGGGGGTTCAAGCTAGTGTGCACGTTTATCCAGTTGGTACCATAGATGATCAATTAGTTATAAGTTTGTTTTTCTTAAATGAGAGACGTTACCTTTTACTTTTTATTTACAAAATAATTAGTAATTTTCAAATTTCCATGGTCTTAAAGTGGCGTGACTTTCACCATTAAAATCGCACGGTGCAATTTCGTTATCAAAAGAAACGCTACAAGGCCATTTATTTTGCATATTTAAAGAAATCGTATGCACTGTACCAAGGTAAATAATTAACAAATTGTTCTGATATTTACAGTTTTTTTTCGTATCAAAACCATGGATTTAAGGCAAATAGGCTAAGTGTTTTCTTCACCCCAAAATTCAAAAATCGATATTAGAACTTAAAACTGTAATGCCTTTGTATATACAGATATATATATATATATATGAATACTAAATGCTTATCTTCAAAATTAAGTGCCGAGTTTTGTCATAAATTTCCGCAAAATTAAACGTTCAATAACACGGTATTTTCTCACTTTCCCATTTGGTCAGATTCTTTTAATTATATGAATTTGTTGTGCAGATACATGTTTTTTTATTGAATGATTTAAGGGTTTTTCTTATTTCTTATATTTTATGATAAACTTGAGTTCAAACTTGTATATCGTAACTTTTGTTTACTAGTATTTGATATTCCTCGGTATATAAGATAATAAGAATGAGATTTCGCGTTTTGGTGAAAAATAAGTAAAGCAATAGTCCATGAAACCTAAGACATCCATCTATTTTTGAAATTTTGAAATTACACAAATATTAATTTTCAACAAATTCATAGGTTAGTTTTTGTCCTTAGGCCTTATGTACACACATTCTAATATGATGTTGAAACATGGTTCCGCTTTCTTCCAAAAAAAATCCCAGTTTTTAATCAAAAGAATATTGATTTTCTAAACAGATTGACGATATACAAAGGTTAACATTATCTCTAATTCATGCTGTTTTACTGATGCTTCCTTTTCAAACGTCACTTCTGTTACTTAAATATGTCTTGAAGTTAATAGCTTAATGTCCGTATGTAACAGCAATTTATACGATCACTAAATAATAAGCCATGCATGCAACTTATTTTACTCACTCAGCAACAGTTGAACATATTATGGGTAGTATCGTCGTCATATGGAGGAGCATTTTATGTTTAGTACAGTGATTTTGTTCTAGTATGGTTCAGGTGGTCATGGTTTGGTTAAGCAATGTTCTAGAACGATTGCCTCACATCTTTTCGAATCAGCAAATACATTGTAAATAACTGGTTTGAATATAAGTTGTAAGTCAATAAACTCATCATATATATACCAGGATAAAAATTGTATATTTACGCCAGACACGCGGTTCGTCTAAAAAAGACTCACCAGTGACGCTCGAATCACAAAATGTTTAGAGTACAATGTTGAAGAGCATTGAGGATCAAAATGTCCTAAAAGTTTTGCCAAATACAGCTAAGATAATCTATTCCAGAGGAAGAAAAGCTTTAGTAGTTCAAAGATTCAAAGTTTTGTTAACAGTTAATTTACAATTATGAACATATCAATGATAACTCAAGTCAACACAGAAGTGCAAACTAAACGACCTTCATTGAAATTACTATTTTTAAGAAATTAACGCATAATAAGTAAAATATGCAGATTAGTTTAGTTTATTTAAGGGTGCAGAAATACGACATGATTTTGATTAAAGGGTAGGGTATGATAAGAGCCATGTTGGCGCCCTCTACAAATCTATTTATATAATTGATATCAATTTCAAGAAGCCTGAAATAACAATGATTGTCAGTGCTTCTGTGAAAGGACGATTGCTTGGCAACGGTTTCCTTCAAATACCAAAATTATTACATATTATTAATTGCGTTTTCAGTTGAAATAAGATTAATTCCAAATAATATTGTTTGTTTTAGAAACCATTTTAAGTTACTAATGAATATTCCCTTTGGTGTAGTTTACTATAAAGATGCTTAGAAACAACATAGAAATTGAAATTATGCCTAACAACGGTTTGAAAATTCGTTAAATTTTTTACCCTCTGGAATGGATTTTTTCTCGTCTGAAAATAGGAATTTAGCAAATGTTTGAAGATTTTGCTTTTGCTGCATCCTAATATACTATGTTTGTCATCAGTACTCTTCTTGATAATTCTGTCTTAATCACAGCAAAACAAATGTTGTTAGTCAACGTCAAAACAAATATTGTTAACCAACGTCAAAACAAATGTTTAAATCAAAGCAATACAAATCGATTAGTCATTTGATTGTATAAATTCAATGTACTGCAATGAAGTTTGTCGGTGTACATGGTGTAAAAACTAGTATTAAGAAATAAAAAGTAATCACTTAATGTGTATTTAACTAAAGCAAATAATTGAATTGTTAGTTATCTTAAATTATGTGCAAACGTAGATATTTTGTTGGAAACATTGTTGGCAGTGGTATATTATGCCGAAATATGGGCTAAAACAGACAGAGTAAACATTTTTTCTCTCGGTCATATCGAGTAGGCAACTGTCAGATTTTCGAATACGCTAGCATTATGCGGTGTCATAACCTTAACTATATGACTATATATGATAACTATACAAATTCGAATACACAATACCCATACACAAAGATAATTACCAAGATAGAAAAAAATCGCTTTTCGATACGCTCACGTTACTACCGGTGAATATAGGGTCAACAAATTAGATAGATTACACACGATGAAAACTTCAAAGTTTGACACGTTTTGCAAGTACTCCTTTGGATATACATTAACCAAAAAAAAACACGATCTGGTATATAACTATTAAAAAAAAATACCATGTAAGTTGCATCGGTTAATAAAGCAATTCAATGACTCATTAGAACTCCCTTTACGACCAAAACACTGCAAATTTTATAATGAAGTTTCGTAAAACAATATATCCTAGAATGGAAAGTATTTGCAGAAATGCATGACTATGCGGTATGGGCTTTGCTCATTGTTGAAGGCCGTACGGTGACCTATAGTTGTTAATGTCTGTATCATTTTGGTATTTTGTAGATAGTTGTCTCATTGGCATTCATACCACATCTTCTTTTTTGTATGTATGGAATTACATTACCAGTTTCATATACGAATTAAAAAAAAAATATAGAACTGACTACTTAAATCTGCTAGTGCATAACTTTAAATGTTAATAAACAAGTGTTCTTATAAAGTGCAACCTATACTAACAATAATTCAAATAGAAAAATGTTCGTTTTTTTCTCTCCCAACAATACTTATTCATCATAACCATAGTTAAAAGGAAATGAAGGCATGCACTCTAACATTTCTTTACAATATAATGCCTTAACTCCAGATTCATTTTTAAAGAATATTTGAACAAAGCTTTAAATATTGTTAGCTTACTCTATATGTATGTTTTCTGACATGAACCGGCTTAAACTACTCTGTTAGCATTTCAGAATACAGTATATATGTATAATGTCATAGTTCTTCATTCCAACAGTCAAGATAATATGAAGTATCTAGTCCTGCCTCGGTCTCCATGAATAGATGAAATAGGTGTGTTTAAACAAAGCCGTATTTGCAAAACTACATGTATGAAATTAACAGTTTCATGTACAAATTCAATAAATGTTTTATAGAACTAACTACTAAAATCTGATAGTTTATTGATTGATTTAACAATGACCTTTATTATAAGTAGATCATAACCTGTACATGTTAAATTATCTGTTTTATAGCCCAGTGGTAAGGGATTTTCTCTAGAACCTCAAATTAGTTAAATAATTCTACTGTTTCTCTGAAATGTAAGATTTAGTGTATGTTTTGGAAAGAACACATTATAGTTATTTTTAAAGAGGTATCTGTATTTGCTTATGCCAAGGTCACAATAAAGCACTGTCAAATGTTACGGCTTACTTATGAGTTTTCGAAAAGACAATAATAACAATTTTTAAATAAAATAAAAACCCATACAACACTTTTAATTCATCAACAACTATGAGTTTCAATAAGTGCTATTTTATGTACATATCTGCATATATATTGGATTTATTTTTCACAAAAGGCTTTAATAGATATAAGAAAATTGACCATTTAGAAAACTTTCAATCCAAGACACAATTTGTAAAATTAACCTAGATCGGATGAAAATTGTATTGAATATAGTCTTTTATTCAAAAGCAGTACAGCTTATACCATTTATATATACAAATATAATAACATCAGTGAATAATTACATACATGTTTTATAATTACAAACATTTTGTATCATCGGCAGAGAATGACAACAAATAAAGACATTAATAAAAAACAAGCATTATATTTTGAATAACGAATCTTAACAGCTTAATGAAGGTATGTTTTAACTAGAGTGTACGTCCTTCAACATGAAGCCCAGGGACCGTATGCATAAAAAAAATCTTAACTGAAGTATTCCTTAAACTTAGATTTCACTAAGAATTTCCTAAGTTAAGTAACATTCGTAAGAAGTATGCACAAACTTACATAAGTCTTCACTTAACTAAGGAATACTTAAATCGGAACCCTTCTCTAGTTACCGTATGTTTTATATTAGTTCATCACATGAACTCATCCGTGTAAAAGTTTGTTATGATTATTTAAATTTATTGATCAATGTATGCTTTATTTTAAAGAGCTAGGGTTAAATTGATATTAGTATTTGAAACAATTCAATAGAACGTAACATAGTATAATGATGAACAATTGGCGCGCTTATAAGGCCTAACACAATGCTTAAAGGTTGATGCTTTGACGGATTTGCATTGTAAGAAAATATTTCGGTAATCCAAAACTTTCCTCTACTTAATCTTTAATTATTTTTTATGGATGTAATATTTTCTGGAGACAACAATATGTTTAAACTCTAACAAAACATGATCAAGGTTTCAGTGGCGTAAGACAAGACTTGGTGTAGCATTGTAAGCATGGGTTAACATTTTTTCAATAAAATGTTTACTAATCGTTCAGCTTCTTATGTGCTGCAATCTCCCTTTCCAGACCCCTTGTTTACATTTGTTTAAGGTTTAAACAAATCTATTTTGATGTGAATTTAACATATGTATCACCCATTCCTTGTACAACAGGTAAGGTCTTAAAACTTTTCGATTTTGTCCCTGTAAATGAAACAAATTGAGGGTATGTCCTACATCTTAAGAATAAAACTAAATTGAAAATTCAAATGACACCCCCCCCCCCCCCAAAAAAAAAACAACAGGAAAACAAAAACACACACACACATGTAGAAAATGTGGTTTTGCATGCTTTCTCTTCATTCTAAATTCGGTTTTTAACTAACGGTTCCAATTGATACCGCGCCTGGTGTATTTTAAAAATTAAAAAAAAACCGTGCACGTACAGAGTAATCAAAAGAAAATAGTATACCATGAAATACATGAAAGTAAAAAATGAGTACTTTTCGGTATGCATAACAACGAGATTGGGAAATAGTATAATTATATAACTACCCACTGTTATCTCTTGATTTGTTGATTATACGTGATTTGAAGAAAATAACGATGATCGTTAATATTTAGCAATAAATAAACGAATAATTAGTATTTTATTACTGATATAGTTATTAATCAATTAAATTGTAGATAACTTATTAAGGTTCTGCTTATCTGTTATCTTAGGCGTTTCCTTAGTATAAGGAGTTTTTTGCATACCACTTAAGTTTTGTGAGAGTGACTTAAAACAACTAAGATTTTACTTAGGAAATACTTAGTTTAAGATTTTTTATGCATATCACTTAAATAAGAAAAGGCGGAGTTTCCTTAACTTGAGTGTTTATTCAAGAAAATCTTAACTTAAGTCTCTTTATGCATACGGGCCCTGGCTTAGACCGAACAGCACGCTATAAGGGCCAAAAAATGACTGGTGTTAAAACAATGAAAACCGGAAAACAAAAGGTTTAATGTATATATATAAAACTAGAAACAAGAAACACTTATGAACCACATCGACACACAACAACCAATGAACATCAGGTTTTTGACTTAGGACATTTAGTACATTATGCATACTGTAAACTGTGAAGGTTATGCTGAGTCATATAATACTTTTTATGTGAGCTAATTTCATTTAAATCTCTAAAATCAAACCAGATTTTGGTAAAATTCTACAGATTCTTCTCCCCCCCAAACAAAAAATATTGTTGCACATCTGTAAATATAGACAATGCAATTTGTCCCGTCTAAAACTGTGCCACTTTTATTTTTTTTGTCCATGGATTTATGAGTTTGAACAGCGGTATACTACTGTTGCCTTTATTTATTATGAAGTTTGGAAAAAAAAATCATATCCTTTAATGGAAAGTTTGTATGCACTATTACTTTTTTTCAAAGCCCAAAACACTGGACTGTGCGTTATATTTATAGAAGTTTATTCAAAGAGTTTAAACTAAAATTAGTTACTACCGTTTTCTTTACTTTGGAGCTATCCATGTGCATGTATACTGGTAACATTTCCAAGTCGTGTCTTTAAATCATAGAAATCGTATCTAGAAACTAGTAGGTAAGCAAAACAAATAAACTATGAGTATTTAGTTTTTTCCCAAATTAGGCATTATTGTGAAGATACTGTATGTATAATGTGTAGCATATAACACGAGAAACGATACACAAAATGTTATACGACCTATAGATCAAACTGTATTTGACTGATTTATTTTGGTATTTTTTTATTTTTTATTTTGTCATATAGCAAATAGACTGTTTTGGTTCCAATACATTCTCGGCTTTCAAATAATCGGATTTGAGCGTTCGCTTCTGGCGCATAGAAATTATTTAACTTGGCGTCTCAATTTTAGAATGAAAAATCTATCAATGAATAAAACATTTTGTATAAAAATATTATTTTAATTTTGTAATCCAAATATGCATACAATTTAACTTTGAAATCTTTCTTTTCACACAAAACTCAATTATTATATTAAAGTGTTATATCTAAAATGTTCGTAGCAATGAGCAGATGCGTGCTAGAAAACTTAGATCAGGAAAACAGGTATATATTTTGAAATAATATTATAAAAAAAGACTATGTGGTACAACACAAAAAAATAAAAAAATAAAAGAGCTTTTGCTTTAAGTATGTACATCAATTTTTCCATTTTTTTTTAACTTATGTTAAACGAAAAGATAAGCGTTTTTCTTATTTAAGGATCTAGGTAGCATGCTTCTAATAAAAATCAATCGACTTTTCTTTTGTTCTCGTGTCATCATCTTTCCCACTGGAGATATATAATTAAAGGTTTCTAACCTTGAATAAAAAATGGAAGCAATTGTTTATCATGAATTGTGTATATATCAGATATTTATTAGTATATATGTTACAGCACAACTTTGAATTTAGCATGTTTAGTCGGATCAAGAATACTCTTTTAAGTACAAATTTGAATTCTGATATGTACATTGTAATATTATAAACTAGTATTCAGATTAATTTCAATTAAAAGCAAGTATAAACGAAAAATCAAGTATCTGGAAGTAGAAACTGATTTAAAAAGAGTGATGCAGGTATGTTTATGGATTGACATCTTGTTCAGGTTAGGTTCAATCTGTTAATTAAGGTCCAGACAACAGTCGCTTAATATCAAGTAAAAATCAGTTCAATAAGGAAATGTCGGGTAAAAATCACTACAGTCTAGATCCAATACTATTGACTTAAGATGTTTATTGGTTAGTCATATTTGCTTAGGTTCTTGTTATGTAAAACGTTTTTACAGTAGATTCGTAATGTTTTCGTGTTAACTACACACAACTGAGGGTTAGTCATATAGTATGGATATATGTTTATCTAAACTCCTATAGATTTATAAAGATATGATTGGTTAAAGGAATACACGTGGTAACTATGTATATTTGATATAGGGTGTCCTAAATTATAAGGTAAGTTACCATACATGGTTAGGTACCACATAGGGTTAGTTACGAGTTACTTCCCTTTCAAAACAAAAAAGAGCCAAAACCATTTATATAAAAAACACGGTGTTAAGGAAAAATCTGAAAGGATTTCACAGATGAAGAAATTGATGAGGAAAGGTTAATTAGTTCATAGAATATAATTAAAGCTAACAAGTTGTTATTGTTGGCATAATGAAGTTACTTCAATTTCAAAACAAAAACAAAAAAGAAATCTGAAAAGATTCAAAAGACAAAGAAATTGATACATGGAATGCACGATTGAAATAAATTCAAAAACAAATGTAAAGCTAAAATGTTGTTATTGTTTGCATTTTTTTATAGACATATGGAAGTAGGATCTCAATACTAAGTAGTGAAGACTTGATCACATTGGTAAGCTACTAGTCAAAAATCTACATGTGAAAATAGTCGGTAAGATAAATTCGTTACACGGTGTGCTAGTGACCTTATACGATATATATGGGGTCAGCTTCGCTCTCACCCCATATGGAATTTACTGACCCCATATATATATTGTATTCGGTCACTAAGACACTGTGTGTGTAACTAATATTAATGTTAAATACTGATGACTTTCATTTTTTTTATAAAATTAATTATGGTCTCATTTATGCGATAAATCTAATTTAATTCATGTACTTTATCATAAGTGACAACTGTAACAATAGTTTCAGATTGACCCAGACTATATACACGTAGTCCAAAGTAACATATAACCTATCAGTTTGATATATCAGAGTTTTTTTTAATAGGAATGGTATATTTAGTATTATCATAATCACTTCATTTTTTTTTTGTCTTTTATTCTTGATAACTGGAACAAATTTCTTAAAATGGTCTTTTTCCTTTTGGATAAAATATATTTCAAAAAGGAAGTTTTTGCCTTCACTGTTTACCAGATTAAATGTAATCATCGATGTCCTCTTGCTCATCATGCTGCTCTTCACTCAATGCTTTTGGCAGAATGGAAACCTTTGTCTTCAAGTTGCTGCATAATTGCTGCATATCCGAATCAAGGAATAATTTCAAACCAAATGTTGAAGTTAGGTGTTCACTAATTTCCACGAGAGGCAATCGAAGGTGGTTTTGAAATCGAAAATCTTTCCTTGTTTCTTCAAGGATTTCTGTTTTTCCATGCGCTATGCTTATGAAATGACGACATTTTAAAACAGATTTAAAAAATTGCGCGATATCCTTAAGTTGTTTTAGTACTTTGTCATAGTTCTCGTCAACTCTTGTTTTTTCCTTAACGGAAGTGTCGTAAGCTGTTTGACGATTTTCAAGTTGATTTTGAAGCTCATTCATTTCCTTCTGGTGCTCATTTAATTCATATTGACTTCTATCCCAATAATATTTTGCCCAATCACGTTTTTTTCCTGTCTCATGAATAGCAACGACACTTCCTGTAGCAACAGCTGATTGACATCCTACTGCAACAACAGCTCCTATACCTCCAGTTGCCATTGTAAAGAGAGCTCCAACTGTTGCACATGCAGTATTAGCAAGCACACTACCAACTTTCGTATTTTCACTTTTCCTCAACTGAGCTGTATAGTTATCTAGTTCTGCTTGATATTTTCTATGTGCTTCATCAACTTTAGCTTCTTTTTCTTTAAACTCTTTTTGTTTTCTTTCCATTTGACAGCGTTTTTCCACTAAGTCTTTATCTTTCTTTTTGATATCATCTTCCAGTTGTTTGCGCCTTGTTAAATGCTCACAAACAACTCCTTCTATTTGTTTCTTGCCTGTAATTACGTGTTGCTCTGCATTACTCAAGTTTCCAGGACTAACTTGGAGATTTTTTGAAGTTGTTCTGGGCTACCTGTAGAATTGAGAGTTTCAATAAAATCTAACAAAACTGGAGGCCTTTCTAATTGATTCCAAATAGAGATATGGATCACTTTGCTGTCCAATAGTGCACGCCATTGAAAGTGATATGTGGTGACGTAAATCTGTTTCCTTCAGAAGATATCTTTGCAAACCAGATCATAGAAAGCTGTAAGAAATCTGATTCTTGAAATATGATTCATTTCACAGCAATAATATTCAATAAAGTATCTTTTTGAAGTAGACAGAAACAAGAGTCTAAGCATTATGCTTATTTCTATCGTATAGAGGAAAATAATTCAATATTTCATGAGAATTCGTTTAATATTTGGTACTTAATAATTTTAAACTTCGAAAATTATTCAATCTATTCAACTTTTTTTTATTTGTGCGGTACTCGTGAGTCTTCTGTAGACAAAACGTGCGTTCATCGTACAAAACGTTAATCCTGGTATCTATAAACAAACTCATCAAAAACTACGTGAAATTTTGTTTTTGCGCCAGACGCGCATTGTGTCTACAAAAGACTCATTAATGACGCTCTAATCAAAACAGTTAAAAAGGTCAAGAACTACTAAATTAAAGAGCATAGGACCAATATTCCTAAATATTTTGCCAAATACATCTAAGGTAATTTATTCTAGCTGCAGAAAAGCCTAATTATTAATTTAAGTCTGAAGAGTGTTTTACCACAAGAAACGATTCACAAAAAATATTTAGTTTTTCCTATTTAACATTTCAAGGTCTGACATATACTTTTCTGCCCAATAAATATTTAGATTCATTTAAAAATTCTACAAAAATACAAAGCTTTTCGATCTTTTGAGTCTGCATTACTCTTCAACTAGATATATTAAACGTTTTAAGTTTCAATGTAACGAATAAAAAATATTCTTGCATCTATAGTGCGTCTTTTGATTCTTAGTCATATTTTTTTTTATTATATGTATCAAATTTGTACTTCAAATTTTAGGGATAACAGTAAACTAAAATAATCAGGCTTGCATTATGGTGAAAGAGGTCTTGTTGCTTTACTAGCTAAAAAGTATAATCACAAAAATACTGACCTCAAACTTCATAACTGAAAGTCCCTGATTAAATGGCAAAATCAAAAAAACATCAAACAAATGGACAACAAATGTCATATTCCTGACTTGGTACATGCATTTTCAAATTTAGAAAATTATTGATTGAACCTAATTTAGGTAAAAGGACTCAAAAATGATGACGGATGACTACAAGTTTCGTGTGTTTTAAGAAGTGATAATAATTCAAAAATTCAGAAAAGGAAAAGGTGGCATAGCTGGGACAAAAGTTTAGGGCTGACAATGCGAATCTTTATATGACACTTGATCACACCCGTGATATCGCGGGACCGTGACTGAATTAAAGTATATAACTATGTGTAAGCCTTATTTTAGTATTGGTAACGTCATCGGATAAAGTCATGTCGATTATAAGATGCACATTTTTCTCTGCTTTTATAATCTTTCTGTTTGAATCGTCGATTTCGGTATCTGATTTGACCTGGAACTTGTTAATTATTGGCAATATTAATTATGTGGAAAACAAAATGGTCTGGAGTGGTGTAATTTTTAATCAACACATTTGTCCTATATTAGCTATATACAAAGTTGAATTCTTTGATCTGTTGTTTTTATCCCATGACGGCTGACAAATTGGACCTCGTTATACTAGTATTATAGATGTATAATGCAAGGATAAAAATACACCTTTTTCAAATCTAAGAATATATCTTTTGGTTAATGCAATTGTATAGGGTTTGCCATATGTCGAACTTATGATTGATTGATTGATTGGTGAGTGTCGTCCGCAGCCTTCTATACCTATTCATTAGTGGAGAAAACAGGAGGTCAGGTGAAAACCACTGTGAATCGGTAGGTTTGCTAACAATCTTATTAATTAAGATTGGAGTCCAGTACATATGTTACAGGCTTGTTAGGAGCAAACTTCTTGAGTGTTTACAGCGTAATAATACAGTAGTATTACTACTATGACAACTTCGCCATTGCTTTGAGATTTTCCATTCGATTACTCTTGAAAATACTTTTTCACAACAAATCCCTATAAAATATATGATGCGAAAGTGAGAAACGAAATGGGGAAGATGTCAATGAGACAACAAACCGACCAAAGAGCAGACAACAGCCGACGGCCACAAATGGGTCATCAACGCAGCAAGAAAATCCCGCATCCAGAGGTGGTCCTCAACTAGTCACTAAATAAAATGTGTACTAGTTCAGTGAAAATGGACGTTACACTCAACTTCAAAACATTTAAATGAGCTCAATATAATAACATACAAGACTTACATAGGACAGAGGCCTCTGACTTCGGACAGACGGGGTAAAACATCTGTTTTGTGAGATCCCAACCGTCTCCTTATACCTATAGCCAAGGTAGAATAAAGAAACACATAGCAAAACGCAAAGTAAAACTTAGTGTAAAAGAATTCAAAGTTCGGTGTCATAATATCAAATAGAGCAAAGTAAGCAAAATGACAATGATTCATGAATAAACAAAGGACTACTAGCAGTTAATGACATGCCTGCACCAGACCTCAATTAAAATGATTGAACAATTATATTTTCATCATATGTGATCAAGTAAAATCAACCCTGTGAGTGTTTAAGTATCATACTATCATACAATATATGAGATGAACATAAATTGTAATATTCCAACACCTGGTGATGAGCATAAATTGTAATATTCCAACACCTGGTTCAAGAATTAAATATTTCCAATGCAACAATTCTATGAGTGAATTGATATTAATACCTAATGAATCTACAATAGCATGGTACCTTTACCTTTTCGAATAAGTCTGTTTAAAGCTTTGGTTAGCGCTTGAGGTGAATGCAGACATGTTCGTCCTTTTTACAAACCTGCTCGTGCATTTTCATTGTTATTCAACGCAAAATAATTATCTAAGATACCTGGGACGATCTCATTTCACAAAGGATTTCTTTTGTCTACTTATTGTACCTTGAACTTATTTACCCGGTGTAGGTCTTTAAGTTTAGGTTCAATTTACTTAAATTTAATCAGGCATGACTAATTAGATACGCCCTCTTAAAATCCGGGGTTCCGAAATAGGATCGGGAAAAAACACCAAGCAAAATACCATAATTTACAATTTAAGAAATTTTTTGATCCAAAGTGCTTTTGTTTGCTTAAACATCTGTGATCAATAATCAAACGGTATTTTGTGGAAATAATAACCTGTCCCGAACAGGGAGATGTTGGCTGCAATAGGAATTTATTTATAAAAAAAAAGTCCATATCTCATTTACGTATAGTGGCCGTTATTGATTTAAAATTCATGACATTTGGTTTATGGCAGTTGTGTATCGTGGAGAAAAAGAGAGAAAGAGGGTGAATAGCTTAACTTCGAATTTCGATCATCGTGGTTCTAATCTATTCTATTACGGCAAACGTTTTACCTCTAGCGAACGCTCTGCCTTATTCTAAAAAGTGCCACTCTAAAATTGTAAGCATTTGCTTTAGATTGATCCACTTTGCATCTAGTCGTGAATATGCATGACATATTTGCCACTGGACACGAAGGAACAATACATTATTCAGCTTCATTTAGTGATGTGTAATCATTTGTCCTCAGTTGATATTTGTTTTCCATTTTTTATATATTTCATTTTTATTTACATTTAAATTTTTAAGCGTAAACCTTAGCATTTCTTCAATAATTTTTCTCTTGGCATTACATCTTTTTTTTTAACATTAAAAACATTGTCGTAGTACACATCAGGGGTAACATTGTATCCTTTCAAGTAAAACTCATAGCGGAGGGGATACGAAATGAAAAACAATCTTCATTGAGTGGCAATAATTCATATATTGAAGCGTACAATGACGGCTGTCTCGTCTAGGTGACAACATTTGCTGTTTCAACATGTTCAAGTTTATTTATATCTCAGAATGGTATAATAGTTGTAATAACAGCAAAAAAATTGATAAAAAAATGTTGACAACAATTTATAAAAAGATTCAACTTATTGTGGGCATTTAATTTTTTGATGGTGTTTTGCTGATCGGTTTTGTTATATTTTTCATCCACTAGTGTCCTAGTAAAAGTTACAAAAATGTTGTTAAAATCAGCCATGCGACTTATTTAAAAAGATTTATCTGACCTTTCTTGTTGTTTACACATTTAAATCATTCAACTCGTGCGTAAATCGTTTTTCTCTAATGTTCTTTTAAGTTATAGATAGCGTATATAGATATATATTCCTTTTATATTTCGATCGGACAAAGCTTCGTATTTATATATCCGATAAGCCAAACGAACGCACCAATTTAGCAAGTTTATACTGAGGGACGGGAGAGGTCCAGAGATGTCAATATTTCTATACCAAATTGAATCATTCGGTTTTGAATTAAAGGAGATAACGGTATACATTAATGCGACAGCAGACCTAAGACACAGATAAATCCCAATATTTAGAGTCATCGTTCATTTTTTATATAAATTAATAAGGCGTTAGTTTTCTCGTTTGAATTGTTTTATATTGTCATTTCGGAGCCTTTTATAGCTAACTATGCGGTATGGGCTTTGCTCATTGCTGAAGGCCGTACGGTGACCTATAGTTGTTAATTTCTGTGGAAGTTTGGTCTCTTGTAGAGAGTTGTCTCATCGGCAATTATACCACATCTTCTTTAGCGGTAGTACAGAATATCATACCAAAAACTAGAGTACTATACACAATACAGTTTCACAGAATTCTCACGGTTACTAAAGCGAGCTAAAAGCATCTAACCTAAATTGGATGCGTGAAATGATAATGTAAACTACACGTAAACATCGATGATCTACTTTAGGGTAGATTTTATGGATCAACGCTCTCGGCAAATTAAAAAGTCTTGCATCTATTATTTGAGTGGTCCGAATGTGGCCAGCTGTTGCAAGTCTTTTCTGTCCTTATTAAATATACCCTTATCAATTTTTCTGCATTTTGACATTACTAAAATTGAACAGATCATGAAAACTATCCATTGCGTCAGTAAAAGAAAAATATGATGGAATTCATCTGGTATATTTATACATTATAATATATCATTAAGGGTATACGATACAGTTACAGGAAAGGTAATGACGTTGCTAACGTAAAATGTTATTTTCATGACGTCAAACTGTGACATATCGGGAAAAAGATCCATTTTTCGACTGATTTTTATCATTCAAACTGATTTAAGTTGAAAACGTGTTCATGGACCCCTTCATTTTTAAAATGACATTCGGTTTAATTGCGTATGAAGAATATTTGTACCAAATTTCATGAAAAAGTCAATAATACAAATTTTTAAAATTTGATAAATATACAGCAAAAGATGACATTGTTTGGTAAATTCATGAACATTTGATTAATTCTAAACAAAAGATTTCATACATTTATAGGATACTTATATAAAACAAAAATTACAATAATTTAACAAAAAACCTTCTGTTTATCTTTTAAAACAAAAAAGTTATGCATTTCTGTCGGAAAGAAAGATACTTCCACAAATCCGAAATTTGAGCAAGAATCTGAAATTTCGAATTCATTTTCCTCAAAAAGTAGCACATGAAGGGTATATTTTTATATTTGATTTAATCAGGTAAAAATAGTATATTAATTTGCAAACTGTATCGTATGCTTTTAATCTAACTTTAGAAGTTTCTTTTCCTCGCCGTAGAGAAAAAGGCTGTATAAATACATTGAAAAAAGAAGATGTGGTATATTTGCCAATGAGACAACCATCCACAAGAGACCAAAATGATACAAAAATTAACAACTATAGGTCACCGTACGGCCTTCAACAATGAGCAAAGGCAATACCGCATAGTCAGCTATAAACGACCCCGAAATGACAATGTATAACAATTCAAAAGAGAAAAACAAATGGCCTTATTTATATAAAAAAAATGAACGAAAAACAATTGTGTAACACATAAAGAAACGGCAACCACTGAGTTATAGGCTCCTGACTTGGGACAGGCACATACATACATAATGTGGCCGGTTTGAATAAGAAAGCGGGATACCAACCCTATCCTAACCTTGGACAGTGTTGTTACCGTACAAAATAAGAACAAACTATCAAAATCAGCTGAAAAGGCTTAGATCATCAGATGGATCAAATGGAAATATATATAACAAAAACACAGAGCAAACATGGCTTTGCACTTGTACATCCAAACACGAAAAAAAAACAACACTCAGAACAGACCAGACCTGAGAGTACTCAACGTTACTGGCAGCTAGTTCAAAGCCAGTATCAACTAATACAAAACAGCATTTTAGACTACCTAATCACTAAGTACACATCCAACATCCAATTGATTTTGGGTAAAGACGTAATAAACAAAAGTTTCTACTCAAGTCTAATTCAAGATTACGACTGAATAGAGTATATATAATGTTGCAATTGTAACTGCAGTTTGATGTTTCGCGGAATGAGAGGTGGAATGAGTTAAGACTCTCACATTTTACTAGCAAGTTTTAGGATTGATTTTCTTTAAACTAAAAACCAGTTGTATCTAATTTTCATAACCTCACCAGACATAGTAACAAATTATATGTTTAACGGACTTGCTTATACATACGGATCTTGCACGTTCAATTTTATTCTAATACTGAGTTTCATAAGCCGTGTTTTTAATTTCGATTAATTACTCCACTGCATTAAAAACAACTCATTTTATCAATAGTGTGTGTTACAAAATTTAGTCCTGGTATCTGATATATGATGAGTTTATTGAATAAAGTTTGATTGCAAAAGATATGTTAATCAGTTATATAATTTTGTTTTTAAATTACAATAAAAGATATATTGAAATGTCATGGTCGCATGTACTTAATAACCATTGAAATAGCACTATTTATATGTTTATATGGTTGATCTTTAAACATGCACAGTATATTTCTTTGTGATTAAATCGGACAAATACAAAGTTATCAACGTCAATGCACATTGTACTATAGGAATCAACAAATCAATTCAAATATAAGCAAACAATTGGCAGCTGTTAGTTTTTTGTTAACAATACTGTTTTGTCGAGCTGACATTGATCTCTTAAATAATTTGAACTTTTGAAAAGATGGTTAAAACATTTCTGTAATTCAAGCATCGAAATGTTTGTTAATTAGCCAAACACAGGTTAAACTGTTCTGTCTCTTTTGATAGCTAGATCCACAATTGATAAAAATCTAAACAAAAGTCAAATGTTTAAAAATTGAAGAGTACTGTGAATTTTCCTGTTTGTTTACTGAATTGAATTAGAACAGTTTAATGACAACTGTCTATTGCGTCAGTAAACAAGATATGATGAAACGCATATGGTATATTGATTCAATTTATCCAACCATTGCTATAACGATGTTAGTTACAATTCGAAACCTTAGTGAAACCAAATAGCAGTTACATTAATATTTTGGTCTTAAACACAGTTATACTATTCGTTTGATTATTTAAATTATGTTGGTCGCTTTTATGATGAAACACTCACGAGTTGGTTAACCGTTATGGAATATCCGTTTCACAGATGATGTTGGATATGTTCCTTATGTCGTAACTTTGATCTCGTTACCTTTCCACGAATGTGACCTAAGGAATAAGACTTATTACCGGGTTTGTACTAACATGAGCAATACGAAGGGTGCCACATGTGTGTGAAGCAGGATCTGCTAATTCTTCCGGAGCACCTGCGATCAACACAAGTGTGGGAGGGGGAGGCGCAATAATTAGTCCTTAGTTGTGTCTTGTCTGCTTTTAAGCCATTGTGTTTTCAGTTTATTTTCAATCCTTGAGTTTGACTATCCCTCTGGTTTCTTTCGCCCTCTTTTGAATGAATGAAATGGAATGAGGGTAGTATGTTAATGAAGAACAAAACGTGTTAGTTCCGACCGTACGCGTATGGTCGGACCGTATGAGTATATACTTCTTTGATTACTTACGAGCCAGACCATATGAGTATTTAGACCATATAGGTACTATTTTTATTTTAAATGCATTACACACGTTTCAATGTTATAAAAAACTTTGTCTAAAAACACACCTGGTTACCTGAATTTTGATAAATGTCTATATGAACATTAAATATTGATGCCACAATTAGTTTTCATCGCTAACTGTATTTTTAGACGGTACCATAGCTTTTTGATTACATATTTGATTTAATCAGGTAAAAATTGGTATATTTGCAACTTTTTTTTATCAAAATTTCATTATGGGATCAAAACTGTATCGTATGCTCTTAATCTAACGTTAGAAGTTTCTATTCCTCACCGTAGAGAAAATGATATCAGCTGTATAAATACATTTTTCATGTACACAGTTGTACTAGTCGTTGGACTATCAACTAATCATAGTAGATTTGCATATTGAAAATAGGCTCAATATGTGATGGGGTTTAGAAAAAAAACCGTCCGTATAACTGTTCGTTTCAGAATAATGTAATGCAAAATGATGGATAATATTAACACTGTACCGCCCGAAACCTTTGTTACCACGCCACGTAATGCATTCCCAGGATTGATCTAGTTGGACATAATTATTTCAAAGTATTATACCCTTAATTGTGTATCATTTAAATTCGATTAATTACTCCACTGCATCAAAAACAACTTATTTTTTATCAATATTGTGTGTGTTGAATAAAGTTTGATTGCAAAAGATATGTTTATCGGTGACATGGTTTTGTTTTTAAATTACAATAAAAGATATATTAGAATGTCATGGTCGCATGTACTTAATAATCATTGAAATAGCACTATTTATATGTTTATATGATTGGTCTTTAAAAATGCGCAGTATATTTCTTTGTGATTAAATCGGACAAATACAAAGTTATCAACGTCAATCCACATTGAACTATTGGAGTCAACAAATCAAATGTAAGCAAAAAATTGGCAATTGTTAGTTTTTTTTAACAATACAGTTTTGTCGAACTGACATTGATCTCTTAAATGATTTGAATTTTTGAAAAGATGTTTACCAAACATTTTTTCAATTGAGGAATTGATCATTCTGATAGATCGCCAAACACAGGTACAACTGTGATGTCGTCTTTTGATAGCTAGATCCACCATGAAAATCTAAATTAAATGCCAACTGTTTAAAAATTTGAGGAATAATGCGTATTTTCCTGTTTGTTTACTGCACTTGAATGACAATGCTGAAACGCATATGGTATATTTCTTCAATTTATCCAAGCATTGCTATAACGATGTAAGATCAATTTGAAACCTTAGTGAAACCAAATAGCAGCTGCATTAATATTTTTGTCGCATGTACAGTTGTTCCAGTCGTTGGCCTTTTTAAATTAAGATACTAATGACAATTGTTGTCGCGTCAATTTTTGAACCATCATGATTTGGTTGATCGTTATTGATTATCCGTTTCATAGATGATAACGGATATGTTCCTTATATCGTTACTACAATCTTTTTCATTCGGGCATGGTGTTGTCAGTTTATTTTGAATTTTTGTTTTTGACTGTCGCTCTGGTATCTTTCTTCCATCTTGAAATGAAATGAGATAATTATGTAAATGAAGAACAAGGCGTAAGAATAAAACTTGGAGACACAAAAAAAAAATAACAAACAAACAAACAAGTAATTTCACACGACCCCAATGATAGCACATTTTTTCGATATATAACACACACATTCATATACACTTTTTCACTGAAAAAATCTTTAAAAACACCTTCACAACAAAGTATCCGTATTTGTATGATGTAAAGAGGCGATAGGATCTATAATATATACAAAAAAAGGAAAACAGATTCAGCAAAAATCAAAATGAACCACTAATTTATTCACCGTAAAATCGTTTAGACGTTAATCGATGTACGCTTACCAGGGTTAATTGTTACCGTAACTTTAAGATAAAATATGAACACTTAAGCATATAACATAACAAACAATGATCATTATATACATGCATGGCGAGCGATTGGAAGTGTTTTACCTATATTATTACATAAGTGTGTCGATAAAAGTTGATAATGATGCTTAATATTCAAATGACTTGTTTTTTTTATAAAACCAGTATGCAATAGATTGTTGATTATCAAATATAGTTTGCCACTTGACATTCAAGGAACACCAATAAATATATCATTACCATAGGTATATACCATCACGTTTTTTCAATCACTATAGGAATTAGAAAAATATAAGGAGTTAAACAGTAACATACATTTTGGTCGTATTGTTTTTGATCATACTGCATTTGCCAAGAAAATATTTCTATCAATAGATTGATAGTATGCTCTTTATAGATTTATAAAATATTATAAGTTGAATATCATAATTCATAAGTAAATTAAGGCCCGCTATTATTCAACGAACAAGTGAACAAGTAAAACAAGTGCCATGTTATTGTCATTGTACAGCCATTTTCTGTAAGAAGTAAAAATATCTAAACGTTATTTTTCTATTGTACCATTAAAGCATTAAACAGTTTAATTCACGACCTATCACAGGTAAACATAAGAACAGTTTGACTTTACAACAAGACCAAAAATAGAAATTTCGATTTCCGGAAACTATTTTTTGATTTGTTAAGAACATTTTATGTCAATGAATTAGTATGTTAAAGACAGACAGTTGGATCATTGCTAAACATAATATCATTAAACATTTATCTATATATTTCAATGTTAATCGAATTGTTGAACATTATACAACCACTATTTTGGGAATATGAATTATACTAGTAAGGGTTAATAATTCACCAACTTCCGGATAAATGCTATTTTAAACTTCAAATAAAACCGTTATAATCATGTTAAACCAAGTGTGTAGTTTGCATTAACAAAAATATGATAATAAGAAATATGACAGTAACTTTTAGGAATTTTGGTCTTCAATGCTTTTCAACTTCGTACTTTATTTGGCATTTTTTTTTTTATTAATTCGAGCGTCACTGATGAGTCTTTTGTAGACGAAACGCGCGTCTGGTGTAAATACAAAGTTTAGTCCTGGTATCTATGATGGGTTATTTACAACCACTGGGTCGATGCCACTGCTAGTGTAGATTTATTTCCCCGAGGGTATCACCAGCCCAGTAGTCAGCACTCTTGTGCTGACATGAATTATCATTGATATGGTTATATTTATAAATAAACAAAATTTTGAATTTTTGAAATACTAAGGCTTTTCTACCTCAGACATAGATTATATAGCTGTATTGGCAACATTTTTAGGAATTTTGGTCTTCAATGCTCTTCAACTTCGTACTTTATTTGGCCATTTTAATTTTTTTTTATTCGAGCGTCACTGATGAGTCTTTTGTAGTCGAAACGCGCGTCTGGCGTATATACAAAATTTAGTCCTGGTATCTATGATGAGTTTATTTAGTTTCCTTTCGTTTGATGTGTTAGAGCTTTTGATTTTCCATTTGATAAAGGACCTTCCATTTTGAGTTTTCCTTGAAGTTCGGTATTTTTTATTAATTACAAATGTACCATTTACTCAATTTTTGATAGAATTTATTTATGCTAATTTATGATTTATAAACATTTTCTTACCGTCATTTTCTGAAGTCATCTTTAAATTGTTAGTCGTCTTACTCTATAACATCAAGGTGCATTACTCAGAGTGTGTGTATTGCTACCCTTAGATACAATGTTAACTTTTATCACGTGATAGTAAAACGGTTATACAACAAAGTAGCTAAATTGGTATGATTGGAAATCGCAATTATTCACATACACTTAAAAAAATTGTGCAAGGTAGATGAAAATCAAGCATTGGTACACAATATTATCTTTAGACATTTTTGATAAAAATTTGAAGCACAACACATCTGTTTGTGTCATTTGATATGGGATATATGTGCATTACATGTATAAATAATCAAAATTCAATGAACTGCCTTATTCAGCAATTCAATTTTTAATGGTTTCAAATGTCAAAATGTTGTTGCTACCAGTTTAATACGCAAGAAAAAAAAATCATTATTATTGATATTTTAAAACATACTATTTTCTAATTAGATAAGAATGTGGTATTCTGTAACTTGACAATAGTTTAGAAAATTTGCATTTGAATGGCATTAACAATTGCATTATGATTGTCAGACGTAAAATCGCTTTGTACACTGTAATTAATACACAAAGTGTTATGGAAAAATATCAGTTTTGCAGGTAAACAAGTATTGCTATTTTCTCATGTTAGTATGATCTTAAAATCTAATAATGATACATCTATAACGGATAATGGATTTCACTAGTACTGTTGAAACAAAAGACGAAAAATAGAATAATCCTAGTATCTATGATAGTTTGTTTTAATCCCGCAAACACACTATAGATTGCACTATTTAAATACAAACATATATGTTTTTGAATAAATGTTATTATAGATTGCACTTTCTAAATCCAGCTGTTTCTCAAACCACGTCTCTTTTTGGAGAGATACATAATACTCATAGATAATTAATTTTGTTTACGTACTGGTTCCTTGAAATGATCTATATGGTGTATCTCGAATGTTACTAAAAAACTAAGGTTTCAATTCCCTCAGCCAAAGTTGACCTTAGATGAATTTGGCTGTAAAAAGAAAACAGGTGTTTAATTTTGCGTTTATTTCCACGTTAACGTGAAACATGCACGTCTCTTCTAATTACGTCAAAAGTACACGCACGGTTACTGTTTGTAGTAAACGCGCGCTAATGCAAATTGTCATCGAATGCGGGATACACTGATATCAAATGATAAAGTGTATCAAAATTAATTGACCAACTGTTCATTTTCGATTGACATATTTACGATTACAGTTAATTCATAATGTTATTACCCCTTTATAATTCATTGAAATATTATCATAGTAAATTTGTTTTTCTGCACAAATAAACAGTTCAAGAGCACGTCCTTCTTTTATTTAAACAATTAAATCATCCCTAAATTCCAGCAGTTTTAACATCTCAGAATGACTCGTATACCAAGAATATATTTGACCTCATTAACAAGGGGCAACAGTAGTATACCGCTGTTCGAAAGCTGACCACATTTGCACTTCATCAAGGAAATCTATATAGCCACACAGTAATTCAGTTATATTTCAAGGTCAGGAGGGACAGTATAATATAAATAACTGCAATACTGGGAAAAAATGACTGCAAAATATTTAATCGTTAACAAATATCAGATGTTTCATAGCTCAGACCGACTCGTTTGTCACTTTTTTTGTTGTAAATATTGAATCGTGAACTAAATGCAGTTGTTTTGCTATCTCAGACTGACTCGTATAACAAAATTATTTGTCTACATCTACCAAAACTAACCATATTAGCATTTTATTATGGAAATCTTTATTGTTGCATACTGAACTGTCATTAAAGTCAGTAGTTCGAGATGGTTTGTATTTAAATCAAAACCATTGAACGGCATCATCGAACACCAACATGACTGATTCATGTAATTCATAATGAAAAGTATGAGAGGTTCTCTACTTGGAAGAGTGAACTGTTAAAATATTATGCAGGTTGATTAATTCCGTTTATAGCCTAACGTACAGAGGCAAATATTTTATTCATGTTCAGAAGGAGTATATTATCAGACGTCCTAAATTTCATTTATGTCATTTATAATCTTTATGGATAAATGAAGGCAACAGTAGTATACCGCTGTTCAAAACTCATAAATCCATGGACAAAAAACAAAATTGGGGTAACAAACTAAAACTGAAGGAAACGCATTAAATATAAGAGGAGAACAACGACACAACATTAAAATGTAACACACACAGAAACGGACTAAGCATTAGACAAAGTCCAATGAGAATAACAAATATAACATTAAAACCAAATACATGAATTTGGGATAGATAAGTACCGTGACACGTCTAATAGTAGTGTGAATTCACTTTAAAAAAAAAAAGAGAAAACAAACGACACAACGGAAACACAATGAGTCTGTCAAAATTGACGAGATGGTACAAATGTACATACTTATACAACACCTTATCAATATTCCTATATATGCATGTATAAAAAATCTTTAGACACTTATTTGAATAAAATTGTGAATACGGTTGATATTCGAATATCTCATTTAGAAAACAATTCTGAAATTAATAATAGGAACCATGATATACCCATTTCTAGAATAAAAAACAAACTCAAGGTACTCGCAGAGCGGTTTGTGTTCGTACCGGCAGACAAGGCAGCAAATAATGTAGTGGTGGTGTGACGCATATACTACACGAAAGTTCTTCAAAACGAAATTATCAATTCCTCTTCATTCAGGTCAGTGCGCACCACAGAGAGTCAAATCGTTAACAAGCATACCACTGCCACTGCCCAGCTTAAAGCATCTTCCGAACATTTGAAAGTCCCTACCATGTACTGGTTACCGAAATTACACAAAAAAAACATTTAAATTCCGTTTCATCTCCGCTTCCAGTAAGTGTTCTACTACTAATCTATCAGTGCTTCTAACCACCTCCCTTACTACTATCAAAGAACTGGTTATTAACTTTTGTAATAAAGCTTATGAAAATAATGGTATTAATTATTTTTGGAGTGTTAAACATTCTTTAGAGGTTTTAGATAAAATACATGCTTTCAATGGTCCTTACAATTCTGTTGACAGTTATGATTTTTCTACTCTATACACTACACTTCCACACAATCTTATAAAGAAAAAGTTTTTGTATTTTGATAAAATGGTCTTTCGAAAAATCTCATTGTAATTTTATTTGCTGTAACTCGTTTAAGGCCTTTTTCTGTAACGAAAAAGGAAAGTATGCTAGATACACTTACTGGAAATGTGCGGATATGATTGAAGCTTTAAACTTTCTGCTTGATAACATTTATGTACGTTTCGGCGATAAAGTGTATCGTCAGGTAGTAGGTATTCCTATGGGCACCAACTGTGCCCCTTTAATAGCAGATTTATTTCTATATTGCTATGAATCTCAGTTTATGACCAAACTCAGTAAAGACCCATCATTGTTACATTTGGTTGATACATTCAAAAATACCTACCGTTATCTGGATGATATTTTTTCGTTGAATAATCCAGAGTTCTCTAAATATACTTCAGAAATTTACCCAAACGAACTTACTTTAACTAAATCTAACATAAACAGCAGCAGTTGTCCTTTTCTAGATTTAGACATTTCAATTTCAAACGGGAAACTTCACACTAAAATTTACGACAAAAGAGACGATTTTTCATTTCCTATTGTTAATTTTCCTTTTTTAGACGGCGATGTGCCTTTGGCTCCATCATACGGTGTTTATATATCGCAACTCGTTCGGTTTGCCCGTGTGTGTTCTGATGTCATAGATTTTAACGAACGTAATCAATGCATCACTGGTAAATTGTTGTGTCAGGGATTTCGATACCATAAATTACTTAAAACTTTTACTAAATTCTTTCATAGATACAAAGATTTGATTAGTAAATTTGGCTATACCTGTAGAAAGCTTATTAAAAATGGTATTTCACATCCTAAATTTTATGGTAATATTGTACTTAAAGCGAGGAAATCACTATGTGATCCTTGTAAACTCATCGAACCTTTAAACAAACTTATAAGTAAGGGTTATCGTACCAATATTGTAATAAGATCTCTGAATATAGTTCACATTGGCACTAATATTGATATTGTCATTAGCAAATTAAAACATAACTAAATTTCATTATCTTTTGAGGTGAGATGTATAGAGACACAGACAAGTCGCTCTTCACTATACTACTACCTGTCGATACATTTATTTTTGGCATTGCACAAGTCATGTCTTCTTTGACTATTAATGACGTTAAAATACTAAATCCCTGTGATGTGTTTTAGTCGATTTTAGTCTCTGATGCATGATTTTGTATTATTAATTGGTTTTGGCTTTTAACTAGCTGTCAGTAACTGCGAGTACTCTCAAATCGTATTTTCTTGTTAATTCGACCTGTTGATACTGTTTATAATGCTTTTTTGTTATTTTTTATTTATATGGATCTTGTCTGTACACCAGCTTTGATTATTTGTAATATCTTCAATTTTTCACTTATTCTTACAACATTTGTATAAACTTCAAGATTATAAAAAAACCGCTTTTTTTCTATAGTGAACATTGATTGGTTAAATATTTCTCAGTCATGTCCTGTGTTTGAATTTGTTTGTTAGCTTTTTGGTCATGAATGTTTGTCTCTAATATTTAATTAACTGTGCATTTGTATTCAGATATCGCAGATCAAATTTATTCGTTCATTGTTTAATCATACGTTTCTTGATTGAGTTAAGTCTGCCAATTGATATTTTATCGTATGTTTTTCTTTGTTGTGATGTTATGCTATTGTTTCAGAAAAAGGGAGAAGGTTTGGATCCATTAAAACGTTTAATCCCGCTGCAAATGTTTGCACCTGTCCTAAGTCAGGAATCTGATGTACAGTAGTTGTCGTTTGTTTATGTAATATATACGTGTTTCTCGTTTCTCGTTTTGTTTATATAGATTAGACCGTTGGTTTTCCCGTTTGAATGGTTTTACACTAGTAATTTTGGGGCCCTTTATAGCTTGTTGTTCGGTGTGAGCCAAGGCTCCGTGTTGAAGGCCGTACTTTAACCTATAATGGTTTACTTTTTAAATTGTTATTTGTATGGAGAGTTGTCTCATTGGCACTCACAACACATCTTCCTATATCTATAGAGCTGGCATGTCAGTTAACTGCTAGTAGTCTGATGTTATTTATGTATTATTGTCATTTTGTTTATTTTATTTGGTTACATCTTCTGACATCAGACTCGGCCTTCTCTTGAACTGGCCTTCGTTAGTCTTGTATCATTTTTAATTTTAGTTTCTTGTGTACAATTTGGAGTTTAGTATGGCGTTCATTATCACTGAGCTCGTATATATATTTGTTTAGGGCCAGCTGAAGGACGCCTCCGGTTGCGGGAATTCCTCGCTGCATTGAATACCTGTTGGTGACCTTCTGCTGTTGTCTGCTTTATGGTCGGGTTGTTGTCTCTTTGACACATTCCCCGTTTCCATTCTCAATGTTACTGTACAATTTTCCATTGGACAATCTTAAATCATGTAAATCCAAGGCAAACAAGGTAAATTACGATTAAAAAGGCATATATGAAATTCATACAGTTATATGCCAGCTTTAGCTGGCACTTATGGTAGAAGCATCGTTTTGGAATAAAGAACGATAACTCTCTCTACACGACCCATCTGAAAAGTTTCGTCACTCTCGTTAAATCTCGTACGATTATTTTTTTTTTAATGGCGGCCGAATTTAACGTTTCAACGCGAGCAGATCGGAATAATTTCGATGTTAAATACGACATGAATTTTTGTTTGTTTACAAAAACAAGAATTCAGAAATTTTGGTAACTTAATTGTGTAGCTTATTTAAATTTTATTGTACCACGGAAATTACCGAAGTTAGGACAACAACATCTGACGCCATGTTTCGTCTGCTTCAATTAACTTTCCATTATCAGTGAGGTCAAAACAAACTACTTGCATAATCACAGGTACTTCATTTAAAAGTCACAAAATCATAATTAACGATAGCATATTTAGCGTAAAAGTTCCGTCCAGACATGGGAACACTGAAAAAACCTCTGCAAGCAATACATTTCGTTTTTTTTTATTATGACCATGCGGCATGCGGGGTAAACTCCGGTGCACTGATTGACCAAGACTGCTTATGTTGAATCTGCCACATAATTCCACACATCAAGGAACAGTGATAATGACGTTGGTTATACTGTTGAATGTGATCACGGTTATTCATGTAGCCAATGGCGAATCCAGAACTTTTCATAAGGGGGCACGCTGACGGGGTGCTCCAGTCATGCTTCAGTGATTCCCTACATAATCAACAAATTTTCCCCCACGAAAAAGCCCCCCACCCCTTTGGATCCGCCTATGGTAGCCCACAGACTAAATCACAACTTTAAAATAACAAAAGTTTAAAAAAAAAAAATATTCAAATAATTCACAATCTTTTAATTCTGTACTTTATCACTATATTACTATCAGGTTCACATTTCAACCTATTTAGCAATACACACTTATGGTTAATATATGTATATAACATCACAGTACCAAAATTACACTCAGTTACCAAATTGCACCTATTCAGCAAAAAAAAAAAAAAAAAAAAACCTGCAGAAATCATACAAGTTTTCTTTCACCATGTAAAGTTATAATTAGGTCTTTCCACTTTTCCGTGGAAAGACCTATTGGTTTTCTTCTGATTATTATTAGGTCTTTCCACTTTTCTGTGGAAAGACCTATTGTTTTTCTTCTGATTATTTTTTTTTTTTTTTTTCTTCCGCCTAATTTTGTTCTTGCGATAAACATTTGTTTCGCAATATGTCGCTTAGATATTTTGTATATGATATCGAACAGTTTATGCGCTTTTGAAATTTACCCTGCGTAAACAAATACTTTTCTTTGTAGGAGTTATCTCCCCAAACACTGTTTTCCTTGTTAGCGCATCTCCTTCGCAACCGTAAAAGATTATGACAAATTTATTTTACAAAATTGCTCGTTATATCCTTCGCATGATTTGTCCTTTTTTGACCGAAGCGATATGACCGCTCCATATGAGAGTTATTTCCCCTTATGCATCTGATATAAGTGATATGAATTTCTATCTTATAAACCATAAGTGATAGAGACCTAGGATCTTTTGATTTGAGGTCCTTGGTCCCAAAAAATGAAAATTAGGTCAAGGTCAAAGGTCAAGGTCATATTTTAATATTTGAATTTGGCTTATTTTCACTTATATCCAAAGACTGTATAAGATATCAACAAATTATTTTTACTAAATTGTTAGTTGCGACATGTCGTAAGATGTAAATTTTGATTGCAAGCGTACGTTGAATGTGAAAGGGAGTTTTCTCCCCTCTTGTATTAAAAAATACGCGTTTGTTGATATAACTCATTAACTAAATATAATTAAGACCTATGGTCTTTTGATTTGAGGTCCTTGGTTTATGACCTTGAAATTGATCTCAAGGTCACAGCTTAATTTGACGTTCTATATTTTGACCTTTGCTTTTATTCTATATGTATACATGATAAAGATATACAACTTTTATAAAAAGGTATCAAGCCATTTAACCTTGAAAAAAAACAACCGGAAGTGACCTTTTGTAAACCGGAAGTAGCTATTTTATGTACTTTATTAATATAAAGTATATAGAACCAGATATTTTTGGAATCGGTTTCAAGTAAATATTTAAATATAATCGGAAGTAACATTTTTCAAACCGGAAGTAACAAATTATCTCCCTTATTTAAAAAAAAAATGTATGGAAACAATATATTTTTGGAATCAGCTTACTAGGAGCTATCATTTGACAAATGAAATGACATTTTAAACTTAGTTTCACAACTTTTCATATCAAAAAGGATGGAAAGACCTTCAATTGTTCTCTGAATTTTATTTTTTTTTCTTCCGCCTAATTTTGTTCTTGCGATAAACATTTGTTTTGCAATATGTCGCTTAGATATTTGGTATATGATATCGAACAATTGATGCGCTTTTGAAATTAACCCTGCGTAACCGAAAACTTTTCTTTGTAGGAGTAATCTCCCCAAACACTGTTTTCCTTGTGAGCGCAACTCCTTCGCAAACGTAAAATATGATGACAAATTTATTTTACAAAATTGCTCGTTATATCCTTTGCATGATTTGTCCTATTTTGACCGAAGTGATATGAATGCTCCATACGAGAGTTATTTCCCCTTATTCATTTGATATAAGTGAATTGCATTTCTAACTGGTAAACCATAATTGATAGAGACCTAGGATCTTTTGATTTGAGGTCCTTGGTCCAAAAAAATGAAAATTAGGTCAAGGTCAAAGGTCAAGGTCATATTCTAATTTTTGAATATGGCTCATTTCCACTCATTTCCAAAAAACGTTTAAGATATCGACAAATTATTTTTTCTAAATCGTTTGTTGTGACATGTCGTAACACGTAAATTTTGATTGCAAGGGTACGTTGAATGTGAAAGGGAGTTTTCTCCCCTTTGGTATTTAAAAATACGCGTATGGTGATATAACTCATTAACTAAACATAATTAAACCTATGGTCTTTTGATTTGAGGTTCTTGGTTAATGACCTTGAAATTGATCACAAGGTCATAGCTTAATTTGACGTTCTAGATTTTGACCTTTGCTTTTACCCCATCTGTATACATAATAAAGTCATGAGACTTTTTGACAAACGGTATCAAACCATTTAAACTTAAAAAAACAACCGGAAGTGACCTTCTGTAAACCGGAAGTAGCTATTTATTGTACTTTATTACATAAAAGTATAAAAAACAAGATATTTTTGGAATCAGTGTCAAGTAAATAGTCAAATATTATCGGAAATAGAGTTTTTCAAACCGGAAGTAAGAAATTATCTCCCTTATCTAAAAAAATATTGTTTAGAAACCATATATTTTTGGAATCAGCGTACAATAAGCTATCATTTGACGATTGAAATGACATTTTAAACCTATTTTTACACCTTTCATATTAAAATACATTGTTTTGGTGGAAAGACCTTCAATTGTTCTCTGAACAATTGGTTTTTAATTATTATTTTTTTTCTTCCGCCAACTTTTTGTTCCTCCGCAATTTTTTTGTTTCGCAAGATGTCGCTTAGACATATGGTATATGATATCGAACAGTTATTACGCTTTTGTAACTGACACCGTGTAACCAAAACCTTTCCCATATAAGAGTTATCTCCCCGAACACTGTTTTTCTTGTTATCGCGTCATCTTCACAACCGTATAAGAAACCGACAAATTTATTTTTGCAAATAGCTCATTACACCTTCAGGATGTGCTGTTTTATTTTGACCGAAGCCGTATAGAGATTCCATATGAGAGTTATTTCCCCTTTTGTATTTGAAATTTTGAAATGTATTTTAAACTGGAAAACCATAAGTGATAGAGACCTAGGGTCTTTTGATTTGAGATCCTTGGTCCAAAAAAATGAAAATTAGGTCAAGGTCAAAGGTCAAGGTGATATTCTAAATTTTGATTTTGGCTTATTTTCACTCATTTTCATTAACCTTATCAGATATCGACAAATTATTTTTACTAAATTGTTAGTTGCGACATGTCGTAACATAATAATTTTGGTTGAAAGGGTGCGTAGACAATAAATGGGAGTTTTAGCCCCTACCACATCTAAAATTATGCATAAAATGATATTACTTATTAACCATACATATTAGAGACCTAGGGTCTTTTGATTTGAGATCCTCAGTTTGTGACCTTGATATTGAGGTCAAGGTCATAGGTAAATTTGGCGTTTTAGATTATGACCTTTGGTTAAAATTCATATCTATACATCATAAAGCCATAGGAACTGACATTTTAGACTGATTTTTAATATTTTAATATCAAAATAGATATTTACTGGTGGAAAGACCTTCAATTGTTCTCTGAACAATTGGTTTTTAATTATAATTATCATCTTTTTAAAATGAGCAAATTAAATTTGTTACCAGCATCCTTTTCTTCAAAAAATAATAGTTGAAGCATGGAATAATGTCAAATTGTTTGAAATATTTTAAGAAATAAAACAAAACATCTGTTTATATTCCTGGCCAGTGAGTTTTAAGGATTTGAAATTAACCATACATGTAATGATGTATGGAATTTGGGTACTGACCTCATTACAGTATCATGGATTGTTTGGAGGTCATTTCAAACCCATTTTTCTATGACTCTACATGGACTCAAAATTAAATTGGTGTAACTATATTGTAAACAAGGATAGTCTACAAAATAAGCAAAAAATAAACTTTTGCCTGGTACATAGAAAAGTTGGTGAAAAAAACTGACAATATAGGTGCAATTTGGGTTTTCTCATGTTAGCAACTTCACAACAGAACTACAAATTTATTTTCATGACCAAAAAAAAAAAAGTACAAACCTAAAGGCAATAAAATGCTTCGCCATGCACAACCTGATACGACCACAGATGTATATTTAGCATATAAAAAGCACCAAATTTTTTATGTCAGTTGAAATCAAACATATTTTAATTTTGGACCCTTCAAACTTCAATATGGACTAATTTGAAAACAGGTATCAGGTGAACTCAAACATTTCTATTTAGAAGAAGTCTTCAACTCCTTTATTTCATATGATAGTTAGTCCTACCAAAATATTGAAAATGTGTACATTTTTTTTTTCTTTCTAGCTTCTCTCATGTGAAAGCGGTACCTTTTTGGTCACTATTTATGTGTTGCGTCTAAATAAGAATTGTAACACTTTATAGTGACTGAACAGGTTAAACAAATACTTCTCAAGAAACAGAAAAAGAAGACAACTTGGAACAGCACAAGTCATGCCAGTATACATGTTTGTATGAATAAATACTCAGATCAGAATAGCATGGACAATATGTTAGGTATATGTCCTTGTGAATATATAGTGAGGAAAGTTATCAATAATTCTGCAGATAATGCAATTTTATCAAGTGTTTTGTACAATTTCTGTTAAAATTTTCACACAATAAGTGAAACATTCAAACAGGCTAAACTAAATTTTTATTACTGAAAGTTTCAAACAATGACAAGTGTTTTATTTACCAAATAACTCATGTGTTTCTGTGAGAGAAAAAAACATGTGCAATAAATACCAATTTTGTTAATTAAAGGGAAAGAATATCCTTTTGCAGCGCACTGGCGCACATCAATTGTGAATATATATATACTTACCAAATATATTTTCTTTATCATGATACTCACGTCATTACAAGAAGTACACATCATAGGAAAAATGCACCAATTACAGATAAAATATTTAAAACACCCTATTTTGTGTGCATCTCCTGCCAAATCAGTATTTGTTGCATCTATATATACTAGACCAGTAAAATCAATGTAATTAAGTTAAATTTTGAAAGAAAAACCCAAAAGTTTGAAAAAAAACCAACCCAAATATGTTGTACCATAACCAAAAAATCAATTCTAATCTTCCTTTTGTGTATTGATCCTTCCAGTAAAATTTCATAGAGATCCATTCACTTATACTCAAGTTATTGTGTGGAAACCAAATGTGTCTTCACGAAAACAACTATGACATGATTAAGCATTACTCTAAAGCAAATTTTTGACATGCTTGTATTCCCCATTTCCATTCTCAATTTTATTCTGCTGTCATATAAAAACTTGAAAAGTAAGCTACATCATGTACATGTCACAAAAAATATATATTCAAGAAATGACATAAAACTGACTCTGAATACATGAGACTCACAAACTGAAGATGATCAGGAATACAAATGTTTTTTTATTCGAGTCAGATTTTTTTCACCGAAGCCTTTCAGCGCTATCAATTAAAATTGTTTAGTTAAAATTTAACACTAGTATTAACATGATTAAGGTTTATCATAAAAAATTGGCAAACACAAATGAATGGCCATTATCACCTAAAAAACTACTGTTTACAGACTTATCTGTGTGGTTTGGGAAGTTTTAAATGTTTTTAGATATATAAAAGTTAAATTTATTTTGCATATCTGAAAGATAAAATCAATTTTGGTGAAGGTCTTGATTCAAAATATTTTTTTTGTCCTCTGCTTGAACAGATTTTTTATTCATTAATTTGGGAATCAGGATATTTTTTTAGGAAAAATACCATAACCCCTCCTGCCTTTTCAAGTTCAATGATCGTTCCCAAAACATTTTCCATCTGAAATTATAATTTTATTTTAGACATAAACAATATGTTAATGTAGCCTGGGACATTCGTTCTGAACATGCATAAAATATTTGCACTGGAAGTTAAACAACCAACAACCAATCAATATATATAGGACATTGTCTTATTATTTATTCAATAGTTAGCAATACAGCTTATAGTTATATCATAAATATGTACATGTGTAAAGCTGGCATTTAAGGTAGCGCCTTCCTCATATTATTTATGAAGAGACTGTTATAAACGGGGAAGGAAGCAACGTAAACCATGATAGTTATATCCCATCATATAAATGTATTTTCCCAATGTGTTGGATAACTTATCTATCCGCCTATATATTTGTAACTGTAAATGTTTAAAAGGAAACATAGCAAATCTGCTACTCAGTAAAAGTATTGGATCGGATTTTTTGTAATTAATAATTGCAATATTTTGAATGTTTTTTTATTTTTCTGGTTTGAAACACATATACGTAAAATGTTAAGATAAAAGTCGTTTTAATAAAACAAAATTAATGTACAAACGAACTTGAAGTTTATTTCTTAATTTACACAATTAGTTAATGCGATAAGTAAACGCGCGTACAATTATGAAATATGTAGTAAACGCCCGTTTACTTTTTAAGTGCACGTAAAAGTTAACTTCTGAAATCTGAAGTAGTTTACTACTGACTAAACAGACACAGAGTGAACGCGCGTTTAATTGGGTAGACATTGAAAATTACCATTTTGACCACGTTAACGTAATCATTGGTAATCATAGTAAACGCGCGTTTACTAGTAAACGCGAAAATAAATTGACGTTAACTAACGAAAGTTTTTTTTGCTGCGTTTAATTTATGTAATGCTTTGTCTGTTCCCAACTGTAGCTCTGCAACTGTTTCGGTATTTATTCATCCCCGGATTTCATATGTTTGCCTATGAGCGTTCATAATGAATGTAAATCCAGAGAAGCGCAAGGTATGCACGAAATTATGAAACATGTTGTTTTCAATTGTTTACATCACTAGACCGATACATCTGCTGGTGGATTTCAGTCCATGAGAATGTTTTCAGCTCAGTAGTCGGTACTGACATGATTTATCACAAACATTTCAAAAATTAACCGTTTATAAATTTTTAAATTATAAAGAAACTAAGGTGTCAACTAAGGTCAACATTTAGTTGAAACTAAGGTGTCAACTAAATGTTGACCTTAGATAAATTTCTCTATTTACTTTAGGTATTTTTGTCATATAGCTCTTCAATTGTTTGATAGTTATACATTCAAATGTTTGGCTTGAAATAAGTAAACGTGTTGTTTTCATTTTTTTCACATTACTGGGACGATACTTTTGCTGGTGGACTATTTCAAGCGAGTACATAAATATAAAAAAAAATATCACAAAAAAAGTGTATAGGAAAAATACAAAAAATAGCAATAATTCGATTTACCAACAACTACCTATCCTATGTCAATAAAAGACTGTTTACATATCTCAACCTATACCTTATGCTCGTGAATGTTCACACTATAAGCAGGGATATCCTTTTTAAAACATAAGCACTAAGTGAGTTACGATGAAGAACGATGTAAATCAACAATACACAAGGTTAATGGTTACCGTTACCAACGACTTTACTGAGACAATTTGTATGTGTGTGAACGCACTTGTCTCATGTGATTGCAGTGTTATTTTTCAGACTGACCCACACATATGAATTCTTCAATGTTTGCCTTGATTTGTCATCTACATCTATTTTTGAAACTTGGTCAAAGGAGGAAAAAAGTTGTATATCTTATAAAAATAGCAGAATTATGAACTTCAAGGCAAATCAAAAACGGAAAATTCGTTTAAAATCCATCAAAAAACAAAACGGGTATCATTCAACCAACTAGTAAACAAGTAAAACAACGGTCATATTATTGTCTTTGTTCAGCCGTTTTCTTATTTAAGTAAGAAGTAAAAAAATGTATTTTAACTGTTTTAAACGTTATTTTTCTATTGCACCATGAACCCATAGAACCCTTGAATTACACGACCTATCACAGGTAAACGTAATTTGATTTTACAACCCAAACCGGAAATAGAAGTGTCGATTTCCCAAAATATTTTTTTGATTTGTTAAGAACATTTTATGTCAATGAATAAGTATGTCAAAGACAAACAGTGAGATCATGGCTAAACACAATTTCATTATTTTTTTATCTTTATATTTCAATGTTAACCGAATTATTTAAATTTATGCAGAAACTATTTTGGGAATAAGAACTACATGTATACTAGTACGGGTTGATAATTCACCAACTTCTGATAAATGATATTTAAAACTTCAAATAAAAACGTTATAACAACTGTGTATTTTGCATTAACAAAAACATTATAATGAGGAAAATGACAGGTGGTTTCCTTTCGTTTGGTGTGTTTAAGCTTTTGATTATACCATTAGAAAAATGAATTTACATTTTGAATTTTCCTTGAAGTTCTGTTTTTTTATTGAATACCATTTACCCAATTTTTGATATAATTTATTTAATGCTAATTTATGATTTATAAACATTTTCTTACCGTCATTTTCTGAAGTCATCTTTAAATTGTTAGTCGTCTTACTCTATAACATCAAGGTGCATTACGCAGAGTGTGTGTATTGTTACCTTTAGATACAATGTTAACATTTATCACGTGATAGTAAAACAGTTATGCAACAAAGAATCTTTATTTGTATGAACAGAAAATTGCGATGATATGCACATATATTTTAAATAATTGTTCAAGATAGATGCAAATAAAGCATTCGTACAAAATATTATCTTTTAAACATTTTTTGATAAAATTAAAGCACAAAGCTATTTTTGTGTCAATTCACATGTGATCTCAGAGCATCACATGTATCAAATTTCAATGAAATGGTTTATTCAACAATTCTCTTCAATCAAATGTCAAAATGTTGTTGCTACCAGTACAATACGCCAGGAAAAAATCAATGATTATTATTGCTATTCATTATGCTAGTTCCTAAGTAAGTAAGAATGTGATATTCTGTAATTTGACATTAGCTTTATTTAGTTAATTTGCATTTTCATGGCGTAAACAATTTCATTATGATTGTGAGACGTCAAAACGCTTTGTAAAAAGAAATTAAAACACAAAGTGTAATGGAAAAATAATAAAAAAAACAGGCATTGTTATGTGTTATATTAATGTGATTTTAAAATCTAATAACATTTAGATGGTTTTGTTAGTCTTTAACGGATAATGGATTTCACTGTTTCTCAATAGACACCTCTTTTAAGGAGATATATAATTTTGATAGATACTTATTTTAGTTTACGTACAGTTCCCGAAAATGATCTCTATGGTTAATCGTGTAGAGACATAACTTGGTAATTTTATCAAGAATCTAATGTTTTAAATCCCTCAAGCAAAGTTGACCATAAATGAACTTGGCTAGATGTTTTTGGTATTTTTGTCATATAGCTCTTCTGCTATTTCGGTACTTATACATTTTCGGATTTCAAATGTTTGGCTTTAAGCGTTCCTGATGAAGGTTAACCCAGAAAATCGCTTCGGAAGCATGAAACGTTTTGTAAAATTTTACCAGGTCGATACCTCTGCTGGTGGACAATCAATCACCGATAGTATCATCATCTCAGTAGTCAGTACTTCGAAACTGAAATGATTTATAACAAACCTGTATATATGTGTCGGTGTATGAATTTTAAAATTCTAAAGAAACTAAGGTTTAGTTTTCAAACTTAAGCTATATATCATCTACATATCTAAAAGTGTTATTAAATTTTTTAATCAGATGTTGTTTCGATTGGTCTTTGTTGATTTAGTCATTGGTTGTAACTTATAACAGTACAGAAAAAAGTCTGCAATAAGTGGTGCACATTTTCCCCATTGGAATTCCGATAACATATCGAAATACCGAATTTCTATAGCGAACACAAATGTTATCTAGTAAACATTAAATGACACTTATAGTATCAAAGCAGATCCAATGGATATAATTCTTTTGTTTGTTGTAACTAAAAAAAATACCGAAAAGAGTTTGAACATGCATATTTGCATTCCAACTTTTTCAATGCCAATTAATTCAGCTGTGTATATTTTTCTTAATAAGATTATGAGACAAAGTGGTATATATTATAGAAATTAAAACTTTGAACAGGTTCGAAATCACAAATATTAACAGTCAGTTTATCAAGTGCTTTCAACGAATTTTGACATTTAAAAAGTAATAAACTCAACTACTGGCAACGACCGTATTTGAACAATTGATTACCAGCGTTTTGATTGTACGAAGTGTACTTGTAAGTCGAAAAGTTAGTTATGTAATGGACCAATGGATTGAAGACGAAATAGATCTATATTTGTCAAAAAAGTGAAATATAAATTGTCTCCCCCTGAAATAAAACCAGACTTTACTGAACGGAATGACCAAAAAAGAAAGTCTGAACGAACCAGTGACAATTTTTGTAAAATTTTACCAGGTCGATACCTCTGCTGGTGGACAATCAATCACCGATAGTATGGCATACATATTAAATTGAAATAACTGATGTATTGGTTACATCTCATCCTTAATGCGAATGATACTCTTTAAATATCGTGTACATGGAAAGGTTATTGTTTGAACCATTCATCAAATAAAGTGATTGTTTTTCAATTCAACAGTTAAGAATCTGTCAAAAATCCAAAGGGAGACAACTCGAATGATAAAAAATTCACGCTTCGGCTAAGTTTTAAAGAACGTCTTTAATATAAGTGCGGGAAATAGTGTTTCTTATCCTTAATAATCAAATTTTATCTTGCTGTGGTGACAAATCATTAATTTAAATATATTATTTTTTATCAAATGTCAGGAGAATTACAATGACACAAAAGTACTACAGGACGAATGGTTCAGCAATTTTGTCCTATGTCTTGTTTTGTTTAATCGGTTTTCAATTGAAATATAAAAAAAAAAAATTTCATTATGCTCAATACTATTTAAAAAAGTAATTTTTTATTACTTTTAAAGATTTCTTTGTTATTGAAACACGTGAGCAAATAAACGTTTTATTGACCCACAACTACATAAAATATGACTCATATCGGATATTTTACAGTACTATGGGTGTTGTGTTATAAAGTTCTATGAAGATAGGTATACAATAGTTAAAAAAATCAAGTTAGTAGCATACTTAAAATGAGCGAAGAAGGGCGAAAAAGAAAATTGACCCAGGGGAAACCCTGCATAATCATGAAGAACAAAACACTTCTTTGGATTTAGGAGAGCTTAAATACGACACAATAAAGAAATGGTATTTATATATCATCTATGTAATGGGATGCACACACACACAAGATGTTGTTTGGGGCTTTCTCTTCGGGGACAACCACATATTTGTCCTGGAGGTAGGACAAGTGTTTTGCAACATTTGGATTTTTAACGATTGACGTAGCATGGGTATTGATAAATTCATTTAGTTTCTTAGTTCTGAGTTGTATCATCGACCTCACAGCCTTAATCAACTCGGAAAGAGTTGAATTTCGTCTTTTTTCCCGCGTTTAACCCAGTGCCTGGCATAATCCTAAACTTTTTGAATTTCAATTTTTTTTCCAATTGAGGGATTTAATAGAAAAAAAAGGTCATTGTATTCCGGACCTTTGGCTCACATTTTTTCCGAGGAAGTCGAGGTCATCATTGATGTCGTGGCCAGATGGATAACATATTAATTGGGGACTAGCACAGATGCAATTAGGAGGTTTAGACCTAAAGTCGTCAATATTAAAATCTTGCATCACGTGTTTGTAGTTAAACATGTTAGTTGTAATTGGTTTGACATAGGTTTAAGAAATGATTGATACAGAATGATCGTTACGACAGGGAGTTTTGTTCGATTGAAATAAATTATGATGACGAATATTGCCCAAGATGACGGCATCGAGACCTTTGTTGGCAAAAAAACAGTTTAAACAAGAGTCTTGTCTCTTATTTCATTTTTTCCAATGCGAACTTGTTTGAAAAGTGTGTGACTTACACTATCTGAAATAGCTGCCCGTTTGTATATGTGTTTAAAAGAGGGTTTGTAACAGTGGATCCAAAACATAAATTGAACAGAGAATGAAGTTTGGAAAGGGCAATGCATGCGAATGTGATGAATACCGAACGGCTTTAATATACATAACTGAAAGTCCTTAATTGAGACTTCATCAAGGTGTGGTATGAGTGTCAATGAGACCACTCTCCATCCAAGTCATAATGCAATAAGTTATCAGTTATAGGTAAAATTATGGCCTTAAGCACAGAGCATTGGCTAAGACAGAGCAGTAAACTATAATAGGCTCCATGTTTTAAACAGACACAACATTCAACCTAGTCTGTAACAATAGTGTAACATTTCAACGTAAAGAAAACACACATGAAATATCAATTGGAATGGCTTCACTCAATCAAACTGATATTGTAAATTGAAAAAAAGAAAGCATACAATGAATGGATAGGTTTAATCTATTACACAATATAAATACATTATTTAAACGTTGGTGCCTATATAACATAGACGTTTTAATTATATCACCACAACGCAGAAGTCAACAACAATGATCAACAATAATCAAGGTGCGGTCAATTAGGGCCAGCTACATATCTTAAATTTGTTTAAGCAGTTTTAGTATTCCTTATGTCCTTGTCTGAGATACTATAATAATATTAGTTATCTTGGTGTAATCAGGGGTGTACAGAATTTTATACCGTTGTTGAAAATTCATACACCCTGAGGCGCAGCCGAATGGGTGTATGAATTTTCAACAACGGTGCAAAATTCCGTACACCCTTGATTACACCAAGATAACGAATTTATTTCTTATGAACAATTCCTTTACTCATTTGAAACCAGGATGTAAAATTGTAGAAATAGTAATGAAAAATTTCCAGCGTAATATTTTTTTCAATGTCCATGTTGCTGCACATTGTCAAGTACTTTTTTACTTTAATTTTGGAAAGATTCAGAAAATTTTTGTGTTCTTTTGAGTTTCCAAAAAAAAAAAATATTTATATTTTTAGGCATTTGCTTATTATTATTTTTTTTCTTTATTTTGGCAATTTTTTTTTTTTTATAATTTTTGGCCAAATTTTATTTTTGGAAAACTTGGAAATTTTTTGGAAATTTTTTATATATCCCGTGGTGAACAAGGGTGGGGTGTTATTTACACCGGGGTAGTCAACCAATCAGATTGCAGTATTTTTGCTGCATAAGAAATAATGTTTGAGATTTTTTTATCAGACCAATTTTCATTTATTTATTAGTGGTAAATATTTGTTGTATAGGCTGAACACTTGATTGTTACAACTCCCACCCACTGGCCACGATGGAATATTATACCCATGAAAATGTATATCACAAGTTGAGATGGATCAACCTAGGTACTCTCTATCTAAAACATACATACATGTTGCAATATGTATGTACAAGTATCTATTTAACAACGTAGTACGAAGTAGGAAAATTGATAAATAATACGTTGAAAAGGTTCACCTTGTTTTAAAGAAAGAGAATGAGAAAAAAATGGAGGACTCATTTTTTATGAGTCATATGACTGTATAATAAGTTGGCTTAGTATACTAAATTAACATAAAGATAACAGATTTGCATGTTTTCATTGCTAGGTTTTAATTTTGATTCAATAGTGACCTTTAGTCCTGCATGAATTGCAAACCTTGTCAAGTGATCTCCTCCTGAGTTTGTCTCAATACAGATTTGGATATCTTTAAACACATATTTGTGTAGAAATGGTAATGAAAAATTTCCAGCGTTATATTTTTTTCAATGTCCATGTTGCTGCACATTGTCAAGTACTTTTTTACTTTAATTTTGGAAAGATTCAGAAAATTTTTGTTCTTTTGAGTTTCCAAAAAAAAAATATTTATATTTTTAAGCATTTGCTTATTATTTTTTTTTTCTTTATTTTGGCAATTTTTTTTTTTTATAATTTTTGGTCAAATTTTATTTTTGGAAAACTTGGAAATTTTTTGGAAAATTTTTATATATCCCGTGGTGAACAAGGGTGGGGTGTTATTTACACCGGGGTAGTCAACCAATCAGATTGCAGAATTTTTGCTTGTTTTAAAGGAAGAGAATGAGAAAAAAATGGAGGACTCATTTTTTATGAGTCATATGACTGTATAATAAGTTGGTTTAGTATACTAAATTAACATAAAGATAACAGATTTGCATGTTTTCATTGCTAGGTTTTAATTCTGATTCAATAGTGGCCTTTAGTCTTGCATGAATTGCAAACCTTGTCAAGTGATCTCCTCCTGAGTTTATCTCAATACAGATTTGGACATCTTTAAACACATATTTGTGTAGTATCTGTTTAATCGTTTAGGACATATCAATACTTGGGAGATATGGAGCTTGACATATGACATAGGTACGTGTCCCGTATTGAAGACCTCACGTGTACACTTAGCTGGAATCAATAATACTAATAAAACGCATTGTCATGTAGCATTACGTCATATGGAAAAAAACAAATACACACTCAAATAAAAATTAGCGACTTATTAACATTTGTTTAAGACGTTTAGTAATGATTTGTAGATTTCTTAAAAATAATCATTTCCTTGTGTTTTAATAAGTTTAATTATTTGAATACACTTTTTCTAAAAGGTTCAACACATTAGTAAAACATTAAGTATTGTGTTTATCGGTACGTCCATTGATTTTGTTTTTAAAAATTGGTACATGACGTAATACATATTATTATATATAAACTTAATCATAACTGAGGATCCTTTATGATGTCGTTACTTTTCAATAATATTTTGCGATTGCACAAGGATGTGTTTCTCAGACTATCTTTACACTCGATACTGATTGGTACTATTTTTTTGGATGTATGTTCTACTTGTGATTGGCTTAGAACTTGTTCTATTGTAATTATGTGAATGGTCTTTGTGTCTGGTACCGATCTTTTGAATAAAGCCAATATCTAGATGATGTTTACTATTTATTGTCATGTTGTGTAGTTACACCGTTGTCCAACACGAGGGAAAGGTTGGGCATACCCGGACTTGTTAATAGCTAACAATGCCAAATTATTAAAGTGCCTCTCACATGTTAGTTCAATTATTGTTGTTTGTTCAATTCTATCATATTTTGAAATAGACTATGCCCTTAGTTTAATCGTTTAAATTGTTTCTTATTTTCATGTACATTTTTCAAACTTATTGATTTGAAAATTATGTTGATTTATCACCTAAAGAAGATGGGCAAATGACTAAAGATCGACGAAAACAAGTATTTTATTATCAAATAAAATAAAATAAATAAATATGGTACCATGTTATATTTTTTTGGAATGATATTACATCGTAGTAAATTTCCCCTTCCTCAGATGTTTGCAATGCTTTTAAACTGATTTAGGAAATCAAGCAATTCTAATGAATATTTTACCGAATAAGGTACATGGGTATAAAAAGTTAAATCACAAAAATACTGAACTTCGAGGAAAATTCTAAAGGTATGTCCCTAATCATATGGCAAAATCAAAAGTTCAAACACTTCAAACGAATGGAAAACAACTGTCATGTTCCTGACTTGGAACAGGCAATTTTGTATGCAGATAATGGTGAATTAAACCTGGTTTTGTAACTATCTAAACTTCACAATTATATTTCATATAAAATTTTAATTAAAACGATGTGTGAACAAAACAAATAAACGTTGTAGGTACAAATGTCCAAAATAGGGGTGAAGCCGTCAACATTGTGTTATAATCTTAATCACTATGGAAAACAAACAAATGTGTAACAAGGAAGCACGAAAAAAGTTAATAGACAAGGCACATTAGCAAAAATGAAATGAAATAATACAAAAAAAAAATACCTTAGCACAATAACAAGATGTTTAAGTACAGAGCCACGTCATGTAGCAAAGAAACACAAGACGCATATAGACAAAGCACATTAGAAAAATTGAATGACATGAATACAAAATTGTTAACCATAAATCATTAATACAATGGCGGTATGTATAAGTACAGAACTACGTCAAATGCATGGATATCACTAAAAACAATCTAAACAGTAAAAGTAATATGCATAAAGACAAATAAAACATGTTATTAAAATGATAAACTTACGCAGTGAATTTAGGATTTTAATAGTTTTGCTTTCTACTTGCTACGTTGCATATTAAATAATTCAAATTTCATAGCCTTAATTTTCAATAAATATGCATTTCAAAAATTGGCACTAATGAATAAAACCACAACAAATGCTAGGAATGTATCACCTAGATTACGACCTGTTTCGTAAGATACAGCTAATTATGTGGTATGGGCTTTGCGTATTGTTCCCATATAAATGTATATACTATGTCAGATGGATAAACTTATCATAGATACAAGCATAAATTTAAAGACAGCCGCACGTTTGGTCTACGGAAGACTTACCAATGACGCTCGAATCGAATAAGTAAATAAGGCCAGGTAATGGACGAAGTTCAAGAGCATTGAGGACTCCGAGGACCAAAATCCAAAAAAATAACATTACTGTAAATTCAGGAATTTTTACGTGATTTTATTAAAAATTGCGATTTTGTCATTTTAGACTAAAATGCGAAATTGAAAAAAAAATCCTGTTCAATTTATATAAACAATTTTCAAAATGCGAATTTAAAATATTGCGATTTTAACATTGTCGCCTTTTTCGCAATGATAAAAACAATGATAAAAAGAATTCCTGAATTTACAGTATTCCGAAGACTTATAAAATTTGAATACGTCGTAATATTTTTTTTCCAGAACAGCACGTGCTTTATAAAAATATATCTATATGCTAGAAAAAAGTTGATCTTTATAATATAAGTGCCTCTATACTCATGTACTTTAGAATCTAAGAAAAATAACTCAACTACAAACTTAAGTTTGTTGACTAGCTCATGTAGCTCGCTGCGTATATAGAACATTTGTTTTTTTTTCTTGTATTGTTGATGTTTTTTCTATATCCTGTATTTGTTGTCCAGACACAAAAAAAAAAGAGTATACAAATGTTAACTAAGGTTTATAACCCCTTCTGAAGCCATTTTTGTACGAACTTTTCAAACTTCAATTGTATCAAAACTACAGATATGATGAATAATAGATATAGACAATTTTGTACATATACCAAGGGGAACTTGATGCAAAGCATTATTATTTACTGTTTCATTGCATTTCATAGGTTATGAGTGCTTTGTGGCAAATAAACCAAGATTTTTATAGAAAATCCACAGCCTTTAATACAGAGATTTTTCTTTTTAAACAAAGATTACTCACTTGCTTTTTTATGATGTGCTAGTGTTCATTTTTTACAAAAAGTTCTAACCAACCTGTAAATTCACAAATACCTCGTGCTGAGGCTGAGTCACTCAAGTCGAGCGCACCCTAAAAGGTGTACTTGATTTGGTCCAAACCAATAACTACATCATTAAACTTGATTTAAGGAAATCAAAGCTAGCACTTCATTCAATAATCCTATATCTATCAGTCATCAAATTGCCAAATGAGAGTACAAGGATAAAGGCTGTAGATTTTCTATAAATATTTCCATATGTTTAGCATTGAATCAACCCAGGGGTACATAATCCTTCATGGCAATAACTCGTATTCAATACATTTTGAAAAAAATTGTACTTGATTGTGTTATTCTAAAATCTTTTTCTTTCTAAAGTATTTTGCTAGGTTTCAGTTCTTGTTTTAGAATAAACATATTTTTATCAAGTTTAATTTGAAAAGACATAACTTCTTTAATTTAAAATTCGCTTTAAAGACAAAATTGGAATATCAAAATTACTCGTAGGTGACACAATTTACCATATTCCTTTTATCAATGTACAGAACAACAGAACGTTTGTTGTTAAATTCCAATATAGCATTCTTCAAATATATTATCATTTATAAAATAAAACACTATGAACTTGCGTGTTTTCAGAATGGTTACCATTTTGTCTCCTTGTTATACCTTGGTTTGTTTTGATGTGTTTGGGTTTTTGATTTTGCCTATGATTGGGGACTTTCGTTTTTAATTTTCCTCGGAGTTTATTACTTTTGTGACTTTAACTTTTTTCCAATATAATAAAAGAAGAAGGTCAATCAAACTCATTAATCGAAAATAAACTAATAACGCCATGGCTTAAAATGGAAAGGACAAACAGGCAAACAACATAGTACACATGACACAACATAGAAAGCTAAAAATAAACAACACGAACCCCACCAAAACAAGGGGTGATATCAGGTGCTTCGGAAGGGTAAGCAAATCCTGCTCCACATGTGACACCCATCGTGTTCCTTATTAGATAAAAAAAATCCGGTAAATAGTCTAATTCGGTAGGTCACATTCATGAAAGGGAAAGGGATTGTAGTTACGACGTAAGGAACATATCCGATATCATTTGTGAAATGGTTATTCCAAAAAGGTCAACCAACTCGTGAAGGCGTCAATAAAATTTACAAAGTGATGATTTCAACTTCACCATTTGGAACTCTTGATTTATTAGCCTTGTAAGCAACAACCCTCTATCAAGAAAATCATAATACGAAATGCAAGCACGGGAATATCGTATCAATTGGGAGATATATACACCGTATGCAGGTGCTGCTGGAATGTTGCTACTTAGAAATACCGTTTTGATATTATTATCGCGTCAGATTTTTTCCCACTGACAACATATGATTACATAGTTTCTCACCTTCATAAAGATTGGTTGCAGTTTTGTTTTTTGAATTGGTAATATATCGGGTATTCCTACTTTTGTTATCGATATTTGCTTTTTATCGATCTGATGATTAAAACCCTTTTCCACTGATTTGTTTAGTTTGGTCTTATATTGTAATATTACATCACTCCCACAGCTGGTTAAGGTGACAGTTGGTGTGTATTCAAAGTTTTAACCCGCAACATTCTATCTTGGCCTATCTAAAGTCAAGTGTGTGTAAATTAGTGGTTGTCGTTTATTGCTGTTTTTTATTTTTAGTTTTTCGTTAATTGTTCGATAGTTTGTTCTTATGTAGTACCGTTATACCACTCTTCAACGATAAAGGGAAGGGTGGGCGGCGTGCCTTCAAACAATTTAAACAGCGATATACTACTGTTGCCTTTATTTAGACCCGCCACATTCTGTGTGTGTCCGTCCCAAGTTAGGAGCATGTCATTCAGAAGTTTTCGTTCCTAGCTTTGTACACAGATCGTTAGTTTTTCCGTTTGAATTTATCATTTTTGGCTTTTAACTGCTGACAATGCGGTCTTGGTTTTACTCATTGTTGGAGGCTGTACGGTGAAATACAGTTTATAATACCTGGGATTTTAGTCTCTTGTGGAAAGTTGTCTTATTTGCAATCATATCACATCTTCTTATTTCTATGTACTTGAAGGATTCTGAATTTACAAGGTTAAGCATACAGTCGAGTAATGTCATGTAGAAAACACACAAAAACAGATCAATTGAGACCTATCAGATAATTAGTACAGTCGATTACCAAGACTGTTCATTTGAGAATATATACCAGTTTGTGGAGCCTATGTTTTCTTTTATGTGAAATTATGTTTAATATAACAGCAGATGTGTTGATGGTTAGTCATTTTGTATGGACATTTGTATATTGTCGAATATTGTATGGTGAACCCGATGATTTGTTTGATTTTTTTATTAATTGGTTATATTCTCATTAAAGCGATTAAACTGCTTTTATTTGTGTACCATAACACAAGTGACAACAAATTAAAAGTTCTAGATTGAACAATATTGTGAACAATCCGCTAAATTTTTTATCAGAAAATTGTTTTTTGATCTCAATTCCTTGTATTGAATTATTATAATAATTTTAAAATTTGCATCATTGTTATTATCAAAATTTGTTTTTGCGTTTTTTATTGATAATACATTGAACATAATTTTAAAAATAAATGATATCTTGTCTTCGATAGATAATGAAAAGGAAGTTTTGGCAATCAATAGTAAATAGCATTAATTGTAATCATCGATGTCACCATTTTGGTCTTCACACGCCGAATTTGGTAGGATGGCAACCTTTTCCTTCAGGTTGATGCATAATTGTTGTATTCCCGGATCACTGAATGATTCCAAACCAAACGTTGAAGTAAGGTGCTTATATAATTCTACAAGGGGCAATCGAAGATGGTTTTGAAATGGGAAATCTTTCCTTGTTTCTTGAAGAATCTCTGTTTTTCCATGCGATATGCGTATGAAATGACGATATTTTAAAACTGATTCAAAAACTTGCGCGGTTTCATTAAGTTGTTTCAGTACTTCGTTATAATTCTTATCAACTCTAGATTTTTCATGAAGGCAAGAAGTGTACTCTTTTTGTAAAATTTCACTTTGTTTTTGAAGTTCTTTAATATCCTTCTGGTGCTCACTTAATTCATGTCGACTTTTATTCCAATCATATTCTGCTGAATCACGTAATGCACCTGTTACATCAATAGAAGCTAAACTACATTCAGCAGTAAGAGATTGTAATGCAAACGAAGCTCCTAATGCGCCAGTTGCAATTGCTATAAAAGCCCCAATTCCTGCTAACACGGTATTTGTCACAAAATTACCTTTCGCGTTGTTACTTTCCTGTAATAGAGCCCTGTATTTATCTTGTTCCGCTTGATATGTTATATGTGCTTCGTCAACTTCAGCTTCTTTTTCTTTAAACTCTTTTTGTTTTCTTTCCATCTGACGGCGTTTGTCCTCTAAGTTTTTATTTATACTTTTAATGTCATCTTCGAGTTGTTTTCGGCTTGTTAAATGCCCACAAACAATTCTTTCCATTTGCTCCTTGCCTGCAATTAAGTATTGTTCTGCAAAACTTAAGTGTTTAAGGACTAACATGGATAATGTTTGAAGTTGTTCTGGGCTACCTGTTGAATTGAGAGTTTCGATAAAATCTATCAAAACTGGGACAGCACTTTTAAATTCACAAGATGTTCTTCAATAATGCTCTCCATTGATGTAAGAATGATATGTGGTCACATAAACATGTATCCTTCTATTAAGAAGATATCTTTTCACACCGGATCATAGAAAGCTGTAAGAAATATTATTCTTAAAAATAGATTAACGGCGATGCAAATATTTTTAACTACTTCTCTCTTCAAAGAAAAAAAAAAAAAAAAAAACTAATACTCGACAAGCATCATTTTAACTTCAATAGTTTAAACATAATGGTTAATTTTCATTTTATAAAGAACCCAATTTAACTTTTAGTGTAATTTCATTCTAATTTTAAACTTTTTTGATTCGTGTGTCACTAATTAATTGTGTGCAGACAACACGCGGGTCCGGCGTTCTAAATCATAATTATCGATGCTGATTTTTTTGAAAGCAAAAACATAATTTTGTTCTTTTCCCTGTATATTCAATGTATAGAATTTAATTTTCTGCACAGCAAATATTAAGATCGGTATAATAAAATTTTAAAATTCTTCGTTAAAGCGAAACATTTTAGCATTTTGAGTTTACAATGGTCTTCAACTTTTGTTATCCTTTAAACATTAGTATGATTTAAGTGTCTCTAACGATCGTGTAAGACACAATTCACCTTTGACGAAAAACACTTAAGCCTGGTATCAACGATGACTTTTTTTTAAATCTCATTCAACTCAATATTTCACGTATCAGCTTTTATTTGAACATTCGATTATAAGCAAAAAGTATCACCACATGAAATATTATAGGTGCAACGGTTATGTTGCTCTTTTTTATTTACAATTAAAATAAATGGAACTCATGAAATATCAAAATGTCTTAATACAAACCCAAAGAGGTGTAAATAGTGATCATATTTCATAAAATTATCTGCAAATAGGGGAAAATGGCATAACTACAATGTCTTAGGCTGAAAATACGAAACCTGAAAACTAAATAATGCCTGACTGGTAATTATCCCTAATATCAATAAATTAGAGCAAGTTCCATTCTGATAGTACGTTTAAGCGTCACTGATGAGTCTGGTGTAGTTGAAACGCACGTCTAGCGTATTAAGTTATAATTCTTGAACCTTTGATAACTATTTAGTCTTTTGATCTATCCTTGTGTATTTGGCATGTGGATATGTAGTCATGAGGTTCAAGTGTCTTTTATCATGGTGATCATCAAATTTATAAAGGTAAACGTAATGCATGTGTTTGCAAGAAACACAATCAGGCAATATTTTCTTCGGCTTTTGAGCTTAACTTACTTCTTTGGCATGTGTTAATGTATGATAATTGGATGGTGTGCCTCTTACAGTTTTGATCTTTATGTGACCTTTAACTTCAACCTCGAACGGACGATAACTGGTTTTTTTTTTGCAAGAACACTTTAGATGGCCATGATATTTTACAGTTGACTTATGCCTAAGATTTTTGGTTTTGTTGATTCAATTTAATAAAATTCAAAGTTTAATTTAAAGTCAATATTTAGTTAACAAATGCATGATATTAAAAGTACACGAGATAATAAGATTTTGTTTTTAAGATATTGGCTGTTGAATTTAACAGCATGAAATGCCACCAGTTTTTAGGATACATAGGAAAATGTTTTACATCTGCAGATATTTTACATGAACAAGATTTTTAATTTTGTTGGTCCTCAGATTCAAAAAGAGGAAGTAACCGATTAAAAAAATTATCGACGTTTTCATTGGTCCAATGAATCACGGCTCCTGAAAATCCGAACTAGGTAATAAAATAAAAGTGAATGTGCAAAAAACTTTTGTATAAGCTAGTCCGTTCACCAAATGAAAATAAGATACAACTGGTTTTTAATGTAAAGCAAATTAGTCTTAAAAAATAATATCAAAATTTGAGAGTCTTAACTCACTTCATCTCTCATTCTGTGAAATATCCAACTGCAATTACACAAGTACATTGAGTATAATTTTAGGACGTCCCATATATCAGTTGTTTATTGGAAAAGACAAATCTGTCGACAAATCTGATGAGTTTTACCACACCGTATGTATCCGGACACTATACAATTTTCGTTAGAATATTCTGCGGAAAATATAATAGTAAATCCAATGCAAATAATTTGAATAACAATGAAATATCCATGCATGTATAAATGCATAAAGTAAAATTTAGGAAGAGACAGGTAAAATCCGGGGAAGGAAGCAATGTTGACAATTATGTTGATATCCTATGAATATTCTTCCGATGCGTTGGATAACCTTTCTATCAGCCTTCTAATAAAAACAAACAACTATCATTTCCTTTATGATAGCTCTATGTGATTGGATAGACTTTGTTTTATGTATATAATAATATATATAAGAATATATAAAGTAAAAAAAAGGAATTTTGTTGATATGTATAATATCTAGTAGGGTCTAGCATGTCTAGCGAGTAAAAAGAAAATTGCTATCTGGGAAAAAAACAATTCGAATGTTGTTGACATATTTTAATCAAAGCTCAAGTCTGATATTAAAACTCTTAACCACGATAATCTGTCATAAGCAGACCTATCCTCAGGTCTGGTCAATAGCAGACTTGTTCACAAGTCTGGTCAGAAGTAGACCTGTTCACAGGTCTGGTCTTGGGCCACCTACCATCAGGACTGGTCAATAGCAGACTTGTCCACAGGTCTGGTCTGGGGCAGACATACCCTCAGGACTGGTCAAAAGCAGACTTGTCCATAAGTCTGGTCTGGAGCAGACATGTCGATATTTCTGCAGCGGTCCTAAAAAAGCAGACCGTAGGTCTGGTCCACCAACGACGAAAATTACTTGCTTGTCTGGTTGAAAATTCTCAAGTTAACTTATAAAGCAGTCAACAAGTCTGATCAAGTTAACTTTTTTCAAGGTAAGGACCGTAAACATCTGTACTGTGAATACTAGATAGAAGAAAAAAAATCAAAAGAAAATCAAAGTATAGAAAAGAAAAACATAAAAAAAACAACTAACTTTTTGTCATATTGACTGTTTTCAATTGTATAAATATTATTAAGCTGAGGTACAGTATAGATATCTGAATACCATGTATTTGACAAAAAGATCTGATAAACACATTGCGGTCCCAACCTCTTTCGCAAAATTAATATATATTTCGGCACGTTATTATTCTATTCGCCAAATATCATACATATATTGTTTGTTTAAATTTTTCCTTCTTTCAAAAAAAAATGAGTTTGCCCCATTGTTGTCTATGACTATTTGTTCAGACTTAGCTTTTAGTCTACATTGTAATGAATAAACACTTTTTTTTACCTTTAAGATGGGGGAATTCATTTTATTTGAAAAATTTCCTAAAAGAGAGGTCCACCTACGTTTTAACTGTATCAAAGGTATAACCAGGAATAAAATCAGAATATTACAAGGCATTTTTCATATCGCATGTATTATCAGCCCTAGGTTCAATATCAGAACCGCATGGCTCGAGGGCTAATATTGACAGAGTGCTGATAATACATGCGATATGAAAAATGACATGTTATGATCTTTTTATCATATGCTTCAACAATGGAGAAAAAATTATTATTTTACACAATATACTTTCCAGTATCCAAATAATTGTTTTGTACACTATTTTGTAACATTTTTCATAGAAAACTTAGCATTCAGGTGTATTTTTTTCAGAATTTGCCGAGTATCACCGGAATGCCGTGCGATAACGTTACGGAATGGCATGTGATAACAATCGCTGCATGTGATTAACTTTTCATATCCGCCTGTTAAACACCAATTCGAAAAAATGTGGAATTTACGTTAATCTAAAATCATATGTTATTTAGTCAAAGTATATGATAAAACTAAATTATTGGACATGTTTTGACCTTATAATACAAGACAGATGTATAGTTATTGGGGAAAAGTTTCTTCAAATAATATAAATATGTGACCTTTTCTATTAAGTATGCTTAAAACACGTGTGTCGCTAAATCGACTTTAACAAAACGACCCTCTCAAATCAATAATCAATATAAAAGTGAAAGGATAAAATTTGAAGTTTGCGATTTTACTTGATTTGTACCTTTTTCATTTTAAGAAATTGTTTTGTTAGAACCATGATGATCGTTATTAAAAATATATGTGACGGACGCCATTTGATCACTTCATTTCGTCAAACATTACATTCAACACCTTTATTAATTAGTCCTTTTATGCATACATCTATTAAATGCAATCAGCTGATGATTGATTTTCTATCAAAATCTTAACGAGTGCAAGGTCTATTCCGAGTATTGTCTGATCAGGCAAAGTAAATAAACAATATAGCTGAAATTAAATCGTTTATACATTTCTGTCGCCAAATTGTTTAGCAAAGGATGAATTTTAATCGCCACCATTATCATTGTATCTGTCTTCACAAAACATTTCACTCACAAATATCTACCTATTAGAAAGACCAGTCTGCTTTCATTTCTTATACCAATATCAAACAAATTACAAACAAAATATTTTAGCTACAAAAAAATATTGCAGGATCTCAATAATGACGATTGCAACTGTGCTAGTTTCCAATTCGTATATAATCCGACAAGCCACATTAATACTGGTAACATAAACATTGCCAATAACATTTCTCTGCGATCTCCAAAATATCGTGAGGTAAAATCCATCAATTGGAAACACAAATCAAAATACTAATGAATTCAGGCGAGAATTGTGCCAGGTATAATACCTCTATGATACCGATGCTACGTCAATATAATGGAGACACATTATAAGCTTGGTACTTTTGATAACCAGTGTATTTCCTATCATGATTTCCTTGAAAGAGATTTGCTGCTTACAAGGAAGTTATTAATTCAAGAGTTCCAACTGGTGAAGTTGAAATCATCCCTTAAATTTTGGGGACGCTATCACATGGGTGGCCGTTATTGAATATCTTTGTCAAAGATGACAACAGATATGTTCCATTTGTCGTAAATACAATCCCGAATTTATTTCTCTGAATCAGTACTGCCAAATTAGACTGATTATCGGGTTAACTAACACGAGCAACACGACGGGTGTCACATCTTGAACTGGATATGCTTACCTTTCCAGAGCATCTGCGATCACTCACTTTTTGATGGGGTTAGTGTTGCTCGTATTTAGCTTTTTATGTTGTGTTTTGTGAACTGTTGTTTGTCATTTCGTTAGTAATGGCGTCGTCACTTTGATTCAAATCTATGAGATTAAGTGTCATCTCTCTTTTTTCAGCAAATATTTTATTACTTGTAGAAGCATACATTTTTTTTTAGTTTTCAGTACGGATTATTTCTTGCACATCAACTTTAAAATTTTAAATCAATAAACAAACAAGTACAGCAATAGTTGCATTCCTCATAATGATGACAATTGATTTGCTAGTGTTGAAACTTTGTAAGCAACATCATCAAATGTACTATTTACGGTCAGACTGTTTGTTCTTAATGCGTATTGGTTGAATTGGTGATGTGCTATTGCAGAACCGTACAATATTGTATGCATTGAAACATCGTGACTGCTGAGTTTCTTAAAGTTTCGTATAGTAACCATGCTGACAGCGATCCTATAGTAGAAGACTAATATGTTTAAATTGATTGTGTGGCTAATTACTGCACTATTTATACAGTCTCATCATTGTATTCAAAGTAATTAAATACATATATCAGGTTTTTTCTGGATTTTTCACTGCTTGATTACTACCTTTGTTTCTCTATATAGAGGCAACCGACGTATACCGCTGTTCAGAAGTTTTTCAGCAACAAATCAGGGTAACAAACTGAAACCAAGTGAACCACATCCGCTATGAGAGAGAAAAAAAAAGAATCAACAGAATCACTGAACAACACCAAAAGCAAACACCATCATACATAAAAACAGACTGTAGATAACACCTGCCATATTTTTAAAAGGACATTTCAGAAAACATTGTTGGTTGCATCTGTTTAAGTCTAGTCCTATATATCGTCTTGTTGTTCATATAGTTATTTGTTTTGATAGTGATTTAAACTCTAACACTGTATTAATTGCTGTTTCCCAATTTTTGACATCCTAACCTTTTATGTGTGTTAGCTTTGTTCACAAATTGCTGTCAATACCATATAATAACATGCGACAGCTGGGATACAAGTGAAAAGTTAAGATGTCAAAAATTATTAAAGACCAAACAGCCTATTTATTTCTACCAGTGATTTTTCCTTTACATTTTGTGTGAAGGTATTTTATGATTTGAAGAACAAAATATGATGAAAATAATTGAGGGTCACCGACTTAGTTTTGTCGCTATAGCAACCTCAGTTTCGTGTTTTTCCGAATATCAACGTACTATTTGCTTTTTATATAAACTCTCCTAAAAATCTTTATATCAAACCTACAAGCATAATTCTTGTTTCAGGTTTATCAGTAGATTTTTATCTATCAAATACAGGTTCAAGATTTTAAGGCTCATATTGTTTTGATCTTAAAAAATATGATTTATTTCATTCCCGCCAAAAATAAAACGCAAAAATGAAAAACGTTTCCAGTATTAATTATATCTACCAGTGAATTCAATTTCAAGAAGGAAAGTGACATGTAAACTCTTCAAAATAAAGCCAAAAAAAGTGAATGTCACCGACCTCTCAAAAAAGTTATGAGTAATTTTCATGTTTTTTTTTCTCGTTCGTTCTGAAGAAAAGAGTTTTCTTTCTTTCGAACATTGCATCTGACGTCATAGTACAAACTTTCCTTGCTGGAACACTTTTTGCAAATTACAAAATAACAAATTGGACGTTTGAAACCCACATTTAAATTTCCAAGAATAACAACTATATTCACCTACTATATTATCCGGTAATACAAGAGATTAAATGCACGTGTCAGTCAATATCAGATCTTATGATGTTGTTGACGCACAATATCAACCTTCAGAAACCCCATCCGTCAGAATGGAACATTATTTGAAATAATTTTTCTAGCCGCTTTTGTTATGAAAGTCTGTTTTTGTACTTTGCCCCTTATAAGCAAAAATATTGAAAATTAAAATTTTTGACCAATTGTTCAGAGAACAATTGAAGGTCTTTCTACATCAAAGGAATTTTGAAAAGAAACTAGAAACTTTATACTTATGCGATACATAAGTAGTTTTGATATACTTTTGGAGGAAATAAGGGAGATAATTTGCTATTTATTGTGAAGTAAATGTCTACCAGTCTCAAATGATAGCTTCTTGCACACTGATTATAAAAATATATAGTTTCTTTATCATTTTGCCTCAAAATCAGAAGATAATTAGCCTCTTCCGGTTGATCAAAAGATATTTCGAGTCTTGAGTGATGAGTTAATGATTTCAAATAACAAAAATGTATGAATTTTGAGTACTTTTTCATGAAAAAAGTGAAAAAATAACCACTTCCTGTTTTTTGAAGGTCACTTCCGGTTGACATTTTTCAAGGTCATATGTCATCAAACCTTTTGTTAAAGGTCATATGTCATCAAACCTTTTGTTAAAGGTCATATGTCATCAGACCTTTTGTTAAAGGTCATATGGCCTTATTATGAACCAAGTTGTAGAAATAATCAATTAACTTTATAATTGAACATTTCAGGCACAGTAACTCTTATAAGATGCCGTTGGATTGTTTCAGACCAAAAGTAAATAATCTTCATTACAATATAGCAAACATTTTCCACTTGTTCTTTTAAATACATCTTTAAAATGCAAAAATAAGCCAAATTCAAAATTTAGAATATGACCTTGACCTTTGACCTTGACCTATTTTTCATTTTTTTGGACCAGGGACCTCAAATCAAAAGATCCTAGGTCTCTATCACTTATGGTTTATAAGGTAGAAATGCAAATCACTTATATCAAATGCCTAAGGGGAAATAACTCTCATATGGAGCTTTCATATTGCTACGGTCAAAATAGGACAAATAATGCGAAGGATATAATGAACAATTCTATAAAATAAATTTGTCGTAATCTTTTACGGTTACGAAGGAGTAGTAGACACAAGGAAAACAGTGATTGGGGAGATAATTCCTACAAAGAAAAGTATTCGGTTACGTAGTTTAAATTTCAAAGGCGCATAAACAATTCAATATCATATACCAAATATTTAAGCGACATATTGCAAAACCAATATTAATAACAAGAATAAAATTAGGCGAAAGAAAAATAAATCAGAAGAAAATCAATAGATCTTTCCATAAAAAAGTGGAAAGACCTAATTAAAAAAAGAACTGAAAGATGGCACTTGCTAACAACAGAGTATTTGACTATATCAAACTATATGTGTGTTGTTTATTTTCGCGTCAATTCAGAAGTTTGCCGTAACGAACTCATTTGATACTGTTGATGGACGGACATACAAAAGAATGGATGGACTTCTTTGTACCATTATATTTCCCGACTGAGACGAACGTATAGAAACAACTACTTCTAGTTTGTGAACTCATTATTTCTGAATATTTAACATATTTAAGATATAAGGAAATCAGAATTATAGGTATAATATATGAATTAAAGTTTTTGATTCTAAAACGTTAAACATCTATCATGAAATACAATCCCTGTTATTACTACCTCACATGTTTTGAATAAACAAGACAGTAAATATAAATTACAAAAAGTTTTTAATTTAAAAATTAATTTAGAAATATATTCTGTTGAAAACTACAAAGTAAGATTTCTCAGACAGGATAACATATTATAAATCTAAATGGTAATTTTGGAAATTGAAAAAACAAAAGACAAGGTTGTTGCCGACATTGACAATCGAAATTTGTTATCAATCTTTCCGGTCATAGTTTAAGCTAAATGAAAAAGAGAGATTTTATGCTGGATATTATTATTGGAGAAATTGTTATGTTATAATTGTCATAAGTTAAATTTACAACCATTTATATGTTTAAACTTACAGCTAATTTTCTAATTCATGTAGGGTAAAACGTTGGTTGGCTTCCTTGCTTAGTTTGTATAAATGTTTATTCAAGCTTTGTAATAAAGATTGACATCTTCATATATTAGTATGTAAATCTGTATACATGATAATTATATTCAATTGGACATTATCAAAATATAATTATACAAAATATATAAACAAAGCAAACTAAAGTGTTGATCTACATACATTAGGAAATTTGCTGTAACTTTCGTTGAGATCAGGCGATTTGTTTATCATTTCTTCTTAAGACCATTTGAAATGAAACAAATGACAAACGACAATGACTCTTTGTCATAATTATAAGATTTGGTCAAATAAGCAGTATACATGTAAATAAATTATAACTTCATTACAAGATAGGACAAGATTTTACGAGAGTCATCAAGACATCAGTTCAAGCATACGTTGTCGGTTTGTCAAAACTTCTAGGAATTTTTTTTTATCGGCCTGACCTTCTAAATACTCAAGTTTTGAAAATTAATAAAAATTGACATTAAAATTAGAAGGATCAAATCATAGGAAACATGTGCACTAAGTTTAAAGTTTAAAAGACTTCAACTTCATCAAAAACTACCTTGACCAAAAACTTAACCTAAAGCGAGACAGACGGATGAACGATCGAACAGACACACATAATAGAAAACATTGGACATTCAAAAAACTTTCACCTATTTAATAACGCCGGTAACCTGTACACATTCGGCGCAAATGCAGTGGCGGATCCAGAACTTTTCCTAAGGGGGGGCCCGCTGACTGACCTACATTTTAAGAGGGGGCCCGCTCCAGTCATGCTTCAAAGATTCCCTATATAATCAAACAAATTTTTCCGACGAAAGGGGGGCCCGGGCCCCCTAGCCCCCCCCCCCCCCCCCCCCCGGATCCGCCTATGAAATGAAATTTGCATTTCACTTTTGTTAATATTCTTTCTCTTGTATAGAAATTGGATGTTATAATTTGACGTTTTTTTCATTGCTAGAAACAATGTCATAGAGCTTTTATGTCACTATCAAGTTGCGTTAGTTGATGCACATAAACAATAGACTGTTTGGTCTTTAAAATAATATTTGACCCAGGGGAAACCCTGAAGGTGATTTAGAATGCAGATGGCAATGCCTGGATCTACGTCCAAGCGTAAAGTTGAAAATTTTCATCACATTAAACGACGTATAGAAGGATTAGATAACAAACCTATACCATCATATGATGTCGCATTAATCAATTATCGAATTCTGTAGTCCTCTTTTGTTCACGGACAGGTGTTGTAAGATGAGGAATGCTAGTCCTGTGTTATTTTTTTTCATTGTTGCGATCTTGCATAGAAAAAAATTGAACTAGCAGACTGATTAAAATGCTGGAACACAATGTCGTTTGTATTGCTGTTAATGGACGCACATCCGTATATTCCAATCGTTTAAATGACAGGTATGAATCCGCACAGGTTATAGTTTAACCAGGAGACGTAATAAATTGATTTACAACTCAGATTATGGTAGTTTCTTTCAAAATGACTATATTTAGATAAATTGCTTATGGGATAAACATCTATTATTAAACTGGTATAGGGTTTGAAGTTTTGGGTTTACGATGAGACAGTGATGTTTAAAGTCCACAAAATAAAAAAAAAAGATATCTTAAACAAGAACTGAACACGAACGTGGACTAAAATCCTTGCTCTTTTCATTAGTGTAATGATATTTCATATTTGAGATACATGTATTTGAAATAACTGGTAATGAGGGGACACCTGCCACATTAGACGACATCGCGTTTATAGTGACATATGTTTCGAATGATTTTATACTTGGCAACGTCCGAGTCAGTATCCTATTTAATCTCCGTCATTTAGGCTTATTTGATTACTGGCAAATATAAGGTCGTCACATGTAACATTCGGGATATTCTTCGAGCTAAAGTAAAGTTATTTTATAATAAAGAATAAATATGTAAACATTTAAAAACAGGGTTGAAAAAGTAAAAGTAATCGTTGATTCTGGTTGGTCTTACATATATGACATATCTACTTAAAAAGCCAAAGAACCATAAATGCATGAAAACAATGACTATTATCTACATAAATCGAAATCATTATACTTTTATTGACATTAAAAGCATTCACAGACTCATTCTTCAAACACTCATACTATATAAAGAAAAAAGAGTGATGGTATTATTGCCAATGAGACACCTCTCCATAAGAGACCAAATGACACATACATTAAAAACTATAGATTTCCGTATAGCCTTCAAAAATGAGCGAGGCATAGACTACAAGAATGCAAGGAGGTCTATACCCAAAACATAGTAGAAATGATTGTGTTTTGACCGGGAACATTTTTAAACATATTGATAAAATGTGATCTTGGGCCGAAAATTGAAACATTAAATTAACATTATACGTCATTCATACTAGTATATTTTCTGTTTTGAGTTCATAACATTCACGGCATAGAGTCTAAAAACAAGTTTCATCAAAACTAAATCTTTGAGGTTTTTGTTCTTCTGACAATCAATAGGAACATCATGAAGTGTATCTTTGATTGTTTTTCATCTATACTACATTTCCTAATTATGTTACACATGTTACACGGGTTAAAAAAGTGCAAGTGCAAAAACAGATTATTACAGCTTTCCAATTGTAAGATTAATATTTAAGTGTAGCAACAATCCAGCAGTGTCTGCATATGAAGTATATATTTTCTAGTCTATACGATATGAACATTACCGACTTTTTTTACTCATATGAAACAGATTTCATATAGAACATTTACGAAAACTAAATTGAAAGTATCTTACAAAATTCTTTAATTTCACTGTCAGGTATGATTAAGACCACTCAATAACCCACCGTCCAACGTGTGATAGCAGCTTAAATATCTTAGTGAACTTGAGATTAGGAATAGTATCAACATTTTCCTCCATTTTAACATAGATGGATAATTTAAAAAAAAACCATCTATGAAAAAAGTGATGATTTCATCTTTCGAGTTGTCAATTGTTTACATATTTCAGTTAATAGTTCCAATTGTTCATGTTATAAATGATAGACTTCATTAACGTTAGTGTTCCTTACCTACAAAAACTTATATAACAAAGTAATAATGTAAATCGACTGAAATCGATATAAAAAAGTCTTACAGTCATCGTCACGAATTCGTATCTCAACTCAAAACGACAATTTTGTTGCAGTCTTGATAATAGATAGAAAAGATGGACAAAATATATCAAAGGGACATTCATTAGTAAAAAATAAACTAACAATGCCATTCGAAAAAAAGCCCAAAAGATACATCAACAATAGACAAAGCATGACATAGAAAACTACGACTGAGCACTGAATGCTACTGTACTAATGTGTTATATGTTTACCTTCACTTTATACTTTACTGAGGATCTGCTTACCCTTCCGGAGCACCTGAGATCACCCCTAGTTTTTTGGTGGGGTTCGTGTTGTTTATTCTTTAATTTTCTATGTTGTGTCGTGTGTGCTGTTGTTTGTTTGTCCTTTTCATTTTTAGCCATGGCGTTGTCAGTTTGTTTTAGATTTATGAGTTTGACTGTCCCTTTGGTATTTTTCGTCCCTCTTTTACTGCTGATTAAGTGCTGAGCTGGATATGGTTGTAGTCTAGACGTAAAACGTTGGGCTAAAATAATAAAAAAAGTTATATTTCTTTTTACAGGGCATGTATATAAGTTATTTTAAGCTAGATAAAACTAACTTTGATGCATATGTTCTTCTTAATTTTGAATTTTTAGGCACGTTTTGTCTTATATCCTTAATTTTTATCAAACAAATGGATTCAGTAAAAGCAATAATATTTCAATGGCAATTGAACTATTTCGTGTAATGTTTGGTTCCATTGATGATTACGACCGAGAAGTACCAGCAAATACATGTTCATAAAAAAGTACAAAAGCTAACTTCTGTTCTATTGAAATCCAGTAATTTTTCATTTTTACACAACATAATGTCATACTGTAACGGCGACTGTGAAAGGACTATTTGGTTATCCAAAGTGCACTTAAGAATGTTGGAAACTCAGTTTGAGGTTGTTTTCAATCATTTTTTAATGTTGACATGTGTAAGCAGGTAGCTTTCCGTACATTTACTACGACAAATAATATGTTTTATCTATATAAAACGTGTGTACAAAGCTCGAAGTTTAGACAAAAAAGTTACGCTGAAAAGGTAGGTAAATAATTTTAAGTAGATTAAATATCCGTACGTTTAACATGTCGCTCTGCGTTTAGGGTTATTGCATTCGTATTTTGCCACTTTTACTATCATTGTTTTGCCAATATATTTGATTCTCACATGAATAATTAACTTTTTTGTAGCTATATATTTCGTGTTCTTCTTGGATGCATTCAAATACTCTATATAAGAGAGGGACGAAAGTTACCAGAGGGACAGTCAAACTCATAAATCGAAAATAAACTGGCAACGCCATGGCTAAAATTGAAAAGGACAAACAGACAAGCAATAGTACACATGACACAACATCAAAAACTAAAGAATAAACAACACAAACCCCACCAAAAACTAGGGGTGATTTCAGGGAAATCAGATCCTGCTCCACATGTTGAACCCGTCGTGTATCTTACGATTCAAATACTTGCTGTTACAGTGTATTTTGTAATTGGAGAAATGTCCTCAATAGAAAGGCCGGTGATTCTCTACCTTTACAGTAGGCTCGATCTGTCAAAATGAATATCATTGAACATAATCCATAAGTTACTGAACTCAGTATTTTCATTTAATAAAAAAGAAGAGAGAACAAAACAGTATATGTTCTGAACATTCTGTATACTTGATTATTTCAAACATTTTGATTAAAATAGTTGTAATAGTGTGACTGTTTTATCATGATATGGCTTTAACTGTATTCTTCATTGTACTTATGCTGTGCTGATATAAAATGAAATTAACCTAACCCAATATGAGTGTATCTGCAATGATTTTGTTGTAATCAACTATGTTTGAATTTCTTTTATTTTCTCTTATTATTTCTTTTGAACTACCAATGCAGTTGCCAAAAGTGTTAAAAATTATAATCTGACTATTTTAAGGGATGGATTTCATGCCATCGGTTTTTATATAAAATGTAAGGGATAAGCTTAGAAATATCGTATCACCAGGTGATGTTTTATAAAGTTACTATGCGTTTAATTTGTTCGTTTCAATATAGTTATGTAAGCCCGTGAAACGTAAGGTAGTACACATTCAATCGATATTTATGTTCTAGATGTATATATCTTCTTGTTATCAGTTTTATTAAGAATGAATCGATGTGTTTATTTACCTATCCTTGATATCATTGAAGAAATCGTTATGATTTGAGGACAAGTGCAATTCACACTTACTTGGATGATTTAAACGTTAAATACACAATATTTTATCAAAACTTTTTGCACATTCTCTAAGTCACTCTGATTGTTACAAACATCAATTATGCGTCTTTATAAGCTAAATAGGTATTTACATATCAAAGGTAATCAACACACTTTATACTCAAAGTACTTTGCACAATCTTTTTGAATGTCTGGTTTTACATGATATTCAAACTCGTAGTGGACATTACATTCCAACTACTGTGATTCTCCCCTGTAGACAATCTGCTCAGGTGACGCACCAAAATCAATGCATAGTGTATTTGATAATTTTTTTTTTGAGTGACTGTGGTATTTTGAAAATCATGGTTTCATACAGATTGTCTTCGATTTTGATTTGTTGAATTACGAGAGCTGTTGTGCATGTTTTTTGCAATACTGCTTTGTATACAATTCACATAAAAGTATGGAAATAACATATTAAACTTCATTAATTTTTTTCGGATTTTTGGTCTATATTCATAATACAATAATATACCCGGCCCATAATTCGTTTATAACATGTTTATTACATCATTCTCATAATTATCAATATTATTGTAGACAACTATGGACATCTTTGATGGAGTTGTGTTCATAACTGCTGTTGTTGTTGCTGGAGTTGTGTTGGTCATAACTGTTTTTGTTTGTGCTAGAGTTGTATTGGCCATTTCTTTACATATCTTCTTAACAATTGTATCTGCGCTGAGGTCTCCCCACAACACACGTGTAGCAGCTGAAGGACCATCTTTTTCCTACAGAATGGAAACAACTCCTGATGATAAAATACAAGCAGGAGTGATAAGAAACAGACAGTCCTTATGTATTGAAGATCAAGTTGATTAAAATCTTAGATTACAAAAATCAATAATAAATTCCATTTGTTTAATTAAACAATTGAAATAAATTTGTTAAATAAATAGAAACTTCATCTTAACCGTAGAAATATCTGAATGTTCAGTCCAACAGTCTTTTGTTTATCATTGTTTATATTTTCAACTCTTCTCTTTACTGATGTGGAATTTGTACCATGTATGCAGAAAATATATGTGTTCAATGTTATAGACGTTATTTTTTTTTAAACAAAATCACAAACTATAATGATGTTTTAATTCTCCGAAGGTACCAGCCCAGTAATCAGCACTTCTGTGCAGGCATGAATTATCATTGCTATGGTTATATTTATGAATTAACTGTTTACAAAATTTAAAATTTTTGAAATACTAAGGTTTTTCTGAATAGATTACCGAAGCTGTATTTGGCAAACCTTTTAGGAATTTTTGTCCTAAAAACCCGTCAACTTCGTTTCTGGTTTTGTCTAAATTTGTGTTTTGATTCGAGCTTCAATGATGAGTCTTTTGTTGACGAAAGCGCGTCTGGCGTACATACAAAATTTGATCCTGGTTTCTATGATGAGTTTATTTATATTCACTGGATCGATGCCACTGCTGATGGAGTTTTAATTTCTTGAGTGGTTTAACAGACCAGTAGTTAAAATGTATACATTTACTGTTTACAAAACTTGAAATACTAAAGCTTTATTACCTGAGGAAAAGTTTACCTTAACTGTATTTCGCAAACACTTCAGGAACTGTGGTCCTCAATGCCCTTCAGCTTCGTATTTTATCTGTCCTTTTTTTACTTTTTGGGATTCGTGCGTCACTGATGAGTCTCATGTAGACGAAAGCGCGTCTGGCTTAAATAAAAAATTAATCCTGATATCGATGATGAGTTTATTCATTAACAATATTAAAAGTTTCAATCAAACGAAAAACAGATTTATTTTATCAACAAAAAATCATATAGATCTTACCTGTACACTTTTAGAGGGACTTTGTTAGACGAAAAAAAAATATATTACAGGCGCGAATAGATTGCAGGAATTTACCAACATGACTGGCTTTAGATTGATGATGTCTGAGACAACATCAATGTGTAAAAGAGTTATGCTGTATTGTTTAAATTCAAACCCTTTCTTACTTTCTCACAGTTTGTAAATGCAAAAAGGGCTACTAGTACTTGCTGCACCTATTCAGCAAGTGTCATTGTAGTACAAAAGTTAAAACTGGTTCCTTATTCCTGTAAAAAATTTTCAATGGATATCGTGATATACTATTGTCAACTGCATATAATGGTAAACAAACCAATCAATATGAAAGCTTTTTTAAATGCGATCTCAGATAAGTTTTGCTCACAAAATTTTAATCTTACATAATATAAAGAAACTATTCAAAATCCCCAACCTATTGTAAAAGAAAGGTGTCAATGTTACAATGCTTCAACAAGTTAGAAGATTTCGTGAAGTTAGTCGAATCAGTTTGTTATACATATTAATCCGACAAATTATTGAGGTATTTTTTCAACGATTTCAGTGTAGAAGCGTTCGTAACATTAATAAAGGTAACATTAGTATCCAGCTGTTCGAAATTTAAAAATCGATTGAGAAAAAAAACAAATCCGGGTTACAAACTAAAACTGAGGTAAACGCATCAAAAATTAGAGGAGAACAACGACACAACAGAAACACAACATTAAAAAGTAACATTCACAAAAACGAACTATAATATAAGAATGGCCATTTTACAGATTTCGTTCATGACATTTTAAGAACAAAATAGTAGGTTTTGTGGCATGGAAAACCTCCCGCTTTTATGGCTAAGTTACATTTAACATTAAAGTGACAACATTACATGACAGGAGTACAATACAAATAATGGGAGAACATATAAGACAAAGAAACATACGAACAATAGCTATCAAAAGCTACCAGGTATAAAATTAAATAAGCCAGACGTGCGTTTCGTCTACACATGACTCACCAGTGACGCTCAGATGAAAAAAGTTCGAAAGCCAAAACAAGTACAAAGTTGAGGAGCAATGAGGACCATACGGCTAGGGTTTTCTGCCTGTGATAAGAACAGCCTTATTATTTAGAATACTTCATACTTTTGCAAACAGTAAAATTTATAAAATGACTATATAATAGTTATACATGATAAAACCGAAGTGGTGACTAACTACAGAATTAAAATCGATACATTACATAAATAAAGGCAACAGTAGTATACCGCTGTTCAAAACTCGTAAATCTATGGACAAAAAACAAAATTGGGGTAACAAACTAAAACTGAGGGAAACGCATTAAATATATGTGGAGAACAACGACACAACATTAAAATGTAACATGCACAGAAACGGACTAAGCATTAAATCCGATGAGAATAACAAATATAACATCAAAACCAAATACATGAATTTGGGATAGAAAAGTACCGTGACACGTCTGATAGTAATGTCAATTCACACTCAAATATAAGAGAAAACAAACGACACAACGGAAACACAATGTTAAAATGTTACACACACAGAAACGAACTATAATATAACAATGGCCATTTTCTTGACTTGGTACAGGACATTTTTAAAGATAGATAAAAATGGCGGGTTGAACCTGGTTTTGTGGCATGCCAAACCTCGCACTTTAATGGCCATGTGAAATATAACATTGAAATGACAACATAATATTACAGGACTACAATACAAATAATAACACAAACGTATTAGACAAAGAAACACATGATTAATAGATAACAAAAGGCATCAAGTTTAAAATTCAATACGTCAAAAAACGCGCCTCGTCCACACAAGACTCACCAGTGACGCCTAGATATAAAAGATCGAAAGTGTAAAAAGTACAAAGTTGTACAGCACTGAAGATCAAAAGTTGAAAAAGGTTGTGTCAAATACGGCTATGTTTTTATGCTTGGGATAAGAACATCCTTATTATTTAGGACAAGTTATGCTATGCAAACAGTAAATTTTATCAAGTGAATATAAAAGATATACATAATGAAACTGAAGTATTAACTAATTACAGAAAATAAAACCCGAATACATAATGCAAAGACCAACACAGAAAAATAGACACAGCCGACTTAGTCCAGGCCTCAACGCAAAAAATCATAAAAATGACGTCACATACGAAGTGGTGAAAAGGCACAAAAATTACGTCACATTTGAAGTCCTGAAACATCACAAAAATGACGTTACATTTGAAAAACTATATCTCAAAAGTAAGATAGAATTAGGATTGATTTAAGATTATAATAGAACTAAATACTGATTTAACATTTAAACACAATGCACATTGCAATACTTATTAATAGCAATTAACTGTTTGTTTTGAATCCAACTTCAAACGTAAATTATCGTAGATTACGTTGAACAAAATCAAATCTAATAAATGAAGACGATGATTAATTTTCTTTACCATAACACATGAATATAATAGAAAAGACGTCAACAAATTTGACAAAATCCGACGAGAACCACAAATACAACATCAAACTAAACACACGAATTTGGGATAGACAAGTACCGTAACACGTCTTATAGTAATGCGAATTCACACTCAGCAAAACAGTCACAATCGGGAATAAGTCACGTTCGGTAATTAAAAGATAAGACGACGTAATGACAAACCACAATCTACCATGTGGTAAAAATGTCCTTAGCTAGTGTGGTCAAAGAAACATCGTATGGATCAACTAATTCGTGATGGTGTCCATAAAATTTACGGAGTGTCAATTTTAATTTTATAAAACACCCTAAATCAGGACATAAAAATACACAGCCGAGTAAGCCAAAGCCATCAACCCACAAAGTGACGTCACATTTGAATTTCTATAAAGAATTCCCAAAAGTAAGATAGAATTAGGATAGAATTCAAGATTACATTTGTAAGACTAATATAACATTTATTAATAACGATGAAAATTACAATACTAATTAATATCAAATTCACTAGTATTAAAGAGATAATCGTAACTGGAATTACGACAGATATAGGTAAAATCTTCTCAAATGTAGCATGTTTTTGTCAATAGTTACTCCGCTGCAAGGTTTTTCTATACCATTACATCATATTTGAATCGGAACGGTGCACTGGAATTGTGTAAGCGCTTTGAAAATTGCCGTTGACAAATTCAGGATGATAATCGTAACTCGGAAAATAGATAATCGTACTTTTGGTGTTAAAAAATAAAAAGATAATCGTAACTGGAAAGTGTTTTATTGATATTGACACTAAAACGTCTAATATTACTGAAAGCATATGATGAAATTATGGCGATGAACAAATTACGAAACGTTCCAACATCTCATGATATTTCTTTTTATGCATATATTAATATTAGTTATAATGAAAACAGCTACATACTAGTATATTATAATATTGGAAGGGCGAACAAGCTTCAAGAAAGTTGGAAATGGAGACAACACGAACTATGTTAATATACAGAAATTTCCAAGAACTAGGAATGTCACAGAAAATGGGGATGGCAAATTTAAAGGAAGTTTTGATATATTGCAATAACTGTCAGGAAAAACGCATGAGTCACCCTACATCAGATTTCTTATATAGACGGCAAACAAACATGAATTTATCCTGAATAAAAGCATAGTAAATGAAGTAAATATTGTTTTAATTCATTTATTGAAGGTGGCTATATGTGCTGTTTCTGCCCCCGGGAAGCCACTGTCGATTCAATTATAGCTCATAACATATTATGCCATAACGAAGTACGAAAGACATTTAGTATTAAATTTCTATCAGGACATTATATCAAGGGTCACGTCATTTTGATGGTGTAAAATATTGTTTAGCCCATAAATACTATACAAAGCTTGCTTGACTCATTGTTGAAGACCGTACAGTGACCCATATTTGTTAATTTCTGAGTCATTTTGATCTCTTGTGGAGAGTTGTCTCATTGGCAATCATACCACATCTTTTCTATATTATCTACTTTATGACCGTCACTGAAATTTCGATATCTCAGAAAATAACTATGAAAAACACCTATTTATTTTCTTACAAGAAATACTTATTCTAACTCAAAACATCATAAGTTCTTGGTAAATGAAAAGTCTGCTGCATACATATGCTTCGAAGATATTGTAGAAAAAGATATTGAAGGTACTAAACAAGGATCATTTTTGCACTTGCATACTTGCCATATAATTAGTACTTTTCTATTAAATGAAAACAAAAATTAGCGAACCTGATTGTCATGCATTTTTCTGAAGCACAAAATGTCTGTTTTAAAATCTATAAAAGTCTTTGTAATTAATTCAGTTCCGACTGTGATGATCTACATGTTATGCCTTGATGCACATTTTATAACGGTTTCGTTAGGGATTTTTGAAACTATGCTATTTTCAAAATTTTCCATACAATTGTAATTGATGGTAAGATTGTGGACGATAAAATAAATAATATAAATATTGTATAATGTAAGTATAAGCCACTGTTTAGGGAAAAAAAAGTATTTAAAACAAAATTCTTATGATTAAAGTGTTGATAAAATAAGATTAGGAAAAGAAAAAAATATTCGGCGATATACATCTGTCACATAAAAAACAAACAACTACAAAAAAGAGAGAAATTACCTAACTACAAAAAAAAAAAACAATATAAACGTGTAATTTGGGAAAAGAGACAAAAACAAGAAACCAAATATTTACAATTTTTCTAGCCAAGTCTTCTGGCAGAGAGAAAATTGCTAAATTTTAAGACATATAAGAAACGGTAATACACAAATAGTAAAAAAAAAGAAGAAAAAAATGAGACATCTGAGGTTATAAGCAAAGTCATCCAATGTGATATGTTGTAACCACGCTCGTCCTAAGAGTAAAGAGGTTAGCCTCAGCTTTGTCCTGCATTTGTTTCACTCACAGTATCAAACTAAATTAAACATTTTGAAGATAAAAAAACGCCAAAAAATATACAAAACAGATTTTAAATCATATTACAAGACATCAAATTGTTATTTTGTGTTATGGTTGGAGACAGTTCTTCGTGAAATTCAAAATTGTGCATGTATTTAAAATTTTGTTTTAATTAAATAGAATTTTGCGTTTGCACCGGCTAGAAAAATAAAAGCATATAAAGAGGCAACGATTATCAAAGAAGAAAATGCCATAGAGTTACGATTATCATCCCAAATTTGTCAACGGTAATTTTCAAAGCGCTTAGACAATTCCAGTGCACCGTTACGATTCAAATATGATGTAATGGTATAGAAAAACCTTGCAGCTGAGTAACTTCTGACAAAAACATGCCACATTTTAGAAAAATTACTGTTAAGATTTTACCTATATCTGCTATCGCCATATTGGGATAGTCGTAATAACAGTTACGACTATCTCTTTAATACCAGTGAAATTGTGGCAGAAATTAGATAATTAATTGTATTATCTAGCTATGTCGGTGTTTATGAATTGTCATAATCTACACTTGCCAATTTCTACACAAAATAAATTTGTTAGAATAGGTACTGTAATTGTATTCCGACTACGCCATGTTTATGTTTTGTTTTTGATTTGATAATATCTTTTACATATTATCATCTGAAATGTAACCACAAACCCATCCTCTTATTCTTGATTGTGATGTTACCTTATTAAACATTCTTTGAGTAAAACTGGTGAAGCAGGATCTGATTACCCTTTCGTAGCATACCAGACCACCTGTGTTCTTTGTTAGGTTATATTACTTATATTCAGTCTTATATTGATTGTCATTGTATTCCCTTGTGAACTGTAATGTCCTTCCATGACTCTATCAGTTCTCATGAATTACATTTTTTTTTATATTTAATGTCGAATTGACATTTACTCCATTTGTTTTACCTTTAGTCACATACAATTTGAATTTTACTCGGAGTTCAGTACGTATTTTTTGGATTTTACTTTTTACAAAATCAAATGTCCTATCCCTAAAAGTAGTATGGATTGTTCTCTCTTTAAAAGTAATACAATTTACTATTATCCTAGTTTCTGCTCATGATGTTGTATAAATCTGTCATTATGATAATATTTTGATGTGATCATATTTAGTTTATTTTGTATTTAGAACGACCTTTCATTGACGCCTTTCAACTTAGTGAATTGTTTAATTTTCTTTTATTATTATTTAATTATTTAAATTTTCATTGCTGATTTTTTTATGGACGAAACGCGGGTGTGGCGTACACAGTTTTAAGCATATTATCTATGATGAATTTATAATAGAAATACAAAGTTTCCATCCTAGTATCTCATGTATCTATGATGAGTTTATTTATAGCCTCCTGTTATGACAGGTTTGTCAGACGAACTAAGCATAAACCTACGAAAGCTTTAAGAAGATTTCAGGTTTCACATTTTCATATAGGAGATCCCACAGATAATAAAGTTTCATGTGACTTGAGTAAAGTATCCCCTTCGGAAGGAACCAATTTTACAAATGGTTGGCTATGGTATTTATTTCAAAAGTTTAGAATAAATTAATTGTAATCAATAACAAAACAATAGGACTGAAAAAAAACATGAGTAATTTTCAAAGGATAAAAAAATCATGGAAGCCATTTTCTTAATTTTCTTTACAATGATAACCATATAAACATTTACGAAATATCTGAATTGAAATTGAAACCGCAATGCTTTGAAGTTATAGAAATAGTAGCACGTCAAGTCATGTATCTGTGCTGTGACGGGTGTCTATTATCATTGCAAGAGATGTATTAATTAATTAGTCATGTTCAACCAGATTCTCATACTCTTTATTTTCATATTAATCTTCGCAACAGTTAAACAAGCTATTACGCAATCTTTCGTATTGGCTCACTCTGTAGAAACTTTATCATATAAGTATATATTTTGTCTGACTTTCTGGAAATCAGCAATCAAATCACCAAAAAAAAAGATAAAACATTTTTCCTGCTAATGCTAAGTTTTTCAACAAAATACCTAGAAACCATTTCAAAATCCTGAGTTTAAAAACGCAATGAACATAATCATAGCCGAAAAGACAAAAGGGCTCAAAACAGAAAACAATTAAGCAACAGATTATATAACGTTACATTGATAAACTAGTAATTAAAATTCACAACCCAACACACAAAAAAAACTTGATAATTTCTTTATTTGTGTTAATTTAGAAGTATAGCTGTATACTGTATATGAATAGACACTACCTTTTCGACTGATACGAGCATTACCTGGAAATGAATTATACATTCACTATGTACTATAGCATATTCAAAACATATCCTTCAGAGGCATATTTACTGGAATCAAACTACACGAAACGTAATTCAACATTAGGATATAGCCTGCTCATTTTATGCCAAGACGAAACTAACGAAATATTACTTGAACTAACCGTTTGTTTCCGTTCAAAGCAGGACAGTAATACAAATGCATAAACTTTCCGAGTACAACACTGATTATTATTTTCGTGAGTGATTCCATTGGTGGACTGCTATTTATTAGGTCTTTCCACCGTTCCATGGAAAGACCTATTGATATTGTTCTGATTATAATTTTTTTTTCTTCGTCCTTTTTTTCTTTCTTGCGTAGTATGGTTGTTTCATAAGTTGGCGCTTAGATGTTTGGAAGATGATATCGTATAGTTTATACGCTTTAAAAACTGACAACCGCGTAACCGAGTACTTTACGTCGTAAGAGTTATCTTCCTAAACACTGTTTTTTCTTGTGGCGACTATTCCTGCGAAATTTTAAAAGATAACGACAAATTTATGTTACCAAATTGCTCGTTACATCTTCTGGATTAGGTTGACTATTTGGACCGAAGCTATACGGAGACTCCATACGAGAGTTATTCCCCATTTTTTCATTTGATTCAAGTGATATGCATTTCTAACTGTTAAATCCTAAGTGAAAGAGACCTTAGGAAATGAAAATTAGGTCAAAGGTCAAATTCATATTCGAAATTTTTTATTTTGGCATATTTTCACTTATTTTCAAAAATCGAATACCATATCGACAAATTATTTTTATTAATTGTTAGTTGCAACATGTCGTTGCATTTATCATCTTACTATATATTATTATTATAGTAATAGTTTTTGAAAATGGTCAGCATTGAGCGTATTATCGAATCATGATAAATGATCATACTGTACGTTTTTTGAAATATGAATTCAAAACACTTCATTTTGGATTGTTTCTACTCAAATTTTAAGCTTGGAAATGACATTTGCGTTAGTAATGTCATTCGATTATTAGGCCCACCGTTCCTTCGCCCGTGAATTTGTTTTCCGTCTACTCGCTCAACACGTGTTTTTACAACACTTTCTCAAGTACTATCTAAAAGAATGACTTAATCTTTAAATAGTCATTTTGCTATGATGAGTTGTAATTTGTCAGCAAGGTTTGGATCTTTCAGACAACTTTTTTTTTAATAATTGAAAAATCGAAGTTATTACAAACGAAGGTTACAAATGTCTGGATTGAGGGAAGTTGCAAAGTAAACATTGACACGTGTAAATCGTAGTGATCACACTAATCAACCCGAGATAGAGCAATCAACAATTTAAAGACCATCAAAGGTGTTAATTAGGCCATATCCATGTCACCTAAAGTAAACAGTTGCATAAACAAATAATATAAACGTATCTTGAATGGTAAAATAATTCTTATAAAAATCAAACCCAGCATGAAATTATCATTTCCCATACGTATGCGAATTACGAGGATATGAAATGAACACTTTATCACAGCATATCAATACCGGAATTTTGACTTTCATCGATTAAAATTATTTTTTATGAGAATTATGAGATCAGAAGTTGTACATTTTGGTTTTTAAATATTAAATGGGTATAATCCGGCCTGCAGTTGTAGTGCATGGTGCGTTTTCCCTGTGACTACTATCATAGTATTCTCAGATTTGGCGATATTCAATATATTCTATCAGAAGTCAAACCTACATGGGGACCTTTTCATGTCTTGATTTGGACAACGATTGTTTAATTTCGTTGGACAATTTAATTCGTGGAGAAAGTCATCCACGAAAACCACGAAAATTGGTTCCCCACGAATAAAAGTACTTTCACATTACTTTGGTATTTGAACTTACTTTGTACTTACTTATTTATAATACTACTGTAGCGAGTAAAGTTGCCTCACAGTAATATATCGTGATGTATTGTCACATAAAGGACGAAATGTACTTAGGTGAAATTAAAAAAATAAATAAAGTTGATACTATAAGTTGAAAAAGTATACGTAAGGAACAAAATGAGCTAAAAATATTGATACCTGCGTTTTTTAAATGGCGGAAAAGACTGACTCGGTCTTTAACTTTATATTTGCATTGGTATTGTTTTGGTCTCAAATCGAAAGTAAAGTATATCTAGAATCTATCTTAATTTTATGAATGACCTTTTATTAGCTATTAAAGTCTGGTGTGAAAAGAAAATGGGTGCTGTGAGGCGAAATATGTTTCGCAGTATCGTAGGAATATAACCGAGGAATCCGAATATCTGACAGAAATTCTTAAATATCACCTAAGTACATCCTTAAGATATGTCAGACATAAACATTGTGTTGTATTTGTGACCTCAGCAGGACAATGTGTCTATTCTTGTTGTATTTTTATTATTGGTTAACTGTATTATTTCTGTTTCTTTATGCGTATACATCTATTATGTATATTTGTATATTCACAAGTTAAAAATTAGATATTATTTTTCCCTTTGTATTTTTAAATGACTGGGATTTATCTTTTGTATAGTACGTAGTCGTTTAATTCCTCGTCTTTATTTTTCTGACGATAGCAATGAGGATGATAAGGCTTTTCACTTTCGTCCTTAAAATATATATTTATATAATGAGAACAACAACTGCAGGTTAGTGAAGAACATATTTAAAGATATAAATTAATGTATGAATATATCATTTCTGGATAAACATGTATATATATAATTCTTTAAATAAGGAAGTAATGCTTACATACCGATAATGTTTAACTTTAACAAATTGATATTTATCAATATTGTGCATTGTTCTTGCTATTCATCATAAATATTTATGGCATCAAAATCAAATGATTATATCTTAAAAAAGGGACGAAAAATACCAAAGGGACAGTCAAACTCATAAATCTAAAACAAACTGACAACGCCATGGCTAAAAATGAAAAAGGCAAACAGATAAACAATAGAACACATGACACAACATAGAAAACTAAAGAATAAACAACACGAACCCCACCAAAAACTAGGGGTGATCTCAGGTGCTCCGGAAGGGTAACTATGTATATAGACAATTAATGGTTGTACGCGTACTTTTAACGGTAAATAAGTTTAAGGTGGTATAGGAGTCTAAATTAAAAAGGATAGAATTTGTTCATACTTTGCCAAAACGTAGTAACTATTGATTTATGTTCAAAAATTTCATAAAATTGATAGGTCACCGTGCATTTTCGCAAGCTACAGGTCGTGATGAAATGACACATTTTGTATGGATTATACAGAATAACCACCATTATGTGATTAGAAGCTAAACTAAATGATAGAATTGTAAAATAAAATACGAGAAGATGGCTTTTCTAAATTGCTTTTAAAATATCTAAAGAAAAGATAGGGTCACCGTGCGTTTTTTTTCGGCAAAAATACAAAATAGCAAAAGTCCATGTCGATTCCTTCAGCAAATACACTATTTCAGAGCTACCTCCCCTTAAAATACCAATTTAGAAATATAAAAATTCAAGCAGAACTAACCAAACCTTGTACAAATATTCATTTAAACAAGTTATTATCTGATAAATTTGTTCTTTTAAATGTTTATTCATAGCAGTTATCTGCATTCCTGCATCAAATTTTGCAAACTTGATTGAAAATCTAGACCTTAGATTCTCTGTTTTTTTACAATCCATGAATACACCCATACCACCTTAAATAAGTTTATGTCCGACCGTGCGATGGCTAAAAAGCCAGTCAAGGTCATTAAACACTTCAATAATTACGTTAAGTCTTAAAAGTAAGTAGGTAATACATGAGTAAAATTACTAGACATTTGTGTTAAACATCCAGTGATTAATATTACAAGGTCATTATGATATGATAATGTTAACGTGGTATAAATTTCATCAGTGCTCTGTACTTGACAGACACGCTGAGCCGGATTTTGAACGTGCGTTTGCACAATGTCATGTAACAGTACACAAGAAAATATACACCCAAACGTAGATAATTTGAAGTGTTAACTCATGCAAACCACTCGGTCGCTATGGAAATTACTAAATATCACTTAAAATATGCCAACGAAATAGTATGTTTTTTTTCCATTTTCATCTTATTTTAACAAAGAGTAATTTTTCTCCATTGAATGAACATTGGGTGATACATACATAGATTTTTACATTGATTACAGAAGCAGGAAGTATTTATATAATCATAAAACAAACAAAAAAGTGTGTCCTTACTGTTAATACATATTGTCTATATTGTAAATTATCACGCAATCCTTTTCAATTTTAATATATTGACAATAGTGATACTGATATAGATTTAATCTAGTTACGACAAATATAAAAAAGTGTCTACTATAGCATCATACTAAATCACTAGTACATTGTAAAGATCAGTTCAAGAATATGATAGTCAATTTGGTATATAAGTAATGGTTCATATGGGTTGATTGACAAATGTTCGAAAAATTAAAAAAAAAAGAGATGAAATCTATCAATGATAAATACATCTATTAAGAATATTCATCTGTACTACCGTTTACATTTAGATCAATCATTTATTAATCAATTTAGTTACAATAAGCCAAAAAATATTTCTGAATAGTTCATTTATATAAATTATTGACGTGTGAACAATACGATTCATTGTTTAATTTAGTTAAGAAGTTTTATCATCGCGAAACAATATCTTCAAAGACTAAATATGAATTTTTGACGTATTATTACATGCATTAATCCATATGCGGAAGTTAAGATGAATCATGGTTAATTTTTTTCTTGTTACTAAATGTTTAACGGTGCATATGTGTTTCTTTAATTGTATGTGATTGTATTTTGTATGTATTTACCTATTGTTTCACATGTGAATCAGACGACGGAGGTGATTTTAAATAAAGCATATTGTACTGTACACAAAAACAACAGGAAGTACTTACATATAGATTTCACTTCTTTTAATACGACCAATGCATTTTTAGAGTTAACATAAGATGTAAGATTTGGTCGGACGACCCGTACAATATAAAGATAAAGATTAGAAGATGTGGTATAATTTCCAATGAAACAAGTATCCACGAGAAACAAAAGCACAAAGAATTAACAACTCTTTGTCACCAAACGCCTTCAACAATTAATAAAACAAATCCTGAATAGTCATCTATAATAGGCCCCGAAATTACGCATGTAAAATTATTCAAACGTAAAAACTATTATTATTCGTCTACATTTTATTTGTAAAGCCAAATGCATTTAGTAATCAGTTCAGCCCGAACATCTATTTTCAAACGTGACCTACTGCACACAAATCTAATGTGAACGTTTTATTAATTTGCTCTCTGTGGTTACTTTGTCATATGAGAAAAAGAAACACATGGAACATTTGGGTTTACGTAAAAATCAGTTTTGCAACACACAAAAAAACATAGTCAATATGTGTTATTCTACTATCCGATATGTCCGGGTTTTATAAATGTCCATATTTCTTTCAATTTGTTTTTCATTTATATGCCAAACATTTGCATCATTTCAGATCCAATTATAAAGACATACACAGAGGGAGAACGTGCACAATTAACATGTTCAATTAAATTTAACGAAATAATTGACATCACATCGATCAATTATTTCAATGACACATGTAGTCATAGTCAAACATATGGTATAAGAAATTTATGCAACGGCAAAACAGTTTGTCGTTTTGATGTCAGTAACAGCAATATTGGAAGTTCTTGTGGTGCAAATGGAACAGCCATGTTTAAAGTGGAATACAACTGCATACGTATGTACAAATATGTAGTTGACCATGTTTTCTAAAGCAATTTAATGTTGAATTTGAAATCACTAAAGGTGTAAATTTTGCTGTCTGAATCCAAGTTGATACTATTGTATATTGGTCAATATGTATGGTATGAAACTTAGGACTAATTGCATATCGTTATATTTCCGCGCATTGCAAGACTACATGTAAATCGTTCATAGAAAAATAGGTAAATCATTCATATGCATCACCATAAGACACTAACAACATAAGCCAATATGTTGAAGCGCCGCTCGGTTGAAAAAATTAAATGGACTAAGCTATTTTTATTACTGACTATCCGTTAACACTTCAAGTACAGACTTTGGTTTGATAATCGTAATATTTATTGAAACAATGTTGAGAACGTTATTGCTAAACATCTTAGATTCCAGATTTTACATTTTAGAAAACTAAAAAAATAACACACCATGAAAGAAGAGTTATAAGTACGTTAAAGTTTGACAGAGAAAGTCTGATATTGCTAGACATTTTTGTGTCTTCAAAGATTTCTTATATTTCTAATATATACCATCAATAACAAAACTTAATAAAAACATAGTTGAATCTTATTCCATTAATAACATACAAATGCAACCATACATAGTCCAAAGACATCAGCTGATATTCGACTCAACATTATCTTTTCACCAGTAAAGACAATGTTACGAACAGAACGACACATTTTAAATCACCAACGACTTAAGAATTGAAATATATACGAGTAATTTTACATTTAAAAAATCTATAACATTTAATATAGAATGTGAAAATTTAAAATCCGGAAAGAGACATTGAACTCTTGTCACTTTCAAATGTACTGTAGTTAACGTCAGATTCCACGTTTTAACCTTATTTATAATTCCACAACTACGCATTTTAGGAAAACAGAAATACCTAGGTCAGTGTAAATAAATATATAAAAAGGATAGAAAGAAATATCTAAATTGTTTCTGATTCAGTTTAAGTGTAATAAATTCACGTTTTAAGGCAATGGTGGTTGGTCTGATTGGATCACTTCCGCTTCTTGTCCAGTATCATGTGGTGGTGGTTTTCGGAACGACACAAGAACGTGCAGTAATCCCCGTCCAAATGCAATAGGAAGTACATGTACTGGTGAAGCTTTTCATGAACAAAAATGTAACACAAACATGTGTATTTGTAAGTGAATAATATTTAGAGGCTTCCGAAATAAACATCTCGTAAAAGATATATTTCGTCTATTTAGAGCTAAACTTTAAGACAAATGTGACTATTTCAATATACCGTATCTATATTTTCTGCTGGCACTTTCAGAAACCTTTAGATTGATTTCAATTAAGACTTGTTAAAATAATTTATTCTTTTTTTCTTTTGTAAAAACAAGCTGCTTCTCTAATGATAAAAATATGGAAGACTGTTTCCTGTACCCAACGTAAACGTTATACAGTGTTGATATTTGTGCATTTGGAGGCTGCCGAAATTACGGTGTACTAGTGGTCAAAGAATTGTTTTTGTCATTTTTGTAAAGAGGAACAGACAATGGGTATATCATTACTTTGATTTCTTTTAACAATGTTTTTGTAGCATGAACAATATATTCATTGATTTGATTTTTTTACATTTGTAACTAACTCCGGAATGTTGCATTACACAAACTACATTTGATACATTGGCCTTGAGTTACGACAAAATCACTATGATCGGACTTCTTGTATGTAATCAAAACTTCTTGGTATCATTTGACAACATTAAAATTTGTAGCTTTAAACAATTTTGTAGATCAAAACACCGCATGTTGGAAAACAACTGTCAATTGGAACTGCCAGGACGGGCTTATCACAGTTATAAAAGCAGTATGGGAGACAAGTCAAACATGTGGCACACCATACACTGGTTTCATATCATATAACGTGATTAACCGTGTAAAAGCTACTTGTGAAAACAGACGGAATTGTTCATTTATTGCTTTTGATTACACTTTTTCAGAGTCTTGTTCTTCTTTGTACTCAAGATGTACCATTTTTGACTATGTTTACACATGTATTAGTAAGTAAAACAGCATTTAAACAAATAATATGCATTCGATATTCGATTTACAAATCAGCTTTCATGACATTTGTGAGCGAACATTATGTGAGCGTGCTATGTAATTCAGTTTGACAGTAAACGCTTAGCGATTCTGGTGTGTACCAAACACCATTGCATTGTCAAATTAAAGAATAAACATATCTGCTCTCACTCAAGATTTCTACAGTGTAATAAAAAGAGGGGCAAAAGATACCAGAGGGACAGTCAAACTCATCAATCGAATATAAACTGAAAACGCCATGGCTTAAACATAAAGACTTAAACAAACAAATAATGGTACAAGGCACTAAGTTAAGTTGGGTTTTATCTTTAGATGAGTTATATCAAAATATAGAAAGCTTAATTGGCTTTTACTAAATATATTTATAGACAGTTTTCTGTTTAATGAAGCCTTTTAAACTTTTAGACTGGACCAAATGACTACTTTGTCTCAAGCTATTCATAAAATACTTTAAGTTGATTCTGTTACGTATACACTATGACAAAATAAGTACGTTTGAACAAAGTTCACAAGTTATTAATAGACTGGCGTCATTAGGACAAATATAATAGGCGATTTTTTTCTCTGTAATATATCCATACAAACACGGCCTGGTATCTGTTACAATATTCACAAATCCTATACAATTAAAGCCAACAGTAGTATAGGATTGTACCTGATATTCATATGATGAAGACATAATCTTTCAATCAGTTTAATTGAGGTCTGGAGCTGGCATGTCAGTTAACTGCTAGTAGTCTGTTTATGTATTATTGTCATTTTATTTATTTTCTTTTGTTACATCTTTTGACATCAGACTCGGACTTCTCTTGAACTGAATTTTAATGTGCGTATTGTTATTGTTTTACTTTTCTACATTGGCTAGAGGTATAGGGGGAGGGTTGAGATCTCATAAACATGTTTAACCCCGCCGCAATTTTGCGCCTGTCCCAAGTCAGGAGCCTCTGGCCTTTGTTAGTCTTGTATGATTTTAAATTTAAGTTTCTTGTGTATAATTCGGAGTTTAGAATGACGTCCATTATCACTGTACTATTATGCATATTTTAGGGGCCAGCTGAAGGACACCTACGGGTGCGGGAATTCTCGCTACATTGAAGACCCATTGGTTGCCTTCGGCTGTTGTTTGCTCTATGGTCGGGTGGTTGTCGCTTTGACATATTCACCATTTCCTTTCTCAATTTTATTCTATACCGCTGTTCAAAATTCATAAATCGATAGAGAAAAAACAAATCAGACATAACAGTCACAACACCAAAAAACCATAGAAACAAACTATAATGTAACAATAAAATATGAATAAGAGCTTGAATTTTGGTATCCAGCTGAATGTACAAATGTATTGCAACGAATGTGTTTTCACATAGTTTACTCATCATCATCATATGAAAAGAATACCAGAATTTGTATTTTATGGGAAATGCATTATAAATTGATATATATCATATAGATATGTTGATGAAACAACATACATTATTTTTTATCTTCTTACCTGTCGCTATCGCAGACTTTGAGGTAAGATAATGTGTTGATGGGCATAACATCTAATGTGCGCTAATCACTATAAAGCAGCTCGAACACTTGACACGAATATAATCGTGACAATAAATCTCAAACTGATGAGGTATATATCATTATTGTACAATATTACAGAAGCAACTTGGGATGACTGGTCTTCGTGGTCAAAATGTTCAAGATCATGTGGTAGTGGTAGCCAGACAAGACAAAGACAATGTTTAAACCAAATAAATGACACGGATGGATTTGTTTCCGATTGTGATGGAGTTGGAACTAATTTGAGATCATGTAATACTGAACCATGCCCATGTTAGTAGAGTTTGTACAATTAATTACTTTTGTATTCGTTGATTGATTTATATTCAAATCTTAGATTTAAAATGATCAGAGTTCTACTCTTTTGTGTTGTAGTTTTTATAATCGACTGCAATACAATTATTAAATTAAAGTCGTTTTAGTAAAGATTCCTTGTATATGGCTTTCGCGTATTCTGTTCCGAAAACTATAACAACGTTAAAAAATTAACTATATTACAGTTGCATTACATGTCTATAGCATTATTGCTTTAAAAATATTGTACAGTAAGAAATATGAATAAATTTTATTGACAATTGTCACAACTTATTAAATCCAAATCCAATTGGCAACCTTATTGCACATTTTCATGATGATAGATGGCTGGCTTTTTATTTATTGTGAAATGACTTATTCACGGGATGGTCTGAACTAGTATACAAAAAGATCTGTCAATGTACACACTTTTAAACAAAACGTGCTCTGAAAAGATATCATCAACTGAAGACGATTTGTTCTTTTTTTGATATGTTTGTTTAATGTTATGCTTATGTTGTTCATATATGGTTATCTGTGAATTATTGACAATTCATGCAAGATATATTTGAACGATGACCACATTTTAAAGCTACTAAACTTTCACTTATGACATCCCCGAATGTAAGTAATTGCCGGATTTTTTACTTAAAATGAGACTGACTGCATTTCTACATAAGTAAGCCGCCTATTTAAACCAATAACCGCAACAACAACAAAACTGACTGCAATAACCAACATTAAAGAAAGAATTACATTCAGGGGCATTTTTAAGTCCATTTATTGTTTTTGGTAAGGTTTTGGTTATGTTTTTATCTCAATATGGTTTTACACTTTTTGTTGTTATTTTTGTGTCTTTCTTCGTTTTATGTTTTTGTTCCCTTATTGGTATATTTTTTTTGTAAAAAATGCTTCTGTCAATTTGTCTTCCACTTTAAAGACGAAGCAGTCATCAAATAATGCATTAATTATATACTATACATTTCTGTAGGAAGAATAATAATTGAGAAGTATTCTATTTTTAGACTGTGATGACACCAAATTTCAGTACCGATTACAAAAACCGCTATCAGATCTGAAGGATGATACCGGTTCTGGTATTATCATTTACTTTAATTCAGATATAATAATATTTCATTTGTTTTTTTTTTTTTTAAACGAATCATGGTTAATCAAGTTTTTATTTATTTCAAACTAAAAAAATATCACAATTTTGATATAATTGTGCATTGTTGCACTAAGTATTTCAAATAAACACATTGGATACAGTTCGTGACAATAATAAGGAAAAGTCCAGTTTGTAGCGGCTGGTCAATAATTTTGAACTTGCTCCATGTAACTTTTAAACTCTATACACACATTTTGTATTAATATATTCTAGGATCCGGTTATTTGATAACGAATGGAATATTTACTGTGAACTGTTGCGGTAGAATAAAATTGTGGGAGTTTATGCCTGTAAAGGCTGGAAGTCTTAAATTCATTGTCGTAAGAAAAACGGAGGGTGGCAAATATAGATGTGTAGGATCTAACGTAATTGATATCTCAGGTATGTATCTTTAATGCCGTACTTAAAAGCTCAGTGCACATAAAAAGACCAGTTATCAATTATGAACAGGGCAAATCATTTTAAGCTGTAAAAAATGAAGAATTGCAAATGCAAATTTATAAGTTTGGTATCAATAGAAATATTCGCTCATTTTATAAAACATCAATATCTTTTTATTCGCTTGTAAAATAACTATAGTACGATTTCGTACTGGTGTTTTTTTTTTTTGTAGAGTCCGACCTTCACAAAACAGCACAGATCCGTGTGTCTGATGACGAACGTATTGCTGTTACGCAAGGGGACATTATTGGATGGCAAGTAACTCTTATGTCTCTTTCTTACCGATTCATGATGATATTTTCTATACAGACATTAGTCGTAAAACCTTGTTTGGTTGAAGTTGTTGCTCATAAGTAAATATTAATGACAAGATCACAAAGGAGACTATTTTGGCAATTACTGTTTTGCCAAACATGTAACAACATTGAAGCGTTAATACCATTATGTAAGATCACATTAAAAAACATGTATTTTGATGTTCCACAGACGAACCTTTAAATAAACCTGAAGGTTGTCATTTGGTAGATTGATAGTACATTTTGATTTTTTGAATTCAAGGGGTCAAAGAAGCCGACTCATCATAACAACTTTTTCTTGAACGATTTATTCGTTCATTTTTTAATAAGATCGACTTTGGGTTAGCCTAGTTTAAACATTTTGTAAATATTGAGAAATACGAATCACACCAATTACCTTGGATAAACTGGAATGGTAAGCAGAACCTGCTCCATATAACATGTATAAGTCACCTCTAATCTTACAGCAATTTTGATTTGAAAAAAGTTTTCAGATTCGGTAATATTGCATCATTCGTGTTATTTCTTTTCCTCTAGGTTTGGTAGTGGTCACATCATTGGATATTATGAGTGTATTCCGTCATCAAAACCATGTCCTGTGTCATTAAAGCTAAATTATTCTGTCAGTGAGGGAGATACTATTGATCTTGGTACTCTAAGCAATTCATTCAACAGAATATATGCTCTTAATTATTCAACAATTGCAAGTATGTTTTAATATATACCTAAACTTGTGTTTAAAAAGATATAGATACTTGACATCGAAAACCAAGTAAAAACAAGTGGTATAGAAAAAAAAATTCTAAACAAGCTTCAATATCAAATGTTATGAAAGCGTACATGAATACATGAAGAAACTACAAACTTAAAACATAAAAACAGATAATTGAAAAATCTTCTTATTACATGTATATCATGTATATCGTTAGTGGAGAACGAACCGGGTAAATGTTTCCGACATTTTATAGTTTAATATTCTCTAAACATTTGAAGATGTTCTAAATGTGAATTATATCAAATATTTTATAAGTTACATATTCTCTATTTTAGACAGAGCAGTTACTATTGCCATTCCATCTAAACCTGTGACGATCCCGGATCATTTAATGGTTGATTCGTTTGTGATGACAATACCAATATATGATCCAGACTATGGTGACTTTATACTGGATTTCAAACTTGATTACAATAATGATTATTTTTACCTTGATACGAAACTGAGTTAGTATACATGTTATTCATTAATTTTGAAATAGGACCCTCATAAAGTTAATACACTTATGCAACTTTACAATTTCATCATTCAATTTTCCTGTAACACAACATTATACAACGGCCGTCATCTCCTATAAAGTTTGGCTAAGCAAAGCTGCTATTCTTCACACGGTATACATTTCGTAATAGTATATTATATGTGGCAATCAACCAATATAGTGATCTTCTCGCAGGATATTAGACAGGTACTAGTTTACTTGCCTCACAACTGTACTTTATTGTTAGGTTAATCATTGGATAGAATTTCAGATTGGTAATGCATTTTTTGTGTATATTACCACTTTTAAGTTTTTATATCTCTGATGGCTTCTCAAGTTTTCTTGAAAATATAAATTTAAGTTATTGTTTTTTTTTACGTACTGCAGACACATAAAATAACTATTTTTACTCTTTTTTTAACTTCTGTCCCTACTAAAGTCAATACAAAAGCATGACTAAATTGTTTGTAACGCTTCGTTTCCCTCTTGACATGCAAACCATATTCTACTTTTGCATGCTTGATTAAAAGTTTGTTGATTGTAAATCATCGTGCTTGTATATGAAACAGAGTATATGCGAACAGAATACTAGCGTCAACAAATTTTAAAACAGAAATCCATGTCAAATCATCTGACGTTTAAACGCTTTACATACATGAAATATGGACGAATTAACAGCTTTGGTTTGAAAAAATAATCAATTTGTTAATTCTGACATTCAGTTGGGTAGTAAGGTGATTCTATAAAATACAAATCGTATATGTCGTATGTGATCTGTTGGTAATGATTTTCAAAAATACCTTATATCATGACTAAAATTTGAACTTTGAAATTAAAAGTATTTAATATTTGTCCTTTTCATTACAGGAAGTGTTCATGCTAAGAATCCGCTTCCACATGTTATAGGCCAGAAAAATACAACTTTAAACTTTATTTGTACGGTTCAGGACTCTTGTTTTAATTTGGCTAGTACTACAATTACCATAATTTCATACAATGTTGTAAGTACCAAAAAAAAAAATATACAGATTTTTAATAACTCAATATATTGATATTAAAACAAGATTGTGTAATTTTATTTTAAATCCACATGGAGAGTAATTATTCCTCAAACGACAAAGTTTTTTGTTTATGTTCAACATTTTGGTCAAATTCTTTATTATCGTATTGACATTTTGTAGTGATGTATCATTTATAGAATTTAATAATTACACAATGAGTTAGAAAACATTCAAAATTAAGGGAACACATTAGTATGCAGTATTAGCGATTAGATCTCATATTTCTGCAAACCTCAAACACATTCTTTCATTTAAATGTGATAGGCTTAATGCAATGAAGAGAGCAACATCCACATGCACATCGCCATTATGCATGTCAAAATCAATAAGTTATATAAAGATTGATTTCAGAAGATTTGTTACCCGACAAAAATTAGACAAATTATATGTTTTCTTCTTTGATCATAGAATATCTACGCGTACTAAACTTGTTAAATGTATTATTTGGAAACGCAAGAAGTATTGTGAAATAACATAATAGTCCGTTAGTTGCAAGTGTGACATGATTTCAACAGCTTTGGATTGTTAAGTTTAAGTGATGACGGCTACAGGAGATTTTTTTATTTTACTTGTCAATAATTTAAACAATAATGATACAGACATTGTTTGTTTAACAGCCACCTGTTATCACAGAATTACCAGATATATTGAGAATAGATTTACAACAGCTTCAAGAGGAGACCAGTTTTCACATCTTTCATGTTGAAGATCCCTCTAATGATACTGTGTCATGTGCTTTGAGTAAAATATCTCCGACGACAGATGCATTAATTTTTAAGATGGATGGCAATGGTATTTGATATAATTCGTATAAAACTATTAACTAAAAAAATCATTTGTGGAGAAGAATTAAAAACGGGATACAAAAAAATCGTATTTGAAACTATTTTGTATTACTATATGTCAATAATAATCTAATCCATATATTTGAATATCTTTATAAAAAAAGTTCATAGATTTACGATGATATAATTTTGTTGTTTGCAAATTTGACTGTACTTAGAAGGTCTTCAGTTTTGCATTGCAAGATATATAATTCTAATGCATCAACGCCTGTAACGTTCAGTTTGATAGTATGACGTAACTTTTTTACATGGCATCAATTGACAATTGATGCTATGGGACGTACGCGCATGCGCAGACGGCATATAACAGATTTCAGTTACATGTTTTAACGTTGTTTTCTGTCAGTTTCATTAGAATGGAGATAACAATATTGTATTTTAAGCTCCGATGGTATCAATTGGGGATTTGATGGTCGCAAATACCCGTTTACTCTCTTCGTCGCCAGTAAACTTAATATGCGACCGTCAAATCCCCAATTGATGCCGTCGGAGCTTAAAATACAATAGAGTTATCTTCAAAATATGAAGCATTTACACAACTAACAAACTATGTTCAGAGATTAATCTCAATACATCATTTGCAATTCAGAAATTATTTGACTGCCACATATGTGAACATCTTTAATTTTTCAAAATAGCATTTGAGTTTATTTATTTGACGGTTTTATTTTTGTTTGATTCATTGAACTGTTTTGATTTGTTATACTTGAAAATCTTGTGTTTTTGCACCTAGTGATTAAAATTTGGTTTACTGTTCCGTTACACAAACATTTGTAGCTTCTTCTTTATTTTACAGACGCATATTTAATAGTATCCAAACATACAGAAAGTAATTTAACATTGGAATATGACCTCCAAATATGTTGTAACGATGGAACAGAGGACACTGTCTTCAACTTAACCATCCATTTTTGTACAGAAAACAATTGTCAAGGAATTTCAGCATCCAGTCAAAGTAACAAACTGCAAATTGTTCTTGTGTATTGTTTAATTGCTGGGATGCTAACAATTATTATTATATCTGTCCTTTACTTATGGAAGCGACAAAAGCCATTAAATGTTGAAAATGGATCACATGATAGTAGTAGAAATAGTCGGTATATATCAACAATACAGCGGAACTCTGCTGTCCACAAATATGATGACCTTGACAAAAATGGACACCAACAAATATTACAAGATAATGTAGAAATGTCTGCACAAGATACGACCATTTATGAAAATACCAATCCGTTCATTTGAATGTACTTGATCATGGTTGAAACCTGTAGAGTAAATCATGAGCATATAATTTTTATTTGTATTGACACAATCTGCACGTCACCTAAGTTATAATTACTAGTTTTAATTGATGTATTAAAGATTAAGCTATGTTTTGATTAAAGAGATCTCCGAAGACTGCCGAAAACAACAATTAATTTAAGAAATGCATTCTTAAATTAAAGACAATATACCAAAGGACTTTTGCCTTTATTTTTCATTTTTCTTTTAAATTTCGTTCACTCATGACCACCACTTCCATTTAGACAAAGCTTTAAACAAAAACAAAATTGAGAATAGAAATTGGGAATGTGTTAAAAAGACAACAACCCGACCGAAGAGCAGAAAACAGCCGAAGACCACTAATCGGTCTTCAACACAAAGAGAAAATCACGCACCCCGAGACGTGATCCAACTGGCCCCTAACAAAAACGTCATTCTTAACTCAAAATATATGGCCAGAGGCTCCTGACTTGAGTCAAACGCAAAAATGCGGCGGGGTTAAACATGTCTGTGAGATTTCAGCCCTCCCCTATAATTTAGCCAATGTAGAAAAACAAACACTTAATTTAAAAGAAGTCCGAGTCTGAATAGGTAACAAAAGAAACTAAACAAAATGACCAAACTACATAAATTAACAAAGGACAACACGCAGTTACTGACAAGCCAGCTCCAGATCTCATTTAAAACTTAAACTGACTGAATGATTATGTCTTCATCATATGAATATAAAAAAATCCTTCCAGTTAGGGGTTAAGTATTATAACATAATAACATGTATAAGAAGAATATAAACCGAATCATGCCAACAACTGGTTTCAGAATAAATGAGCTAAAGACGGTATTTGTGGATCAATATGAAAACCAAACTATGCCATCTTTGATGATCTGACAATAGTATCATAACTATATCCCTTTTAATCAATCTAAATGTGTCTGTTTAAAAGTTTTGTGAGGTTTTGAGGTGAAGGACGACATTTTGTGCTTTGTAAAGAATATAACCATTACGTTTTTACAGACACGAGCGCAATGACCCAGATGAGATATAAAAGATGATGACAAGGAAACCATTGGAACGTCACCATCTAAAAATGAATAATTCACAAGAGGGAATGAAAAAAATTTAAAAAAAATTTTCTCTTAACATAAATTTTGGTATTAAGCTTCACGTTAATGATAATGATATCAGGATCCAGGAAAGGGCAGAGTTCATTGTCAATATAAGCTTTATTCAAAGTTAGTTCAACAGGTTAAATATCTTTAGCGTTCATACAGAAGTTGTCATTATTGAGAGTCAATATATTATCCAAATATCTTAAGGTATTATTTGATTTGTGTATGTTGTTTTGGTGGGTCTTTGCTGATTTTTGTCATAAATTAAAACTCATAACAATACAGAAATAAGTGGTGCACAATAAGTCCCTGTTTGAATTCAAATAAATTAACGTTATCCGGAATCCTTAAAGTGAACAAAAGTGTTCTTCCGTAAAGATCAAAGGGTAGTTATAGTACCAAAGCAGGTAAACATGTGTTTGTTGTTACTAAAAAATTACCTTAAATAGTTGGAACATATATATTCACATTCTGACTTTTTAATGCCCATTGGTTGTTATCAATGTAACACAAATAGAGTAAGCACACACAAGTTCAAATGTATCAATCAACTATTTGTTTTTAGAATTGCTCATATCAGAGTTGATAAGACTCCTTTGAATATTGTCAGAAAGTCGTTCGTTTTGGTGTGTGTGTGTGTGTGTTTTTTTTCTAATATTTTTCTGTTTCTTTGAAAACTATTTATACCACTGGATCGATGCCACTGTTGATGGACGTTTCGTCCCCAAGGGTTTCACCAGCCCAGTAGGCAGCACTTCGGTGTTGACATGAATACCAATTATTCGTCATTTTTATAAATTTCCTGTTACATAACGTTGAATTTTTCGAAAAACTAAGGATTTTCCTATTCCAGGAAAAGCCGTATTTGGCACAACTTTTTGGAATTTTAGGTCCTCAATGCTCTTCAACTTTGTACTTGTGTGGCTTTACAACTATTTTGATCTGAGCGTCACTGAAGATTCTTGAGAAGACTTAACGCGCGTCTAGCGAATTAAATTATAACCCTGGTACCTTGATTACTATTCATAGTAGATCTATTAAGTATCAAACTTAATTGCAAAGGAATGGTTTGCATTTCAGTTATTGTGTTGTATTAGCATTATTGTCCATTTAATAGAAATTGCGTCTCAAGAATAAAAAAATACAGAGCTAATGAACATCTGATATATCATTCCCTGTTTTAGTGGGGTTCGTGCTGTTCATTCCTTATTTTTTTATGTTTAGTTTGGTATACTCTTGTTTGTCTTTTGTTTTTGTTTTGCAACTGCGTTGTCAGTTTGTTTTGGACTGATTTTGAATGGTGGTGTTTTTCCCCTTTCTTTAAAAGAATTCAACTATTTTATTGGAACAGTGACTATTTTAATCATATAGCTCCAAATTTTCACAGTATTTTCAAGATGTTAACTTAAGATGGTAAATAAATGTGTGTTTAGAATGTCATTATCGTTTATATTTATTTCTATGCATTGTTCTGCTCCCCAGCGGCCACATCCATTGCCAATACAATGTTTTGTTTTAGATTCTGTGTAGTGATACACAGACTTAACTAAGTCATGACTCGAACCATCAGTACTGATGTTGCTGTCATTGCTTTTTCGGTATTCCGGGACTTTTCAGTATTCCGTAACATATGGGCAAACAAACTTTGGCTTGGATCTAAGACCTTTCAAATGCTCTAGGCATTGAGAGATTACACGTTTGCTGGAAAAGGAACTGCGTTGATGACATGAATGGCGTTTGAAGATGGGACTTTAGCATTAAGAATGATGATTGATCAGCCAAAATCACCAGATATGGAATTTAATAATGTCATTGATAAAACGATACGTAGTTTTGTTGTAAGATCGAACAACCTTATCAGATGGGGTAAACGGAGCAAGAAAACATGTGATTTTGGAAAAGAAAAAACTTTTTAAGGCTATTCTCACGATTCGGTCTAGTCTTTTCAGCTTTCAAAACGTGCAATATACCATTGCGGGTGTGAATGAGTAACAAGCTGTGAATTGATTCCTATGCTAAATAGTTCAGATGCTAATGAATGGCGAAGGGACAACTATGATCCATGGGAACCCTTTTGGACATCTCTTTGTGAAGTCTCTTCATCTGATCAGGAGCGTGTACATTATGGATGTAAGAAACAATACCACGGTCTTTGCAAATGTGAAAAATCAGCACTCCGATTGTGAAAAACATGTATTTGCGGCCATAAATTATTAATTCTAATTATGTTCTAATTCATAACTTCAAGCGAACATAGATTATTTACAAAATAAACTCAACACCTTTGTATGGGATCAGCTCGCCTGATAGTGTGCAGCAAAGCTTCGAAAAATAAAGAAAGGGTAAAGAACAAATAAAAGAACAAATACATAATTAAATTCCAATATTATTTGTTATAGAAAGTCTATCCTTCAAAGACTCTTTAACATAACCGTCTTTTGCTGTGTCACTTTTCCACCGACCATGCTTTTTGAACAATCTGTCCTCTACACCAGGCGCTGCAGCAGCAGCCGATGCCTCTCCTGAACGGAGACTATTCAGTCCAATTTTTTTACTATCTAAGCCTATACTCTGTAGATTTGAAAGTAGTATTTCCCGAGCTCTCGTGTATGACAACGGACCTGTACTTCTAAGTTTATGAGAATTATCAGACTTACAAAAATTAACAGATCTAAAAATTAATTCATCAGAATTTGATGTAATACTAGCTAATTTGAGATATCGTTCTAGCATAGAGACAGAACAAGTTACAAGATTAGTTCTAGAAATAACCTCATCCCTCCCTTCTCTGTAAATATCAGTTTTACTTTTCGCCAAATATAAATTTGCGTGTGTAGAATAAATCGTTATATCGATACCTCTCAAATTAACTAGTTCTGAAAACCTTAAAAAAACCTGCATAGCTTAATAAACACATACAAACAGTTCTTAAGTCTTTAAGATTTCTATTAAGATGACCATAAGTATGAACAATCTTTTGCAAAATGCCTGGTGTAATAGGATCTTTCTTAGTAATAAAATGTCCCAATTTTCTCTGTGCTCCTTCGTTAACAAATGTTACTTATTCAGATGTACAAGGATTATTAAATCCAGTCAGTTTATGTGCCCAGCTAATGGCGTAATTACTTCATTTATCTTGCTAGCCGATTTTGCATTCTGTGAAATGTGAATCAAATAGAGAGAAACTGTATAATCAGATGAAGGAAATGGAGTAATATTATGTATTTTAGTCCACTTACAGAAATCTTTAGAGGCATAGTGGTACTTTTTATGAGTGTTCAGAGAACGTGAGCTCAAGCAGTACTCTGGTAATCTAGCTTTCAATGGAGAAAATTCATCCGAAATATCTGAATTCCGTTTCCATCTACTAACTCGAAAAATATCTGAAAAATGTGCATTCGTGAAACAAACATTATAAAATGTCAAAGTATTAAAACTTATCTACAAGTGAACCATGCCACTGTAAACATAACAGGACCTTATCCAATATTTACTTGACCATGCCAGCTACAATGCTATATACATTAGTGCCGTGTTGAATACAACCATGCTTTCTATAATGTATATACACACAGGGGCCTTATCAAAAATAATAACCGTGCCTGCTACAATACACATTCGTTTACTTGGGCCTCGTTACTTTAATCTCGCCAGCTACAATACACATTCGTGTACTAGGGCCTCGTCACTTTAACCTCGCCAGCTACAATACACATTCGTGTAGTAGGGCCTCGCCACTTTATCCTCACTAGCTACACTACACATAAGTGCACTAGGGCCTTGTTATCCTTGTCGCATCTAATTTCACTGCCAATACTGGAGCAATAAAAGGCTCAGTGCCAAAAATGGATTTTCTATTAGAACCACTGACAAAAATACCACTTGTATTTTTGAATTCAATAACAGCAGATATGTATTCTCTGTATTTCATATTTTTATCAGAAATGAAAGGCCAATAGGTCGCAGATATCCATTTTGGTACAATTAAAGTACCTCTAGCTTTACAAGCAATTACATGTTTTATAGCTCTCAACACTAAGTACATAGGTGGTACAATCCAATTGTTTTCACCAGACCAATTCTGAGTAAAACAGTCTACAGCTTCTGTATTTACATTCCAGAATAAAGAGTTAAATCTTTCTAATTTTTGTGTCACGAGAACTAGCAAAACGATCGACTGTATTATGACCCCAAAGGTCGTTAATAAAAGTATAGAAAAATTCTGAAACACCCCAGTCTTCATAATCAATTATTTTACTGATATAGTCAGCTTTCGAATTTTCACCTCTCGGAAGCCATTGTATGTTAATAGAGATTCCCTTTTGTAAACAAATAGAAAAAATGGAAATTGCTATATCTTGCAATTTTTCTTTCATGCTTCCTGCTTGAACAATTCTGACACAATTTTGATTATCAGTTAGCCATTTTAAGGATTTTCTAGCAAATGCATGTTGCTAAGACATCAACGCCAATTATATGGCCTTTAGTTCCCTCCACGTGGAACCCTCTAACATTTCAGTGGATTTCCACATAGTGTGAAAATTTTACTTTCCAACTCTACTGTACATGCTCCGGCAGCTATGCTGCTAGCATCAGAATGAATCATTACATGCGACTGACTATATTGATTTCTTTATAATAATGCATTTACTGGGAAGGGATAAACAGATTGATTGTTTCATTTTTAACACATCATAAAAGTCGAGATAACATACGAAATTTCAACTTTATAAAGTTATATATTTTTGATAAGTTTTGGTGCATGGAAACTTTTTTGGTTGTTTGTTAACCAACGTATTATACATGTTATAAGGGCTTTTTGCAATATTTTGCAAATTTGGTTTAATATTCTATGATTTAGTTATAATATCGTTAAGCAGATGTTCTAATCGCTCAAAATTGTTTTTTTTTTTATCATGAATAAATTATAATTTTTTTGGGAAAAAGCTAACCTGAAGCTTAACGAATGCAAAGACATAACATGATATCAATTACGTTTATGCTAAATATCAGAATTTTTTATCAATTTTAATTCAGATCTTAAGTTAGCTTCTAAACTGTTCAGGTCACGCTTCAAACCATTATATTCGTTTAATCTGTATAACAAGTTGACATATACAATTATTTAGTATTGATACCATCAGCCTTTAAATGTAATTAACTCGAGTGATAATCAATTTATATATTTGGATTTGCTTATGTTAAACTGTACAAATTAAGTTACTAATAAGTCAAAATGATGAATATCCTATCTAAGGACTGAAACATATATAAATATAGATTCATGAATTAACTGATATTGTTTACTCTCTTTTTTAAATTTTAGTTTTATAATGATTTATATTTTAGCACATGGACATTTATTTTGTATTTAAACACAGTTTATGCATACTGTTTTAATTCTTATAAGGCATCATTTAACACATTTGCATCGTAAATTAAGAAAGTAAGTTAAAAATTGAACGTTACATATACTTCTCATTAGAATATCACAGCTGAGATAGTTTGATATACAAATACTTTAATTAAAAAATATAGGTAGCTTTGATATATAGTCCATATTTTGTTTTCAATTTATAAAGCACATCGTCTCTGTTCTTATTATTTTATAAAGGAACATTTCTTTCCGTTTTCACTAACCTGCGACTGTTGAACCATAACTCCCTACGGTGATAATGAGCAGCGATGAAGCAATAAACCTTACAGCTTTCATTATAATCACGAATTTCAAACCAGGAAGAGGAGGGTTTAAACAATATTAGTAGTCACATTATGTCGTATACTGCGGAACAAAAGAATTGTCATGCTAATTTAAAAGACCAAAATAAAACAATATAAATTGAGGGGTACTTACATTTGGTATACATTATATAAAACTTCATGCATAAATAAACATAAATGAATATAACAAAAATACAAGAATGTACTTTCAATTTTGCATAGGTACTATTTATGTACCAAAAATCTGTAGAACTAGAAATTTACTTTTAAATTCAGTACTATTTTGTTACTTAAGAATTATTTCAATATTTAGGTACCGGTATTTTACAGTACTTGATTCATACCTATGCAAAAGTAGCTGTGTAGTATCAATAAATATGTAATAGGTATTTGACAGATGGAAAAATTAAGTGGTAAAATCTAAATACCGCTAAGACGCTGATAAAATAGGAAGTCATTATATTTAAACTTAACTTTTATAAGTAGTTTGTGCCTTATATGTGAATTAATATGTATTTAAGGAATGATTGCAATATTTTTTCTGTCTATGAAGAAATAACATAAAAAATTTGGTGCACACTGAATAACGCGCGTAGCTGGTTATTTAACAGTGTGCATCTCATTTTTTATGTTATTTAGAATAAACAGAAAAAATATTACAGTCATTTCTTAAATACATATTAATTCACATATAATGACTAGATATTGCTATATGTCTATTGAAAGTAGAATGTAATGGGATAGTTATTTAGTTTTTGATAGTAGACGTTTTGTGATATCAGAATGAAAGTTCTGGCTTGATAACATTGCAAATGTAAATTTTAAAATTATGTGATTACTAATATTGTTTAAACCCTCCTCTTCCTGGTTTGAAATTCGTGATTATAATGAAAGCTGTAAGGTTTATTGCTTCATCGCTGCTCATTATCACCGTAGGGAGTTATGGTTCAACAGTCGCAGGTTAGTGAAAACGGAAAGAAATGTTCCTTTATAAAATAATAAGAACAGAGACGATGTGCTTTATAAATTGAAAACTAAATATGGACTATATATCAAAGCTACCTATATTTTTTAATTAAAGTATTTGTATATCAAACTATCTCAGCTGTGATATTCTAATGAGAAGTATATGTAACGTTCAATTTTTAACTTACTTTCTTAATTTACGATGCAAATGTGTTAAATGATGCCTTATAAGAATTAAAACAGTATGCATAAACTGTGTTTAAATACAAAATAAATGTCCATGTGCTAAAATATAAATCATTATAAAACTAAAATTTAAAAAAGAGAGTAAACAATATCAGTTAATTCATGAATCTATATTTATATATGTTTCAGTCCTTAGATAGGATATTCATCATTTTGACTTATTAGTAACTTAATTTGTACAGTTAAACATAAGCAAATCCAAATATATAAATTGATTATCACTCGAGTTAATTACATTTAAAGGCTGATGGTATCAATACTAAATAATTGTATATGTCAACTTGTTATACAGATTAAACGAATATAATGGTTTGAAGCGTGACCTGAACAGTTTAGAAGCTAACTTAAGATCTGAATTAAAATTGATAAAAAATTCTGATATTTAGCATAAACGTAATTGATATCATGTTATGTCTTTGCATTCGTTAAGCTTCAGGTTAGCTTTTTCCCAAAAAAATTATAATTTATTCATGATAAAAAAAAAACAATTTTGAGCGATTAGAACATCTGCTTAACGATATTATAACTAAATCATAGAATATTAAACCAAATTTGCAAAATATTGCAAAAAGCCCTTATAACATGTATAATACGTTGGTTAACAAACAACCAAAAAAGTTTCCATGCACCAAAACTTATCAAAAATATATAACTTTATAAAGTTGAAATTTCGTATGTTATCTCGACTTTTATGATGTGTTAAAAATGAAACAATCAATCTGTTTATCCCTTCCCAGTAAATGCATTATTATAAAGAAATACTGATATACTATTCTATTGACGAATATATGATGATACATAAAATTGAGAATGAAAATGGGGAATGTGTAAAAGAGACAACAACCCGACCATAGAGCAGACAACAGCAGAAGGTCACCAACAGGTCTTAAATGCAACGAGAAATTCCCGCATCCGGAGGCGTCCTTCTGCTGGCCTCTAAACAAATATATATACTAGTTCAGTGATAATGAACGCCATACTAAACTCCAAATATTACACAAGAAACTAAAAGTTAAAATAATACAAGACTAACAAAGGCCAGAGGCTCTTGACTTGGGACAGGCGCAAAAATGCGGCAGGGTTAAACATGTTTATGAGATCTCCCACCTCCCCCTATACCTCTAGCCAATGCAGAAAAGTAAACGCATATCAATACGCACATTAAAATTCAGCTCAAGAGAAGTCTGAGTCCGATGTCAGAAGATGTAACCAAAGAAAATAAACAAAATGACAATAATACATAAATAACATCAGACTACTAGCAGTTAACTGACATGCTAGCTATTATGTCTTCATCATATGTCTATCAGTAGGCTGACAACACAACCAAATCGAACATTGTATGCTTGGTTGTCATGATGCTTAAATGACGGGATATGGCTCTACATTCATCTGTTTAGGCCTTATGATACTACTAATCCATATTTAATATTTTTGTAATGTTACATAATATGACTTTTTATTTAATTCCAGAACCGATTGTTAAAACGTATATAGAGAGTGAAATGGCATATCTAACATGTTCAGAACAGTTTAATGAACAAATTGAGATCTTATCGATTAATTATACCAATGGAATGTGTATTCATAATGAAATATTTGGTGTCAAAAATATATGCAACGGAAAGACAAGTTGTAGCTTTAATGTTACTAACAGCAATATCGGTAGTTCTTGTGGAGCAAATGGGAATGCAACATTAGAAGTTGAATATACCTGCAGACGTACGTACAACTTTATAGTTTTTAAGATAAATCAAGGTTAAAAAAGTACAGTTTGAAACATTTGAAAAATAAATGATGACTATCTTAATAAGAGGCGTCAGATATTAGAGGGACATTCAAACTAAAATCCCAAAATAACCTGACAACCTCGTGGCTAAAAATTAAAATAAAACCAACAGACAAATAATGATACATAAAACACAACATATAAAACTCAAAACTCAGCAATACGAACCAACACAAAACATGGAGTACAACGGTAGGGCGAGAATACTGCTCTACATATTTCATCCGTCGTGTTGCTTATGTTAATACAGACCCGGTTATAAGTCTTGTTTGGTAGGTCACTACTTGACTAAATAGAAAAAGGTTGAGCAAAACAAAACCAATATTAAACTATGTATGATATAAGGGGTTATTAGTCTGAAGCTAATTTTACTACAACCCGTCGTGTTGCTCTTGAAGTCCACATAAGATAGTAAGTCTTATATTAAGATGTCACTGTTTGAGAAAAAAGAAAGGGATTGCTGTTACAATTTTCAAAACATATTCGTTTCCATCTGTGAAACAGACATTTAATACCGATCAATCAACTCGTGATGCCGTCCGTACAAATGTTGAAGAAATTTCTTTTGTAAGAAGCCACCATGATATTAAGGAAATCGCGATATGAAACAAAGCTCTGAATTATCGTATCAAATATGAGATACATAAACTACATCTGCTGGAATATGGAAATATATAACCGAAAGATCAGAAATGGAAAGCCGAAGACATCAATTTCGTGTAATTTATTGCAATAACAAGAACTTGAATGGGATATTTCAATGAGTAACGCAGTAAATGTCTGTTGTAAGGCAATATCAATCAAAACCAAGGAGTAAACAAAGACTCATAAAACCAAAAGACATTAACCTCAACAGTTACAAATAATAAATAAGAAACAACTAGAACTCCGCTAAAACCCGGGAGTAAAATCAGGTACTCCGGAAGAGTAAGCATTTCGTGCACCGTATACGGCACCCGTCATGTTATTTCTTTGTTCACTTCGGTAAAGATGGCAGGTTGTAAAGTTATAAAGATACTATCTCCTGAATGAGTATATTTATTAGGCAATGGTGGTTGGTCCGATTGGAATACATCTGCTTCCTGTCCATTAACATGTGGTGGTGCATTCCGGAACGTAACACGAACGTGCAGTAATCCTTACCCTAATGAAGGAGGAAGGGCATGTACTGGTGAATCATTTGAAGAACAACTATGTAGCACAAACAACTGTATTGGTGAGTCAACCTTGTTCATATGGTTCTAAATTTATCGTTCTATAATTTACAATCATGATATATTGAAGCTTAATTATAAAACTAAAGTAGCTGTATAGATGAAATTTTTCATGATGTCATTTTTGCTATTATATAAAGTATCAACTTCGTGATTTCAGCAGGACCTACGATATGTAATGATAGCATCTTGATTAAGCATATTATTATTCTCACTATTTGTCGAACAAATCAGGTGAAGATGTCAACGGTTCATAGTCACAAATCTAAAAGAACCTTCGTTGGAAATATTTTATCTTGGAGTTTATTCTAAGTACCCCCTATAGTTTGATACAGATATGACGTACATTAAACACAAATCATGACAATGGATTAATTAAAGTTGATTATTTTAAAAATAAAAAGAGTTTCTGAATTTTGATTTTTAGAAAAATTTTCGCTGAAAATATTATATTTTGTTAAATATGACATACAGCGTATGAATTTAAAAGTAGCTGTTGACTGTTACCACAGCAATGCTCATTGTACACACTATGACACTTATACAGTTTGAGTAAAAGCAATGTTTCCTTACGATTGGTGTTCTATGTATCAAGAACACTATCATCAGATTTCTCTCCTTTAATATACAAATGTAGTTATGTTTTTGAAACAATTCTGTAGATCAAGATTCTGCATGTTTGAATGCAACAGTCAATTGGAACTGCCAAAACGGAAACATAGAGGTTAACAAAGCAGTATGGGAAGCAAGTAAATCGTGTGGCGTTGGATACACTAGTTTCAAAACACACAACGTGATTAAACGTATGCAAACTAGGTGTAATATCAGAACCACATGCTCGTTTATTGCCAATGATCATAATTTTGGAGTATCTTGTTCAACAGCAGCCTCCAAATGTACCATTTTCGAATATGTATATACTTGTATAAGTAAGTATTAAATAACTTTAAGCATCAGACTGTAAATCCAAAAGTTGTTGTAATTTTTTTAACTACTTATCAGAACTTCTTTAAACTGGAATTAGCGTGCTCTGTCTGTGAATCGATATCAGACAACGATCGCTCACTTTGTCGATTATCCAATACATGTACCAAAGACCACGATTGATTTTTTTGTTTTATATATAAAAAAAAAAGACAAATAAGAACATCTGTTCTTCGTGGTGTTTGGTTTTATTTACGGTCGCACAATGCAAAGATTTTTCATCCCCAATCAGACAACTTTAAACTGGTGTATTACCACTCATCCTTCTTTAAATTTTATAAATGAGGTACCAAAAGAAAGAAGAATGATTAATCTTTCAAATTGGGATAATTTCATTATAACATAATTATTAAATAAGTAATTGTTATGTAATTACATGCAGTTGCTATATTGTTATGTCCATACTTGAATGAATTTAGCTCTTTTGTTATTCATAGCATCCCAAAATATTTTATAGATTCTTGCACAACAAAGTTTGACCTCCAAAACTGTGTCTCAGACTTTTCCTATTGTATTTCATTCTCTCATAAATCTTCAATGAAGTTTGCAACATCAATTCATAAGAGATCACTAAATTGTATGTGGTATACAATTTGTTCTATTGATGTGTTTGGAAATCTGAGACACGGTTTTGGAGGTCAAGCTGTGTTGTACCAGAATCTATAAAATATTTTGGGATGCTATGAAGAACAAAGACGCTAAATTCATTCAAGTGTGGACATCACAATATAGCAACTAATTACATAACAATTGATCATGAAATAATTATGTCATAATGAAATTATCACAATTTGTAGGATTAATCTTTCTTCTTTCTTTTGGTACCTTATTTATAAAATGTAAAGAAGGATAAAATAAATTACATCAGTTTAAAGTTGTCTGATTGGGAGTGAAAAAATCTTTGTATTGTGCTACCTTAAGGTTCATCATAAGGAATTGAAAAATATGGCCGTGTTTACACCTCCAAAATTACTATGAGTACAGACAAACTGGTACATCCAGGAAAGTTTTAAGGCATGGCAGGAACTAGATATATAAAAGTTATATGAAGTTTACGTTTCAGAAAATTAAAAACTTACCTGGATTTTGATGTTCTTTTTTTTCCAGTCTGCAGAAGATAGCAAAATAAACAAACACCCGAGTTTCATTTGATACGGTCCACTCAGTTACACAGTTTAAACCTGTTAAATAACCTATTGTTCACAGGTGTCTATTGTCCATCTATTGTCCATTTAAATCAATACTACTCACAACATTGATTATATGAGGGGAGCTTCTCAATCGTTTTCACTACTTAGTTAATTTTTGCACCTTCTGCAGGAACGAAAAAAAAATGGATAGCAAAATCTAGAAAAGTTTATAATTTTCTGAAACATAAAATGCATTTAAAATTTATATATCTAGTTCCTGCCATCCCTTAAAACTGTTGCAGGTGTATAGGTTAGTCTGTACTCAGAGTAAAATTTGGGGTGTAAATACGGCCATTTTAGCCTAAAGGTTATGATGAACCTTAATACACATAGAAACCCGTCCTCGTCAACTCTGTGTTTTTGTTAGATGTGTTTCTATATGTATCCATTTGTCGATTTTAAACTTGTCAAGGGATTTTTATAGTTTGTTCATATGTTGAACTGTTACACTACTGTCCCGGGGAACGGTTGGGTTGAACACTCACAAACATATGTAACCCCGCCACATTCTTTGTGCGTATATCTCAATTTAGTAGTTCAGTAATTGTCGTTTGTTCATATCTGTAATATTTGTTTTTTTCGTAAATCGTTTTGTTATAAATTTGGTCATTAGTTTTCTCAATTGAATTCTTTCACATTTTTCATGTCATGCCCTCTTATTACCGCCAGTTCATACTGTTGTTTTCTCATTGTTGAAGGCCGTTCAGTTGCCTATTATTGCCAACATCCAACTCATTTGAAGTTTGCTGGATAGGTATTTTATTGGTAATCATACTTCATCTTCTTATTTCTTTTACTAATACATGCGTTTTCTCAGATTCATACAGTGATTAAGTAAAGAAATATATACTTTTGGGAAAACTAATTTAAAGCATCTGAAAGAAAAGTTTTATTAATCATGTTATTATGTGATCTTTACTTTGATTTTGCAGCATCAGACGTACTAGCTTTTGAAGTTTCTAAACTGGATCAAATAACTAATTAATATTAAACTTCTTGATCAATTGTGTTTTTCTATGTTATATCATTTCCCTATATTCTATTTTAAATATACATGTATGACACGACAAAATAATTAAAAATGCATTCATTTCGTCAATTTTGCAAGTAATTCACTGTCATCGGTACAAAAGAAAGGCTCTATAATTGTAGTCGCTGACAAACACTCCAACAGAAAATGGGGCCATGATTTTTTCTAAAGCTCACTATAAAAAGTAGAAAACCGATCTATACATTAATCTAGTAAATCAACTTCGAAGAGACAAAATACGTCACTTTACAAAACCGTTGGAATCGCGTGAAAATCAAAAGGAGTGAGACTGAGAACTTCGAAAAGGTCAGCGTGTCTGTGTCAGCATGTTACAAGAACAAGTGACAATCTTCACAATTAAAGATCAGAACACTGATCTGGAACTTATAGATCTGATTCTACGAAAACATGTTGCAATTGAGATGTATTGAAATATCGACACACGACATTGGTTAATTACTTGAAAATGATGACCACGAACTAATGGTTCTTCTTAGATTTGGGCATCAAGCACAACTTATTAAAAAAAGTCGGTGTTTAGAAATATATATAAACACAAAACGATGGAGCATCCAAAACGTGTCAATTGCCTGTGAAACTAACACATAAAGTGGAGATCGTATTTGGTGAGTGGAACTCCCACTTGATATTCTTATCTGAACACATTGACATTACTTGGTTATCGTTGTGGCATTTGATTTTCTGTGGTTTATATTAATACAATTTATAATGTGTCGCAAATTCGACTCAAACAATATTGCGCGAATATATTACAATAACCTTTGATAAATATATATATTCAATCTGCAAATTGTACACTTTCACAGAAGCAACTTGGGACGAGTGGTCTACATGGTCAGAATGTTCAAAATCATGTGGTAGTGGTATCAAGTTCAGAAAAAGACAATGTTTAAACCAAATGAATACTACGGATGGATATATTTCCGAATGTGAAGGATTAGGAACTGATTCTAGATCTTGTAATTCCGAACTCTGTCCATGTATGTTAAATTCAGACAATTTAGATTTTACTTAATGAAAAATATATAAATATATAAATAAAATATGTTAAATATGTCTTGTCAAAGTCCTGAAAGTGTTTACTATGGTCATTTACTGACTTCCTGAATTAATTCAATTTTTTTTACAAGGGTCTTGATTATTAAGCTTTATTGTTTTATTGTAAAGCCGTAAATGGGTTACTACTTATCTGCTCGTTTCTATTTTATTTTTTTTTATTTGTGCGATCAATGTTTATGAACGCTCTTTGGTACTATCGTTTTCATAATATTTGCCAAATTCCTAGTTCACATGTGTATCTCTCGGGTTTTATATGCAATAGCTTCCGTTCATTTTTTATCATCATAAGTGCAATAATAAATAGAAGCGGTGAAAACGCACAAACGACAATAATTTAAGATAAACAATCAAAAGATAATAAGAGATCGTCATTCAATCTAAATGTGTTTTTTTTTAATATCAATTTGGTAAATATTTGTATTATAATAATCTTGTACTTTAATCCCGCATATAATATTTTCATATATATCCCTTTTAGTCAAACGGAGGACCAGATAATACATAAATTTACATGGTATAAATCAATTCTCAACAATAAATAATACATTCTATTTTCAGATTGTAATGAAAGTACTTTTCAGCATACTTCAATCCAATCATCTAGAATTCTGAAAGCAGACACATCGTCTGGTAAAATGTTTATACTTTTTTTTCTAAAACAGTATAAAATATTTAAAGATCGGAACAGTTTGTTTGAAATAATTGCTGTAACATATTATGAGTATGTAAGTTGATATTCATATATGAATTCGTCGTCATTTTTATTGCTTATATTTCGTATTTAATCATTTCATACGACAGCAAATACTCAACTGATTAAACTTGCATCAATAATTTCTTTTTTGAAGTCGCACATATAATGATATAAAAGTATTATTTATTCCAGGGTCTGGTTATTTACTATTGAGTGGAATATATTCTATAAACTGCTGTGGTAGAATAAAATTGTGGGAGTTTACTCCTGTAAATACTGGCCGTTTAACATTTGTTATCATGAGGAAGACGACTGATATTAAATACAAATGTGTTGGAGCTAATCAAATACATATATCAGGTAAAACACCAATATGCTCTGTAGAAAATAAAATTGGCATTATGATTATAACAGTATGTCTACAATGAATGCCCATCGTGCGAATTGTGTCAAGTACACTTACTAAAGACTGTTCAAACCAAAACAGACGTCCTTAGTATGTTTACAGTACAAAAACCGATTCTTAAAACACCCACGTTTTGCTTACAGTGTGGATAGGGCATGCATCAAATTGTGTTTAATTTTAAGATTTTCCATTGGTACCAATTTATATAACATGAACATGATGTATGGAATATTCCTTAAGTGGTAGTGAACTAATAGTTAGGAGACCTAATAATCAAAAGTTATTATGACTAGTTCTATATAATTTTAGAATTATTTTTTTTGTAGTTTCTTTTATCTTAATTATATTAACTCGTCTTTATTCGAACGAATTTTTTTGTTATTTGTTCTTGTGGTATGTTTTGATTTCCAAAGTTAATACTGTCTGTACTTTTTACATATTATACTTTGCATATTCTAATTTCTTTTGGAAGACAATAATTTTGTTATTTCTAACAGCCACAAACCTTCGAAAATCAACTCAGTTCAATGTATCTGAAGATAAACGCATTGCTATAACCCAGGGAGATGTAATTGGATGGTAAGTAAATTAAATGACAAACCCCATATTCTAAAATTGAACTCAATTCATAGGCTAACATAGATGAGATTAGCTACTCAAACAGTTTTTCAATTAAGACATGGATACTTCTTTTTAGGGTGTAAAAGCGTTGACCGAAGTACATTTTGCATGAAGCGCGGAAGCGCTTCGTTCTAAAAACGTGCGCACGTTCAACGCTTTTATAACCCTATGAAATTACAAACAGAAGCATTCAATTAGGAGATAACTGTATTGTATTTTAAGCTCTGACGGCATCAATTGGGGATTTGATGGTCGCAAATTAAGTAAACGGGTATTTGCGACCATCAAATCCGAAATTGATGCCGTTGGAGCTTAAAATACAATATTGTTATCTCCATTCTAATGAAACTGACAGAAAACAACGTTAAAACATGTATTAAAAATCTGTCATATGCCGTCTGCGCTTGCACGTACGTCCCATAGCATCAATTGTCAATTGATGCCATGTAAGAAAGTGACGTTATCCAATCAAAATGAACGTTACAAACGTTGTTGCATTAGAATAATTAATAACATAATTACATTTTTTAGCTAAGATCATGAAAAGACGAATTTTATCAATTTTGTATTTAATTCACTTGTACACTTTATTGTCGACAGATACTCGTGTTATCATGAAGGATAAGTTTTATTGTGTAATGTAATTGCTTAAGGAATAACACGTACGTCATTTGCAGTTAGCCAATCAGAATAACGTTTTATAATGAAACATACATCTACTGTAATTATTGTATCATATTATTTCTTCTAAGATTGAAATTAATAATGACATACAATGTTGTTTCATTTGGTTTAATACTTTTAAAAACTCCTATCATACACATGTCTATATGTTTATTCCATCGTTTTTTATTACTACTTTGTATGCAGGTTTGATGGTGGAAGCAACATTGTTGGGTTCCACGATTGTTTACAAAACAATGACACGTGTCCATTGTCGTATAGACTAAACAATGGTGTCGATAAAGGAGATGTTGTTGATATTGAAAGTTTAAGTAGAACGTCAGGAAGATCTTATTCTGTGAATTATTCAACAAGTGAAAGTATGTCAGTGTACTTTTTTTGTTTCCATAAATCAAGCATATGAATGCTTGAATAAGAGACCAGCAATAACTATAATAACGCTACTATATCAAAATATCACGCACCATAGTCTATTTAAACATGTTCCCGTGTGTACAAAATAGTATGTATTCATTCGGTAAACATCTGCACAAGTAACGGATTGTCAATAACATATTTTGCGACCATGTAATTTCATAAAATACAAGTAAACAATTAAAATCATGTATATTAAACAACCGCCAATCTCCACAAAAATATAAACAGATATACAAAATTCAACTTTTCAACTACATAAAAGCGTCATAAGATGCATACAATGAATACGGCAATTGAACATTCGGATAGTGACTTTTTGAAGCCGAATTCAAAGCAAATAATACACTTTCTGTGAGCCTTGTTGTGTTTCTTTGTTATATATTATTTTGTTTTGAAACCAACATTTTCTACATAAGAAAATGCCTGTACCAAAAGTCAGGAATTCGATTCATGTTATTCATTCGTTTATTGTGTCTGAGCTTTTGATTTTGAAATGTGATTAGGGACTTTCACTTTTGGATTTTCCTCGGAGTTCAGAATGATTTTACTTTTGAGCAGTCTTTTTGATTTCGATTCAAATGAATCTCAACCAATTGGTATAAGTTCAACCAATGTGCAAGCATTGTAAAAAGGTGTTGTAAGAATACATCTGTTATATTAGAAAATCAAACATAGTAATTAATTTTATTCAACAATACATGAAATAGTTGATAATGAATTGAAATATAAATAGGTAAATATTTGTGCAAATGATGAAATTAAAATAGGAAGAGTTTGCAATAATTACAAAACCTAACACAAATCCTATATCTTTTTAAAAAACAAAGATGCTTATTTGAATTTTAATTGAATATTTTAGACAGACGCATTGCTGTTGACTTACCATCTGAACCTATCACCATTCCCGATCACTTTACCGTGGACTCATTTGTGATAACAATACCGATAAATGATCCAGATAACGGCGACTACATACAAGATGTTAAACTAGACTACGACAATACATATTTTTATTTTGATACCAAATTAAGTGAGTAACATTGTATATGAAAGGGTTATTATTCTTTAATAATGAAAAATATATTATTAAAAATGATAACTTATATTGTTAAAGTATTTGATTTATCTGTATGATTGCTTTACTAACAGTTAATGACCGTAGTTAGAACAATGTTTACAACAATCTTGAATTCACGAAAGAACAAGATCAACTTAAAACCTAAGTTTTCAGGACTACAGTGCAAGGGGTATTATGTGGTCATAACCGACATCTGATATCATTCTGATCAATAAATACTTTATGTTTTATTTAAGAACGATTATGTAAGGCCGTACCTCGACCTATAATGGTTAACTTTCATACATTGTGACTTGGATGGAGAGCTGTCTCATTGGCACTCATACCACATCCTCCTATATCTATGGAAAATTAAATTTCAATAAACAACGTTCGGTGTGTTTCTTTTTGTCGGGATATATCAAAATACAACTATTGTCCGTGTAAAGATCTCTAAAAAAAAATAACCCAGAAGAAATGATTTTATGTCAATTCAAATTAGAAATAAATCAAAGAAGTGTGTTTTAAGAGGTTTTTAATCGTGTTTTTTTTTGTGTGTTTTTTTATTTATATATTTATCATCCTGGGGTTTTCTCGTAAAAATGAGTTTGCATTTGTGACGTCGGGATTTTCATAGCGTACTTTAATTTGGGCTCTTTTGAAATACCCGATTAAGTTCCTCATTCAGTTTTAATATATGGGTCGGTTGGTTTCTGATTGATATATTTGTAGTTGTATCATTGAACATCAAACACTATTGCCTTATTTTTTGTTTACTTACAATGTATATGACATGTCTTACCTGAATCTACGACATCTGTTTGGATACTCTTACGTTTCTAAAAATATGACTGCCATTTATCTTTTTTTATCATTATTATTATAAGCATAGTTGTTATCAGTTTTATAATTATTAGTATAGTTAATTTCATTATTATAATTTTATTTTCTTATTATGATAATTATTATCAGATATTGTTATAATAAGAAGTATGTTTACTATTATTCATATTCATATTAGTATCATAATTATTATCTGATTATTAAAGGAAGCGTTCATGTTAAGAAAACGTTACCACACGTAGTAGGACAACGCAATACAACCCTCAACATAGTTGTGACATTTGAAGACTCGTGCTTCAATTTTGCAAGTGCAAACATTACCATAACATCATTTAATGCTGTAAGTATGATTGTCTACGTGCTTAAATATTTCAGGAGTTAAATATCTGTAACACCGAATACCTAAACGCATATAGAACTCAGAAGCAAATATAAAATATAAAAAAAAAAGATGTGGTATGATTGCCAATGAGACAACTCTCCACAAGAGACCAAAATGACACAGAAATTAACATCTATAGGTCACCGCACGGCCTTCAAAAATGAGCAAATCCCATACAGTAAAGCATAGAAGATATCAAGGCGCATTTAAAAAGTCAAAATTAAAAACAACAAAAACAAACACAGACAATATCATGGCCACCAATAAAAAAGGAAAGAAAGACTTCGACATTGGTGACTAAAAGTCATATTTCAAAAGCACTTGTCTAGCAACATTCATCGGGAACATGGTCAAATCCAAACAACCTTGTCGGATTACTCAGCTTATACTCACAATCAAATGTTGACAACATATGCGTAATATATGTACTAAGGCACTGAATCAATCAATTCCCGCTTTAAACACAAGTGACTTGAAATACATACATACTCCAGTTCGACCATCTTAGGAGACCAAGGTACGATAAAAATAACATTAAAACAGTGTAATTACCGATTATGAGGTTGTCTGCATATTCACAGAGTGAGCCACACAATGGAGCTTCAAAAAGGTATAAAAAGGGGCTTATCTTGTGCCAAAATCAATGTTGCACTTACTGGTACACTTATTCAACAGAAGTTCTACAATAATATCACCAACGTATAACTAAAAAACAACCTACAATCTACCTGTCTAATAACAACGCATTTCACCTCATTCGAATTTGTGGTCCTCTATGCTCTTCAACTTATACTTGTTTGGCTTTACAACTATTTTTGATCTGAGCGTCACTGATGAGTTAATACATGAGCAACACAACGGGTGCCACATGTGAAGCAGGATGTGCCTACCCTTCTGGCGCACCTGAGATCACCCCTAGTTTTTGGAGGGGTTCGTGTTGCTTATTCGTTAGTTTTCTATTTTGTGTCATGTGTACTATCGTTTTCTGTTTGTCTTTTTTTCATTTTTGGCCATGGCGCTGTCACTTTATTTTCGATTTATGAGTTTGGATGTCCCTCTGGTATCTTTCGTCCCTTTTGTGTTGACGAACCGCGTGTCTAGCTTATCAAATTGTAAGACTGGTACCTTTGATAAATAGTATGATTAAATTTAAATGTTGATTGTTGCAGCCTCCTGAAGTGAGTGGCTTTACAGACGAACTGATAATAGATCCAACCAAACTTTCAAATGATTCAAGATTCCACATATTCAACGTTGAAGACCCCTCAGATGATAATATATTTTGTGGTATAAAAGATACGTCTCATTCTACAGATACATTTGTTTTAGAGATGGAAGACAACGGTATGCATTGGTGTTTTGCATTATTTAAGAAACACATGAACAAAGAACAATAATGATATTAAACATCTGACTGAAATAAACAAGAAACTCAAATAAACAATTTAAACAACAACAAACAAAACACCCTGAAGGTCAGTGGATTAATCGGATGTTGTCAATATTATAAAATTTGATGCGATTGTAATACATATGAGAGGTTTAGCTAACAAAATTTCATCCATCATTTTCTACATAAGAAAATGCCTGTACCAAATAAGGAATATGACCGTTGTTATTCTTTCGTTTGATGTTTTTGATCTTTTGATTTTGTAATTTGGTTTAGGACTTTCCTTTTTTAATTTTCCTCGGAGTTCAGAATTTCTTGTGTTTTTCCTTTTTCTCGAATATAATATAATTGGCTGTTTGATCCATATTTAAAGCAGTTATTTTTATTATCCATTTTTAGATGGTGACGTTCCCTTGTCACTATCTTATGGTGTTTTTATATCTCAACTTGAACGATTCTCTCGTGTATGTAACAACGTATTAGAGTTTAGCGAGAGACATTTATGTATTACTGAAAAATTATTACACAAGGGTTTTCGATATCACAAACTAGTCAAAACATTTACTAAATTTATCATCGATATAAGGAAATAATTCGTAAATATAACATGCAGACATCTTAAACGTTCAGGTATTTCTCATCCAATCTTTTATGGTAATATTCTTTACAAAGCACAAAAATTTCAGTATTCACCTCAAAAGCTTACAAAACTTTTAAACAGAAGGGATAAAGTTACGATACTGTTGTCAGATCATTAAAGATTGCATATTTTGGCTTTAATATTGATTCACTTATAGGGTCTTTTTACCGGAACTAAACACATTTATTTACAAAACAGTTGTTGGCATGATACGGGTGATGTTCTTTATATATACGTTATGATTTTATGATACTTAACCCCTAATGGGAGGGATTGTGCCTGATATTCATATGATGAAGACATAATCCTTCAAGCAGTTTGCTCTTATCTTTTACATAAAAGAGGGACGAAAGATACCAAAGGGACTGTCAAACTCATAAATCTAAAACAAACTGACAACGCCATGGATATAAGCTTTGGACTTCAAATATTTTGGCCACGGGCATCACTGAAGAGACATGTATTGTCGAAATGCGCATCTGGTGCAGGAAAATTGGTACCGTTAATATTATTACTGCCACTGAGTCGATGCCTCTACTTGTGGACTGTTAGTCCCCGAGGGTATCACCAGCCCAGTAGCCAGTACTTCGGTTCTGGCATGAAGATACGTATTTTGTGTGTTATTAAAATTTGCTGTTGCAAAATGTAAAATTATTATAAATTAAGGAATGTATCTCCCGCATGAAAACGTTTGAAAGCATATATCTTTCTTATTATTGTATTGGTTCATATTGACATAAAGAATGTTTTAGCTACCAATCATTGAAGCAGACATGTTATACATGTATAGTAATATAAGAGTTTATCAAAGTTTCCATCAAGCAACTTGTTATCTTTCCAATGTAGGAGCCATGCTTGACAGTCTCTCGAATGACCAAATTATTTCACAACCGTACAGTTCTGTTCCCACATTGTGTTAATATAACTGACAAAATTTAAAGACTCTCTTAACTAAACAATGGTTTGCCATGCAGCGCTCAAATATTCAGCATTATCTTTTGGTATCGGGTTTAGAAATATTTGATATTGTATAATGATCTTTAAAGTCATATGAAACGAGTGAGTGGTGAAAAATAATGTTTTTCCAATTCTTGAACCAATGCATGTATATATCACAAACTAAGTCCTCTGTGCACGATTTTATCATTATTCACGCAAATATATCGTATAATCGTCAATTTTTTTTTCTCTCTGTCTGTTATGATTTAACAAATATGGTTGCTCATTAAATGCCGTGTTTTGAAGCCGAAGTTTACCGATTGTCACCTTATAGTAAATAAATAACAAAAAGCATGGGTATTGAGCACGTGTTTAACATGTACAATCAGATAATTGTTTATTTTAATGACAGATTCATGCGTATTGCGATCACCGGATTTTTACGGGGAGGGTTACGCTCAGGTCACTATGCATACGGAAAATATGTCGGCGAATTGCTTCCTGGAAGCAAGCAATTAAAAATAAGTAAACTTCTTCTAAATGTGGACAAATTAAAGAATTTTCCTCAGAAAAAAGTATATGTACAAAAGTTTTATAATGAAAACTATCCATTTAGTAAAAAAACAGATGCATATTTTTTTTTAATTTGAGGTTTCATATGACTTTAAACTAAACTAAGCTATAAAAGATTCAGATTCATTATGTTATTGAATATAAAACATTTATATAGCATAATATTAAACCTGACGGTCAAACATCAACAGCTTCAATACTAATAGTTTACGTATACACAAATTCATCAATTCTTTTACTTTTAGCCCTACGGCACCTTTTATTGTATATTGTAAAAATATTGTAAAATAGTCATTTACTTCTTGCGTTATGGATCATTGATTTTGTTGCCTGTTGACCCGGTTGATTACTACCACGTGCCGTTGAACTCAAGCATTTTAACTAAAACAGAGAATTTTAATTTACGCCATATATATCAGGGGCGGATCCAGATTTTTTTAGATGAATGTATGCAAGTACGAGTGAGTTTTTTTTTAGCGGAGGTGAGCTCAGATAATAATTTCTATATTTCTATATCTAAATCTTTTATTTTTTTATCCTTTATCTTTATACTGAATATTTGCCTGCCCTAAATGCATCAAATATGTGCCTTTGGATGTTAAACAACGAAACAATCAATCAATATGTTCTTTATATTTCATCATCTATATATTCTTTCTATCTTTATAAATGTTGACCTATTCTTATCCTCATACATGTACTATATAGATATACATATACATGGTAATTGAGACAAGAAATACACAAATTTTAAAACTGTATGCTTTAGAGAAAGTCCTAGATTCTGCTCCAAAGTTGATCTTGTGAACAAAAATAGCATTTGATTAATGTCAAATTGAATTAATTTTCCTTGGATCGGAGGGAATAAGAGGGGAAGGAAATACGACATTCCGTTTAAATAGACGTTTTCGAAATAAATAAGAAAAAACATCCACAAAGTACCAATTCTTTACAACACAGACCAGAAGTTTCACCTGTAAATCGATTTTAATCTGTATTGTATTATAAACCAATATAAATTCGTACTATTCAAATCAACATGCATGTAAATGTATTTTACATCAAAACTTTTGCAGAGACATTACACACAGGTGTGAATATTTACACACCCACCGATAAGTTGTCATTAATCACGTATATATAAACTACACATACATCTGGACGTTTGTATTAAATAACGGCCAATTAAGAAGTCCAATCAAGCTCTGCTGTGATGAATTTCAGCTCTTGACAGGAAATGGCAAACAAATTATGTTAGAACATTTTTTTGGAACCTGCATTGGAAAGGGGGGGATCAGTTAATCTGCCACTGCTGCTATATACATATGCATGGGTTAGAAAATAAACATAAGGATAACGTGATTAATTGTTTGGATGAAAATCTTTATACGGTGGTACTTTATTTATAGTTTTAACACTATCTCTGCACAGACTGAATGCAGTATCATGATCAGCTTCATGTACGTTGGCGACCTTGGTGGTGTTTAGACGCACCTTTGTGTAACATAAATAATTGTTTAATGATATGTTGTACACTCTGAGGTTGTACAGTACAAAGTTATGGTAATAGAAGCGTTTCCGATTTTAACAGAATAACTAGGACGAAAATAATAATAAAAAAACCCAGCTCCAACGGTAATAGTAAAGTAGGACATATCAACAGAATACGAATTAAAACAAAAATACGCATGTGTTATTTTTTGCTTTGGCTTCATTTCAATTGATTGTCTCGTTGGCAAATATACAACATCACCTTTTTTTAGGTTATGTTTAAGATATTTCCGTTTCTAATTTTCAAATACGAAAATAATGTTTACAAAGGGTTCATGTGTATATAATTACCATACGTCCTTGCACTTTATAGCTAATATGAATACATAAACTAATATTTATTAGAAAATAAGCAACATATATAGACGAATAATTTATTAGTTACCCAACAAACAACAACAGAAATAAAGAATCAACAGAGGATTTAATCTTAATAGCTTTAATTACTTTTTTTTTTTATTATTATTAATCTAAAATACACTAATCAAGCAGAAGGGGCGTAACTCGTGATATCATACCGGCATACTGAACGGATCTAAACATGGTCTGACACTTTTGAATGTTGATTTTGAGTTTTGATCTGTTTCGGTCTGACACGGTCTTAACGGATCTAAAGAGCTCGCTAGAAGATACAGTCTTAAATATCTTGACATGCCTTAACGGACTAATTTACCTAATGAGACTATCGATCCGAATGGAGACTTAACGATCTGACAAATCTTGACGTTTTCCTCTAGCGGTAAATCCAGTCAATTAAGATACGATCAGACCAAAATGACCGTTTCAGACTGAAATCGTGCTACTAGTGAAAGCTCTGATTCCTTTCACGGATTTGGCTATACCTTTTGGACCTTTTTCATTTTTGCTCTTCATCTTTTATATAAGCTTTATAAAAACGTTAGCAAATAAATTAACGAATGAATTCCACTTTTTATTTATGTTGAAGTAATCACTATCACTGTTGACAAGTAAATGTGTTGTTTTACAGATGCATACTTACGTTTATCCAACCATTCATTAACCTCGGATAATTCTTCATCGGAATATGAACTCAAAATATTCTGCGATGATGGTACAGACGAAACAACATTAAAACTGACTGTTAAGGTTGGCTTAATGAAGACCGATCAACCAAACGATCGAATTGATACAGATAAAACAGACATACATGTAGTTATAATTGGTATATGTGCCTCTGTTGGTGCACTATTTGTCATTCTGTTCATCGTAGCTTTGATTCGGAATTGCCGAAGCCAACCTACAACTAAAGAGAAGTTGGAGAAGGGACTTAACACTTACATGTCTTCAATAGATAAAACTGCTGAGAATCCATATAATGACATGGAACAAACTGTAGATCAACAAAAGACGTATATTGAAACGTCTGCCGACAGCAAACATTAAAATAAAAATGATCGATCATTTCATATTCAGCCCAGAGAAGAGATGACCCATTATAAACTTTTAAATTAATGTAATTTTCCCAAAACATTTATTATAATTGCCCTCTTTTATTGTTTTCAATGTTTGCTGTAATAAATATTTTATTGCATTATTAATTTTGGAATGTAAGTGTTTTCGTAAAGATGTATTTACTGAATTGTACGATTATTCTGGCGAAACATGATGTTCAGATCAACATTAAAACCCAGGACACTTTATATCCCACTAGAAATATTCAGGCAAACAATCTCGGGGAAGATAAAGACAAAACCGTTACAAATTGAATCGATTGAGTTGATATTTTACTCAAATTATAGGTTGCAATTGAATTAAAAGAGAGAGAACATGAAGCTTGATAAAAACGATTAATCATTTTAAAATAAACTAGACAAGATTATAGAACAATTTAGACAGAAATAGACAAAATTTAGATAGAAAAAGGCAAATTATATGTCAAGATTTTGGGTGGGTTGTCAATAACTATGCATCAAGGACCAACGGGTGTAAATGTACGCAATATTAACTCACTATACGGCTTTCAACAATGAGCAAAACTTTTATGAAGTTTCCCGTTGAAGCTATACAGGTCTCGACATGACTAAATGAAAAAGAGTTCAAGCGAGAAAAACAACAAATGATTTGTGTACAAATATGAAAAAAATACTAGACGGCAACCAGATTCAACCTCTGAAATACAGGCTCCTGGACTAGTACATGTTGGCAGATAATATGATAAGGTTAGACATGTTTGCGAGCGTGCACGATTAACATTTTAAGGTAGTGTTACTACAGTTCAAGATAAAAGCAAAATGTAAAAAACCAACAGAAAACGGTTTGACTTATAATATAAACATAAAGACACACACAACATATTACAAACTAAAAGACTAAAGACAAAGGCCCAATGTAAAAAAATTGTTTGTTACATTTTTTACTTAAAGCTAGTTATATTTAAATTGTGACTTATTAATAAGCTATTTTGCAAAGACAATAATGTTTCACCCAATAGTTTAATTGAAAACAGTAATAGCATATAATATCAACATGACTTTCTACAAGAGAACATATCCTGAAGTTATACACAGGAAAATATACAAACAGTTCTACCACAAAAAATATCATGTACAGTTTTACCCTAAAGCAAATGCCGACAATGATACTCTAGAACTTCTGGAGATTGTTTAACCTAGAAAATATGATAATTGTTCTATTGAATGTGGAGTTAGTGAAGGAGTAATGAAAATTTCATACATTTGTCACATTTATCACAGCCATGAAATAGATTTTAATTTGTTATTCATTTTAGTATCAAGGGTTGTGTATTGCTTCTCTATTGATTTGGTATCATCTGTCACGGTGCTCACAAACGTTTAAAATCGTATCATCAGTGTTCTGTTCTTAATGAGGTTGATTTGGTTTCATCATACGATGTTTTTATGCCCGTGTGTGTAGTGATTTTTGAAATTATCAAATCAGAGATGTCGTTACCATAAATTACTTATAACATTTAATAAATTCTTTCACAGATACAGATATACGCTTAGTAAATTCGTCCTTACCTGTTGAAAAATTTATTTAAAACAGTGTTTCACGTCCCAAATGTTCCTGAAATAGTGTACTAAAAGTTCAGCAATCACTTTGTAATTCATGCATGTAAACTCGAATCTTTAAACAAACTAGTTACTAAATGTTATCCTATTATTATTGAAATAACATTTTTTAATATTGTTTACATTTGCACTGGATTTTGTCATCAAACACAAATCCAACTAACGACGGGTAATCTCAGTTGCTCAGGAAAGGTTAGCAGGTCCTGGTCCATATGTTGCACCCTTCGTGTTGTTTGTGTTAGTACAACCCCAATAAAAAAAGTCTAATTCGGTACGTCACATTTGGGAAAAGAGGGCGGGAGTGCAGTTTGGAACATATCCGGTGTCAGCTGTGAAACGGATATTCCATATCGTTCAACCGACTCGTGTTGCCGCCTATAAAATTTACGAAGGGTTGATTTCAACTTCACCACTTAGAACTCTTGGTTTAAAAGCTTCCGTGTTAACATCAACCTTCTATCAAGGAATGTATGGTAGCAAAAAAAAAAACCCGTGAATATAGCATCAGCTGGGAGATATATACACTCAGTTGAATTTAACTTATTCTGAAGTCAAACCTACTGAAACAAAGATTTAGATAGAATTAAGACAAAAAATGTTATTATTAATTTAGTCTCTCACACAAACAAAAATAATCTCTATACCTTAGTAATAAGAAAAGAAATGATTTAAACATATCTAATTTATTGTAATTTACCACACAAAAAAACATTTTGTAGTCAAATTTTCGACCATACTTTAGACATTCTTATATATTTTGTTATTGTACTACGGTAAATCAATGTATTCATGTCTTTAATTTTTACTAATTTACTGTGTCTATATGCCATTTTGTGCTTCTTTGTTACAAATTTGTTTTTTTTAGTGATTGAAATTATAACACAATATTGACTGCTGTATTTTTGACATTTTTACCTGCTATGTCAGATTGTTTTTATGCGCTTATCATAAAGTTAGCGATTTAGCCAGCTATAAAACCATGTTTAATCCACCGTTTTCTACATAAGAAAATGTCTGTACCAAATCAGGAATATGACAGTTGTTATCCATTCGTTTGATGTGTTTGAGCTTTTGCTTTTGTCATTTGATTAGGGACTTTCCGTTACAAATTTTGTGATGATACTTTATTGGTAATGTTTAATCGGACTAATTGAGACTCATCCTTCATATCAATTACGTCGTCAGGTTACCAAGTCGATACTGAGTTAAGGACGATAATTTAAAGCATATTTAAAAAAAAGTACATCAATTTAAATGGTAGAATCTAATATGACTCATTCGCGTTTATCCTTCATGCAAACACCTTGACATAAAAACACGAACATATATAAGTAAGGCATTGGAATTACAACATTTCCCAATGGTGCAGACCCGTGGTTACCAACTTGGACAAACAATATATTCAATTAGATTACATCTTGTCCATGGCCATTTCTGAAGCCTCAATTTTTCATGCATAAGTCTCTATAGTTAAACCCAACTTCGTTGGAGTTCTGAATACGGCTATAATCCCAAGGCACAAACATGGTGTTTGCATGACAGTAGGTATGAATTCTACTTGAAATTCAACTAGCTTATTCCAAGAGGTCAGAGGTAGTAAACAAGATAGTAGAAGTAGAAATAAACAAAAACAATGTATAATCATTAAAACAAACACCTACTGACATCCTATAATAACATAACTTTCCCATATGCTGATAATTTTCAATCACATACTCATCCGTTTTATATGGTGTCTCTCACTTCTGAAATGTAATTTTCAAAGACAAATAGCTACTATCCTTTGAGAAATACAGTAGGGAATTTGGTGTGATAAGCAACGAAATAAATATACACAAGTAGATAACGTGGATGTAGGAAGGTACAACACATATAATAACGAACATATACAGAAGTAGGATCAGGACTTTATGCAAGATTGTGTGAGACCCAAAACATTATACGAAATGAGCGAGAAGAAACATATTTTCTTGACGTATTCCATGCTAAAGAAATAGTTTTCAATTTAAATTCTTTATAATCGTTTGTAAATTATTCACTCTTGTTAACTAGTACGTTTTTAAGTAGCCAATGAGATCATATCTGTAGTGTTTTCACATTATCCGTTCCTCCAACAACTATTCCGTATTTTTCTCAAAATCATACGAAACAAAACGACTGTATCTTTGGTAAGAACTTGAGAGTAATGGCTCTGTAACATATGAGTACTGTTTGGATCAGTCACCAACATATGTTCAAATTGTTTGCCCATTTGCACAAAAGTGACATTTAGGGAGCTACCATTTGATTTTTATGGGGGGGCTAGGATGAAATTTGAAAAAAATAGGCAGGACAGGAGTTTTGAGTAAAAAAAAGGCAGGATGAGACACTTGCAAAAAAAAAAAGTCAGGACGACAATTTAGATAAAAAAACAGTCAGGATAAACTAAAAAAAAAGGCAGGACCGAACAGATTGAAAAATAAAAAGGCAGGACAGAGATTACAGCTAAAAAAAATGCAGGACAAAATTTTTCATCAAATGGTAGCTCACTTAGTGAATTAAGTTAAAATGGTTCGTCACCGATTTATATAGTATAACAGAACAATATGACTTTATATTAGACAACAACCATGTGATAAGTAGATATGTGTAGTCTTTTTTTAGAATTAACAACAAATCTAAATACTGTTCCGCGGTACATCTTAATTGAGTGTAATGTTAACATAAACACGTACAATTCTTTAAATACATCAAAAAAAAATCTTTTTATTTGTGTATAAAACCAACATTAGTATGAACAGATATGTCAAAAATACAGAACTCTAAAGAAAATTAGATAAAAAAGAACGAATGAAAAGTACAAACATATTTCTAACTTAAAACGGGAAATTTTACAGACAAAATCATTTTGTTCATGTCATTAAAATGTAGGAAAACCTTATGCTAATGCAATTTTAATTGTTTTGTTTTTTTCTAAACAAAGACCTTTGTTTATAGCATATGTCCTGGTTGAATCCACTTCTTCCGGGTTTCCACATATAACGACAATAATGAAGACTGTTGGACTTTTTAATCTCGTCTTGAATACTTCGTTCATGCTGAGAATTGTGATCACAGGTTAGTGATTATTAGTTTAATAATTTTTATGTATGCATACACATTTAGTTATGTTGCAGGAATATGGAAGAAGGATTATCATGTACCAGGTAAATCATTTGTAAATTGTGTTCCTTTGTTTTTATTTTTCTTAAGTACACGGACAATTCATCTAGTGCAATAATCATTGTAAATAATTCATGACAAACATACAATATTTCTTAAAGAACTTAAGTCTTCAAAGGAAAAAGAGAAATCATTATGTAATTTCAATATTTAATGTAAACAATAACTATTTGTGATATGATCAATAAAAAATAGACACTAATTATTCAGCTGTTTATCAAGTATACACATGTTTTTTAAATAAATTCTGATCATACCTTTCAATTTATTTATATGCATGGTTATGGCGTTTAGAAACCATGGTACCCCCAATCAAGCCTTTTTTGAAAGTATATTCATTAAATTATGATAGAAATGTTCATAGGAAAATAATTGAGAAATAAACGAAACACAACAATCGAATGATGTTTGCATCTAATTTCACTATATTTTATTGTATCAATATGTGAAACATTTTGATACCATGAATGTTTCCTTCTTTTCAATAACAGGTGGATATTAAATTGTATATAAGACGTGATATGTTATTGTTTTTTTTTTTTCAACATAATTAAATATTTATTTCAAATATTGGCTGGTTACAATATCCTTCAAGAGTCCAAGCTCCTCCTGATGTTCCCTGTTACAATCCACTAATCACTCAGGGTAGTGAAAAGTTGTAAAATACATATTACATTTGTATAGCAAATATATATATTAAATAATATCACTTAGTATGACTATTCATATGTTTTCTTTTAGTTGCTAAGAAATTACTTTTTATATGTAAACATACTCTTCTATTGAACTCATTGAGAAAAATTGAGAAAACATTGACATTTGTTGTCTTTTGATCAGATATGTAATAGGATTTGTAAATAGAAAAACCAACAATTGTTAGAAAATAGTTAAAGTCAAAATATTCTTCGTCAGAAGTTTTATATCCAAATACCAAGTGTCTTAGTTTTATCTTAAACGTTATTTTACTGTTCTTTAAAACATCATCTATTTTATTCCAAAAAAGTTTTAAATACGGACACAGCATAAAGAAGTGATCATAATCCTCTTCTTGTGTACAAAAATTACAAGAACTATTGTTTACAATTTTCCAATGTATATAAAAGTTTCTTTGTAGGTAGAATATGTTGTAGTAATTTCCATCTAAAAATTTTAAGTTTATTTTCTTTTAAATATATGAATAAAAATTTATTTAAATTGTTTTGATATAACACATCATCTATATCAAATATACGCAGCCATTTTTTAGGTCCAATAGCTGGTTCAAATTTTTTATTTATCAGAGACTTATATAAAAGTTTATTTGATAGTGATTCTAATTTTATAGGTAAACCTTCCATTATAAATTGGTTTCTTTTTATATTAACAATACTTTTTACAGAGTTTTCCGATTTTAAAGTTGCTACCCAATCTTTCGGTATTGATTTCTTTACTAAATTAATTTCAGCTATCCAATTTGATTTATTTTTTAGTTTATTTAAAATGATGTCTTGAGAAATACAGCCTTTTTCATCTATGATATCATTTACATAAACAAGATCGCTGTTAATCCAATTTTTTAAAAATATAGCTTTATTTTCAAATTTAATAAATTCATTGTTCCATAATATTTGTTTTCTTATGTCTGTAAATGTTTTTGTTTTTTTTTGTTAGTCCTCCACCAGTTAATTTCCAACATTTAATGATATCTTTATAAAAATCTGGGATGTGTTCAATAGGCGAGTGACTTATTTCAAAAAGACGCTTAGTTAACGACTTTAATGCACCCACCTAACACACGGCTGTATTATATATCATTGGAAAGCTAATAATCTGTACTTTCTGTTTTGCCCGGTCGTAAAAAAATCGTACGGTGCATTTTCTGTAAAATCAAGGTCAAAGGTCATGAATAAACATTCCAATTTTTGCGATTACAAAACAAAAAGCCATTTTCTAATTCTTGTACCATAAATTTTTTCAAAACATCATATGAACTTTATGGAACATGATACATTATTTCCAAATCAAACAAAAAAATAGAGGTTAGATACGCAATATTTCCCGAAAATTGAAATTTATCGCAAATCTTAAAAAAATGAAAAATTGTTCCAAAAGCAAAATATATCTTAGGGAATCGATATGTGTATGCTAAAAAATTAGATAAATGTATATGTTTTAGGTCAGGGAATATTTGTTTTGAATTTTAAGATGCAATAATTAATTATTGTTCATAGAACAGCCTTCTATTGAAGTGTTTGCAGTTGCCCAAAAATCTGCCATCTGAAAATAGCGATCTTTTTGTTATTCTATGTTTAGATAGCACATCGCTTATTGTCAAAATCAGGGAGGAGAATGATTTTCCATAATAGAATTAGGGGTATTTAAAGTTCGAAAAGAATATATACGAGCTAATTGAGGTAAACATGTGTTTTTTACGAAGTCAAACGTATTAACTTTTTGTAATCATGTTTAAATGCAAACATGACTTTGCGACTAAATCGTAGGTAACATTGAAAAAAGTAACCTTGCTTAGAAACACTTGGTTGTCTAAAGCGGGATGTAAACGAACAAAATATAATGCTGCTGCTTCTTATTTAGTCTAAAATCGTGTTAGTAATATTAAGTGTGTTTAGAAGTTTAATCGCTTTAATTATTTGAATAAAAGATGCTTTGAGTATTTTCAACATAAACTTTCAAAATACAAATGCAGGTCATTGTGTATGTAAAACACTATAAGCAGTTTTGAAATAAAAAAATGAAAAACTTGAATACCCTTTCTTACCTCATAAGATTATTCGCTGTTTAGGCAGTGATCGTTTTCATGGTGTGCTGTATTTTGTGAACTGTTGTTCGTCTCTTAGACTTTAATTTTATTTTGTTCATGGTTTTAATTAAGTTTATCTGATTCATGGTTTAAGATGTTGATTGTGCTTTTAGTATTAATTTACTTGAAAGACATTAACTTGCAGTAATGAAAATCGGCAAAAAAATCGCCTCAAGGCAAAATGAAGAAGAATAACGCAAGAAGACAAATATCCTCGAAAATAACTTAATTTGCTCACTGTGATGTATATATAGAACCAAATCGTTATTATGATACATTTAGCTACAATGATCTACAATTTTAAAACCTTTGACTACTTGAATAGTGACGAAATATATCAAAGGGACATCAAACTCATAATTGAAAACGAACTGACAAAACGGCCAAAAAAACGAACACGACAAAGCAACAGTATACAAAACACAACATATAAAACTACAGATTGAGTAACAAAAACCCCCCAAAAATATTTGGGGTGAATTCAGGGACTCCAAAAGGGTAAGCAGATCATGTTCCACATGTGACACCCGTCTTGTGGCTCATTTAATTCCTAACTCGGTGCCAAGCCATAGTGGGTAGGTGTAATGCAAGGCAGATATGACGGTATTTTGGTAACGTCGATTGGAACTTATCAGTCGTCATCTGGCGAAACAAATATTTTATAATTGTCAACCAACTCGTAGTGGCGTCCATAAAATTTTCAAAGGGATGATTCCAACTTTGCATTTGAACTCTGGTTTAAAAACATGTTCAAACCACCACTTTTCTTCATATGTCCTGTACAAAGTCAGGCATATGGCAGTTGGTATCGAATAATCTGTTTCTTTGTATGTTGGGGTTTGTTTTTGTAGCAGTTCAGTGTTTCTGTTATATCGTTGTGTTCCTCTTGTATATATATAGTTGATGCGTTTTCCTCGGTTTTGGTTTGTGACCCGGATTTGTTTCAGTTTCTAGTAAATCGATTGATGACTATTGAATAGCGGTATACTATACTAGTAGTTGCCTTTATTTAACATCTTCATTGTGAGCAATTACGCACTATCACGAAAATAAATCGTGAACGTACATGCAAGCTCTGGAAAATTGTATCAACTCGGGAGAAATATACTCCACAAGAAGATGCCGCGAAATCGCGTTATAATTGGACAAGTGTTTAGATAAATAGTTTCATTTAATTTCGCGGGCAGTACGTCGACTGAGCATGCAAAGACAAATTAAGGAAATACAAAACCCTACATTTATACGACATATAAATATAAATATTTCCGACTTGTTATTGTCTCAGAGGAGTTGAGGCTCAATGAAATCGGTCTCCTCCTTTAGTAGTTGAGATATGCTGGCGTTGCTATAATGTTGCTACATAGAAACGACTAATTTATAATTTGGTAGTAAGGAGTGTTTTAATTGGTTGATTTATGCTCATCTCTGTTGTCGTTAAACTTGTTCTCAACCAACCCTCATCGTTGTTTTCAAGATACGTGATAGAGTAAACTATATCTATTGAGTCTTTGATTTTCAATTTCAATGGAAATTATGAGTCCAGCATTGTCACAAATTTGGCACTATTCAGTGAGATGAAATCATCTACATAGTTGAAAGTAAAGTTTCAAGATAATGGTGCTTCTTTCCAGTCGTCATCAGAAACTCTTGCATGAATCAACAACGCAATTTAATCAATCAAGAAGTAAAGTTTTATGATTTGTTTCCTGGTTTTTTAATTCTTTGAAATTTCAATTTTCATCAATTAATTTTCTATATTTTTTTTGTCTAGATTGTCAATTTCTTTTTTATGGTTCACATTAAATAAATAAAAAGGTTTTTCACTACATCAATATTTATAATGAAGCTACAAATCAAACAATTAGAAAAGTCGAAAGATGTTCATTTCAGTCGGGTAGTTTCAATGCAGATTGCAATCTCTTAGTTTCGCCCCCTTTATTTCAAGCAATAGTATGATTCGCGCACATATTTTTTTACTTTGAATTTTTCATATTCTTAAGAATTTGTTTATTAAATCTTATTTTGACCACATACAATGTTTAAATTGCTAGAAATGCTTAAAAGCTTTTTTTCGCAGATGGCGGTATTTGGGGCAACTGTATGAGTTGTTTTGATTTGCTGTTTGATTAGAAGTAAGCATAATTTTAGGAAATTTATGATGTCAAAAACTTCTGTGATAGTCATTACAGGGTTTTACTTAGTTTAAAGTGATTAGCAGTTCCATCAGAAAGAAAAAATTGTGTTTTTGCACATTTTATTAACTTTTACTCGAATTTCAGGAAACATGTGCTGTCTATCAAAAACACGCTTTAAATATATAAAAATGCATTTGATTGATGACTGTTAATCTCTGTGCTAAAAGTTTAAATTGTTTGCATATGTGAATTAAGTATATAAAAGTCATATTATGCAATCAACCTGAAATCTTCGACAATATGCCCTTATTCGTCCTTGGCCTTTGATCTTGATTTGACGGAAATTGCACCGTACGATTTTTTTACGACCGGGCAAAACAGATAGTACAGATTTGTAGCTTTCAAATTATATATAATTTAGCCGTGTGTTAGGTAGGTGCATTAAAAATTTAATTTCATGGTTAAAGTCACTCGCCTACAATGCTTTCGTCTGGCTTATCCCCACTGTTTGTTTGAAACACTAACCAATTTGCCCCAAAATTATAAAAATAGTGCTGGGGTATAATTTTCCAACCTCCTTCACAATCATTTACTAATCTTTTTACCCAAATAGCTTTTAAAGCAGTGAAATAACTCCTTATATCTATCATATCTAATCCCCCCTTTTCATATGGACCAATAATTGAATTTCTTTTTACTTTATCTGGTTTATTATCCCAAACAAATTTAAAACAACTTTTTTTCTATTTCTTTGAAATATTTCTCTTGAACTATGCAGGCAGATCCCACAAAAGTAAAAATGGGCACAATTAGTGTTTTGATTATCAAAATTTTTCCCAAAATAGTAAGATTTCTTTTTTGCCAAGAACAATATAATTTATTCATCTTTTCAATTTTATTTTCCCAATTTAATTTTTCACATTCCTCCCTACAATGCCCAAAGTATATACCAAGAGTTTTGACTGGTCCATTACTCCAGTTGATTCCCTCAATTTTGTCTTTACATGATTTAAGCTTGCCTACCCATAACCCCTCTGTTTTATTTCTATTTAATTTCAGTCCTGAATAAGAACCAAATATTTCAATTTCGTTCATAGCTACTTGAACGTCATATTTAGAACAACAAAATAAAGTAGTATCATCTGCTAGTTGCGAAATTTTTATACTATGACTTTTGCAATCTAATTTGATTCTTATACCTTTAAAATCACTTTTGCTTCTTAATCTTGAAGCCATAATTTCCACAGATAAAACAAATAATAGTGCAGATAAAGGACATCCTTGGCGTATACCTCTGGTGTTTTTAAAGACATCAGATATCCAACCATTATTCATAACACATGTTTGAATATCGCTATATAAAGTCTTTACCCATCTTATAAAAGAATCATTAAATCCAAAATGTTTTAAAACTGAAAACATAAAATTCCATTCTAAAGAGTCAAACGCTTTAGAAAAATCAACGAAGACTATAGCCCCCTCAATTTTGTATAAATCAGTGAAATCAATGATATCTTGTATCTGTCTTAGATTAAAACCAATAAATCTATTCTTTACATATCCAGTTTGGTCTTCTTTAACAAGTTTTGGTAAGATTTTTTTCAATCGTTGTGCTAGAGCATACGATAGAAGTTTCATGTCTATATTTAAAAGAGAAATAGGACGGTAATTATTTAGTGACAATGGATCACCTTTTTTAAATAATAGCGTTAATACACTTGTACGCTGTGAGTATGTAAGTGTTTGATCTTTATATCCACTATTAAGAATATTTACTACTATGAACTTTAATTTATCCCAAAATTTTCTATAAAATTCAACTGTTAAGCCATCTAATCCAGGAGATTTATTGAGTTTCATTTTATAAATAGCATCAGAGCATTCTTCTACTGTAATATCCCCATCGCAGAGTGATTTATCATTTTCATCCATTTCTTTCTCTAGTTTTGTCTCAAATATATATTTATCACTTGATGTTTTATCAGGGCTGTGCGTCGAGTATAACTTTTTATAGTACTCTTTAATATTAGATAATATATCACTTTGATCTGTTAAAATCTCATCATTTTCCCCTTTTAATTTATTAATTGACTTTTTTACCTGTCTCTGTTTTTCTAAACCTCAAAAGTATGAGTTATTTTTTTCCCCAAATTCGACCCATTTCTCACGTGATCTTATTTGAGCCCCTTTAGCCTTTTGTTCATAAATTTTGGTAATATTATTTTCAAGTTCTTCAATATCTTTATCTAAAAAATTATTCTCAGATTCTTGTTCATCTCTAATTTTCAATTTTATTTCTAATTTTTTTTCAAGAGTTCGTAAATTTTCTCTTGTACGTTTGGCTTTAGATTTACAATAAGCTATAGTTGTCTCCCTTACCTTTATTTTAAACATATCCCATGCTAAACCAAGATTTTGTAAATTACGATTACCCTTAAAGCAGCTTTCCAGTTCTTTATCAACTAATTTTATAAAGTCATTATCTTCTAATATAGAATTATTTATTTTCCAGTACCCCCTTCCCTTTTCTGATGCACCAGTTCTAAATCTCATAAAACACTTTGATGATCCGTAGAATCAATAACTGCAGGTTTAATTTTGCAACATTCTACTAGTGGTATGAAGTCTGAACCTATAAGAATCATATCAATCCTACTTGCCTGCGATTTATCTTTTCTCCGCCAAGTATATTGTTGTTTATTCTTATTTGAATATCTCCAAATGTCTGTTAAGTTATTTATTTTTATTAAAGATTTAAAACTATTTACTGATTGGATATTTTTTACCTCAGAACTAGTACTTTTTCTGTCTATCCCTTTCATCGTATCATTGAAATCTCCCGCCATTATTGTAATTCCTATCCCTTGTTCTTTTAATATATTATTAACTTTTTTTGAAAAATATATTTCTATTACTTTTACAATTGGGTGCATATATACACATTAGTGTAAAAACGCTTTCATCAATTTCTACATTAAGAAGAACTAATCGTCCATCTACATCGTTGTGTTTATTTATCAACTTATAATTTAGAGACTTTTTAATGAGAATAGCCACACCTCTACTAGAGGTCGTTCCGTGACTGCAAAATATATCATATTCTGAATTATTTCTTATTTCTGTTTCGATTTTTTCGTCAAAGTGAGTTTCTTGTAAAAAACAAATAGAGCTATTTTGACATTTAATCCATTCAATTACTCTGTCTCTTTTAGCTTTATTTTTAGTACCATTTACATTTAAACTACTTAAGTTTATTAAAAATTTAGAAGCCATTTCTAAGTATAATTTCATATTTTTGTATTATTTCCTCACATAACTGTACATGCCTACAAACAGTACAATTAAAACACATGCGTATAACAATCATACAGAAATCAACAATGTATAACTTTCTATTTCTACGAACATAAAAAGCACAATTTATCCGACTACATAAAATTACAGGTAACAAATAAAACACATTACCTGTGAATACGGCATTTAATTTACCGGCCTGATTTGACCTTATGTTAAAATCAATTGACACTGAAATAATCAACAGCCACGTTGTTATTGTTAATATACCCCATGTTTTACATTTTACCTAATATGTCTGTTTGTTTTGTTCACACATCTTTGTCAATATAATTGAATTTAATGCAACTGTAAAAGACGTGAGAGGTGGAAGCTAGCTATTCAACCACGTTAAATCCATCATTTTCTACAGTAGAAAAATCCTGCTCCAAGTCAGAAATATGGCAGTTATTATCCATTCGTTTGACGTATTTTAGCTTTTGATTTTGCCATAATTTTGATAAGGGACTTTCCGTTATGAATTTTGTATGAAATGTCAAAAGCAGGGACACAATTATCATGATAAGGTTATAATTTTAATCACTTTTAAAAAAAAAAACCAACCATGACAACAATAAAGCATATACTGAAAGCTGAAAATTATATTTAAAAAAATGACATAATAACCCAATCATGACAATGGCGGGATGTAGAAATACCGAACAATTCCAAAAGGATATTACAAAACTGGCCGAAACATTAACGGTTAATAATATACAAAAACAAATACATGATCACTTGAACACGTTATCAGGCTGATAAACAAAGTATGTACCGAGAATGTATGCATGCAGTCCATCATATGATAATGGTGAAAATGATACGGATTATTTATTAACATAGGGTTGGTGTCTTCTAATGTTTATTTTTAGAATAAGGACTAGACGGGTTTTTTTCATGGTGACTTGGCCCTTGTTCATCAATTTTCTGCTCAAACACAGGTGACGTTTTATAAAGTCTGATCAGCAAATAAAAAACATCAGTTTTAAAATAACTATTTTAAATAGGTTTAAACCAGTTTTATTTCAACAAGGCTACATTTTGAAAAAGAATCATTCTTTACAGGTTCAGCTTACTTGCACATTTGGAAGCATTATGTGTCTGTCTTACGTTAACTGTCCACTAATATACCGCATCTGATGTTCCTGTTTTTGGCAATACTATAAAATTAAAGCTTATTTAAAAAAGTGTTTCTGAACTTTTTTCTTAATACATGGTGTAACGTGTGTGCCAAAATTCCAATACGTATTGCCAACCTAACATATTCTTGTTTTAAATCGGGTTGAATCTTCCTAAAGAACTTAACATAAAGATCATTGCAAATAAAGCTAAACGATTAGGTCCTTTTGATATCTTTTTTTTTATTCCTTATTACAACCACACTATATATGATGAAGAAAAATATATTTTAATATCGCGTCAACGAAATAAAAAATAACGAGACTTATGCTTGCGGTTATCGGTAACGGCGGCAACTACAATGAATTATCTTCGATATGTATTTAGTACTGCCTTTTCATTTTCTTTTGTAAACTTTATTTTTATTAATTAATCCTTTCTGTCCAAACAAGATCAAATAAAGAAATGTTTCAGCGTTCACAATTTCTTTTTTATATTTCATTTCAATAGGTGAGAAACCGAAGTTGATTTAAAGTGATAACTTTGTTTGTGTAATCTCGGTAATAATTTGAAGTACATGCATTATTTTAGAAACGTTCACTAAAAAATATATGGAGGAAAACACAGCTTATTTAACGTGTTCAAGTGAATTTAACGAAATAATGAAAATAGCCACTATCAAATACGAAAAGGGAACCTGCAATCACAATGATGTATATGGTATCGGGAATCTATGCAATGGAAGAACAGAATGTTTATTCAAAGTTACAAACAGTAACGTTGGTAGTTCGTGTGGTGCTAATGGAACGGCTTCTCTTGGAGTTACGTACAATTGCATACGTGAGTTGACTCTTCAATTACATTATTTTTTAAGACGATTGATTGAAAGCTATTCGTTCCTCATACAAATAAATCAATATAATCGTATTTTTAATATAACATATTGGACTTGAAAAAAAGATGTGAGTCGAAAGCACGTATTACTGCAGTGTCACAACATAATTTAAATTGAAAAACATTAAGAAATCACAAAATTGATTTCATTTTTTTAATCATCAAGACTTAAATTGTTTCAATCGATTATTTCTTTTATTGAAAAATGTCAATTGCTCCGATATGCTTTTTAATATCGTGAGCTAAATCCATTAATGATCAGATACTTGCGAATCAGTAATTAATGTGTAATATCCTGTGTTAGATTTATCTACTATTTATTTATATTTATTCATATTCTTACATAGGAAATGGTGGTTGGTCAGAATGGAAAAATGCAACAACGTCTTGTCCCGTCAACTGTGGTGGTGCATTACAAAATGTAACACGCACTTGTACAAACCCAACCCCTAATGAGTTAGGATCCCTGTGTTCTGGTACTAATTTTCTTGAGCAAATATGCAATGACAATGCTTGTCCATGTAAGTTCTGCTGTAAAAAACATTTAGTGGGTTTTTTTTTTGGGGGGGGGAGTGTAAAGTTTATTTAAAATATATCAATATCATTATAATATGACGTCCTTATTACGGAACCAAATCACTGTTCTAATTAGCTAAAAATATGTTTGATACATGTGCACGAATTTACTGTTAATTTTCACGCTGTTATCATTGTTTTTCGAATACAATATAAACATTAGAGCAGCTTAAATAACATGTTTTTATAAATTGTTATCAAATACTATATATTTTCCCTGCTTTAATTGTTATAACTTATTAAATATCTAAATGAAATGTACAACTGGGAGGAAATGAAAAACAGTCAAATATTTTAAAGATGTTTTCGTACGCTTCAACTTATAAAAATACTGCATTTGTCTAAATAGAAATAATTCCTTCATGTCATATTCTATGCTCATTTTAACATGGGGAGGCATTATATTAGATCATACTTTAAACTTCGCTAACGCTCAGTGTAAAATATAGACAAATATAATGGCTTTTCATGTTAAAATGAGCATAGAGCATGACATGAACGAATATTTGAAGATTTTTCATTCGATTTCAGTATTGTTTGGTTTCGGGAGAAATACGTTATATGAAAAACTCGTTGTTCATTGATTTATTATTTATCTGTGGCGTGTGTCCAACAAATCTATTTAATAGTTTCTTACATAAGCATGTTTGTGAACACCTTTGTAGTTCACATTAACATTAGTATGCTGTATTTGCTGTAGAAATAATAGAAAGAAATCATCATGGTATAAGTCCTTTTCGTCAAAACTATGAGTCCTCTTTTTATCGAAATCATTATATTCAGATATTAAAAACAAATTTAGAATAGATATACCACACTTAAAAAAACAAAATGTTATTAAAAAAATTCACAATGAGACTAACAGATGCAATTTGAGAATAACAGACTGATACTTGTGAGTGCATTATTTAAGTTGGAAATATCTTACTGGCACATAACATGCATAAGGTTCTTTACAGTTATACCAATTGGCACTTCAAGGTACCTCTGGGTGAAAAATATGAAGATAATTATGACCAAATTTCCAAAAGTTAAGCACTCTTTTAGTTTAACTAATGCCTAGACTTTGCCTGTTATTTTAGTGGCAGGAACCGTATGTAAGGATTTTGGAATCGTTTGGACATGCCAAAGTGGATATATACAAATGATACATGCACGGTGGAAAGCAAGTAATGGGTGTGGTGAACCTGGCAATTATTCAAATTTCGATGTTGTCCGAGAAATGAAAGAAATTTGTAATTACAGAAAGTCTTGCACATTTACAGCAAAGGATAGTACTTTTAAGCTATCATGTAGACAACAATTCAAAACATGTTCCCAATTAGAATATGAGTATATCTGCAAAGGTAAGAGTTAATTATCAGAAATAGTAATATGGAGTCCATAATTGTTCTTTAAAAAGGAATTTCATGATGCACTAGTGAATAATTTGAATTCTTGTAACATCGCAAATGTACAAGTTTGCTGACTCTGATGAAAATAACATTATACACAATGCTTAGTTATCAAATTCTGGATAATTTTTTTTTTCACTATTGCAACCCTTATCTACGTCTTTATAAAGTTTGTAGATATATACAGAAACATTTATATATAAACATATTTAACATCATACCATTACATTGTTTCATTATGAAGAATATATAAACACTTTATTATATATATGTCTTAACAAAGACAAAAGACGTACATGTACTCATTGAATGCTATGATATATTTTAACTTGTAAAATAAGTATAAAGAAGAGTCATTGAGTATAGTTAAGAATGCCTGATTTTGTTTATCTAATATGTGTTCAAAATTATAGAAAGATTCGTCTATTGTGTTTTTTGTAAAATAATACAGATTCAAGTATTTCTATGTTGATATGTTGATATGTTGTAGATGCACAATGGAATAGTTGGACTAAGTGGTCATTGTGTTCAAAGTCATGTGGTACCGGTGAACAATATAGAACCCGGAACTGTTCAAACCAGTTTTACACAACGGACGGTTATTTTGTTAATTGTGATGGATCATCTGTAGAAACAAGAGTCTGCAACACTGATCAGTGTCCATGTTAGTATACATAAATAGTGTGTAACCTTTTTAATACATGTATATGAGTATCTTCGATGCACCCAAGGAGAATACAAGTTTCTTTAAACGTTCGAACAATCCCGTGCGCTAGTCTGCAAGTATGTCCTTATGGATTGCTACTTATCACCATATAAAACTTGTATAAAACAAAAAAGCAAGGTGCCACATGTGTACTGCTAACGCTCTAAAAATACCTGATGTATTCTCGATTTTTAATGTTGTTGAGGTAGCTCATTCTCTTGTTTGCTGTTTTATTGTTGTTTGCATTTATAAGCTTTTAATTGTTTTCTTAGTTTTTGTCTGTTGTCTGTTTTTTCCTTTGATAAACATTTCATATCTTCAGCCATTTTTCCAAAAGTCTTAACTTTCTTAACTTGTTGTAAGCAGACAACATTTAACAGATACGATACGTTTATACTGTAATGAGACTGTAAACATACTATAACGCAACAAAAAATAACATGCATTCTTTTACATCTGTTGTAGATTGCGGTGACACCAATTTCAATAATGAATTGCCAAAACCATTATCAGAGCTGAAGGAAGATACCTCTCCTGGTTTTTTATTTTCTCATAATTAGCTGACAAACATAAAATAATATTTCAATCATTGAAAATAAAAAATATCTTTTTCCAAATAAATGTTTTTAATCTGTGTGTGTAACAGTACAAAATATTTCGATATAGAAACACTTATCTATTTCGTCTTAAACATATTAAATAATCTAAACAGTTATTCCTAAATCCGTCACTCTACTAATATTACATTCGGATTGTATATGCTGTAAGACCAAGTTTTGAACTTGCTCTATAAGCATTCGATAGTTGAAATCTTACATAAAAAAATGTAAATGAATTTCATAATTATTTTCCAGGATCAGGTATTTTGCATTTGAATGGAATATTTTATGTGAAGTGTTGTGGTAGAATCAAAACATGGGAGTTTATTCCTGTAAAAGCTGGAAATCTTACATTTGTGATCTTGCGAAAGACAGAGGATTACAAATACAAATGTGTTGGATTTAACGAAATACATATCTCAGGTAAATAACTTAAATGATCTTGTATTATTTCATGCACAATTGTTGTAAATATAAAAGAATTTGATTCCACTGTCATACAAGTAAGAGGTTTAGCGCTATAAAACACGATTCAATCTACCATTTTCTACATTTGAAAATGTCTGTACAGAGTCAGGAATATGACAGTTGTTGTCCATTCGTTTAGTGTGTTTTATTATATGATTTTGCCATTTGATTAAGGACTTTCCCTTTTGAATTTTCCTCGGAGTTCAGTATTTTTGTGATTTTACTTTTATCAAAAGTATTTATAATTGAATAAAAAAGATGTTTAAATTTACTTAGCTATTAAGTATAAAAATTTGAACTGTAATGCATTTAAAAACGAAAACGTCAAAGCCACAGAGTTGAACAAAACATGGAAAGTTATCAAAGGTACCTGAATTATAACTTAGCACGCCAGACGCGCGTTTTGTATACATAAAACTCATCATTGACGCTCATATCGAAATATTTATAAAGCCAAACAAGTACAATGGATGGAGAGCTCTTCAATTTTGTTACATTAATTTCAAAACGGATGTTATCGAATGTACTTTTACGAATGCGTGCTTAATGAATGGTACCTCTGACGGAGGAAGTTCAATGTTTTTGTCATGGATCAGTTATTTAAGTTATGTTACATCAATTTATGACATGTTAAAACTCTAAACTCTGCATTGACAACTAAAATAAATATAAAAACATACATAGAAAAGAGTCTAATGAGCATTCTTGCAACGGTTGTCGTCGAGTGCTCAATGTCATATTTGTTTTATGTATTTGTCCAAAATCTGAATAATGGTTTTCTATTTGTATTGTTTCACTTTTTCACCCTTTGAAACTGACTACAAATATATAATCTAGGGTTTTATCAATGTTGTAGGCCATAATGTGACCAATAGCTGTTACCTGTTTTAATAATTTGATGTTGATTTATTTGAATAAGTTTATTGTTATTTAAAGTGCTATTAGCATGATTAAGACGATGATATATATTACGAAATCAGACTCCTATCACACAGAAGGCTACATTGAATAGTCGAAAAGTACATGTGTATGTATCATCCGTCTGCGTTCTGTCGTTTACCATAAGCATCGTCTATGTATTCCTCGTCATCGTCTGCTTTTTCCATGTCACATTTGATGAATCTTTAAATCCTAAAAAAACACAGGTTCGTGCATATAAAAGGAAGCTGTGCACCTGATAATTCCGATTGATGTCATGGTTTACCCTATAAGATAATGTATCGGTCGTCTCACTGTCTATATACCTCTGCTAAGCTCTTAATAAAATTACATATCACGGCTTTGTGATGTCAGGTACGTTGACCCGGCCTTAATAACTTTGACTCGGACCCATCAGCGACGTCATAATGATTGAACCGACGTTGATAAGTTTGACTAGAACTTATCAAATCATCTTCTGGTTACTGTTATAACAAAGAAAACACTTTCAAAAGACGCAAATACAGCCCGATAAATCAATTATTAGGGTATCTGCATTTTGTTATAGGATAATATCAGCTGCTCGACACATTATGAAGGCTATTTGATCTCGTTTGTTGTGCTCACTCGACATAAAGCTTCATATTGTGTCTCGCAGTTGATATTTTACGTTATCAACATACAGACAACTTGATAATCGCTACTGATTTTTTATAAATCTTTGACTGAATTAAGAGACTGCTGTCACATGTTATCAATGTAAACACTCTAAGATACAGTATTTTTTATCAAATAGAACGGAAAATGTGTATGAAGTTATTTCAAATTCTCTTCAATAGCACTAGACCTTCACACACCAACACAGTTTGATGTTGCTGATTCTGAACGTATTGTTATTATTCAGAGAGACATCATTGGATGGCAAGTAATTTCTTTCTTCTTCTTTTAATGACTCAATTTGCTGAACATTTGCATGATGTGTATGATAAAAGATTGTTCTGAGTGTGAAGTAATAAAAAGGTACTTCTAGACAAAAAATAAAATACTGAATAGGAGGGGGCTAAATGTTGAGTCGTAATAAACTACGCACAAAATTAAATTACAAAACAAGATGTATATCATGACTACAATAACAGCAGTTTTGATATGCGTCCGAAGTGCCACAACATTTTGAGAGCTACAAGAGTAAAAGGACCTTAAGAGGACTCGAGGGTATTAATCCATTTTTTAAATCTTGCATTTCGTTATATTTCTATAAATGAATTTTATCATAAACATTATACTAAATAGTTAAATGAATTTAAAAAAGGGCACCACTCATTTAAGCTCATAATCTTCCTTCGAAAGAAGCATGCATTTTTGTTAAGGTATTTTTTCTCTGTTGTACTATTAGGAGAAATAGAGGTTATATAAGGGAAAAAATAGATAACAGAAATCGCTTAAAAATTTACAATTGTAGTATAATTTCAGCTATTTTAAAATGCATTTTAATTTTAATGCCGAAAACTGGCTTTTTTCCACCGAAGGGAGATAATTTGGAGCTTTTTCAATAATATGACCATTTTAAAAGTAATAACGGGCCAACAAGAACGTATGAATTACATGCAAACAATTTGTCTTCGCAACACAAAATTCGGTTTCAAAGGGAATTTTCTTTTGATATAACTTTAACTCTGTTTTATTTTTAAATTGTTTGACTAATCATCACTATTCATATCAATAACACTTGTGAACTTAGTCACCAGTATCCTTGCTAAAAAAAAATATGCATATATCTAACATGTTAATTTCTTTCCAAAATGCTTAAAAAATAGTTAAAATAAAAATTGATATTTACACTATTACTGTCATTATCTACAGGTATGGTAACAACATTGGATATTGTGACTGTATTGCAAGAACAAAAGCATGTCCATTGTCATTAAGGCTTACTGATCCTGTTAATGTTGGAGATGTAATTGATATTCACAGATTAAGCAATTTGTCCAACAGAATATATGCTTTTAATTACTCAACAACTGAAAGTAAGTTCATATTATACGACTGTATTTCAAGTTGCCGAGGCCTTTCATGTCCAATTATAAGGGGTTTTTTTTCTTCTTATTTTTGAAGGCCATATAATTGCGTACTGCCACTTTATTTTATCTAGTGAATAATTGTCTCATTCGCAATCATACTACATTTTTATTATTATTAGTTAAACACTATACAGAGTATAGAGAATCAAATTAAATGCGAGGGTGTGTTTATTTACATTTATGCTATAGGGTAATTCGAAGTTTGTGTGCACGACACGTGTTTTTAAATACAAAAATATGTTGATAATTTAATAAAATGCTTTCAGAAGAAAATGAATGGAGGGATGATTAATTGCGCTAAAACTAACCATCATTTTCGTGCAAAGACAATCAAAATTCAAAATATTAAAATAATTTAAATTATTTAAATCGTGCAAAAATTATACATATTGACTACATTGCAGATGTTGTTTTTGTCATCAGATAGTCAATGAGTTGGTTGACCGTTATTGAATATCTGTGTTACAAATAATCACGGTTATATTTCAAGTGTCTTAACAACAATCCCATCATTTGCCCTTTGAGTGTGCGATTAAAGAATGAAACTTATCATCGCATTTGTTCTTGCACTATCAACACAATCGATGTAATATATTACAACTGCTCAACTTTTCGAAGTACCGGACATCAAGTACTAGTGGTATGGGGTTCGTGTTGCTCAGTCATTAATTTTGTCTGTCGTTTTTTGTACACAGTTTTGTCCTTTGGTCGCGTTTTTGCCATTGATTGTCAGTAAACACCATCTTCCGGGTAAATTCATTCCACATTTTATGATCCAGCATTCTCCAAACATAATTTAAATATTTTCACAATGTGATAAAAACTTGATATTTTTTGTATATATTTTCTATTTAAGACAGACCAGTCACAATTAACATATCATCTGAACCTGTGACGATACCTGATCACTTAAACGTGGACTCATTTGTGATGACAATATCCATATTAGATCCAGACTATGGAGACTATATACAAGATTTTAAACTTGATTACCAGAACGAATATTTTTATCTTGATACACAACGAAGTAAGTACAACGTTGATTGCATTCTTGATTTTAATGAAGAAGTTATAGTTATAAATAAGTTTTTATTTTCAACTTTTTTGCGTGCAGTTTAAGTTTTGCCATCCTCAAGACAGTTTGGATAAGTAGACCCCGTATTTATCAGGGCTATATTTGTCCTTACTCCCTTTAACCAAAAGAGGAGTTATATTATGGAGTTTAACATGTTTAAGTAGCAGATATACTATCACATACTTATCTATTGTATCATGTTGTTAATGTTTATCTTAATTTCAAGTTGTTTTCATTAAATTTGATTGATAATTCCTGGTCTGAAAAAAGTATAGCCTAGCAACAAACAACAATAACGACACATATAAATAACTTATACTTTCAACTACTTGTTTGCATTGTCAACGTGCTGTAAATTCAAATGAAAATACTCAGACTGAGTCAGGAATATGGCAGTGTAAACAAATAGTCCGATCCCATGTATTTTTGCGCTTTTATTTTAGATGCAGTTCAGTGTTACTATTTTTCACAAGTTTCCTCTTATAGTTGATGTACTTTCTTCAGTTTAAGTTTATTAATATACAGATTTGTTTTTGCTTAATAACCGATTGATGACTATTGAAAAGCGGTAAACTAGTGTTGCTTTTTTTGAATTTAAAGGCACAGTTTAAAACTCCTCTACAGCGTTCGATCACTATTATTATTTGTTCATAACATGTTTAACCTTAAAGTGTACATATCACTACATGTATCAACATGTATGCATCTATTAAAGTGACTATAATTGCAATTTTTGAAACCATAAATCAAAATTATCGACTATTAATTAGACTTGTTCATCATAAAACTTAAATCTTATTTCAATTTGACTTTTACATTGTAGGAAGTGTGCATGTTAAAAAGGCTCTTCCTCATTTGGTTGGACATTCAAATGCAACTTTGAACTTTACTTGCATTGTTCAAGATTCTTGTTTCAATTTGGCCAATATTACTATCACCATTATATCCTTTAATGTTGTAAGTATCGCCAAAAACTTTAAATGTCAAAATTAAAACGCAAATGGAGGTTAAACGTATTTACAGTCAGCTTACTAGAGAATTTAGAAAACCTTATTTTCTTTATAATATGTACTTTTGAAAACAGTTAAATTTAGAAATGGTGTCTTTGATGTATTAATGTTACATGATGGTGGCATATAGAACTTATTCTGTTAGTAAGTACTTATTTATGATATTGAAATAAATTTTTGTAGCCACCTGCTGTAACAGATTTGCCAGATGTATTGATTCTAGACCCACAACAACTTTCAGACAATTCCAGTTTTCACATCTTTCGCGTTGAAGATCCCTCGAATGATAATGTGTCATGTGGTCTGAGTAAAATATCTCCTTCGACGGATAGACTAACTTTAGAGATGGACCTCAATGGTAAATGGTATAAACTATTTTAAGACATTCAACTAAAAAAAATCCAAATCATCCTCCAGTAATACAGATTTCGATACTGAAGGTAGTATAAGTGCCTTTTTGTTTACATACTGGTTCCCAATTATGCTCCCTGCTTTCTGTGTTCCATCTCATAGAGACATAACTTGGGAATGTTACCGGTAAATATACATGGGCATATTGTTTACATTGAAATCTGTGGTAACCCTTCATTCGAGGTAGGGGTAGTTAAGAAAACTAGTGTTAGTTTAAACTCAGCCCTATATTTTGACCTTTGAAAAAAATGGTAGTGCATATGAACATTAAATTCTAGGATAAGGTTTTTTTCAACACTTCATAGTAAAGTGGTACAGTTTTAGTTGTAAAATGAGTTCCTATGGGAAATTTCATTGTCAATATTTACAGAAATGCAACCTATATAGGGTGAAAAAAAGAGAACATTCAAAATTTAACCAAATTTGCTTTATCTCACAGATTTTAAAGAAATTAACTCAAATATGAAGTTTTATAAATATTTCATTAAGATTAGTAGAATCCTGGGCCTAAGATATGATAACTCAGCATAAATTCACAGTTTACAGTATGCATAGTTTACTTAAAGACCTATATACAAAATTAATTCATAATATTTGCATATATGTATGTTAAATTGTTAAGAAGTGCTTAAATTGACTTTTCGCAGTCATTGAAACTCATTGATCCTTCCTGAATATTATGTATGGGGTGTTTGTGGCCTGTCGACAACCCAAAAGTAAGCCGTAACACCTAAATCTGCTTTTTTGTCACCACGCATAAAAAATACCAGTGTGTTCTATCCGAAATATGTACTAAATATTTTTTTAACTGCTTGAAACAGCAAAGTAATTAAGGAAATTTTAGGCCCCAGGAGCACAAAACATAGAAAATTGCCAACCCCTGGGTCATTAAAAAAATAATTTAACATGTAAATGCTATGATTTTATGATTTTTAAGTTCTTGATATTGAAAACAATAGCTATGCTTGGAAGTTATACAAAAATCAGATGTTAGCAGTCATCTCTATAACATTTTAAGTGAATTTCTATCTCAGATTGGTATCTGCATACATACAACTATTGCAAATATGGCTTTGTTTGAACACTAGTATATTTATTAGGTATATTGTGTCGAAAATATGGTTACAGATGATACTGTTGTGACAAGAACTCAAAATTGACCATTTAATGTAGGAAATGTGATTTTTAATTGACAAATAGGCATACAGTAAGATGTGGACTGGAGACAGAGGCAGGATTGGATACTTTATATAATCTTGAATGTTGTAATGATTGACTGCTTAACATAACATTACTAGTATTCTGATATGCTTTCAATATCTTATCAAAACAGTTTTAAACAGGTTCTAGGCATTCTATATCAGAAAATATGCAAATAGGGTAAGCTGGCAATAATTAAAGTCTTGTTTTCAAATTCTTTTAAAAATTGAAACAGGGGAGGGGGTATAAAATGTTCAGTAAAAAAAAACTTAGAGTATACACAGTTATTTCTTTCAGGCTATAATTCTGATAAATGAGTCTTACTTAATGTGAGAAAAACTGATTTTACAGAGTTTTCTATTTGAATGAATATTTGTATAGGTTGCACCTTGTAAATAGTTTGACCTTTGAAAAAAATTGCAGTGCATATGTACTTTTAATTCTAGGATATGTTTTTTTTTCTTCAAAACTTCATAGTAAAAGTGGTACAGTTTTAGCCGTAAAAGGAGTTCCTATGGGAAATTGCATTGTCAATATTAACAGAAATGCAACCTTGACTGTCATCAAATTTGTCTTCAAGGATTTATAAATGTGCAGTAATAATTAAAAAAAATTCACGATCCTTTATCCATGTTCAGAGAGTAGTGTTAGAAATCCGTTTAAACACTTTCAAAGGATCCATATTTCTCCTGTTTCAAGGATATGTATATTTTGCTTCCCCACATGATCTGGTGTTCTTCCTCGTATACCAAGTATACCCAATTATGTCGTGGTCACTCACTTTATTTAAACTACTGAGAAATATGTTTTTTTTATCATAACATAAAATGGCAAATATGCAACCTTATGTATACAACCAATCAGTGATCAGAAGTAATTGCAATTAAGACTCTTCTTTCTTCTTTTGAGTTTTGATCTGTATGCTGTTTTCAAACTAGCATTTGAATTCATGAGATATAAATTGACATTTTTAAATTGCTGTGTTCTTTTATCTTTTCTATATCGTAATTTGTTTGAATATATATATGTAGGACTCTAAAGTGCGATGGGGACGCTAAATTACGATGGCCACGCTAAAGTGCGATGGTCTACGCTAAAGTGCGTGGTTCCATACGCTAAAGTGCGATGGTCCGGGAAAATGTAGACGTAAAAACGTAGTTCGATAATGACGTTAACAGTTGTCTATACAAACTAATGATGAACATACCAGAAAATATATTAGGAATATTTGTTTAACAATTTTTACACCATATGTCCATGACTTACGAGTAATCGATTGCATTTAACCGTTCTTTGTCGGCTGAATCACAATGTTTATTTTTTTCGAGTGCTGAAAAAAGGACTTGTATCCTACAGTCGACCATTTTACTATATAAATACAAAACAGTATAGGCATACTTATCCTGCTTCTATTTGAAGCGAACGGACACATTCGAATCATTGTTTATGCGGCAGTTTTCTTTGTGATCCCTGTTAAAATGCCGTCGATTTTAATGAAAAGTAACGTTGGTAAAATAGAGATACATGTTTTCATGCGTTATCTATAAATTGTCTGCTAAAACATAAGTTCGTACTGTATATTGTAAGAAACAATACGGAAAAGGAGAAAGCTCGGCGAACATTGCATTTCTCTCGCATTTAGATTTAAGCTTATGCAAATAAATGCTGCATATTCCGACAATGAACGAATAAGGGATTTTTAACTTTCAATGACAAATGTAAGGGAGGTTGTATTATTAGTGTGAACGGCAATCTACAGCAATTATCCAAATATTCAATACGCTCCGAATTGTTAAAAATTCATTTTACATGAAATATAATATTAGCAAAACATAAATTACCTTTATAGCAATTATTACTTGGTCGGACTTGTTAATTTAGAAATAAATTACTTCCGCCTACCTTTAAATTGTAAAGCCTATCACATATGTTATACCTTAACATAATCATGATAATAGCTTTTGCAAAAAGACTTTTTAAACCTCGATGTTTTAGTACTTCGAATCTTACCCTTTGGACCATCACACTTTAGCCTGATACACCATCGTACTTTCGCGAACAAACAACCCACGCACTTTAGAGTGCCGGAGACCCCATCGTACCTTACCGTAGACAATCGCACTTTAGCGTGACCATCGCACTTTAGAGTACCATCGCACTTTATATTCTTACAAATATATATCATGTATATAGTGTCTTTGATTAGGTTACCATTATTATTTTGATAATAGACTATGTTCTTGTAAAGTGCTTTGTACGTTGCTACTTTGTTCAATTTAACTACATGTATTAAATACATCTATTTTTATTTCACAGAGGCTTTTTTACGTTTATTAAACCATAGTACAAGTAATACAACACTGGAATATGAACTAGACATATATTGTGACGATGGAACAGATGAAACTATTATCAAATTAATCGTCCATTTTAGTTCAAAGAAAAACAGTGAAAGTACAGAACTCAAAATTATTTACGTTGCTGGTTCCATAGGCGGGCTGCTACTTATTGTTATTATTATAGTTGTTTTCTATTATTGTTTTTCGAAACGACAAAAGACTCTAATTACGTCAAAAAGTTCAAACGAAAGTAATATCAATAGTTTGTATACATCTATAATATATGACAATGCTGCTGTTAATCCATATGATAACATTGAACAAATTGGAAACAAACAAATACCAACAGATCATTTTGAAATGTCTAAACCAGATACTAACCTTTATGAAAATACCAAAATATTCATCTGAAATGTCATAAAAAAGTAACGCCAAATGTTGTAGGCCGTTGATACATTTCATTGGCTATAATGTATTGTTACTATTTTAATGATTACGCCGTATGCGCGTCATGCGTATTAAATTATAAGCCTGGCACATTTGATTACTGTTTTTGTGTCCATTGGATTAACGTTCGTTTATTATTTTGTTTTTTATTTCGTTTTTAATTGTTTGTTTGAATTTGTATTGCCACAAACATTGTAAATGTTTAATGACAATTAAAAAAATAATAATAATATATAATAACTACCAGTGTTGATGAACTGAAGGTAAAACCAAGGTGCAGATTGAAAATATCTGCAAATACCAGTACTTTTTCAGAAAACAAGTTTATTTTTATTTCAGGCATATTAACATAATTAATGAAAATAATTAAAGACTTTCGCATATTCAATTTTAAGTTGTTTTTTGGAACACACTTTTGCAATAACTTTGTTCTTGTTTATGCATTAAAAATTAGTTGGATTTTATAATTGTGCTTCCTGCATACGAAAACATGCAATAACAATATGTACAACTATCCTCTATTAGTTTTAGTTACTTTGTTCTTATCAATATGTTTAAGTAAGGGTAATGATTAGAAAGGAATCAAATCCTTTCCAAATATTTAATAATAGTCTATAGTTTTATGTGTTTGTTTTTCCCCCTTTTTCGTCTAGATTTGTTTACTTCCGTTTGTCAATAAAAAGCTGTCTAGCAATTTGCATGATATTAGTTTAATTGAATTTCAACAAGATATGCACGTAACCTCGAGAAATTTTTATCTGTCATTGATTGAACGTATATCCCTGACTGCAATTCCTTTCGGCATGGTTGACGAATTTGGATTTTTAAGCTTCAGCAAGCGAAAATAGATCTGGGGTATTTGTGCATGCAATAGCAAAAAGATATATCATAAGAAAAAAAAGCGACAAAAGAAGGAAAAGGAAAATTCAAACTTCAAAGTCGAACAAAAACTGATAACGGCACGGCAAAAAACGAAAAAAAAACAATGTGACATACAACAGTTTACAAGAGAAATTTGAGAAAACGGCTTTGAACTAGAAAATAAATGTACCAAAAAAAACGAATGTGTATACCGACATAAATGATCATAACAGTTTGTATAAAAGTGACGCCTAATAATCATGCATTCCAACATCATTCCGAATTCCGATAGCAAAAAAAATATTTGGACTCCGTCCGTATGCATGCTATTAGTATTTTATTGTAATCATATAAAAAAATAATGATCGCATGATGTTAGTATAACTAGACTTGCAATTGCTTTACATAAATCCAAAACTAAGTTAGTGTTTCGGCAGTTTTGTATTACAAAAAACAAAAATAAAATTGAGAATGGAAATGGAGAATGTGTCAAAGAGACAACAACCCGACCATAGAACAGGCCCCAATAGAAGGTCACCAACAGGTCTTCAATGCAGTGAGAAATTTTCGCACCCGGAGACGTCCTTCAGCTGGCCGCTAAACACATATATATATTAGTTCAGTGATAATGAACGCCATAATAAACTCCAAACTGTACACAAGAAACTAAAAATTAAAAATAATACAAGACACACAAAGGCTAGAGGACAAGCGCAAAAATGCGGCGGGGTTAAACATGTTGATGAGATCTCAACCCTCCCCCTATACATCTAGCCAATGTAGAAAAGTAAACGAATAACAATACGCACATTAAAATTCAGTTCAAGAGACGTCCGAGTCAGATATCAGAAGATTTAACCAAAGAGATAATCACTCACTCAAGGGAAAGATTGAGAATTGACAATCTTGTAACAAACTGCAGAACAGGTGATAGGATAGTCATATGCAAACCTTTCAATCCGCCTCTGCCAAAGTCGTTGAAAATAGGCAATTATTGGGCTACTATCAGCCATTTTGGCCAAGCATCTACAAGCAGACCAAATATAATGAAATGTAGTAAGTGTCTAGAGGAAGGGCACATAGCAAACACTTGTCCAAACGGATGGAAGTGCAAAAAATGTGGTCAACTAGGACATAGGCAATATGAGTGAGACGAGCATTCTGATGTTGAAGTTGAAGAAGACAATACATATACGACCAACATGGAGGGTGTCTGCAATCCAGACATTTTCCATGCAAGTGAAAATGATGTTCAGACCAATGAACAAACTGAAGATAACGATGAGTCATTCCAGGATAGTGATGTCGATTCCAAAAGCTCGACAAAACCTCTCCTGAATACCAAGGGTAGAAGTAGGTCAGAGAGTGACACGGAACATTCGCATTTGAACCTTGGTACTCAGGAAAGTAAGTCCGCTGGAAAAGACAAACCTAAAGTTCTCAAAAGTGTTGACAGAAGACCAGGTATCTCGAGGTATTTGACAACAAAACCAAGTCATGATCCGAGCGACACTTCAAGTAGCACACCTAAACAGTCAAAAACAAAGAACATTGAAAAATCTCCAGTAACCCCAACAGAGAATCTGCACGACGCAACACGAGATGAGGCTGCTAAGAAGCCAAAAAAGAGACGCTGATTTAACATCTGTTAATCAAAATACAAAATATAAGACTAGAACTCTTTTATTTTAAATTATAAAAAAAAAAAAAAAAATGCATTTTGTCAATCATATTTTTCACAAAACAGTATGTATAGCACTGATTTCATTTATTTTTAACTGTATATATTATTCGAGATATGTCTCAAAATGTTTGTTGTTATGTGACACAGCTGATGAAGGTTGTCCACTTAAAATATCCAGACTGACAGATAGTCTAATCAATTCCAACAATGAAGATCAGAAATGGTCTGTTCTTCATGAAAGTTTCATCCTGAAAAAGAAAAAGACAAATAAAAAGAAAAAGTACATTAATGTATGTGTATTTAATAAAGTGGCAAATTTTTGTTATTGTGTACTAGAGAATCTAGTCATGTCGATGATAATACTTATGTCATGTTACTATAATATTAAATTAAAGTATTTACCATCTGCTACTAAACATCCTGATCGAGAAAACATATTAATCCATCTTAAAAAGTCCCCAACAAAAGCGGATGAAATAACCTTGACCTAGAAATTCTATAAATACTTTAACGTTGAGGTCAAAATATAGAACGTACAAAACTAAAAGTAGAGAGCAAGCGTACCTGGACAGCGAAAGTCTAAATCTATTCCAAAATAAACACCATATACTTGACGAATATAATCATCATGAGAATAGGTTATTAATGCTAATTATGGAAAAGATCGATAAAATAATACATTTTACGGTACGGGAAAATAAACTACTAAAAATATTAATCAGGAATACACCGACTATAAACATAGAGATAGTAAACAAACCGGTATTACTTGAGAAAAAAACAAACACAAACCTTAATTCATCGTTTAAATACCCACGATCTGAAAAACCAATCGCAATCAGTGAGGCGTATAACGGTATTTCTCAGGTAAAACAAATGCTGTATCAGTATGTAAACTGCCCTATAAATAACTCTTCTTGTACAGAAACAAGACTAAAAGAATTTAGTTTTAAGTCAGTCAAAAGAAATAACAAAATAACAATAAAGAAAACCAATTCTAAATGCTTCATTATTAATAGTAAGAAAGATAACTCACCATGCTATTGTATGAAATTTAAAATATCCAACTATAAACCACCATGAAAAACTATTTGCATATTTGTACGGTCAATGCTAATGGACTACAGCAACCTGAAAAAATAAATAAAATAGTAAGTTGGGCAAATCAACAAAAATGTGATATAATTTTTATACAGGAAACTCATTTTACTAAACAAATGCAAGATACTTTGTCTAAAGAACTTGGTAAAAACATTTTCAGAAGTGATGGTACAAGCAATTCACGCGGAGTAGCAATATGGATAAAAGATAGAATAAATTTTAAAATTATTGATGAGCACAAAGATGCTGATGGTAGATTTATTTTGATTAATATTGAAATAAATGAAAATATTTACACGCTAGTAAATATATATGCTCCAAATAGATCAAGAGAAAGAAATAGTTTTTTCAAAACAGTTAAATCATATATAAATAAATATGGATTAGGTCAAACAATTCTTGGGGGAGATTTTAACGACATCTGGTCATTAATTGATACAAAAAATAAAACTAAATCCTCTAAAAAATTTGATAAACCAGTTACAGGTTTAAAAGGGCTTATAAAATCGTGTAAATTAATAGACATTTGGAGAAGTAGAAATAAAAATCTAAGGCAATTTACTTGGTGTAGGAAAGATAGATCAGAAGCCACCAGAATTGATTACTTTCTGATTTCAAAAGAAGTACAAAAAAATTGTAAAAGCTGCGATATTAGACCTTTAATACAGAAAATAACAGACCATAATGCAGTATCATTAAAAATTAATACTGAAAGAGGAAATAAGGGGCGTGGCTACTGGAAATTAAACTCAAGTGTTTTAAATAATGATGACTATGTAAATGAAATAAACAAATTAATAAACAGATATGAAAATGAATCAATTAACTGTGACGATTTAGGGATACTATGGGACAATTTGAAAATAGAGGTAAGAGATGCAAGTTTAGACTATTGTAAAAGAAAAGCCAAATTAAAAAAAGATAAAATAAATATCCTAGAAAAACAACTAAATGATCTCAATAATAAAGCAAATAATGGTACAGATGTAAATCATAAATTACAAAAAGAAATTGAAAATGTGGAAAATGATTTAGAGTGTTTATATAAAGACAAAATTAAAGGACAAAAAATAAGATCAAGGGTAAAATGGTTCGAAGAAGGGGAAAAAAATAGTGCTTACTTCTTGGGACTAGAAAAAAGTCGTCAAACAAAAAAAATTATAACTGAACTATATGATGAAAATGGGCTCGCAACAACTGATCAAGATAAAATTCTAAATCTACAAGTGAAATATTACAAAAAACTTTATGAGTCAACTAATCCTTGTGATAATGAAGTTAAAACATATATTAATGAAACAAAATTAACAAAAACGCTTAAAGACTCAGATAGTAATCAATGTGAAGGGGAAGTAACAGAAATTGAATGCACTGAAGCAATTTTTAAAATGAAGCTTAATAAATCCCCTGGTCTTGATGGGCTGACAGTGGAATTTTATAGGCAATTTTGGACGAGCCTAAAAAATATTGTTGTCAAAGTATTTAATTATAATTATGAAAAAAAAGAACTTACAAACTCACAAAAGAAAGGTGCAATTTCACTAATATTTAAAAAGAATGATCCTCTTTCATTAGATAATTATCGTCCAATAACTTTATTGAATATTGATACTAAACTATTAGCTTATGTGTTAGCTCAGAGACTTAAAAAAGTACTACCATCTATTATTAGTCTAGATCAAACAGGATATGTTAAAAATAGATATATCGGATTTAACATCAGACAAATTCAAGATATAATAGATTATTCTGAGAAATTTAATATAGAAGGAGCAATCCTTTTCTTAGATTTTAGTAAAGCCTTCGACTCACTAGAATGGACTTTCATGACGGAAACACTGAAACGGTTTGGATTTAAAAGTAGCTTTATCAGATGGGTTGAAACTATGTATAACGACATTAAGGGATGTATCTTAAATAATGGGTGGGTCTCAGGTCCGTTCAAAATATATCGAGGAATACGACAAGGGTGTCCGATTTCAGCGTTACTTTTTGTTATAACAGTAGAATTAATGGCAATAAGACTTAGAAGTAATAAAGATTTTAAAGGTATAAAAATTACATTAGATGGAAAATCTTGCAATTTAAAAATTTGCCAATTAGCTGACGATACAACACTTTTTCTTCAGTCAAGGAAAGAAATAAGTTTAGCTCTCAGTATAATTGAAACATTTGGAAGTTTTTCAGGACTTAAGCTTAATAGAAATAAAACGGAAGGGGTATGGTTAGGACGACTAAAAAGTTCAAAAGATAAATATGAAAATATAAATTGGACCGACAAACCAATCAAAAGCCTTGGAATATATTTTGGGTATGACAAAAAAGAGTGTCAAACATTAAATATTGAAAAAGTGTTGGACAAATTAACGAAACTTGTAGAAAGATGGGCAAAAAGAAAGTTAACAATACTTGGAAAAATATTAGTAGTAAAAGCTCTTCTTCTACCAAATATAACCTACATTGCTACTAACAGTATCATTACTAAAGAAAATCTACAATATATAAATAAAATCTTATATAAATTCATTTGGAACGGAGGAAAAGATAAAATAAAAAGGTCAATAATAACAAAAAACTTCGCAGAAGGGGGGTTAAAAATGATTGATATAGAATCCTATATAAAATCTATACATTTAAAATGGATTATAAAAATATTAGAATCAGAAAATGCAAATTGGTCTGTATTATCAAAACTATACCTTAATAAGTTCGGAAAAAACCTTCTTATTTTCAAGATGAATGTAAATAACACAAAATTGCTAGATAAAAACATATGGAACAGTACACCAACTTTCTATCAAGAGATGATAAAAACATGGATAAATGTAAATAATTGTGAAAACAATCATCATGATCAAATCGATAATTATTTAGAAATCAGAAAACAAGTTATATGGGGAAATAAATTCATAAAATTTCAAGGAAAATGTTTGTTCTTTGATAACTGGATTGATAGTAACATAGTATATATAAATGACATAATAGATAAAAGAGGAAATATATCAGAAGAAATGATTACTTCAAAATTAAGAAATAAAAGGAATTGGATTTCTGAATACTCAAAACTAAAAAAATCTATACCAAAGCAATGGACAGACAAATTAAAATCAGAAGAATCATTCAAAACAAAAGTCCACATCAACCGAACAAAAACTAAACTTAGAGATTGTAATGATGTTCTAACTATTAATGGTAAAAACATATACAATTTAGTATTAAGTGTGTCAAAAACAGAAATACCAGTAGGATTTTTGAAATGGGAAAGAGTCTTAAGCAAAGGGAGACTAATAAATGAATTTAAAGACTCTATTAAATTTAATTTTGAATATCTTAAAGATAATAAAATAAAAATGTTTAGGTGGAAATTAATGCACTTTATTTTGCCAAATGAGGTGCTGCTTTTTCAGTGGAAAATTTCACAAAACAATTTGTGTTCATATTGCAATGAAATAGATAATTATAATCATTTTTTCATTACATGTTCATATCATAAAACATTCTGGAAATCAATGAAAGTTTTACTCAAAAAAGTCTTCATAGGCGAACATGTAATAAGTCTTCATTCCTTGGTTATAGGATACAAAATTCATGACGATGCATACTATGCGCTAAATCATTTGCTTAGCTTAATGTTCTTTTCAATCTATAAAACACATTATGTTTCCAATAAAAAAACCAAAGCAGTAGACACATTAGAAATTTTTGAATATGAGGTAGAAAATACTGTTGAACTATATAGTATGACCAATTTAGAGATCAGCAGTTTATTAACAAAGGTGTTGAATATTTTGAAGAATAATAATGAAGTCATTTTTAGTTAAAATAAGCTACATGTATAAAAATTGATTTTTTGTTCCTCTATTATAAATGTACTATGCAAGTAATTATCTGTAATTGCTATGCCTAAGGTATGAGTATGTATGAAAGTTATTGAAAGAAATTTGTTTGTAAAATGTATCATGTGACAGTGAACAAGTATGACTGTATGTGCAGAAGTTTGTTTGTTCAGTAATTATTACTACAATGTATGAATGTTAATGTGGGTAATTCAGATATAAATGAATATGTAGGTGTGTGTGTGTGTGTGTGTGTCTTTGTCAATATATAGGTACTTCGACACTTGTACGCTACATGTGTGTGCATTGTTTACAAAATTTGTCAGGTAAAGGTCACGACACGGTATTTATCTGGGTCAAATCAATAACAAGTTTATTAAAAACTGAAAGTGAAAGTGCAACTATGAAAAATATATTTACACTCCAACTTACCTTTTCGCAATATTATTCAAAGCTTAAAACCACATAGAAATTAATAATCCAAATTCTCGAAACACTTAAAAAAATATTGTCCCAACACGAGGAACAGAAAAGTCGTGTGAGGTCACTTGACCGCAATTCGTTTTTGATTAGTTAATAAAAGAACCCAAAAAGTCATTCCGGATGAATGATCAATTTCCGTAAAAATATTATTGTGTAGATATTTGTTTATGAATATATCAAAAAATACTTTTTGTGAAGATGCAAAGACTATTTGTAACAACTATAATAATAGTTTAATATGTGAATTAAACCAATGTAATGTATTAGTTAATTTTACTGAATATTATCCCTGGGTATTCAGTGGTAATTTAACAGGGAAACTTGATGAAATGCTGTACACCAAGTTTAATTGTTAAACAGCAATATGTGCAATAAAGAATCAATTATAGTGTTAAAAAAAAAAAGATTTAACCAAAGAAAATAAACAAAATGACACTAATACATAAATAACAACAGACTACTAGCAGTTAACTGACATGCCAGCTCCAGACTTCAATTAAACTGATTGAAAGATTATGTCTTCATCATATGAATATCAGGCACAATCCTTCCGGTTAGGGGTTTAGTATCATACCATCATAACATATATGAGAAGAACATAACCCGTATCATGCCAATAACTGGTTTTAGAATAAATGTGTTTACTTCCGATGCAAAGACCCTATAAATGAATCAATATTAACGCCAAAATATGCAATATTTAATGACCTGACAACAGTATCGTAACTATATTCATTCTTGATATGTCTATTTAAAGGTTTTGTTAGCGTTTGAGGTGAATACAGACATTTTTTATGCTTTATAAAGAATATTTCCATAAAAAATTGGATGTGAAACAACTGAACGTATAAGAAGTCTGCATGTATGCTAATGCCAAAAGTATATAATGACAAATGTAATAAACATCAGTTATAAATATTTTTATAATCATATTTTTAAAAATGTGGAAATGCAAGCTACCAAAGTGAGAAACATACATTATCTAATTGTAAACAGATACTAATTTGCTTAAATTGGATATATATCATATGAAGTTTTTTTCACATATTTTTATTTTCCCTTCCGAATATGATTTGTTAAATAAAACAGGGACCCCTCTATCAGCTGTCTTTGACTTCTTAGGTTTTATTTTTAAATGTTAAACGCTGTACCCGTATTTATTACATTTTCCCTATTATGTCTTTTTGATCACACATCGTTGTCAATATAATATAATTTCAATAAACATAAGGAAATGCCTGTTCCTAGTCAGAAATATGACAGTTGCTATCCATACGTTTTATATGTTGATGGGTTTAGGCTTTTGATTTTGCCTGTTGCTTAGGGACTTTCCGTTTTCAATAGTACTTTCTTAATTGATGAGATTTCAAAATTTTACAAACATAAGAAAACAATATAGGTCACCGATTGGCTTTTAACATTGAGAAACCATAAGAAATCGTACAGCCAACTATGAAAGACCCAAACATAATATAATGATGCAATGTATGAGAGAAAATTAAAGGCCTAATTTATGAAGTAAAGCTAACGAAAAACATATACTATATAGTATGATAGACATAAACTATCTATAATTACTGTAATACATTGCCTTGAACTGGGACAAGCAAACACAGAATGTGTTGGGTTACACATGTGGGTGAGCGCTTGTCATTCAAAACCATTTTTCAGGTGTGCAACAACACATAATCAAATTGTGAACATCAGTTGCAGATGGCGAAACACATATACATTAGATTACATCAATACAATATACAAAAAACCACCGATATAGGAATATTCACGGCAATTAAAAACTAGTTCAAACCAATTACAACTAATAAATAAATGATGTTTACTATTATCTCGTATTAGTTACTTGGGTCCAAATATTATCGTCGTATTTTAAGACTCTGATAAAGACTAATGTGGGGGAGAAATTTATTCGCCATTGTATGTCTGTCTGTTAACGTAAAGCTTTTTTTATAACAGTGACAAAACATTTCAAATCCCTGGTAATCAGACGTCGTGTATTACTTTGAAATCCAAATACATGTATTTTCTTGGATACCCTCCGTCAATGTTTATAATTTTGCAATGATATCAAAGCGTATTTCTTACCAATAATGTACGCAATTTATCTGATTCTGAAATGAGATCTCCTTAAATTGTGAGTTAAAAAAAAAATGTACAAAAGTGTTCATAATCTAAGGTTCATTGGTATAGATTCTAACACAATAAAGGGGAATATAAACAGAACGAAACCAGTTGCTCCAACAAGACTCTCGTCGCCTTCTTTGCCACCTCAAAAGCGAATTAACCCAAAGCATACGTATATAACTCTAAACAAATCATAAGCAAAAATAAATACGTATTTTGAAAAGCAAGACAACAGAGGTGTAAACTTTAAAAAAAAATGGTCTGTTGAACCATGTTACCTTCCTGGCGCAGATAGGTCATTCGCTTCGAGTCGGACGCATATGTTTTACATTGTCGCTTATAACACGTATTTTTATTTTACGTATTGATCTTTTCCTCAATATTGACGCAGATGGACGACTTTACACGAAAATCTATGATAAACGTGACGATTTCAACTTCCCAATTATCAATTTCTCATTTCTCAGCAGTAACATACCCTCTGCCCCTTCGTATGGTGTTTACATATCTCAATTGATACGTTATTCTCGTGCTTGTTCACACTATACGGACTTCATATACATGAGTGTGCTCCTTACGCAGAAACTGCTCAAACAAAGTTATGAGTAGGACAGATTACAATTCACACTCCGTAAATTTGATGGACACCATCACGAATTGGTACATGTAGGTCCATACGATGTGGCTTTGACCAAACTAGCTGAGGACATTCTTCCCACATGGTAGATTGTGGTTTATCATTACGTCGTATAAACTTTTGATTACCGAATGTGACTTATACCCGATTGTGACTCTTTTGCTGAGTGTGAATTCGCATTGCTATAAGACGGTACTCTTCTATCCCAAATTCATGTACAATGTATTTGGTTTTGATGTTATATTTTTTATTCTCATCGGATTTTGTCTAATGCTAAGTCCGTTTCTGTATGTATTACATTTTAATGTTGTGTCGTTGTTCTCCTCTTATATTTAATGCGTTTCCCTCAGTTTTAGTTTGTTACCCCGATTTTGTTTATTGTCCATCGATTTACGAGTTTTGAACAGCGGTATACTACTGTTGCCTTTATTTACGTAACTATATATTTAACGGGATTCCATGTTTTTGATTATTTTAGATCGCCCAAACAATTATTAACTTTGATGTATAATACAAATATTTTGTGTTCACCATGTCCCTAACCTCCTCCGAAAACTATTTTGTCACAGCTTTTTTCAAGTACAACGGAACAAAATCACTTCATCTTTGGCGAAGAGTCCGGCAGTAATGCATTGCAACTTACTGTTTGAATCTGTGAGATATCTACATGGGTTTTACCTACATAATTACCGATACTTTGATATTTTCATTCAGTTATTATCAACACAATAGTTCGTCACACGTTTCTGTACAATCCTTGCTCTTGATTACGTTATATATTGACAAACAGCTTTGTAGCAATGTGTTGTAAAAAGTAAAATAAAAGAATAACTGAACTCCAAGGAAAATTCAAAACGGTAAGTCCCTAATGAAATGACAAAATCAAAAGCTCACACATAAAACGAATGGATAACAACTGTCATATTCCTGACTTGGTAAAGGCATTTTCTTAAACAGCAAATGATGGATTAAACCTGGTTTTAACATGTGGGTGGTTATTTTGATCTGTCTAACAACTACGTTCTTGTCGATGACAATTCTGAATGACGAATAGTGCTAAACTTAGCACGACAATGCATACATTCTTGTTTGTATCGAATACGTATTTTAATGCGTACAAATTCAGTCATGTACGTAAAATATTGCATTGATATGTATAAAATTTCAATTAACCTTACGATAATATTCTTTTGAATGTGTTTACCAAATAAGCGTGACGTGTCTTTAGTTTAAGGTCAATGTTCTAATTAAGTTCCTTCTTCCGGATTTCATATTAGCGAATATAATGAAGAATGTTAGACTTTTTAATCTCGTCCTGACGACTTTATTTATATTGTGTGATGCAGTCGCAGGTTAGTCATTACTAACATAAAATAAATAATGTTTTACAAGTATATACATTGACGTCTTTTGTAGACATATTGTCGAAATACTATTATATGTTTGAGAAGTAGTGAATGTTCGCTTTATTCCCTGAACTACATTTTGAAAGGCGATTTTTAAATCTATATACTGCGTACATCTATGGCATTTGATTCTGTGAATAATCTATGCCATAGATGCACACTAAAATAATTTCCAAAGTTTAATCTTATAATAAGACATTGAAACGAAAACTTACAGTAATTTGAACCTTATATTGAATTAAAAATTGGGATTAGAAGAAAATTATCACTCGGTTTATCGGAAAATGCTTGTATATGCTATACTTGAATCAGTAAGGCTCCGTGGATAGAATAAACATGATACTGTATTTATGTTTTATGTCCATCGTTTTTGTTACATGAATTGTAAACTTGCTGATTACTCAACACTGGGAGTCAGAATTGTATGTGCTTGCAGAAAAAGTACACAGAAAGGCACGTCTTTCTACCCGGAGACAGTTTTAATTTTGTTTGAAAATGTAAGATATTTTTACCATCTTTTGTTTAAGACACATTTATATAAGCAACAGGAACCGATGCATTCACGTTGGCAAAATAATATACGTAGGTAAGGGTTTCCCCTGTCATCAACGTACACATATTAACACAAACATCTTAAAGAAAGTTTATCAGGAAATAATTAAGGATACTTATAAAAAAATCAACAATCAAATATAATTTGCATATTTTAATAAAAACCAGATTTTTAACTTCGTTAGCAAATAAGGAAGAATTGGTTGTTGTTATCTAGCAAGTGATCTTTACCTGTAAAAATACATGATTTATGTTAATGATACACGCAATAAACATGAGAAAGAACATTGAGTGAAATTCAAATCCCTTGGGTTAGCTGTCTAAACAATTATACAGGTTTACTTTAATCACAAAAAAAAGTAACTCAATATATGGTTCTTTATTATTATTTTGTTTTTGTTTTGTTACATTGATCAGTTTCTTCTCATTCGATTTATGAAATTCAAACATCGGTAAACTTCAGTCGTATTCATTTACGATTTACATGAATATAGTTCTTCGTATTTCTACAACTTTGGGGCCCTTTTAAAGCAGGAAATTTGACATTAATTCAAAATGTTTAACGTATACTGGTTTATATGTTCGGAAAATAGCTATCAAAAGTACCAGGATTATAATTTAGTACGCCAGACGCGCCTTTGGTCTACAAAAGACTCATCAGTGACGCTCATATCAAAATATTTATACAGCCAAACAAGTACAAAGTTGAAGAGCATTGAGGATCCAAAATTCCAAAACGTTGTGCCAAATACGGGAAAAACAGTATTAATTAAAATAAAAGTACTTCAATGAAAATTCAAAACGGAGGTCCCTTATCAAATATCAAAAATCAAAGCTCAGACACATCAAACGAATTAAAAACAACTGTCATTTTCACTATCATATATCAAATATGTTATTTCAAAATTAAAAATGCATGACGTGCATATCGATATTAATGCTAATTTAGCCAAAGCTATGGAATAATCATTTTATTTCAGACAGTGATACTCGAGTGACATATGCGGTCAATGGTACTGACATTCTGAATTGTACGGCTGATAAACAGTCGAAGATATATATTGACTCAGTCGATTTTAACTCATCATTGTGCAACATTACTGATACAGCATTTATACGGCACTTCAGAAATATATGCAATGGTAAAACCGTGTGTGGATTTAGTACTATGAATGAAATCAGCGACCTTAACATTTCATGTTCTATAAATGGGACGGACAGTAATCTACCTGACGTTTACTATCACTGTGTTCGTAAGTATAATTTTAAAGATTGTACTACGATAGTAGACCTAAGTTATTAAAGATAAACCATCTCACATATTTTGTCTGCTGAAAGGCAGAGTTAAATTTTGTTAACAATAATTCATGTACAGCAACTTAGTAAATTGCAATTATGTCTTATTAGATATTTGAACATTTTAACGTATATCTAAAACAATGTGGTGGCTATTTGCATATTGTAAACTGCTTAAGCCTCATTTTTTTTCACAGACAAACATGTTTATTAAAAGTTAAGCTAACCTGCATCGGCAAGTGAAGCTTTTTATGTTTGTTCGACGACTGCTGATACTAGTATTTTTTATCTCAATATTTTGAAGAAAAGATAAAAACGATTGCAGACTGTAAAAAAAATCTTACAAATTCTTGTATACGCGATGCAACCAATACACATTGTCGCTTATGCATTTTCTAGTTTCCAATTGATTTAAATTCTGTTAAAAATACTCTGAATATAGATTCGAATAATATATAAATATATACATTTCCCATTTTCTTTCTTAATTTTATGGTTTCAAAATATAAGTTCTCATGCATCGTAATGTTTTGAAAATCGATATATGATGAATAATGTATTCTGAATTTACTTTCGCTCTTCCTTTTTTTTGCCAGTGTGTGAGTGTATATTTTCTCGACATAAGTAAATGCTGCATAAAATCTTTTTAATTTTCGTGTGCAATTGTTTTGTTTAGGTAATGGCATGTGGTCAAATTGGAGTGACTATTCCATTTGTTCTGTCACGTGTGGTGGAGGTATACAAACCAGGTCCAGAATGTGTTCCAATCCAGCTCCAAATGAAAATGGTCAGAACTGTTCTGGTAACAATGTAGACGAAAGAAACTGTAACACACAAAACTGCTCTAGTAAGTCTTGAAACGTTGTTACATATATGCTGCATGTACATTAAATGTTTGATGCAGTTTCGAACATGCATCATTTAATTCACACCTTAACCAATTTTAGAAAAAAAAGAGTACTGTTTTGTAACCAATCAATGTTAAATCCTTTAGTTTTTTTCTCATCCTCGTTACGTTTACAGCATGCTTTCCAAATCCTTTTTTTTTTAACTTAATAGTTTTTCAAAAATATATCATCTTAATTATTCAACATCCATTACAACAGCTTCTGTCTAATGTTAGAGATGTTGCTGTTTTCATGAGACAGATAACTTCTAAAAAAAGTTAAGTTGATTTTAAATAACACTAAAAAAGTGATAATTGGGTCATATGTACGTGATGTATAATTTCAGATCCTTTTACTAAGCATTACTTGGAGGAAGAAACAGCTTATCTAAAATGCTCAATAGAATTCAACGAAATAATAAAAATAGCAACTATCAAATATGAAAAAGGAACCTGCAGTCACAATGATTTGTATGGTATCGGGAATCTATGTGATGGAAGGACAAAATGTGCATTCAACGTGACAAACAGTAATGTCGGTAGTTCGTGTGGTGCTAATGGAACGGCATCTCTTGGAATTACGTACAATTGCATACGTGAGTTATACCTTCATTTATATCTTTTAATAAGACAACCATGTATTTTGATCCAAAATACATCATAGTATGTGTTTTATTTTGAAGATCAATAATAATCATAGATTGACCTTTAAATACCAGAAGATCTGAAGCAAACGTTAATAGGATTGCAGCTACAAAATACAAAACAATATAAATGAACATCTAGAAATCATGTTTAAAACAATAATACTATTTTTTTCAGTAGACTACTTGATATGAACACATGATAGTACAATGGTCATTTATACAATTTCTCATAAAACGTGTGTAAATAAAACATGTAAAAAAAAAAGGATCGACAAAACGGCTGTTATAGAAAAAAATATAACTTTGAGCGTTTAAGCCAGAGACAAGTATTTTAATGTGTTCACACGTTTGACAATTATCGTATGAAACATCTATGCAGGAGTGTATTCCTAGTTCACTTTTTTTTTAAACGGAGAAACGAATCCTTATTCTCCTTTTCTAAAATTTGAAAGTAACTGTTGCTACTGGACAGCTCCTCGAAACATAGGCTAATAATCTAATGTGTCAGTGTTACGAAACTGCAGTGATACATGTATATAAGAAAACATGCTTGCATGTACACTGTATTTAGCTGTTATTTCTGTTTTCCGTTTTTGTTTGAGCGTTTTGAATAAAGATTAAACAACAATAGTTCTTCGAAAGTTACAATCTTTATCTAGCTTTTTTTCCAAATAAATTTATGAAACCATGTCGACAAGAGTGTTATGACAAGACTGCGAAAAGTTATAACGGGTCTTTTTCCTTTCGGGGCAATTAGAATACGATTAGGCAATGAATCATAATGCAAATTAATGCATTTCTTTGTCTAACCACAATACTTAATCCTTTTAGTTAAAACAATTGTGATACCCTTTATATCGATTATTCTTTACAAATTGATGTCCTTTAAAGACAAATTACAAAATGCATGCATGTTATCAAATAAACAATCGGCCCTGTAAGCCAGTTTTCTCTGTTTGTTTTGCAAATCATTATATTTGAATATAAAGCATTGCGATAGAAATAATATTTTTTAAATTACGGTCGGACAACTTAAAATCAAAATAAATCATTACAAATCTCTTTTGTTTAGATTTTCTGTCCGTCCGTCCAGACTTTTTTCTTCATGCTTGAAGATATTGATTTGATATTCGGTGTATTGTTTTATCATGACAAGTAACATGTCAAGTTCGATTTTCACGATTTTAGATTTTCTCAGTAAAAGTCCTTTCCCTAGAATTGATTTTTTGCTGAAATACTGTTTAATTGCTAGATTTTTGTTCAAAGGGAAATAACTCATTGTTTAACTTTCACTAGAACTAAATTTTGAATGAAATACTTATTAATTACTTGATTTCTGTTCAAAAAGGAAATAACTCATTTTTTAACAGATTTGTAAAATACATTATTTTAAGATAAATGACTTTTTGGATTTTTTTCCTTTTCTTTGGCAACTTGTTTGAAGAGGTGGTAGGTTTGTTTGTTATTTTATATAGTTTAATTCATGACAAGTTATTGATTAAGTTAGACTTTCGTTTCATTTCAATGATTTGTTTTAACGGTAGTTGACAATGTATTGCCATGCAATACTCACAGAATGCTTGTTCATAGTTTATTTAATTCTACATATTGTTCTTAAGGAAACGGTGGATGGTCAGACTGGAAAAACACAACATATTGTCCCGTCAACTGTGGCGGTGCATTACAAAATGTAACACGTACTTGTACAAACCCGACCCCTAATGAGCTAGGAGCCTCGTGTTTTGGGACCAGTTTTAATGAGCAAATATGTAATGACAATGCTTGTCCTTGTAAGTACAGTTGTCAAATATTATGAGTGCAATTAGCGTCGCGCGAAATCTATTTTACATACTAAAATTTGAAATGAAGATATTTTAGTTAGTTTTAGTATTGTTTGTTTTGGATTTAACGACGTTATGTGAGAACGAGATTGCCCAGATATTTTTTGCATATCTATGGTGTGTGTCCACAACAACAATGTGGTTTCACGTTTTTAATAGTTGTAAAAGAGGGACGAAAGATACCAAAGGGACAGTCAAACTCATAAATCTAAAACAAACTGACAACTCCATGGCTAAAAATGAAAAAAGACAAACAGAAAAACAATAGTACACACGACACAACATAGAAAACTAAAGAATAAACAACACGAACCCCACCAAAAACTAGGGGTGATCTCAGGTGCTCCGGAAGGGTAAGCAGATCCTGCTCCACATGTGGCACCCGTCGTGTTGCTTATGTGATTACAAATCCGGTAAATAGTCTAATTCGGTAGGTCATATTCATGAAAGGGAAGGGGATTGTAGTTACGACGTAAGGAACATATCCGATATCATTTGTGAAACGGTTATTCCATAACGGTCAACCAACTCGTGATGGCGTCCGTAAAATTTACGAAGGGATGATTTCAACTTCACTATTTGTAACATCAGCATTTTTGTGAAGACCTACATGTATGTATGAAAATTGTAGTAAGTAGATCATGTTACTTTGCATGATAATTCCTTCTCGTCAAAACTATGTGTGTCCTTTTTTCGAAAGCATTATACAAGTATTCATATATTTAACAAACCCCATCTAAAAGCAACACAACACTTAAAGAAACAAAAATGCTTTTCAATTCTCAATTTTATGAGGTTAAAAATGTTCGAGAGGCAAATGGATCATCAAAACAAAACACACTAAGATTTACAAATGACAAGTAAGATGTACACACTCATATTGTTGAACGCATTATTTAAAATGTTAATTTCATACTGGCACATTTGTATTCGATTGAATAGCTACCTAAGATTGTCATTAATATTTTATATGAAAACTTTGCAAACAAGTTAGTATGATTTTTTTGTGTTCATTTGATATCAATACATTTATTTATCTGTTCTTTAATGCAATAAAATGTCATTTGCAAACAATAAAATATCTAAGTAAAACGATAGCAGGGGCCAGGGCAATAATGAAAAGAGTAAGCATGAATAAGTATTTAAACATCCAAACATTATCATGATTATGATATTGAAATAACAAGTATGAACAAAGATATAACAAACATGCAAAAACTCTCTCACGGGCAAACACCCCATAATTGTAAAATATAAGGACACACACCACGGGGACATGTTCTACTGCATCAATACAGAACGATCAACACATACTGCTGTTCCGTGAAAACGTTGCATAGTGTAGTCGTTATTTCATGTCAAAAATAATTTGTACCGTACGATTGTTCAATCTGACAATTTAATGACCCAGGACTAAACAGTTTCCTGTTCCTCATTAAAAACAAATATTCACCCAGATGTCTAATATAGGGGGAAGTTTGGATACCACTATGACGTTTAACACTGTCACATTTCATATGTACCTGTCCAAACTCAGGACAGGAATCCACCGTTTTTCGTTTGTTAATGTACATCATATTTGGTTTTGGTTTCATAGTATTGTAACTTGTCATGTGGCTGTACCACTGACCGAGTTTTGTGAAGGTTAGTCACCTCCGCCGATGTATAATCCCGCTACGTTCTATATGAGTTTGTCCCTAGTCATGTAGGGACCTGTAATTCAGTGGTTATCGTTAGTTGCTGTATATTCTATGTGTTCTTCTTTAATAGTTTATACATAGGTCTGAGAATTAATATTTCAGATAACTTCTTAAAGCATAGATGAGTATGGTCCGTCTCTAAAAATGGGCGTATGTATTTTTTTCACTATTTCAAGCAAGAAGTTTTTATTGACTATTTTTGATTGCATGTATTGCTCAATTGCTTAAACAAAATTGCATCTAAATTGTATTACCTTTGACATCAACCTATGTGCAGATAAGAATATGTTTTTAGTTACCTATACCCAAAAATGTCTTGTCTATTTCCTGTGTTGGTCTTTGTATTATGTATTCGGGTTTTGTTTTCTGTAATTAGTTAAGACTTCAGTTTTATCATCATGTATATCTTTGATATTCATTTGTAAAATTTACTGTTTGCAATAGCATAAATTATTCTAAATAATAAGGATGTTCTTATCACAAGCAGAAAACCTTAGCCGTATTTGACACAACCTTTTTCAACTTTTGATCCTCAGTGCTGTACAACATTGTACTTTTTTTCACTTTCGAACTTTTATATCTGGGCGTCACTGGAAAGTCTTGTGTGGACGAGGCGCGTTTTTGGCGTATTGAATTTTAAACCTGATGCCTTTTGTTATCTATTATTCATGTGTTTCTTTGCATAATACGTTGTCCTATTTATTTGTAGTGTAGTCCTATAATATTATGTTGTCATTTTAATGTTATATTTAACATTGCCATTAAAGTGCGAGGTTTGGCATGCCACAAAACCAGGTTCAACCCATCATTTTTTCCTTTAAAAATATCCTGTACCAAGTCAGGAATATGGCCATTGTTATATTATAGTTAGTTTCTGTGTGTGTTACATTTAAACGTTGTGTTTCCGTTGTGTTGTTTGTTTTCTCTTAATTTTTAGTGTGAATTCATATTACTATAAGACGTGTAAAATTATAGTCCTGGTACTTTTGATAACTATTTACGGTACTTATCTATCCCAAATTCATGTATTTGGTTTTGATGTTATATTTGTTATTCTCATAGGATTTTATCTAATGCTTAGTCCGTTTCTGAGTGTGTTACATTTTAATGTTGTGTCGTTGTTCTCCTCTTATATTTAATGCGTTTCCCTCAGTTGTTTGTTACCCCGATTTTGTTTTTCTGTCCATGGATTTAGAAGTTTTGAACAGCGGTATACTACTGTTACCTTTGTTTACCATACGTTGTTCCTTGAATACAATGTTTACCTCGACATCCTAGCTTGCATGTAATGCATCATCATAGGGCAGACCTAGACTTAAATCAAAGAAGACAGACATATGCACCAGGACAAAAAAAACATTAGATACACAAACGGGCATAAAACACACTTTAAACAGCGGTGTGAATTTTGAAAACAAGAATATGATTAAAACAGAAGGTGCACTTACACAACCTAGGAGAGTTAGCATTTTCGGTTGACTGTGTGAAACAATGTATTACTCTATTTTTTATACATGGACATACTATAATATGTTTTTATAGTGATAGGAACCGTATGTATTGATAATGGAAATGTAGTGACATGCAATAATGGATATATACAAATGAGACGTGCATGGTGGAAAGCAAGTAACGGATGTGGTGAACCTGGCAGCACTTCAAATTACGATGTCGTCCGAGAAATGAAAGAGATTTGCAATGAAAGAAAGTCTTGTACATTTACAGCAAAGGATAGTACTTTTAAGCTGTCATGTAGACATCAATTTAAAACATGTTCCGAATTAGAATATCAATATATATGCAAACGTAAGTGTTATTTGATTATGAAATATAGTAGATAGCAGTCCATAATTGTTGTTGATGAAACATTTATGCATTAATAGATAAAAACAATAATTGATAAATTCACCATCGGACATGTACACGTCATATTTGTTGACGCCGATACCCATTTCAAATGTGTTGATCGAGGCTATTTTCCACTGAAATATTTTTTTATGGATCAGGGCACGTCTATCTGTCGTGAAATGTATTTTCCATACCAATCACACATTCGGTACTCCTTGGCATGACCCTACGGCAAAGGACCGAACCACATCTAGCTGATTTCAAAGATATTGACCCGGGTTTTTCGACACTTAAATAGTTTTCTTGTGTCCAGGTCCGACTAGCGACCAAAGAGGTCCACAGTTATTCCTAAATGTATTTTTCATATCAGTCACAATATCTACCAGTGCTCCTTATGGTAAAAGTTCCTTACCAGACCAAGCATATTAAAAAAGTGTTGATTGAGGCTAACCGCCACTTAAATATTTTTCTTATACCCGTCCCGTCTTGCCACCACAGGAGTTCAAAGTTGTTCAATACTGTTTATACTGTCTGATTACTTTCATCTAATCTACGTGAATATTTGAGCATATAATCAAAATTTATCGCAAGATTCCTATTTTTAAAAGATTTATCATAAATTTATAAATTTTAATGTTTCAAATATATTCAAAATTTTAAGATTCTTATATTGAGAAATATGTTGTAAAAGAAAACGGACCCAAACATTGATATAATTTGATGTTGGTGTGTTGCAGAAGCAAAATGGAATACGTGGACCGAGTGGTCATCTTGTTCTAAATCGTGTGGTACTGGTGAACAAGTTAGAACACGCAACTGTTTAAACCAGCTTAACACAACGGACGGTTATTTTATTGACTGTGAAGGATCGTCTGAAGAATCAAGAGTGTGCAATACTATTCAGTGCCCATGTTTGTATACATTATTATAATGCAATCTACTCCCTCACATTCATTAGATATGTGACATTCTCCAGTGAAGTTGTAAAAATACCAATTACTCTTAATTTTGACTGCCTTTAATCAGTGTACAAAATTATTGTTACCTTTTATATTTTTTATTGTACGCTCCTTGTCAATAAATTAAAGCATAAGTGTATATGTATGCAATTCAAAAGTATTTACAATCAAAAATGCTCGGAGAAAAATTCGGGGCAAACCCGAACTTTAATTAATATCTCAATTATTTTTAATAATGATAAATGTTATAACTAGATATCGTTCAGTTTGACTTCTTTATGCCTGAACAAGCGCAGCTTTTTGGAATAAGAATATAGAAGGCTTCATGTTATTATCTTGTGTCAGCGTAGAGTTACATGTTTTTGTTAACTTTAACCCTGAGCAGAAGCACGTTTAAACAAAGCTTATACATTCTGTTTACCACAAATTTATATTCGTATCAAGTAGAAAACATTATATTTGCCACAGAACGTTTCATATCAATCCATCATTTTCATCGTTGAATACACTATTGAAAACGTATTTAATAAAAAAAAAAAATTAAAAAAAAAACATTGGATATGGGGTATATATCCATGACACAAAATCAAAACATTTGTTCATGTAATTTATACGTTTTTCTCGTTTCTCGTTTTTTTTATATAGATTAGACCGTTTGAATGGTTTTACATTAGTAATTTTGGGGCCCTGTATAGCTTGATGTTCGGTGTGAGCCAAGGCTCCGTGTTGAAGGCCGTACATTGACTTATAATGGTTTACTTTTATAAATTGTTATTTGGATGGAGAGTTGTCTCATTGGCACTCACACCACATCTTCCTATATCTATAAACACAAATAAAAAGCACTATAATTGTGTAAGTTGTGATCTACGGCAATGTGGAGGTATATATTTGATTAAAGTATCAATGCTAATAAATTATATGTTAAAATTTTCGCAGATTGCAATGGTAATACGCTTCCTAATCACATGCCAAGTAATCGTCAACTGAAAAAGGATGTCTCTACTAATTCTGGTAACATGCAATGTTTTATACTTTATTGTTATTTCACTATTTTACTGCGTTTTTACAGGACTGATATAACCAATGCAAGTTTGCTCTATCTTAAAACTTGTGGAATTCAGAAAACGTGAGGAAACAGTTTATAATAAAACAGATTGGGTTTTTTTCCAAATAAATCGGTATCAGTTAGAAAATAACATAGTTGTTTTCGAATGCCAAAAAAAAAAAAAACGATAAAGCAAATACTTTTTTTGATTCCATAAGATCTAGAAGAATTTTGCACTAATGCACATATTAGTTTTGTTGTTTGTTGCGATTAACTTGTTATAATTAAGTGTGATTTTAATCATTATGTTACTTCCTTATAAAACCTATTACTATGATGAATTTTTAAATATATTTAAAGTCATAAGAAACGAGTGACCGGTTAAATATAATGTTCTTCCAATTCTTGAACCAATGCATACAAACATCATTAACTTAGTCTTCTGTGCACGAATTTATCATTTTTTTTCGTGTAAATTTCGTATAATCGTCAATTTTTTTTCAATCGGTCAGTGTTGTTGTGAAAATATGGCAGGTAATTAAAGTTCGTGTTTTGAAACCAAAGTTTAACGATTGTCACCTGTTTGTCAACAATCGACAAAAAATCAACAAAAAAGCATGGAAATTGAGCACGTGTTTAACATGTAAATTCAGATAATAGTTTATTTTAAGGACATGCATTGCGTATTGTGATCACCGGATTTTTACGAGATGGGTCACACTGAGGTCACTTTGTATACGGAAAATATGTCGGGGGAATTGATTCCTGGAAGAATTAAGAATTAAAGTAAACTTCTTCTAAATATGAATAGATTAAAGAACTTTCTTCCGAAAAAAGTATATGTGTACATAAGTTTTATAATGAAAACCACATTGAGCTATAAAAAAAACCATATGCATTATTTTTTTTTTTTTTGATTTGAGGTTTCTTATGACTTTGAATGTATTTTTACATTATTTTTTGCTTTTGTAATCTCTTTAGTACATTTTTCATTTTTTTTTTCGACAGTTCCTATTTAAAAAAAAATGAAATCTATATTTTCTTTCAATAGAAATGATGACAGACGTATACAAAATTGAATGTTGTGGTACAATTAATGCATTTCAATTTATTCCCTTAAATACTGGAGACGTCAAATTCATTGTTTGGAGGCGCATGACAGAACATACGTACAAAGCTATTAAGAAAAATACAATATCCGTGACAGGTATGGTATCAAGTAGTTTTGGAACAGTATGCACCACATCAGATCAATTAGTTTAAACATATTTATTTATTATGGATTGGGACACAAGTTTTTGCTACTTATACATGTTATATAAGTCCTTTTCCATTTTGCGTCAGAATATGAGCTTTTCATATTAAGAGCAAATGGCATGGGACAATAATTAGAGCTTTTCATGCTCGCAACCCTTATACACTTTCTTATACATATATAAACCATATATGCAGCAATCGGTATGATATCCTGCGTAATGATAACGTGTAATACTGACCTCAGTGTTTAAGTAATGTGCTTCTTCAATGATTTTCATAGCACACAGCTCAAAACAGATAACATGATAAAAATTGTAAAATAATAGGTGTAAACAGAACAATCCAAAACGTCTGACATGAGAAAAAAGTAATGCGTGTACAAAGTCAGGAATATGGCAGTTAAGTTCTGTTCGTTCCGTTGGTGTAGTGATTGTTTTTTTCATATTTTATATACTTACCGCTCTTAAAGTTACTTTATGGTTCGTTCTTTTCTTGTTTGTTCATATGGCTATTTTTTCTTATCTGCGTTTGAATTAGCCATACTGCAAACGGTACTTCTCAGAACTGATATTCTACAAGCAGTGGTATCGGTTTTCGTCTGTAGGAGTATCACAATACAATGGGCACATGTACATGAATTATCTTTAAATGAATACATAATCATATTGTTCAACATTTTAAGAAGAAAATTATTATTTAAATGATGTCAGTACCAAGTATTTTCTTTTGTTGGACATTACTGCCTGCATCAAGAACCAAGCGTCCAATCTTATTATATTTATTTCAGCACAAAACATTGGGAAGTATGTTCAACACAACTTGACAAAATATGAACGCATAGCTGTAGTGCATGACGACATAGTTGGATGGTCAGTTATTATGACTTCGTATTCGTTTTAGATATTCTTTCAAAGCTTTCGTATCAGCACATTCATTTGTATTTATCTTCACCTATACCCCAGGAATGTAACATATAGATAATTTAGTTACAAGTTCATTGTATTATGAAGAGAAATGAATGCGTCTAGATAATCACTTAGATACCCTTTACTTGGTGTTAGATACCTGCCTATTAGATGTATATCTTCTTTTACTAAATTGAACATTACAAATGTATTACGCTTATAAATTTGAGTACATAAACTCCATCAAGTGTAAACGACTAATGAAACAATAATTTACAAAACTAAAATTAAATAAATAGCTATGATATGATGCAAATAAAAATTAACCGATGTCCCATTCGTGGATGTCACAATCGCTGAAACAAGGACGGGGTTATAGCTATTACAACTGAACACATATTTGGTCATATATTATAAAGATATTCCATAACGGTCAACCAACTAGTGACGAGGTCCTTCAAACTTTTGAAGGAATGGCTTTAATTGTACTTCTCAGACCCTTTTTTCAGAAGCTACATAGGAATGAAAAGTTTAAAATTAGGAAGCTGTAACTATTTCATTGGTCGTGGAGATGTGTTCTCAGCCGAAAATAATCATCATTGTTCTAAGTTAAGACATGAGGCAGACTATACAGTGCATGTTTCAAATTCGATGGAATATATGCTTTCCATATAGTCACCAAACTCCAAATCATTAAGTGAGAGGAATCCATTTTTAAAGCGGAACGTGAATCTTAAAGGTTATTTGATAACTTCGATCCATTTTTCCTGGCTTCAGATCACAGTTAGATGCCTTTAGTGGTCTATGGGTCCAAAGTAATATATATATAGGGTATGTTTTTCTGATTTTACTTGACACTGTTTCCTTTTAAAAGTTTACTATTAAAGTGGTCGCATAAGTTGCATATAATCCTGGTATATATGATGAGTTACTATATTGAAATAAAAAATAAGTAGAGTGTATAACAAGTGAAAAATATTAATTGTTGTAAGTGATTTTGCCAAGTGAAAGTCGAAAATATGTGTGCAAAGTCAAGAAATGACAGATGTTTTCCAGTTGTTTGATGTGTTTTGATTTTGCAAATTGACAAAAAAAGTTAAAAAAAAAAAAGAACTGCAAGGAAAATGCACGAAAAATGATGGCGAAATTAATTGTAAAAAGGCGCCATTTTGATATCAATGATAAAAACATCGCCAAAAACACGCATGGCCGATCATTCCAGAGAAATCGCACTTAAACAAATCATCGCCTTTACCTTATGTTTTATTTACCTTCAAATTTTTCAAAACTATAAGACATAATCCAACATTTATCTGCATTGACTGATCTTATATTGCAAAATGAAGTTTAAGACTGATACGTTGCACAAAATTTAAAGGAGAAGGTCCGGTAAGGGCCGATTTTGGCCTCAAATTTCAGGTTCATCGGATGACAGTTTTCTGACACTTTTTAAACACTAAAGAGTCTACTTCAGTCGATTCAATAAGTTTATGTGAAAGATTTGAACTGATTTAATCATTTCAAACGCTCAAATTCAAGCTTAAATATGATAAATCTATCAAATATGCCATAATATGGCATTTTTCAGATGGTTTTTGTCAAAAAATAAAAGTGGCCGCATCCGTGTTAACTCTCAACCTTTATATATGTTATGTATTATTTTCAAATACAACTTACATTTTCAAAACCTAAGGCTTTTCTTCCAAAGGAATAGATTACCTTAACTGTTTTTGGCAAAACGTTTTGGAACTTTTGGTGTTCAATGCTCTTCAACTTCGTACTTTATTATACAGGTACGATGGCGGCAAAAATACCATTGGATATTATGACTGTTCTCACAAGAATGAAACCTGTCTAGCATATTCATTGCTTAAACCCCTTGTAAATGATGGCGATGAGATTTACACAGACGGCTTACCTTCTATATCTGACAAAATATTTGCATGGACTTTTTCAACAACTGAAAGTAAGAAAATCATCTCATGTTTAATTTAAATACCTAATAAATCATGTAAATTGGTTGGTTTCAAAAGATTATTTAAAAGTACTAAACGCGTATGGTGTATGTTAAAGCAGAAATTCGGGGGCGGGGGGGGGGGAGGGAAACGTTACAAATATATCATATGTGTTGAAGATTTTTGTGATATGCTCTACTGAACAATAGAACCTTTTAGTCAGTCGATTTGTCATTGAATAAGCGCCTTTATTTCTTATTCTATGATAATTCTTGTCAATCAAAGCATGACTTGAACGCAACATTTCTATTCGCAAACCTAATCATTTAAAATTATGCTTTGTTTTAGACACGGCAGCTGAATTATCGTTTGGGGATGACGTCATTAAAATTTCCGACTATTCGGCAGTAGACTCCTATGTGACCCATATCAGAATTTAAGACCCAGACGCGGGAGATTTTATCGGGAATATCAAACTAGATTATAACAATCAGTATTTCTATTTCGATACAAAATTAAGCAAGTATACGACGGAAAAAGATGTAACCAAATGAATTCTATTTCTTTGCAAAACAAGCAAATTAAAATCCACGTTTTCTTTAAAACGGTTTAATGCTTTTTTTGTTTTTAATGTTGACCTTTTCAGGGTTATATCTTGTCTAAACAATAGCTTTGACAAGTGTTTGGAATTACTAAAAATTAAAAAAAAGTTTACTACTACGTACTATTAACTTCAAAATTATTTCCTTTCTCCTTTTACATGTTTTATACTGCATATCCATTACACTTCCGGCACCTGTACCTGTATTGTTGATATTCAACCAACATGTACCAATTTTAAGAATAGTTTTATTGATAAACAAGAAATTTATTGGTGTTCCTTAACGGAAGGTCATACAAACAGAAGAAGAAGTAGTATACCTAACAACAAAATTATTTTCATTTACCTGTGTATAATTTTATTGCAAATAGCGGAATTTTTTTTCAAGTTTGATGGTTTTCTTAAATTTCACAGCAGTATGATACTCTTACTTTAACATGTTTAATTATTCATTTTTTATTTTTATCAACTTTGTATTTACATTGTATCATAGATCAAATTAATTCGTCCAGTGTAAGTTCATTTGTGTTACTGCGTCTTTTGATTGAGTAAAGCCATTTCAATTGATATTTTATATTGTGTCTTTCTATGTTGTGATTATTATTGTTTCAGATAAGAGTGAAGGTTTGGTACCATTAACACGTTTGAACAGCGCTGCAATCGTATGCACCTGTCCTGAACACATCGGTCGTAAATAATTGACTAACAAAGCAACAATTAAACATATTAATTATAATCTGAATTCATATAAACTTTAATCTGATCATAAGAAGACATAGGTTGAAGATTTGTTCAGCATAGAAACCAGGAGAATATAAGAAGGTGATGCAAGGACACCAGGAATATTGCAGATGTTGTTTTTGTTATCAGATAGTCAAATTACTAGTTGACCGTTATTGAATATCTGTGTTTCAAATAATCACGGTTATATTTCAAGTGTCTTAACAACAATCCCATCCTTTTCTCCTTGAGTTTGCGATTAAAGAATGAAACTTATCATCGCATTTGTTCTTGCACTATCAACACAATCGATGTAATATATTACAATTGCTCAACTTTTCGAAGTACCTGACATCAAATACTAGTGTTATGAGGTTCGTGTTACTAATTCATTAATTTTGTCTGTCGTTTTTTGTACACAGTTTTGTCCTTTGGTCGCGTTTTTGCAATTGATTGTCAGTAAACATCATCTTCCGGGTAAATCCATTCCACATTTTATGATCCAGCATTCTCCAAACACTTTTTACATAATTTAAAATATTTCACAATGTGATAAAAACTTGATATTTTTTGTATATATTTTCTATTTAAGACAGACCAGTTACAATTAACATATCATCTGAAGCTGTGATGATACCTGATCACTTAAACGTGGACTCATTTGTGATGACAATATCCATATTAGATCCAGACTATGGAGACTATATACAAGATTTTAAACTTGATTACCAGAACGAATATTTTTATCTTGATACACAAAGAAGTAAGTACAACGTTGATTGCATTCTTGATTTTAATGAAGAAGTTATAGTTATAAATAAGTTTTTATTTTTCAACTTTTTTGCGTGCACTTTAAGTTTTGCCATCCTCAAGACAGTTTGGATAAGTAAACCCCGTATTTATTAGGGATATATTTGAAATAATATACCCCTTTCTCCCTTTAACCAAAAGAGGAGTTACATTATGGAGTTTAACATGTTTAAGTAGCAGGTATACTATCACATACTTATCTATTGTATCATGTTGTTAATGTTTATCTTAATTTCAAGTTGTTTTCATTAAATTTAATTTATAATTCCTGGTTTGAAAAAAAAGTATAGCATAGAAACAAAAAACAATAACGACTCATATAAATAATTTATACTTTCAACTACTTGTTTTCATTGTCAACGTGCTGTAAATTCAAATACAATTAAAAACCAATTGTTCAAAGAACAATTGAAGGTCTTTCAACCAATAAGGATCTATTTAGATATGAAAATATTAAAATTCAGTTGAAAATGTCAGTTCGTATGGCTTAATGATGTATAAATATGAATTTTAAGCAAAGGTCAAAATCTAGAACGTCCAATTAACCTATGACCTTGACCTCAATTTCAAGGTCATAGACTAAACATCTCAAATAAAAAGACACTAGTTCCTTAATATGTATGGTTCATGAGTAAAATCCCTTTACGCATAATTCTTAATATAAGAGGGGCGAAAACTCGCTTTTATTGTTTACGCACCCTCGCAACCAAAATTTATAAGTTACGACATGTCGCAACTAACAATTTAGTAAAAAAAAATTGTCGATATCTTATAAGGTTAATGAAAATAAGTGAAAATAAGCCAAAATCAAAATTTAGAATTTGACCTTGACCTTTGACCTTGACCTAATTTTCATTTTTTTGGATCAAGGATCTTAAATCTAAAGACCCTAGGTCTCTATCACTTATGGTTTACCAGTTAGATATGCATATCACTTATATCATATAAAAAGGGGGGATAACTCTCATATGGAGTCTCCGTATAGCTTCGGTCAAAATAAAACAGATCATCCTGAGGACTTAACGAGCAATTTGGAAAAATAAATTTGTCGGTTTTTTATACGGTTGCAAAGCCTTAGAGGACACAAGAAAAACAGTGTTCGGGGAGATAACTCTTACAAGGTGAAATTTTTTGTTACGCGGTGTCAGTTTCAGAAGCGTATTAACTGTTCGATATCATATACCATATATCTAAGCGACATCTTGTGAAACAAAAAAACAGCGAAGGAAAAAAAAGTTGGTGGAAGAAAAAAAAAAAAAAATAATAATAATAATTAAAAACCAATTGTTCAAAGAACAATTGAAGGTCTTTCAACCAAAAAGGATCTATTTTGATATCTATAATACTAAAATTACGAGGTCCAATTTGTCAGCCGTCATCACGTAAAAACGACGAATCACAGAATTCAACTTTATATATAACTAATATAGTACAAAGGTGTAGATTAAAAATTACACCACTCCAGGCCCTTTTGTTTTCCACGTAATTAATATTGCCAATAATTAAGAAGTTCCGGGTCGAGTCCGCTATCGATACCAATAGTATATTCACCTGTTACCTATTACCTTATCTGTACGTTCCGCATCTGACAGGCACACCACCAAACGTTGTATTCAGGATTAATATGCTATATACACGGGTCATAACCACAGGGTTGACACTACTAAATTGTCAAATTGTTACCTATTGTAGTATTTTAATCAGTAAGACTTTCTAAGATAACAATACGAATACTAAAAATCTGGACTAAAAATAAGGCGTATAGGTACAGTTTTCAATTTGTTAGTGGGCATGACGTAAAACAGCGAAGCAAAGAATTCAACTTTATTTATAACTTATATAGAACAATGCTGTTGATTAAAAAATACTCCATTCCAGGACCTTTTGTTTTCCAAATAAATAATATTATTGTTTCAGTTCGACGGGTTCAAACAGAAAGACTTGAAAGCAGAGAAAAACTGTGTATCTTATAATCGGCATGACTTTATCAGATGACAATACTAATACTAAAATAAGGCTTGCGCATAGTTATATACTTTAATTCAGTCACGAACCCGTGATGTCACGGGTGTGTTCTAGTGAAAATATAAAGATTCAGTTGAAAATGTCAGTTCCTATGGCTTAATGATGTAAAAATATGAATTTCAAGCAAAGGTCAAAATCTAGAATGTAAAATTAACCTATGACCTTGACCTCAATTTCAAGGTCATAAACCAAGGAACCTAAATCAAAAGACCCTAGGTCTGTATTATGTATGGTTCATGAGCAATATCACTTTACGCTAAACTCTAAATATAAGAGGGGCATAAACTCCCATTTATTGTAAACGCACCCTTCCAATCTAAATTTATAAGTTACGACATGTTGCAACTAACAATTTAGTAAAGATAATTTGTCGAAAACTTATAAAGTTAATGAAAATAAGTGAAAATAAGCCAAAATCAAAATTTAGAATTTGACCTTGACCTTTGACCTTGACCTAATTTTCATTTTTTTGGACCAAGGATCTTAAATCAAAAGACCCTAGGTCTCTATCCTTTATAGTTTACCAGTTAGAAATGCATATCACTTATATCATATATAAAAGGGGGGATAACTCTCATATGGAGTCTCCGGATAGCTTCGGTCAAAATGAAACAGAACATCCTTAGGATGTAACGAGCAATTTGGTAAAATAAATTTGTCGTAATCTTTTACGGTTACGAAGGAGTAGTGGCCACAAGAAAAAACAGTGTTCGGGGAGATAACTCTTACAGGGTAAAGTTTTTTGTTACGCGGTGTCAGTTTCAGAAGCGTATTAACTGTTCGATATCATATACCATATATCGTAGCGACATCTTACGAAACAAAAAAACAGCGAAGGAAATAAAAGTTGGCGGAAGAAAAAAAAAAAAAAAAATTAAAAACCAATTGTTCAAAGAACAATTGAAGGTCTTTCCACAAGTAAAGATCTTTTTTATTATCAAAATATTAAAAATCAATCTAAAATGTCAGTTCCTATGACTTTATAATGTATAAATATGAATTTAAAGCAAAGGTCAAAATCTAGAACGTCCTATTAACCTTTGAACTTGACCTCAATTTCAAGGTCACCAACCAAGGACCTCAAATAAAAAGACCTTAGGTCTGTAATATGTATGGTTAATGAGTTATATCACTTTAGGCATGATTTTAAATATAAGATGGGCAAAAACTCTCATTTTTTGTTTACGCACCCTTCCAATCAAAATTTATAAGTTACAACATGTCGCAACTAACAATTTAGTAAAAATAATTTGTCGATATCTTTTAAGGTTTTTGAAAATAAGGGAAAATTAGCCAAAATCAAAATTTCGAATATGACCTTGACCTTTGACCTTGACCTCATTTTCATTTTTTGGGACCAAGGACCTCAAATCTGAAGACCCTAGGTCTCTATCACTTATGGTTTACCAGTTGGAAATGGACATCACTTAATTAAATGGAAAAGGGGGAATAACTCTCATATGAGGCTCCGTAAAGCTTCGGTATAATGAATATCCTAATCCTTAAGATGTAACGAGCAATTTGGTAAAATAAATTTGTCGTAATCTTTTACGGTTGCGAATGAGTAGTGGCCACAAGACAAACAGTGTTTGGGGAGATAACTCATACAAGGTTAAGTATTTTGTTACGCGGTTGTAATTTTTTAAAGCGTATAAACTATACGATATCATATTCCAAATATCTAAGCGACATCTTTTGAAAGAACAAAACTACGCAAGAAAAAAATTTAGGCGGAAGAAGAAAAATAATAATAATCAGAACAAAACCTATAGGTCTTTCCACGGAAAAGTGGAAAGACCTAATAATAATTAAAAACCAATTGTTCAAAGAACAATTGAGGGTCTTTCCACAAGTACAGATCTATTTTATTATCAAAATATTAAAAATCAATCTAAAATGTCAGTTCCTATGACTTTATAATGTACAAATATGAATTTAAAGCAAAGGTCAAAATCTAGAACGTCCTATTAACCTTTGACCTTGACCTCAATTTCAAGGTCACCAACCAAGGACCTCAAATAAAAAGACCCTAGGTCTGTAATATGTATGGTTAATGAGTTATATCACTTTAGGCATGATTTTAAATATAAGATGGGCGAAAACTCTCATTTATTGTTTACGCACCCTTCCAACCAAAATTTATAAGTTACAACATGTCCCAACTCACAATTTAGTAAAAATAGTTTGTCAATATCTTTCACGGTATTTGAAAATAAGAGAAAATAAGCCAAAATCAAAATTTTGAATATGACCTTGACCTTGACCTTATTTTCATTTTTTTGGACCAAGGAACTTAAATCCAAAGACCCTAGGCCTATATCACTGATGGTTTACCAGTTAGAAACGCATATCACTTATATCAAATGCATAAGGGGAAATAACTCTCATATGGAGTCTCCGGATAGTTTCGGTCCAAATGAATATCCTAATCCTGAAGAAGTAACGAGCAATTTGGTAAAATAAATTTGTCGTAATCTTTTACGGTTGCGAAGGAGTAGTGGCCACAAGAAAAACAGTGTTCGGGGAGATAACTCATACAATGTAAAGTATTTTGTTACGCGGTTGTAAATTTTTAAAGCGTATAAACTATACGATATCATATTCCAAATATCTAAGCGACAACTTATTAAACAACAATACTACGCAAGAACAAAATTAGGCGGAAGAAAAAAAAAATAATAATAATTAAAAACCAATTGTTCAGAGAACAATTGTAGGTCTTTACATTAGTGAAGATCTATTTTGATATTGAAATATGAAAAATCAGTTTAAAATGTTAGTTTCTATGGCTTTATGATGTATTTATATGAATTTAAAGCAAAGGTCAAAATCTAGAACGTCATATTAACCTCTGACCTTGACCTCAATTTCAAGGTCACAAACCAAGGACCTTAAATCAAAAGACCCTAGGTCTTTAATATGTTTTGTTAATGAGTAATATCACTTTACGCGTAATTCTAAATGTAAGATGGGCAAAAACTCCCATTTATTGGCTGCGCACCCTTTCAACCAAAATATACAAGTAAGGACATGTCCCAACTAACAACTTATGAAAAATTATTTGTCGAAATGTCATTCAGTATTTGAAAATAAGTGAAAATAAGCCAAAATCAAAATTTAGAATATGACCTTGACCTTTGACCTTGACCTCATTTTCACTTTTTGGGACCAAGTACCTCATATCTGAAGACCCTAGGTCTCTATCACTTATGGTTTACCATTTAGAAATGCATATCACTTAATTTAATGGAAAAGGGGGAATAACTCTCATATGGAGTCTCCGTAAAGCTTCGGTCCAAATAAATATCCTAATCCTGATGATGTAACGAGCAATTAGGTAAAATAATTTTGTCGTAATCTTTTACGGTTGCGAAGGAGTAGTGGCCACAAGAAAAACAGTGTTTGGGGAGATAACTCTTACAACGTAAAGTATTTTGTTACGCGGTTGTAAATTTTTAAAGCGTATAAACCATACAATATCATATTTCAAATATCTAAGCGACATCTTATGAAACAACAAAACTACGCAAGAAAAAAATTTAGGCGGAAGAAGAAAAATAATAATAATCAGAACAAAATCAATAGGTCTTTCCACGGAAAAGTGGAAAGACCTAATTAAAAACCAATTGTTCAGAGAACAATTGTAGGTCTTTCCACTAGAAAAGATCTTTTTTGATATTGAAATATTAAAAATCAGTTTAAAATGTTAGTTCCTATGGCTGTATGATGTATTTATATGAATTTAAAGCAAAGGTCAAAATCTAGAACGTCATATTAACCTATGACCTTGACCTCAATTTCAAGTTCACAAACCAAGGACCTTAAATCAAAAGACCCAAGGTCTTTAATATGTTTGGTTTATTAGTAATATCACTTTACGCGTAATTCTAAATGTAAGATTGGCAAAAACTCCTATTTATTGTCTGCGCACCCTTTCAATCAAAATATACAAGTAAGGACATGTCGCAACTAACAATTTATGAAAAATTATTTGTCGATATGTCATAAGGTATTTGAAAATAAATGAAAATAAGCCAAAATCAAAATTTAGAATATGACCTTGACCTTTGACCTTGACCTCATTTTTATTATTTTCGACCAAGGACCCCAAATCTAAAGACCCTATGTCTTTATCACTTATGGTTTACCATTTAGAAATGCATATCACTTAATTTAAGGGAAAAGGGGGAATAACTCTCATATGGAGTCTCCGTAAAGCTTCGGTCCAAATGAATATCCTAATCCTGAAGATGTAACGAGCAATTTGGTAAAATAAATTTGTCGTAATCTTTAACGGTTGCGAAGGAGTAGTGGCCACAAGAAAAACAGTGTTTGGGGAGATAACTCTTACAACGTAAAGTATTTTGTTACACAGTTGTAAATTTTTAAAGCGTATAAACTATACGATACCATATTCCAAATATCTAAGCGACATCTTTTGAAACATCAATAATACGCAAGAAAAAAAATTAGGCGGAAGAAAAAAAAAAGAAATAATAATTAAAAACCAATTGTTCAGAGAACAATTGTAGGTCTTTCCACTAGTAAAGATCTATTTTGATATTGAAATATGAAAAATCAGTTTAAAATGTTAGTTCCTATGGCTTTATGATGTATTTATATGAATTTAAAGCAAAGGTCAAAATCTAGAACGTCATATTAACCTATGACCTTGACCTCAATTTTAAGTTCACAAACCAAGGACCTTAAATCAAAAGACCCTAGGTCTTTAATATGTTTGGTTTATTAGTAATATCACTTTACGCGTAATTCTAAATGTAAGATTGGCAAAAACTCCCATTTATTGTCTGCACACCCTTTCAACCAAAATATACAAGTAAGGACATGTCGCAACTAACAATTATGAAAAATTATTTGTCGATATGTCATAAGGTATTTGAAAATAAATGAAAATTAGCCAAAATCTAAATTTAGAATATGACCTTGACCTTTGACCTTGACCTCATTTTTATTATTTTGGACCAAGGACCTCAAATCTAAAGACCCTATGTCTTTATCACTTATGGTTTACCATTTAGAAATGCATATCACTTAATTAAATGGAAAAGGGGGAATAACTCTCATATGGAGTCTCCATAAAGCTTCGGTCCAAATGAATATCCTAATCCTGAAGATGTAACCAGCAATTTGGTAAAATAAATTTGTCGTAATCTTTAACGGTTGCGAAGGAGTAGTGGCCACAAGAAAAACAGTGTTTGGGGAGATAACTCTTATAACGTAAAGTATTTTATTACGCAGTTGTAAATTTTTAAAGCGTATAAACTATACGATACCATATTCCAAATATCTAAGCGACATCTTTTGAAACATCAATAATACGCAAGTAAAAAAATTAGGCGGAAGAAAAAAAAAAAAAAAATAATAATAATAATAATCAGAACAAATTCAATAGGTCTTTCCACGGAAAGGTGGAAAGACCTAATAATAATAATCAGAACAAATTCAATAGGTCTTTCCACGGAAAGGTGGAAAGACCTAATAATAATCAGAACAAAACCTATAGGTCTTTCCACGGAAAAGTGGAAAGACCTAATAATAATAATAATAATTAAAAACCAATTGTTCAAAGAACAATTGAAGGTCTTTCAACCAATAAGGATCTATTTTGATATGAAAATATTAAGATTCAGTTGAAAATGTCAGTTCCTATGGCTTAATGATATGAAAATATGAGTTTGGAGCAAAGGTCAAAATCTAGAACGTCCAATTAACCTATGACCTTGACCCCAATTTCAAGGTCATAAACCAAGGATCCCAAATCAAAAGACCCTAGGTCAGTAGTATGTATGGTACATGAGTAATATCACTTTACGCATAATTCTAAATATAAGAGGGGCAAAAACTCCCGTTTATTGTCTACGCACCCTTCCAATCAAAAATTTTAAGTTACGACATGTCGCAACTAACAATTAAGTAAAAATAATTTGTTGATATCTTATAAGGTTATTGAAAAAGAGTGAAAATAAGCCAAAATCAAAATTTAGATTTTGACCTTGACCTTTGACCTTGACCTAATTTTAATTTTTTTGGACCAAGGATCTTAAATCAAAAGACCCTAGGTCTCTATCACTTATAGTTTACCAGTTAGAAATGCATATCACTGATATCATATATAAAAGGGGGGATAACTCTCATATGGAGTCTCCGGATAGCTTCGGTTGAAATGAAACAAAACATCCTAAGGATATAACGAGGAATTTGGAAAAATAAATTTGTCGGTTTCTTATACGGTTGCGAAGGAGTAGTGGCCACAAGAAAAATAGTGTTCGGAGAGATAACTCTTACAAAGTAAAGTTTTTTGTTACGCGGTGTCGGTTTCAGAAGCGCATTAACTGTTCGATATTATTTACCTTATATCTAAGCGATATCTTGTGAAACAAAAAAACAGCGAAGGAAAAAAAAGTTGGCGGAAGAAAAAAAAAAAAAATTAAAAACCAATTGTTCAGAGAACCATTGATGGTCTTTCCACCACTTACAACATATTTTGAAGTGAAAATATTAAAAATTCAGTTGATATGTCAGTTCCTATGACTTTATGATGTCTAAATATGAACTTGGAGCAAAGGTCAAAATCTAGAACGTCCAATTAACCTATGACCTTGACCTCAATTTCAAGGTCATAGACTAAGGATCTCAAACCTAAAGACACTAGTTCCTTAATTTGTATGGTTTATGAGTAATATCACTTTACGCATAATTCTAAACATAAGAGGGGCGAAAACTCCCATTTATTGTCTACGCACCCTTTCAACCAAAATTTATAAGTTACGACATGTCGCAACTAACAATTTAGTAAAAATAATTTGTCGATAAGTTATACAGCTTTTGAAAATAAGTGAAAATAAGCCAAAATCAAAATTTATAATATGACCTTGACCTTTGACCTTGACCTTATTTTCATTGTTTCGGACCAAGGACCTCAAATCAAAAGACCCTAGGTCTCTATCACTTATGGTTTACCAGTTAGAAATGCAAATTCTTATATCAAACATAAAAGGGGGGATAACTCTCATATGGAATCTATATACGGCTTCGGTCAAAATAAAACAGAACATCCTGAGGATATAACGAGCAATTTGGAAAAATAAATTTGTCGGTTTCTTATACGGTTGCGAAGCCTTAGAGATAACAAGAAAAACAGTGTTCGGGGAGATAACTCTTTTTTGGGAAAGTATTCGGGTAAACAGAGTTGGTTTCAAAAGCGTATAAACTGTTCGATATCATATTCCAAAAATCTAAGCGACATCTTGCGAAACAAAAAAACAGCGAAGGAAAAAAATTAGGCGGAAGAAAAAAAAAAAAAAAAAAAAAAATAATAATAATAATTAAAAACCAATTGTTCAGAGAACAATTGAAGGTCTATCAACCAATAAGGATCTATTTAGATATGAAAATATTAAAATTCAGTTGAAAATGTCAGTTCCTATGGCTTAATGATGTATAAATATGAATTTTAAGCAAAGGTCAACATCTAGAACGTCCAATTAACCTATGACCTTGACCTCAATTTCAAGGTCATAGACTAAACATCTCAAATAAAAAGACACTAGTTCCTTAATATGTATGGTTCATGAGTAAAATCACTTTACGCATAATTCTTAATATAAGAGGGTCGAAAACTCCCTTTTATTGTTTACGCACCCTCGCAACCAAAATTTATAAGTTACGACATGTCGCAACTAACAATTTAGTAAAAAAAAAATTGTCGATATCTTATAAGGTTAATGAAAAAAGGTGAAAAAAAGCCAAAATCAAAATAAAGAATTTGACCTTGACCTTTGACCTTGACCTAATTTTCATTTTTTTGGACCAAGGATCTTAAATCAAAAGACCCTAGGTCTCTATCACTTATAGTTTACCAGTTAGAAATGCATATCACTGATATCATATATAAAAGGGGGGATAACTCTCATATGGAGTCTCCGGATAGCTTCCGTTGAAATGAAACAGAACATCCTAAGGATATAACGAGCAATTTGGAAAAATAAATTTGTCGGTTTCTTATACGGTTGCGAAGTAGTAGTGGCCACAAGAAAAACAGTGTTTGGGAAGATAACTCTTACAAGGTAAAGGTTTTTGTTATGCGGTGTCAGTTTCAGAAGCACATTAACTGTTCGATATCATATACCAAATATCTAAGCGACATCTTGTGAAACAAAAAAAACAGCGAAGGAAAAAAAAGTTGGCGGAAGAAAAAAAAAAAAAAAAAAAAAAATAATAATAATAATTAAAAACCAATTGTTCAAAGAACAATTGAAGGTCTTTCAACCAATAAGGATCTATTTTGATATGAAAATATTAAGATTCAGTTGAAAATGTCAGTTCCTATGGCTTTATGATGTATAAATATGAATTTCGACCAAAGGTCAAAATCTAGAACGTCCAATTAACCTATGACCTTGACCTCAATTTCAAGGTCATAAACATAGGATCCCAAATCAAAACACCCTAGGTCTGTATTATGTATGGTTCATGAGTAAAATCATTTTACGCATAATTCTAAATATAAAAGGGGCGAAAACTCCCATTTATTGTCTACACACCCTTGTAACCAAAATATATAAGTAATGACATGTCGCAACTAACAATTTAGTAAAAATAATTTGTCGAAATCTTATTAAGTAATTGAAAATAAGTGAAAATAAGCAAAAATCAAAATTTGGAATTTGACCTTGACCTTTGACCTTGACCTAATTTTCATTTTTTTGGACGAAGGATCTTAATTCAAAAGACCCTAGGTCTCTATCACTTATGGTTTACCATTTAGAAATGCATATCACTTAGCTTAAATGAAAAAGGGGAATAACTCTCATATGGAGTCTCCGTAAAGCTTCGGTCCAAATGAATATCCTAATCCTTAAGATGTAACGAGCAATTTGGTAAAATAAATTTGTCGTAATCTTTTACGGTTGCGAAGGAGTAGTGGCCACAAGAAAAACAGTGTTTGGGGAGATAACTCTTACAACGTAAAGTATTTTGTTACGCAGTTGTAAATTTTTAAAGCGTATAAACTATACAACATCATAATCCAAATATGTAAGCGACATCTTTTGAAACATCATTACTACGCAAGAAAAAAATTTAGGCGGAAGAAAAAAAAAAAAATAATAATAATAATAATAATAATTAAAAACCAATTGTTCAAAGAACAATTGAAGGTCTTTCAACCAATAAGGATGTATTTTGATATGAAAATATTAAGAATCAGTTGAAAATGTCAGTTCCTATGGCTTTATGATGTATAAAAATGAATTTCGACCAAAGGTCAAAATCTAGAACGTCCAATTTACCTATGACCTTGACCTCAATTTCAAGGTCATAAACATAGGATCCCAAATCAAAAGACCCTAGGTCTGTATTATGTATGGTTCATGAGTAATATCACTTTACGCATAATTCTAAATATAAGAGGGGCGAAAACTCCCATTTATTGTCTACGCACCCTTGTAACCAAAATTTATAAGTAACGACATGTCGCAACTAACAATTTAGTAAAAATAATTTGTCGAAATCTTATTAAGTAATTGAAAATAAGTGAAAATAAGCAAAAATCAAAATTTAAAATTTGACTTTGACCTTTGACCTTGACCTAATTTTCATTTTTTTGGACCAAGGATCTAAAATCAAAAGACCCTAGGGCTCTATCACTTATGGTTTACCAGTTAGAGATGCATATCACTTATATCATATATAAAAGGGGGGATAACTCTCATATGGAGTCTCCGGATAGCTTCGGTCAAAATGAAACAGATATAACGAGCAATTTGGAAAAATAAATTTGACGGTTTCTTATACGGTTGCGAAGCCTTAGTGGCCACAAGAAAAACAGTGTTTGGGGAGATAACTCTTACAAGGTAAAGGTTTTTGTTACGCGGTGTCATTTTCAGAAGCGCATTAACTGTTCGATATCATATACCAAATATCTAAGCGACATCTTGTGAAACAAAAAAACAGCGAAGGAAAAAAAAGTTGGCGGAAGAAAAAAAAAAATATAATAATAATAATAATTAAAAACCAATTGTTCAGAGAACAATTGAAGGTCTTTCCACTAGTAAAGATCTATTTTGATATTGAAATATGAAAAAATCAGTTTAAAATGTTAATTCCTATGGCTTTATGATGTATTTATATGAATTTAAAGCAAAGGTCAAAATCTAGAACGTCCTTTTAACCTATGACCTTGACCTCAATTTCAAGGTCACAAACCAAGGACCTTAAATCATAAGACCCTAGGTCTTTAATATGTTTGGTTAATGAGTAATACCACTTTAAGCGTAATTCTAAATGTAAGATGGACAAAAACTCCCATTTATTGTATGCGCACCCTTTCAATCAAAATAACCAAGTAAGGACATGTCGCAACTAACAATTTAGGAAAAAATATTTGTCGATATGTCATACGGTATTTGAAAATAAGTGAAAATAAGCCAAAATCAAATTTTAGAATATGACCTTGACCTTTGACCTTGACCTTATTTTCATATTTTTGGACCAAGGAACTTAAATCCAAAGACCCTAGGCCTATATCACTGATGGTTTACCAGTTAGAAACGCATATCACTTATATCAAATGCATAAGGGGAAATAACTCTCATATGGAGTCTCCGGATAACTTCAGTCCAAATGTATATCCTAATCCTGAAGAAGTAACGAGCAATTTGGTAAAATAAATTTGTCGTAATCTTTTACGGTTGCGAAGGAGTAGTGGCCACAAGAAAAACAGTGTTTGGGGAGATAACTCTTACAGCGTAAAGTATTTTGTTACGCAGTTGTAAATTTTTAAAGCGTATAAACTATACGACATCATATTCCAAATATCTAAGCGACATCTTTTGAAACATCAATACTACGCAAGAAAAAAAATTAGGCGGAAGAAAAAAAAAAATAATAATAATAATCAGAACAAATTCAATAGGTCTTTCCACGGAAAGGTGGAAAGACCTAATAATAATAATCAGAACGAATACAATAGGTCTTTCAACAGAAAGGTTGAAAGACCTAATAATCAGAACAAATACAATAGGTCTTTCACCTGAAAGGTTGAAAGACCTAATAATAATAATAATAATAATCAGAACAAACCCTACAGGTCTTTCACCTGAAAGGTTGAAAGACCTAATAATCAGAAGAAATCCAATAGGTCTTTCCACGGAAAAGTGGAAAGACCTAATAATAATAATAATCAGAACAAACCCTATAGGTCTTTCACCTGAAAGGTTGAAAGACCTAATAATCAGAACGAATTCAATAGGTCTTTCAACAGAAAGACCTAATAATAATAATAATAATTAAAAACCAATTGTTCAGAGAACAATTGTAGGTCTTTCCACTAGTAAAGATCTATTTTGATATTGAAATATTAAAAATCAGTTTAAAATGTTAGTTCCTATGGCTTTATGATGTATTTATATGAATTTAAAGCAAAGGTCAAAATCTAGAACGTCATATCAACCTATGACCTTGACCTCAATTTCAAGTTCACAAACCAAGGACCTTAAATCAAAAGACCCAAGGTCTTTAATATGTTTGGTTTATTAGTAATATCACTTTACGTGTAATTCTAAATGTAAGATGGGCAAAAACTCCCATTTATTGTCTGCGCACCCTTTCAATCAAAATATACAAGTAAGGACATGTCGCAACTAACAATTTATGAAAAATTATTTGTCGATATGTCATAAGGTATTTGAAAATAAATGAAAATAAGCCAAAATCAAAATTTAGAATATGACCTTGACCTTTGACCTTGACCTCATTTTTATTATTTTCGACCAAGGACCCCAAATCTAAAGACCCTATGTCTTTATCACTTATGGTTTACCATTTAGAAATGCATATCACTTAATTAAATGGAAAAGGGGGAATAACTCTCATATGGAGTCTCCGTAAAGCTTCGGTCCAAATGAATATCCTAATCCTGAAGATGTAACGAGCAATTTGGTAAAATAAATTTGTCGTAATCTTTAACGTTTGCGAAGGAGTAGTGGCCACAAGAAAAACAGTGTTTGGGGAGATAACTCTTACAACGTAAAGTATTTTGTTACACAGTTGTAAAGTTTTAAAGCGTATAAACTATACGATACCATATTCCAAATATCTAAGCGACATCTTTTGAAACATCAATAATACGCAAGAAAAAAAATTAGGCGGAAGAAAAAAAAAAAAAAAAATAATAATTAAAAACCAATTGTTCAGAGAACAATTGTAGGTCTTTCCACAAGTAAAGATCTATTTTGATATTGAAATATGAAAAAATCAGTTTCAAATGTTAGTTCCTATGGCTTTATGATGTATTTATATGAATTTAAAGCAAAGGTCAAAATCTAGAATGTTGTATAAACCTATGACCTTGACCTCAATTTCAAGGTCACAAACCAAGGACCTTAATTCAAAAGACCCTAGGTCTTTAATATGTTTGGTTAATGAGTAATACCACTTTACGTGTAATTCTAAATGTAAGATGGACAAAAACTCCCATTTCTTGTATGCGCACCCTTTCAACCAAAATATACAAGTAAGGACATGTCGCAACTAACAATTTTGGAAAAAATATTTGTCGATATGTCATACGGTATTTAAAAATAAGTGAAAATAAGCCAAAATCAAATTTTAGAATATGACCTTGACCTTTGACCTTGACCTGATTTTCATTTTTTTGGACTAAGGATCTCAAATCAAGAGACCCTAGGTCTCTATCACTTATGGTTTACCAGTTAGAAACGCATATCACCTATATCAAATACATAAGGGGGAATAACTCTCATATGGAGTCTCTGGATAGCTTCGGTCAAAATTAAAAATCCTAATCCTGAAGATGTAACGAGCAATTTGGTAAAATAATTTTGTCGTAATCTTTTTTACGGTTGCGAAGGAGTAGTGGCCACAAAAAAAACAGTGTTTGGGGAGATAACTCTTACAACGTTAAGTATTTTGTTACGCCATTGTCAGTATTTAAAGCGTATAAACTATATGATATCATATTCCAAATATCTAAGCGACAACTTATTAAACAACAATACTACGCAAGAACAAAAATTAGGCGGAAGAAAAAAAAAAATAATAATAATAATTAAAAACCAATTGTTCAGAGAACAATTGTAGGTCTTTCCACTAGAAAAGATCTTTTTTTTGAAATATTAAAAATCAGTTTAAAATGTTAGTTCCTATGGCTGTATGATGTATTTATATGAATTTAAAGCACAAGGACCTTAAATCAAAAGACCCAAGGTCTTTAATATGTTTGGTTTATTAGTAATATCACTTTACGCGTAATTCTAAATGTAAGATGGGCAAAAACTCCTATTTATTGTCTGCGCACCCTTTCAATCAAAATATACAAGTAAGGACATGTCGCAACTAACAATTTATGAAAAATTATTTGTCGATATGTCATACAGTCCTTGGATGGTGTAAACTTCCCACTAACACCATACACCATTACACCATACCCCATACCCCATTACACCATACACCTTGTACCATTACACCATACACGTTACACCTTTGCACCATACACCTTACACTTTACAACATACACCATTCCCCATTCTATCTACACGATCCGAAATTACCCATAATGCAATTAAATTTTAAATATTAATATTTTTATTATGTTTATGCTTACAATCCGAAAAAATGAAATAAATTTTTTTTCGTTTGCAACCAGTGAAAGGTCGTACACTATCATTCACACCATTCCCGATCGCACGTTACACAATCACACCATTCCTCATACACCATTACACCATTCCCCTTACACCATACACCATAGCACCATACACCTTACACCATTGCACCATATGCCATACACCATTACACCATACACGTTGTTTTGGGAAGTTTACACCATCCAAGGGCTGTAAGGTATTTGAAAATAAATGAAAATAAGCCAAAATCAAAATTTAGAATATGACCTTGACCTTTGACCTTGACCTCATTTTTATTATTTTCGACCAAGGACCCCAAATCTAAAGACCCTATGTCTTTATCACTTATGGTTTACCATTTAGAAATGCATATCACTTAATTTAAGGGAAAAGGGGGAATAACTCTCATATGGAGTCTCCGTAAAGCTTCGGTCCAAATGAATATCCTAATCCTGAAGATGTAACGAGCAATTTGGTAAAATAAATTTGTCGTAATCTTTAACGGTTGCGAAGGAGTAGTGGCCACAAGAAAAACAGTGTTTGGGGAGATAACTCTTACAACGTAAAGTATTTTGTTACACAGTTGTAAATTTTAAAAGCGTATAAACTATACGATACCATATTCCAAATATCTAAGCGACATCTTTTGAAACATCAATAATACGCAAGAAAAAAAATTAGGCGGAAGAAACAAAAAAAAAAAATAATAATAATAATAATAATCAGAACAAATTCAATAGGTCTTTCCACGGAAAGGTGGAAAGACCTAATAATAATCAGAACAAATTCAATAGGTCTTTCCACGGAAAGGTGGAAAGACCTAATAATAATCAGAACAAATTCAATAGGTCTTTCCACGGAAAGGTGGAAAGACCTAATAATAATAATAATAATAATAATCAGAACAAAACCTATAGGTCTTTCCACGGAAAAGTGGAAAGACCTAATAATAATAATAATCAGAACAAATTCAATAGGTCTTTCCACGGAAAGGTGGAAAGACCTAATAATAATCAGAACGAATTCATTAGGTCTTTCAACAGAAAGGTTGAAAGACCTAAATACTCAGACTCAGTCAGGAATACGCCGGTGTTAACAAATAGTCCGATCCCATGTATTTTTTAGCGCGCTTTTTTTTTTTTTTGTTGCAGTTTAGTGTTACTATTTTCCGCAATTTTCTTCTTATAGTTGATGTACTTTCCTTAGTTTAAGTTTATTATACAGATTTGTTTTTGCTAAATAACCGATTTATGATTATTGAAAAGCGGTAAACTAATGTTGCTTTTTGAATTTAAAGGCAAGTTTAAAATTCCTCTACAGCTTTCGATCACTATTATTATTTGTTCATAACATGTTTAACCTTATAGTGTACATGATACTACATGTATCAACATGTATGCATCTATTAAAGTGACTATTGCAATTTTTGAAACCATAAATCAAAATTATCGACTATTAATGTACACCTAATTAGACTTGTTCATCTTTAAACGTATAACTTATTTCAATTTGACTTTTATATTGTAGGAAGTGTTCATGTTAAAAAGGCTCTTCCTCATTTGGTTGGACATTCAAATGCAACTTTGAACTTTACTTGCATTGTTCAAGATTCGTGTTTCAATTTGGCCAATATTACTATCACCATTATATCCTTTAATGTTGTAAGTATCTCCAAAAACTTTAAATGTCAAAATTAAAACGCCAATGGAGGTTAAACATATTTGCAGTCAGCTTACCAGAGAATTTGGAAAACCTTATTTTATTTATAATATGTACTTTTGACAACAGTTAAATTTAGAAATGGTGTCTTTGATGTGTTAATGTTACATGATGGTGGCATATATAACTTATTCTGCTAGTAAGAACTTATTTATGATATTGAAATTTTTGCAGCCACCTGCTGTAACAGATTTACCAGACATATTGATTCTAGACCCACAACAACTTTCAGACAATTCCAGTTTTCACATCTTTCGTGTTGAAGATCCCTCGAATGATAATGTGTCATGTGGTCTGAGTAAAATATCTCCTTCGACAGATAGATTAACGTTAGAGATGGACGGCAATGGTAAATGGTATAAACTATTTTAAGACATTCAACTAAAAACAAAATCCAAATCATCCTCCAGTAATACAGATTTCGATACTGAGGGTGGTAAAGATTAGTATTAAACAATATTGAGCCGAATATCTCATCTTAAATGTCTAGGGTAATTACATTTTTGTCACCTGCACTTCTGCCGTTCGAACTTTGAGGTTGCACTTTGTAAATACAGCTGTTTCTCAAACCACGCCTCTTTTGGGGAGATTTAGAATATTGGTAGAAAATTAATTTTGTTTACATACTGGTTCCCAGTTATGCTCCCTGGTTTTTCATCTCATAGAGCCATAACTTGGGAATGTTACCAGTAAATATACATGTGCATATTGTTTATATTGAAATATGTGGTAACCCTTCATTCGAGGTAGGGGTAGTTAAGAAAACTAGTGATAGTTTAAACTCTGAAAAGTTCGGGGCATATAAACGTTGAAAATATGCCGCACATCCCTATATTTTGACCTTTGAAAATAATTGTAGTGCATACGAGCTTTCAATTCTAGGATAAGTTTTTTTTCAAAACTTCATAGTAAAGTGGTACAGTTTTAGCCGTAAAAGGAGTCCCTATGGAAAATTGCATTGTCAATATTTACAGACATGCAACCTTGACTGTCATCAATTTTGTCTTTAAGGATTTATAAATGTGCAGTAATAATTAAAAACAATCCACGATCCTTTATCCATGTTCAGAGAGTAGTGTTAGAAATCCGTTTAAACACTTTCAAAGGATCCATATTTCTCCTGTTGCAAGGATATGTATCTTTTGCTTCCCCACATGATCTGGTGTTCTTCCTCGTATACCAAGTATACCCAATTATGTCGTGGTCACTCACTTTATTTAAACTACTGAGAAAGATGTTTTTCTTATCATAAACATAAAATGGCACATGTGCCACCTTATGTATACAACCAATCATTGAAGTAATTGCAATTAAGACTCTTCTTTCTTCTTTTGAGTTTTGATCTGTATGCTGTTTTCAAACTAGCATTTGAATTCATGAGATATAAATTGACATTTTTAAATTGCTGTGTTCTTTTATCTTTCCTATATCGTAATTTGTTTGAATATATATATGTAGGACTCTAAAGTGCGATGGGGACGCTAAATTACGATGGTCACGCTAAAGTGCGATGGTCTACGCTAAAGTGCGTGGTTCCATACGCTAAAGTGCGATGGTCCGGGAAAATGTAGACGTAAAAACGTAGTTCGATAATGACGTTAACAGTTGTCTATACAAACTAATGATGAACATACCAGAAAATATATTAGGAATATTTGTTTAACAATTTTTACACCATATGTCCATGACTTACGAGTAATCGATTGCATTTAACCGTTCTTTGTCGGCTGAATCACAATGTTTATTTTTTTCGAGTGCTGAAAAAAGGACTTGTATCCTACAGTCGACCATTTTACTATATAAATACAAAACAGTATAGGCATACTTATCCTGCTTCTATTTGAAGCGAACGGACACATTCGAATCATTGTTTATGCGGCAGTTTACTTTGTGATCCCTGTTAAAATGCCGTCGATTTTAATGAAAAGTAACGTTGGTAAAATAGAGATACATGTTTTCATGCGTTATCTATAAATTGTCTGCTAAAACATAAGTTCGTACTGTATATTGTAAGAAACAATACGGAAAAGGAGAAAGCTCGGCGAACATTGCATTTCTCTCGCATTTAGATTTAAGCTTATGCAAATAAATGCTGCATATTCCGACAATGAACGAATAAGGGATTTTTAACTTTCAATGACAAATGTAAGGGAGGTTGTATTATTAGTGTGAACGGCAATCTACAGCAATTATCCAAATATTCAATACGCTCCGAATTGTTTAAAATTCATTTTACATGAAATATAATATTAGCAAAACATAAATTACCTTTATAGCAATTATTACTTGGTCGGACTTGTTAATTTAGAAATAAATTACTTCCGCCTACCTTTAAATTGTAAAGCCTATCACATATGTTATACCTTAACATAATCATGATAATAGCTTTTGCAAAAAGACTTTTTAAACCTCGATGTTTTAGTACTTCGAATCTTACCCTTTGGACCATCACACTTTAGCCTGATACACCATCGTACTTTCGCGAACAAACAACCCACGCACTTTAGAGTGCCGGAGACCCCATCGTACCTTACCGTAGACAATCGCACTTTAGCGTGACCATCGCACTTTAGAGTACCATCGCACTTTAGAGTCTTACAAATATATATCATGTATATAGTGTCTTTGATTAGGTTACCATTATTATTTTGATAATAGACTATGTTCTTGTAAAGTGCTGTGTACGTTGCTACTTTCTTCAATTTAACTACATGTATTAAATACATCTATTTTTATTCCACAGAGGCTTTTTTACGTGTATTAAACCATAGTACAAGTAATACAACACTGGAATATGAACTAGAAATATATTGTGACGATGGAACAGATGTAACTATTATCAAATTAATCGTCCATTTTAGTTCAAAGAAAAACAGTGAAAGTGCAGAATTCAAAATTATTTACGTTGCTGGTTCCATAGGCGGGCTGCTACTTATTGTTATTATTATAGTTGTTTTGTATTATTATTTTTCGAAACGACAAAAGACTCTAATTACGTCAAAAAGTTCAAACGACAGTAAAAGCAATAGTTTGTATACATCTATAATATATGACAATGCTACTGTTAATCCATATGATAACATTGAACAAATTGGAAACAAACAAATACCAACAGATCATTTTGAAATGTCTAAACCAGATCCCAACATTTATGAAAATACCAAAATATTCATCTGAAATGTCATAAAAAAGTAACGCCAAACGTTGTAGGCTGTTGATACATTTCATTGGCTATAATGTATTCTTACTATTTTAATGTTTACGTCGTATGCGCGTCTGGCTGTAAATGTTTAATGACAATTAATAAAATAATAATAATATATAATACCTACCAGTGTTGATGAACTGAAGGTAAAACCAAGGTGCAGATTGAAAATATCTGCAAATTTCAGTACTTTTTTCAGAAAACAAGTTTATTTTTATTTCAGGCATATTAACATAATTAATGAAAATAATCAAAGACTTTCGCATATTCAATTTTAAGTTGTTTTTTGGAACACACTTTTTGCAATAACTTTTTTCTTGTGTATGCATTAAAAATAAGTTGAATTTTATAATTGTGTTTCCTGCATACGAAAACATGCAATAACAATATGTACAACTATCATCTATTAGATTTAGTAACTCTTATCAATATACTGTTTACAGATGGGTGCAGTCCTAACCTGTACAGCAAGTCAACTTGATAACCAGTCATTTGGGCTGGTCAAAGTTAACCTGTGACCGGATTTAGGACTGCTCTGACCAGTCCTAGGACCAAAATCTAGTTAACTTGAAAAGCGGACTGTTTTTATGTCTGCCAAAAAGTTAACTTCGAAACAGGTTCGCTATTGATATAAGTTAACTTCGAACCAGTCCTGCCATAAAGTTAACATAAGTTAACTTCGAAACCAGTCCTGCCATAAAGTTAACATAAGTTAACTTCGAGACCAGTCCTGCCACAAAGTTAACATAAGTTAACTTTTGCTTTGACAAATCCGATCGAAACCAGACCTGTTCCCAAGTTAACTTTTGACTGGTCTGCTCAACACTAAGTTAACTTGTAACCAGGACCGCTCTACATCGATTTTTTAAAAATGTTTTTTAATATCTTTGTTTCGTAGTATAAACATAGAAAATAAAGTAAAACTAATACTTCCGTTATATAAACAGGATTTAATACAAATATTTGAAAATAAAGTACGCATAAAACGTTGCTTGTAACACAAATTTATCTGTGATCTGCCAATCTATAAATTAAAAAACGATCTTGGTTACAATGATAACGGGCACGGAATATATATTCCAATACCTATCAAATTCAACCATATTTGCACTTTATTTATATGTAAATCTATGAAAGGAAGTATTTTAGAGGAAAGCATCATTTTAACACATGACTACAAATTTTTGTTCGCATAAATTTAGGGTGCCATCATGTCCTCCTTTTATTCAAAATATTGATGCGTAAAAAAAATTTAGTTACGTTTTGAAACCTCATGCTGACTTGTACAACAAAATTATTTGACCGTGTAGACCAAAACTGACCCTGTGTGCACTTTTATTTATAAATCTATATACCTGTATAGTAAATCAGCCATATTTTTTCAAATTTTTGTTCGCATAAATTTAGGGTACCAGCATGTCCTCCTTTTATTCAAAATTTTGATACGTAACAAAATTTCAGAAGTTTTGATACCTCATACTGACTTGTACAACAAAATTATTTGACTGCATCAACTAAAACTGACCATATGTGCACTTTAATTTGTAAATCTATATACCAGCATAGTAAATCAGCCATATTTTTTATGTCAGAATTCAAAGTATATTACAATGGACAGCAATATTGCTATACAATAACAACAATTTTTTGTTTGCATAAATTTAGAGTCCTCCTTTTATTCAAAATATTGATGCGTAAAAAAATTTAGTTACGTTTTGATACCTCATGCTGACTTGTACAACAAAATTATTTGACCGCGTTGACCAAAACTGACCATGTGTGCACTTTTATTTATAAATCTATATACCTGCATAGTAAATCAGCCATATTTTTTCAAATTTTTGTTCGCATAAATTTAGGGTACCAGCATGTCCTCCTTTTATTCAAAATTTTGATACGTAACAAAGTAGTAGTTTTAAATCTATATACCAGCATAGTAAATCAGCCATATTTGTTATGTCAGGATTCAATGTATATTACAATGGACAGCAATATTGCTATACAATAACAACAATTTTTTGTTTGCATAAATTTAGAGTGCCAGCATATGTCCTCCTTTTATTCAAAATATTGATACGTTACAAAATTTCAGTAGTTTTGATACCTCATGCTGACTTGTACAACAAAATTATTTGACCGTGTTGACCAAAACTGACCCTGTGTGCACTTTTATTTATAAATCTATATACCTGTATAGTAAATCAGCCATATTTTTTCAAATTTTTGTTCGCATAAATTTAGGGTACCAGCATGTCCTCCTTTTATTCAAAATTTTGATACGTAACAAAATTTCAGAAGTTTTGATACCTCATACTGACTTGTACAACAAAATTATTTGACTTCATCAACTAAAACTGACCATATGTGCACTTTAATTTGTAAATCTATATACCAGCATAGTAAATCAGCCATATTTTTTATGTCAGGATTCAAAGTATATTACAATGGACAGCAATATTGCTATACAATAACAACAATTTTTTGTTTGCATAAATTTAGAGTCCTCCTTTTATTCAAAATATTGATACGTTACAAAATTTCAGTACTTTTGATACCTCATGCTGACTTGTACAACAAAATTATTTGACCGCGTTCACCAAAACTGACCATGTGTGCACTTTTATTTATAAATCTATATACCTGCATAGTAAATCAGCCATATTTGTTATGTCAGGATTCAATGTATATTACAATGGACAGTAATATTGCTATACAATAACAACAATTTTTTGGTTGCATAAATTTAGGGTGCCAGCATATGTCCTCCTTTTATTCAAAATATTGATACGTTACAAAATTTCAGTAGTTTTGATACCTCATGCTGACTTGTACAACAAAATTATTTGACCGCGTTGACCAAAACTGACCATGTGTGCACTTTTATTTATAAATTTATATACTCGCATAGTAAATCAGCCATATTTTTTCAAATTTTTGTTCGCATAAATTTAAGGTACCAGCATGTCCTCCTTTTATTCAAAATTTTGATACGTAACACAGTAGTTTTGATACCTCATACTGACTTGTACAACACAATTATTTGACAGTGTTGACCAAAACTGACCATGTGTGCACTTTTTTTTATAAATCTATATACCCGTATAATAAATCAGCCATATTTTTTTCAAATTTTTGTTCGCATAAATTTAGGGTGCCAGCATGTCCTCCTTTTATTCAAAATTTTGATACGTAACAAAATTTCAGTAGTTTTAATACCTCATATTGACTTGTACAACCAAATTATTTGACTGCATCAACTAAAACTGACCATATGTGCACTTTAATTTGTAAATCTATATACCAGCATAGTAAATGAGCCATATTTATTATGTCAGGATTCAATGTATATTACAATGGACAGCAATATTGCTATACAATAACAACAATTTTTTGTTTGCATAAATTTAGGGTGCCAGCATATTGTCCTCCTTTTATTCAAAATATTGATACGTAACAAAATTTCAGTAGTTTTGATACCTCATATTGACTTGTACAACAAAATTATTTGACTGCATCAACTAAAACTGACCATATGTGCACTTTAATTTGTAAATCTATATACCAGCATAGTTATTCAGCCATATTTTTTATGTCAGGATTCAATGTATAATACAATTGACAGCAATATTGTAATACAATAACAACAAATTTTTGTTTGCATTAATTTTGGATGTCAGCATGTCCTCCTTTTATTCAAAATATTGATATGTATCAAAATTACTGTGTTTTGATACCTCATGCTGACTTGTACAACAAAATATTTTGACCGCTTCCACCAAAACTGACCATATGTGCACTTAAATTTGTAAATCTATATACCATATATACCCGCATAGTAATTCAGCCATATTTTTTATGTCAGGATTCAATGTATAATACAATGGATTGCAATATATTGCAATACAATAACAACAAATTTTTGTCTCGCATAAATTTAGGGTGCCAGCATGTCCTCCTTTTATTCAAAATATTGATACGTAACAAAATTTCAGTAGTTTTGATACCTCATGCTGACTTGTACAACAAAATTATTTGATCGCATTGACCAAAACTGACTATATGTGCACTTTAATTTGTAAATCTATATACCATGTATAACCGCATAGTAAATAAGCCATATTTTTTATGTCAGGATTCAATGTATAATACAATGGACAGCAATATTGTAATACAATAACAACAAATTTTTGTTCGCATAAATTAAGGGTGTGCTGCATGTCATCCTTTTATTCAAAATATTAATATGTAACAAAATTACAGTAGTTTTGATACCTCATGCTGACTTGTCGAACAAAATTATTTGACCGCATCAACTTAAACTGACCATATGTGCACTTTAATTTGTTAATCTATATACCCGCATAGTAAATCAGCCATATTTTTTATGTCAGGATTCAATGTATAATACAATGGACAGCAATATTGCAATACAATAACAACAAATTTTTGTTCGCATAAATTTAGGGTGCCAACATGTCCTCCTTTAATTCAAAATATTGATACGTAACAAAATTTCAGTAGTTTTGATACCTCATGTTGACCATGCTGACTTGTACAACAAAAATTTTTGACCGCATCAACTAAAACTGACCATATGTACACTTTAATTTGTAAAGTTATATACCTGTATAGTAAATCAGCCATATTTTTTGTGTTAGGATTCAATGTACAATACAATGGACAGCAATATTGCAATATAATAACAACAAATTTTTGTTTGCATTAATTTTGGATGTCAGCATGTCCTCCTTTTATTCAAAATATTAATATGTATCAAAATTACTGTGTTTTGATACCTCATGCTGACTTGTACAACAAAATATTTTGACCGCTTCCACCAAAACTGACCATATGTGCACTTAAATTTGTAAATCTATATACCATATATACCCGCATAGTAATTCAGCCATATTTTTTATGTCAGGATTCAATGTATAATACAATGGATTGCAATATATTGCAATACAATAACAACAAATTTTTGTCTCGCATAAATTTAGGGTGCCAGCATGTCCTCCTTTTATTCAAAATATTGATACGTAACAAAATTTCAGTAGTTTTGATACCTCATGCTGACTTGTACAACAAAATTATTTGACCGCATTGACCAAAACTGACTATATGTGCACTTTAATTTGAAAATCTATATACCATGTATAACCGCATAGTAAATAAGCCATATTTTTTATGTCAGGATTCAATGTATAATACAATGGACAGTAATATTGCAATATAATAACAACAAATTTTTGTTTGCATTAATTTTGGATGTCAGCATGTCCTCCTTTTATTCAAAATATTGATACATAACAAAATTTCAGTAGATTTGATACCTCATGCTGACTTATATAACAAAATTATTTGACTGCATCGACCAAAAACTGACCTGCATACAGTACTCGCAAGGACATACTGAGAGACATGACCGACACAGTCTTCGCCCGACATGGGGTTACCGACACAGTGGCCGACACAGTGCCCGACGTGTCAGGTTAATTAATCTACCTAACACCTGCGGTGATTGACCTCTTCACACAACTATTCAAAGTCATAAACGACACCTGATTTTACGTATGGACAGTGATCAGTTCTTATCAGTTATTTTACCTGTAGCTGCATCTCGATAAGATATTTATAGAAATGTATTCATGGTGTATTTTTGATTTGTATTAATTTATTTTTTAGGTTGAATGACAGATTTTACAATCAGTTTCTTTTTTTGTTGATTACCTTTAAAATTTCGTCATAATTATGAAAAGCCTTCGATTACGCTATTCAAAACTGACGAATTACTCTCGTGAAACCACGTGTCGTGTGATTTAATGGGAATAATATTTTATATGTAAATATTTCTTTTCGATTTTAAACTTTTCCCCGAGTACCTTTTTTTCTTTTAAATGAATGAAGATTACGATGTTCTAAAATATAACTGACCGATGTTTTTCATTGGTGTTTGTTGTTTTGTTTATTATCATAAAGCAATATTTGGTGTATATCCTTTTGTTTGATTTAATGTTAATCAATACGCATGTACGAAAAGGCAGCAGACGATTTGTGTAGACTGTGTACGACCACGTGTAGTGTGATTTTAAAATAGGAAGTTAATTCTTGTGTATTTATTTGCCACAAAAAAACTGAGGTAGACAGTTCGTTTGTTTATGTGTTACATATTTGTTTTTCGTTCATTTTTTTACATAAATAAGGCCGTTAGTTTTCTCATTTAAATTGTTTTACATTGTCTTATCGGGGCCTTTTATAGCTGACTATGCGGTATGGGCATTGCTCATTGTTGTAAGCTGTACGGTGACCTATAGTTGTTAATGTCTATGTCATTTTGGTCTTTTGTGGATAGTTGTCTCATTGGCAATCATACCACATCTTCCTTTTTATTGTTCAAGTAGCAAATAACATAAATTTATAATCCGAAAGACGAGATCGTGTGTCTGTTTGGTTTTATATTATGTAATAAACCACAGGTACTCTGGTGGGCAGTTGATATAATTATTTTTATCTTTCTTGTTCATTCGTAAAATAAAAGGTATTACTGGAATCATAAAAAAGCGGACCGTAGGTCTGGTCCACCGTAGACGAAGTTAACTTGCTGGTCTGCTTAAAAATTCTCAAGTTAACTTAAAAAGCAGTCAACAAGTTAACTCTAAGTTAACTTTTGTCAAGGTTAGGACCGCACCCATCTGTAAGTGAGGGTAATGATTAGAAAGGAATCAAATCCTTTCCAAATATTTAACGATATTCTATAGTTTTATGTGTTTGTTTTTTCCCCCTTTTTCGTCTAGATTTATTTACTTCCGTTTTTCGATAAAAAGCTGTCTAGCAATTTGCATGATATTAGTTTAATTGAATTTCAACAAGATATGCACGTAACCTCGAAGAATTTTGATCTGTCAATGATTGAACTTGTATCCCCGACCGCAATTCCCTTCGGCATGGTTGACGAATTTGGATTTTTAAGTTTCAGCAAGCGAAAATAGACCTGGGGTATCTGTGCATGCAATCGCAAAAAGATATATCATAAGATGGCATTTGTTCATAAAAAAGAGGCAAAAAAAGGAAAAGGAAAATTCAAACTTCAAAGTCGAACAAAAAACTGATAACGGCACGACAAAAAACGAAAAAAAACATTGTGACATACAACAGTTTAAAAGAGAAATTTTTGAAAACGGCTTTGAACTAGAAAATAAATGTACCATAAAACACAATCCGTCAACGAATGAGGTCGCTGGAGGACTCACAAATGTGTATACAGACATAAATGATCATAACAGTTTGTATAAAAGTGAAAAATCAAAAGTGACGCCTAACAATCATGCATCTCAAAATCATTCCGAATTCCGATAGCAAAAAAAATATTTGGAAGACTCCGTATGCATTCTATTAGTATTTTATTGTCATCATATAACAAAATAATGATCGCATGTTGCTAGTATAACTAGACTTGCAATTGCTTTACATAAATCCATCTCTAAGTTAGTGTTTCAGTGGTTTTGTATTACAAAAATAAAATTGAGAATGGAAATGGGGAATGTGTCAAAGAGACAACAACCCGACCATAGAACAGACAACAGTAGAAGGTCACAAAAAGGTCTTCAATGCAGCGAGAAATTCTCGCACTCGGAGGCGTCCTTCAGCTGGCCGCTAAACACATATATATATATATACTAGTTCAGTGATAATGAACGCCATACTAAACTCCAAACTGTACACAAGAAACTACTTATTAAAAATAATGCAAGACAAACAAAGGCCAGAGGATCCCAACTTGGGACAAGCGCAAAAATGTTGCGGGGTTAAACATGTTTTTGAGATCTCAACCCTCCCCCTATACATCTAGCCAAAGTAGAAAAGTAAACGCATAACAATACGCACGCTAAAAAATTCAGTTCAAGAGAAGTCCGAGTCAGATGTCAGAAGATGTAACCAAATAAAATAGACAAAATGACAATAATACATAAATAACAACAGACTACTAGCAGTTAACTGACATGCCAGCTCCAGACTTCAATTAAACTGATTGAAAGATTATGTCTTCATCCTATGAATATCAGGCACAATCCTTCCGGTTAGGGGTTTAGTATCATACAATCATAACATATATGAGAAGAACATAACCCGAGTCATGCCAACAACTGGTTTTAAAATAAATGTGTTTAGTTCCGATGCAAAGACCCTATAAGTGAATCAATATCAACGCCAAAATATGCAATATGTATTGATCTGACATCAGTATCGTAACTATATCCATTCTTAATGAGTCTATTTAAAGGTTTTGTTAGCTTTTGAGGTGAATACTGACATTTTTTATGCTTTACAAAGAATATTTCCATAAAAAATTGGATGTACGTGATACATCTGAACGTAACAGAAGTCTGCATGTATATGCTAATGCCAAATGTATATAATGACAAATGTTATAAACATCAGTTATAAATGTTTTTAAAAATGTGGAAATGCAAGCTACCAAAGTGAGAAACAGACATTATCTAATTGTAAACAGATGCTGATTTGCTAAAATTGAATATATATCATAATTATGAAGTTTTTTTCACATATTTTTATTTTCCCTTCCGAATATGATTTGTTCAATAAAAACAGGGACCCCTCTATCAGTTGTCTTTGACTTCTTAGGTTTTATTTTTAAATGTTAAACGATGTACCCGTATTTATTAAATTTTCCCTATTATGTCTTTTTGATCACACATCATTGTCCATATAATATAATTTCAAAAAACATAAGGAAATGCCTGTTCCTAGTCAGAAATATGACAGTTGCTATCCATACGTTTTATATGTTGATGGGTTTAGGCTTTTGATTTTGCCTGTTGCTTAGGTACTTTCCGTTTTCAATAGTACTTTCTTAATTGATGAGATTTCAAAATTTTACAAACATAAGAAAACAATATAGGTCACCGATTGGCTTTCAACATTGAGAAACCATTAGTAATCGTACAGACAACTATGAAAGACCCAAACATAATATAATGATGCAATGTATGAGAGAAAATAAATGGCTAATTTATGAAGTAAAGCTAACGAAAAACAAATACTATATAGTATGGTAGACATAAACGATCTATAATTACTATAATACATTGCCTTGAACTGGGACAAGCAAACACAGAATGTGTTGGGTTACATTTGTACACATGTGTGTGCGCTTGTCATTCATCAACACATAATCAAATTGTAAACATCGGTTGCAGATGGCTAAACACATATACATTAGATTACATCAATACAATATACAAAAACCACCGATATAGGAATATTCACGGCAATTAAAAACTAGTTCAAACCAATTACAACTAATAAATAAATGATGTTTACTATTATCTCATATTAGTTACTTGGGTCCAAATATTGTCGTCGTATTTAAAGACTGATAAAGACTAATGTGGTTGGGGGGGGGGGATTTATTCGCCATTGTATGTCTGTCTATTAACGTAAAGCTTTTTTTTATAACAGTGACAAAACATTTCAAATTCCTGGTAATCAGACGTCGTGTATTTCTTTGAAATCCAAATACATGTATTTTCTTGGATAACCTCCGTTAATATTTATATTTTGTAATGATATCAAAGCGTATTTCTTACCAATGATGTACGCAATTTATCTAATTCTGAAATGAGATCTCCTTGAAATGTGAGTTAAACAAACAACGTACAAAAGTGATCATAAACTAAAGTTCATTGGTATAGGTTCTAACACAATAAAGGGGGATATAAACAGAACGAAACCAGTTTCTCCAACAAGACTCTCGTCGCCTTCTTTGCCACCTCAAAAGCGAATTAACCCAAAGCATACGTATATAACTCTAAACAAATCATAAGCAAAAATAAATACGTATTTGAAAAGCAAGACAACAGAGGTGTAAACTAAAAAAAAATGGTTTGTTGAACCAAGTTACACATGTACCTTCCTGGCGCAGATAGGTCATTCGCTTCGAGTCAGACGCACATGTTTTTACACTGTCGCTTATAACATGTATTTTTATTTTACGTATTGATCTTTTCCTCAATATTGACGCAGATGGACGACTTTACACGAAAATCTATGATAAACATGACGATTTCAACTTATATTCTCATTTCTCAGCAGTAACATATCCTCTGCCCCTTCGTTTGGTGTTTACATATCTCAATTGATACGTTTGTCTTGTGCTTGTTCACACTATACGGACTTCATATACAGGAGTGTGTTCCTTACGCAGAAACTGCTCCAACAAAGTTATGAGTAGGACAGATTAAAATTAACACTCCGTAAATTTGATGGACACCATCACGAATTGGTAGATCCATACGATGTGTCTTTGACCAAACTAGCTAAGGACATTCTTCCCACATGGTATAATGTGGTTTATCATTGCGTCGTATAATCTTTTAATTACCGAACGTGACTGTTTTGCTGAGTGCGCATTACTATAAGACGGTACTTTTCTATCCTAAATTCATGTACAATGTATTTGGTTTTGATGTTATATTTTTTATTCTCATCGGATATTGTCTAATGCTAAGTCCGTTTCTGTATGTGTTACATTTTAATGTTGTGTCGTTGTTCTTCTCTTATATTTAATGAATTTCCCTCAGTTTTATTTTGTTACCCCGATTTTGTTTTTTGTCCATCGATTTACGAGTTTTGAACAGCGGTATAATACTGTTGCCTTTATTTACGTAACTATATATTTAACGGGATTCCATGTTTTTGATTTTTTAGATCGCCCAAAAAATTATCAACTTTGGTGTATAATACAAATATTTTGTGTTCACCATGTCCCTAACTTCCTCCGAAAACTATTTTGTCACAGCTTTTTTCAAGTACAACGGAACAGAATCACTTCATCTTTGGCGAAAAGTCCGGCAGTAATGCATTGCAACGTACTGTTTGAATCTGTGAGATATCTACATGGGTTTTACCTACATAATTACCGATACTTTGATATTTTCATTCAGTTATTAACCACACAATAGTTCGTCACACGTTTCTCGAAAATCCTTGCACTTGATTACGTTATATATTGACAAACAGCTTTGTAGCAATGTGTTGTAAAAAGTAAAATAAAAGAATAACTGAACTCCAAGGAAAATTCAAAACGGTAAATCCCTAATAAAATGACAAAATCAAAAGCTCACACATAAAACGAATGGATAACAACTGTCATATTCCTGACTTGGTAAAGACATTTTCATGAATAGCAAATGATGGATTAAACCTGGTTTTAACATGTGGGTGCTTATTTTGATCTGTCTAACAACTACATTCTTGTCGATGACAATTCTGAATGACGACTAGTGCTAAACTAAGCACGACAATGCATACATTCTTGTTTTGTATCGATTACGTTTTTTAATGCGTACAAATTCAGTCATGTACGTAAAATATTGCATTGATATGTATAAAATTTCAATTAACCTTACGATAATATTCTTTTGAATGTGTTTACCAAATAAGCGTGACGTGTCTTTAGTTTAAGGTCAATGTTCTAATTAAGTTCCTTCTTCCGGATTTCATATTAGCGAATATAATGAAGAATGTTAAATTTTTTAATCTCGTCCTGACGACCTTATTTATATTGTGTGCTGCAGTCGCAGGTTAGTCATTACTTACATAAAATAAATAATGTTTTACAAGTATATACATTGACGTCTTTTGTAGGCATATTGTCGAAATACTATTATATATTTAATAAGGAGCGAATGTTCGCTTTATTCCCTGAACTACATTTTGAAAGGCGATTTTTAAATCTATATACTGCGTACATCTATGGCATTTGATTCTGTGAATAATCTATGCCATAGATGCACACTGAAATAATTTCCAAAGTTTAATCTTATAATAAGACATTGGAATGAATACTTACAGTTCAGTAATTTGAACCTTAGATTGAATTTAAAATTGAGATTAGAAGAAAATTATCGCTCGGTTTATCTAATAGGAAAATGCTTGTATATGATATACTTGTATCAGTAAGGCTCCGTGGATAGAATAAACATGATTACTGTATTTATGTTTTATGTCCATCGTTTATGTTACATGAATTTTAACCTTGCTGATTACTCAACACTGTGAGTCAGAATGGTATGTGCTTGCACAAAAAATACACAGAAAGGCACGTCTTTCTACCCGGAGACAGCTTAAATTTTGTTGAAAATGTAAGATATTTTTACCATCTTTTGTTTAAGACACATTAAGATAAGCAACAGGAACCGATGCATTCACGTTGGGAAAATGATATACGTAGGTAAGGGTTTCCCCTGTCATCAACGTACTCATATTAACACAAACATCTTAAAGAACGTTTATCAGGAAATAATTAAGGATACTTATAAAAAAATCAACAATTAAATATAATTTGCATATTTTAATAAAAAAAACAGATTTTTTACTTCGTTAGCAAATAAGGAAGAAATAGTTGTTGTTATCTAGCAAGTGATCTTTACCTGTAAAAATACATGATTTATGTTAATGATACACGCAATAAACATGAGAAAGAACATTGAGTGAAATTCAAATCCCTTGGGTTAGCTGTCTAAACAATTATACAGGTTTACTTTAATCACAAAAAAAAGTAACTCAATATATGGTTCTTTATTATTATTTTGTTTTTGTTTTGTTACATTGATCAGTTTCTTCTTATTCGATTTATGAAACTCAAACATCGGTAAACTTCAGTCGTCTTCATTTACGATTTACATGAATATAGTACTTCGTATTTCTACAACTTTGGGGCCCTTTTAAAGCAGGAAATTTGACATTAATTCAAATGTTAAACGTATACTGGTTTATATGTTCGGGAAATAGTTATCAAAAGTACCAGGATTGTAATTTAGTACGCCAGACGCGCCTTTGGTCTACATAAGACTCATCAGTGACGCTCATATCAAAATATTTATAAAGCCAAACAAGTACAAAGTTGAAGAGCATTGAGGATCCAAAATTCCAAAACGTTGTGCCAAATACGGGAAAAACAGTATTAATTAGAATAAAAGTACTTCAATGAAATTTCAAAACGGAGGTCCCTTATCAAATATCAAAATAAAAAGTTCAGACACATTAAACGAATTAAAAACAAATGTCATTTTCACTATCATATATCAAATATGTTATTTCAAAATTAAAAATGCAAGACATGCATATCGATATTAATGCTAATTTAGCCAAAGCTATGGGATAATCATTTTATTTCAGACAGTGATACTCGAGTGACATATGCGGTCAATGGTACTGACATTCTGAATTGTACGTCTGATAAACAGTCGAAGATATATATTGACTCATTCGATTTTAACTCATCATTGTGCAACATTACTGATACAGCAGTTATACGGCACTTCAGAAATATATGCAATGGTAAAACCGTGTGTGGATTTAGTACTATGAATGAAATCAGAGACCTTAACATTTCATGTTCTATAAATGGGACGGACAGTAATCTACCTGACGTTAACTATCACTGTGTTCGTAAGTATAATTTGTAAAGATTGTACTACGATAGTAGACCTAAGTTATTAAAAAAAACCATCTCACATATGTTGTCTGCTGAAAGGCAGAGTTAAATTTTGTTAACAATAATTCATGTACAGCAACTTAGTAAATTGCAATTATGTCTTATTAGATATTTGAACATTTTAATGTATATCTAAAACAATGTGGTGGCTACCTGCATATTGTAAACTGCTTAAGCCTCATTTTTTTTTAAAGACAAACATGTTTACCAAAAGTTAAGCTAACCTGTATCGGCAAGTGAAGCTTTTTATGTTTGTTTGACGACTGCTGATACTAGTATTTTATATCTCAATATTTTGAAGAAAAGATAAAACCGATTGCAGACTTTGTAAAAAAAAATCTTACAAATTCTTTTATACTTGATGCAACCAACACACATTGTCGCTTATGCATTTTCTAGTTTCCAATTGATTTAAATTCTGTTAAAAATACTTTGAATATATATTCGAATAAAAGTGAATAGTTATAAAAACAAAAGTCATAATATATACATTTCCCATTTTCTTTCTTAATTTTATGGTTTCAAAATATAAGTTCTCATGCATCGTAATGTTTTGAAAATCGATATATGATGAATAATGTAATCTGAATTTACTTTCGCTCTTCCTTTTTTTTTGCCAGTGTGTGAGTGTATATTTTCTGGAAATAAGTAAATGCTGCATAAAATCTTTTTACTTTTCGTGTGCAATTGTTTTGTTTAGGTAATGGCATGTGGTCAAATTGGAGTGACTATTCCATTTGTTCTGTCACGTGTGGTGGAGGTATACAAACCAGGTCCAGAATGTGTTCCAATCCAGCTCCAAATGAAAATGGTCGGAACTGTTCTGGAAACAATGTAGACGAACGAAATTGTAACACACTAAACTGCTCTAGTAAGTCTCGATACGTTGTTACAGATATGCTACATTTACACTAAACGTTAGATACAGTTTCGGACATGCATCATTTAGTTCACACCTTTACCAATTTTAGAAGAAAACAAACTACTGTTTTGTAACTGATCAGTGTTAAAGTTTTTAGTTAGTTTGTTCATCCTCGTAACGTTTACATCATGCTTTCCCATTTCTTTTTTTTTATCTTAATAGTTACTCAAGAAAAAATATAATCTAAATAATTCAACATCCATTATAATAGCTTCTCTCGAATGGTATAGATGTTGCTGTTTTCATGAGACAGAACAATAGGAAGAAAAGATTCACATTTTTTTTTAATATTTCTTGCGAATCGATTTATTATAACTGCTAGAAAATTTAAGGTGATTTAAATTACACTTACAGTTAATAACTGGGTATATATATGTACGTGATGTATATTTTCAGATCCTTTCACTAAGCACTATATGGAGGAAGAAACAGCTTATCTAACATGCTCAATAGAATTCAACGAAATAATGAAAATAGCAACTATAAAATATGAAAAAGGAACCTGCAGTCACAATGATTTATATGGTATCAAGAATCTATGTAATGGATGGACCGAATGTGCTTTCAATGTAACAAACAGTAATGTTGGTAGTTCATGTGGCGCTAACGGAACGGCATTTCTTGAAGTTATATACAATTGCATACGTGAGTTATACCTTTCTAATAATAGAAATAATGTGGGTATTTTCAAGACAAAAACATGAATATTGGTCATGAATAAAAGACGATGTGAGGCAAACGCTAATAGGATTACAGCCAAACAATATAAAGCGTAAAAATTAGACATCTATAGTTCACGTTTAAAACAATATTTACCTTTTCGTTCATCAAAATCATTACATATGTTTCAATAAGCATTTAAAAAAAGGATAGATAAAACGGCTGCTATAAAACAAAATCTATTACTTTGAGCGTTTAAGCCAGAGACAAGTATTCTAATTTGTTCACAAGTTTGGCTATTATCTTATAAACCATTTATGCAGGAATTTAGAAGAAGAGCTAAAGATACTAGAGGGACATTCAATTCATAGATCAAAACTAATCTGACAACGCCATGGCTTCAAAAGAAAAAGACAGACAAACAATAGTACACAAAACACAACATAGTAAAATAAAGATTAAGCAACACGACCCCACAAAACTGGGGGTGATCTCAGGTGCTCCGGAAGGGATTGCAATTAGGACATTGGGAACATATCCGAAAAATGACTTTCATTTTGTATCTTAGAAATGCATCTTTTATATATATTTTTCCTAAGGAAATGGTGGTTGGTCAGACTGGAAAAACACAACAACATCTTGTCCAGTCAACTGTGGTAGTGCTTTACAAAATGTAACACGCTCATGCACAAACCCGACCCCCAATGAGTTAGGATCCCCGTGTACAGGGACCAGTTTTGATGAGCAAATATGCAATGACAATGCATGTCCTTGTAAGTACAGCTGTCAACTGCTATACGTGAAATTGGCGATGCGTGAAGTGTATATGACGTACCAAAACTTACCATGAAGTTATTTCGGTTAATTTCAGTATTGTGTGTTTGCGATTTAACTACTTTATGTGAGAATAACATTGTCTATTAAATTTTTGCTTATCTGTGATATGTGTCCCAACAACTATGTTATATAATGTGTTTTAATAGTTGTTCCATAAACATTGCTGTGAAGGCCTTTGTATGAAAATTGTAGAAAGTATATCATGTTACCTTTTATGGTGTGTCCTTTTCTTTAAAACTATCAGTCATAAGGGAATAACATTTTTTGACATAAAAATACTCTTTATGATATTGAAATAATTCATCCGTTAAGTAAAATATTTCTTTATTTTATTGATGTAAAGCACATGCAGTCTTAATTGCTTTAAAGCACGCGGCAGAACGTTTAGATATAGTGACGTGTAAATATTTTTTTAGACTACTGAAAAATGCAAAATTTTATCTCAATGTATATTTATTGATTTATAAAAATGCAAAATAGTTTCTTAGCTTTGACATAAATCTATGTGTAAATAAGAACATGCATTTAGTTAGTTACACCCGTAAATGTATTTTCAATTGTGGTTTACTTCTTTTCCTGAATACCATTACAGCCTCACGATTATAGCCTGCATGTTAATTATTATGATACGTCAGACCTATGCCTAAATAAAAGAAAACAGACACAAGCACAGGACATAAAACAATGGATACACAAACGGGTGTAAAACAAACTCTAAGTTCAGAAATAAAATTTGGAAACATGCATCTGATTAAAAACAGGGGGTGCTTGTAGACGACCTAAAAGAGCATTTTTGGTTTACCTTGTGATACTTTTCGTGTTTGCCCCATTTATTATACTAAAAACACTTTTTTTAGTGAGAGGAACCGTATGTAAAGATAATGGAATTGTTTGGACATGCCAAAATGGATATATAGAAATGATACGTGCACGGTGGAAAGCAAGTAACGGTTGTGGTGAACCTGGCAGTAATTCAAATTTTGATGTTGTCCGAGAAATGAACGAGATTTGCAACGAAAGGAAGTCGTGTACATTTACAGCAAAGGATGGTACTTTTAAGCTATCATGTAGACAACAATTTAAAACATGTTCCGAATTAGAATACGAATATGTATGCAAACGTAAGTATTATTTGATTATGAAATATAGTAGTTAGCAGTCCATATATAATTGTTGTTGATGAAACATTTATGCATTAATAGATAAAAAAATAATTGATCATCGAACATGTACACTTCATATTTGTTGACGCCGATGCCCATTTCAAATGTATTGATCGAGGCTATTTGCCACTGAAATGGGTTTTTTTATGGATCAGGTTGAATTTCCATACCAACCACACATTCGGTATTCCATGGCATAACCCAACGGCAAAGGACCGAACCACACCGAGCTGATTTCAAAGATATTGACCCGGGTTTTTCAACACTTGAATAGTTTTTTTTTGTGTCAAGGTCCGACTAGCGACCAAAGAGGTTTACAGTTATCCCTAAATGCATTTTTCCTATCAGTCACAATATCTACCAGTGCTCCTTATGGCAAAAGTTTCTTACCAGACTAAGCATATTAAAAAAGTGTTGATTGAGGCTAACCGCCACTTAAATATTTTTCTTGAACCCGTCCCGTCTTGCCACCACAGGAGTTCAAAGTTGTTCAATACTGTTTATACTGTCTGATTACTTTCATCTAATCTACGTGAATATTTGAGCATATAATCAAAATTTATCCCAAGACTCCTATTTTTAAAAGATTTATCGTAAATTTATAAATCTTAATATTTCAAATATATTCAAAATTTTAAGATTCTTATATTGAGAAATATGTTGTAAAAGAAACGGACCCAAGCATTGATATAATTTGATGTTGGTGTTTTGCAGAAGCAAAATGGAATACTTGGACCGAGTGGTCATCTTGTTCTAAATCGTGTGGTACTGGTGAACAAGTTAGAACACGCAACTGTTTAAACCAGCTTAACACCACGGACGGTTATTTTATTGACTGTGAAGGATCGTCTGAAGAATCAAGAGTGTGCAATACTATTCAGTGCCCATGTTTGTATACATAATTATAATGCAATCTACTCCCTCACATTCATTAGATATGTGACATTCTCCAGTGCAGTCGTAAAAATACCAATTACTCTTAATTTTGACTGCCTTTAATCAGTGCACAAAATTATTGTTACCTTTTATATTTTTTATTGTACGCTCCTTGTCAATAAATTAAAACATAAATGTATATGTATGCAATTCGAAAGTATTTACAATAAAAAATGCTCGGAGAAAAATTCGGGGCAAACCCGAACTTTAATTAATATCTCAAATATTTTTAATAATGATAATTGTTATAACTAGGTATTTTTCAGTTTGACTGCTTCTTGACTGAACAAGCGCATCTTTTTGGAATAAGAATATAGACGGCTTCATGTTATTATCTTGTGTCAGCGTAGAGTTACATGTTTTGTTAACTTTAAGCCTGAGCAGAAGCACGTTTAAACAAAGCTCAGCCATTCTGTTTAACACAAATCAAGTTTATATTCGTATCAAGTAGAAAACTTTATATTTGCCACAGAACGTTTCATATCAATCCATCATTTTCATCGTTGAATACACAATTGAAAACGTATTTAATAAAAACAAATCATAGGATATGGGGTATATCCATGACACAAAATCAATACATGCACATCAAACAAACAAAAAACACCAAAAAAAGCTATTTCCGTTATTGTGTAAGTTGTGATCTACGGCAATGTGGAGGTATCTATTTGATTAAAGTATCAATGCTAATAAATCATATGTTAAAACTTTCACAGATTGCAATGGTAATACGCTTCCCAATCAGATGCCAAATAATCGTCAACTGAAAAAGGATGTCTCTACTAATTCTGGTAACATGCAATGTTTTATACTTTATTGTTATTTCACTATTTTACTGCGTTTTTACAGGACTGATATAACCAATGCAAGTTTGATCTATCTCAAAACTTGTGGAATTCAGAAAACGTGAGGAAACAGTTAATAATAAAACAGATTGCTTTTTTTTCCATTCAAATCGGTATCACTTAGAAAATAACAGTTGTTTTCAAATGCCAAAAAAAAAGATAAAGCAAATACGTTTTTCATTTCATAAGATCTAGAAGAATATTGCACTAATGCACATATTACTTTTGTTGTTTATTGCGATTAACTTGTTATTATTAAGTGTGATTTTAATCATTATGTTACTTCCTTATAAAACCTATTACTATGATGAATTTTTAAATGTATTTAAATGTATTTTTACATTATTTTTTGCTTTTGTAATCTCTTTAGAATTTTTTTTTTCGACAGTTCCTATTTTTTAAAATATGAAATACATACTTTCTTTCAATAGGAATGATGACAGACGTATACAAAATTGGATGTTGTGGTACAATAAATGCATTTCAATTTATTCCCTTAAATACTGGAGACGTCAAATTCATTGTTTGGAGGCGCATGACAGAACGTACTTACAAAGCTATTAAGAAAAATACAATATCCGTGACAGGTATGGTATCAAGTAGTTTGGAAACAGTATGCCCCACATCAGATCAATTTGTTTAAACATATTTATTTATTATGGATTGGGAAACAAGTTATTGCTACTTATATAAGTCCCTTTCCATTGTACGTCAGAATATGAGCTTTTCATATTAAGAGCAAATGGCATGGAACAATAATTAGAGCTTGCCATGCTCGCAACCTTCATACACTTTCTTATACATATATAAACCATATATGCAGCAATCGGTATGATATCCTGCATAATGAAAACGTGTAATACTGATCTCAGTGTGTAAGTAATGTGCTTCTTCAATAATTTTCATAGCATACACTCAAGTCTAAAGTTGGAATACCAAAAATAGATAACATGATAAAAATTGTAAAATAATAGGTGTAAACAGAACAATCAAAAACGTCTGAAATGAGAAAAAAAGTAATGCGTGTACAAAGTCAGGAATATGGCAGTTAAGTTCTGTTCGTTCCGTTGATGTAGTGATTAATTTTTTTTATATTTTATATACTTACCGCTCTTAAAGTTACTTTGTTGTTCGTTCTTTTCTTGTTTGTTCATATGGTTATTTTTTCTTATCTGCGTTTGAATTAGTCATACTGCAAACGGTACTTCTTAGAACTGATATTCTACAAGCAGTTGTATCGGTTTTCGTCTGTAGGAGTATCACAATACAATGGGCACATCTACATGAATTATCTTTAAATGAATACATAATCATATTGTTCAACATTTTAAGAAGAAAATTATAATTTGAATGATGTCAGTTCCAAGCATTTTATTTGTTGGACATTACTGCCTGCATACAGAGCCAAGCGTCCAATCTTATAATATTTATTTCAGCACAAAACATTGGGAAGTATGTTCAACACAACTTGACAAATTATGAACGCATAGCTGTAGTGCATGACGACATAGTTGGATGGTCAGTTACTATGACTTCGTATTCGTTTTTGATATTCTTTCAAAGCTTTCGTATAAGCACATGCATTTGTATTTGTCTTCATCTACACCTCAGGAATGTAACATATAGATAATTTAGTTACAAGTTCATTGTATTATGAAGTGAAATGAATGTGTCTAGATAATCACTGAGATACCCTTTACTTGGTGTTAGATACCTGCCTATTAGATGTATATCTTCTTTTACTAAATCGAACATTACACATGTATTACGCTTATAAATTTGAGTAAATAAACTCTATCAAGTGTAAACGACTAATGAAACAATAATTTACAAAATTTACTGCATTTGCGACCATCAAATCTACAATTGACGATGGCAACTCTTCAAGTACAGTACTGTTATTCCTTCAACGTACAAATTGCGCACAATTTTTCAAAATCTTAGTCGATAAATATCTATCTTAAACAAATAAAAAAACTGTTTATCTACAAATAGTTAAGGTGACGTATACTGTAACAATATTGCCAATTTCATAAGCGCCCTTAGATGCAAAAGAGTAAAGCGCGAAAAACAAAATGCCGGCCTCCTTACATGTCTAACTTACCTATATGTGTGTTCAAACAGAATCCATGTCTTAGTCTGAAAAAAAAAATATATTTCACTGATCGTATATTGCTATATAAAGATCAAGACAGATGCATAATTTAACAGTGAACTCCTTTTCTTTATATAGGTACGACGAAGGCAAAAATATCATCGGATATTACGACTGTTCCCCCGACAATGAAACCTGTCTGGCATTTTCATTGACGAAAAATCCCGTAAATAATGGCGATGAGATTGAAACAGATAGCTTACCTTCTATATCTGACAAAATATTTGCATGGAACTTTTCAACAACTGAGAGTAAGTTAGTCATATTATGTAGTTGGACATTTCAAAACATAGTTAGTATCAAATTATATTACCGTTAGTAATCTAAAACCTGTACATTGTATCTTTTAAACAGCATTTTGGATAAAATTGGTTCCATATTTTTTTACTAAACTTCAATCAAACATGAATATATCACACACTTCATCGGTCATTGTGTAAGATTCGGAACAATTAATGTATGCTGATCTATATTCTTCAGTAATTTATTTTGTTTATATCATTCATCAACTCTAAATGATTTTTTTTGTTGTAGACACGGCAGTAGAATTAACGTTTGCAGATGACTCTTTTGAAATTCCTGACCATTTTGCAGTGGACACCTATGTGACCCATATAAGAATCAAAGACCCAGATTATGGAGATTTCATTGAGAATATAGAACTTGACTATGACAATCAGTATTTTTATTTCGATACAAAATTAAGTAAGTGTACGACGAAAAGAAGTACCTGTATTACAAACTGTATTTTATGCATCATAAACTCAACATATTGAAATTCATTAATTTAGCAAACTTTGTTATCGAAAAACTTTCTATTATTTTCTATAATTTCCAATTTTTCAGATTTGAATAAGTATGATAGAACAAATAGAAAACTTGTATAATTATTTGGAATCTGCATTGAAAAAAAATATTTTAACATATTTTCATTTTCTTATCTTTTAAACGGGAAGATGTGAAGGATTTACATACCATTGATATGACCTTTTTTATTTCTTATTTCCCTAGTTGGTTATGTTTTTATTTACCAATTCCAGGAAATGTTTATGTAAAAGATGTCTTACCACACACAGTCGGACAGACATTTTACAGCCACAATATTACACTGACAGTCCAGGACTCGTGTTTTAATAGGATCACAACAAATGTAACAATTCTAATATACAATGCTGTAAGTTCATTAATATGAAATACATGCATGTCATTATTATGATTTCAATAAAAAAAAAAGGTAAAAAAAAAGGAAAAAGGAAAACTCACAAGTAGAAAAAATGCTATTACAAAAAGTGATAAATAAACCTGCAACGGTTTCAAACATTAATAGTATAGAGGCGAAAGATACCAAAGGGACATTTAAACGTTTATGTCTGACAACGCAATGGCTGAACAAAAGTCAAACTGCCAAACAGCATTACACAAAACACAATATAGAAAACTCAAGACTGAACAACACAAAAAAACACCTAAAACTCGGGGTGATACCTGGTGCTTCGGAAGGTTACGCCGATCCTGCTCCTCATGTTGTAACCGTCGTATTGCTCATGTAAGTGCAAATCTTGTGAGGATTTAATTTTGTATGTCACGTTGACAATGGTTGAGAGAAAAGGGGATGGGATTGTATGTAACGGCAATTGAAACATATTCATCGTCATCTGTGAAACAGATATTCCACAACCGTCAACAAACTATTCATATTTTTTTACTTTTTATTCTCATTTATTAATCGCATTATCAGCTATTTTATATTTACAGCCTCCGGTGATTAGCGGATTACAAAACAGTTTAGAAATAGATCCTACTACTGTTGAAAAAGATCTATACCTAGCAAAGTTCCAAGTAAAAGATCCTTCTGGTGATAATGTTTCGTGTATGATCAACGACAGTAATGTAGCAACAGAAATGTTTTACCTACAGCTAGACGACATAGGTATGATTAAAAATAATAGAAAGAAAAAAAAGAGCAGTCAAAAATTATTTTGTAAACGTACACAACAGGTACATCACACTTTGTTCACGTCCTGTAGATGTACCCGTAACACTTTTTAAATGTACCCTCGAGGTACACTTAACACTTTGTTCGCGTACCCTAGAGGAACATGTAACACTTTGTAAGTGTATCCTTGAGGTACACGATACACTTTGTTCGCGTACCCTAGAGGTACATGTAACATTTGGTTCGCGTATCCTAGAGGTACATGTAACATTTTGTTCGAGTACCCTAGAGGTACATGTAACACTTTGTTAATGTAACACTTTGTTGATGTACCCTAGAGGTACACGACACGTAACACTTTGTAAATGTACCCCAGAGGTACACGTAACGCTTCGTCCACTTATACTAGAGGTATACGTAACACTTTGTTCACGGGCCCTAGAGGACCACGTGACACTTTGTCCACGTACCCTAGAGGTGTACGTAAAATTTTGTGCAATGACCCTAAAGAAACACGTTAGACTGTATTCACGTACCCTGGAGGTACACGAAAAGTAATACTTTGTTTACGAACCCTAGAGGTACACGTAACACTTCGTCCACGTATACTAGAGGTATACGTAACACTTTGTTCACGGACCCTAGAGGACCACATAACACTTTGTCCACGTACCCTAAAGGTATACGTAACATTTTGTGCAATCACCCTTAAGAAACACGTTAGACTGTGTTCACGTACCCGAGAGGTACACGTGACACTTTGTTCACGTACCCTAGGGTAACACGTAACACTTTGTTTACGTACCCTAGAGGTACACGCAACACTTTGTTCGCGTACCCTAGAGGTACACGACAAGTAACACTTTGTTAGCACACACTAGAGGTATACGTAATACTTTGTTCACGTACCCTAGAGGAACGTGTAACACTTTGTTCGCGTCCCCTAGAGGTACACGTAACACTTTCTTGCGTATCCTATAGGTACACTTAACACTTTTTTGCGTATCCTGGAGGTACACGTAATACTTTGATTACGTATCATAGAGGTACACTTAACACTTTGTTGCGTACCCTTAAGATACACGTAACACTTGTGTTTGTACTCTAGAGATACACGTAACACTTTGATCACGTACCCTAAAGGTACACGTAAAAAAAAATGTGCCCTCATTAGGTACACGTAACACTTTTATTGCGTACCCTAGAGTTGACCGTGAGCACATTTTTAGAAAGAAGCGCTTCCGCGCTTCATACAAAATGTACTCCGGTCAACGCTTTTAGACCCCAATGAAGTAACAAAAAGAAGCATTCAATTCCTAAATCTATCATCAACCCTACACACTAATCAGGGAAAATGCTAGCAACAACTGGTATCATTAGAGAAACAAAGCTACAGTTCTGTATTCATTCTTTGCATTGTTTTCGACATGTTTTTATTATATTTTCGACGTTGTTTTTCTATAAGTTTTTGTCCAGTATCTTTGACGATTTTTGTGTAGTAAAGTTCCTAAATACTCTTAAATCTTTTCTACAAACATTCCGATAACTTTAATTTCAGTGAGCATAATCAAATACCATGTATAATTACCGACATGATAAATACAGGAGCTAAACAGATTAAATTAAATAAAGGCAACAGTAGTATACCGCTGTTCAAAATTCATAAATCCATGGAGAAATAACAAAATCGGGGCTTTTTTATATAGTTCAATTATAATTTTTTTTTATTTCATTAACAATTAAACTGTTTAGATTAATTAGAGATTTCCGTTATGTTGATCAGTAATATACGATTTTATCTAAGAAACTTGACCAACATCTTTAATAAGCCAGACCGTACACGTATAGTCCGACCGTATGCGTATTTTGAAAAACATGCGTACGGTCCAAATACTCATATGGTTTGAAACATACACAGACTCACGCAACTTCTTGTTCACGTATGTGGAATAATCTGTAGACACTTTGCACGAGGAACTAGTACGCCGGAGAATACTAATTGATGAATTAAAGCTGCCGCTGTTTACAACATTTCAATAACTAGATTTTTTAAAACTTGTCATTTTAACCCTTTTTATATTAAACATTGATTATGACAACAAATCGTGTACAGTAATCTTTGTTTTGTTGTCGACTGTTGCCAATTTTCAAGCGGTATTTACAGAGTTATCTCCCTTATCCAATTCACCTTCATAGAGGGTATAACTAAATGATTTCCGTTTGAATTATTTCACAGATGCCGCCGTAGTACTGCACAAATAAATTACCAGTTAGTGTGTCAATATTTAGCATATTGTTTCACGTCCTCTTTAAAATGTTCAAGACTTTTTATTAAACAGAACATGCAATTCCGTGCAATCCATTCCTAGATTATCTAAATAAAATGGCATTTGACAGAATAGTGTTCATGTATTATAAAAGTTATTGGACAATTATTTATTCAGTCACATTAACAAACTTAAGCTTTATTTTACAGATGTGTATTTGAAATTGGTGAATAATGTGAGCATTCAAAGTAATACAAGTTCCGAATTTATATTAACTATTACATGCGAAGATGGAACAGAAAACACAGAATTCGAACTGAAAATTCAGTTTCGACCGAAGAATGAGGGTACACCAACCATAGATGAGAACGAACCTACCAATATACCTATGATCGTAGGTATGTCAGTTGGTAGTTTATTTGTTATTATTATTTTGATCATACTTGCATGCCTTTGGAAAAAGCGGAGAAAACTAGTTGTGAACGAAACATCGGAGGACAAACTAAAACACGCCACGTGTTCAATCGCTGCAGATGTTACGGAGAACCCGTATCATGATATGGGACAAACTACAGAACAGCATAATACCAACGATTATGTAGAAATGTCCGGTAAACCACCTGCAAAGGAGAAAGCATTTCACTTAGGTACTACAGAGGTGGGCGCTTACACTGAAGCGTGGAGATGATCCAATTGCATTTATGAACATTTCACTTAACACTATAAATATAGTTCCTTTTCCTCTAATTCATTTATTATTAAATGTCAAATTGTTCTTCCTAAAAGACACTTCTTTTCGCCTACATTTTTAATTTATTCTATCAAGGTCTGTACTTATGGGAATTTATTTCATTTGTATAAATATTTGTTAACATTTTATTTGTCTGCATGTATTGATTTTTACTATAATACATATAATTAATAAATGTCATGTACTATTTATAATTTATATTTCAGTTGCTATTCATTTGCTTTTCATATAAAAATAAAACTATATCCATGTTAAAAAGTCACCGGCATAGTTGATGTTCCATTTTTATAATTACGCTTGCAAAATTTGCAAATTGTTTATCAAGCTGACGTCTTTCGTGTAGTAACTGTTTTATCATAAGTAAAGATGACCTGGACATATGTCAATGAGACAGCAACTTAACAACATAGAAAATTCTTACGCCAATGACACAACAACCAAACAAAACAACACAGAACATTAGCTTTGCTCATTGTTGAAGGCCGTACGGTTACCTATAGTTGTTAATGTCTGTGTCATTTTGGTCTTTTGTGGATAGTTGTCTCATTGGCAATCATACCACATCTTCTTTTTTATATATTATTTCAATGAGCCCAGCAGGCAAACAACATAGAACACACTTGTTAGTTGTATATCCGAGTAATAATGTGGTTAAAATGTTATAATGTTGGTAGACACGGAAAATACATGAATTATTTCAAGTAGAAAACAGGCAGAGAAAAAAACAAGTAAACCAACAAATGTGGTAGCACGAGTGTTCTCAACATCTCTTAAAGAGTAACTGTTCTTGATCAACTAGACAAGTGATTTTCGTCGTCGTGGTGCTCATGATAAGTATAAAGAAAATCACAAGTCTTTATAACCTCATAAAAAACATGTTTCATTGGCGGAACCAGAGGGTGTTCTGGCGATGTAACCCCCACCCTTACATCCACAGCTTCGATGTGGTTTTTTGTTGTAAATTGGGATTGTCTTTTTTTAAATAATATGGACGCGTTTCGTTTTGTTCTTGATAGGATCTCAATCTCCCCTTTTAAAATGGTTGGATTTCTTTAAATATAACACTTGTTTGCATGCACTTTAAAGACAATTTCAAGAACCTCCTGTTTCTAACCAAGTGTACATAATTTTGTTGATGTAGAATTTAAAGCGAAACTTAATGAAATGATGTACATTGTACATGTTTGGTATGGTCACTCGTTGAACACTGAGTTTGTTTTTAACTTTTGTTGCTGCATTTTTAAGCAATTGATTGACGATTGATTAATTGAATGAAATCAATGATTGATTCATTAATTATTCATGTGTATGATTATTTATGAATTCATTATATCATTTCTAATTCTTCAGTTTGATTTGTTTCTGTTGTCTTTTATGGAATTTCAGCTTCAATTTTAGGATCGTTTTCAATCTTGTAAAACTGAAATATGTCTGTTTAACTATAATACCATATTTGATAAACGAATAAAATTCATAATCAAGGACAAATTTTTATAAAATAAAATATAAAGTGTTAATTATATTTCACTATCGCAACGTTTGATCTAGGAACAGTATATCTAACTGTGAATATATATATGTTCCTGGTTTGACATATATATATACCTATACAATATCAATTTCTATGAAAGTATAAAATTAACAATATAAATACTATATGTAAATTGGCGTGGTTTACCTGACTCTTACTATCACAGTATATTAGCGATGTTTTTGTTCGATAATATTAGCAAATCAACGGTAATTGGTTACAGAATTTACCTGTAAATTGTCATCTACTTATCGATCTCCAGAAGAACACCTGCTTCAGAAACAAAATGTCGTCTGATAATATCGGTATCATTATAATGTTTACTTTCATAGGAAACAGTCATAAGTCATCAAGCTTCTTACTAATGACAAAACATCATCGAGTATTATTACAATATTGAATTGTATGTTTAGGTGGATGGTTGTTTTTAAACGAAGTGTTATTAAGATGTTAAGTCATTTGTGATATTATTATTATTTTAAGTTTTAAGTTAGCAATGTCATCAAAACAATTTTCTGAAGTTCCTTACCAGAATTTTTCTTTAATCAAACGGAACGTAAAAAGTAAATGCCGACAGGGGAAACGTTTGAGTGACGCTGATTTGTTTGTAGATCCATCTTTCCCGCCAGATTTGACGTCGCTTACGTATGTCTACACGGGAGATGATAGATATGAAAAAATGGTATTCAAAAGACCCACGGTAAGTAATTTAAATTGTTATCATTAAATCACATAATGCACATCTACCACTTAAATGTCGGAAGGGGACAATAAATGGCTGACCCGTGTTTAAAGAGAGCCATATCTCTTGCACGTAAAAGACACAGTGACACTTGTAGATTTCGAAAAAGAGCAGGCTAATGCCGCTACAAGGCAGCATTCGCACCCGCAAAGTGGAAAGGGGTTAATATAAATTACAAAACTTGTTTTCCTAACCACTATAAATAGATATGTTTAAACTAAATGTTAGGTGTTGTATACAGTTAAACGCTCTAGATAACTCATCGTCTATCGATAGTTCAAATAATTATTTATTCCATTCTAAATGAAACTGTAATTAAAGAGTCAGTTTGTCGTATATAAAACGTGCGTATTTAGGCTTCATGTATAAATTTTTTTTTTCATATATAAGTTCTGTAAATCAATAAAACGTATAATTAAGAATTTGGATTTTATTTTACGGAAAATTCAGATTGTAAGTCAAATGTAAACTTATCAATTTATATTTTCAAATAATATGCATAGAAAATATATAAGAATCCCACCCTTTGGATCCTTGGTATTTTAAAGAATTTTCCAGGAAATAGACTAGCACATGCATATGCGATATAGGCAAACGAGTTGCTGGCATAAGTGTCAGTACACGTATACTAACACTTGTTGATTCTAAAATGCAGGATATTGTACAAAATAAATTCGGACTGAAGTGTTGACTTTATTTCCTTGACCTTTCCACAACTGTACAAAAAGTACTTGTTTGTGAAATCTGTCATTAACATCGATCTTTTTTATTCCCCACCTTCATGTACTTCTTAAGGTGCATTGCATTTTTCTGTTTTGTGCGTCTATGTCTCTGTCCGTCCGTCTGTGTCGTTTTATTTTCAGTAGGTTACCATGAGGTTGGGATTACGTCAACTTTAAACTTTAAAATTACACATGTCCATTATGATAATGTGTTTGAGAAAAAAAATAGAAATCTACAGTAAATTAGGGTTTTTACCGATTTTCGTTGAACACGGAAATATGATAAAGCGCTAGCCTAGCGAGACGAACATGTATTTTCCTATTATCATTTTTATTAATTCCATTAAGTAATTTTTAGTGTTTAAAATAGTATTGAATTCTCAATCTGAATCATTTCATTTTTGATACAGACTACAGTGAAACCTATTTTAACCGAACCTCTTCGGAACTTAAGATTTTGTTCGGTTTTGGCCGATGTTCGGTTTTATCAGGTTCACAACGCACAAAATTTGATATGTCGGTGTTTACGAACATGTTTGGTTTATACAGGTTTTCGGTTTATATATACAGGATTCGGTTTAGTCAGGTTTCACTGTATATATGATAACGATGTCTGATTAGAATATAGACAACGGATAGTTTTTGTCAATGTTTATTTATAAAATTCATGTCATTCCTTCAATACTTATAATAGTAAAAAAAAAATTCAACCAAATGAATAACTGATCGTAATATATAATACTTCCAGTGGCGGATTAAGAAATTTTCTCAAATTGGGGCCCAATGACTGCCTGAGAGGGGCCACGCTTCGGTCATGCTTTAGTGATTCCCTATATAATCATATAATCAACCAAATGTCCCCCAGAAAATTGGGGGGGGGGGGGGGTTCAGCCCCCCCCTTAATCCACCTCTACCTTCCTCTAGACTAGGCCAAATACAATAAGATGTGTGTTTCCTATTACATCATTGAATAAATTGAGATGGTAGGGATTTGTTTTTTATTTTACATTTTTTTTTTTAAATCGAGTCTTTGGTAGAAAAATTCTGACTATAAAAACTTTAAGATAGGCTATCCTCAGCTCACAATAAAGGGTAGAGATAGGAAAATAGGAAACACACATATTTTTTTATATGGCCATATATATATACTTCTATAAAAACTTTAAGATAGGCTATTCTCAGCTTTCAATAAAGGGTAGAGATAGGAAAATAGGAAACACACATATTTTATTTATATGGCCATATATATATACTTCTATAAAGACTTTAAGATAGGCTATTCTCAGCTTATAATAAAGGGTAGGTAGGGAAATAAAAAACACACATATTTTTTTTTATTTGGCATAATATATACTTGGTCTACACTACAAACTTTTTTTTCATTTAATACGTTTAATTATTCTCCTCATCCTTTGATCCCTGATTAGTATTACCCTAGTTGTTTGTTTGGTTGGTTGTTTGGTTGTTGGTGTCATGTTATGTGTAAGATCAAACAACATTAGAATAGTAAGGTGTCAACAGGTGAACATTTAGGCATTGATTAATCTTGTAATATAACATGTATAACTGTGAATCTAATAAATAAGATATGACCTCATTATAATGTAATTAATTAACTGTTTGATTTATTGATTGATTTGTGACAGATTGGTTGTACCATGGAAGTAAAATGAAATATAATACTTTCACGGTTTTACTTTCCTCTTTTTTAAATAATCGCAATGACCACTGTTTTCTCGTCCAATATCACAATGCCGATATGAATATATTAAAGTTCAAGTACTAATTTAAAACACAAAAAAAATTCAGAATGGAAATAGGGAATGTGTTAAAGATGCAACAATCCGACCAAAAAGCAGAAAACAGCCGAAGGCCACCTATATAGACTTCAATATAGCGACAAATTACCGCACCGGCGGCGGCCGTTAAAGGCGTGCTTCATCTGTCGCATAAACAAAAATGTATATTACGGTGAAACATGACTAAAGCTAATCTTGTATCAACCGAAAACCCGTATAAACCAAACATGTTCGTAAGCACCATCATATCAAATTATGCGCGTTGTGAACCTGATAAAACCGAACATTGGCCAAAACCGAACAAAATCTTAAGTCCCGAAGAGGTTCTGTTTAAACAGGTTTCACTTTAGTTTAAGATTTGTTTATATAGATACATTTCATTTCATTTCGTTTGAAATTGTTATTGCAAGCAACTAATCCTATTTCTGTGTTTTTTGTTGTTTATACATGTAGCTTTTTAAATTTAGAGTAGAAATACATTTGTACTTTGAATACGGACGAGTAAGGCGAGGAAGAAATCTATTTATTTTATGTATTTTGAAGAAATAGTTTCTGTAGAACTAAATACTTCAGATCGTACTGAAAATGCATACCTCGATGGTGATTTCCAAGCTCTCAGCAAGTCAAAGAGGAACTAAAATAACTCCCTGCGTGTCTGTACATGTTTGTGATACATATGTAACTAGCAGAGCTAAATTTCTGATCCCAATCAACATACCCTACTTTTCCAGTGGCATTTTTTTTTTTTTTTTTTTTTTGATAAATAAGACCGTTTGTTTTCTCGTTAAATCGTTTTACATTTTCATTTCGGGGTCTTTTATAGCTGACTATGTGGTATGGGCTTTGCTCATTGTTGTGGGCTATAGATGTTTATTTCTGTGTCATTTTGGTCTCTTGTGGAGAGTTGTCTTATTGGCAATCATACCACACCTTCTTTTTTATTCCTGGCTTTTCAAGTGACAATCCAATTGTTCTCTCTTCAGCTCGGTGCATACAAAAAAACGAAATTGATATCAATAAGAACAGAAGTATTCTCTTGTACAATTTATTTTCCATCAAAGACAAAACGTTATATAATACAAGGACTTGGTTTTCGTAAATCTGTAGGCGGCTTACATAAGTAAATGCAATGATTTTTCAATGTTTAGCTTTTAATATTACACGGAACTAGCAATAGAATAAAGAAATAAAAGCCCATAATATCATTTAACATTTTCTTCATATAAATTCCATGACTTAGATAAACCTCAAACATTTTCTTGATGAAAACAATCCGTGTCTTAAATTTTTATTGAGAATTGTACTTTGCAATAAATTGAAGTATTAAAACTTTACCTTTCGCATTTTGTAAATTGAAAGGACACGTGAGAGGCTCGTTCCATAGACATATATATTTTGTAATACTATCATATACAAAAGAAGATGTGGTATGATTGCCAATGAGACAACTCTCCACAAGAGACCAAATGACACAGAAATTAACAACTGTAGGTCACCGTACGTTCATGTTTATGTCAATTCGTTCTTGTAAATTGTTTGTAAATTAGATTTGAGCTAGCATTGTCGTTCACATTAGGGTTTGACTTCATTAGAAGTATTGTAATAATATCATGTTTTAATATGTCAAATCGTTCTGGTAAATTGTTTGTTAATAAGATTTGAGCTACAATGTTGCATTGTCGTTCACATTAGGGTTTTACTTCATTAGTTGTTTTGTAATAATATCATGTTTTAATATGTCATTTCGTTCTTGTAAATTGTTTGTTAATAAGATTTGAGCTAGCATTGTCGTTCACATTAGGGTTTGACTTCATAGTTATCGATCTGATCATTGTTTTTATTAATACACGATGATGATTAGATACTTGTGATGCCACATTATCATACATGTAAATTGTTACGTATTTCTGACCTAATTATAACGTATTTCCGAGCTAATTATTACGTATTTCTCATCTAGTTATTACGTATTTCTGACCTAATGACATTTGTCCATGATTTGATAAATGAGTATTATACTTATTTTCCTAACGTTCAGTAGCAAGTATTTCATTATATTCTATAATGTCTTCGTGATTTATAAATATATAGATACTATTTTCCTAACGTTCAGTAACAAGTATTTCATTATGTTCTATTATGTCTGCGTGATTTATAAATATATAGATACTATATTTTTCTAACGGTCAGCAGCAAGTATTTCATTATGTTCTATTATGTCTACGTGATTTATCAATATATGGATATTTATTTGCATAACATTCAGTAACAAAGATTTCATTATGTTATCTACTGTCTGTGTGCTTTATTAGTAGATTGATAGTATTTTAATTTATCAATAAAATGGTAGTAAATTGTCTAACGTTCAGTGATAGGTATTTCAGTGTATTCTTGAATAATTCAATTTTGGATAAAACGCGTCATCTGGTTGGCTGACGTTGTTTTGTTTATCAGCTCATTGGCATAATTTAGTCATGTGACCGTGACGTCATCAACGTTTTCCCTGGTTTACTCCGGTTTAAAATGGAATTTAGAATTAAGTTATAAGAAATAACTGTAATATTTTTTTTCTGTCTATTTGAAATAACAGAAAAAAAAGTCGTGCACACTTTAATTAACCCGTTATGCTTGTTATTCAGTGTGCACCACATTTTTTGTGTTATTTCTTCATAGACAGAAAAGGAATTACAGTTATTCCTTAAATATACGCCTGCTTGATAAGGATATTAATATAGTTGTTTGTCTAACGTTCAGTATGAAGTATTTCATTATGCTCGGGAATGTCCGCGTGCTATATCAGTAAATTGATAGCAATTTTGTTAGTGTTCAGTAGCAGTTCTTTCATTTTACTCGTTATATATTCCCTCCAAACTTTACATCGGTTCCTGACCATATCAGAAGTACATCTAGTGACGGCTCCGCAAGTGATCATAGGAAAATGTCTGCCCCGTACCCAACATACACTCATAATGTGTCCAGTGGTAATTAATAACCGACTTTCTTAACAAGTCAATTAAATAGGCAGAATCCTTTTTATCGTATTAATTGTTCACTTAAATTCTTCCAAATTATTTCGTTCCTTTTTTATATAAATAAGGCCGTTAGTTTTCTAGTTTATTTGTTTTACATTGTCATTTCGGGGCCTTTTATAACTGACTATGCATTATGGGCTTTGCTCATTGTTGAAGTCCGTACGGTGAACTATAGTGTAAAGAACTTTGGCGTAAAGCAAGTACTATTAATCAATAAATCGTATGTCTACATTAAATGTTCAGTTTCTGCCATTAGACAGATTTTATGCTCTTTATGTAATCCTCGTTTATATCCATTATTTTAAAATAAGAGAATACACAATAATTGAAATATAAATATGGAAAATCAATAATTAGAGCTTGTTCATAATGTGGTAAATGACGAAATTACCATAAAGCATATCGAATAGCATAATTCATCATTACGATCTAGTGATTGGCATTATAAGTATCCTATTTTCGTCATATGTATGTTTAGTTTACATGAATGATTTTGTCTAACATGTGATTAAATTGTCAATGACTATCTCCTTGATTCTGATATTTAAAGAAATATAGAATACAGGCGCGGATCCAGGAGGGAGGGGGTGTCGGGGTTGGAACCCCCTTTTTTTGGAGGGTCAATGCATTTGAATGGGGACATGTAGTTGGAACCACCGCCCCTTGTCCTGGGTTAGAAACCCCCATTTTAAAACGGCTGGATCCTCCCATGGAATAGCCGACTATGCGGTACAGGATTTTTCTCATTGTTGAAATCCTGTGGCTGCTTTTAATTGCTCTCAAGCATCCACTTTATATTGGGAGATTTATTGGAAATCATTCCACATGCATTTCCTTTTTTTTCTATATTTACAACAAAAAAGTTCTGCGTTCATGTATACCTACGAACTTATTCACTACTTTCCTGAAATTACCACAAGTTTTCATTATCAGATCGAGTCGTTAGTCGAAGTTTATAATTGCTATATATATATTATATATATATATATATATATATATATATATATATATATATATATATATATATATATATATATATATATATATATATATATATATATATATATATATATATATATATATATATATATATATATATATATATATATATATATATATATATGATAATTTCTGTACACTTAAAAGAATACTTCATGTATTGTTTCAGAGATCCTTGTTTAATTCCTAAAAAACGGTAACACCTCCCGAAACGAAAGCTTATTTTTATAAGCTTAGTAGAGGTTGGAGGAGGGGATAAGGTCTCTGCGCAATGCTAGACGGTGTTGTCGTAGAAGTTAGAAATAAAGAGTACAGGTTCCAGCCCCGCTCGGGGAGGAAGTTACAAATCAGATCTACTCTAACATCATAGGACTCTAGTTGTTAAATTAAAATCGAAAATCACCATGGATAAATTTTTGATAATAACTATATATTTCACTACATTGTTAAATCCATTTAAGACAGTGATAACGAAGACCTCCATAACAATTTGTTTTCTTGTGGTATTTGAATGGGTGTTTTTTTACGTTTGTATGTTTTTTTGCTTATTGTTGAAGGCTATGCAGTTGATACCTTGGGTGGTCTCAGATGCTGCAGATAGACATAGGTGTTCAAATTTTTATAAGCTTAGTAGAGGTTAGAGGAGGGGATAAGGTCTCTGCGCAAATGCCAATGCTAGGTGGTGTTGTCGTAGAAGTTAGATATAAAGAGTATAGGTTCAAACCCCGCTCGGGGAGAAAGTTACGAATCAGATCTACTCTAACATCATAGGTCTCTAGTTGTAAAATTAAATTCGCAAATCGCCATGGATAAATTTTTGATAATAACTATATCAGTCATTTCAAAATAAAGTACAAATTCGGAATCTGAACTTTTCCAAAAAAAAAGTTAAAATAAATGCAAATTAATTTAAAAAACCAATAGCATATTGATTTGTTAATAATTTTTTTAAATATGCAATCTTACCAACACCTGAGAAAATTTTATTTTAAAATTGTGTGTCAGCTTGTGTCAGATTTTGTCCATCCTGTTACTTTTTTTAACTGATAGCAAAAGTGATAATAGAAAAGAAAATATCCAATGAAAAGTGTGGCTCACATTTGCATAGCAGTGTTCGTTTGAAATCACACTTACATTTATCATTTATGTAGATTACCCAAAAAAAATCTGCAGATAGTCGGTACGTTCAGGAAAATCATCACATTTCTTATTTTTCAAACACTCTTAAAAAAATATTGTGGAGACAGTGGCATTGAAAATTTACTATTATGTCCCTTTTCAATTATACTTACTGGAAACTTAGTCAATAGATCAGTTTTGTTGATTGTAAAAATTATTTTACACATTTTTTGGGGTAACAGGAACGAACAAAGGCAGTAACAGGGAGGACAAAGTGGTAACAGTAGAGACAAAACATAATTTGGGTCACGATAATCAATAACAAAAAACTGGATTTTAAATTTCATTTGATACGAACGGGAGATATAAGTATCTAAACATTATACACGAACCATTTATACGTGTATCAACCCTGTCCGGGTCAAACAAACAAACAAAAACAAAAGAAAAATTGGTATTGGTGTTTTTTTGATTTTTTTTCGCTAAGTATGAAGTAAGATTTGGTTGCCGCAAGTCGTAAAAATCAGTACATAAGATGACATGCCTTTCTGTGAACTACAGCTTTTAAGACCAAGTTCAGCCTGTTGGTTCTTATTTATTTATCATATTCTCTTCCTGAATATGCCTTTAAGTGTCCACTGGAGGCTAACCAATCACCAGAACAACCACCCATCGTACCGTCTTAGAGAAGGTTGAAGATATAGGCGAAAAAAGCAAAACTAATTTCATATGTTTAAAAACATGAGGACAATTTAAAGAACACAGCAATACAACTGAACGAAAATTCAAATTATTTTTTCTTATTGTCAATGATTCTGATATACATGTATCTAGTTTCTGACACATTTTAACACTGAAGGCTTGTCATTCTTGGATTTTTGGATCATCTCCATAAGTTCACGAAGAGGTTCTGATTTTATTTGGATTCGGAATGATAGCCAATATTCTGGAAGTTGTAGCAGCGTCTCTCAATGATTTTGGCAAAGAAAAGCACGGAGGCGTCCAAAAAAGGGGGGGGGGGTATGTCATTATAAAAATTATAAAAATGAATAATACACACAGATTTGCCGCTGGTGTGCGTATTTATATTTGGAATGGCAAATATATCAATGACCTGCAACTTTAAGAAGGCAATAAATCAATGGGTAGAAATTCTTATATCAATTAATGGGTCGACCCATACGTACATGATGTGCACCTACTGTAGACTAATATTGGTGTTCTAATATTTGTATCTCCTAATATCATCTCATTTAAGTATGAAAGTGGTAGCTGTGAAATATCATATGTAACGGAAAAGGGAGTTTCACATTGTTATTTTATGAATAGGGCAGATGAGTTCAAACCACAACCGGAGGTATAATATACCCACATTTATATGTTGTGCACCCCCCCCCCTTTTTTTGAAATAAAAGAAATTATTTTGTGTCATGAGTGTTGCTGTCGTCTCGCAAGGTTTAAATCTCTATTTGCCTGTAACGAGAAAGTATCATGTCTCTAAGAAACCAGTGCAAAAGTTGGCAAAATATGATAATGATAGTTTTACAACCCAAGCAGAACAAAATAACACATCAAGGAACAAAATGAACCAAATTAGGTTCAGGTACTAAAGAAAACACTTAAGTACAAATCGCAAAGGGTAAAGCATTCAAAGAGTATTGAAAAGAAATAATGTGTATTCTATATGACACGCTTGAATAATAGCTGTACAGTAATATCGGCAACTGAATTCTAAATAATAGTTGCACAATTAATAATTTTGTCCATCCTGTTACCAGTCAAGGTAGCACTTGACTTGTTCTAGAAATACCTCAATACAAATGTACATCTTATGAATTAATATACCGTACGGTAATAAATATGTGTAACAATTTATTTGCGATAATGTAAGAGGCATTTTGAGTTTTCTTACAAAGTATGTCTATCCTGTTACCATTTTTGTCCCTCCTGTTACCACTGTCTTTGTAACAGGAAGGACAGTAACAGGATGGAAAAATTAGTACATAACTTAAATTGGTTTTAAAATAGTCGCTCCCTAATAATTGATGTAGTGTTTTTATACTTCCGGCCCATGCCTAAGTTACGGTAACAAGCGTTTCATTAGTCTTATGCAATTACAAATTATCTATATATATATCAACTGGTAACATTAAAGACATTATAAAAAGGTACGCATACATCAATACCTACCGATCTTTTGATTCTGATGACCAAAATCTTTCCACATAAAAAATTTCACCATGTCGTTACGTCCTGTATCCACGCCTACGACGTCACCATAAAAAACCGCCGTTATTTGAGGGAGAAACTAGTTTTATTCCGTAAACAAATAAATAGTAACAGGAAGGACAAATATTGATGAACAGACATTCCAGTGACTGTGGAATAAAAGTTGTCATGATTTGAAACATGGAAAGTTATTTATTTTTAATTATGATGTTACTAAATGAAGAAAAATCATTCTGTTTACCTTTAAATGCAGTTTTATGTACAGATAATTTGAATGCAAATGTTATTTATCAAAAATGAACGCATGGAAATTGGCGAATTTTCATACTTCAACGAATATAAAAAAAATATGAAACTTTTTGCACACTAATATTTGCATGTACTATCTTGCACAATATGTAAACTCTTATGTTAAATTGAAAAAATATGTCAAACTTACAAATAAAACAGACAATAGACAATAACCGAAAAATGTACATTTTTTTGAAATGACTGATATATTTCACTACATTGTTAAATCCATTTAAGACAGTGATAACGAAGACCTCCATAACAATTTGTTTTCTTGTAGTTTTTGAATGGGTGTTTTTTTACGTTTGTATGTTTTTTTGCTTATTGTTGAAGGCTATGCAGTTGATACCTTGGGTGGTCTCAGATGCTGCAGATAGACGTACATAAAATGTAGGTGTTCAAATCATTGACCCCATGACCCTTTGGTCAGTAAGTAGATAGTTATAATTATATACGGTAGTCACGCTTCCGGGTTTTTTTTTTTAATATCATTATAAGAACGTTTATCTTCAATTACACATGCGCTTTAGTTTTTCACAACTACAAAAAAAATGTATTGATAGACTATGCTATGACGTGTGTGCTGTGCTAATTATTTTTAAAAGAAGCCAGTATGACAGTTTAGTTTTCTGTTTGAGTTAACACTGCAGTTTCATGGTTGATTCTACTTAATTATTTAGATATTTTTTACACTAATTATTAATTATTTAGATATTTTTTACACTTATTATTAATCATTTAGATATTTTTTACACTAATTATTTAACAACACGTGGACAAAGTCCATAAATTTCACTCAAAATATTCCGATAAAGTTTAATGTCAAATATATTTGAGGGTCTGAATTGGTCTCTCTAAACTCTGTATTCTTTAATTTTTAGTCCTTTTCTTTTCTTTATTTTCCATATATTTGCTCAAATTATTCTCTATTCTTTTTATTTCAACACCTCATTATTTTTAATTTGTGTTTGCCTATATTTGTGTATTCTGTATAGTCAGCTCTACATGTTGCACTGTTTGTCCATTAATATATTTTCTGCAAACCCTTCGAGACCCTTATAACATCAACATGAGGAAATGACGTAAAATTACTATTGGTCATCGATTAATCGTGACTTTGACATTTAATCTTATAAATTTTAATGACACTGTTAATTACACGTACATGTACCTATCTATGTCATCTAGACAATCAAAAGAAAACTAGAGGATCTCAAGAGCCTGTGTCGCTCACCTTGGTCTATGTGCATATTATCAATGGACACAGATGAATTCATTACAAAATGGTGTTTTTGTGATGGTGATGTGTTTACTGAACATTCTTGTTGCTACAATTATCTCTATCTATAATGAACTTGGACCAGTGATTACAGTGGAAAATATTTCCTAAAAATTTACAAAAATTCACAAAAATTTATGAAAATTTTTAAACATTCACTACAAAGGGCAATAACCCCTTAAGAGGTCAATTGACAATTTTGGTCATGTTTGACTTATTTGTAGATCTTATTTTGCTGAACATTATTGCTGTTTACAGTTTATCTCTATCTATAATAATATTCAAGATAATAACCAAAATCTGCAAAATGTCCTTAAAATTACTAATTCAGGGGCAGCAACCCAACAACAGGTTGTCTGATTTGTCTGAAAATTTCAGGGCAGATAGATCTTGACCTGATAAATAATTTTAAGCAGTCAGATTTGCTATAAATGCTTTGGTATCAGAGATATAAGCCAAAATCTACATGTCCCCTCTATGTTCTATTTTTAGCTATGGCAGCCATCTTGGTTGGTTGGACGGGTCACGTCACATATTTTGAAAACTCGATACCCCAATAATGATTGTGGCTAAGTTTGGTTAAATTTGGCCCAGGAGTTTCAGAGGAGACGATTTTTGTAAAAGATTACAAAAATTTAAGAAAAATTTGTCAAAATGGACTATAAAGGGCAATAACTCCTTAAGAAGTCAACTGATAATTTTGGTCATGTTGACTTATTTGTAGATCTTACTTTGCTGAACATTATTGCGGTTTACAGTTTATCTGTTTCTATAATAATAGTCAAGATAATAACCAAAATCTGCAAAATTTCCTTAAAATTACTTATTTCCGGGCAGCAACCCAATAACCAGTTGTCCTATTCATTTGAAAGTTTCAGGGCTGATAGATTTTCACTTGATGAACAATTTTACCCCTGTCAGATTTGCTCTAAATGCTTTGGTTTTTGAGTTATAAGCCAAAAACTGCATTTTACCCCTATGTTCTATTTTTAGCCATGGGAGTCACGCCACACATTTTTTAAACTAAATACCCCAAAGATGATTGTGGCCAAGTTTGGATTAATATGGCCATGTAGTTTCAGAGGAGAAGATTTTTGTAATAGATTACTAAGATTTACGAAAAATGGTTAAAAATTGACTATAAAGGGCAATAACTCCTAAAGGGGTCAACTGACCATTTTGGTCATGTTGACTTATTTGTAAATCTTACTTTGCTGAACACTGTAGCTGTTTACAGTTTATCTCTATCTATAATAATATTCAAGATAATAACCAAAAGCAGCAAAATTTCCTTAAAATTACCAATTCAGGGGCAGCAACCCAACAACGGGTTGTCCGATTGATCTGAAAATTTTAGGGCAGATAGATATTGACCTGATAAACAACTAAACCCCTGTCAGATTTGCTCTAAATGCTTTGGTTTTTGAGTTATAAGCCAAAAACTGCATTTTACCCCTATGTTCTATTTTTAGCCATGGCGGCCATCTTGGTTGGTTGGCGGGGTCACGCCACACATTTTTTAAACTAGATACCCCAATGACGATTGTGGTCAAGTTTAGTTTAATTTGGCCAAGTAGTTTCAGAGGAGAAGATTTTTGTAAAAGGTAACGACGACGGACGAACACGACGGACGCCGGACGCAAAGTGGTGGGAAAAGCTCACTTGGCCTTTTGGGCCAGGTGAGCTAAAAATAGAAACAATTGTGCGTGTAACTTTATTCTATAATTATAAATGCTGTGTTTTATGGACATGTAAAACTTTATCAAATAAGATAGAATCGATATATTTATATATATCCTTAAGTTTATATACAACTCGTCTAAACATCAACCCAACAATGTTAGATCTGTAAATTTGCTTTCGCAAATTTTTGGTTCTTCCCTCGCCGGGATTCGAACCCATGCTACTGTGATATCGTGACACCAAATCGCCTGCACTGCAGCCGTCCCGCTTACTATAATAGATAATTTAGCTGATCTGTAACAATAACATCTTCATGCCTTATATATCATGTACTGTAGTACGCCGCTAGATTAAAACTGACGAGGAAAGGTAACACATGGCCAGCGAAAGCTCTTTTTTGAGAGCCCAGGTGGTCGTGCGGTCTAGCGGGACGGCTGCAGTGCAGGCGATTTGGTGTCACGATATCACAGTAGCATGGGTTCGAATCCCGGCGAGGGAAGAACCAAAAATTTGCGAAAGCAAATTTACAGATCTAACATTGTTGGGTTGATGTTTAGACGAGTTGTATATATAGATATATATACAACTCGTCTAAACATCAACCCAACAAGACGTACTTATATATATATTATAGGTCAAATAAAATTGAGAATGGAAATGGAGAATGTGTCAAAGAGACAACAACCCGACCAAATAAAAAACAACAGCAGAGGGTCACCAACAGGTCTTCAATTTAGCGAGAAATTACGGTATTCATCACGGAGCATTGACTCACATCGAACAGCAAGCTATAAAGGTCCAAATGACTAACGAAAATCTTTAAAACGGTAAAACCAACGGTCTAATTAATCTATTATTATATATTTTTTTTAAAGCAAGAATTAAACGAGGAACACTTATGAACCACATCAACAGACAACAACCAATAAACATGGGGCTCCTGACTTTGGACAGTGCAAACAAATGCAGCGAATTCTAATATTAAAATCAACCTAAATACTTTTTGACTTTGTACTTTATGTGGTGTTTAAGTTTTTTTAAATCCGAACGTCTCTGGTATTTCTTCTATAGGCGAAACGTGCATCTGGTGAACATATTTGGTATCTTTCGTCTTTTTTTTTCGTTAATTGTTAAATGTCAAACAACCAAAATGACAAACAGTTGTTCTACAACATAGCAACTACATGTTATAATTTTTTTTAAATCACCACTGCCGTCGAAAATCAGATGCCTACTCTACTCCTCTAAAAACGACCTATTCCGTTCTCCAATAGAAGGAGAGTATCGTTTACTCGAGGATTGCCAATTGGTGCATACAATGGTGTCTAGCATTCGTCTCAACTCGGCCGATTCCGTACCTTCATCTAGAAGGAGAGTAGCGGATTCTACCGAGGATTACCGATTGATGCATACAATGGTGTCTAGAATTCGTCTCAACTCGACCGCTTCCGTAATTTTATTATCTGCCCTTGGCAACTTATATGATAGTTACGAGTGTGCTACATTGTAACTCGAATAATTCTACGCCCTCTAGCGGCCTATTGCCTAATGTAGAAATCGGAGATTAGACAGAGATCGGCGAAATATAACGACTGACATTATTCGGGTTACGAGTGTGCTGGTTATAATACAAAATTCTGGCGGAAGCCAACAGCTGAAAAGATTTGTGATTTTACCATGTTTATGTTCATGTTACTAAACCCATTCCCAGATAAAAAAAAAATATAAACTTATAAATAATCTTCTTATCGTAGTTGACCGGATAAGTTATGTTCTGAAATTTTTTTAATAAAGCTTTAAAAAAGTACACAATGTCATGTTTCTTGTATGTACTGAATTAGTTGTAAATCAGCCTTGGAACTGTCCAGGCAGAAAAGCAAATAACTACACGTGTAGTTCTCTTTCAGTTGGTTACACAACATAATTTTTTTTGTATTCTTGTTAATACAGCGTATTGGAACAACCAAATACAGCCGTTTAAAGTACTGTGTCCAAAAGACAGGTTTAAATAAATGTCTCGTAAAAGATAATCTTTTAAGTTATCAAAATCTTTAGATAATTATGTTCTTCTACTAAAATATTGTCTTTCCGTATTCTATTTCATCGACATCTATAGGTTGCACTTTGTAAATACAGCTGTTTCTCAAAACACGCCTCTTTTGGGGAGTAATTGAATATTCATAGAAAATTAATTTTGTTTACATGCTGGTTCCCAGTTATGCTCTCTGTGTTCCATATCGCAGAGACAGAACTTGGGAATGTTAACAGTAAATAAACACGTGCATATTGTTTACATTGAAATCTGTGGTAACCTTTCATTCGAGATAGGAGTAGTTAAGAAAATTAGTGTAAGTTTAAACTCTGAGAAGTTCAGGGCATATAAACGTTGAAAATATGCCGCACAGCCTTATATTTTGACCTTTGAAGAAAATTGTGGTGCATATGAACTTTCAATTCTAGGATAAGATTTTTTTCAAAACTTCATAGTAAAAGTGGTACAGTTTTAGCCGTAAAAGGAGTTCCTATGGGAAATTGCATTGTCAATATTTACAGAAATGCAACCTATAAGCAACGTACGAACAAAAATATTATGACGATGGTAACAATAACTATATAATACTTATAGGTTTAAATACGAAACAATGATTTTGATGATGATGACGGCTATGCTGATGAAAAATAAAAGAAAGTCCTCATTAATTGTATATGTTTGAAACGTATGGTGTCTGCAAGACAAATTATTAAATAAATCTAACTTTTCGGAATATAATAGCCTACGTATATTTTTAAAAGCTGAATGCAAAATTGAAATGCATTTTTGTTTAGAAAATGATTATAGACGACAAAGGAATCATAATGTGTTTTTATTGTAATTACATATTGATTAAAACTTGTATGACGTAATCATAATTGCTATTCCATCTTTTGTAATTAACCTCGTTTTCTTAATCTAATTCACCAGCTGTGACGTAAAGTGTTGGATGTTTTTGTCCTTCTGGTCAAGGACCTATAATTGTTCTTTGTGTTAAATATTCTCCGGATGGCCTTTCTCTATTTATCATATACATTTGTAACTGAAAGTAGAAAGATTAAAAATTAAAAAATTTCAGAGTCATTCAAAAACCCTTAGTCTAATACTATCATACGTTTTATAGCCGAAACAAACAAAATACAAACAAATGCAGTATTCAATACTAGTCCACGAATTAATCTTCCATAAATATTTTTCTCATTATAAAGCAACATCCCACAGAACAATGAATACTTCTACTAATGAGACAAAATATATGTCCAGTTTTTTGTTTTCCTTCAATATTTCTAGTAATTACAGGAATTTACGTAAATTTTGGAGGACAAAACAAATGGTGAATTATGAAGTTAGGGGATGTTGTTACCACGATCTACTTTAAACCTTCCCTACATTGTTGCTTTGATAAAAAAATATTATGGTTTGGAATTCTAACTGTAGTTGCTGAAATATTATTACAAACGGAATATCACATTATATAGTTTATATCTATAATTTGGAAGGGATTATTTATGGGATATAAAATAGCAAGGCGAGACACGGATTCTCGCATTTTATAAATTATACCATAGCTTTTGTTGAAACCCCCGGAAATAACCTCACGAGACGAAGTCGAGTGAGGTTCTCGAGGGGTTTCAACAAAAACTATGTTATAATTTACGAAACAACACAAAACTTTCCAAAAAATATGAAATATCTGTTTTAACCTATTGCATCTTTCGCTGTTTAAAATTGTGTATTTCATATATTTTTGTTTGTTTACTTCGAAATTATTTTAATAAGAATCTGTAAAATAATCCTTTTCGGACCTTACACTTAAGGCTCCGCATACTTTTTAAAACTAGAACGGGCTTCAGAAACAGCGGGTAATCAGTTTGAAAAGATTTTTCGACAGCGATGGATGCATCTTTACATTGGTGACGAAAAAACTGTTCTAGATGTTCTGGATAAGGACACAAGAAACTTCTACTACAGATATTTCATATTTTGGAAGATTGCTGCAATCCCAAACTTATGTACAATTGAACTGCATAGGGTAGTTTTTTTAAATTTTATTATATTTGTTTTCTAAATGTTCGAAATGTTTTAATTTTTTTATATTAGTTTATGATTTTGAGGAAATTAATTTCACAAGAATCTGTCTGAGAGTTTGTATGAATTATTCCACGTTTAACTTGAAACCAGAAGCCCATGAGGGAGGGTAGGAGGGGTCCTCATCCCGCAATCCCGTCCTTAAAAACACGAAATCCCGAGGTCCCGAAATTGTTTAGATAAAGATTGCATGAAATCAAAACCTTACGGGACTGACTTGATATATATATATATATATATATGAATCTTCCGAGACTTATCGCTACCTTTTTGATACACAAAATATAGTGCATTGATCATAACATTCTATACATCCTATCCATGAACATTTCAAGGTTATCGATATAATATATGTTCAGATATTCAAGGCACAAAATGATGGTACACTTGTCAAGAAAATTACATAAATTTTGCAAGGGGCAGGAATATAATATCTGCTCTAAAATTATAAATGATGTCATTGTTAAAGTCATCTCAATTTGTAAATTGAAGTTATCTTCTTTTGTCTAGAATTGCTGTAAAATCAACTACAACCAATGCAATATTTAATTTTACTTCCCATTGATAAATTTAAGCAATCTTTACCGTTCAGTGCTTACAAGCACTTTGATTACGATGATGCTGCTCATAGAGTCCGTAAATTTCAATTCGATCTATATGAACTTATCGATCCTTTGAGTGGAACTTAATATGAAAGAATATTAAATTTACACTTAAGTAAGATATTTGAACATTGCTTTTTTTTCGTTACTAGCACTTTAATGCATAAAAACAACAAAATATGTATGAGTACATATGTCGATACTTTCAAAACATTTCGAATTAAAACGGGGAATTTGTCAAAGAGACAACGAACTAACCAGAGAGCAGACAACAGCCCAATGCCATCAAGGGGTCTTTAGTACAGCAAGAAAAATACCGCACCCGTCTGGCGGGCGTCAGCTGTCCCACAAAACAATAATGTATTCTAGTTAAGTGAAAATGAACGTCACACTAACTCTGAAACATATATATGAACCAAATATTATAATATAAAAGACTAACAAATGCTACAGGTTTCTGCCTTGGGACAGGCGCAAAAATGCGGCGGGATTTTTACATGTTTTACGATATCTCAACCCTTCCCCTATATATGTATGTCTAGCCAATGTAGAATAAATAACTAACAAAAAAATGCACAGTAAAATGTACATTTTGTAACTGCACCTGTTCTTGATCACAATAAATTACTGGCTGTGTACTGATTAGACTTTTAAGATGTGAAATCATTATTGATTTATAAGTTCGAAAGAGCTTTAAACTAATTCCCATCACCTCCCAGTACTGCAAGAACTTTTACATCGGAACGTTGTTCGTGTATATTTTGGTCTCATGTAATGCTGGTTCTCCACTGTTCCAGGTTTGACGAGAGTTGAACACTAACATACTTGTTTTACAGAGTCAGATTTTACATGCGCATGTCTCAAGTCACAACCTTGGTTTCTGTTTGACGTTTTAGCAAACATATTAACGTCTTTGGTTTTCTCTTTTAATTACTTAACTTTTGACGCTTTTTGTGGCATCCCAAAAAATAATATATATAGCTTCATACAATACTGTTGACGCTTTCAGTGGTCTTCAAATAAATATTGTTAAGTTATGCAGCATCATTTTACACAATGTATTGGAAACTAACCAGAAACCCAAAATTTAATGATGATGAGTTCAAACGCACTGTTAACAAACGTTCACATAGCTTTTACTTTAAAAAAATAACTGAAATTATAATGTTACCCCTTAATCTAAAACTAGAAATTTATGCAAATTGTATTTCTTTTTATGGAAAATACATCTTATTGAATTAAATTTATCCGCCATGATTCTACAATCCCTATAAATAATGCAAACCTGTTAGTCATTATAGTTTTAAAAAGTCATCAAACGCGTTTACCGTACAAAAAGATCATAAGAAACTTAAAAATATGGAAAAGGAATGAGCTTACAATTACACAAGGTCGTGTGTTAAAGGTGTAGGTCATACTTTTCCCAGACTGTTAAGCTAAATCCATTGGAGATATATCGATTGATATTCTACCCTGGGAAAACGAGTTTGTATATTAATAAAAATTTAAACTTGAACTTAGTGTCAGTTTCAAACTAAGTATCTTATGACTATTTTGATTATTTTATTTCTTCACTGTCCGCTTTTGAGCAATGTGGATTTCTTAAAAAAACAATCACAAATACGTTGGGCAATAGCTGTTTTATATCCAGTGGCAAATGAAATACACTTTTAGGACGAGAACATACTTACATAAATAAGGCCGTTAGTTTCTCGTTTGAATTGTTTTACATTGTCATTTCGGGACTTTTTATAGCTGACTATGCGGTATGGGCTTTGCTCATTGTTGAATGCAGTATAGTTGTTAATATGTGTGTCATTTTGGTCTCTTGTGGAGAGCTGTCTCATTTGCAATCATAACAACTCTTCTTTTTTTTTTATATATACTAGTATTTAGTATATTGATAGAAATACAATAGAGGCAGACATAACCAACTGGCTATCTAACGGCAAAAAAAACGAAAAATGGACAAAAAACAAGCAACAGTCGACAAAATACAACATGAAAGCTAAAGACTGAGCAACAACAACAACAACAAAAAAGCTAACTTTTCTTCCTTCCTTAGAGGCTAGAATAATTATGTTCCCGACATTTTACGTATGTTGATTTTTCATGACGATGATTTATTACAAAAATGTCTTGTTTTGATGAAAAGTTACCAACTTAATGTTGACTAATTTTAAAAATGATTTTTTTTCTCCAAAGACCCAGCGATTTATATTTGATGTCAATTATTTAACGTCGGAAAACATAATCAGCATGGCAATTTTTAATCTGCCATATTAAACCAGTAAATATTAAATTCTCGGTTGCAGACAAATTAATACAAATCAAATATTAAACCGGATCTGCTTAGACGAAGATGGATACATTTGCACAGAAACTGACTCTTATTTATTATACGTTGATCAGTTTATTTTTTAAAACATTTTTCAATTATATCAATAATATGTTTTTTTCATTAAATCATCAAACCATAAGGGAGGAACAATTTATCTTTAAAAAAAAAGGATGGGGTATGTCAGATTTTTTCCCCCGCACAAAGCGCTAACAAATTTATTTTGTTTTTTGACACTTTCAATCAAAATAATTTTTCAAATTTGAACACTATAATGTATGGGTTAATTAAAACATTTTCTTTTTTATCTGCTTGAACGAAATATTTGTTTTCCCATCAAATTGGGGATCCGATTAATTGTTATAGGAAAAAAACCCTACCCCCTTTTTTGAAAGTGAAATAGTCGTTCCCTCATAGTCTCGTGTATTTGTTTCCTTTTCTCCTCATATCTTTGTTTTCAATGATACGATGGTTGATGCAGATTTCCTTCAAAAGTAAAATCATTACAGGTCCACAAAAAAACCGCATCAACATGCATATGAGACACTTTATTTCAGGGGGTGAAACTGCAAATCCGCGCAAACATTTGGTGTGCATGATTATTATTCAAAAATGTCATGCTGTTGTATTTTTTTTAATTATTTTTTATCCTGGATTTTAATATTATCTTCACAGTTTTGCTAACATTATGTAAACTTTTTCTTGAAATGTAGGTTCATGTAACATGATATGATTTACTAGACATTAAGATTTCTATAAACAAGTTATATTGAGTGGTATTTTAAAGTGCAATCTCAACAAATTGCTCCGAATCATTATTATATGTACAAGGTTAAAAATGTTTCGTGTCCATGTTTTCCATTAATCAACTAACAAGTGTGCTGTACCAGAAAGATGACCTAATTGAAAAATGAAAACAAAAGGTTGATCATTGTCTATATGGATTTTCCAGGATGTGTGGGTAATTGTTTCCTCCTGAGAATAGCGACAAAAAAGTCACATATTTATGTTGTATAATCATGATGATAGAGAAATTCTAACTTGTCACTTTTACAGTGCATTTTATTTTTAATTTATTTCTTGATACTTATAACAAACATATGCTACCCATCTGGGTGCGACAATTGCTAAATCGAGGAGAAAATGTATAATCATGATGATAGAAAAATTATAGCATGACATGTCATTTTTACAACGCATTTTTTTTTTTTAATATACAGTACTTCTTGATACTTACATTGTATAACAAACCATCTGGGTGCGGCCATTGTTATACCGATGAGAACATGTACATCAATCAGAGTTAGTAAAGCTATTGTATGGTCTGTATCGGATTTGAAGATAGGTGCACAATGGAGTAAACGTGTGGAAAAAAGGGGATAATGAATACTAGTAAGAGAAAATGCTAATAAAAAGACCAGAGAATAATGGGCCATGGACCACGAACCTAATAATAACTTGGCATGGTTATTCCTACATGTAATTTCATAATTCGAAATTCAAAACGACAGAATAAACTAAATATACATGTAGATATATAACACTTAAAAATTGTATCACAAAACACTTGTCTGTGACTGTATTGTTTCAGTAATCTTAAAGGCGTCAGGTCTGTGTCTACAAACATTATGTTTCGACGCCTTAATTATTGTAAACTATTGTCTGTTTAATTTATCACAAGAGCCGGCGATATTGGGTGGCTTTGAACATTTTCCCGCCTGTTTTGAGTTGGGATGATTGGACGTGGTGTAGTTGTTAAGAAAATTTACAGTTAGTCAGGGATGCATAACGTCCCACACAAAATATGCTCAAATATTGATAGGTTATGGAGATCTTTTTTCAAGGTAATCATTTCTTTTTTAAATGACGCGAACAGGCTGATTCAGACGTTAATATACAACTAACTTTCATGTTGCATTTGTAATATACTACTAAGTCTCAAAAGGAGTTAAAAGAAATCTACAACATGCTTAAATCTTGATAAATGAACATATATGAAAAAAAATGAGTGTTATTGGGCAAAATAATTTACCCTGTATCATAGGAAAAAAAACAAGAAGTCTGAACATCTAACAGAAATTCCTAAACCTGACCTAGGTACAACCTTAATTGAAAATCTTGTCAAATTAAAACGACATTGTTAAGCGTACAAACGACCTTACTAACACAACCAATTACAAACGGTACATGCATGTCAACCTGATTAATAGTAAAGTAACTAAGGTACTATTTCCCCATCATTGTTCTTTACAGACATACAGGATCTCACTGATTCTATGATGCCGTGTATACTTATATTGGTTTTACTTCTTTGACATTTTAATTTCCTTCTATAATACAAAGTTGATGAATAACATTCCTGCTTAGTCACGAGACGCCGTGGATATAGTTTTGTATGTATAAACTAAGATAATTTGTGGTTCTTAGAAATAACGGTGCAATGTGTACTTTATTGTCTCATTAATACAGTACATGGCGGTTTCATAAGAATCCGTAATTTTGATTGGCCAAAAACAATCACCAGGCAATGCAATTATATCAAATTGTATATCCGTATGTATAAAATACATCTTCAGTTACCGACAGACTATCCGTGAAAATGCATAGAAAAAAGCAAACGGGAATTTTGGTATAACTCTAAATTTGATGGTTGTAGCATACAGTGTTATTATAAGAATTGGATGCTTCATTTTTTCATAATATTTTGGGGTTGTAAAAGCGTTTAATATGCGCACATTTTTAATACAATTACATTAGATGTATGTTTCACTATAATACGTTATTCTGATTGGTTAACTGCACATCACGTGTTATTCCGTAAGCAATTGCATTACTCAATAAAACTTTTCATTCATGATAACACGAGGTCCCACAATAAACTGCACAGGTGAATTAAACAAATACATGATAAAATTCGTGTTTTCATGATCCTAGCTGAAAAATGTAATTATAAGTATTGAATGCTTCTTTTTGTATCTTCATAGGGTTGTAAAAGCGTTGACCTTGCGCAAATTTTTAGAATGAAACGCTTCCGCGCTTCATACAAAATGCACTTCGGTCAACGCTTTTACACCCAAATGAAGTTACAAAAATAAGCATTCAATTCTTAAATGAAACGCAAATGTGCTTCGTTCATCGCTTTTACACCTCAATAAAATTATAAAATGAAGCATTCAGTCCTGTACTATACCGATAGTAGTTGCAAAATTATACGTGACTCGAACGACTTGTGTTAAGGTTGTACTTGTATTTGTAATTTATATACAAGAATGTGGGGAATGAATAGGGAATATGTTTACTAAGTTTCAAGTTGATTGGACATCAACTTCTTCAAAAGCAACCTTGACCAAATTCTTTAACCAAAAACTTTAACCTGACAATTGCACTGTCATTTTCTATGTTCAGTGGACCGTAAAAATGGGATAAAATCTCTAAGTCGGCATTAAAATGGGATAAAATCTCTAAGTCGGCATTAAAATGGGATAAAATCTCTAAGTTGGCATTAAAATGAGAAAGATCATATCATAGGGAACATGTTTACTAAGTTTTCAAGTTGATTGGACTTCAACTTCATTCAAAACTACTTCGACCAAAAGCTTTAACCTGAAGCGGGTCGAACGGACGGACGCACAGACCAGAAAGCATAATGCCCATATATGGGGCATAAAACATTTCACACTCTAATATCTTAGATTCGCGCGTACTGAATGATGGTTACAATGTATATCGTAGACACATAAATTGTATTCCTGAGTTCTTCATAAATTGTTCGTTTGATCATCTTATGGTCAATCAGATGGTTAAATGTTTGAAAAATATATGTTTAAATTTGCCATTATGACATGTTTACTAAGTTTTCAATTTGATTGGACTTCAACTTCATTCAAAACTACCTCGACCACAAGCTTTAACCTGAAGCGGGTCGAACGGACGGACGCACAGACCAGAAAGCATAATGCCCATATATGGGGCATAAAAAATTTCACTCTCTAATATCTTAGATTCGCGCGTACTGAATGATGGTTACAATGTATATCGTAGACACATAAATTGTATTCCTGAGTTCTTCATAAATTGTTCGTTTGATCATCTTATGGTCAATCAGATGGTTAAATGTTTGAAAAATATATGTTTAAATTTGCCATTATGACATGTTTACTAAGTTTTCAAGTTGATTGGACTTCAACTTCATTCAAAACTACCTCGACCAAAAGCTTTAACCTGAAGCGGGTCGAACGGACGGACGCACAGACCAGAAAGCATAATGCCCATATATGGGGCATAAAAAATTTCACTCTCTAATATCTTAGATTCGCGCGTACTGAATGATGGTTACAATGTATATCGTAGACACATAAATTGTATTCCTGAGTTCTTCATAAATTGTTCGTTTGATCATCTTATGGTCAATCAGATGGTTAAATGTTTGAAAAATATATTTTTAAATTTGCCATTATGACATGTTTACTAAGTTTTCAAGTTGATTGGACTTCAACTTCATTCAAAACTAGCTCGACCAAAAGCTTTAACCTGAAGCGGGTCGAACGGACGGACGCACAGACCAGAAAGCATAATGCCCATATATGGGGCATAAAAAATTTCACTCTCTAATATCTTAGATTCGCGCGTACTGAATGATGGTTACAATGTATATCGTAGACACATAAATTGTATTCCTGAGTTCTTCATAAATTGTTCGTTTGATCATCTTATGGTCAATCAGATGGTTAAATGTTTGAAAAATATATGTTTAAATTTGCCATTATGACATGTTTACTAAGTTTTCAAGTTGATTGGACTTCAAATTCATTCAAAACTACCTCGACCACAAGCTTTAACCTGAAGCGGGTCGAACGGACGGACGCACAGACCAGAAAGCATAATGCCCATATATGGGGCATAAAAAATTTCACTCTCTAATATCTTAGATTCGCGCGTACTGAATGATGGTTACAATGTATATCGTAGACACATAAATTGTATTCCTGAGTTCTTCATAAATTGTTCGTTTGATCATCTTATGGTCAATCAGATGGTTAAATGTTTGAAAAATATATGTTTAAATTTGCCATTATGACATGTTTACTAAGTTTTCAAGTTGATTGGACTTCAACTTCATTCAAAACTAGCTCGACCAAAAGCTTTAACCTGAAGCGGGTCGAACGGACGGACGCACAGACCAGAAAGCATAATGCCCATATATGGGGCATAAAAAATTTCACACTCTAATATCTTAGATTCGCGCGTACTGAATGATGGTTACAATGTATATCGTAGACACATAAATTGTATTCCTGAGTTCTTCATAAATTGTTCGTTTGATCATCTTATGGTCAATCAGATGGTTAAATGTTTGAAAAATATATGTTTAAATTTGCCATTATGACATGTTTACTAAGTTTTCAAGTTGATTGGACTTCAACTTCATTCAAAACTAGTACAGCTAGAAAAATACCGCACCCGTAGGCGGGCGTCAGCTGTCCCACAAAACAATAATGTATTCTAGTTAAGTGAAAAAGTCACACTAACTCTGAAACATATATATGAACCAAATATTATAATATAAAAGACTAACAAATGCTACAGGTTTCTGCCTTGGGACAGGCGCAAAAATGCGGCGGGATTTTTACATGTTTTACGATATCTCAACCCTTCCCCTATATATGTATGTCTAGCCAATGTAGAATAAATAACTAACAAAAAAATGCACAGTAAAATGTACATTTTGTAACTGCACCTGTTCTTGATCACAATAAATTACTGGCTGTGTACTGATTAGACTTTTAAGATGTGAAATCATTATTGATTTATAAGTTCGAAAGAGCTTTAAACTAATTCCCATCACCTCCCAGTACTGCAAGAACTTTTACATCGGAACGTTGTTCGTGTATATTTTGGTCTCATGTAATGCTGCTTCTCCACTGTTCCAGGTTTGACGAGAGTTGAACACTAACAGACTTGTTTTACAGAGTCAGATTTTACATGCGCATGTCTCAAGTCACAACCTTGGTTTCTGTTTGACGTTTTAGCAAACATATTAACGTCTTTGGTTTTCTCTTTTAATTACTTAACTTTTGACGCTTTTTGTGGCATCCCAAAAAATAATATATATAGCTTCATACATTACTGTTGACGCTTTCAGTGGTCTTCAAATAAATATTGTTAAGTTATGCAGCATCATTTTACACAATGTATTGGAAACTAACCAGAAACCCAAAATTTAATGATGATGAGTTCAAACGCACTGTTAACAAACGTTCACATAGCTTTTATTTTAAAACAAATAACTGAAATTATAATGTTACCCCTTAATCTAAAACTAGAAATTTATGCAAATTGTATTTCTTTTTATGGAAAATACATCTTATTGAATTAAATTTATCCGCCATGATTCTACAATCCCTATAAATAATGCAAACCTGTTAGTCATTATAGTTTTAAAAAGTCATCAAACGCGTTTACCGTACAAAAAGATCATAAGAAACTTAAAAATATGGAAAAGGAATGAGCTTACAATTACACAAGGTCGTGTGTTAAAGGTGTAGGTCATACTTTTCCCAGACTGTTAAGCTAAATCCATTGGAGATATATCGATTGATATTCTACCCTGGGAAAACGAGTTTGTATATTAATAAAAATTTAAACTTGAACTTAGTGTCAGTTTCAAACTAAGTATCTTATGACTATTTTGATTATTTTATTTCTTCACTGTCCGCTTTTGAGCAATGTGGATTTCTTAAAAAAACAATCACAAATACGTTGGGCAATAGCTGTTTTATATCCAGTGGCAAATGAAATACACTTTTAGGACGAGAACATACTTACATAAATAAGGCCGTTAGTTTCTCGTTTGAATTGTTTTACATTGTCATTTCGGGACTTTTTATAGCTGACTATGCGGTATGGGCTTTGCTCATTGTTGAATGCCGTATAGTTGTTAATATGTGTGTCATTTTGGTCTCTTGTGGAGAGCTGTCTCATTTGCAATCATAACAACTCTTCTTTTTTTTTATATATACTAGTATTTAGTATATTGATAGAAATACAATAGAGGCAGACATAACCAACTGGCTATCTAACGGCAAAAAAAACGAAAAATGGACAAAAAACAAGCAACAGTCGACAAAATACAACATGAAAGCTAAAGACTGAGCAACAACAACCCCAACAAAAAAGCTAACTTTTCTTCCTTCCTTAGAGGCTAGAATAATTATGTTCCCGACATTTTACGTATGTTGATTTTTCATGACGATGATTTATTACAAAAATGTCTTGTTTTGATGAAAAGTTACCAACTTAAATGTTGACTAATTTTAAAAATGATTTTTTTTCTCCAAAGACCCAGCAAATTTGATTTATATTTGATGTCAATTATTTAACGTCGGAAAACATAATCAGCATGGCAATTTTTAATCTGCCATATTAAACCAGTAAATATTAAATTCTCGGTTGCAGACAAATTAATACAAATCAAATATTAAACCGGATCTGCTTAGACGAAGATGGATACATTTGCACAGAAACTGACTCTTATTTATTATACGTTGATCAGTTTATTTTTAAAACACTTTTCAATTATATCAATAATATGCTTTTTCATTAAATCATCAAACCATAAGGGAGGAACAATTTATCTAAAAAAAAGAATGGGGTATGTCAGAATTTTTTCCCCGCACAAAGCGCTAACAAATTTATTTTGTTTTTTGACACTTTCAATCAAAATAATTTTTCAAATTTGAACAATATAAGGTATGGGTTCATCAAAACTTATTCTTTTTTTATCTGCTTAAATGAAATATTTTTTTTTCCATCAAATTGGAGATCCGGTTAATTGTTATAGGAAAAAAACATACCCCCTTTTTTAAAAGTGAAATAGTCGTTCCCTCATAGTCTCGTGTATTTGTTTCCTTTTCTCCTCATATCTTAGTTTAAACAAATTTATTTATAGTGGATTGGGAAACACGTTTTGCGACTTATATTAATCCCTTTCCACTTTGCGGGTGCGAGTGCTGCCTTTAAGCGGCATTGGCCTGCTCTGTTTCGAAATCTACAAGTGTGTCTTTAACGTGCAAGAGATATGACTCTCTCTTAACAATGGTCAGCCATTTATCGTCCCCTTCTGACGGACTATCATCGTTTCCTCGAGACCATAATCAATGATACGATGGTCGATGCAGATTTCCATCACAAGTAAAATCATTACAGGTCCGAAAAAAAAACCCGCATCAACATGCATATGAAACACTTTATTTCAGGGGGTGAAACCGCAAATCCGCGCAAACATTTGGTGTGCATGATTATTATTCAAAAATGTCATGCTGTTGTATTTTATTTTTATTATTTTTTATCCTGTCTTTTAATATTACCTTCACAGTTTTGCTAACATTATGTAAACTTTTTCTTGAAATGTAGGTTCAGGTATCTTCCAATTTTACTACGACTTGTTGCTTTAATATGTGTATAACATGATATCATATATTAGACATTAAGATTTCTATAAACAAGTTATATTGCGTGGTATTCTAAAGTGCAATCACAACAAATTGATCCGAATCGTTATTAATATATGTACAAGGTTAAAGATGTTTCGTGTCCATGATTTCCATTTATCAACTAACAAGTGTACTGTACCAGAAAGATGAAATAATGAAAAATGAAAACAAAAGGATGATCATTGTCTCTATGGATTTTCCAGGATGTGTGGGTAATGGTTTCCTCCTGAGAATAGCGACAAAAAAGTCACATACAGTGAAACCTGTTTAAACCGAACCTCTTCGGGACTTAAGATTTTGTTCGGTTTTGACTTATGTTTGGTTTTATCATGTTCACAACGCATGCAATTTGATATGACAGTGCTTAAGAACATGTTTGGTTTATACAGGTTTTCAGTTTATACAGGATACGGTTTAGTCAGGTTTCACTGTATTTATGTTGTATAATCATGATGATAGAGAAATTCTAACTTGTCACTTTTACAGTGCATTTTATTTTTAATTTATTTCTTGATACTTATAACAAACATATGCTACTCATCTGGGTGCGACAATTGCTAAACCGAGGAGAAAATGTATAATCATGATGATAGAAAAACTATAGCATGACAGTGTCATTTTTACAACCCATTTTTTTTTTAATTTACTTCTTGATACTTACATTGTATAACAAACCATCTGGGTGCGGCCATTGTTATACCGAGGAGAACATGTACATCAATCAGAGTTAGTATAAAGCTATTGTATGGTCTGTATCGGATTTGAAGATAGGTGCACAATGGAGTAAACGTGTGGAAAAAAGGGGATAATGCATACTAGTAAGAGAAAAATGTTAATAAAAAGACCAGAGAATAATGGGCCATGGACCATGAACCTAATAATAACTTGGCATGGTTATTCCTACATGTAATTTCATAATTCGAAATTCAAAACGACAGAATAAACGATATATACATGTAGATATATAACACTTAAAAATTGTATCACAAAACACTTGTCTGTGACTGTATTGTTTCAGTAATCTTGAAGGCGTCAGGTCTGTGTCTACAAACATTATGTTTCGACACCTTAATTATTGTAAACTATTGTCTGTTTAATTTATCACAATAGCCGGCGATATTGGGCGGCTTTGAACATTTTCCCGCCTGTTTTGAGTTTGGATGATTGAACGTGGTGTAGTTGTTAAGAAAATTTACAGTTAGTCAGGGATGCATAACGTCCCACACAAAATATGCTCAAATATTGGTAGGTTATGGAGATCTTTTTTCAAGGTAATCATTTCTTTTCAAATGACGCGAACAAGCTGATTCGGACTTTAACTTCATGTTGCATTTGTAATATACTAGTCTCAATACGAGTTAAAAGAAATGTACAATATGCTTAAATTTTGGTAAATGACCATATATGAAAAAAGAATGAGTGTTATTGGGCAAAATAATTTACCCTGTATCATAGGAAAAAATAAGAAGTCTGAACATCTAACAGAAACTCCTAAACCTGACCTAGGTACAACCTTAATTGAAGATCTTGTCAAATTAAAACGACATTGTTAAGCGTACAAACGACCTTACCAACACAAACAATTACAAACGGTACATGCATGTTGACCTGATTAATAGTAAAGTAACAAAGTACTATTTCCCCATCATTGTTCTTTTCAAACATACAGGATCTCACTGATTCTATGATGCCGTGTATACTTATATTGGTTTTACTTCTTTGACATTTTAATTTCCTTCTATAATACAAAGTTGATGAATAACATTCCTGCTTAGTCACGAGACGCCGTGGATATAGTTTTGTATGTATAAACTAAGATAATTTGTGGTTCTTAGAAATAACGGTGCAATGTGTACTTTATTGTCTCATTAATACAGTACATGGCGGTTTCATAAGAATCCGTAATTTTGATTGGCCAAAAACAATCACCAGGCAATGCAATTATATCAAATTGTATATCCGTATGTATAAAATACATCTTCAGTTACCGACAGACTATCCGTGAAAATGCATAGAAAAAAGCAAACGGGAATTTTGGTATAACTCTAAATTTGATGGTTGTAGCATACAGTGTTATTATAAGAATTAGATGCTTCATTTTTTCAGAATATTTTGGGGTTTTAAAAGTGTTTATTATGAGCACATTTTTAATATAATTACATTAGATGTATGTTTCACTATACTATGTTATTTTGATTGGTAAACTGCACATCACGTGTTATTCCGTAAGCAATTGCATTACTCGATAACACTTTTCATGCATGATAACACGAGGTCCAACAATACAGTGCACAGGTGAATTCAATAAGTAAATGATAAAATTCGTGTTTTCATGATCCTAGCTAAAAAATGTAATTATAAGTATTGAATGCTTCTTTTTGTATCTTCATAGGGTTGTAAAAGCGTTGACCGTACGCACATTTTTAGAATAAAACGCTCCCGCGCTTCATACAAAATGCACTTCGGTCAACGCTTTTACACCCCAATGAAGTTACAAAAAGAAGCATTCAATTCTTAAATGAAACGCAAATGTGCTTCGTTCATCGCTTTTACACCTCAATAAAATTATAAAATGGAGCATTCAGTCCTGTAATATACCGATAGTAGTTGCAAAATTATACTTGACTCGAACGACTTGTTAAGGTTGTACTTGTATTTGTAATTTATAAACAAGAATGTGTCCCAAGTACACGGATGCCCCATCCGCACAATCATTTTCAATGTACAATGGACCGTGAAAATGGGGGGGGGAATCTTTAATTTGGCAATAAAATTAGAAATATGATATCATAGGGAACATGTTTACTAAGTTTCAAGTTGATTGGACATCAACTTCATCAAAAGCAAACTTGACCAAAAACTTAAACCAAAAACTTTAAAATTTTTAAATTGCAAGTATCATTTTCTATGTTCAGTGGACCGTGAAAATGGGATAAAATCCCTAAGTTGGCATTAAAATGAGAAAGATCATATCATTATGGAACATGTTTACTAAGTTTCAAGTTGATTGGACTTCAACTTCATCAAAAATACCTCGACCAAAAGCTTTAACCTGAAGCGGGACGAACGGACGGACGGACGGACGCACAGACCAGAAAGCATAATGCCCATAAATGGGGCATAAAAAATTTCACTCTCTAATATCTTAGATTCGCGCGTACTGAATGATGGTTACAATGTATATCGTAGACACATAAATTGTATTCCTGAGTTCTTCATAAATTGTTCGTTTGATCATCTTATGGTCAATCAGATGGTTAAATGTTTGAAAAATATATGTTTAAATTTGCCATTATGACATGTTTACTAAGTTTTCAAGTTGATTGGACTTCAACTTCATTCAAAACTACCTCGACCACAAGCTTTAACCTGAAGCGGGTCGAACGGACGGACGCACAGACCAGAAAGCATAATGCCCATATATGGGGCATAAAAAATTTCACTCTCTAATATCTTAGATTCGCGCGTACTGAATGATGGTTACAATGTATATCGTAGACACATAAATTGTATTCCTGAGTTCTTCATAAATTGTTCGTTTGATCATCTTATGGTCAATCAGATGGTTAAATGTTTGAAAAATATTTGTCTAAATTTGCCATTATGATCTCAGATGTTGCTTCTATAGTTTTAGCGATGTATTATTACCATGTTACCTATCCTATTTTTATTTGAGTTCTCAGTCTGTGTAATCAATAAAAAAAAGTAAAACTACAAAAATACCAAACTCCGAGGAAATTTAAAACGGAAAAACTCTAATCAAATGGCTCAAACACGTCAAATGTTATATATTCCTGACTTGGTAAGTAGAGCTCTCTTTAGAAACATATAGCCATGTATATTATTATATCTTGGACGAATAGATATTAAAACTAGAAAAACATATAGAACAACAATAATTCTATGCCAAATTTGCAAACATGCTTAAACCTTATATTTTGTACATTCAGTTTGTATCAAATTTATAACCGAATAAAGAAAAAAATATGTTAAAAATAAATATTCCTACAACTAAAATTTGTTGAGTCATCGACATTTTTTCATATCTAGGGACACTTTGGACTAATATTTAACAACTATGTATCTATGTCAACAAGAACCCGGAAGTTCTCTTGTTTGATCGGGTTATTGTTCTTTCGAAAAACCAATATATAAATGCCTGAGACAAATAGATATTAGTTCTTGATAATGCACAATACATCCTTATTAGTCTGCAAAAAAATGTTTAAAGCGTTTGGTTTTGTTTCCAATTTATTTCGAATGAAATTGATGACTGAATGTAGAAAATTATTCTTTACATTATACATAGAGGTCTTGCTGAGACTAGTTCAAAAAATATTTTAGATAAATCATAAAATTGCGAATTTCAATGGGGAATGTGTCAAAGAGACCATAGAACATACATAACATGCATGTGACGATATAATACAATGTTTTTGCACTAGCCATTTTTTAGGGCCATTTATAGCTTGCTGTTTGCTGTAAGACATGTCTCCGTGTTGAAGGCTAAAATTTACCTTTAATGGTTTACTTTTACAAACTGTGATTTGGATGAAGAGTTGTCTCATTGGCACCCATACCATATCTCCTTATATATATTGAAAACATATTTAAAACTTAGAAACAAGCAAAATTGTTTTTACAAATCTGTCTCTTAGAAAGACAAACCGGGTTTGACAGATTATTTAAGGAATGACTGTAATATTTTTTCTGTCTATGAAGAAACAACATAAAAAATCTGGTGCACACTGAATAACGCGCGTAGCGGGTTATTTTAAAGTGTTTCCTAAAAAGGACTTACAAACATTAGAGTATCGAAGTAAAAGACCCCTGATTAGACCCTCGTACATAGTCTTCAAAAATACAAGATGCAGACTACATCTCCGTATTTGTATATTAAGTGCATTAAAGGGTTATATTTATAGTCTGACGTCACGTGATTGCTGAAAATAGCGATATTTCACTCAGTGCAAATAAGTGAGAATGCATGTTACACGCTAACTTCTGTTAATTTCACCTCTGTTTATTTCCGTATCAGACATATAACGGCACTGCCGAAGACATGACTTTTGTTATTTTTGGAAAACAAGATATAAATCTATATTTTTAAAGTTTATTAGTAATTAGAAAGTTGCGTTCTTTCCCGTATTTTGAAGTTCGATGACGTTCTGACGTCACTCATCATCACGAGTTTGCAATCATATATCTTGGTTTCCGGTACTACATTTGTACGTTTAAGTCTTTAGTTCAAGGATATATAAAAATAAAACTTGGAGAACTAGACATCAAATTTGGAGGCTACCTGGTGGACGTTTAAGGGCCTTCATTACCTTATTTTGTTAAAGTTATAGCCAGATTTTCTCTCTTCTTTTCTGTGTTTTGGCTGATGTTTCTCTTTTCTGTATATCTTCGTTTCTTTTGTTGTGCACTTTTTATCCATTATTCTATGTTCTGTTAATCCCACTCAAATCCTCATAGATAAACTTGTCACCGTGTTCATAGAAAACCCTTACATTTTAGTACTAGAATAGCAAAGAATATTCAGTTAAATTTTGGAAAAAAAATTGAAAACTATAATGATGAATTTAGTATAAAGGCAATGCAAATCCATTACTTCAAATACAGTTACTGGCCGTACGGTGACCTATAGCTGCTAATTTCTGTGTTATTTTGGTCTCTTGTGGAGAGTTGTCTCATTAGCAATCATACCACATCTTTTTTATATAGAGCCAACTTTACCTGAAGAAAGAAAAATCGATAAGTGTTTCAAATAAATTCACACTTAAATCTGCAGTTGATTTTATGAAAAATACACAGACACAATAATATTTCATGTCAGAGCATTGTGTGTTGACTACTGGGCTAGAGGCACATTTGGTTCATTCCTTCTATTCCCACTTTTTATAAATCTAGTAAGTAAAGTTAAAATTTCATGTGGGAATAGGAGAAAAACTTGTGCAAAGAAAGGATTATACCATATAAACATAGTAATCAACAAACATGTTTAACCCCGCCTCATTTTTGCGCCTGTCCCAAGTCAGGAGCCTCTGGCCTTTGTTAGTCTTGTATTATTTTAATTTTAGTTTCTTGTGTACAATTTGGAAATTAGTATGGCGTTCATTATCACTGGACTAGTATATATTTGTTTAGGGGCCAGCTGAAGGACGCCTCCGGGTGCGGGAATTTCTCGCTACATTGAAGACCTGTTGGTGACCCTCTGCTGTTGTTTTTTATTTGGTCGGGTTGTTGTCTCTTTGACACATTCCCCATTTCCATTCTCAATTTTATTTTAATTGATAAGCGTTTTTTGGATAGGTAATAGGTCATTTATGTGTGTGTGAATTAATTCTGTGTTTTTAGAATAGATAGTAATGACATTCTTTAAAGAATTATGATATACAAAAAGTAACAATTCATCAATCATTAAAGGACTAAATAAAACTGTGTACTTTCTAAAATATGTAGCACCCAATACAAAAGAGGACAACGTTTCTTAACTTCAAAACCAAATGTACTGTAACATAGCTATCAATACCATCCAAGGTCATCTTATAAATCAGATGGTTATATATTTGAATAATATAAATCTAAAGTTTCCATTACGATCTCAGATGTTGCTTATATGGTTTTAGCGATGTTTTATTACCATGTTATCAAAATCTATGTTATTGAGTGACATGTGTACATATCAGTCTGAAGTAATCAATAAGAAGATGTTCCTTAAGAAAAAATATGTAACGATATCATGGATGAATAATTATTAAAACCAGAAAACATGCAGAACTTCATTTTTGACTTGACAACAATAATTCTCTGTCTGGTTTATGAAACTGCCTAAAGCTTTATTGGTTTTGTACAATTCAATTTGTATCAAATTAATGAACGACTAGAGAAACAATAATGTTAAACATATCTAATACCCCTACAACTAAAATTTGTTGAGTCATCGACAATTTTGCATATCTAAGACACGTGGGACTTATATTGAACAGCAATATGTCTATGTCAACGAGAACCCGGAAGTGCTCTTGTTTGATCAGATTATTGTGTTTTAGAAAAAAAAACAAAATATATTAATCTAAAAGCATTGGACAAATAGATATTAGTTCTTGATAATTCACAATACATCCTTATTAATTTCAACATTTTTCTCTTTATAGTCTGCTAAAAATGCTTAAAGCGTTTGGTTTTGTTTCCAATTTATTTCGAATGAAATTTATGACTAAATATTGAAAATTAATATCTACATAGAGGTCTCGCTGCTGGGGTTAGTTTAAACACTATTTTAGATAAATCATAACATACATGTAACGATATAATATACTTGCAATGAATATATTGTATTCAGAAAACAAGCAAATGGAGAATGCTAGTTGATTTTACAATCTATCTTCTAGACAGACTGACTTGGGTTTCAGAATAAAAGTAAATGTGCAAATACTTCAAACATGGGCAAAAAAAAGAAGATAGGAAAATTTTCAAAAACATTATCGGATAGAGATAAATAGTGTATACTTAATTACAGAAAAGAACAGAAAATAATAGGAAAAAATATTTAAAAAGAAATGGCCTAAACACTTAAGATTATTTAAAGAAATATCCTACCAGATCCTTTACATAGTCTGCAAAACAGCTAATGCAAACTTCTTCTCCTTTCTATAGTAAGTGCGTTAAATGGTTATATCTATATTCGGATGTCGCATGATTGATGAAAATAGCCATATTTTACTCAGTGCAAATACGTGAGACTGCAATAATGCTGCACGCTAACTTCTGCTTATTTCCACATCAGATTTATAAAAGCACTGCATAAGATATGTTATTATTAGAAAAAAAGATAAAAAATATTTATAGTTGAAGATTATAGGCAATTAGGAAATTGGCTATTTTTCCGTAGCTAGAAGTTCGATGTATCACTTACGTCACGCATCATCACGAGTTTGCGATCCTACAACATCAATGATATATAATAAATTTTGATGAACTAGAATGAAATTTGGAGGCCATCTAACGGATGAATATGGAGTCCTTCATTTCGTTATATTTTTAGGCATTTATTTTCTATTCTTTCTCTAGTTTGTCCTATACTTATATTTTCTGTTCCTGTATTTCCTTTTTACTGCATTTTTGTTCATTGTTTTCTATCCTGTCCAGTGGCGGATCCAGCCATTTTAAAAAGGGGGGGTTCCCAACCCAGAGTAAAGGGAGGGGGGTTCCAACTATATGCTCCCATTCAAATGCATTGATCGGCCAAAAAAAGGGGGTTCCAACCCCCGGAACCCCCCCCCCCCCCTTCTGGATCCGCCACTGCTGTCGCCCCAGCCAGTTGAAAGGTAATACACAGGCATCATTGCAATCCAATACTGCAAAGTTCATACTTTTTTCTAGAGTCTTAGGGAAGACAAATTTCACGAAAAAGACAATTGTCTTTTATATCAGAGCAGCAGTGTTGACTACTGGGCTTGTGATACCCTCAGGGATAACGTTTCTCAACCTCACGACAATCCAGGGACAACGTTTTTCAACCTCACGACCAATCAGGGAAAACGTTTCCCACCTCACGACCAATTTTTTAAACAAGAGTCAGAACACACATGTACCATAAATGTTAAGAAAATTGCGCATCACAAAACCATGACCCTTGTATGAAAGAAAAACGAAAATCTTTAAAAAAAAAATGAAGACATGACTACAAATCGCTACAAAAAAAAACAAAAGATTGAGCAGCACAAACCCGACCAAAACTCCGGGGATGTATTGATCTGGAAGGGTAAACAAATCCTTGTCCACATGTGTCATACTAGCAACAAAGGTCTCGCCTATAATGAGTTTATTTACAACCAATGGGTCGATGCCACTGCTGCTGGAGTTTTAATTCCCCGAGGATATCACAAGCCCAGTAGTCAGAACTTCTGTGCTGAAATGAATTAACATTGATATGGTCATATTCATAAATCAACTGTTTACAAAACTTTTGAATTTTTGAAAAACTAAGGCTTTTCTACCTCAGGAATAGATTACCTTAGCTGTATTTTGCAAAACGTTTAGGAATTTTGGTCCCCAATCGTCCTCTTCAACGTCGTATTTTATTTAGCCTTTTAAACTTTTTTGAATTCGGTCGTCACTGGTCAGTCTTTTGTAGACGAAACGCGCGTGTTGCGTAAAATAAAATTTGATCCTGGTGATGAGTTTATATACTATCAATAAAGGTCGTTCCTATATCTATATATTCCACGTAATGTCTTCAAGAAACTGTTGATCTAGCACCATTATTTCTGAATATTCTCCTCATTGTTTTTGTACATATGTACCTGATTTGAGTCATTGCGTACCGCTATCAAGTAAATCACATAAATTACAATACCAGACTTATAATGAAATATCATTGTCAAAGGTTTCTTTGTAATACTCAAACAAAAAAGACAGGATATGTTTTATCAATATCATTTCAGAACGTACTACAATAAACAACATCCACGTATGTCAAGAATCATGTCTATGCAGTAACACTTATGTAATGTTCCTATATTCGTAGTAGAATTTCATTGTTTCTTCGTGCATCTAAGCAACACTACAGCATTGTGGAAATTCAATATAGTCATTGGCATGTTCAAATATATCCTCATTGTGTTACTGATGGATGAAAAACATTGTTGAAAGCTTCTTTTATCACAAAAATGCATGAACACCTTTCATTTATTTAAGGAATGACTGTAATATTGTTTCTGTCTATGAAGAAATAACATCAAAAATGCGATGCACACTGAATAACCCGCGAGCGTGTTATTTTAAAGTGTGCACCACATTTTTCATGTTATTTCGAATAGACAGGGAAAATATTACAGTCATTTCTTATAATTTAATCTTAAATTCCATTTTAAAACCAGTAACTATGAAAAAACCTTGATGACGTCAGGGTCACATGACAAAATAATGTCTATGAGCTGATAAACATAACAACTTCAGCCAATCAGAAGAAGCAGTACACCAAAAATTAGATTATATTGTTATGTACCTTGATGTATTAGTATGCCGTTCGTCCGTTCAGGTTAAAGTGTTTGGTTAAAGTTTGTGGTCAAGGTAGGTTTTTTTTATGTAAGTGAAGTCCAATTAAATTGAAACTTAGTACTTAGTACTTAGTACACGTGTTCCCTATGATATGATCTTTCTAAGTTTAATTCCAAATTAGTTTTGACCCTAATTTTACGGTCAACTGAAAACAGATAATGCGAGTGAGGCATCCGCATACTTTGGACACATTCTTGTTTTTGTGTATATTGCAAAGATTTTTTGAAACAAAGGACAATAATTTAAAACGGAACTGTTGCATATATAATAATTTGTAATTTTTTCTTCAGATTTTAGAAAATGATGCAACTTTTTGCGGAGTTGGTGGAACTTGGGATGCTCCATTTCCATGGAAATCGTTTAAGAAAAGGGACTGGATCCAGGCTGCTATCGTCGTAGCATCCTTGAGTGTACGCTACTTGGAAAAATTGATGCCGGGGTACAGGAATTGTGAACAAAGTTTTATCAACGATTATATTGGTTAATACATATATTACATGTATCAAAGTTGCATCAAGCGTCCTTTCATATTACTGTTTTTAACCATAACCTCTTTGATAAAATGGTTCGATTTTTGTTTGTCTATTCTATATGGAATTTGAAACGACTGTTATATAAGTGAGAGATTTAGCTAGCTATAAAACCAGGTTCAACCCACCACTTCTACATAAGAAAATGCCTGTATCAAGACAGGAATTTTCCTCGGGGTTCAGTACTTTTGTGATTTTACTTTTTTCGTTAGATTATTCTACGCTAAAACATTTTTTTTATTTTTGACACATTCCCCATTTTCATTCTCTATTTTATTGAAGTTCTGCGGTAGAACATGTTCTGAAGTTGTCGGATCAGTTAAAGGGTACAATATCTTAGAACAGTTGTATAGCATATATTAAACAGTTCTATGATACAACGTTCAAACAGTTCTGAGTTGAAATTCGATTATAACTGATCCTTACTATACATGCATGTAAATCAATCATCTACTAGTAAGTCTTATTGTACCTAAAATTATTCTTATTTACGACACAGTAGCGGACACTTTTTCTGATTCTGTCATCACGAACTCATCAAAGAATATTATTTTTACTTAGAATCATCGATTTCACGAATGACATTAATCACAATCACACGACCCTACACTATTTTATTATATTTAATTATATTTGATTCCAATTAAATGATGTACTAGTAGAAAGATTTTAAAGTTTATTGAGTAAAATAATGCACAACTCCTATATCAGACATTAAAGGCGTTTTCTTTTCTTTCCTTTCCTTTTTACAGCTGATAATTTCTTTAATATACATTTTATTGGATGAAACTGTTATACTTTCATCTTAAAAATCGAACAACTATCTTCGTAATTTGAATTTTGTTGTATAGTTGTTTCATTTTGCAATCATACCAAATCTCCGTATTTCTATATAGATATATTTAGCATTTTTCAATTTACAAAATAGGAATATAATTCTTTTTATTTAATTAAATATTTTGAGCTCTGTAAATGTTATTGATTGTGAGATCATATATATTTGTAAATAACTGTTGCCTAGGAGAATGAAGCATGAATGATGATTTCTTTGAGTCTATCCAATTGCATTTTAATTACAGTGTGTTCGTATGTTGTGTTGTTATATCACTTTCACTGGCTACGGTCGGGTTGAGTGCTCACTAAAAGATGTAATCCCGCCACTTTATGTATGTTCCTATATATATATATATATATATATATGCGGTATGGGATTCGTTTATTGTTGAAAATCGTACAATGACATATCATATTTGTTAACTTCTTTGTCATTTGGTGTTTGTTGCAGAGTAATTTTTTTCTCATTAGCAATTATTCCACATCTCTTTATATATTTTTTTGCATATTATAAATTTTCAGGTGCTTTTCGGTTCAACATATGGCGGTTTGGTGATTGGTTGGACACTATTATAGATGATAATTTACCTTGTCTACAAAATAGTTTGTTATATTGTCAGGCCTATGGTAGTCCTCCTGAATTCTGGGGACCACTTCTAGAAAAAGCCTATGCTAAGTAAGTATACATTTGTTTAAGATTTCCAATTTTGCTGCATTTGACGTACATGTGACTTTGTCTGTATTACACTGATTAATGTCAAAAGCACAGATAGAAAAGGCTGAATTACAATTAGAAAACATTTCGAATTATGATTACAAAAATTATTGCAAATACTTAAAGTATGCTACACATTTCCGAATGCTGCATAATTTTGGAAAAATCTTAAGCTAGTAACAATTTGCCTTCTAAAATTTTTCCATAAAAAAATATGCAAACAATCAATGAATTTGTTCGAAAAAAATCGAAATATTTTATAGGTACCATGAACATCCACTTTCACCTTGTGTTTGCCAATACTTGAGAGTGTGTGTAAATATACCTAAAACATGTAAAAGGCATCACCGAAAGTTTCTGTTAATGCGAATGTTCTTGAGAGTACCAAATTGAACTTTATTGTCCAAGTTCATATGTGTTTCTCAAATTCTTATTGATACTTTTTTCTGATCTGTAGATAAAGTTATAAATCAACGTTCGTGTAATCATGGTTATTCATTTGTCAAAAATTCGATAATGACGTTAATTTTCTTGCTTTTTGCCGATATTCTATTGTGAAGTAATGAAAAAGAGGCGACCATGTCTGATGACGTCAAGTAGAAAAAATACATCTTTTTGCAGATCATTGGAAAGAAGGATTAATTTTGTCTTCATATCATCTAAATAAAGGCAACAGTAGTATACCGCTGTTCAAAACTCGAAAATCTATGGACAAAAACAAAATCGGGATAACAAACTAAAACTGAGGGAAACGCATTAAATGTAACAACGACACAACATAAAAATGTAACACACACAGAAGAAAAAATCATGAGAGAAAAATATTCCAACACTACAGTCATTATTATCCCCTCTCGACAGTTGAATATTAAATAAGTTCGCGTTGTAAATTTTAAAATTTTCTCTCTCTCGAGTGGATTGATTTATATCGTTTTACATTCGATGCAGTTATAAAAGCGATATATATTTAAAAGCAATTCTTATTATTCAAATTAATGAATTAGTAATGATGCACCGGCTATTACCAAAAACCACTAATGCAAGTTAATAATAATCCTCAATTGTACTTTAATTGTTTTTCGCTTTGGAAAGAAGGCCTTGTTTTAGTTTCAATACAACTTTGGCGCACTTGATTGACGTCACAATGAAACATTCATGACAAACTAGTTCACGTGGTTGACCTAATAATTAAAGAATTAAGACACTGGACATCACGTGATTGACGTCACAATTCAATAATTTATACACAAGAGATCACGTGATTGACGTCACAATTGAAAAATGCATTCCTTAAAATATACTGTAGATCAACATGGACATTTGCGTTGGTGTTTCTGGAATATTTAATTAAATCATTATAAAAGTACGTTTACATAGATCTGTTCATTTGTTAAAATCACGTTTTGGCTTTATCCATCCAAAATGGCGAGCTTTCAAATGTGCCATGCGCTATGGTCATTTTATCACGAGTATGTATTGTATTTGTGAACCTTTTCTCGCAAACACTCGGCATCAACAAAATGGCAAACATATTGCCTACCCATGTTAAAATGGGCACAGAGTTGTCTCATTGGCACTCAACCACATCTTCTTATATCTATATATATAGCATGGCATGACATAATTCGCCGTTTCAGATTCTAATGCATTGTGGGTAATATTTCCGAATGCTAACACTAAAACGTTATGTTTGGTTAACAACTTACAAAATAAAGGAAATTCAACCAATGACGTAACAATATTTTCATTTTGGTGCAAGAACAATGAGATAACCAATAGTTCTTCTAATTCTGGAAAGGCGAATTAGCACTGACTTATGTTTATACGATTTGCATATTAGGAATTCATTTATATGATTGGTCGCGAGGGCTTCCAGCAGTGGCTCTTGACGTTAGTTATTTTTAGAGGGACGCCTAGAATGTAAAGAAGATGACGGCGATAATAACACAGATCAGCTCTTAATTAATAGGGGTTTTTTTTGCCTTGCGTTCACCGTTAGATTAAATAATGAACACAAAGCATTCATTTGATTGATAGTTAGATATATTTTTGCGGGATTTTTTTATCAGATAGCAAATTTTAGTTTTTTGCGTTAACCAAAAAATGTATTCATGCACAAGGGAAGGGCATTTAGATGACATATATATAGATTAAACGTGTAATAGAGGTTTCGGCTAGAGAAAAATAAGAAGTCCATATCTCCACTTATAAAGCATTACAATATATCAGGATTAAGGTAGAACATGTATGGGTGTCTTTCGACATATTAGATCGATAAAAAAGAGATCCTTGAATCTTGATTTTTAATCAAATATTAAGAAAAAAATATTAGGAAGGTAGATAACTGATGTGAGTTTTCATTTAAATGAAAAAAAATTATAAGATTTCAACTTATGAATATTAATATTTTTAAAAGTGTAGATTTTGTTTGCTTCATTTTCAATAATTTTAGATTGGCATTTTAAGAGGATGTAACTCTGAAGTAGAGCATTTTCTGAAGTAATCTACATGAAGTTTTGCTATTCTATATTTGAATAATTTAATTTGGATGTAACGCGTCTTCTGATTGGCTGGCAATGTTTTGTTTATCAGCTCAAAGACATAAAATTGTCATCTGACCGTATCGTCATCACCGTTTTTACGTGATTTACTCCAGCTTATAATGTAATTTGAATTGAATTATTTATATTTCTTATGTCTATTCGAAATAACATGTGGTGCTACGGGGCTTATTCAGTGTGCAATACATTTTTTATGTTATTTCTTCATAGATAGAACAAAAATATTGCAGTCATTCCTTTAGTGGAAATAAAAAAAACATACTGTGACCTTATCTTTTCTTTTGATATTTTCAAAACAAATCTGAAAGTTTGCATCTCATATTTTAATATATTAACATTTAGTTTAGCTTCTAATCCTTTTTTTTTTTTGAGTATTTATTGAGTATTTTGTAAAAAAAGGGGGAGGGTTTTTTGACATGTCGCGCCATATCTCTAAAACGATTTATGATTATTGCTTAAAACTTTACACATGTTTTTGTTATATTAATCTAAAGATCTGTATACTTTTTGGTGATGATTCAAAATTTCATTTTTGAGTTATTAGTATTTTGTAAAAAATGGGGAGGTTTTTTTACATGTGCCGTATCTCAAAACCGATTTATGATTATTGCTTAAAACTTTACACACTTCTTTGTTATATTAATCTAATCTTAAGATCTTTATACTTTTTGATGATGATTGAAAATTTTATTTTTGAGTTATTGAGTATTTTGTAAAACAGGGGAGGGTTTTTTTACATGTCTCGCCGTATCTCAAAAATAATTTATGATTATTGCTTTAAACTTTACACAATTCTTTGTTATATTAATCTAAAGATCTGTATACTTTTTGGTTTTGATTTAAAATTTAATTTTAGTAATATTAGGTTTTTGTAAAAAAAAAAAACAGGGTGGGTGGGGGGGGGGGGGTTCACATGTCCCGCCGTGTCTCAAAAACAATATATGGTTATTGCTTAAAACTTTCTCAGAAACTATTTATGATTATTGCATAAGACTTCCACACAAGATGTCGGGCGTATCATGCGCTCATGGCGCAGCTGTTTATTATTATATTTTTGGCCATTTCACAATAGATATTTCGTTTTTGCAAAGCATGAACATATTCTATCATTTTTAATGTATACCTTAAACGTATTTTTAAAGAAATGTATTGGTGTATAAACTGGATCAAGTCAATCAAAAACAAATATTTATGATAAAAACTTACGTATAGGAGTAAATTGGTCCAGTTTATAATATACAAAAACTCCTTTAAAAGCCGTTTAAATATTTTTTACGTTAATCATCAAAATCAAAATGATTATTTTGAAAATCACCAGCAAGTTAAAAAATCTTAAACAAATTCTTCTAGTTAACTTCTCAGGAATAATAATAAAATAATTGTGTTACAACAAGAAATTTGCATAGCTTAAATAAATAAGGAAAACCTATGGCGAAGGGAATTCGAACATACTTAAACACGGTAAAAAAAATGTTCGAATGTAATGAAGGCATTTAGAAGATTCATCTATTAATTACTGATATGGAAGGTTGGCTGATTCGTAAAACTGACTTTATTGAAAACAAAATATGATTTATATTTAGAATTTTAATAATGGTTGAAGAACAAAAATGAATCAATTATTTATATATATGGCTAGACAATCTGAATCGTAGCATGTCCCTTGACATCATGGGACATGATTTAATATGTCTATATATATGAAAATAGCTCAAACTTACTAATACCATTAAAGGTTTATTTTATTAGAATAACAGTCAATATAACTAAGGCCTCGTGGTGAAGGGATTAATTTGTCCTATACTTGTCAACTTTTAATGTTTATTTGTGTATTTCTCTGTCCGTAATGCTCTTGCATTTATTTGTACTGTAGTCCTGTCATATAATGCTATTATTGTAGTGTTATATTTTAAGATAAAAGATGGGAGGTTCAGCTAGCCAGGTTCAAACCAACATTTTTTGTTAAAATGATCTGTGCCGAGTTAGGGAAATGTCAGTGGTTATCTTATAGTTCGTTTCTTTGTGTGTTGCATTGTCGTTTTGATATTTTGTTGCACTTCAGTGATTTGTTTTCTCGCAATCGATTTATGACTTTCGAACAGCGGTATTCTACTGTTGCCTTTTTTTAAAACATTGTGACTTGGATGTAGAGGTGTCTCATTGACACTCATACCGCGTCTTCTTATTTATAAAATTGGGGTCTTTTGCGATGCAAAATTACCACCATGATTCGATAGAAAGGCGAAAGATACCAATTATATACAATGGTTATCAAAGGTACCAGGATTATAATTTAGTACGCCAGACGCGCGTTTCGTCTACATCAAACTCATCAGTGACGCTCATATCAAAATATTTATAAAGCCAAACAAGAACAAAGTTGAAGAGCATTGAGGATCCAAAATTCCAGAAAGTGGTGCCAAATACGGCTAAGGTAATCTATGCCTGGGATAACAAACCCATTAAACGAAATCGCATTAACAACTCCATGTAATTATGACACGCATTAACAACTCCATGTAATTATGACACACATTAACAACTCCATGTAATTATGACACGCATTAACAACTCCATGTAATTATGACACGCGTTAACAACTCCATGTAATTATGACACGCATTAACAACTCCATGTAATTATGACACGGATAAACAACCTGCAGACAAACAGCAGTCTTAAACGCATCATCGACTAAACTAAAGACTGAGCAACATTATAATAAAAAGTTGTCCATGTCTCACGGTCATGAAAACTTTCATATCAGTGCTCCCGTCCTCAATATTTGTGCTCGAACCGCCATTCCAGTATTTTGATGCCACATGTGGAACATCATCTGCTATCCCTTCCGGAGCTGCTATCCCTTCCGCAGCACATAAGATCACCCCTAGTTTTTGGTGGTGTTCGTGTTCCTCAGTCTTTAGTTTTCTATGTTGTGTTTTGTGGTATCTGTCTCCTCTGTTATAAGGAATTATTAAAATTGTATAATTCTGTAAACGAGGGACGAAAGATACCAGAGGGGACGATCAAACTCATAGATTGATAATAAACTGAGAACCCTATGGCTAAAAATAAAAAGACAAACAGACAAATAATAGTACAGTAGACAAAACATAGAAAACTAAAGACAAAGCAACACGAACCTTATATACTAAACACAGGGGGTGATCCCAGGAGCTTAGAAAGGGTAATCAGATCCTGCTCCACATGTGGCACCGGTTGTGTTGCTTATTTAATTACAAATCCAGTCAATAATCTAATTTGGTACGTAACATTTGTGAAAAGGGAAGAATATTCGAGTTATGACATAAGGAACATATCCGATATCATCTGTGAAAAGGTTATTCCATCACGGTCAAACAACTCGTTATGCCTGAAGATATACATTTATTGTTCATTTATATATATATAAAGTTAATAATCGGGTTCGCGGTTATTTCGAGTGATCTTCGTTTCAAAGAATAATACGAGGGTACGGTGTTGGTCATAATATTTTGTTCCACGTTTTGTGGAGGGTTTTTTGCGGCGAAATCAAATCTTCAGCATTATTTTGTAATTTGTGAATTCTAGCAGTAATAATCTATTTTTCAATTTTTTTTTGTAGAATTATGAAGACATACGAGTCGATAGAAATTGGTAACATGTTGAATGCATTGTCTGATCTAACCGGAGATATCTGTGAATTTTATACACAAGATATAAATCCGCCAGAAAACTTATTTTACATTATGTATAAGTCGTACTCGAATCGATCTCTACTTGTTTGTTGGAGAAACGACAAAAGACTCACACATACTGGATTCCACCATACGCTGGAATCCATTGAGGTAAGTAGTTATCAAAGGTACCAGGATTATAATTTTGTACGACAGACGCGCGTTTCGTCTACATAAGACTCATCAGTGACGCTCATATCAAAATATTTATAAAGCCAAACAAGTACAAAGTTGAAGAGCATTGAGGATCCAAAATTCCAAAAAGTTGTGCCAAATACAGCTAAGGTAATCTATGCCTGGAATAAGAAAATCCTTAGTTTTTTTCAAAAAATTAAAGTTTGGGAAACAGGAAATTTATAAAAATGACCACATTATTGATATTCATGTCAACACCGAAGTGTTGACTACTGGGCTGGTGATACCCTCGGGGACGAAACGTCCACCAGCAGTGGCATCGACCCAGTGGTGTAAATAGTTATCAAAGGTACCAGGATTATAATTTTGTACGCCAGACGCGCGTTTCGTCTACATAAGACTCATCAGTGACGCTCATATCAAAATATTTATAAAGCCAAACAAGTACAAAGTTGAAGAGCATTGAGGATCCAAAATTCCAAAAAGTTGTGCCAAATACGGCTAAGGTAATCTATGCCTGGAATAAGAAAATCCTTAGTTTTTTTTTCAAAAATTTAAAGTTTGGAAAACAGGAAATTTATAAAAATGACCACATTATTGATATTCATGTCAACACCGAAGTGTTGACTACTGGGCTGGTGATACCCTCGGGGACGAAACTTCCACCAGCAGTGGCATCGACCCAGTGGTGTAAATAGTTATCAAAGGTACCAGGATTATAATTTTGTACGCCAGACGCGCGTTTCGTCTACATAAGACTCATCAGTGACGCTCATATCAAAATATTTATAAAGCCAAACAAGTACAAAGTTGAAGAGCATTGAGGATCCAAAATTCCAAAAAGTTGTAAGGTAAGATTATTTATGGTCAAATATTTTCGATTTTGGATGTAACGCGACTTCTGATTGGCTGACGTCATTTTATTTATCATATCAAAGACACAATTTTGTCATGTGACCATGAAGTCATCCACGTTTTTTCGTGATTTACGCCGGTTTAAAATGAGATTTTGAATGTAGTTATAAGAAATAACTGTAATATTTTGACAGTCTATTCGAAATAACATAAAAATGTGGTGCACACTGTTAAATAGAAAAAATTCTAAAATGAAAGTCCCAAATCAAATGGCAATATCGAAAGCTCAAACACATCAAGCGAATGCACAACTGTCATATTTCTGATTTAGAACAATCATTTTCTTATGTCGAATGGTGAATTAAGAAATAATTCTTTCATGCCATACTCTATGCTCATTTTAACACGGGTAGGCATTATATTTGTTAATATCTTAATACCGAGCGTCAGCGAGGTATTAAATGTTTACAAATATAATGCCTACCTATGTTAAAATGAGCATAGAGCATGGCATGATAGAAATATTTCGATTATAATAGGTATATTTTGAACTTTTGTACCTCGAAGTGGACCTATAAGTTCAAGAAAGATAAATGATTGGAAATGCTAAATTAAAAGCAAAAAAGAATTATGGAAATGATTAATAATACTCCGTGGTGAAAATTTAAAGTTAAACTATAAAAGGTACTCGATAAAAGGTTCATGCATGTAATTAAACCAGGTTCAACCCACCTTTTTTTTCTATATTAAAATGACCTTAACAAAGTCAGGAATATGGCAATTTTTATCAAATACATGTAGTATTCTATAAATGTTGGCGTTTGTTTTTGTTTCACTTCAGTGTTCATGTTGTTCTTTTGTTTCCTCTTATAGTTGACGTGTTTTCCTCGGTTTTAGTTTGTAACAAGGATTTGTTTTCTCTCAATCGATTTATGACTTTTGAACACCGGTATCCTATTGTTGCCTTGTGTACGATTGATCCTTTTTATTGCAAGACAAATTAAACCAAATAAAATTAAGTTCTTCAAACATGTTAAAACAACTTGCCCACTCAGACAATTTATATTTGTTCTTTTTATGCCCCACCTACGATAGTAGAGGGGCATTATGTTTTCTGGTCTGTCCGTTCGTCCGTTCGTTCGTCCGTCTGTGCGTCCGTTCTTCTTCTTTCCCGCTTCAGGTTAAATTTTTTGGTCAGGGTAGTTTTTGATGAAGATGAAGTCCAACCAACTTGAAACTTAGTACACATGTTCCTTATGATATGATTTTTCTAATTATGGAGCCAAATTAGACTTTTGACCCCTATTTCACGGTCCACTGAACATAGCAAATAAAAATGCGAGTTTCAGGTTAAAGTTTTTGGTCAAGGTAGTTTTTGATGAAGTTGAAGTCCTATCAACTTGAAACTTGGTACACATGTTCCCTTTGGTATGATCTTTCTAATGTTAATGCCAAATTAGATTTGTTACATTGAACATGGAAAATGATAGTGCGAGTGGGGCATCCGTGTACTTTGGACACATTCTTGTGTTTTGTATTTTACTCGAGTATAGATATACATATGCATTATACTCAAATGATAATGAAGTAAACATATTAACCGTTATAGTTCACGAACAATAGGCAATGCATGTACAATGGCCATGATGGAGATGATTGTTCATGAGGAAGGATATTCATTTATAATTGAACTGATTAGTAAATGAAATATTATTCAAAGTTTATCTACAAATAAAGTGCTATGATATGTATATATGGCCAAACTTAACGATCCATTCCTATAATTGAATCCCACAATAATAGATTAGATCAGGGATATTATTGCAAATACTATATATAGAATGTAAATCACATATGTTGTTACAATATACAAGACCTTGTTAATACTACAATATATAAATGACCTAGATTGTTGTAAGTTCACGTTCACGTTAGCAGTTGATTCTTAAAGAGTGACCAAAGATACCAAATGGACAATCCAACTCAAAGTTAAAAAAAAACTGACAACGCCATGGCTAAAAGAGAAAAAGAAAAAAAAACAACAGACGATATCCATGAAACGACATAAACACCGAGATTTGAAAATCGAATCGAAAATATACACGCACACACAAGTTTTATAAAAACAAAACAAAATTTTAAACAAAGTGAATGGCAAAATAAAAATATAACATATAAAAGTTATAGACTGATGAGTCTTATGTAGACGAATCGCGCGTCTGGTGTACTAAATTATAATACTGGTACTATAACTATAACTATAACAAGGATTGTTTAATCATATTTCTGGAAAAATGCAGCATCGTAGTGAAACGATCTCAAAGCATACGTGGATGTTCTGACACGCGGGAGAACTGCTGAGTTATACTGATGAATTTTGATATCAATTAACTTCGACTTTTTTATTCATCATTTTGAATGTTTCTATTGCATTAGTTTTTATTCTTCCTATTTCTAAAGAATGCAATTTTGAATTTTCTAACAGTTTTTCTTACGACGTCGACGTATCCGAATCTTAACAGATGAATTTAAGAGCTCTTTCTTTATTTTTTTCTGTTAATTCATTTTTGTCTGCTCGGTAGTGCTAAATTACTGGACAATAGTTTAAATTCGACCGAATACATGACAAGTGTGATGCTAGCCTGCCTAGTCTGTTTACAAAAATGGAAAACAACACTGTTAAATAATTTATTGCGTCCGAAGCGCTTTTCTGGATTTACCTTCATCAGGAACGCTTAAAACCAAATATTTGAAATCCAAAGATGAATAAGTATCGAAAATCGTTGAACAGCTATATGTCAGAAATACCTAAAAAAAAAAAAAAATAGCCAAATTCATCTAAAGCCAACTTTGCTTGAGGGAGTTTATCCACCCATTCGTATGAAATATTCAATTGTCATCATGACATGATTTAAACAGTTATCGTCTGACTCTGCCTCGATCACTCGAAGTCTAAATATATGGCGATTAGTAGATAAGTACGGCTAGAATTCACCCAATACGAATACTGCTTTTTTACGTTTATTGGAGCCGCAAAAAAAACGTGGAATAATGACATTTTTTATCACGACTGTATAATTATCATTATTAGTAAGGCAAGGAAAAACCACGAGGGCAATAAACAAATCTTTTTTTTTTATATGAAACAAGAGAAAAAGAAAAACAGCATGATCGAAAGGTAAAAGAACGAACTAACAAACAACAACCCACACTTTGTCTGATCTGTTTATTAGTTATACTTGTCTTGCAACTGGCTTTCGGTAACTGCGAGTACTCAAAGATTGGTCTTTTCATGTTTCTTTTTTGTACTTATGACGATCTGATGAGTTAAGTTATTTCAACGGATTTTCCTTTTTGTTTTTTGTTCTCATGTAAAATTATTGACACCGGTAAGGAGAGGAAGGAGCCTCGAACACATGTTATGCCCGTCCGAAGTCAGGGCTTTGCAATTCAGTAATTGTCATCGGTTGTTATCTATCTTACTTGTTTTTTTGTGAACTATTTCATAAATATATCATGCTTTTAGTTTGTCTCGTTTAAACTGGTGTAACTTTTATTATATTGGATATATAAAAAGAACGTATGACTGTCAATGTCCACAAGAGACCAAAATGACACAGAAATTAACAACTATAGGTCACCGTACGGCCGTCAACAATGAGCGAAGCCCATACCATATAGTCAGCTATAAAAGGCCCCGGAATGACAATGTAAACCAATTCAAACGAGAAAACTAACGGCCTTATTTATGTATACATACGATATGGATCTTGCTCTATGATGCGGTGACATATATATTTCTTTACTCTACGTCATTGCATCCCTGATGGATAAATGACAATTTTACCAAATCTTCTATCTTTTTATATATTGCATATATGATTTAGATACGCACACATTAATGGAACAAAATAAAATCTTATGAAAAGGTTGTCATGCCCATTACCTAATCTATGGTAACTTTTCTAATTATCTTTATCTAGAACACTAGTTTTGAAGAAGAGAATGAAGACCTTACACGATATCTACACATTATAACGGCTACGACGAAGGTATAATATTTAATGTTGTTTTTATTTATTTTCCTTTTTAATGAGGGTATTTACATTTTTAATTGCTTACCATATCATTTCGCCTTACAAATTCAAAAGACAATTTAGTTGGATTGGAAAAACAATATGCAGCAGATGCTAGATTAATAAAATGATATTCAAAATAGAGAAAAAGGATTACAATTTTAAACGCCATGTGAACGAGTCAACAGAAAACTTGGCAATGGCCTGATCTATATTTACCATATACTAATTCTAACATGTTTTTTTTTAATATAGTTCCCTACAACCGATGGACGATTGATAGAAATGGTCAGATTGAAATGTCAATTTACAGCAGAACCAAACTGGCATGGAAAATTTTCAGACTGGTATTTATATTATTCATTGTATTATCTAGTTCAAACTGGGATATAGTCTGATGTATTCCCAGCATCCTAAATATCTAAATTTATCGGGAACACACACTGGTACTAAATATATTTTTCATTTATTAAACACTACACACTTTGATATAGTCTTAAAAATTATCAGCATCCGTCATTATGTCTGACTTAAATGTCAGGCCCTTATTGGGGGACAAAGACTGGTACTTTCTTTTTCATTTTATTATATTTAATAAATCATTCATTAGAATACTTAATTTATTTCTTTTTTGTATACTAACTGAAACACCAGCGTTACCTCAAACATTAGGCTGTATATAATGTATGCCTTTTATCTGAAGAGTTCAACTCACTTTGTACTTTATAAAATTTCAAAGAATGAACATGTGTGCAATATCTTTTTGAAGAGTCCAAAACTGATTCTGCTTTTTTCTCGCACAAAATATGCCTTAGATATATGTCGCTGAGAACAAAAATAAATTTATATTTTACTAAGTGAATTAAAATATTTTAAATAAGGGAATAAGAATTACCAAATACAAATTTTAACAGTTTCATCAGAATCTCTAACATGCATGTTCTTTTTAATTTTAACAATGATGATAAATTTAACATTCGATTTTCTTTGCAGTGATCCAATCTCATGGGGGTCTGTATCCCTTTGGTTCATGGAAAAATATAAACCACTCCAGTGCAAAGATAAGGACGAGTACTGGATGAAATATGAAGATTTCAGGTGTAATTTTGGTGGATTGATTATAATAAGTGGAACAGACCCTTTCCGTTCAGAAGGGTTGTCAATAGAACGTATTTACAAGCGCTCAGATTCAAGTGATTCAACAACACGTCCTCCTAGCGGTCAAAGTATAGACGGAGCACTTCCGATAAGTAGTCGCAATTCAACAGCATCATCATTTATTGTTAGGAATGGTCAATCCCAAAATAGACTACATAACTCTCTAAACCCGCCAAATGACACAATTCAAAAACGTCACAGTTTTACGTCAAGTCCCCAAACTGATAATATTATGAACATGCTTTTAAATGGCAGAAATGTGCCATGTAGCAAAAATAACAACGAATATTCCGATTGTCCAGCTTACAAGAAGAGGTGGTACTGGCGCAGAGGTAGTTCGGATGATACTGCAGTTTATCCATTCTCTAGGATTGAAAGTATATGTTCCGAAAAGTCACAGGATGGTGACAGTATAAATGGGGAGACAGATATAACAGGATTTCAGGCAGGATTTGCGTATGCATATAGACGTAAAAGTGCTCCGCTGATCGGAAGAAACTTCTCTTCGTCGTCTTTATCACACTTGACTCACAGTAGTTTCCTAGCAACGAAAACAGACTTCTTCCGGTCACGTGGGGGCTGGAAACTTTTAGTAGAACATCATGACAGATGGATAAGTAAGTTGAATCAATATGTTATCTTAATTCTTTTCATTTTAGCTATTATCAAACAATTTGTTTGTACCGGGACAATTAAGTGCAAAGAAGTTTTTATGTGTGTTATCTCTGAACGATTTCCTGAATTTAGTCACGGTTTGATATTGAATGTTATACAGACGTCGTTTTTAAGCAGAAATGCATTACATTAAGATAAACAAGATAAACAAAGTGCTTCTCTTAACAAAGTAGTGTGTGGTCAGCGGTAAACAAGCTGATATTGGTGCATGGTGACATATATTTAAAATGACGTTTGTTTAAAAATTAAAAAAAACGGATAATTATGTATCTTCCCACATAGCAGAGACAACATTTCCATAATAGTAAAAATAGAGTTTCCCTGACAAAAAAGCAATATGTGTACTTTATGCAAGTCATACACTACGGAAAACATATTTTATATATACGGTATTATTCAAGTTTAAAAAAAGTTGTGGAATTATAGCAAATGAGACTCTCTGTACAAGAGACCAAATGACACAGAAATTAACAACTATAGGTCATCGTACGGCCTTCAACAATGAGTAAAGTCTATACAGAATAGTAAGCTTTTAAAGGCCCCGAAGCTACAAATTAAATGTAACAAAATACAAACGACAAAACTAACGGCTTGATGCATTGATTGTACTATACATAGTATGTTTACTTCTAAATATAAAAAAAGATGTGGTATGATTGCCAATGCGACAACGGTCCACAAGAGACCAAAATGAAACAGACATTAACAACTATAAGTCACCGTACGGCCTTAAACAATGAGCAAAGCCCATACCGCATAGTCAGCTATAAAGGGCCCCGATATGACAATGTAAAACAATTCAAACAAGAAAACTAACGGCCTTATTTATATAATAAAATGAACGAAAAAACAAATAGGTAACACATAAACAAACGACAACCACTGAAACTCAGGCTCCTGGCTTGGGTCAGTCACATACATAAATAATGTGGCGGGGTTAAACATGTTAGCGGGATCCCAACCTCCCCCTAACCTTGGACAGTCTTTTGATTTTTGTTTTAGGTGAAATAGGACCGTTTCCCCTGACAGTTTTTTGTTACTGAACTCGTTTCCTTATCGTTAATCTACGAAATACATTATGAAATTTGGTATTATAATCTCCTCTTACAAAGGTCTTTGCACTTGTTAAATTTTATTGTTTCTTAATGTTTGCTAATGGAACGAACAAAGAAGAAATGGCAAAACAATATCATGTTACGAAATATAAGTAACCGTTGATACCTTTTCTTTGTACACCTTACTCTAATCTTAGTTGTTAACGATGGGTAATAAAAAAACAAAAAATTACCATAATTTATTATAGCTCTTTTGTTACAAACACAAAAATCAAAGAGATGATAAAAATTTTAAAAAATTGAGGTAGGTCAGTAAAATAAGTACCAAAAAGAAGACAGAGAAAAAACAAACATCAATTCATATAGCAATATACAGATGATAAAACTTCAAAACCTGTATTTGTATCAATATGTATATAAATTTAATAAAGATCTGGACGAAATTCTCTACTTAATGATTCAACAGCGCATATATAGATCACATCCATGGACATGCAAAAGGTCACTCATTGCCTTTCTATTTTAGAGCTAGATGTATCAAACCTATCAAAATGTCCACGTGTATACTTTACGATCAGCAAGCCAGGTGTGATAAATGAAATGATACCACAAAACTACCATGGTAAAAGCCACATTCTCGTGTCACTCCTACAGGACTACCGTAGAGGATCGACCTATGGACAACTTGTTCCTATTGGCTTTGGACTTTACAAGGTAAAATTTATGCGTGTCTTGTTAGAATTGTCCCTCCTAGAAAAAAGTGAAGTAACCGAAATACCGAACTCCGAGGAAAAGTTCAGATTACAGAGTCAGTAACCAAATGGCAAAATCAGAAGCTCAAACACATCAAACGAGTAAATAACAAATGGCATATTCATGACTTGGTACATGTATTTTCATATGCAGAATATGAGGTATTAAACCTGTGTTAATAGAGTTGAAAATAAAATTTCATTATATAAAGAACGATGTGCGGACAAAACAAACAGATATGATATAACTGTCCTGAATACATTTGGTTAACATAGAGTACTAAATATATTGTTGTTTTTTTTTAAACTTCATTTAATTTTGACTTCTTAGTAATATTTATTTGTTCTAATAAGAATTATTAACATTATGTGTCCCTCGAATTTCCATATAATCGTTATTCTAATTAGGTGTCAATGAGACAACTCTCCAACCAAGTCACAATTTATAAAAGTAAACCATTATAGGTAACAGTACGGTCTTCAAAACGGAGTATTGGCTCCCACCGAAACAGCAAGCTATAAAGGGTTCAAAAATGACTAGTGTAAAAGTATTTAAACAGTCTAATCTATATAATAAGAAAAGGAAACAAAATCAATAAACGACAACTACTAAACATCAGATTCCTGACTTAGAACAGGAGAAGACAAATGACGTGTCTATTATTTAAAAATGTTGGACATATTTCTTTCTTTCAAGCAAAGTTTTGTATAAGATGACAAATAAAGGCAACAGTAGTATACCGCTGTTCAAAACTCGTAAATCTATAGACAAAAAACAAAATTGGTGTAACAAACTAAAACTGAGGGAAACGCATTAAATATAAGAGGAGAACAACGTTACAACATTAAAGTGTAACATACACAGAAACGGACTAAGCATTAGACAAAATCCGATGAGAATAACACATATAACATCAAAACCAAATATATGAATTTGGGATAGAAAAGTACCTTGACACGTCTTATAGTAATGTGAATTCACACTCAAATATAAGAGAAAGCAAACGACACAACGGAAACACAACATCAAAATGTTACACACACAGAAACGAACTATAATATAACAATGGCCATAAACTATCTATGCGTGTTGAAATGTGAAACTATTACAAACTAAGGTTTTAATTAATAAGGTACAATATGATAACATAATTCAAGGAATAGGTCAAAATAGAACAACTTAGTTTGGTAAACTCAATACTATGAACTGACTATAAAGATTATGACTAGAAATAGATATCGATATAATTCCTCGTTCTATTTTAAGGTTGAATTCATTAGTTATGATTAATGTTGATATATGATCTTAACTGTGAATTATGTTATCATATTGTACCTTATTAATAAAAACCTTAGCTTGTAATGGTTTCACATTTCATCAGGTACATTCAATATGAATAAAAGAATGCATGGCACTAAGTCTGATTAAGACATAAAAGTACAATTAATTTACAAAAACACACCAATTATATACCATGTACTACATTTGTAATCATAGTTTACTGTTATATTAAAAGGGTCACATAAGGTGTTTTTTTTTAGATCATAGTGCAATTGTAATAATGATATCCGCGATATTGAAAAATAGATTAACAAACAATCGAACTCCAAGGGAAATACAGATTGGAAAGTCCCTTATCAAATGACAAAATCAAAAACTCAAACACATCAAACGAATTAAAAACAACTGTCACAGTCCTTAATTGTAATTGGTACAGAAATTTCGTTACGTAGAACATGTCGGATTGAACCTTGTTTTATAGATAGTTTAACATCACACTTGTATGACAATTGCATAATTGATTTTATATATTGACAACAATGTGTAGTAATAATGTTAAAAAATAGGGATACATAACAGCAATTAACATTGTGTAATTATCTTATTCACTATGAAAAACAAAATGTCATATAGACAAAGCACATATTAGCAACAAATAAAGAGAAGACTTCAAAATTAGACCATAACACAACAAATCATTGGCGGAATGCATACGTACCAAACCATGACAAAAGAATATTACCAAAAATTGGCTAAACAGTATAGGTTCATAATGTATAAAAACAAAAACAAGATCACCACAACACTAACTTAAGATTATACACAATATCAGTACCTTGAATCTAAACTTCAAGACCATCTATGTCAAAGTGGTCTATTGTTTTTACCCTCCGTAATTCAGGAGGCGTTTGCCCTGTGGACGCACTGGGTGTCGATCTTTTGAAGCTCAAGTAATTTTCCCAGTCTGCGTTTGTTACCTTGGAGCGCTGAATTAGTGAATGACATTACACGTATGTTTCATCATAATACGTTATTTCGATTGGTTAACAGTAATATCGTGTCATTCTGAAATGAACTTCATTTCAAATTGAAATGTAACATCAATAATGACACGCGCTTCTACAACAAAGTGCGCATGTAAATACAAGGAAATATTGATAGAAATCGTGTTTTCCATTAAACATGTTAAATGTAATTATAAGTATTAAATGCTTCCGCTTTTAATACCAAACGTACTTCGGTCAACGTTTTTACACCCAAATAAATTTACAAAAAGAAGCATCCAATTCTTAAATAAATAATGACAAAGGTTATAATACAGATACGGTTTTTGTGATAGAAAATTAGCAGACAAATCGTCTGAAATGAGCATTATTTAAAAAATCCAAGTAAAACTGTCGCATCAGAAACTGCTTAACATTCTAAAGTACCAGAATACAGCCTGAATTATTGTAGGTGCTAAGCTCACTCTTTAGTTCCTGTGAAGTGCCTTAATATTTGTTTTGCATTTTTGTATGTCTGCTTTCAATGTATTCATTGGTATCTTCTTATTGTACAAATCTAATTGATGTTAGTCATGTATGAATTGTGCCTTTTTTCAATTTTTGTTTTGTTATTTTAAATTTAAAAGTGCAAGACACCAGAGTGTAAAGATTTCTCGAAATACAAATACATAAACAGATGCGAATCACATAACGATGAAAGGGAGATAACTGTCCGATTTGATCTTGAGGAGGGAAGCTATGTAGTTGTGCCTTACAGTCAAGTTCCACAGCATGAAGGAGAATTCTTACTGCGAATACTCTGTGAGAAAGACGTGTTATGTGGTACAAGAAATGGATGGTAAGTAAATTCATATAACATTCTGTTATTATTCGGTGAGTATAAAAAAGAAGATGTGGTATGATTGCCAATGAGACAACTATCCACAAAAGACCAAAATGACAGAGACATTAACAACTATAGGTCACCGTACAGCCTTCAACAATGAGCAAAGCCCAACCGCATAGTCAGCTATAAAAGACCCCGATAAGACAATGTAAAACAATTCAAACGAGAAAACTTAAAGGCCTTATTTATGTAAAAAAATGAACGAAAAACAAATATGTAACACATAAACAAACGACAACCACTGAATTACAGGCTCCTGACTTGGGACAGGCACATACATAAATAATGTGGCGGGGTTTAACATGTTAGCGGGATCCCAACCCTCCCCCTAACCTGGGACAGTGGTATAACAGTACAACATAAGAACGAACTATAAAAATCAGTTGAAAAAGGCTTAACTCATCAGATGGACAAAAATACAAGTGGTGTGGCCCGGTACTTATACATCCCGACACAAAAAGACACAATGAACAGATCTGAGAGTACTCGCAGTTATCTGACAGCTAGTTCAAAGCCACTAACTACTAATAAAAAATCATGCATCTTTTTGGTAAAGGATGGGGTATCGAAACCTACAAATTTCACACTGCCACATGTATATGTGCTTCTCCGAAGTTAATACCTGATCAGTGAATGTCTTTTTGCACATCACACAATTTGTATTGTATCTTTGAGAGATACGTGTAGATCAGCAAAGCCTTTGTGTTAGTTATTCACAACATTTTTCAAATTGGGAAAATTGGTATATTGCTTACATTTGTATTTCTATTGCTATGCTGCCGTTATAATTGGTTACATAAATAGCCTTTAATTGAGAACAGAAAACATGCACAAGTTTTATTCCCAAACATGCTAAATTTGTCATTGATTGTGAAGAGAGTTGTTGCGAAACGAAATTGACATTACACACGATTAACGGTGCAAATTGTTTATAGGAAGTATCCCAGCTGAAGTATAACTATCGTTCATATGTTTGTGTTATATTTTCAGCATTGTGTCATAGACATTTGACCGATTGAATACAGTTTCTTTGAAAGATATATGTTGAATAGACGATTTGAGAATACATTCTGCTGGCGGAATGATTTACATTAATCTCGTACCAAAGTGCTTTAAAAATATACTATTATACAACGTTGTGGAGTTATTTAGAAGTTTAATATATAAAACAACACATATTCATGTTTATATCATACCAGATGTAATATTTGAAATTTCATTTAACATTGTTTTCTATTGTGTATTCTGTCATCGATGTTGTTTTATTTGGATTGTCATCAGTCTATTACCAATGTTATTTCAACTGATCGGGCGGAGCTGATATTTTAATTTGCATAAGGACAATATATTTGAAGATGTGTGTGATAAGCCGTTATAATTATCATTGATTTCCAATCAACATTCAGTGTCATCAAACGAATTTTACAAAAGAATGACTCAACACTTCATTGATGAGTTTACCCCCAATACACCTATATATTGAGACAAGCGAACCGGTTAAACCCCGCCCAGTCAAGTCAAATAAATCAAGTTATAAGTTACAAAAAAATAACTTCTTTTACTGTACGGGATCACATGCTTTATAGTTAGTGCTCACTTTGCAGATGAGCTTAGGTTAAAGTTTGTTTTGTCAGAATTAGTTTTCATGATTAGGGCTAGTGTTGAAAAGAAAAAGTAAGGGTGAGTTGAGTATAAAGTCCTATACAAATGTACATTGTATTGGTCCCCTTAGGTAAAAGAAAGTTATACATTCTATTCATTATAAAGAAAAACGATTAAATAGTCACTGACAATTATACTTGAAAAATGTTAATCACACAATTAATATTTAAAATATGGTAAATAAACGCGATATATAATATTATGACACTTAAAATCGAGATAATCATAAAAAAATAAAAGTCAATCTACTGTGGATTCATTATTATTCGTTGGCTACCAATTTTAATTGGTTTCGTGGCTTCATGTGAACCACGAATTTAAATGTTCATATAAATTCAATTTTATATAGGCTTTGTATGCAGAGATTGATTACAACACGACATCAACGAAAATTGATACCCACGAAAATAAATGAATCCACAGTTTAAGTAATTATATCTTTCCTTCAGGTGTTAATAAAAAGTCTTTAAGAGACCTGTCCGAATTGTATGTTTTCATGTATGATTTCCGCCGTTTATGTACCTATTGCCAAAATTGTCTCATTTTTATTCTTCTCAATACTATTTAATTAAGGGTACAAGAAAATGCTTTGAGATATATATTGATGATTGATTTTCATATAAAGACGTTTTAATTTAAAATTTCAGTTCAGTTATTGTTCATACTTAATGAGACCAAATATTTTATAATGAATATCAAAATGACTATTTTTGTTTCATATTTTAATTTTGTCATATATTTATCATATTTATCATTTGTATGGTGTTATAACAAACTCTTGCCAAACTGTATTTCGGAATCATTTATTAATAACGTATTTTTATAGAATGAACGAGGATTTGTTTTCGTATGAGGGGGACCATTACTTTTATCATACATACCCCTCTTTTTTATTTACTTTGATTTTCTATTTAAAGGTCACCAAAAATACATAAAGCTTAAGTATGTTCTATATCCCGCCAAAGTGTCCCTATTGTATTTTTTTTATATTTTCTTGTTCATCATAATATTTTTACATATTGTTATTTCTTCAAATGTTCATATTGTGTCTAGGTGCTTTTATATTGGTGGAAGAGAAATTTTATTTAATAGATTAAAGTTTTTTATATTCAATACCAGATTTTTATTCAACTATATTGTTAAATTTGTAAAAATAGACTTTATGGTTGACAAATAATTGATAGAAATGATTTGTTACAAATCGTTACACCTTTAAGAGAGTTACAATACAGGCGGTCAGATAGCCGTACAGGTAATAGGTAATCTGTGCACGCATTTTAATCTCTCAAATGATTATGTCTACTTGTTTGATGGACAGGCTTGTTTGAACAAACTGATCTGAATTAATATGGTTGATTGATTATATGTGGGTATAATTCGCGTGAAAATGAGGAAATGAGGTTAAACGAAAAAATAAGCAGGATAAAATTTAGAAGCGACAGCATGACCAATGCGATCAAAGGCTCAACTTCTAATGCAACTAAAATATGAAATTTTAGAACAGGTGCATTTTTCTTTTCTTTGTTCGAGGTTGCAGTCTTGAGAAAAGAACATGTCAACACTGTATTCAAATTGTATTTGCTATTCTTCTACGTTTTATTTGTATACTGCAGTTATATAGACAGAAAAGAACGTAAATTACCATAAGTCATGAAAAATGAAGAAAAGATCTATATGTCTACTTGAATTCTTATTGATAAAATGGTGCAGTTTTATTTTAGCCAATGAAGATTGATTTATATTGTATTCTTTGTTATAAATGTTATATTTTTCCTACATGAAATAAATGCATGTGTTATGAAACGTGTTTTTCTCATTCTGTAAGCAATACTAGGCCAAACGAAACGCAAATCGTTAGTAAAATATCAACTTTGAATATAAAACAACACCAAAATAAACAAACCAACAAACCGACTCCAAACATAGCAAATACAAAACAAACATCGAACATATTCAAAACAAAACAAACAAAAAACAATAAAAACCGCTTGATTGTACAGCTTACACATACTGTTTACACAACAACATGTACATCTGTATGAAATCTTCATTATATTACATTTTCGCGTATCATCAAGTTGAGGTTTGTTATGTTTAAGTAGTCCTCGATCTTCAGATGCCAGAATAGTCGTCAATTATTTTACTGATTGTAAATATGCATGGCGAGTTGGTTGACTGTAATGGAATAACTGTTTCACAGATGATATCAGATATGTTCCTTGTGTCGTAAACACAATCCTCTTCCCTTTCATGAATGAGACCTACCGAATTAAACTTTTTACCGGGTTTGTAATAACATGCGCAACACGACGGGTGCCACATGTGGAGCAGGATCTGTTTACCCTTCCAGAGCACCTGAGATCGCCCCCAGTTTTTGGTTTGGTTCTAGTTGCTTAGTCTTTAATTTTCTATGTTGTGTCATGTGTACTATTATTTGTCTGTTTGTCTTTTAATTTTTAGCCATGGCGTCGTCAGTTTATTTTCGATTTATGAGTTTGACTATCCCTCTGGTATCTTGTCGACACATCCGGTTTTGTTATTTTTGTAGTTCATGAGATTTCCTTATTTTTTTTATACGCCCGTCGTCTTTTAGACGGGACGTATTATGGTATACCGTTGTCCGTCTGTCCGTCCGTCCGTCGTCCACACTTCGGACAATAACTCAAAAACACTTTCACCAATTTCCATGAAACTTTGGTGAATTGTTTATATCTATTGACGTAAGCTCCCTTTCGTTTTTTTTTAATTTCAGATTTTAAGTTTTGGATTTATGGGGCTTTATTCATAAAAAAGGGGGGATTTTCAACACTTCGGACAATAACTCAAAAAGGCTTTCACCAATGTCCATGAAACTTTGGTGAATTGTTTATATCTATTGATGTAAGCTCCCTTTCAATTTTTATAAATTTCAGATTTTAAGTTTTGGATTTATGGGGCTTTATTCATAAAAAAAAGGGGGATTTTCAACACTTCGGACAATAACTCAGAAAGACTTTCACCAATGTCCATGAAAGTTTGGTGAATTGTTTATATCTATTGATGTAAGCTCCCTTTCAATTTTTATAAATATCAGATTTTAAGTTTTGGATTTATGGGGCTTTATTCATAAAAAAAGGGGGATTTTCAACACTTCGGACAATAACTCAAAAAGGCTTTCACCAATGTCCATGAAACTTCGGTGAATTGTTTATATCTTTTGATGTAATCTCTCTTTCAATTTTTATAAATTTCAGATTTTAAGTTTTGGATTTATGGGGCTTTATTCATAAAAAAAGGGGGATTTTCAACACTTCGGAAAATAACTCAAAAAGGCTTTCACCAATGTCCATGAAACTTTGGTGAATAGTTTATATCTATTGATGTAAGCTCCCTTTCAATTTTTATAAATATCAGATTTTAAGTTTTGGATTTATGGGGCTTTATTCATAAAAAAAGGGGGATTTTCAAAACTTCGGACAATAACTCAAAAAGGCTTTCACCAATGTCCATGAAACTTTGGTGAATTGTTTATATCTATTGATGTAAGCTCCCTTTCAATTTTTATAAATTTCAGATTTAAGTTTTGGATTTATGGGGCTTTATTCATAAAAAAAAGGGGGATTTTCAACACTTCGGACAATAACTCAAAAAGGCTTTCACCAATGTCCATGAAACTTTGGTGAATTGTTTATATCTATTGATGTAAGCTCCCTTTCAATTTTTATAATTTCAGATTTTACATTTCTGTGTTATGAATTTTTATGCTTAAAAAAGGGGGGATTTTCCAATTTTGGATCAATAACTAACACTTTCACAAAATTTTATGCAACTTTGAAAAATTGTTTATATCTATTGACATAAGCCCCCTTTCCATTTTTATAAATTTTAGATTTTACGTTTTCTTAAGTAATGAATTTTTATACTTAAAAAAGGGGGATTTTATGAAACTTTGGTGAATATATTAATGTTACATCCCTTTTGATTTGTATATATATTTCTAGTTGATCATATAAATTCATTTAAAGCATAAAAGACAAGTTAAAAGAGCAACGGGCGTATCATGCGCTAAAGCGCAGCCCTTTATTTACTGATAACTTGATCGGCTTTCTTCATCGATTTATAAATTTGAACATTGGTAAAATACTCTTGAAGAAGGAGACGAGATTTGATATATTTGCTATTGAAATGGCAAGGAAACGATACAGTGAAAACATAAAATGCATGCATGCATAAGAGTTCAATCCCGGTTTATAAACAAATTTTCAATATATCATGTGTTTGACTTTATAACCTTTTCGATTCTAGGAAAGTAAAATTTGAAACAAAATACAAACTATCTGCCATCAAAATAAATCAAATTCTTTAAAGGACACAATCACTTGAATATAAACGAACATCAATATTCTGTTATATTGATTGATTGTTGGTTGCTTACCGTCCAGTGGCAAATATTTCATGCATATTCAGGACGAGAACAAGTTCACAATAAATACAATAGGTAGGTTGTTGTAATAGAGGCCATCTAGGATGATGGTCGGGGAAATTTGGACTGCCACTGGAAAATGAGGGTATATTGGATAGGGACAGAAATTTTGCCTTGCAACAGGCCACCTACGGACCCCTCAAAGAGTTGTTGCAAGGGTTTTTAACGTGCAATGAGTGTGGCACTCTCTTTACACGAGGCATCGGATTTAACGTCCCCTTCTGACGGACGTGACTGCGAACTTGATACATCCCGCACAGCCAAACGGACGCCCCACTTCAGCAAGCGTTTTACTGCCGGTCGGGAGAAGACCAAGTGACCATATTTCTATACCCCAGTCACCCTTGGGGTAATATATATTCTGTTATAATAACTAAACTTACTATGTTGAAAACCTACCTATTGATTAAACTTATAAATTATATAAAAAAAAGAACGAAAAATAGTACAGATTAAAAATTTTTAAAAATCCATGATTGGCTGATTTAGCTCTAGATCTTCACTTGTTAGCTTTGTTCGTTTCTTTTTGATGCGACCACCCTTTGCACAAATATTCTCCATTCCAAACATAAAGACAGCTTGACCTGATTTTTTAACAAATATTTGACATTCCCATGGGAACCAACTGTACGTGCTCCTTTTCTTATCAACTTGTTCTATATTCAGGTCACTTCACACCAGTTATAGTCTAAAATGGCCTATATCTGTACTTATTTTGAATTGGTCGAAGTTGTAGTCAATATCAACCGACCCAATCTTGACCATACTCGACTGCACTGATTTGTTCCTGACCCTTATACATGTTATATTTGCCATCGAAAGGAGTCTAATCTATTCCGCGAACCGTCTGAAACAGTCTTGAAAATTGAAAATGGAAACGGGGGAATATGCATATGTCAAACAACAATCCGACCAAGAGCAGAAAAAAACAGCCCAAGGCCACCAATGAGTCTTCAACACAGCGAGAAAATCTAGTACCCGGACACGGTTGTCAGAGGACCCCTTAAACAAAAAAGGACGTCACACGTTACTCTGAAATATATAAATGAACCCATTGTCGAGCTAAACTTGACCAATACTCGACCAGTTCTCGATCTATTACGTAAGTCGGAACCATATACTCGACCAAAGTTAAGAACCAGACCCGACCAAAGTTTGAACAATATTCGAACAATCTGAACCACAGTTGACCCAAATAACAAGAACGTAGTTCTTAATTTTAACTGTTCATACAAACATCTTTTATTGACATGACAACATCCACAATAACGTAGATATTTTACAACATTTTTACATCCTTACAAGATTATCGTATTTTTCAAAAAGAGCTTCTAGAAGAACTTTTGTTCCTTTCAGTCATACAATTCCTCCATATGTTTCAGTCTTATACATCATTTGTTTCAAATTATTTGGATTTGGGCGGTTCTGATGAAAATAAACACACTTGGGAAATTAATTTCATTTTCATTTAGGTCAACTTTGCTTTGGAAATACACAAAACCAATGACATGACCGCAGTGGTAAAACGGTATCAGGAGTTTATCTGCCTTATCACTAGCCGGTCAACACATTGGTTGCGAGTAGAACCATCACTTTAGGAAGGTGTGGTGCGTTTAACTCTACATCAGGAATATTGTACATAAGCTGTATTCGGCTAACTTTTAGGAATTTTTGGTCCTCCATGCTCTTCAATTTCGTACTTTATTTGGCATTTTTAACTTTTCTTATTCAAGTGTCACTGATAAGTATTTTGTAGACAAATCTCGCATCCGGCGTAAATAACAAAATTTAATCCTGGTATCTATGATGAGTTTATCAATAATGAACAAGGATTGTCAGTTTTCCTGCAGAAGGTAGGTCTGCCATTCTCTCTAGCTTTCTAGAGCTCCATATCAAAACTAACCGCCACAATATAGCAAAATGTGCCGCTGACAATAATCATTCAATCATCCACAACCGATGAGTCTTTTTCTTAAACTAACTTTTTCATATGCCAGTAAAATGTAATATAGTTTATCTTTGTTGTTTAACTCACATATACAAACGAGAATATACGATAATCGTGATGTGTTTAGTTCTATAGTCGACTTCCAATTTCTCAATAGTAACTTACTATTTGGCCATCTTCTAGCATTTTTATATCTCATTTTATACATTATACACATGCCATTTTACATTATACAGATCCAACTAACAAGGATTTGCTTCAAATACAACATAATACTACTGTTGCATCTTAAAATTATGTGAAAGCATCATTAATTTCAAAGCAGGTCTCAGAAATTTCTTTACCTTCAGTACGATTAAATGCTCTATTCCGTACCAATGAAACAGGCTAAATAAACAACATAAAGAGATTTTGTAATTTAATATCGAAAAATATAAATTATCACAGGCAGTTTGATATCTTATGTATCATGTATATATTGCACATACTTTGAAAAAAAATATCTAACAATTAGGAATGCAAGGTCAACCTGAAATCTTAAACAAATATATATATATACTTAAAGGAACTGTCATACACTACATCAAATTGGTGAATCTAATGCATCTTTCAGAAATGTAGTGTAAGGTTTACATCAAAGTATTGTAATCAGTTCAAAATATAGTTAACTACATGAATAATGGTAAATATTTTCCCATGCAGGTTTCAAAAGGCTGCAAGTGCAATATATTCTATAAAGGATAATTAGTTATATTACATTTAAATCATTTTACCCCTTCATTTTTTCTAAATTGAGATCAATTTACAACCTTTACCAATTTTAAAAATAGTTTTAATTTCGTTTTCAGAAAACTCTTAAACCTGTACTTTCGTTTTTTATAATATATAATATCATATTGGCAAGATATTCTAACACATTACACAAAACACAATATGACTAGACCTAGAAAAAGTAGATTTATATTCAGGGATGCCTCCGGGTGCAGGAATTTCTCGTTACATTGAAGACCTGTTGGTGACCTTCTGGTGTTGTTTTTTCTATTTGTTGTCTATTTGACAAATTCCCCATTTCCATTCTCAATTTTATTATATTCACTTATTTTGTGAAACAAAAATATGAGTTAAAATTGAATTAGATTATCACCCACTATCTAGATTCAGGTATAAGAAATATCAAATCAATGTAATTATTAGCTTTTGTCAAAACCAATGTATACTATTTTAACTTACAATATTAAATTTCAATTAAAACTATCAAGACAAAGGTTTGATTTGGGGCCAAATTTGCACCAAAATCAAATGATTTCAAAATTTATATATAACTGAATTAAATGATTGTGAAAACATTATCCATGTTCAAAAAGGCGCATAGTTCAGACTAAGGTTTTACAACTTAGTAATGTTGTTTCAATTTAGTTAAATGTTAAATAACCTAACTTCAATACAACATTCTTATTTTTTCATTTTTTGTAGAACACATTCTCTTCACAGAATAACAGCAATGTATACTAAATAAATTTTGTTAAAATTAAATATTATATTATCATAAATGTAATGTTTTGATGCATTCATACATGCAGAGAATTTAGACAGAACCAACCCTCATTCAAAAAGAAATTTACAAAGGCGGTCTACTTTTTAATCTAAAACATTTTGAGTAATGCTTGTGCAATATCTCAGTTGTCTAAATGATTTGAAGATCACTCTTTTCATTACAATACTACAATAATGCCACAATTGATAAAACTTAACTAGATGAAATAAAAATAATATGTGAATGCCCTGATGAAACAAAGCCCAAAAAAATGAATGTCTACAAAAAACATTTGCACATGTACTTTAACATGTTTAAACAGGTGGCTAGGTTTTCACTGTCTACAGCTATCATAACCTTAATACAACATATAAGCTAGATTAATGTTTACCAAATTATTTTTATAAGTTATGTAGTTACAATGATATTTCACAAACTTATCAATTTTGCTGATGGTTTTGTCAGAGAGAAGATTCAAGTTTACCATATAAGAAAAACTTGTATTCCATATATATCGGTCAATAAAATAAGTTGGTCCACATTAGCCAGTTAACAACCGTTATAAATATTTAGCAATTGTATTGGTATATGTATTAAGATAGCAACAGTAAATTATTGTGAACATATATTTCAAGTTAACATGCTTATAAAAATAAAATAAAAACTACAATCTCATATATAATCTTAACTAAACAACTAAAAAACAATCTATATGCCAATTACTAATCTGATTCAGTTATTACAAACTTTTTATACAAGTTGTTTCCTTTCGTTAAAAGGAAGACTTGTTCTAGACTTGTTACTCATACAAAGCCTGATGAGTTTAAACTGATACTGTAAATTCAGACATTATTGTGGGTGTTTATTATTGCGATTTTTGAAGAATGGATTAAATACGAGTTACCAGGTTCAGGAAAATCTGCATACTAAAGTATGTACCAGATATCTGAATGCAAGTTCTAATTATTGCAATACCCACCTTGTCACATTATTTGCAATAATAAAAACATTGCAGTAATTTCTGAATTCACAGTACATGCATTTTAACCAATTTTGTATTGATAAATAACTATAATTAATATCAAATGTTTTAAGGTAACAAAAGATTGCATGTAAATAAAAGATTTGAAAAGGTAATTAATCATATTCATAACACCTAGATAAACTTGCTTTTTCTACTAGCTTTATTATAGTGATGATAATCTAAGTCTCTTCTAAGGGAAACAACTCTTACAATTAGATCTCCAATCATAAGGCCAATTACTGAATTGACAAATAGACTATTGTATCCATGGCATTATACAAATTGTTTTAAATTAATAAACTTTATCGATTAACAATAGCACCATTCGCTGTATTGTCTCCCTCTAGCACCGAGTATGAAACGTTTCTGTTGTTACGGAAAGACAAGCCTCCATTTGGCTTGTTCCATGACTGTTCTGTTCCTCTTGCAAATAACACAAATATAACAGTACCAGCCACATAAACTCCTGCTGATATATAAAATACTTTCTGCCACTGCCCTCTTGTTTCCTGGAATGGAAGAATTTTGATTTTATAGAAAAATATTACTTCACCTTTATGAGAGTTTTTTATTGTTTTTATCAAGTTAAATGGTACTGATTAAGGTCATACAAAAAATTTCATCCAGCACAGCTTAAATTTTATATTTAAATAACATCACAAAATTGAAACATTGTTGAACTCATCTACGTATTTCTTAATATGTCAGATATTTAAGTAAAGTTCAAATTTTTGGTTTTTTTTAGTGCATGAATTCACTCATGTAACATGTGTAAAATAAACGGCTTCGCTGAGCACAGCTGGATACAATCGCAGATGTCCAACCATGAAAAGTTGGGGCCAAAATGGACACAATTTCCTCGCCTGATACAGGTTTGAATTTGGATTGTAATTAAATATTTGACACACTTAGGTTTCTGCAACAGAATAACTGTAGTCAAAGAACTTACAAATTGGTTATATGATTTGAATTTATATTTAATTTTTTGCTTTTGTGCAAAACATTATGTTGTTGCGAACTGACCCTCCCCCCCCCCCTTATATAAAATTGACCCCTGTATACTATCCTGTTGAATATTTGAATATTAACCCCAAAAAAAAAATATTTGAAGACATTTTCTTTTTAATTTTGTGAAATCAGAAATGAGAAAAAATAGTCCCCCATACACAAATTCTTACCCCCCCCCCCAATTTTTTATCACCGCCCCCTTTCCCTTCTTCCAAAAAAAATCAATCCCTCATGATAAAGTCAAAATCTCTATTTAAATTTCTAATAAAGTTTGCAACCATAATCACCCTTTTAAATGCATCATACAGGTATTAAATTATAAAATGACATACATATATAAAGTAATAGCTAAAACCATTATTAATTAATAATGTTTAAAAATAAATTGACTGCTAATCACCTCAAGACAATCATCATTTCTTAAAACATATTTTACAAGCAGTGTAAGGGAGGTAATTAAACATTGTTGTTTTAAATTGGGATTGGATTAGACTGTTTTTAAATTGTCTTAAGGTGGTACCTTACACTACAGGGAGATAACTCTGTAAAATCAGCTAAACGTTTTAATTACATTATGTTGTTAATGGAATATTAAGCTTTTAAATGATCAAAATTAGTCTTTGTCAAACTGCTATATAACCAGTGTAATTTTTCTGAAAAAACGGTTGGTTCAAATTATTTGAAATTTTTATATTTTTGTCAAAGGGACAAAGTATATACTTTGTCAAAACTTTATGAAATTTGAACGAGCCAAATTAATTTTAGTGAAAGTGTTGGGTACCACCTTAATTGTACTTTAACCAGAAAAAAAATCCCCCTTTTTTTCCTCTAATTTCTGAATGGTTTGAGCCATAACACCCCATAGTCAATCCTAACCATCCCTTTGTTGTATGGTAACTTGTGGTATAATTTCAGAGAGATTCATACTCTTTAGCACAAGTTATTGTCTGGAAACTACAAAAATGTTTATTTGGGCCCCTTTTTTGGCCCCTAATTCCAAAACAGTTAGGACCATAACCCCAAAAATCAACAACAACCTTCATTTTGTGGTAATTAACCTTGTATTAAAATTTTATTGATTTCTTTTGACTTATACCAAAGTTCTTATCAAGAAACCATCCGTCTTCGGAAGACACAGACAACGACAATGTGATACTTATATACGACCAAATTTTTGCATTCGTATAAAAAGCAAATTTGATTTGAATGAGGATTAAGGAATGAAAATAATAATTATATATAATAAACTGTAATTAATAGGTTGATTATTCCTACCCTAAGAATTAAAATTTATAGGCTACATAAACTATACTGATTTGAGATTATCCTTAAATTGTATAGATCTAGTCCTCCAAACAAAAAGGAGGAAGTACAATAAGAAAATATATTTTTTTGGTGAAACAGCCACACGAAAAACTTTTGCACTGAACCTTTGAACAAGATGTAACAGTGAACTAAGCATTAATTATCATAATTTCATACCTGTCAACCTGTGACGATGAAAATGCAGGTCATGACCTGCATTGAAGAATCAAATCTCAGGTCATAACGTGTACGAACTTTTTCGAGCTGAATTTCAGTATTTATGGTACATTTTCTTATAATGTATATCAAAGATACCAAAACATCAATGCATGTTCACTTGGTTAAGTCATTTTAAATCCTATTAATTATTATTTCATTGCACTTTTAAAGATTTTTAATTAATTTGTGTAGCACAGTCTTCTGTTTTTTACTTTTTTGACATAATGAAATACTTGAATTTATTTGTCAAAAATAATTTTAAAATGTTTGAGACTACTGGCTATGTAGCTTTAAATCATATCACCTTCCAAATAAGAAGGAAATTGTACTATGATAAAATATAGTAATACAGTTAAAGGAAGTATAAATGTAAAAAATAATTTTCAATTTTTTTAAAAAATTGTATAAAGGTATAAAAATAATGAAAACTTATTTTTCAATATGTATTTGAATTTTATATTTTCATGATTTAATCTTCTTCACCCATAAAACATTAATATAAGGAATAATTTTGAATGGTGACAAATAAGGGGAAGTAACTCTCTAGTTGAAATATGTTTGTAAACCAAAATTGCAATTTATTTATATTATTAAGCTAAGGTAATTGGTGTTAATGAACAGTGTGTTTGACACCAAAGCTGTCAAGTGAAGCCATGTACTTAATGGGTCACTTCATTTGACAGTTTACATAGCTAGATGAACTTCCTGTTCATGGAAGAATTACGAATTTGCCGGTATTTCAAAGGAATATTACTTATGAAATCGATCTCAAGGCTAAGAAATACGGGTGAAATCGGGTCATTTTCGAAATTCCCGGGTTATTTCAATGACCCGGCGGGTGTCCCGGGTGATCCCTCAGAATTGTGAAAATCTCGGGTCACACCCGCAGAATACGGTTCAGTTGACAGGTATGTAATTTGACCTATAACATCTTTTACCCATTGTGACATGGATGAAGAGTTGTTGTATTGGCACTCAAACCACATCTTTTTGTTAATATACCTCAAAATTACCTGATTATTGGTTAAAACTCCTACAACATAGGGTCCAAGAAAACCAGGTATTGTAGCTATCATATTGGTAATGCCCATTAATGTACCTGGAAAATAAAGAGATGTTATGATTATACATGCAAAGGTATTTTCAATATGAGGGTGCACAGTATGATAGTCAAGCTACAGCATATAGCAACTGAAAAACAAAAATTGGAAAACATATATATAGAGGTCACATTATCATGAAAGCAAAGTTCAAAGTCAATAATGTTTAAGAGGCATTTTAGTGAGATACAATTTCTGTAAAAATTATTGTTTTCATTTGTCAGTGTCAGATATTGAGGAAAATTGGTTTAACATAAAAAAGGGTCCTTTTGCTCAATCTATACCATAGGCTCTCACTAGAGGTGGAAATATGCTCTTCAATGTGATCTTACCTGAGAAATTAGGTGCTAAATCTAAATGGTTGACATTATAACCTCCCATACAGAATCCTCCTAATCCTACAGCAAAGGTCAGCATAACAACTACTACCACATAATTACAACCTACCAGTCCTATACAGGACATTAGTATAGCTGGAGCTAGGAGACCTGGAAAATAAAACATGACATTGAATATGTATCTTATTTGTAGAATTTTTTATGTTTTTCAATTCATGTTTTGGTATATAATTGAAGAAACAATTTAGACTTTTTTTTCGTTTGGGATTGCATTATATTTGCCTTCAGGTTTATATGATTTGCTCATCCTAATACGAATCTTTCAAAATTCAAGAGTCTATCTTAAATTGAGGCAAATTATATTGCCTTCCAAAATACTGTTTCGATTTCTAACATCACTGAAGAGACATTAATTGCTGAAAACTTAATTAAGCAGAAAACTTAAATTTGCAAATTTCTAATTAATTCAAAGTCACTAGATCATGAACAAAGAGGAAGGGCCTGGAAGTTAATGTCAAAAAGATATAAACTGTTATCAATGCAACTTCATATAAACTATCATTGATGTATCACAAGTAGATCCTATAAAACTACCTTAGGAAGAAAACCTAACAATTGTTGATGCTGTTTTTACAGCCTTCTCTTGAAAAGCAAACCCTAGGTCTTGCTTTCTGAGACCAGGACACATATATGTTTCTCTCTGGATAATTTTCTGTCTAACATTTTATTGGGTTGCTATCCCATTCCTTATTTACAATGGATACTCACCAAATGAGTTTATAACTAGTCTAGTATTAAGAGTAGACAGAAATCCTCTGCTCCTGATAAAATCTGCCAAATTACATGATATATTCATACTCATCCAGCATACAAGGTAAGGTAAAGCTGATACAAATCCATCCTTAAAAAATTGCAACAATAAATAAATAAATTTGGTGTATTTACTGTCTTCTGATTGGTTAAAAGAATTAGCTTTATTTTCAACGTTATCAATTTTTATGGCGACACGCCCACTCTAACGTTGTGTATTAAGGGCATCCGATACAGTTTCAAGGGAGTTTACTCTTGGCGCAACGTTAAGCGTTTGAATTCCCGCAAAACGTCACTTTTTGCGGGACGTAATGCGTGTAATTTTCCGTAATAAGAAACGTAATGTGGAATTTCGATGCTCCAATTTCTGTTTCTCCCGCATGCTTACTTCTACACAATTAATATTAGTGCATTTGATTCTAACAGGATAACAGTCTAATAACATCAGAAGAAATAAAACAAATTACTGTTTCTTTGAGATCTTCAACAAAATAATGTAAAGTGAGCAATCTCAAGACAACTAATCCTTTTGGTGTTACTAATATCATGCATGTCAATTATCATTTTTATTATCATTCATCCTCCATGAAATTGTATTGCAGCACAGGAAACCAATGATATTTTAAAACTAATACCGAAAACGTAGGTACACGCCGCTAATATAAAAGAACAAGGTTCTTATTTCCTCAACGTTGCACGTATTTATCTAACAAAAGGCAGTAGCCAACAATAATTATGTTTATACACCCGTAATTTTTTTACAGGACCTATTATAGTATACAAATGTCTGTCGTGAACATGGAACAGCATATTATCCAAATTTCATTAAACTGAAAATGGTTGTTTTTTCAATCATGATGCCCGATTCTGATGGTCAAACGATCTGTTTAATTTTTGGTGAACTTTTTGAGCTACAGGACTTTGTAACTAAAACAGTTTTTTTTCACAGTTCACGCTGTAACTCAAAAAAGATTTATGACTATTGCTTAAAAATTTACATATATTATTAATAATCTGAAGATCTGTATATACTTTTTGAGAATGATTCAAAATTTGATTTTAGAGTTATAATTGAGTTTATGACAAAAAGAGTGGGTTTTCACGTCCCGCCGTATCTCAGAAACTATTTATAATTATTGCATAAAACTTCACATACTTTCATGACTTTTTAGTTAAATTATTCTTAAGATCTGTATACTTTTTGTGATGATTCTTTAATTCATTTTTGAGTTCTTGAATTTTTACTGAGCTTCAATTTGGGGATCATATATTAAAACATATTGTGATATACAAACTTACTATTGAGCAAAAATATTGAATGAGTCAAGCATGACTTCCTATACAACCCCCGTGTTATTTTAAAAACATGTATAATGTTTTTTAATAACACGATGGGCTTATCATGCGCTCGTAGCGCAGCTGTTTATTTTATTCTTTATATTTTTTGTAAATATATTAGAGAAATGATGGGATGTCAGCAAATACAATGCAATTTCCAATATAATCAATGTTTTCAAATGGCATAACTCTTATAAAGAATAGTTGATATGCACTGAATTTCGAATGTGTCCATAGGATATCAGTTTTATAAAAAGTTGGCAACAATTGTTCACTTGAAAAATGTAATTAACCAGAAGGACCGGAAGGACAGACACAGGAATGGACGTACCATATTTTATGTACGCGCTATGGTGAAAAAAAAATATAAAAGTTATTTACCAATAGAATTACGCTATGAGAGAAGGATTTAAATCGCAACTAATCCAATCGGTTTTGCCAAATAAAAAATTTCAAAGTTATAGTTTCATTGTTTGTATGAACAAGAGCATTCTTTATGAAATTGAGATTCTCCTTTATAAGAGTTTGCTTTTGTTTTCTGACCACATAAAACAGAAGATGCAGTAAAATTGCCAATAAAACAACTCTCAACAAGAGACAAACACGACACAGAAACTAACAACTATAGGGCACAGAACGGTCTTCAACAATGAGCAAAGCCTATAAAGCTATAAAGGTCAGGAGATGACAATGTAAAACAATTCAAACGAAAAAAAGTAATGGCCTAATGTATGTGCTGCAATTTATGTACAAAAAAAGAAGTTCCTTTTGCGGGATACTGCTGAGTTCACACATAATTCGAAGTCGGTTCGCATTCACTAATTCGAATTAGTTTAATTCGCATTCGAAATGTTTCACGTTCTAACGTAAATTCTAATTCGAATTGCAATGCGCGTTAAATTTGATTTACTGTCCAAACGACCTGAACTTTTAATTTGTATCAACAAAACCAGATTTTTCAGTGATTAAAACGTAAATAAAAGGATTTTATGGAATATTTGTAATGAAACAGCAGCCCAACAAACAAAACAAAACAAATATAGAGGTCAACATACGGTATGAAATAATATACGAGTGTGTACAGTAAATGTACCTGTATGTCAAGTTCTAAATTGCTGAGTCTTTAATTTTAAAAGCTGTAAAAATTATCAACAGTCCGTTATAACTTTTCTTGAGATGTTTCTCATTTTGATCACAAACAGAGAGAGGTATTTGTTATTCACATGATTTTATTTCCGGAAACAATATAACCAATTTATAGATAGTACTTTCCAAGCAATTTTTAAACATCTGAAAAAATGTTGCCGGTAATTTGCAGAGATAACGTCGACATTGTCTGCCAGCAACGTCGTGCACTTTAGCGCTAACGTTGAGGTTACAAAGGGGGGACGCAATTTTTAGGATAAATTTTTTGGCAGCATTTTTGCAATATTTTTTTCAACTTATTGTCATTGGTTGATCTCTTGGTATTTTCCCAATCTTTTCTTACCTTAATACTACATACATGAACTTACAGATTTAATATCAAACTTGAGTACATCTTTCATATAAGTAGGAAGACAGGTCAACATGGTATAAAATCCCCAGTTATTGGCAAAATGTGCTGCACTGGTTGCCCACACTGCTGGAGAGGTCAAAATGGCTAACCATGGAGTCGGCATTTTCTGTAAAAAAATGTTTCTGATTAAGGTGGTCCCAAACACCTTGATAAAAATTCATTTGTCTTGTTTGATTTTCCTTAAATTTTGACAAGATATCTACTTTGATCCTTTGACAAAATTTTAAAAATTTCAAAAATTTGAACCACTCACTTTATTGGAACATTTCTTCAGATATATAGCAGTTGGACAAACACGATTATTTTGATCATTAAGAAGCGTAATATTTCTTAATAAAGCGATTAAAACGTTAATTTAATTTTCACAGAGTTATCTCCCTGTAGCGTTATGTACCACCTATATTGATAGCTATCATCATTGGATTTGTTCTTTGAAAATGATGCATGCTTATCATTTTCATTATTAACACCTGGGCTTCAAAGATATTGCATGTCATTTTTTTCAAGCTTCTCTTTCAATTGGCATGGCAATATATTTAAAAGTAGATTTTTACAACAAAATATACACAGATTTCCAAATCATGCAAATATCATTGCTTTTTAAATACAAATTATATGGAAGCTACTGACAAAAAACTTATCGGGGCCTTTTATAGCTGACTATGCGGTATGGGCTTTGCTCATTGTTGAAGGCCGTACGGTGACCTATAGTTGTTAATGTCTGTGTCATTTTGGTCTTTTGTGGATAGTTGTCTCATTGGCAATCATACCACATCTTCGTTTTTATATCTTACAACATTTTATTTACTGTGGAATAGGCAAGTCAATATTTTGTTACATAAATCAAGATTGAATAATAATAATTAGAGCACAATTAGAAGCATAGAACAGAATGTGAAACACAGATCAGGAAATATTGAGAGACTTTGGTTAGGATGTTAGAGCTCATATTAGGCACTTTTGTATAGCCATAAATTTTACCATAATCTAAGTCTGATGTAAAAATTGTCTTTTAAAGTGTTTTTTTTTCCTTCAATCTTCCATCTGAACATGCTGAATGTAATGTGTTTACAATACCCGTGTAGATTTTCTTTTTGAATAATATCACTTGAAGGAAATATTGAGGAGATTCAGTTTCATGACACGGGTTATGTTCTTCTCATATATGTTATGATGGTATGATACTAAACCCCGAACGGGAAGGATTGTGCCTGATGTTCATATGATGAAATCATAATCTTTCAGTCAGTTTAATTGAAGTCTGGAGCTGGCATGTCAGTTAACTGCTAGTAGTCTGTCGTTATTTATGTATTATTGTCATTTTGTTTATTTTCTTTGGTTACATCTTCTGACATCAGACTCGGACTTCTCTTGGACTGATTTTAATATGCGTATTGTTATGCGTTTACTTTTCTACATTGGCTAGAGGTATAGGGGGAGGGTTGAGATCTCACAAACATGTTTAACCCCGCCACATTTTTGCGCCTGTCCCAAGTCAGGAGCCTCTGGCCTTTGTTAGTCTTGTATTATTTTAATTCTAGTTTCTTGTGTACAATTTGGAAATTAGTATAGCGTTCATTATCACTGAACTAGTATATATTTGTTTAGGGGCCAGCTGAAGGATGCCTCCGGGTGCGGGAATTTCTTGCTACATTGAAGACCTGTTGGTGACCTTCTGCTGTTGTTTTTTTCTATGGTCGGGTTGTTGTCTCTTAGGCACATTCCCCATTTCCATTCTCAATTTTATTTTATCTTGTTTTTGTTTTTGATTTTTGATGATTACACTAGTAACTCAAATTTAGCTTGAACAGACAAAAACGCCTTACCGGCATCCTAGGATGTTTGGCAGGTGTTGCATGTACAAGTAACATCCAAGCTACAAACCATACACAGCCTAATACACCTGAAATACATACCTCTTTGACACCTATAGATTTCTCTATATAGTCTCTCTCTACTTTAGATATCCTAGGATGTTTGGCAGGTGTGTCATGTACAAGTAACATCCAAGCTACAAACCATACACAGCCTAATACACCTGTAATACCTACCTCTTTGACACCTATAGATTTCTCTATATAGTCTCTCTCTACTTTAGATATCCTCGGATGTTTGGCAGGTGTATCATGTACAAGTAACATCCAAGCTACAAACCATACACAGCCTAATACACCTGTAATTATAACATGAAAACAGTATTTCTACTGTTGACTCATTATTATTCAATGGAAACCAATTTTCATGGTATAGGTAAACAACCAAATTAAATGCTCAACAAAGAACACATCTCCTATTGGCATTGTTACAACAAAATCTTTGGCAAACCACGAAATCAAATATCAAAGAAATTGCAACTTTTACATTATCAACGAAAAATAAAATGAATCCACAGTACAAAAAATTAGAAAATTTGATATGATTGTTAACGTGACAACAAACAACCAAAAGACCAAATGATACTATATGTCAGAAGTAAGAGTCCTGTGATGAAATTTACTAAAATTGTACAATTTTTAGTGAAAAGATCAACTTTAAATGAGCAGTGGACTAGTAAAGCTGGAAATTTATAATTAAATGTTAAATACATTCAACAGATACATATAAATTCTACCACTGCATCGAGGTGATACTATATTTATCCACTCGAGACAGTTAAATTTTCAAATTTAAAACTTGAGCCTTGCCGAGCGTTTTTAATATTTAAAATTTAACTGTCCAGAGTGGATAAATATTGTATTACACGAGATTTGGTGGTGAGATCTGTTTCTCTAATGATTTTCAAACAATATGCAGGCAAACTTATTCCTTCTTTGCGACTGATCTGCAAAAAAATGTGTTCTTTCTATGTGACGTCATCAGACATGGTCGCCTTTTTTCATGCCGTCACAATAGTAAATTCAGAGGAAAACAAGAAAATTTTATAATTTTATACCAAAATGTGATTTTAGTTTTTGCGATATTGAGAAAAAAATCCTGCTTTATTCATACAAAAACTCCAAAATGCAAGTTTAAATATTACAATTACATCACAGCTGCATTTATCATATAGTGGCCTCGTTGGCCAATGGTCTAAGGAATTTATATTGTAGTCACTATTAGGTCAACACTGAAGTTGTGAGTTAGAACCCAGCTCCTGCTGGTGCACTCGACTCTAATCTTAATTGACTAGGATTGACAGTTTTCCTATGGAAGGTCAGTGGTTTTCTCCCGGCACTCAGGCTTCCTCCACCAATAAAAACTAGCCGCCAGGAAATATTTTTAGATTAATCACAAGTCTCTCTTGGAGATAATTGTTTTGGAAAGGCAAAAACAGAAATTATTGGCTGGTTTTTAATTGTAGAGTTATCTCCAATTGACCTCATATTTCTAGATTTAAATTATATGAATTAGAATCATTACTAAGATAATGTTTTCATATTTATCAGCTGTGTAAAAATATGTAAAAGGAAGTGACCTATTATGATTTGGTGGTATGACACCTGCTAGGCCCTCACTCTTCACTGTTCAACACTTACCAAAAACATAAAATACTGATGGCCATCCACCAAGAAAATTAGAGTCAGCTAGAATCCCACATATAGGCATGGCTATCACTGTACCTAACTGTGCTCCAGCATAACTAAACCCTGCTAGTTTACTCCTTTCCCAGATAGGAGCCCACTGTCCCCACATGGCATGCATAGCTGGGAAAGTTACACCCTGAAAAATAAACAATACTTGGTTTTAAATAAAATTAGTTTTTGGCATTAATAGCAGGACTTTTTTTTTTATTAATTTTTCATATTCGTTTTTTATACTTCGGGTAATTGAAATCTTCACATTTGTTGTGAATGTTGTATAAACTGTGAAAATTTCAAATCATAATTGTGTGAATTTGTCTTAAAATTTGTTCAGTGAAACAAAATATCAAAATAAACTGATGCAGTTGAATAGTTTACAATTTTTTGTGCCTTGTGTAAGAAAATTGTAATAGGGTTACCTCTATGACCAACAACTGTAAAAATTCTTGCCAAATGAAGTTGGTGATATTTTTTTATGCATGTACTTTTCGTTTAGACGATAAAAAAAAAATCAACAGATTTTCACGAGTCATGTTATTTTTTCACCAAAAATAAAGGTAACCATAAATACTTGAGGGGGGAAGGGCCTTTATCTGGACTCTGGGATCAAGAGTTTGTAAGCTCTGGATTTTGGGATTGACCCATTCGTGATCCGGGAATTCTTTTTTCGAATTTCAGGATGTTATTATTTAATTTTTTTTAAATTCGGGACCTCAGGCGTTTATGTTTTAAATCTCAGGATTTCGGGATCAGGACCCCTCCGACCCCTCCCCCCCTCATAATGACTTGGGATCTCTGACAAATCATGATATGAATAAAATTACACACCTCACCAATACCTTCCACAATTCTAAGGGCAATAAAATAACCGAGTCCAGCTCGGGCAGCCAGTGGGGTCAACATTGTCAGTACAGCGGTACACAGTACACCAAAACCAAACATTCTCTTCCCACCAATTATCTCCGCCATCTTTCCTCCAATAATCTGTGTACAGATGTAACCGTAGAAAAATGATCCAAGTATGATCCCTTGTGTGTTCTGGTCCCAGTTAAACTCTCCCTAAATTACAAATAGAACTAGTTTATTTATAGACATATTTGATAGTGTCAAATAAACAATTGTGACTTTGATGGAGAGAAGTCTCATTGGCACTCATACCACATCTTCTTATATCTATTTAAGAGTTAAGTCCATTTTGTAAGTACATGTACTGATTTCAATTTTATGTGTTTTTTATTGTACCTCTTGTTAGTTACAAATAGTCAACTTTGTTAATACTTTGTAACTAAATAACGTAATTGTAAGTTCAACATACAAAATGTACATGTATGTCTAATTGCCATATCTGTGTATTTCTAGCTCTTTCTCATTGGAACATTAAATATTTCACAAATTTGAATTAAAGAGCTTGTTGAAGTTTCTGTGTAGACCTCAAGGTGGTTTTTTTTTGTAATTTTTGTTGTTTGGTTGATGTCTCATTTAAGAACTGAAGCATTTAATGTGTGCTTTAACAACCCTTTACTAATTAAATAAAGAGAAGCATTTAATTTCTCATAATTACATTTTAAAATTTGCTACTGCCATGCAATTCAGAATTATATCAAGCCTTGTGGTTTATATTTATGGATTGCTTTGACAATTTCATAGAGAGTATATGCAGTCATATCTGCCTCACTATTGTTGTCAGCCAATGAAACATATAAATGTTATGTTTGTATACACCATGTTTCTTTTAATCAAAACAAAATACATGTGCATGTTCATATCAAATGTAAATTTTAGTGTATTCAATAGAAATCCTAAGTTTAGATATTAACAAAATCCATCTACATGTAAATTATAGCTGTATCTCTCCTATTATCATATGCATGATTATACTACATGAACTAATACTAATAAAATGCTTCGCTGAGTGCAGCCTGATACAATCGCAGATGTTGAACCCTGAACAGTATTGGCAAATTTGGACACAATATTCAAGCTTGATACTGTCTGATTTCAGATTGTGATCAAATTTTTGACATAATATAGGTTTCTGACACGAACCAAATGTCAAGATCTTATAAGTTTATTGCACAATACAATACCCAAAAAATTGGATCCCTTAAAACAAATTGGACCCCTCCCCAAAAAAACTTTTTGATTCCCCCTTAGAGCAATTTTCCACAGACTCCAAACCAGCCTTTCCTTTGTGATATGGAACCTTTTAGTACAATTTCAGAGAGATCCATACACCTAAACACAAGTAATTGTCTGAAAATTAGAAAAATGCTTGTTTTGGCCCTTTTTTGGCCCCCAATTCCTTTTGTGGTATGGAACTTTGTGGTACAATGTCAGAGAGATCCATACACTTACACACAAGTTATTGTCCAGATACTACAAAATACTAGTTTTTGGCCTGTTTTTTACCCTTAATTCCTAAACTGTTGGCACCATTACCCCAAAAAAGGAATCCAAACGTTCTACTTGTGGTTTTAAACATTGTGGTACCATTTCAGAGCAATTAAAATACTTGTACACAAGTAATTATCCTGAAAGTAGAAAAATTCTTGTTTTAGACCACTTTTGGGCCCCTTATTTCTAAACTGTTAGGCCTAAATTAAAATATTGTTTGTTTGCCCTTTTCCGACCCTATGTTTTGAAACAGGGTAGGTAGGTAGGTGAAATATTTTATTTTTTTCCCAAAAAAAATAATTTGGCTCGGTATATTTTTTGTCATGGGTAGGCAGGTAGGTATAATATTTTATTTTATACATACAAAATCTGCATAATGTCATTTTTGTCTGTTTTGCTAATAAGTTTCTGGGACTATTAGTATAATATAGTCCCAGGAAGTTTTGAAAAAAAGATATCATGTAGAATGTGAAGTTAATTCATATGCACGACTATTTTGTTTTCAAATATCAAAATATAGAGCTGTGCCGCATATTTTCAACATTTATATGCCTGAAAGTGCACTAATATTCTGTACTACGTACCTCTACACAAAGGTTTTCTGTAAGAGATAACTTTGTCCTGGTAAAATATGTCCGGGCAGACATACATTACTAGTAGAAAAAGTCCCTAGAGTGTTTAAAAATATTCGTGTGTGCCTGGGTTTCCAATAAAAATGCTACAAGACTTGAACTCAATTGTCATGTATTCTACATTGTACATCGCATTTATTAAATGATCTGTTTGGAAAACTTAGGCGATTTTACTGCCAAATATTCTCCACTTTACAGGCTTTTGTCACCTTTGGTTCATGTCAGATATAAATAATATAGCAATGCTGGTCGAAGGCATTGTTAACATAATCATCCTGATCTACGGATCACAAAAGGCCATCCCTACATAGAATACAACGTCCGTTTACAAAAAAGTTTGTACACACGTTGATAATTTTGTATTAAACGAACTTTTTTGTAAATGAACCCTGCTCTTCAAGTATAAAGAGTAACGTACGTCATATCATGTTTTCAAAGCGTTCAACATCGATTTCAAACAAATGCTTTGAAACTCTAAATGCAAGTGTTCATGTCAAACGCTCACGTGATACCAAAAGGAGTAGACTTTATACGGTAAAGATAAAACCTGAGGATTCCGGTAAACAAGTTTTGAGTGGGAAATACAAATATAAGATTTTTGGTAGGAACAAAAAAATAAAATAAAATAAAATCTTGCTGGTAAATACAAATAAAAGATTTTCAGGCAAAACGAATTTATAGGGTCGGTCGGTAAAGGGCAAACAAACAATATTTTAATTTAAGCCTTAGGGGCATCAACCCCACAATCAATCACAACCTTCCTTTTGTGGTATTGAATCTTCTTATCAAATTTCAAAGAGATCCATTAAAGTAAACTAAAGTTATTGTCCGGAAACCAAATGTGTCTTTTGATGACGACGCAGACAACACAGAAGACATTATACCATTATACAATCCAAAATTTTTTTTGCGGTCGTATAAAAAGGTTACTATTCTTCTGATTTATACAAACCACTTTGACCGTAGTATTTTGTCCAGAATCAGGGCCTGCACATGCTTCTTCATCACTGGTATTTTTTGTTGTATCCGTGTCATTCACCATGGCAACCAATCCTACACTCAGGTTGACTCTCAAGCAGTAGACATTTACAAATCCTAGAAAGGCCATAAAGGCAAGGAAATGTCTGGTTCCAAAACATTCTCCTTAAATTATAAATTATCATGGCATCCTGAGTTAAATGACAACAGAATAGGATAAAATAAGACAATATAATGTATTTTTTCCCAGTGAAACATTATTATTTCTTTGTTACCATTATCAAATTTAATACTTATTTATAATTATACATGTAGTAAACATATATAAACTGTAAATTTCAGAATTTATTACGTGCATTTATCATTACAATTTTTGAAGAATGGACAAAAATGCAAGATTTATTGCTGTGATGACAGAAGAAAGTTGTAGCTATATATTCATCAGATGCTACAATGTGAATTCTTATCAATCATGTCAATGTGATACTCACTCAGTGATGTACATTATTCACATTGACAAAACCCTCACAATAGTTTCTGAATTTCAAGTGTATGATATTAGATATACTTATTATACACTGTACCTCAGTTAACATTTTCTATATAAACTAAGTCATGTAAGTACACAATATTTTGACTATTTTTTTCAAATTGCAAGCATTGATCTTTTGGACTGGTCAATAGTTTCCAACTATTGGACCAGTGGATGAAACTACTGACCGAACGCGTCATTATATTTGGTGGAATTTCAAATGTAGTTAGGGGAATAGAGAATTTTGAAAATACCGTGGGACTTTGAGACACCCTGGTTTACCTATTTTATCTAGGTTTGATATCAGAACACATCCTTAGCGAATATTTATGAAGTAAACATTTAACAATATTGGGTTTCTGCTTTTTTATATAACAATAGTATGTCCCCCCCCCCCCCATTTTGTAAACTTATTGACTGGATATTCATGAAATAGTAAGTTTATTGTCCCCTCGGCTATGCCTCAGGGCAATATTTTCACCTCAGGGAAAATAAATATACTATTCCTCTCATACCCAGTCAATAAGTACATACATTATTGACTGGGTAGTTGTGGAATAGCAAGTTTATTGTCCCGGAGGTGCAACTATTGCCCTGAAGAATTAATAATAGCCCAGGGCAATCATAACAATTGTATCTGAGGGGACAATAAACTTACTATTCCAGGAATATCCAGTCAGTGTTTTATTACATTTGCATACAGGCCTCGACAATAACGCTTGTCCGATACCAGAGGGAAAAAAGGTCGGACAAGTAAAAGCTATATCAAGCTTGTCCGACGAGACAACATTTGGACAAGTAAAATTATTCTGCAGAAAATAAATTTCATCCAACTTTGATGAACAAAGTAATTATAAACAAAAAACAAGGAAAGAAGATAAAAACAAATAATAATTTGACTGTTTACCGTACTTTGAAACTTTGAAATTTTATTTCTCAAGACCCCACCACTTGCAATCGATAATTTACAACTGGTTCTTTGTCAGGTACTTTTTAACAGGTAAAATGCATACTATTCACAGAAACCAGTCTTACTGATCTGATTCAGCGATGCGCTTTGTAGACAAGTTACTTTACAAGACAGTTCATCACCAGCTGGAAACATTTGGCTTCCAGTACTGTTGGTTTAATAGTTTGGCACCGTAGGATCCATATTTTAATAGACATGATTAATAGACAGTTTGGCAACCCAGGAGACATTTTAGGACCAAGACAAATCAGTACCTTATTTTCCTACCTTATTCTGTTGCTTCAAAAAAAAATACCTGCAATACAGTGACCTATAGTTGTTAATTTCTGTGTCATTTGGTCTCTCGCAGAGAGTTGTCTCATTGGCATACCTCATCTTCTTTATTTTTATTGATTGTATTTGAATAAAAGCTATTTCAACTTAAAAAATCAGGATACAAATCCAATGAGCATGATGAGTGTACATTGACAGGTCTATCAGACTTTGCCTCATGTGCAGAGTCTGATGAGACTTTGGTTTTGATGAAAACTAGAACCTAAGTCCTGTGACATGACTAGATTCAGTTGTTCTCGACTCATACATTTGAAAAGTTTTTCAAAAGATTAAATCAAATTCTGTTTTATTGTTTTAATTCATTTTGTTCCTTGAACCAACTTAAAATACAAAAAAGGTTATTATTAAGATTTTTTTTTTGGACAAGTTACAATTTCATTCCGACAAGTAAGTTTTGGTCAAGTTGAAAAAAAAGTTATTGTAGAGGCCTGGTATATCAGAAAAGAATAGCAAGTTTATTGGCCCGAAGGAAAATCCAGTAAGTAAGTGTTTTATTATATTGAAAAAGACTACAGACAATATATTTAGTAAGGATAAATCGACTATAGTAATATATAAAGCAGAAACCAAATCAAACTGTTTAATGTTTACTTCATAAAAACTTTTGAAATTATGCTAAAGCTACGTCCCGTATTGACTTCTAACCCTAGAGACAATAGGTAAAATGCAACGTCATCTCTCTGGCTGTATTTTCAACATTATCCAATCCTGTAGCTGCATTTGAAATATAATTAGGCTTAAATTTGGTCAAATAGTTTCACAAGGACTGAGGTCAAATAGTTGGAAACTGTTAAGACCGGTCCAATAGTTCATAGCTTCGTAACTGGAAAAATAGTAAAAATATTGCAGTGATCTGGAAGTTTTTTTTCAGTATGGGCCCAGGGCCCCTCAAAAATAAATTCAATAGGCCATTTAAAAAAATAATGGGCAATGTTGTCAAATGAGTGGGCCATTTGAATTGACTTCTGTAAAAAAAAAGTATCAGTATATTTTGGCAAAGAGGTGTTGATACTTACCTTTATGATTTTAAATAAAATCATGGATATTGTCAGATTGTTCCTGTGATTTTGTAATTTCAATTTCAATGAATATACAATAACTTCTTCCAACCCCAACAATATTTAAGTCAACCTTTATTTACAATGTTTAAACTGGTACTGTTGCTTTGTTCATGTTCATGTTTTTTTTTGTACATTAAATTTGGGTCTTCGTCGATACCATACTTATTCCAGACGTTCCATATCAGAGGACATTTCAGGCATTTCCTCTGCACTTCTTGTATTATTATAACTTCATCACGGTGACAAGAATAACAGTATAGAGTACCATTTATTCATAGAACATAACAACAAATCGCTGAAGTCATGTTTACAAAATGTGAAAACGAGCCAAAGACCAAAAAATGACAAGGACAGTTAAGCGTCTTTAATGAAGACAAAAACTATATTCCTAAAAAGTCTTTGGGGTTCTTCAATGGAAATAATAGAAAGCTAAACTAAATGAGATTATTATTAGACTTAAATCTCGTCTGTACCAGCCAAATTTCACAATTAAAGTTGTTTTAAAAAGATATATATATCATGAATGATGGTAAATTACGTTTTTCGGGTTATCAGTTAGACCGCATGGTTCCATTATTCCAATAGAAAAACACTGAGACGTTAAATCGCATGGTTCTATTATGATAGGGAACACCCGAGACGTCCAAAAATATATAGGTGCTCCTATTATTGGAGGAACATTACACAGTTGTGTACACACACATGGCGGCACGAAACACGATCGGAAATTCATTTGACGATATCTAAACGTTTCGAAACGAAGTAACAAATATCGTGCGCCACGTGGGCGCTTACATTTGTCACTGTATGCGCCATTTCTTGTCAATCTGCGCTATATGCACAGGGCGCACGTCCTTCCCGATCACTGATATTGTGTACTTATTTAATATAGAAAATGATAACTGAGGTATAATGGTATGAGTGCCAATTAGACAACTCTCAATCAAAGTCGCAATTTGTAAAAATAAACTTTTATAGGTCAAAGTACGGTCTTCAACACAGAGCCTTGGCTAAAATGGATAGCATAATTATTGATGTACATACATACAATAAATATTTTAAAATTACTACTATCAATGTTTTCACATGTTTCTTTTGTACAAATACATGCGAACATAAATCAGGGCGAATGCACTTGGATTCCTCATGCCCAATAGCCCCCCCACCCCTTTTTAAAGGAAAAAATGATTAATTATTAAGTAATCACTGAAGCACAAATGGACTGCAACCACTGTGAGGCAGACCGTCGACCACCACTTACGAAAATTTCTGCACAGCGTTATGTTTCTTTACAAACTTATGAACATTTGCTACATATATACATATCTGATGGACTCTGATCGCCACGGGTAATTTCCTAAATTTAATTACCTGAAGGAGGTTTAAGTACCGCTCCTGTTCCTTTAGAGTAGTCATTTTTTACATGTGATTGGGAATATATTATTGGGGTTTCATCGGAGACAACAGACATAGTGTTGATGTCATGTGAGGATGTACTGCGGATACCATCTGCCTTGTAAACAAAGAGGAGAGAACTTGATCACATGATAAAAACATTGTCATAAATTAGCGGGAAAGATGATTGAACTAAATACCTCCGTTTCACCAAGGAATATGTGTAACACCATGGACATAATTGTATACTGGTTTCAAGTTTTTATTTTCACAAAGACCCCAACAAGAGTATGATAATGTGAACAATTATACATACTATATAAGTACCTAATATAAAAAAATAAGAAGTAACAAAATAAAAATGCAGAGAAACTAAAAATTAAGTTAGAATGACGTCCAATAACAACTGGATTATATGATGATGATATAAAAAAAGAACATGTGGTATCATTGCCAATGAGACAACTCTCCACAAGAAACAAAATGACATAACAATCAACAACTATAGGTCAATGTACGGCCTTCAACAATAAGCAAAGCCAATATATCGCTATAACTGAAAAGTCCCCGAAATTATATGGACAATAAATGCCGTAAAACATTTCAAACGAGAAAACTAACAGCCTAATGTATGTACAAAAATTGAACGAAAAATAAATATGTAACACATAAAGGAACGACAACCACTGATTAACAGGCTCCTGACAGAAGCTCAAACAGAAGGTTTAGCACTAAGTATATTCAATTAACCAGGAGATGTAGTAGTTATAACAGTCTTTCTAGATCTGAAAAATAAATTGATCCTGTCAATTATTTCATTCTCTGCCAGTTAGTGCATGCATACAATATGTCAGATCATCCATTGTTGAAATGGTCCAAGTCGTATTTTTCTAATAGATAACAAAAAGTGTGCTCAGGTAATACAACTTCAGATTCTGGTATTTAACAATTATGGACTTTCAACGAGGTCAAACCTGTTCAGATAATCAATTGACCGATGAAAAAGTCCGAGTATCAATATAATCTAACAGGTCCAAATATAACGTATTGACTTAGTAAAAGTCTTTGATTAATATATATGGCATATGTAAATAATGTATTAGTAAATTGTCTGTGTATTTCTAAATTGTATATATTTTCAAGATTTTTAACATTATGCGATTAAAAATATAAATATTCTTTGAAAGCACTATATACACTAATGAAAGAAACATGGTAAAAAATATAATGCACATGAACGTCTCTGAAAATGCAACCAACTTACAATCAAAAGTGAACGATTGACAAATGTCTGTACAAAATGTAAACCCTAAGTTGTTCAATGTCTCGACAAACAGTGAATTAATTTCATGAAATTTGAAGACCTTAGATAACCATGCTAGTTTAAGATAAACAAAAAAACACTGAAAATTCATTATTCAGACTAGCGACTACGATTATTAAAGAGATTTAAATGTCATAAATCTATTTATAATATACAAGATAATCAAGATAAACATATCCCGGGTTCAACCACATTGTGAGGACCGTCTACACGTAGAAAAAATAAAGCGATATATCAGATATTTTCTATTTTTATTTATGTATGTGAAGTTAGCAGCCGGTTCGTTATTCGTTATTCGATATTCAATATCCAATCGGCTGCTAGCAGCCGGTTTGATATTCAAAATTTAGTGAAAAAAATTATAAGAAAATTAAATTATTGATAACATAAAAAGCATGATTTTCATATTTAAAAAGACTGATAAAATACGTAGGAAATCGTTAAATTACCTTTTCAAGCTGTCGTAATTTCTCGTCGTAATTTCTCGTTGTCCTCGAATATAAACCCTTTTTCATGTTACATATTTGTCTATATGTAATATAGAGTTTTGTCAATAAAACGACTTCAAAGATGTACTTTTGTGTATAATATTTCTTAAGACAAAAAGAAAAACCCATAACTCTAGAAATATTTATAACTATCAATAGAAATATAAATGGAACACCAAAAAAACAAAAACAAATCATTCGAAAAATGTCAAAATTTTAGGACAAAGGGCACAGGGTAATGGTGAGAGCCCCCTGATCTCTCAATCTTTCTAATATTTGACAGACATTTAGTCAATAGGTAGATACAAACGTGACTAAAAGGAATTTGGGTACACTTCTTGTCTTCTATGTTTATGGAGCGCCCAAAGTGCCAGTTGGATATTCAAAATATATAGCGAAAACCTACCCGAGACCGCTTAAATGAGGTTGAGACCCCCCGGGTCTTTCAATGTCCATAAAATTCAACCAAATCATTGACTCTGTATATATAAAGGTTGTATTAGATGGATTTACCAGAATAACGTCATCTTCCATATCTACGGAGGGCTAAGATTGTCACTTTTCAGTCGAAAAATGTCAAAATTTTAGGACAAAGGGCACAGGGTAATGGTGAGAGCCCCCTGATCTCTCAATCTTTCTAATATTTGACAGACATTTAGTCAATAGGTAGATACAAACGTGACTAAAAGGAATTTGGGTACACTTCTTGTCTTCTATGTTTATGGAGCGCCCAAAGTGCCAGTTGGATATTCAAAATATATAGCGAAAACCTACCCGAGACCGCTTAAATGAGGTTGAGACCCCCCGGGTCTTTCAATGTCCATAAAATTCAACCAAATCATTGACTCTGTATATATAAAGGTTGTATTAGATGGATTTACCAGAATAACGTCATCTTCCATATCTACGGAGGGCTAAGATTGTCACTTTTCAGTCGAAAAATGTCAAAATTTTAGGACAAAGGGCACAGGGTAATGGTGAGAGCCCCCTGATCTCTCAATCTTTCTAATATTTGACAGACATTTAGTCAATCGGTAGATACAAACGTGACTAAAAGGAATTTGGGTACACTTCTTGTCTTCTATGTTTATGGAGCGCCCAAAGTGCCAGTTGGATATTTAAAATATATAGCGAAAACCTACCCGAGACCGCTTAAATGACTCTGTCTATATAAAGGTTGTATTAGATGGATTTACCAGAATAACGTCATCTTCCATATCTACGGAGGGCTAAGATTGTCACTTTTCAGTCGAAAAATGTCAAAATTTTAGGACAAAGGGCACAGGGTAATGGTGAGAGCCCCCTGATCTCTCAATCTTTCTAATATTTGACAGACATTTAGTCAATAGGTAGATACAAACGTGACTAAAAGGAATTTGGGTACACTTCTTGTCTTCTATGTTTATGGAGCGCCCAAAGTGCCAGTTGGATATTCAAAATATATAGCGAAGACCTACCCGAGACCGCTTAAATGAGGTTGAGACCCCCCGGGTCTTTCAATGTCCATAAAATTCAACGAAATCATAGATTCTATATATATAAAGATTGTATTAAAAGGGGGATGTTCTTGAACGGACTGTTTGATCCAGATCAGATCAAACCAGAACCCTAGTAGAATCGAGTTGTTTCAAGTACAAACCGTCACCATAGGTTGAAGTTAGCTTGGCGGGGGAAGATATACAGACCTATACCACGCACCTTCACACAGCTTACACAACCACCCCGTTTGATGTAAAATCCAGGTTCAAATGCGTTATTGACGGCTATATTTCACACAGGCAACTTATAAGGCTCCAACACTTCATGCTGGCAGAATTGTGTTCGCCAACATAGGAAGGGCTCGCATAGTCATTCTCGCTAACTTGGGTAGGAATGCCCTTTCTTTTTGAATGTTTTTCTTCAATTGGGTAGTGATTATTTTCAGAGTCATAGCACTAGAACCTTTTCTAGGAGCTTTTTCAATCTGTCGCAGGGTAAGCAACATTTTGTGTGCACCTTGCAGGTTTGTGTGGGATAAACGAATGGTGACCGGGCAACCTTTTTTGACTGCTTTCTGTAATTTATTAGCTTAACCTTTTATCAAGTTCAAACCGTATTTTGATAAGACTATTTATGCATACCTCGCGAAAATGGAAGCGGATGGTGAGATGTTCACTGCGGAGATTGATAGGATCGCCGTTTTGATCGGTGAGGTATGTCTGCATGCGATTGATGGTTCTCAAGGTCACGGGTAAGTACACCATGCTTTTTGGCTTTTGAATGATCTTTATCCCGGGATCAATTGCGGGGGAAAAGCTGCAGATAGTGGACTGTTGGGTGACGTGTACGTAGCTTCCATTGATGATGCTACTGTTCACCAGGATGCTGTTGATGCTTCTGATGCTAACAATGTATTCACCCTCTTTGTAACCGTTTGTTGCCCGATCAAATGTGTAGAGATGTCGCTTAAATCCCAATATGGTGTTCGATTCCTTAAATTGTAGTTAGGTAAGGGGGTCAAACCAGGTAAGAATGCGACTATCGTTTCCAGAGACAAGAATGGAAAACCCTTGTTTTGGGTCTGTGTTGTTGACGATTTGTTGCAACAGTATGGTGTATGTTTATTTATTAAAACACGACGTTCAACTTCTGACCGTTCGATTCGAACTGAAGGACATTGCAAGTGCAAATTCTTCGGTGTTGGCGGGAACATAACGCTCGAATTCCGCTCGAATCTGGATGTCCACTCGGACTGATGACTTACATCGATGACAAACAGAGGCTATAAATCAATGAAACCAGAGGGGTTGACGCCACCGTTACTGAGGAGGGTGTCAATGTTGTAGAATTTCTTTCTGAAGTCTACAGCCTTCTTGAACACTATGGCAACCTTGTTTTGTGAGAAACCGGCATTAAAGTGGACGACTGAGCAGTGATCGAACACGGAAGCATTATGGATTTTGTCATTATCTCTGTCGGTTTGGAAGGCAATGGTGATGTATCTAGGCTTTTCGCGACCACTATTGGCATCTAGGCAGCACTTAAACTGTGAGGCTTGGGGATGTCTCATGCAAAATCCATAGTGGATCTTGGATTTATTCTTGATGGTTTTGTACAATTGCATCTTGTTTTCGTCTGCAGGAGTGACGTGAGGGAGGAACCAAGAGATTTAAATCAGGATTATTTTTGCCACGTTATTGACGGCGGCTGCCCTAAGAATGACATTTGCATCTGAATTGCGAACGAGTGGGAGTTTGTGCCTGTACAATATTTTGTTGTAATCATCCCAAAATATGTTTTAGGGGGATGGCAAACGAGTATGATCCTTTGTTGGTGGTCTTGGTGATAACGAATCCATGGCAGGCTGCAAATCCAGTGTTTTCAGTCTCGGCATCGGTGGAAGAATCCTTATGCCACAGTTGGGACCCTGCGATTTTGAGAAGTCGTCGGGGTAGGTTAACATTCCCAGCATAGTGGTGGCGATGCCGGGGTCGTTAATATGTTCAATTTGCTGGCCGGAGAGTCGATAACAGATAGTTTTGAAGAGATACATGATACCATTGTGAATGAGATCAACGTCTGCATATGGAGTGCCGTCGTGCTTTTCAAGTCGCCCTCCTACCAAGAGATAACGCTCGGTTTGGTGGAGGAACAGGTCCTACGTTTCGATGTTGATTCGGGTCTCCGCTCCAGAGTTGGTTAGTTGGGCGCCGGCTCAAGGTTCGAATACGTGAACTTGGTATTTATATTTTTGAAGACTTTCATCGAAGGTCAACACTTCTGTGATTGTAAGGATGTCAGACATTATGTATTTATCTATAGCGTTGGAGGAAGTTTTGGATGATAGCGATGCCACGACCAGAGATGAGATTGCTTTACTGGGTTTGGTTGTGGGGCTTACTGCGTTTAACAATTAGCTGTTGATTGGGTTTTCTGCGTTGGACACTGGGTTTTCGAGGGCGGGTCACTTTGTCAACGACATGGTCGACGACTTTGGCTACCACCTTTTTAACTCCTATCATTGCTGAATTGGTGGCAGCGCTCATAGCCTTACTTTCCAAGGTCTTGGCAGCAAAGGAGGTGAACATGCGACCAGCGATAGATAACGCAGATAGTGTCAAACAAACTCCTACCACCGTATGCATACTTTCGAGCAAAACCTTTCATGATATTACGATGGAGTTGCTTATATTCCTTGATACTGATGTGTTCACCTTTCTTCATGGCATCGAGGATCGCTACAATTGCGTTGCGCACACCATTGTTTCCAGCACTGTAGGCAGCGTTGCACAGATCCAAGCGATATAGGAGCTGGTCAAAGTCGGAGGGTAGAAATAAAGTTTTAAATCCGCTACATTGCTCATCTTGCTTTAGATGTGCGACACAATCTTCTTTATTGCCTTTGGGTTCTCGAGAGGTTTAACTGCCTTGATACATGGCACCGGAACTGTTCAGGATCTCTGCATAGTCGACAAGGTCTTAAAAACTTCGGGCTCGAACGATTCTGGTTTCTTTTTCACCATGAGTTCCCAGAGGTCAAGGGTTCCTTTGTACCTTACACCATCCACGAAAATATCATCGCCGTCAGAAGTAACTGCATGCTGGTTAGCTTCCGATGAAGATACCATCGGTTTCAGGTGTGGTCGGCGGAAGGATTGTTACTGATCTGCACATACTGCTGTGCTCGAGGTCCGAGGATGATGTCTGTAGGTGGTGCTATGGGTAGTGGGTAGTCAAACTTGGGCGGTGTAGGAGGGATGGATGTCACTGCTGCAGGAAGGTATACGATCGTTTCGGTAATCGATGAAGCTGCCTCTCCCAGAGCTTCAACCACATGCTTAACACCTTGGAAAGGTCCCGGTTGAGTTCAATCTTCTCGAGGCGATGCTGCATGTTGATGGCTTAAATCTTTCGCTTGATCTCTTGCAACTCCCTGGCGAGCGCCTCACACTGTTTCGTTTGTTTTTAACGTCCCTAAGCGTTTGTTTGAACAGTGATACCTTTCCTGAAACCATAGGCAAAAATCTATCGAAAGGTAAAAAAATAAAAAAATACATGCATTTCTGCTCGTTTTTCAATAAAATTGAATTGAAAGGATCGAGCGATAAATCTTTGTTGATAAACGCTACAATAATTTATGGACCTATGGGTGGTAGGAATAGGAAAATACGGACTGTCAAACAGGTAAATGCCATATAAAACATGCTAAAAACAATCTAAATGTTCATATATATAACCCCACTATGAAGGCTATATTATTCTTCAATTATCTAAAAATCTATTTTATTGTACAAAAACTTTCATATTAAAAAAAATCACCATGTCCATAATGCGTAACTAAACTTCTAACTGTGTATTGCTACCTTATCGTTTTTATTTTCAACCTTATCGGTAAATTAAAGCACTCAAAGTCCGCGTACACCACGAAAGAGACTTTCATCGAATGGGTGGTGTTGACAAAGGTCAGCTGGTATTTCCCTTTTTAGGCAGCTCGATCTTGACTGCCTTACGGTTGACGCAACACTCTTTGTTGGTCTCCAGGACTTTCTTGCTATAAAAGTATTTCGAGCACCTGTAGCCTTCGATCAGCAATAAGTTGAGTTCTCTCTCCCGCTGTTTACCAACGTTTGAAATGTGCAGCGGGTATACTTCACTATCATCTATTCTAGATACAGTAACCGCCAGGGTGGAATTGGCCTTCTCAAATTCATTAATATCTTTAAGGCTAACAAGATTGAGCTCTGTGTAACCTTGTCCGTTTGTTTTGGGTCTACCTTTTTTTCTGCCTATTTTTCACATTGATTACAGTCTTCTTGGCTTTGATCCACACCGGCTTATCAATGTACTAGGACTCACCCAGCGGTCGGTGTTTGTTAATATTGACTTGAAGTTTTACAATTGCCTTCGATGTCCAGCCCTTTTTTCAGAGGTCCACTGTGCAATCTTTTCTCCGATCTTTGCATCCATCTCCTCAAGACCTAGGTTTCAAGCAAGTCCGTGGTTAAGGTGAAAATCTGGTTTCCCGAGTGAAAGAATCCCTCGTTCTCATCATCCATCTTACCTGTTTGGTTAATTTTCACTGTGCAGCATTACATTGACTTTTTGATCCTTTTTATCCTTTCAATGCACAATCGTCTATAAGTTCCACCCTTGACATCCGAGAGACCTCAAGGTAGGTCGTCACATCCATGTCAATAATGGGGTCATTTTTCAAGTAGTTTTAAAAATACCTTCTTCAGTGGACAAATGGTGGATGTACCTCAATTTTATCCCCAATGGCTTTCCTATCTTCTCTGAATTTTCTTGTAACTTCTCCAGTAGTTGATCTTTCGACATCCTGCTAACCCCTATCAACTCATCCTTTTTGGCCTGGGTGATAATATCCTTCCTCGTATAGGGTTGGGACAAAGCTCAAATAATGTTGATCTTCGTTTCGATCAACTGAACCAACTGATCCTTCCTCATCCGAGAGTACCATCGGAGGTGGTTCATTTTGGCAATACCTCTCAGGGCATTAACGTTTTCAACAACTAATTCCAGCTTTTTTAAGCTATTGGATCCATGTCTTTATCCTAACAATCCAAAATAAAATAATTTTAGGGCACCCAAAACAACTACTAGTATCCCCAATTCAATGGGTTTTCAAAAAGTATAAAATTTGTGGTAATCATACCCGGTGCGCCTGGTTTTTTCATCCCAAAGCTCACAATTTGCAGAGCTCAATTGGTCTCTCTCTTTGCCAAGACGGTGGTCAGCTGCTTGTTTAATCTCTCACAATCCCAATTGGGGACAGTTGCCCCCTTCCAACATAAGGTTATAATTTTTGCCTACCTATTAACTATATGTCTGCTTAATATTAGGCAGATTGAACGACCAGGGGGCTATCACCATTGCCCTGTGCCCTTTGTCCTAAAATTTTGATAATTTTTAACTGAAAAGTGACAATATAAGCCCTCCATAGATATCGAATATAACAATATTCTGGGAAATCCTTCTAATACAACCTTCATATATACAGAGTCTATAATTTAATTAAATTTTATGAACATTGAATGACCAGGGGGGTCTCACACTCATTTAAGCGGTCTCAGGTAGGTTTTCACTGTATATTTTGAATATCCAACTGACACTTTGGGCGCTCCGTAAACATGAAAGACAGGAAGTGTACCCAAATTCCTTTTAGTCACGTTTGTATCTACCTATTAACTATATGTCTGCTTAATATTAGGCAGATTGAACGACCAGGGGGCTATCACCATTGCCCTGTGCCCTTTGTCCTAAAATTTTGATAATTTTTAACTGAAAAGTGACAATATAAGCCCTCCATAGATATCGAATATAACAATATTCTGGGAAATCCTTCTAATACAACCTTCATATATACAGAGTCTATAATTTAATTAAATTTTATGAACATTGAATGACCAGGGGGGTCTCACACTCATTTAAGCGGTCTCAGGTAGGTTTTCACTGTATATTTTGAATATCCAACTGACACTTTGGGCGCTCCGTAAACATGAAAGACAGGAAGTGTACCCAAATTCCTTTTAGTCACGTTTGTATCTACCTATTGACTAGTTGTCTGCTTAATATTAGGCAGATTGAACGACCAGGGGGCTATCACCATTGCCCTGTGCCCTTTGTCCTAAAATTTTGATAATTTTTAACTGAAAAGTGACAATATAAGCCCTCCATAGATATCGAATATAACAATATTCTGGGAAATCCTTCTAATACAACCTTCATATATACAGAGTCTATAATTTAATTAAATTTTATGAACATTGAATGACCAGGGGGGTCTCACACTCATTTAAGCGGTCTCAGGTAGGTTTTCACTGTATATTTTGAATATCCAACTGGCACTTTGGGCGCTCCGTAAACATGAAAGACAGGAAGTGTACCCAAATTCCTTTTAGTCACGTTTGTATCTACCTATTGACTAGATGTCTGCTTAATATTAGGCAGATTGAACGACCAGGGGGCTATCACCATTGCCCTGTGCCCTTTGTCCTAAAATTTTGATAATTTTTAACTGAAAAGTGACAATATAAGCCCTCCATAGATATCGAATATAACAATATTCTGGGAAATCCTTCTAATACAACCTTCATATATACAGAGTCTATAATTTAATTAAATTTTATGAACATTGAATGACCAGGGGGGTCTCACACTCATTTAAGCGGTCTCAGGTAGGTTTTCACTGTATATTTTGAATATCCAACTGACACTTTGGGCGCTCCGTAAACATGAAAGACAGGAAGTGTACCCAAATTCCTTTTAGTCACGTTTGTATCTACCTATTGACTAGTTGTCTGCCTAATATTAGGCAGATTGAACGACCAGGGGGCTATCACCATTGCCCTGTGCCCTTTGTCCTAAAATTTTGATAATTTTTAACTGAAAAGTGACAATATAAGCCCTCCATAGATATCGAATATAACAATATTCTGGGAAATCCTTCTAATACAACCTTCATATATACAGAGTCTATAATTTAATTAAATTTTATGAACATTGAATGACCAGGGGGGTCTCACACTCATTTAAGCGGTCTCAGGTAGGTTTTCACTGTATATTTTGAATATCCAACTGGCACTTTGGGCGCTCCGTAAACATGAAAGACAGGAAGTGTACCCAAATTCCTTTTAGTCACGTTTGTATCTACCTATTGACTAGATGTCTGCTTAATATTAGGCAGATTGAACGACCAGGGGGCTATCACCATTGCCCTGTGCCCTTTGTCCTAAAATTTTGATAATTTTTAACTGAAAAGTGACAATATAAGCCCTCCATAGATATCGAATATAACAATATTCTGGGAAATCCTTCTAATACAACCTTCATATATACAGAGTCTATAATTTAATTAAATTTTATGAACATTGAATGACCAGGGGGGTCTCACACTCATTTAAGCGGTCTCAGGTAGGTTTTCACTGTATATTTTGAATATCCAACTGGCACTTTGGGCGCTCCGTAAACATGAAAGACAGGAAGTATACTGAAATTCCTTTTAGTCACGTTTGTATCTACCTATTGACTAGATGTCTGCTTAATATTAGGCAGATTGAACGACCAGGGGGCTATCACCATTGCCCTGTGCCCTTTGTCCTAAAATTTTGATAATTTTTAACTGAAAAGTGACAATATAAGCCCTCCATAGATATCGAATATAACAATATTCTGGGAAATCCTTCTAATACAACCTTCATATATACAGAGTCTATAATTTAATTAGATTTTATGAACATTGAATGACCAGGGGGGTCTCACACTCATTTAAGCGGTCTCAGGTAGGTTTTCACTGTATATTTTGAATATCCAACTGGCACTTTGGGCGCTCCGTAAACATGAAAGACAGGAAGTGTACCCAAATTCCTTTTAGTCACGTTTGTATCTACCTATTGACTAGATGTCTGCTTAATATTAGGCAGATTGAACGACCAGGGGGCTATCACCATTGCCCTGTGCCCTTTGTCCTAAAATTTTGATAATTTTTAACTGAAAAGTGACAATATAAGCCCTCCATAGATATCGAATATAACAATATTCTGGGAAATCCTTCTAATACAACCTTCATATATACAGAGTCTATAATTTAATTAAATTTTATGAACATTGAATGACCAGGGGGGTCTCACACTCATTTAAGCGGTCTCAGGTAGGTTTTCACTGTATATTTTGAATATCCAACTGACACTTTGGGCGCTCCGTAAACATGAAAGACAGGAAGTGTACCCAAATTCCTTTTAGTCACGTTTGTATCTACCTATTGACTAGTTGTCTGCCTAATATTAGGCAGATTGAACGACCAGGGGGCTATCACCATTGCCCTGTGCCCTTTGTCCTAAAATTTTGATAATTTTTAACTGAAAAGTGACAATATAAGCCCTCCATAGATATCGAATATAACAATATTCTGGGAAATCCTTCTAATACAACCTTCATATATACAGAGTCTATAATTTAATTAAATTTTATGAACATTGAATGACCAGGGGGGTCTCACACTCATTTAAGCGGTCTCAGGTAGGTTTTCACTGTATATTTTGAATATCCAACTGGCACTTTGGGCGCTCCGTAAACATGAAAGACAGGAAGTATACTGAAATTCCTTTTAGTCACGTTTGTATCTACCTATTGACTAGATGTCTGCTTAATATTAGGCAGATTGAACGACCAGGGGGCTATCACCATTGCCCTGTGCCCTTTGTCCTAAAATTTTGATAATTTTTAACTGAAAAGTGACAATATAAGCCCTCCATAGATATCGAATATAACAATATTCTGGGAAATCCTTCTAATACAACCTTCATATATACAGAGTCTATAATTTAATTAAATTTTATGAACATTGAATGACCAGGGGGGTCTCACACTCATTTAAGCGGTCTCAGGTAGGTTTTCACTGTATATTTTGAATATCCAACTGGCACTTTGGGCGCTCCGTAAACATGAAAGACAGGAAGTGTACCCAAATTCCTTTTAGTCACGTTTGTATCTACCTATTGACTAGATGTCTGCTTAATATTAGGCAGATTGAACGACCAGGGGGCTATCACCATTGCCCTGTGCCCTTTGTCCTAAAATTTTGATAATTTTTAACTGAAAAGTGACAATATAAGCCCTCCATAGATATCGAATATAACAATATTCTGGGAAATCCTTCTAATACAACCTTCATATATACAGAGTCTATAATTTAATTAAATTTTATGAACATTGAATGACCAGGGGGGTCTCACACTCATTTAAGCGGTCTCAGGTAGGTTTTCACTGTATATTTTGAATATCCAACTGACACTTTGGGCGCTCCGTAAACATGAAAGACAGGAAGTGTACCCAAATTCCTTTTAGTCACGTTTGTATCTACCTATTGACTAGTTGTCTGCCTAATATTAGGCAGATTGAACGACCAGGGGGCTATCACCATTGCCCTGTGCCCTTTGTCCTAAAAGTTTGATAATTTTTAACTGAAAAGTGACAATATAAGCCCTCCATAGATATCGAATATAACAATATTCTGGGAAATCCTTCTAATACAACCTTCATATATACAGAGTCTATAATTTAATTAAATTTTATGAACATTGAATGACCAGGGGGGTCTCACACTCATTTAAGCGGTCTCAGGTAGGTTTTCACTGTATATTTTGAATATCCAACTGGCACTTTGGGCGCTCCGTAAACATGAAAGACAGGAAGTGTACCCAAATTCCTTTTAGTCACGTTTGTATCTACCTATTGACTAGATGTCTGCTTAATATTAGGCAGATTGAACGACCAGGGGGCTATCACCATTGCCCTGTGCCCTTTGTCCTAAAATTTTGAAAATTTTTAACTGAAAAGTGACAATATAAGCCCTCCATAGATATCGAATATAACAATATTCTGGGAAATCCTTCTAATACAACCTTCATATATACAGAGTCTATAATTTAATTAAATTTTATGAACATTGAATGACCAGGGGGGTCTCACACTCATTTAAGCGGTCTCAGGTAGGTTTTCACTGTATATTTTGAATATCCAACTGGCACTTTGGGCGCTCCGTAAACATGAAAGACAGAAAGTGTACCCAAATTCCTTTTAGTCACGTTTGTATCTACCTATTGACTAGATGTCTGCTTAATATTAGGCAGATTGAACGACCAGGGGGCTATCACCATTGCCCTGTGCCCTTTGTCCTAAAATTTTGATAATTTTTAACTGAAAAGTGACAATATAAGCCCTCCATAGATATCGAATATAACAATATTCTGGGAAATCCTTCTAATACAACCTTCATATATACAGAGTCTATAATTTAATTAAATTTTATGAACATTGAATGACCAGGGGGGTCTCACACTCATTTAAGCGGTCTCAGGTAGGTTTTCACTGTATATTTTGAATATCCAACTGGCACTTTGGGCGCTCCGTAAACATGAAAGACAGGAAGTGTACCCAAATTCCTTTTAGTCACGTTTGTATCTACCTATTGACTAGATGTCTGCTTAATATTAGGCAGATTGAACGACCAGGGGGCTATCACCATTGCCCTGTGCCCTTTGTCCTAAAATTTTGATAATTTTTAACTGAAAAGTGACAATATAAGCCCTCCATAGATATCGAATATAACAATATTCTGGGAAATCCTTCTAATACAACCTTCATATATACAGAGTCTATAATTTAATTAAATTTTATGAACATTGAATGACCAGGGGGGTCTCACACTCATTTAAGCGGTCTCAGGTAGGTTTTCACTGTATATTTTGAATATCCAACTGGCACTTTGGGCGCTCCGTAAACATGAAAGACAGGAAGTGTACTGAAATTCCTTTTAGTCACGTTTGTATCTACCTATTGACTAGATGTCTGCTTAATATTAGGCAGATTGAACGACCAGGGGGCTATCACCATTGCCCTGTGCCCTTTGTCCTAAAATTTTGATAATTTTTAACTGAAAAGTGACAATATAAGCCCTCCATAGATATCGAATATAACAATATTCTGGGAAATCCTTCTAATACAACCTTCATATATACAGAGTCTATAATTTAATTAAATTTTATGAACATTGAATGACCAGGGGGGTCTCACACTCATTTAAGCGGTCTCAGGTAGGTTTTCACTGTATATTTTGAATATCCAACTGGCACTTTGGGCGCTCCGTAAACATGAAAGACAGGAAGTGTACCCAAATTCCTTTTAGTCACGTTTGTATCTACCTATTGACTAGATGTCTGCTTAATATTAGGCAGATTGAACGACCAGGGGGCTATCACCATTGCCCTGTGCCCTTTGTCCTAAAATTTTGAAAATTTTTAACTGAAAAGTGACAATATAAGCCCTCCATAGATATCGAATATAACAATATTCTGGGAAATCCTTCTAATACAACCTTCATATATACAGAGTCTATAATTTAATTAAATTTTATGAACATTGAATGACCAGGGGGGTCTCACACTCATTTAAGCGGTCTCAGGTAGGTTTTCACTGTATATTTTGAATATCCAACTGGCACTTTGGGCGCTCCGTAAACATGAAAGACAGAAAGTGTACCCAAATTCCTTTTAGTCACGTTTGTATCTACCTATTGACTAGATGTCTGCTTAATATTAGGCAGATTGAACGACCAGGGGGCTATCACCATTGCCCTGTGCCCTTTGTCCTAAAATTTTGATAATTTTTAACTGAAAAGTGACAATATAAGCCCTCCATAGATATCGAATATAACAATATTCTGGGAAATCCTTCTAATACAACCTTCATATATACAGAGTCTATAATTTAATTAAATTTTATGAACATTGAATGACCAGGGGGGTCTCACACTCATTTAAGCGGTCTCAGGTAGGTTTTCACTGTATATTTTGAATATCCAACTGGCACTTTGGGCGCTCCGTAAACATGAAAGACAGGAAGTGTACCCAAATTCCTTTTAGTCACGTTTGTATCTACCTATTGACTAGATGTCTGCTTAATATTAGGCAGATTGAACGACCAGGGGGCTATCACCATTGCCCTGTGCCCTTTGTCCTAAAATTTTGATAATTTTTAACTGAAAAGTGACAATATAAGCCCTCCATAGATATCGAATATAACAATATTCTGGGAAATCCTTCTAATACAACCTTCATATATACAGAGTCTATAATTTAATTAAATTTTATGAACATTGAATGACCAGGGGGGTCTCACACTCATTTAAGCGGTCTCAGGTAGGTTTTCACTTGTCTATATATTTCTTTTTTGGGCATTCCATAAATATTTCTATTTATAATTCATAATGTTTTCTAGAGTTAGTGGTTTTTCTTTTTGTTTAAAGAAATATCATGTATAAAAGTAAATCTTTGAAGTTGTTTTATTGACAACAATCTATATTATATAAAGACAAATATGCAACATAGAAAAGGGTTTATATTCGAGGACAACGAGAACTTACAACAGCTTGGTCATTTTACGATTTCCTACGTATCTTATCAGTCATTATAACTATGAAAATCAAGTTTTTAATGTTATCAAGTATTTCTTTTTTTCAAGATTTTCAACAAATTTTTGAATATCCAACCGACTGCTAGCAGCCGGTTGGATATTGAATATCGAATATCGAATAACGAACCGGCTGCTAACTTCACATACATTTTTTATTTATCAATATGCAGGTGGAATTAACATATTTGAATATCAATATACAATTAGTTTCTATCGAAATAATGAAAGTTAGACAAGATACATTGCACGCATGTTTCAAATAGGCGAGCGCCGATTTGAAAAAAAGCCTCTCGTTAAGGTTTTTAATGCACCTATCTAACACACAGCTAATTTTAGTACCATTTGAAAGAAAAACTTCTAGAGCATACGATTTGGGTGGTCGTCAAGGTTCCCTATGGTCACGTTTCTTGTAAATCTCACGAGAACACAGACATGTCGAAATTCTTTGGATTATACGGCGAAATTTAACATTGAATATATCTGCATTGTTGTAAATATATTATTCATTTTTTATCTAAGATAGCTTTGAATACATTCGAAAAAGACATCGAATCCAAAAAAAAAGAAGATTTTATGAAAAATTAGTAATTTCAGAGGCATTTGTCAGACCAACCCTAAAATGTAAAAAAAATACCGTATTTTTTTAAGATTGTCAGTGTCAATGACTTATTAAAACTCTCATGATTTGTTTTTTATAAATTCCATATACCTTGAAAAGATTGCGACACACATCGAAGCTCAATGATGGATAATAAATGTTTGACGACTTCTCTTAAATCTGCATTATTTAACGGTATTCCGGATCTGCATCGTGTTTATCCCAGACGCTCAAAATTTATATAAATCGGAGTCTCCAAATAGAGTATCTATTAATATGCACAGGTAACATTTGAGTTGCCAAAACACGAGTCGTGTTTTAACATATTACTAAATAATTATTCGTATATAATATATATATTACGCATTACTTACGATATTAGCAGGTGATATGTAAGCAGCAGACTGCATTTTGTAGAATAGTAAATTCTTTACATTAAATATTATTATAATTATAACTCATCATGGATGAGTGTCCAAGTCCTGTTAAATGTGCGCCACCTCCATTGAAACGCGGTCGCCTGTCTATAAATTGGCAACGCTGTATAATATGTCAAAATATTACACAAGAGACTCTCAGTATGACAACTGATAGAGGTTTTACAACCTTAATGAATGCTGTAAGGCAAAGACAAGATAATGTGTTTAGGTTGTTTTTGAGTGAGGTTGATACATTAGATGACATTATTATGAACAACATAAAATATCACAAAACTTGTTACAGGACATATACAAGCAAACACAACATACCGTCTCCATCAAGTCGTACATCTGCTGCAAAAGTCCAGCAACAGCAGTCTCAAGCAGAAACTACAAGTTCATGTTCATCTCCAAATATCCTTACTAGATCTAGGCTATCACTAGATTTTTTGTGTTGTATCTTTTGTAAAAACAAGACTTTTAAGAAAGATCGAAAACTTCATCGTGTTTCCTCGTCTATGAGGGTTAAAAGCCTTTTTGAAACAGCAACTAAACATGCTGACAATGACATGCTCTTTCAAATTGCAGATAAAGATTTCACATCAAATGCTTTATATCACTCTGGTTGCATAACAAAATACCTTTTGCGAGAAAAAGAAATTAAAACAGAAACCGATGAAAATAATACTGGTACCATGTACGATAAAGCATTTACCGCATTTGTTGAGTCTATAAGCGAAGAATTGTTCGTTCACAAAATGGTGTTCTCCTTGTCTTATCTCCTTTCTAAATATAAATCATTTCTGCCAGAAGACGTATCATCTAAATACACTTCATATAGACTTCAACTGAGATTAAAAAATCACTTTCAAGAACATATTGTGATTGATGTAAATCACGGTCAAGGGGAGTCTAACTTCGTATATAGTAGTTCTCTCACATTGCGCGAGGCAGTTAGAACTGCTATTCGTTTCAAAGCCGAAACAAAGTTTACTAAACTGCAGATGTCTGCGTGCACTTCAAAAAACGACCAAACCGACGAAAATCAAATATTATATTCAGCTGCTTCAATTCTCAGACGTGAGATTGAAAATGCCGTTGTCCCTATGGATACTTATCCTTCAGTTGATGAAATGTCTTTATCGAAATCTCTAGAGACCGTGCCTTCTGTTTTAACTGGCTTTATAAACTGGCTTATCGATGACTCTAACAGCCAAGTAGATATAAAAAACCATTTATCTGACATTCCATTTGAAAGTATAAGGAAAAGCTTAGCTTTATCTGAATGCATAGTTTCATTGCACAAAAAAGCTTTATCACCTCTTTACATTGGCCTTGCATTACAGTTACATCATATGCATGGGTCGAAAGCTTTGATCGAGACATTACATTCGCATGGATTTTGTGCATCATATCATGAGGTACGGCGATACCTTACAAGCCTTGCGTGCTCTGAATTATCTCAAGTTCAAAACAATACATACCTTCCCAGTGGAATTCGCCAATATAACGGCACAGTCTCGGTCATACACGAAGGAGCTGATAATGTCGACATCAATGCAGAAACAATTGATGGAAAGGATACTTTCCATTCAATGGCAAGAGCGGTATTCCAGGTATGTGAGGAGATAAATGGTGAAACTGAGCATCTGGAACACCAAAAAGTCGCCCGAGGTCGCATAAAAACCCTGCCAATAGACGAAAAAGTATTTTCCCTTACCACATGTGCTCCTTTTACAAAGCCAAAGCAAAGAGCTGAGCCTAGCCGCAAGAATGACGTTTATTCAAAGCTTTCTGTGTGTGTTCTTCCCTATGCTGAAACCTCTGATCTTATCTGGGTGCTCCTGAGAAATTTATCAAGGACTATTGTTGACCTTCCATACAAACAACCTTCGTTTGAAGGACAACAAATTCCATTCTGGACTGGATTCCACAAGCAGATCTCGAATATTAGTACCACTTATCATGTTGTCAGCTATCCGCCAATCATTGACGCAAAACCTTCTGACATGGGCACTGTGTATACAACAATGAAGAGGTGTGCTGATATGTGCCAGAAGGCTGGTCAACCATTTTCTATTCAAACTTTTGATTTACAATTGTACGCAGTGGCACAACAGGTAAAATGGGATAGACCTTCTGAGTTTAAATCAAACATTTTACGTCTTGGTGGTTTTCATACCCTATCGTGTTTTATTTCATCAATAGGTAAGATATGGGGAGATGGTGGTCTCCGCGACCTGCTAGTTGATTCTGGTGTGTACGCAGCAGCAACGGTAGACCAAATGCTTGCAGGAAAACAGTTCAACCGTGCAGTTAGAGGACTCACACTCCTTTATGAGACATTGAAAACACTTCGGATCTGTTCGTTCTTTGATTGGATCAGACAACAAAAATGTTTAGAAATCCCTGAAAGCCTTTTTGTAGGCCTCACAGAGTGTCATGAAAGTTTTACGAGTAATGGCCGTATATTTGACATGCTTCAAAGTCTAGAAAAAGCTCTGAATGACGACCTTGGGTCAAAAATGATCGAGTTTCGAGAATGGGGTGGTCGTGTTTCTCCTACATTTCGTTATTGGGATATGCTACTACAAGCTTTAGAAATTTTGCTGATAAATATTCGAGCTGAAAGAAATGGCATTTGGTCTCTTCATTTGCATTCTATTTTCTCAATGCTTCCTTACTTCTTTGTAGCCAACAAAAACAATTATTCCAGATGGACTCCTGTCTACCTTTTAGATATGCTAAACCTGCCAACTGAGGTAGAAGGTCTTTTTTCGATGGGATTCTTTTCTGTTCGTCAAAAAGTCGGATCGTTCAATGGCGTTTGGAGCGACATGGCAACAGAAAAAACAGTGATAAAAGATTCAAAAGGAGACGGTGGTATTGTTGGTTTAACAAGGAAGAAGGCTTCATTGATAAGATGGAATCTTACAAGGCATGTGCTTAGTCAGATAACATCGACAATGAGAGCACGTGCGGGTCTTGCCCAGGTTGATGACCAATGTCACGATGAAGCAAAACCAGCTGCAATGAAAAGGGACGAAAAACATGTACAAGATCTTATTGTTTATATAACAGAAAATATGACAAATCCATTCGACGTTGATAATCACCCCCGTCAGCTTATTAACATTTCAACTGGTCTCCATGCAAGTCACGACATTGAAGATTCACTGTTAAAATCAGTTGAAACTGGAAGAACTAAAATGAAGATGTTTGTTGGGTCATCTCTATCAACAGATACGACAGGTAGCTTTTACCATCCTATCCAAAGATCAGGACTGAAGACCTTTGAAGATATGAACCCCAAAGTACAACTTAAATGCAAATCTGGGCAAGTTGTAAAAGGTCATTTGAATCCCGAACTTGTGTTTAGACGTGCACTATCTCTAACTAAATGTAGAGATGACGTATCTGTGGAAACTGTTTTGTCATATCCGATTTGTCCCATTCCCACTGCATTATTTCATGACGATGGAACTATGAGAAAGACAAATAAGTCTGATCTTGCCCATGAATTAGAAAATTTAGTAGGATCAGTACCTAACATTCTTCCATTCGATCACAGTGCTACCATACTAATAAGAGATGGCATGAGCTTAGTTCAGTCATTTGATGTTAAAAGGATGTCCACATTTGGAGACTTGGCCAAATCTTATATTACGCAGTTACAATCATGCTTCCGATTCACAGACAAGGTTATTGATGTCTTCGATCGCTATGACACTGAACATTCCATAAAATCAGCAGAGCGTCATAGACGATCGGCAACAACATCTACGCAAAAAGTTTATCATATCGCTGAAGGCCGAACTGTTCCAGACTGGAAGAAATTTCTATCAAACAACAAAAACAAGCAAGCATTGATTACTTTCCTTGGTGATTATCTGAGCAGCAATTTGTCTGATATGTTCCAGGAGGAAAATAAATGTTTAGTTCTTGCCGGTGCATTTTCCAATCCAGAAATAGTGCGACAACTCTCTAACGAGCATGTAATCGATCTCCCAGAACTTTTCTGTTCGCATGAAGAAGCAGACACAAGAATCTTGCTTCATGTCATACACTCTGATAAACTCTTTCAACAGTTGAACATAAGGGGACGAATCATAGTCAAGTGTTCCGATACAGATGTTCTTGTGCTCTGTGTTCATTATTTCAAGGTTCTTGTGTCGACTGAACAAATGTGGTTTTTGACGGGGTCAACTAATTCTCTTAGGGACTGTAGAAGGTACATACCAATTCATGAGTTAAGTAAATCTCTTTCCCCTTTACTAGCTAATATTTTCCCTGCAGTTCATGCTTTAACTGGTTGTGATACCACTTCCGCTATATTTGGGTTTGGCAAAAAGACCGTCTTCAAATTGATAAGAAAATCTCCGAGTAAGTTTACCAACCTCCAAAACTTTGACAAAATCGATTTTTCAACATCGTTGTCAGCAGCCAGAGAGCTTATTTCAAGCTTGTATGACCCAAAAGACAAATTTGCTTCATCACATGTTGATTTAAACAAGTTACGTGTTAAACTTGCAACATGCAAAGACACAAGTTTGTTGCGATTGCCACCAAGCGAACCTGCATTCAAAGAACATGTTTTGCGATCATGTCTTCAAACGAAAATTTGGATGTCCTCCCATCTCGATCACCCAAATCCTTTGTCTCCTTATGAATACGGATGGAAAAAGAGTTCACATGGCCCGGATCCAGTCTACTTTTTAGGCATGATGACGTCCGATTTCCTACAAGATTTAATATGTTCTTGCAAGGGAAAATATATATGTAGCAAGTAATGTATTTGCCGAGAGCAGCAGATGTCTTGCACTGAGCTGTGTCCATGTCAGGGTAGTGATACATGTCAAAACATATTTTCTAAAGAGGACATCGACCTCGCAGATCAAATAAATGACGATGATGAAGATGCAAATGATACCATTGACTAACAAAAGAGCATTTGAGCAAAGGGGCAACATAAAGTTTGTTTTGCCTCACTGTTATTCAATGTAAATGTTTATTTCTATTAATTTTGTGTTTTTGTTATTGATCTACCAGCAAACATAATGGGTTGTATACTTAAGTTTCGTATGCGATGATAGTGGTAGTAGAAAATTTAAATTAAAAAAAAAAAAAAAAAAAAAAAAAAAAACCTTGCTAGTGATCTTCGACCTTGACGTGGTTGGCAAGCTTAAGACAATTAAATCATATTGCATTTATAATTGTCGAACTAACAGGAGACCAAAATAACATATATTTTAAACTGCTGTAAACATGGTAAATATGCGCTTTGAAGCAGTTTTACGGAATGTTTTAATATAGTTTTATCGGTATAAAAAAACGTGCTAGGCGAAACATTAGAACTTAAAAAACAAGTTATGTATGTTATTAATATAAAACCAAAAGAATTTGTGTGTTTTCAATGCAAAATTAAATATTTCCGAGCGTTTTGTGTCAATATCCGTAGAAACTATGATTTTCACAAAAATACGAGAATTTTTCATTTTAAACACTTTTTTATAAAAAACATTTACAGAAACAAAAACTAGATAGACTATAGTTTATCAAATGATATATTTCAAATAATATTCCAGATGAATTTGTTTTCAAACTGCATTTTTCGAACAATATCGTCAAATTATGACTTTTATTTTTTCCCCCTTTTTTGCCGTTTTTAGAAAAATGTGACCATTTCCCAATTTGACGACCAGGCAATTCTGAATGTACGATAAAAGACCTTTCAAATGATATATCATATAGCCGTGTGTTAGGTAGGTGCATTAAAAACCTCCGAATCCTTGATTTGGCGCTCGCCTAAAACGGTGTCTTCAACCTATGCCAATATTTGATAAAAATATTTCAACCTATGCCAACAAACAAAATACAATAGGTGTTGTTTTAGCAATTTGGAATCAATAATAGGTAAAATACAGTCAGTATATTTAAGCATTAAATATAACTCTTTTAAAACTCAGAAACAAAAACAAAGTATTTGTAAAATTGTGTTGTAATAAAAATAGAATTATAAAAAAAAAATCTAAAAATAGGCGTAATATGTTTGGGACGGCATGAACTACATTCGCGGGTCCCTTCCTCCACTTACTGCAAATGTCCTGTTTTCAACAAAACGAAATGATGCACATATTACAAAAAAACACATCTATAAGACGATCAAAAAGTATGATAACTATAAGCCATTATATTGTCTCGTGTACCACTCCTTGAATAAAATCATACTCGGGTTAAATATATAATGCAGCAATATTCCCCCAAAACACATAATTACTAACTGTAAATTTTAATATCCTATGTAAATTATAAAATCATATCGGATTGGAACCTCATGGCATTTCTACATGTGTGTTGCATACTTTTCATTTACCACAAGGAAAGCAGGAAAAGTAAGATGCTGCGCGTTTCCAATTTAACGTAATTTTTCTGTTACACTAAATGGTAGCAATATTTGACGTTGCGTCTAACTATACGTGAGAAAACGAGTTAAAAGCTATTTCATTTGTGCAGATTTGTTTAATATTTTTTTATCATTATTTTGTTGTTTTTAATATAAAACATACTTAGACCGTTGGTTAATCCGTTTGAATAGTTTTACACTAGTTATTTTGGGGGCCCTTCATAGCTTGCTGTTCGAGGTGAGCCAAGAATCCGTGCTGAAGGCCATACTTTGAGGTATAATGGTTTACTTTTATAAATTGTTACTTGGATGGAGAGATGTTACATTGGCACTTATACCACATCTTCCCATCTCTATAAAAACAAGCAACAAAATATACCATACTTCCACAGAAACTTTTTTTTTAAAAATCAAATGAATTTTGCAAAATAAAATTTGAAACAGATATCAAATAAAATGATTTTTTGGATCATTTATAGGCAGCGACTTTCCAGTGGGACAGTGAACCCTTTATTTACTTTGTTTCATTGTAGAAAAATTAAAGTACAGATCTATGTGTTTGTTTTTATCCATTATAATTATATATTCCTTACCTTAATCTTAATTCTCTCCGCGCCAGAAATTGCATAAGGCCTCCACGCTGCCTTTCCTCCCTTTTCTATCTTTTTTCGCTGTTCTGGCTACGTTCCAATGTGTCCATCCTTGTTGGTTCCTTTCTCTCTCTTTTGTTCTTCTCCATGTAGTTTTTGGCCTTCCTCTAGTTCTTTTCTCTTCAGGTGCACATTGTAGAGTTACATAGCTGTTGTTGTCTCTTTCACGTCTTTCACGTCTTAATATATGTCTTATCCATGTCCACCGTCTCCTTCTGATTTCACAACCGATGTTTCTGGTGTTACTGTTTTTTTCGATGTTTTACTTTGCCATCTTATTTTTAGAATATTTCTTAGGCATTGGTATTCTACAGTATTTAGTTTCTTTTCTTCAATGTTTCGCATCCATACACTAATACAGGTTCAACTAATGATTTATATAGGTGTTTTTTTGTTTTTTTTTTCGGCCAATTCCTCTTGCATACCATATGTTTCTTAGGCGATGGAATGTCCCTCTTGCTTTCTGTATTCTGTTCTTGATGGCACAACTTCCTCCTCCCTCTGTCCATGACTGCTCCAAGGTATGTGAACTTGTCTACATCTTTTACTTTCTGGTCGTATAATGTTATCAACTCTTTACTCTTTGTTTGCTTGAATCTCAGAGTTTTACACTTTTTGGTTTCATTCCAACTCTTTCAGCTTCAGTTGTTAATTTCTTTGTTTTTTCATCAAGGTTGCTAAATTTTGAGGAAAGAAGTGCAATGTCGTCAGCAAAGTCAAGATCTTCTAGAACATTATTAAAGTTCCATCGTGTCCCTCTGGCTTTGTCTGCAGTTGTTTGTCGCATGATCCAGTCTATGACTAGAAGGGAAAAGGAAACCTGACATTATGCATCTCTGTATCACTCCTGATTTTATCTCAAACCATTCTGATGTTTCTCCCTGATCGATGACGGAACATTTAAATCCTTTATAAATCTCCTTTATGGTTCTTATGATCTTGTCTGGTATTCCGTAGCTCTTCATGATATACCATAGACTCTCTCGGTGGACAGAGTCAAATGCTTGTTCGAAGTCTATAAAAAGAATTATTAAAGCTGCCCTCCATTCATTTGTTTGCTCGAGTATGTTTCGAAGGATAAAAATCTGTTCAGTTGTTCCTCTTTTTGTAACACAACACATGGTTATTTGGAATAGCATTTTATTAAAGCCGGTCTGGACCAGTGTCCATAACGGACGGTCTCCTCTATACGGTAAAATACACAAGTATATATTCAGAATATAAACAGTGTCAAGGTTTCTATTAACTTGACCATTATAGTCTTAAATCAAAAGATACAGGGATGAATATCTATTAAGTTGACTTTAATTGACATGTTTTGACCAACCTGGAGATTAATGGTCAAAGAATACACGTATTTCCCGTGTTTTAACTAATTGCTACATGTCACCACCTGGTCTGCATGTAAATATGCAACGTAGCGGTCAATTGAACAACCTTTTACAAGGTCATGTTTTTCTTAATAGATATTCCCCTGTATTTATTTTATTCAATTTAATAAACATTTTGAGAATGTATAATCATAAATATAAATATAAATATATATATAATATATATCTATATATATATTTTAAGCCCATCATATTGTCACATTCCTCCCTTTCTTAAGAAATATAATTTTATATTTTAGTTAAAATCAGTGACAATATGAATGCTTGCAAATTTCCCTAAAAACAACAAAAAAATATTCATAAACAAAATCATTTCAAAAGTTCAACAACATCTAAATGTTCAGCTATGTATAGTTCATACAATTCTTGTGTGAATAACTAAGTTCGTAACATCAAATATCGGAACTTCTTATTTCTAGAAAAAGGCGCAACCATCAACTTCGGACCGTCTTCATAACCCCGATTCCAGTGAACTGCTCCTCTGATCGTCGTTGTCAACTCCAACAATCCATTTTTTTATCTGCAACGCCAATTCCCATCATTTAGAAGTACTGCAATTACTCCGACCTGCATGTGATCCACCATCCATCGTTTAAAACTCCAACCTGCATGTGATCCACCATCCATCGTTGAAAACTCCAACCTGCATGTGATCCACCATCCATCGTCGAAAACTCCAACCTGCATGTGATCCACCATCCATCGTCGAAAACTCCAACCTGCATGTGATCCACCATCCATCGTCGAAAACTCCAACCTGCATGTGATCCACCATCCATCGTCGAAAATCCAACTTGCATGTGATCCACCATCTGTCGTTGATTTACTCCTAACTGACCTAGCTTACCTACTCTGGTAATTCAGAGTCCCTGACTAGGTTGCTCAGTTATCACCGGCTGAAACATTACAGGCAAATCTACCTGTGATGCTGTAGAACGATTCCCTCTACCAGTATAAGTTATGTGATCGTATAGTTTTATGTACATCTAAACGTCTGCGTTGTGTCCAATGATCAAAACCAATATCCAATACTGGATAATGGTTCTTAGTGGCTGGTTCTAGTAATGGTACAGAAGCTATTTTAACATCTCTGGAGGCAGTACCATCGCCCTCAACATTAGTTGACACCATTTGATCGCCACCAAGGTATCGTGTGACTATTTGAATCTCTCTTTTACTAAATTCTCTTGGCTAGACACCTATTATTAAACTTAAGAATATATCAATAAAAAAAATACCTATAAATATAGCAACAAAATGAATTAATGAATTTACTAAATTTGATAGTTCAAAGTCGTCCTCAAGTTCTAACTGCTTTAATTTGGCAAATAAACTTATAAAATTAATATGATATTTACTTATATTAAACTAGAATATAAAAACTCGAAAAAAATACGAAATGGTTTCCATATAAAGGTTATCTTTTTTTTAATTAAATGTTTTCTAATGTGTATCAATTTACCCCCCAAAACAACCTTTTCTTGAATAGTTCTCTCTTGCAGATACTGAAAAGGTTCGAAATAAGGTTTGACATTCAACCAACACTTTCCTTCCTTTTTCATAAACAAAGCTGTGATTCAGAGATTACTGATATTTATAGGATTTCTAAACAATCAACAATTTTTCAGCGATCAATCTGAAGCGAGAATTAGAATAATTATTCAAAACATAATTATTTTACATACACATTTATTCATTTAAAAACAATCATTACGAAGCCTATATGTCTACGTCGTTTTAGTCGTGCATTTTATAAAGATAACAAGAAATGTTTGAGAAAAAGTTTAACATTAATTGATCTTTATTTCAGACTTATGAATTTTCGTTTATATTTCTTTCGGTATTTTGATTTCGTCAACAGGCATGTCTTGGCTACTTTCTAAATTATATCTGTCAGAACTATTATCATTTGTCATATCACTTAAACCGGAAGTTAAAGATGACCTTATGCTCCTCTTTTTCTCAATTTTTCTTGGTTTACTAATTTTCTTTTAATTGAATCAGCATCACATTAAAATATTTGCGGAAGATGTATCGCGTTATTGTTTATAACGATTAATCATATGATACTTATTTCCATATTTTAAGTCCCACATTGTTTTATTATGAAAATATTTTCATTTTCAACCCTTAGTATAAATGTATGTACTCTATAAATAATCCTATATCTCATCTATCGCTAAAAACTTATAAAACCCTACCTTTTCCTAAGAGTGGACTTAAACAATTGTATCAATTTTTATCATTTAGGCGCTATTTTCCGTAGATAGGTCCGCCATTCTTTAAAAATACCACAATAACTGTGCGAAAATAAAGGTTTGGATTCTAAATAACATAGAATATTTTGTTTCTCTAAACAAATGTGCTTAAGCACTTACCCAACTGCGTCAACCATATTTAAACAACCATATGATTATAACATCGTAGAAATACCCTTACCTTCGTCGCCAAAAGGTTCTTATGAAACTTTCTTATACCAATGTATATAGGCGCGTATATTCTAGAATTACAAATTGTCTCTTCAGAAAACAGCTCAAAATATGAATAAAAAAATAGATTATTATATTCAAAATCAAGATAAATTAAATGTTTTAATATTATCATTATTCATGCAGTTAAATACTTTAAAATATAACCAACATCTTTAAAATATTTTTACCTATTGTTATTTAATTCTTAAATTTTAATATTCAAGTGTTGTTTTTTTCTTATTTAAATATCTATTTTGTCTTTTAAAAAACAGCATATAAAAACTTCTCATTATCTCATTACAATATGTACGCAAATCTTATATATTGACTTATACTATCAAATATCTAACAAAGTTGCCAGTCTTTTATATTGACTAAAACAATCAAATACCTATTATAAGTACCTTCACCCTTATGATAATGATTACATAAAAAAAATATCAATACAAAAATCAAACCTTCACCATTGATACATAAAAAAAATAAATATCTACATTTTCGCTTAAAAAAAACTTTATTTAATAAAACTTTTTTTTTAATGAATTAATCCACGTCATTATCTTGAACATTAACAATTGTGCTCACATCTGGTGCACCTAATCCTATTTTTTTTCTGATATTGAACCATTAAAGCTTCCAATCGAATTAATGCCTTTTTTAAACACCCTTTGAGTAAGACTTTGAACTTTTGTTATTAAATTTTGAAAAACCGACCCTACATTGAATTCTTGTCTAGCCATTTTGAGAAATTAAATAAAGAGTATCAAATAAAAAGTAACTTTACCTTAATATCCTTTGGTCAAGGTTAACCAAAAATAACCACATGTAACACAACACATGGTTATTTGGAATAGCATTTTATTAAAGCCGGTCTGGACCAGTGTCCATAACGGACGGTCTCCTCTATACGGTAAAATACACAAGTATATATACAGAATATAAACAGTGTCAAGGTTTCTATTAATTTGACCATTATAGTCTTAAATCAAAAGATACAGGGATGAATATCTATTAAGTTGACTTTAATTGACATGTTTTGACCAACCTGGAGATTAATGGTCAACGAATACACATATTTCCCGTGTTTTAACTAATTGCTACATGTCACCACCTGGTCTGCATGTAAATATGCAACGTAGCGGTCAATTGAACAACCTTTTACAAGGTCATATTTTTCTTAATAGATATTCCCCTGTATTTATTTTATTCAATTTAATAAACAGTTTGAGAATGTATAATCATAAATATAAATATAAATATATATATATCTATATATATATTTTAAGCCCATCATATTGTCACATTTTTGGTTAAAATCCTGCTCATTCCTTAATCTTTTGTCTATTCCTTCTTTTATTCTTTCTATTAGTATTCTGCAGAATACTTTACTGGAAACAGGTAAAAGAGTCACTCCCCTCCAGTTGTTACAATCTGTCATATCGCCCTTCTTAAAGATCTTACAAATTTATTCTTTTCTCCAGTCTGATGGCCAATTTTCTTCTTCCCATGGGCTGTTAAGTATTTCTGCCATTTTCTCTGCTGTAAGGTTGATGTCTGTCTTTATAAGCTCTAGTTTTACACTGTCTATTCCTGCTGACTTCCCATTTTGTGTCTTCTTCAGCGCTCTTTTTACTTCAGCTACTGTCCATTCTCCTAGATCGATCTCGTCTATTATAATTTCAGCCATATCTATATCTTCCTCTGAAATTGGATGAAGAGGGTCTTGCCTATTTAAAACTTCACTAAAATGTTCTACCCATCTATGTAATATATCATTTCTGTCATTTTTCAGTTCTCTTTCTTTACTTTTTACTCCTGTGTGTTGCCTCTTTCTTTCACCTGTTAAAATTTTAGTGATGTTCTAAAGCTCTTTGCTTCTGACATTTTCTGCTGCTTTTTCTGCATCTTCAGCCATAATATTGTACCACTTCCTTTTATCCTCTCGGGCGCTTTTCTTAACCCCTTTATTTTTCTGCTTGTATTCTTCATTTAGTCTCACTTTTAATCTTTCCGATCTAGTTCCTTCTAATTTATTTTCAATTTCTTTTCTTTTCTTTTATCAACCATTTTCCATGTATTGCTGCTTATCCATGTTTTTTTTTTAAATCTTTTTACTGCTCCCCAATACCTGTTTAGCTTCCTCAGTGTATATCTCTATTGCACCTTCATAATTCAACACTGGATCTATGTTACCTTCTTCCAGTACTTGGAATCTGTTTCTCACTTCAATATTGTACGTTTTCCTTACATCCATAATTTTGAGCTTGTTTAGATTATATCTCTCTCTTTTGCATTTGTTCTTGTCACCTTTATTTCTTGCCAGTTTGATTCTGATCTTTGACCTTACTAAGTAGTGGTCAGTATACACATCTGCTCTTCTCATTACTCTTCTATCTAATATTGATGTCCTCTTGTCCCCTCGTACCATTATATGATCTATCTGGTTTGTTGTTTTTCCATCAGGGGTTTCCATGTTACTTTATGTATATTCTTATGTGGGAAAATGGTTGTTATGATAAGTCCGTTGATTTGGCAGAAATTGCATAATAATTCGACATTTTCATTAATTGTCCCACATCCATGTTTCCCTAACACCTCTTGCATATGGCTGTTGTCTTTGCCTACTTTTGCATTCAGGTCACCCATAACTTTAAGCATATCATTCTTGTTGCAGGATGAAACATTGTCTTGTAGTAGTTGGTAAAATTCTTCTTTCTCTTCCTCTTTTGCGTCATTTGTTGGAGTATATGCTTGTATAACTGTCAGCTTCTTATACTTTGAATAGAATCTTGCTTTTATCATTCTTTTGTTGGTTGGTGTCCATTCCATCAATGATTTCTTAGCTCTTTCATTCATCATTTAGGCTACTCCCATGACTTGAAGTTTATCATCCCCGACATAGATCACTGGGTCACCACTTTGAAGCTTGGTTTCACCCGATTCTCTCCATCTACTCTGAATGATACCTAGTATGCCCATACCATAATTATTCAATTCCTTCGCTACTTGTGCTGCTTTTGATATATCTGCCATTGTTCTAACATTCCAACATCCTATATATATACATATTCTGTTTTGGACCTACTATGGAACCGATCGGCTTTTTGGCTTCCTTTCGGCTTTCCCCCAAATGTGTCATGTTTGGTTCCTCAACAGTACACCAGTTTTGGGTTTCTTCAGAGTTTCTGGTTTCTGTAACAAGTTCTTTTTTACAGAGTTGGGTAGTTGGGAACGTCCAACTTCCGCTCTGGTGGGCTGGGTTTTCTCTCTGGGTAGTCCTTCCCGTAGATGATTGCATTACCATGCTAACGGATTGCATCTGTCCTGATTTCTTTCTGGGTTGTCTCCCATAGCCTTTGACTTTTCATAGTCATTCACAAGGCAGTGGCGCTATTTACCCATAGCTGAGGGTCTGTTTTGCAGGCACCAGGGTGTAATCACTCACCGGTGGGTCTAGCATGCCTTGCATCTAGGGGCCAAACCTCCTCCGAGAGTTTGTGGTTTTGCCTGGGGCCGTGAGGTGCCAAATTTCCATATATCACCTCATGGAGGATCCCAATATTTGGGCCACATAGGTCTTCCTGCATGAGAGGCTGTAACTGGCAGGAAAGACTTACGCACTCGATTCTTCTTTTCACAGCAAGCTGCTAGCCATTGATAATGCTGAAAGCTAGAGTGACAAGCACAGGCACAACAACACACATACAGGTGCGCATCACACAGTCATTTGACATTTTGTGTCTCTTATTTGGAACTCTATCATCCGAATTGATAATTAGGTAATAAAAAGGATAATTTGCAAAATTGATAGTAAAAATATGTTTACTTTATATAAGAAAAACTTGTGACTATCCTAAGACCATCATAAGACACCTCTCGCGTAGTCCTTACTTTGTGACCAACTTTTAAAGATGTCCAAATTTAGGACCATTTTGTGAAACCCACTAAGGACTAGAATATATACTGTAAAACCATCTTAAGACATGTCTTACTCTTGAGATAGTTTTGTGAACTTGCCCCAGAGACTAAAGGATAACAACATGACACAGTTGATTGTGCAGATGTAGCATCATATCTTAAAGTGTGATTATTGAGTGAAATTCGTCTAATTCTCTGTATGTATTGGAATTGATAGTGAACATTTAAAATAGATATTTTACATGAGTCAGTATTTTATGAAATACACGTGTTTCAATAGTGTTGAATGTCATTATATTTGAAGGAACCTATTATACATAAAATTTAATAGTCTGATCATATATTTTTTATAGTATCCACTGATAGTTATGTAATACAATGTTTGACTAAATGATTGTTTCTTTAAGAAGAATTACAAAATATTTTTCCCTTCATTATTTCATTACATTAATTTAATACTTATTCCTATATGAAAAAGAGATCGTCAACACACACAATAACCAACATTTTCTCTAGTATTTGTAAAATAAATTGTATAATGAGTATACTTTAACGCTAGGTTTAAAAAAAAATGAGCAATACGATCTCCACTAAATACCGGAGTAATCGCAATGTTCTGGACGGGTAAGCAGATTCTGCTTCAAATATTGCACCAGTGGTGTTGTTCGAATTTGCACAAATTTGACGAGAAGTAAAAATCATATCTTTTTTTGTAAAGTTTTGATTTGAACCAACTCTTATTTCAAGTTCTAAATGAATGTTAAGTTATCAAACAAAATTAATGATAACAGGGGTATCCTTTACTTCGAATTCAACAGGATATCATATATGATATCTTTGACAGATAAAAGCATTCATCAAGACCTAGAAGTGTGCAATTTTTTTAGCAGTATGCAAACATGGTTTTTGAGATGCGGTGCGACATGTGACCCCCCCCCCTTTTTTTTTTTACAAAAAACTCAATATAAAATAACTCTTAAATAAGTTTTGAATCATCACCAAAAGGTATACAGATCTTTAGATTAATATAACTAAGAATTGTGTAAAGTTTTCAGCAATAATCATTAATCATTTTTAAGATATGGTGCAACATGTGAAAACCCCTTAATTTTTACAAAAAACTCAATAACTCTAAAACAAATTTTGAATCATCACCAAAAGGGATATAGATCTTTAGATTAATATAACTAAGAATGCTTAAAGTTTTAAGCAATAATCATAAATCGATTTTGAGATACGGCGCGACATGTAAAAAAACACACACACACCGGTTTTAGTAATAAGGTCCCGTAACTCAAAAAGTTAATCTTATTTCCCCAAAAAGTATACAGATCGTTTGATAATCATAAGAAACAACTATGTAAAGTTCATGAAATTTTTATAAGTGGTTCTCAAGTTACGGTGCAACATGTGGACGCCGAACAGACAGACGGCAGGACAGACGGACGCATCTTTTTAGTTTGAATTTGGACTGGGATGATATATTTTGGTATTATTAAGTGCAACGTTCGAGTAGATAAAAATCCACAGGTCGTTTAATCTCATTTTGTGGGTTTTGTTTGCTGATTATTTATTGATGACATAATATATAGTTTTCTTACGAATGTTTATATAAACTATCATGCCAATAGTCCATTTGCCAATTACCGATTTGATTCTGTTATTACACACTTTTTAAACAAATTACTTCCCTTTGTCAATCGTAGACTGGTTCCATACCGGACAAAATTGACTTTTTCCAATGGAAAGTATGATGAATTGAAAGTGATGTATCGACGGTTTAACTAATTTTTCATAAAAAACAATTCTGATGTCAAAAGTATTTAGGTTAACAACAAAGATTTGAAAGCCTTCAATATACCTCACAATACGCACAGGTAAATTTGCTCGTTCTACTAGCTCTCCATTATAAATGAAATTAATGTCCTTCATAAGGGAGACAACTGAAAGAGGGATCTCTAATTACAGGGTCATTTACAGGAATTGGCAAATAGCCTATTGGTACACCTTTGAATTACATCAACACCAATAATAGATGCAATACATACATAAACACAAACTATGTGACATAATAGCGTAAGGTGTTGTAGTAAACATAAACATTATTTTTTGCATTTCGGTTCTAAGCTTAAACGATCTGAATATAAATTTACATAAAGTAGACAGCTCTTTTACATTGTTTACTCATTAGTTTGTACATCGATGATTTCTTCCCATAATATGGCTCAATATAAAATGTACGAAAACTATGAACCAATTGACATTTGAGGATTAAATGATACTCGTAGTCTCTGATGCAGGATTTTTTTTTTTTTTGCTTTTAACTAGCTGTCAGTAACTGCGAGTTCTCTCAAATCGTACTTTCTTGTTAATTGACATGTAGATACTAATTGTAATGCTTTTTTGTTATTTAATGTTAACATGGATCTTGTCTATTTACCAGCTTTGATTTTTGGAATTACTACAAACTTTCACTTCTTCGTACTATTAACATCAAAATTATTTCATTTCTCCTTAAATACTGTTCCGGCACCTGTACATTTTTTTTCTTTATTTATAAGCTTATACATCGATTTATTTATTCATTTAATTATTCAAATTTTTACTATATATATTATTTTAATAATTTTTGTTTTGTTTTTATCATTCTAAATTACATCAATTACCATATGGTAAAAATTAAATTATTAAATGCCCCAAAAGGCGCAAGCCAGGGCTGACCTTGCAAGTACTGTATAGCCAGTCAAGGTAGTTAAAAACTTCCATTTGTTGTACATGAAGATCACGTGTTTAGATTCATCCCATATGTACCAAGTTTTAGATAATTTTTATTTATGTACAAGAAAATGTCTTGGTATTTCTGAACGGACGATTATACACAGAGAAGGAGATGTATACTAAATAACAAAATTATTTTCATTAACCTGTGTTGGATATGACATTTTTTTTCAAAGTTGATGTTTTTCTAAAAAAAACGTTTAACATTTCACAGCGGTTTTATACTATTACCGTAGTTTAAACCTATTTATTTACTCCAAACACTAATAATTCATCCCTTATTTTTATTAACTATGTATTTTCATTGTATCACATATCAAATGTATTCGTTGATTGTGTGTAAAGTTTTGTAACTAGGTTTTTTTTTTGAGTTAAGCCTTCCAATTGATATTCTATAGTGTGTCTTTCTATGTTGTGATGTCTTTCTGTGTTGTTAAATTGTACTATTGTTTCGAAAAAGGGAGAAGGTTTGGTACCATTAAAACGTGTAATCCTGCTGTAATTGTTTGCACCTGTCCTAAGTCAGAAATCTGATGTTCAGCAGTTGTCGTCTGTTAATGTGGTTCATAAGTGTTTCTTGTTTCTCGTTTTTATATAGTGAAGACCGTTAATTGTCCCACTTGAATGGTTTAACAATAGTAATTTTTGGGACCCTTTATAGCTTGCTGTTCGATATGAGCCAAGGGCTCTGTGTTGAATGCCGTTACTTGAGACAACTCTCCATCCAAGTAAAAATTATAAAAGTAAACCATTATAGGGCCTATAACGGTTTACAAAAGGTACCTTTTCTATTATTTTTCGTTATACATGTACCATAGAATTTTACATTTTTATAGCTAAGTTGTGGCTACTTAATCTTATTTTCGTTATACATGTTTTATAAACATTAAGAATTGGTTTGCATGAATAAAATTGCAGACACAAATATATCTATCATATATTTATAATAAGAACATTTTGAAAAAGTATGCAATTGAGCATCAAGTCTGTTTTAGACTCATACAAACGTTGTTATCCTACAGCAAATTATACACCAGGCAAGTCTGAAATGAGGTTTTCGCTATACCATGCATCATCTAAACCTAAAATGGTGCATCCATTTATTCTGTCAATATCAAAGCATTTTATTTAATGAAAATAATGAACTTTGACAATTAATGGAATTCGAACAAACAAAAGCTAGCTTAATGTAGAGTTTTGATTGTTGAAATCATTTATACTTGTATTCAGTTTTTTCTGTAAAATTAAGTTTACTCAATGTCACTTTTCGTTCAATTCTAGCACTTTTAATAATACCTGACAGTTCAAATTTTTAAATTTCTTGTTAGTAACATAATATCAAAATATTTATTATTGGTGTTTTGTTTACAAATGACGTGTTATCATTTAGATTTGAAATTTAATTGATCAAAATAGGGATATCAGAACAAAGAATAAACATATGTTACGTTATACCTTTAATCAATTCAGATAAACCAAAATTGTCAAGGTTCATGTGTCCTTCTTTATTAACGTTCCAATGAACAGGTACTACTGCATATTTACCTGACTTTACTTTATATTTTTGAACACGTGGGGATTTCTTCTTCACGTCATTATCTTTGACCCACAACAAAAAGGTCCAACAAAACTTTTATTACGTTATTGTAACGATGTATTGTACAAGAGGCGTTGACATGGTGTGTTAACAATGTTAATAGAAATTCAGAGAAATATAAAACATTATACGTAACCAGCAAATATTTGACAGAGAGTTATTTTATATTGTGCAATTGAAAGCATGGATAGAGGAAAAAGCAAGAAGGTAATATAATTATAACCATAAGCTATGATTGATTGATTGATTGATTGCTGGTTGTTTAACGTCAAGTGGCAAATATTTCCTGCATGTTCTGGATTAGAACAAGTCAAAAGTACCTACAAAAAGTTAAACCATTTATTTTTATTTCGAACAACAACAATGAGTTCCATGTAGACGAAACACACGTCTAGTTTCACATAAGCAACACGACGGGTGCCAAATGTGGAGCAGGATCTGCATACCCTTCCGGAGCACCTGAGATCACCCCTAGTTTTTGGTGGGGTTTGTGTTGTTTATTCTTTAGTTTTCTATGTTGTGTCATGTTTACTATTGTTTTTCTGTTTGTCTTGTTTGCCATGGCGTTGTCAGTTTGTTTAAGATTTATGAGTTTGACTATCCCTTTGGTATCTTTCGTCCCTCTTTTTCTAGTGTACAAGCAAGTTTGGTATTTTCGATGAGCTTTCTTATAGAAAATATATTGATCAATGTTATTTTACCTATTAAGATATACTATGCTTTTTCATATATGGTTTAATCGTAATCTTTACTCGTACTAAACATCATTCTCATTTCATTTGTTTTTTAAGATGCATTCTCGCTACATTGGAGACCTGTTGGTGACCCTCTGCTGTTGTTTTTTATTTGGGCGGGTTGTTGTCTCTTTGGCACATTCCCCATTTCCATTCTCAATTTTATTATTATATATTACATGTATTACAAAACCGGTAGGATAGTTATTTCCTCAATTTTTAAGTAAACACTGATTCTTTTTGAAATATCATATATAGATAAGAATTAATTTAATTTTATGTGATATTTTCAAAGATCAAAATTTTAAGTATTTCAGCGCAAATTCTGTTTAGCATAAACAATTTCTTAGTTTTAAGATGCATAAGATGCAAAATATGGCCAAAATATATTCTTTTTTTTTCGGAGATGATAGAACTATAGAATTCTATATTATAATATATTATTTTTGATTGTAAAAACTCATAACTTTACCTTGCAAGTGTGATAAAATTTCATTTCATAAAAATAAATCTGTCCAAAAAGCTTAATACACCCTTTTCAGCATGCGGGAAATAATTAAGATTTTCACCCTCTCGATAAAGTTGAATAAACTTTTTCGAAATTTTTTTAAATATTTTTGTCGACACATATTTTTTTTGCTATAAATTAGAAATTTAATGACAGATGACACATGTAAAACAGTAAGTTTTTTCGCTGCCTCAGCACCGTAGCACAGCTAAGCTAGATTCTGCAAAACAAATGGATTTTTTGGTTTCAATTTTAGTTTCAATTTTTTTTCCACTTGTTTTGATTTGAGAACCAATATTGATTTCAATAATGTAGTTGGAATGATGATTTAATTTCAATTAACGAGACATTTTTTATTCTTATTTGCTTTTTCTATATGTCTTTTGTTTTTTCTTTGTTGACAAATTTGTTTGTTTTATAGGGATTATGATTATAAGATAATGTTGACTGCAGTATCCCACTTTTGACATGTTTACATATTATGTCTGATTATTCATTTATTGTTTCATACTCTGTTGTTTATGTATAATGGAATGTTATGCGATTGTCAAATAAGTGAGAGGTTCAACTCGTTTTCCTAAAAAAAAACAGGTTTAATAAACTTTTTTCTACATCAGAAAACACATGTACCCAATCAGGGATATGACAGTGGTAATGCATTCTTTGATCTGTTTGGGCTTTTCATTTTGACATTTAATTATAAGGGAACTTCTCTTTTCGAATTTTTATCGGAGTTCGGTATTTGTTATTTAACCTTTTTTTTTATAGTAAGAGGTACACTTTAGGGATATTTGTTATAATCGCGTAAAATGTGTAGATTAGGAAAGGACTACAAAATTGAGTTCATGAATGTTTTTTTACCCGAGTTTATCTGACATTATACAATCTTATGATACATATGTTTTGACTATCGTGTGTAAATTATCACATGCCGCTAATATAATGATAAAGTTCAAAAAAGTGAATTTGTTATTTTAAAGATTAACACAGATTTTCAATACTAAATGAGTAATCACGAAATGAACAAAACTATATATAAGTGTTTACTTTTATAGCTTTATAACAACAATAACAAAAACACGAAAAATTAATGGAGTATTATATATCACAGCTTGTTAAATAGAATTTTTAGTAAAAGAATTGAAACAAAGAAAATGAATTAAAAAAAAAATAGTAATTCAAATTAATTCAAGTAATAAAATACATTTGTGGAAAGTTGTCCTATTGACAATGATAACATTTTTTTTTATCATTAAATTAGATAAGAACATTAGAAAAATAGATATGTAACTAGATGTGAGTTTCATATGTTCTAGATATATAACTTTGAGCATCTGTTCTAGGTTAGAACTGTCAAGAGCTTATCTAAGGGCGATATATGTAAGCTGTTGTAGTGTAAACTTTCAGAATCTGTTATCAAACTAGAATAATATGTCATAGAGTCAAAACTGCTTCTGTTAAAAATGGTTTCAGGAGAACTATTCCACAGGGAGTTCTTACAGAGTTATCCTGACATACCGTGACCAAATTTAAGAAATGTTAGAACAAATATAACTATACTGTATATTAAATGAAAATACTACAACCATCTTGTTGAATTAATTTTAATTAACTTAGTGGAATTGTAACAAATTGTATTTGCAAAAGTAGCAAAAGAGATTGGAAACAAGTTATAACAAAATTAGGGACGTCCTCTCCCTATATGATTATAAACACATGACGAAAAAAATAGACGAATGCATTTAATTTAAACTACAACAAAAATAGAATAATGTGGTATAACAAATAAGACTGAACTGGAGAGAATGGTAGGAAAGTAGGAATTCTGAATTTTAGTTGAATGTTTGAAATCCTTGTGTAACAATGTGTAATTCTGATGTAAGATTGTACAGACTCAAAAAAATCTTCATTTTACTAAAATGAAAGGTTACAGTCACCAACTAATAGGAGCTGAATTGATATAGAATATTTGGCCAAAATGTCCGGGCATTAAATTGAAGAGATGATCAGGGGAGTTCAACTATGTAAAGAATATAAAATATTCAGCTTTTAAAGATAAACTGTATATCGCAATTTATGCCCTAAAAATAGCAGTTAACCATCAGTCTAGTTCTTTGCTGCTGAAATCTGCAATTGTGAAACAGTAATACAATTTTTGTTTGAAATTGTTTATAAAAAGAAAGAAAAATAAGTGATTTAATGCATCATTTAGACTGTTTTTACAAAAACAAAATATTCGTTTTTGCTATACTTAATTTTACAACTTACTGAGAATTCGGGAGAGAGCTTGTGCAGAAATTAATTTATCAAGGAATGCTAAATACATTTTCCTTTTTTAGTTGTAGCAAGAAACCAAGTTCTATGACACCATTTTCTTTTTTTTTTATTTTCCATATGTATATTTTAAAATCGATATTTTAATTTTTATAAATATTGTAATAAAAACTATGCAAAATTAGGCAATATGGCAATATGGCAATTGTGCAAAAACCGTTACTTTTTATCATATTTGTGTTCATAAAAAAAGGATGGTTAATCATCATTTTTGCAAGTATAAAACAATTCTATCTGGTATATATATAGTGATGGTCCACCTTCATGCATAGTTTACCGATGTTCAAATCCCATAAATTGATTATCAAGATACAAATCACAAATTAAATGAGAGAATCGCCTTTTTAAACTTCAAAAGAGAAAGAAAAGTAGCGTTGAAGGGGAAATAAAGTGTCTTCTACTATAAATACATCACTAGCCTTATGAATTAACAATCGGTAAAATGTTATTATTGGAAAAAAGGACTTTTCTTGTCGCCGCGGGTATCACCAGCGCATTAGTCAGCCCTTTTCAGTTGACATATCATTGAAACGGGCACACATTGTTAATAACAAAAAAGTGTATCAATTGTGAGATCGTTCGATACTCTAGACTCGTTCCGACGTTGTGGAAATTTAAATATTATGGTTAGAACTATACAGACCCGGATCGGTTATTCACCTTTTTCTTTACAATAACATTTATTTAATTTCATTCGTCAATTTAAAATATAATTTTTATAATCAGGAAGTTAGTGTATTTGATTTGTTTACGCAAAGTTATTTCGTATAATAGCTACATGTATTTAATTTCAGTAGATTACAATCGTTTTCTCACGCATAAAGCCTCATTGATATGGTCAAAATTATAGAAAAGACTGTTTACAAAAATTGATTATTTTAGAACTTTGGGTTATCAATGCTCTTCATGTTCCGTACTTCACTTGGCTTTCTCATTTTTTAAAAGCTCGACTCTTAAAGCCTTTGTAGACAACTGCTAATTGCACGCCTGCCGAATACAATTTCAATTCTGGTATCTATTATGAATTGTTCTATATAATAAGGATGTTCTTATTACATGCAGGAAACCCTAGCCGTATTTGACACAACCTTTTTCAACTTTTGATCCTCAGAGATGTACAACTTTGTACCCCTTTTTTTTTTTTAACTTTCGAACTTTTATATCTGGGCGTCACTGGTAAGTCTTGTTTGGACGAGACTCGTTTTTGACGTAATGAATTTTAAACCTGATGCCTTTTGTTATCTATTGTTCATGTGTTTCTTTGCCTAATACGTTCTCCTATTTATGTGTATTGTAGTCCTGTATTGTTATGTTGTCATTTCAATGTTATATTTAACAATGCCATCAAAGTGCGAGGTTTGGCATGCCACAAAACCAGGTTCGGCCCACCATTTTGTTTCTTTTAAAAATGTCCTGTACCAAGTCAGGAAAATGGCCATTGTTATATCTTAGTTCGTTTCTGTGTGTGTAACATTTTTACGTTGTGTTTCCGTTATGTCGTTTGTTTTCTCCTATATTTGAGTGTCATTTCGCATTACTATAGGACGTGTCACGGTGCTTTTCTATCCCAAATTCATGTGTTTGGTTTTGATGTTATATTGGTTTTTCTCATCGGATTTTGTCTGATGCTTAGTCCGTTGCTGTGTGTGTTACATTTTGGTGTTGTGTCGTTGTTCTCCTCTGATATTTAATGCATTTCCCTCCGTTTTAGTTTGTTACTCCGATTTTGTTTTTTGTCCATAGATTTATGAGTTTTGAACAGCGGTATACTACTGTTGCCTTTATGTATGAGTTTGTTCTTATTTTAAAATAATTATTGAGTATCGTTGGTCATCTCATCGAGATTGATTTCTCTAGCTTGAGCCGGGTCGGCGAAAGTGAGAAAAGCAAAAGAGTTGAGATGTCCAATGATGATAATGTTTATCGCTATTTTACCTACGACGATGTTGTCAATTTCATGTCAATTTAATTGACAAGGCCACTTGCCCCCTTAGTTTCTAGCAATATTTGTTTTTATATCTCTCGGCTCTGATGAGAAAGGAAATTATCAGTCAGCAAGATCTAAGGAAAATTTTGTAAAATAGCGATAATATTATTTACAAGTCATAACATGGGGGCTATATGTGTAATATACTTAAAAGTTTCGTGGTTAAATAACGAATGAATATTCGATATCATGTGATATAAATTTCTCGTTTTTGAAATACAATAATAATATTAAAATAATTAAATGCCCATTGATAAAAATATTTAAATCAGGAGTATTTCTTTTGAGCATAGCCATGCTTCCTTGACAGGATTTATCTTTATCATAAACATTGTGTAAAAAAATATTATAACACTTGTCAACATTTAAAGCCTAGATGGTCGGTAAATCGTTAACTAGGGCTATGTCTGACACACTATTCAATGTACTACCGTTAATAAATGGAACAAACTCGGAAGTGGTGAAGGTAACATTATTCTTGACAGTCGTGTGTCAAGATCACGAATGCATCAATAACTATTGGGAATATTCTTTTTTACCCGAAAACCTTAAAGAACGTATATTGATATGTGATATAACAAATTTTAATAAAAATTGTAGAACATTTTGAAAAAACATCCCTTGCGTAATAATAATTCAAGGGGTATTGAATGTACCTATTTAAGGTCTCTTTCACAAATGATTGACCCATATTGTTCGTGCCTGTATCTCAAATTTCGATATTTGTTCTTTAGACATCTGATTTGAAAATCTGTTCGTCGTGTCATATTCCTTAGTTCAGTTTTTACTGATTTTGAATAAACAAAATAAACGTCATCAGGAGACAGAATTTTCATGGCAGTTGCATAAGCACATACGCTTTCTCTATATACAAATCTGGTCTCTTTCTATTTGACTTTAGACGATTTTCACAGGTTTTCCAAGTTTGGATATTGGCAAAGAAGTGTTGCATATTATTTAATAAGTAGTTTTGATTTCAAGTATGAATTTAACTTATCCATACTATTAAATGAGGAGACCTCATTTGTGTGTCGCTTCTCCTTCTTCCACAATTAATTAAATTATCACCATTCCTTTGTGTCCTATAATAACCATGCATAGTCGCATTGGTCAACCTCGATCATGATTATGTCGTTTGGTTTATTTAGGGAGGAAAACGAAGGTAACGGCGTCCGAATATTGTTTTCGCATCGGACGCACCTTAAAGTCATCGACTAAAAAATTTGCCCTGTCCCCCAGTACTTTTGCACCTTTTACAAAACATCATCTTACAACAGTTTAATACTTTCAACCACGCTTTCAACCACGCTCTAAATGTGTTCCAGTTAGATTATAAACTAAACCGAGGGTAGTTACCAGACACCTGCCTAAAAAATTAAGAAATGCTGCCATACGTTACAAATGTGATACTGCAAGATTTTCAAATTTATTATACCTTTACTGATTTGTATTGTTCGTTATAATTATAGAATGACCGGTATGGTAGGGACCTCAATGTCGATGATAACCACTGCTCCTATGAACCAGAACCAGATTACAACCGTAAATGGGAAACTGATAGACCGGACTTTATACAAAATAATATTCCTTCTCTTTTGAATCACAAAAACATTCCCGGTCCTTACCAAGACCCATTAGCCAGTCAGTATCTGTGGGGTCTCCATAAAACAACTTCTAAGGATCGGCTCAATAGCAGTTTATCAACAACTTCTACAAACAAACCGAAATCACGTTGTGCCATACTGTTATTCCTAATAATAGGAATAGTAACTTTGGTTGGTGGAGCTATAGCAGTCGCTGTGTACTTCACTAGCCTACGTAAGTAAAACAAAAGTAAATTAAAACATTTTTACTTATATTTTGCTTTCATTGCATTGAGACAGAAAATAAAAGGCGGATTAAAAATTAAATGTTAGTGTCATTTCTTTCTTTCTCTCTTTTTTATTGATGGTAAGACTACAATGGGATGACCTGACTTTTTCCAGGGGCTGCTATTTTATCCGGGGGGGGGGGGGGGGGTGATTACAATTTCTCAAGGATATGTTCCATTTTCAGAGTTCTTTGATACTTTTTTTATATAAACCATTGTTTAATCATCGGATGGTGTCTAATGCTTAGTCCGTTGCTGTGTGTGTTACATTTTAATGCTGTGTCGTTGTTCTCCTTTAATATTTAATGCGTTTCCCTCAGTTTTAGTTTGTTCCTGATTTTGTTTTTTGTCCATAGATTTTTTAACAGCGGTATACTACTGTTGCCTTTATTTAATCTTTTTTTCAGCAAACTTATATTGGGTGAATGCCCCTTAGACCTGACGAGTTAGTCGGGGTCATTGAAACCCCTGCCCAATTATTTGAAGGGTGTTCAATAAAAGCATTTAAAGGGGTTATCTGTATCATTCAGGTCCTGCTTGATAAGAAATTGTTTTTTTTTTTGTTAATTATAATGAATGTAATTATAGATTGAGATTTGTGGTAAACAGCAAAATCATCATAGTTGTCTGGCCAAAGGTTATTTGTTCTACATATTTGCCCTCTAAAACTGTTTACCAAAAATTTTTCTGACCCTGGATTTTCTATCTAATTATTTGTCTGATATTGGCATTTGTTTTTCAGATTTTTTAAAATTTGTTCAAACCTACATGTAGTTCGTACTAAGAATTGTTGTTTCGTTGAACTTGCAATTTAATTTGAATGTAAATATCTATGTGATGCTTTTATTCCTTTAATTCACATCATCTTGATACTTTTTGTCTTGTAGAAAATGAACAGATTACACCAACTACGCCTACAACGACAAACAAGCATGGTATGTAAACAAAATCCTAAAGTGAATGGTTAAAAAATCATATTCAGAAAATATCATAAGAAATTGAAGGCATATTTACAATAAAAAGGAGGAGATACAAGTGGCTATCAAATCCCAGAAGTAGAAAACAAACGCTATGGTAAAAAGAAAAATCAAGAAAAAAAAACAAACATTAAACAGCGGCATGAATCAATGACATCGTCAACAGAGTTGATTTACAGAAAAAGGCAAAAATTATAAAAAAAAACAGAAAATTGGGCAAAAAATAAAGAAATAATCAAGAAAAGAAGAAAAAAGACTACCTACTATTTATGCCTTAAATAATTTACTGGTAGCATAAACATGAAACAAATAATGTGTTATCATATTGCAAAAACATAAAAACTGATTGAAATAAACAAATTTTACATTTTACAGAGATAAAAATTGTCTCACTCATGAAATTAATACTATCACTGACAAATCAATTGTTATGATGTGTAAGCAAGAAATAAGTTTAAAAGATAGTTACATGTATTGAGCAAATATATCATAAACAAATATCATGAATATGTGATTAAGGGGGCTCGCGGGTCTAAATGAAATTTTTTATTTAATATAGGATTTCTCTATATTTTTCTATAAATGAACTTTATCTAATACTTAATAGAAAAATGAAATAAAAAAAAAATGGGGTCACCGTTCATTTACGCTTACAATCTGCCTTCGAAAGAAGCATACATTTTTGTTAATGTCCTTTTTTTCTGTTGAACTAATAGGAGAGATAGCGGTAATATCGATATAAAAAAAGAACTAAATTACAAAAATCGCTAAAATTTTACAATTATTTAGTTTATGTACAGCTTATTCGAAAACTACAATAAAAATATAGGTCACCGATGAGTTAAAAAAGATATTTCAATTTTAATGCCAAAAAAATGGCATTTTTTGCACCAAAGGGAGATAATTTGGAGCTTTATCAATGATAAAGTTCTACATTTCAAAAATTCGCTGGGGCCAACACGAATTGATTTTTTGGAATTATTTTTGTATCATATGATAACGTAACAACTACTTAAGGTAATAAATGAAATTCGTAATGAAAAATTAATGTTTAATTTTTTTCTGAAAATCTTATACCCGCGAGCCTCCTTAACATTACAAATGGAAAAAAACCGTTGTGCATCTTTTGTTTTTAGACGTACCAGAGAAATTGATATACAAAGGACATATACCGATTGACAGCACTTGGGATGAAGAATTAGCCAATAAATCGTCTCCCAAATACCAACAAAAAGCAGAAAGTGTTTCACATATGGTAAATTTGCGTCGTTTATTATTGTTGTCGTTTTTCAATGATTCGATAGAACCATATGCAAGCATTTTAAATAAACAGACAGCTCTCCGCCATTGAACAAATGAAGTAGAAGCTAGCAACAATAGGTAACCGTACAGCCTTCAACATTGAGCAAAACAAATGCAGCATAGAAAAGGCCTTTGCAAGCATGAAAAATGTAAAGCAATTCAAACGAGAGAAAAAAACTGCTTGATTTTTGTTCAAATCCACATTGAACGAAAAAAAAGAAGTTTTATGCCTGCAGATGACAGCTATAGAATTGCAAACTACTTATTTGGGACAAAAAAAATACAAAAACGGTTTTATTTTGTTATTGCATACCCGCAATTTCTTTTTCTAATTTGCATTTTGTCAATATTCAAATAAAGACTCGGGAAAGTTCGGCTAAGATCATTATTCGGAAGTTGCTCAAAATATTTTTATTGTTCGTTCTTTTACTCTCCTTTTCTTTTCGACTTCAGATTTTCTTTTCGGTCATAAAACTTTTGAGCACAATTTTTGTACTCAGACTCGAAAATCAACCCAATCAAATTGCTGGATTTCATATTTCGAGCAAGATTTTTGTGCTCCGAGCACTGAGCAAAGTTTTGTGCCTTCAAGACAAGGCCTGGCCTCACGGTCATAAAACTTTCGAGCATGATTTTTGTACTCAAGACTCGAAAATAAACCAATCAAATTGTTGGATTTCATGTTTCGAGCATGATTTTTGTGCTCCGAGCACTGAGCAAAGTTTTATGCCTTCAAGGCCAGAGCTTTTGTTCTCAATTGAACCGAATTCATAAGTTTTCAATCACGAATAAGATGTATTTGACAATACATAAACACAAGGAAATCTAAATATTATAATATAATTTAATTTTGGATGTAACGCGTCTTCTGATTGGCTGACGTTATTTTGTTATGAGCCCATAGACATAATTTAGTCATGTGACCGTGACGTCATCAACGTTTTTTCAAGGTTTTCTACGGTTTAAAATGGAATTTAGAATTAAATTATAAGAAATGACTGTAATATTTTTTCTGTCTATTCGAAATAACATAAAAAATGTGGTGCACACTGTTAAATAACCCGCTACGCGCGTTATTTAGTGTGCACCAAATTTTTTATGTTATTTCTTCATAGACAGAAAAAAATATTACAGTCGTTCTTAAATACATAAACACATTGTATCAAGGAAAGGTAAACGCATCTAAATATTATAATATCATGGAAATTATATTTAATTTTTATAGTTGTATTGTAGATCGACAAAGTGTATCATTCAAGTGATTTGAACGATTTTTACGTCGAGAATATTGTCCAAGGATTTAGGTAAATTGTACAATAAGTAATAGTTATCAAAAGTACCAGGATTATAATTTAGTACGCCAGACGCGCGTTTCGTCTACATAAGACTCATCAGTGACGCTCAAATCGAAATATTGATTAGCCAAACATGTACAAAGTTGAAGAGCATAAAGTATAACATTAGCTACATTAGAACCGTAGAACTTAGGTCCGCAACTAGTAAAAAAGTAATATAAGGACATGAAAGCTACAGTTCCGCAGCTAAGTATAACATTAGAAGAAACCATTACGTGCTATTAGAGATATATATCACATCTGTTAGCTTTCTATGTTGTATGTGCGACCTTTGAAAGTAAGTATTAACAGATTAATTTTGAAGTGTATTTTCAGCCAGTAACTATATTATATGGTGATGCCAGTAAAATATAGTCTTTATCACTAGATACGCCGTTCTCGTGAGTTTGTACTAGTTGTACGCCTGTTGTTTCCACAAAACTAAATATTAAGAGAAATTAAGTTTATTTTTCCTTGCCATCCAATATAAAATATTTCAGGACGAGAACTTGGAAATTGAAATTTGAACTTTCTTAAACAATATGTATACTTGATGAGACATAATTTGAAATTTCAACTACAGAAACATTTAAAAGAGACCACCGCTAGACACTCTCAAAATGTTAGGAATAAGATTTTGAGTATTATTACATGTTAAAACAACCCATTCAACCGAATACATACGATTTTCCATGTTAGTTATACAATCATATCTATTTAGAATGATGGCATTTTCATTAGAAAAAGTGATTGGCGACGAACATGAAATTGGTGCTTTATTCATTGTCGAAATCTCTGATTTCCAAAGTATTTGCTGTCTATTATTTTCTAGTTATTGTGGTCCTCTTTCTTAAAGCTGAACAAAGTAGACTTTGATTGTGTGTTGCTATTTTTTTTTAAACATTGACAATCAGGACAAATTTCGTATTATAAATGGTTTCGTTGAAAAGGGAGAATATGTGCCAAAGTTGAACTGGTTTAACTGCACCTAGTGTGCTGGTACCAATTCGAGAAATCTTGACCATGAGTTGATTGTTGGTATTTGTCTTTTTTATTAGTTTTGTTTTAAGGGAGTCATGCGTTGTTAGTTATTGAAAAAAAATTTTGCTGGTCAACAATTTTGGTCACCAGGTAACATTTTTGTATTAGCATTGTAACAACTACCATGATTACGTTTGTCTTAAATTATTTCTTATTTTTTTTAGGAAATATATCTTTATATTCCGGACTATAACAACTGTTTCATACCGTTGAGCACCAAAACGTTAATATTTCTGTTTGCAGACTTTGATTTGTGGATAACATTTGCATACATGAAAAAGTGAACATAAGAAAAGATAAAGAAATGCAAAACAAAGCCTAGTGATTATCCGAATTATCTGAACGACAGTTCTAAAATACCTTTTTTTGTCACAAAAATACAAATATATTCAGTTAAAAACTGTCATGTTGTAGTGTTTAAATGATTTTGAATGATATAAAATCAAAATTTACTGAATTTGATCGAATACGTTTTCCTTTAGGAAAGGTAGCACTGAAGTCATTGTTGATCTCATCTTTAAAAATCCAGAATTGAATGAATCTAGTGTTACAGTAGACATGAACGAAGGAATAATAGCTACTACATTTGTACAAGTAGTACAAAGTGGTACTGTTGAGGAGGTCAAAGACTTCGAGATAGACACACAGAAAATATCATTTGCAGGTAGGTAAACATTATTGCGATTTCTTTATTTAATTAATGGACGACTTTGCCCAGCGTTTTAGAACTTGAAATATTGTACAGATACTAACTATTCCTTTGACATAATAATATAATGGTACGGTATTAAATATGTAATAGTAGTATCTTTAATGAGTTTTTATAGCTCTTATAACTGTCATACCTTTCACAACAAAAGTGTTTTATTCTATCTTCTTTCGTTTAATTAAACGGATTTAAATGTATTGACCTTATTTATCAATGATGTGCAAAATGTATTCATAAATATGCACCCAAAAGAGTAAGAATGAGGAAGTTAAATCCGATACCTTTTATCTTTTGTTAGGATTGTCAAAGAAGATTATGTTTCAATATTTCATAACTGCGTAGTATATTTCATAGTATTAAAATGAAAGTGTAATCTAATACAAATTCTTCTTAGTGCTGAATGTACGAATATCAATGCTAATCTTTACATCTGAATCTCCAATTGTATAAGATATGTTATGTCGTCTTTTATACCCATTTCAGCCTTTCGTTTGATTTTTTCATATTAAAGCCCTAACGGGAGGGGTTGTACTTGATTTTACTATAATGAAGAAATAATCTTTGAGGCAAATAGCTGGCATGTCATTAACTGGTAGTAGTCCTTTGTTTATTTATCTGCTATTGTCATTTTGCCTAGTTTCTTTTGTTACCTATTTTGACATCGGACTCGAACTTCTTTTCAACTGATTTTTACTGAACGTATTGATATGCGTTTCTTTATTCTACGTTAGACAGATGTCTGTTTGACATGTCCTCAGATTCCATTCTCAATCTTACATATACTTTCTAACTTGACTCACTGGATAAATATCCGGTACTGAAATTTGCATGTTCGATTTTAATTACTCGACATTTGGACTTCAGCTTTTAAAAAAAGGACAAAAAACCTTTTGATATTCAAGCAAACGCTTTCAGAATCCCCTTTTTTTCTTCAAAAGTTTTTTTTTCAGATATAACTCCAACAATAGCAAATTCTACAAAAGTGACAACAACAACAACAAAACAGACAACTACTACACTGTCAACACAAACTACCCCAACATCTACTAGAATAACATCTAAAACTAAATCAACTCCTATACCGACATCGAAAACAGTTACAACACCAACAACAACTACTAAAACAACGACAACTATTACACAAACAACTACTATACCGACAACACCTGTTACACCAACAATACCTTCAACACCAAAAACAACTACTACCCCTACAACTACCACAAAGATAACAACAACAACACCGATAACTACATCACCGACAACTACTTCTCCGACAACAACAGCTGCAAAGACAACTACTACACCGACTGTTACTATCCCTACAACTACCACAAAGACAACAGCAACACCAACAACTACCTCATGGACAACAACTTCTATGATAATAACTGCTACACAGACAACTACAACACCGACAGTTACTACAAAGCAACCAGCAACAACTTCTGCACCAACAACTACTACACAGCAACCAACAACAACAACTACTACACCAACCACTACTGCATCAACAACTACTACACCGACAGTTACTACACAGCAACCAACAACAACAACTATTGCATCATCAACTACTACACCGACAGTTACTATACAGCAACCAACAACAACAACTAATGCATCAACAAGTACTACACCGCTAGTTACTACACAGCAATCAACAACAACATTTACTGCACCAACAACTACCAATGCACCAACAACTACTAGAACACCAACAAACATTACTACACCATCATCAGCTACTTCACCGACAACAACTACAACACCGACAGTTACTACAAAGCAACCAACAACAACTTCTGCACCAACAACTACTACACAAATTACTACTTTACCGACAACAACGACAACAACTCCTACACCGACAAAGACTACACAACAACCAACAACAACAACTACTACATCAACCACTACTGCATCAACAACTACTACACCAAAAGTTACTACACAGCAACCAACAACAACAAATATTGCATCAACAACTACTACACCGACAGTTACTACACAGCAACCAACAACAACAACTAATGCATCAACAACTACTACACCGCTAGTTACTACACAGCAATCAACAACAACAACTACTAGAACACCATCATCAGCTACTTCACCGACAACAACTACAAAACCGACAATAACAACTACTACTACTCAACCAACAACTTCGCCACTACTTTCTAACGAAACAACAGTCACTACATCCGGTGAAACTAACTCTCCATCAACTACCTTGCAACCTGCTAATATTGCAACATCCGGTACAACAAACTCTACTACTACTTCCACGCAACCTGCTAATAATACAACATCCGGTACAACAAACTCTCCATCCACTACCATGCAACCTACTAATACTGCAACATTCGGTACAACAAACTCTCCATCCACTACCATGCAACCTGCTGATACTACAAAATCCGGTACAACAAACTCCCCATTCACTACCATGCAACCTGCTTATACGGCAACATCCGGTACAACAAACTCTCCGTTACCTACCATGCAACCTGCTAATACTACACCAAACTCTACTACCACTACCATGGAACATGCTAATACTGCAACACCCAGTAATATAAACTCTACTACCACTACTGATCCTGAGTTCACAACTTTTCCAACCATGGAATCACGGGTTGTGTTTGAAGTACAGGCAGTAATGAGAAATATGACCTGGGTATCAGCCTTCACTAACTCAAGCTCACAAGAATATCAACAGTTGATATATACTATTAACCAGGTACCATTATGTTTATAAATAAACCATCATCTGCATAGTTTTGATATAAACAAAAGAATGTTTACATACCGACTAGTGGTCCACTAATATTTATCTTTGTTGTGTCATATAATTTTGAACACGACCTTTGTTTTCTTACATTAATAACATTATTAATTCTTTTTAAAAAGAGTATGCCCCATAGAGCTATTATATACATATTATATCTTTCCTTGAATTTACAAAAACAAAAATCATCAACATGAGATTAGAACATTATTTTTAAATGTCATATCAGATACATGAATGATATGTCATTGAGACAACAACCAAAAAACACACTAAAACTCGAAGGCATTAAATGTCAGTATTCGGTATACAACTAAACAAATACAATACCCCTTTCAAATCGTGAATAAAGTAAGCACTATCAAATATCTACCCTCAACACACAACGTCAAAAACTGTGAAGTTCGGTACCATTAGATGGTGCACTGAAAGCATTTTTTGTTGGCGTTTTAAAAGTTTAGAATCTACTATGTTCTAGTAGTTTTGTGTATTATAAATGTTTTTTTCGCTGTGTTGATTTGAAAAAAAAATCTAATTTGAAAATTTAAACATATTATTTTCTTTTTCGTAGATGAATATAGCAATACAGAATTACATGACGTCAATGGACAATACAACAAGTATGTCACGTCACATGCCTGTTTCACAGATTTATGAAAAAACGGTCTTGCGGAACGTCAGGTAAATACAGGTTCTTGCTTTGCCATAAAGATAACACAATATTTGAATGCCAGGATATTATCTGACATGCGCATGTTGTTACTTTATAAGAAGGTAATTAATTTCATTGATGACAAAGGTATGTGCAGTTATATTATGATTTCATTCACATTGTTTATGTAGAATAAAATGTTATTTAAGGTGGTACCTAACACTACAGGGAGATAACTCTGTAAAGTCAGCTAAACGTTTTAATTACGTTGTGTTGTAAAAGGAATATTAAGCTTCTCAGTGATCAAATTTGATGTTTGTAAAACTGCTATATAACCAGTGTAATATCTCGATAAAATGGTTTGTTCAAAATTTGTGATTTTTGTATATTTTTATTAAAGGGGCAAAGTAAGTACTTTGTCAAAATTTTATGAAAATTAAACGAGTCAAATTAATTATAGTGAAAGTGTTGGTTACCACCTTAATTATTCAATTACAAGTTTGTGAGAAGGTAATGAGAACGGAGTACTCATTTCTATCTTTTATTTTTTTTTACATGAATTAGTAAATGTATTTTTAACTTTATTCCAGTGAACTTGGTGGTAATGTAATGGTGACATTTGACATAATATTAAAAGCTCGTTATTTTATAATGCAAGATGGTTCAACTATGATGATTGATAGTAGTATGGTCAAGAAAATAGTGTCAGTTGCAGTTGGTGATAATCAAATTGACTTACACGTCATAGGTAAGCATTATGTAAAAGACAAACAACGTAATTTGCTGATAGTTCGACTTGGTGTCTGTTTAATCCTACGGGATGTCACGTCAGGTCATTCGCCCTGGAGACTTTAAATCCGATGCTTCTTGTTACTCGTTAAAATACCTTTTCAATTTCTAGATTGACAATGCAAATTATGTTTTTTATGTTCAACCCAAATTATAACATATACGAATCGTCTAGTAAGACATAGGACATATGCGCAACTGGAAGTTAAGACGTTCAAACATCCAATCTTCTCATACAGATCCTTTCAAGAAATTTTCGAAAAATTATTGTTTTTATCAAATTAAAAATTCAAGTTTTATTCAACAAAAGACGAAAAAAGATTGCTAACATGTAAATACTGTCATTTCTTTTAGATTTAGGTTCATCACCAGATATAACAACCCTAGAAGGGACAATTGATGTTGAATCTACAACACATGTTACAGGGAACACCTCTTCTACGTTGCAGCCACGTGGTATATATATGATAGTTCAAAACACACACTTGATAAAACTTCACATACTTGATAATGAATATTGTGGGTTAGGAAGGAGGCAAACCACCAGCTTCGCTGTCAATAAATTCATAAAATCGTATTACATGTGCTAGTAGAAATGTAGCATCTTTCTACAAGAATCTAAAGTGATATTAGATGATAAAGCAACAGAAAGATGTATTTTATTAGTCCTAACAATATAAAACTTGTCATGTTGCAATCTTTCATAGCTTGCTATAAGGTATGGGTTTTGTTCATGCGTGAAGGTCGTAAAAGAGGGACAAAAGATACCAGAGGCACAGTCAAACTTATAAATCGAAAATAAACTGACAACGCCATGGCTAAAAATGAAAAGGACAAACAGACAAACAATAATACACATGACACAATATAGAAAACTAAAGAATAAACAACACGAACCCTACCAAAAGCTAGGGTGATCTCAGGTGCTCCGGAAGGGTAAGCAAATCCTGCTCCACATGTAGCAACTGTCGTGTTGCTTATGAGATATCAAATCCGGTAAATAGTCTAATTCGGTAGGTCACATTTATAAAAGGGAAGGGGATTGTAGTTACGACGTAAGGAACATATCCGATATCATTTGTGAAACGGTTATTCCATAACGGTCAACCAACTCGTGATGGCGTCCGTAAAATTTACGAAGAGATGTAATGTAACCGTCAGTTGCTATATATTCTCTATTTGATCTAAGCAATGCTACTATATCTCCTTATATGTATTAAAGGCATACGATACAGTTTTGATCCCGTATTTACATTTCGATAAAAATTCCCATATAGACTATTTTTCACCTGATTAAATCAAATATGTAGTAAAAAAAATACCTTCCTGTGCTACTTTTTGAGTAAAATGAGGTCGAAATTTTGCATATTTGCTAAAAATTTGGATTTGTTGCCGTATTTTCCCTTTCGAAAGTAAGACATATTTTGTTTGTTATAAAAGAGAAACACTAACTGTTTTTTGTTAAATAACTTGTAGTTTCTGTATTTTATAAGTATTCTAAAAATTTATACATCTTTTATTCAGAAATAACTCAAATTTATCAAATGTTTATGAATGTAGAAAAAAAACATCATTTTTTGCTGTATATTTATCAAATTTAAAAAAAATGCACTTTTTACGTTTTCATGAAAATTAGCACACATAATCTTGCTACATAAGGTAACACGATACCGAATGACGTTACGCCATGAGTTATCGTTTCTGACGTTATCGAATAACGTTCACACAGATAAGCCAATTCAGCGGGTTTTGTGTAGCATTTTTAACGGTAACTTTCCCTAGATGCAGAGTGCCGAGAGTTTTGATGCAATACGTAGCGGTTATTTGACATAGATTGTTTTATCGTTTTCCGGCAATCATTCCGCTCATTGTTAATCTTTAAAAAGTATTACTTTACTTTTTAAATATTCTGTTTCTTTGATATTTAAGCATCTGCACGCTTTATCTATATATGTTCTTATGCATAACAGGCACAGTTTTATCACTTTATTTTTATTCTTGGTATAGATATAGGAAGATGTGGTGTGAGTGCCAATGAGACAACTCTCCATCCAAATAACAATTTATAAAAGTAAACCTTGGTTTATTTTTGCAATAAGTACTTATTCATGATTCACGCCGTATCCCCATGAAATTTTGTTTTGAAAGTAGAAATCTAATTCATAGAAGCTTAGGATGATGTGTGAAAAAAAACGGGGAATTTTACAACTATTAATTCGTTTTAATATGGTCATCAAAAACACCGCTCGGACAAAATTGAAATTTATTTGGATGAGAATACGGATATAATTAGGGGGGAAAGCACAATACAAGCAGACGTTGAAAATCATACAGAAAATAGTTTGTTTGTATGGAATATTAAAAAAGTGGTTATTTAGCCGAATAACTTTTCCTGTGTTCCATGTGTAAACAGTCTCTGAAATTCATTGGTCTGTACAGAGTAAATTCGATATAGTTTTGGAAATATTTTAAAATACAGTGCCAGCTTTGTAATCGTATAAACCACGTCTACTCAGGACGGACAGCAACATCGGAATGAAGCATTAGAAAGTTAACGAACTTCAAGGCTGAGAAATACATGGGCACTTGATTCGACAGAAATTAAATTACAAAATTCAGGTTCCGTTACAGTCTGAATAAAGCCAGCCCCGAGTATCCACTTGCGTCTACAAACGCAAGTTGATAGTTGGGGCTGGCTGTAGTCAGACCGGTTCCGTGTTCACTGATTCCGTTATAATTTTTTTCTCGAAATTTACATGCAAACGGCTGACTTTTTATTATTCAAACGGCAGCAGACTGTAAGAAAGCTATATCTTGAAATCATTTAGATTTTATATTCGTGTTAATTTACGCTTGCACAGGTATTCGGTGTTTTTTTAGTTTTTAGTTGGAAATAATGTACATGTACAAGTTGGTAGGCAAAACGACTGAAAGAAAATTAACAAAGTTACCTTTTAGGGCTCTGAGGGCCACATTGCTCGCATAATAGGCGTCGGAAAATGCTCGGAAAGTTTCTTTCTTAAAATCAGTTTTTAGAACAAGTATACAAGTATATATATATATATATATGTATAGCGTCAGTTTAAATTTTCCCGACCATCATCGCGGATGCCCTGCCTCTATTGCAAAACCTACCTATTGTATTTATTGTTAACTTGTTCTCGTCCTGAACATGCATGAACTATTTTCCACTGGACGTTAACCAACCAATAATTAAAGCAATCAATCCTACAATTTACCCCCGTCACTTGGAACTTTAGTTGTTAAAATTTAAATCATTGCCTCTAATTTTTTCAAAAAATTCGACAAAGTTTAAACGCAGATCGCGAGGAAGACCAAAATTGAACAGTTACGCAAAACTAAATATTTACGTTACCGCTTGCTCATTTTGGAAGTGGGGTAACATGAGACTTTATTTGTAAAAGTACAAGTACAAATAAAAGAAAAATTGTGTACATGTTCATGTTATTTGTACAAAAGTTGGCTGATAGAATGATAAATGGAGATATGTGATATGTAATTTATAAGATAGCAACAGCTGGGCATTAATTAACTGACATCAACACCTTAAAGACATGAAGAAAATCGTGACTAATGCTAATTGGAATAGTATCTTTACACTTCTTATTTGTAGTTTTAGTAAACGTTGGAAAATTTTGAGTATGTCTAGTATAATTGTCACAGTAACATTTCAGTCTCTTGGTAAATATTAGTTTAAGTCTTAAAACTTTTGCTCTTCTCTAGAAAATTCATACCATTATGAAATATAAGGAGATGCGGTAAAATTTCCAATCAGTCAAGTTTCCACCAAAGACGAAATGACGGAAATGCTATCCTTCTTACATTGCTACTACATTTCAGATCTCCAAATTACCATTCCATTATATGAACTGCATATTCAAAAATATGCATTGTCACCAAATTACTTATAAAGCACGTATCATCATATTGTTTTACATTTGTCCGTTCGACCGTTAATCCCGCACTTAGTATATATAGAGTTAATTCGGCTAATTATTTAGAACTACAGTAGTTTTGCTTCAGCTTTAAAACTATGTGCCTGGTGTTACTACTCATATTATAGGTGCGCATATCGTCTGGAGTTTCTTTTTTGTTTCATGACAGGCTGCTGGATTAGGCATTTTGATAAAAATACAAAGGCACACAGAGTACAGACTCCGGCTTACATCTGATACAGGTTGAATTTCAAGCTGGAACTTTTAAATTTCGCAGTTGTTTTACTTATATAAAAAATGCATATATGATCTCAAGATTTGTAATGTAAATAATTTTTCACAAATGACAGAATGTTGAAATTTGTGAAATTTTGCATACAGTTTGCTAACCCGAATAATTCAGTCCCTCCCCGTAATCGATCTCTCCTACTTACTTAATGTAGTAAGCGGAATATAACGACTAAATTATTCGGGTTAACAGTTTGCAAGGTTTGGCCAACTTGCTGAGGCTTAAATTAAAATATTGTTTGTTTGCCCTTTACCGACCGACCCTGTCAATTCGTTCCGCCTGAAAATCTTTTATTTGTATTTACCAGCAAGATTTTATTTTATTTTATCTTTTCGTTCCTACCAAAAATCTTATATTTGTATTTCCCGCTCAAAACTTTTTTACCGGAATCCTCGGGTTTTATCTTTACCGTATAAGGTCTAGTCCGTTTGGTATCTCGTGAGCGTTTGACATGCATACTTGCATATAGAGTTTCAAAGCATTTGTTTGAAATCGATGTTGAACGCTTTGAGAAAACGGTAAGCGGAAGAAGGGATCCCGTAGACCGCCCTACGTCACGATTCATGAATTATGCATATTCTATTTATAGGCTATTTTAAACGATTCGGAAAATACTAATGCTAAAAATAGAATTTTCTTAACATGTAAAACTATCTTAAAAAAACGATGCAAAATCATTAACTTTCATGGAGAGTGGTAGAGGGTTATTTTCGTGGTACGTGATTGGTTTTTTTTTATTTCACGTTCAACGTGTTTTTACTTTTTTATTTAACGTTCAGTCGTGCAAAACAGCGAGGTGTTCAACATGTTCAATATGTTCTGCTTATGTAAATTTTATACGTGCTTCGTGATTCAAATGCTTATTTTGCGTGCTCAGTATTTTTCAAAAAAAAAAAAAACAACACTAGACAGGGATCGTCAACATGGACAAGAACGAAATTGATATAATTTTGTTTCCGTGATAAGAAATGATAAGGCGGTAAGACCAATGATGTTGTTCCTTTATTTGCATTTTTAAAGTTCAGGATATCTTTATATATACTTTTCTAAAAGCTGTAAATTATGTGTACACACTAAATAGGGAATATTAAGTAAAACAAAGACTTCATATATACAAGAGGACAGTGACTCAGTCACAAAAGGTTCACCTTAAAGTCTTTATTTTTCGTGCAACGTTCATGACAGAAATTATTTCACGTTCAACGTGAACTTAAATAGGAAAATGTTCCGCATTACAGTAGCATATATCATTGTGCCCTCATTAAGCAAATACATATTCCTTTTTGAGATATATATGATATTTCACATACTAGTATATATGACACACAGTATTGGTACCTTAATTATGTTGTAAAGACTTGCAAATGTCCCATGCACGTGATCCCATGGCTTTGAATATACTACGGAGTTAATAATATTTTTATTATCTGCTTAATAGAGTACTTTGATGTAGGCAAATTGATAAAAAAAAACATGTAGCTAACACGTTCTTAGAAACGAGACATTACCTTTACAGGGTGTGAGGGGGTGGTGATAGTGGCGGTGGGGAAGGGGGTGCTGGTCTTCGTTTCCCCTGTTATTTGTTTATAATGAAGCTACATGTTCTATTAGGGTGTTCTACGGGATCTTCTGGTCGGTCTACATGATCCCCTGTTGTCTGAACCTTATATTTATAGTTATTTAAACCATTGTGGTGACGTCAGCCTATTCATTTACAGTGGATTCTTTTTCTAGAATCAACGCTTCCGAAATCCGTCGCTGAAATGGACTCACCAGATTATATTCTATTGTTTCCTTTGTGTGCCTAATATCATTTAGTTTGAATTGACTAATTTCCTGATTTCTGTTCACTAATGGAATTATTTTTAAAAACTTACCTTTATTTTTTGTAATTTCTATATGCCTTCACTGGGAATCGAACCCGTCCATACATTGTGAAACTTGTTACTGACATTAACATATCGACGAAACCTCTGGGCTACCAATCGGTTACGATTTAAAAGTATATTTTATATATATAAATGAATATATGATATACATCGGTACAACGGACACACATGGCTTCTACCTTTATATATACATAATAGGTAATCGTATAGTATGAGTTGGTAGCCACGAGGTTTCGTAGTTACGATAAATGAGTTAAAGCTAAGATCTTGTCTGTTTAGGTTCGAATCCCTGAATTCTCTTTGTTGTTCCAATAGTCAAGATTTCCAGTTTTTGTTCTTGTTTTGAATGTTAGTGGATAATTTGTGTAAAAAAAAGCGTTTTGGTCGTTTCTTATCGGATAATGGTTGGCTATTCCATATGTTTCAAACAAAACAAAACTGGATTGCATAATATTGGTCCATTTTTGTTTTATAAATTTATATTATATGATTTCATCTGTTTTACTACATAATTTTACAAATTTTAATTCGCAAATTCTTATGCTAGAAAATCGTGATATGTCTTGAATTAGGCTTTTTGCTAGAAATTTCGGAAACATACTTATTATATGCACTATATATAATGTTTTTGTCGGGTTGTTGTCCCTTTGACACATTCGCCATTTCCATTAAGATCAATTCAAATAGAAATAAGTTCGAATATGTCTTAGTCTTATTTTGTAAAAACAGATAACATTCGGATGCCTGATGATATGAAGATCTTTCAGGCCAGACGTGCTGTGTTATAATATATTTGTATTTTTTTAACCATTTAATTGTGATATCTTATTTATTGTAATAGTTCGTCTGACACGATTACATGGTTATTTCAACTCACTTACAATACCTTCTAATTAAGAATAGGCATTAATTTTCAAAAGATATTATCACAATAGTTTAAGTGATAGATACAATGGATAAGCGTTGATTCATGAAAAACAAACCATTCGCCCTGCGGGCTCATGGTTTCTTTTTCAAGAATCAACGCTTATCCATTGTATCTATATCACAGAACGTTCTATAGGATCTCTTATATTGTTTGTTTATCATGTATATATAGCAAAGGACGTTCTACAGGATCCCCTGTTGTCTGAACATTATATATAAAGTATAAAACGTTCTATAGGATACTCTATTGTTTGTTTTTGAAGTATCTAATAGAGGAATTTTTACGAGATCCCTTGGCCGGTCTGTGTGATCCCCTGCTTTCTCAACATTATGTATCTACTACAAGACGTTCTAAAGTATCCCCGTTGTTTGTTTTTCAAGTATATACTATAGGGCGTTCTACACGATCCCCTGGTCGGTCTACGGGATCCCCTGTTTTCTCAACATTATATCTACTATAAGACGTTCTATAGGATCCCCTATTGTTTGTTAATCAAGTATATACTAAAGGGCGTTCTACAGGATCCCCTGGGCGGTCTTCAGGATCCCTTGTTGTCTGAACATTATATATCTACTAAAGGTCGTTCTATAAGACCCCCTATTGATGGTTTTTCATGTTTATACTATAGGGCGTTCTACAGGATCCCCTGGGCGGTCTACAGGATCCCCTGTTGTCTTAACATTATATATCTACTATAGGACGTTCTATAGGATCCCTTTATTGTTTGTTTATTATTAATATACTAAAGGGCGTTCTACTGGATTCCCTGGGCGGTCTACAGAATGCCCTGTTGATTATTTTTTTATGTTTATATTATAGGGCTTTCTACAGGATCCACTGGGCGGTCTACAGGATGCCCATTTGTTTAAAAATCTATATCTACTATAAGACGTTCTAAAGTATCCCCCGTTGTTTGTTTTTCATTTATAAACTATAGGGCGTTCTACAGGATCCCCTGGTCGGTCTACAGGATTTCCTGTTTTCTCAACATAATATATCTACTATAAGACGTTCTATAGGATCCCCTATTGTTTGTTAATCAAGTATATACTAAAGGGCGTTCTACAGGATCCCTTGTTGTCTGAACATTATATATCTACTAGAGGTCGTTCTATAAGACCCCCTATTGATGGTTTTTCATGTTTATACTATAGGGCGTTCTACAGGATCCCCTGGGCGGTCTACAGGATCCCCTGTTGTCTTAACATTATATATCTACTATAGGACGTTCTATAGGATCCCTTTATTGTTTGTTTATTATTAATATACTAAAGGGCGTTCTACTGGATCCCCTGGGCGGTCTACAGAATGCCCTGTTGATTGTTTTTTTTTATGTTTATATTATAGGGCTTTCTACAGGATCCACTGGGCGGTCTACAGGATGCCCATTTGTTTAAAAATCTATATCTACTATAAGACGTTCTAAAGTATCCCCCGTTGTTTGTTTTTCATTTATATACTATAGGGCGTTCTACAGGATCCCCTGGGCGGTCTACAGGATTTCCTGTTTTCTCAACATAATATATCTACTATAAGACGTTCTATAGGATCCCCTATTGTTTGTTAATCAAGTATATACTAAAGGGCGTTCTAAAGGATCCCTTGGGCGGTCTAAAGGATACCCTGTTGTCTTTACATTATATATGTACTAAATGGCGTTCTATAAGACCCCCTGTTGATTGTTTTTTCATGTTTATACTATACGGCGTTCTAAAGGATCACCTGTTTTCTCAACATTATTTTTCTGCTATGAGACGTTCTATAGGATCCCATGTTGTTTGTCAATCATTTATATACCAAAGGGCGTTCAATAGGATCCCCTAGGCAGTCTACAGGATCCCCTTTTGTCTGAACATTATATATTTACTATAGAACATTCTACAGGATCCCCAGTTGTTTGTTTATCATCTTTATACTAAAGGGCGTTCTACAGGATACCATGGGCGGTCTACAGGATCCCCTGTTGTCTTTACATTATATATCTACTATAGGACGTTCTATAGGATCCCTATATTGTTTGTTTATTATTAATATACTAAAGGGCGTTCTACTGGATCCCCTGGGCGGTCTACAGGATGCCCTGTTGATTGTTTTTTTATGTTTATATTATAGGGCTTTCTACAGGATCCACTGGGCGGTCTACAGGATGCCCATTTGTTTAAAAATCTATATCTACTATAAAAAGTTCTAAAGTATCCCCTGTTGTTTGTTTTTCATTTATATACTATAGGGCGTTCTACAGGATCCCCTGGGCGGTCTACAGGATTCCCTATTTTCTCAACATAATATATCTACTATAAGACGTTCTATAGGATCCCCTATTGTTTGTTAATCAAGTATACACTAAAGGGCGTTCTAAAGGATCCCTTGGGCGGTCTAAAGGATACCCTGTTGTCTTTACATTATATATGTACTATAGGACGTTCTATAGGATCCCTATATTGTTTGTTTATTATTTATATACTAAAGGGCGTTCTACTGGATCCCCTGGGCGGTCTACAGGATCCCCTGTTTTCTCAACATAATATATCTACTATACGACGTTCTATAGGATCCTATGTTGTTTGTTAATCATTTATATACTAAAGGGCGTTCAATAGGATCCCCTAGGCAGTCTACAGGATCCCCTTTTGTCTGAACATTATTTATTTACTATAGGACATTCTACAGGATCCCCAGTGGTTTGTTTATCATGTTTATACTAAAGGGCGTTCTACAGGATACCATGGGCGGTCTACAGGATCCCCTGTTGTCTTTACATTAGATATCTACTATAGTACGTTCTATAGGATCCCTATATTGTTTGTTTATTATTTATATACTAAACGGCGTTCTACTGGATCCCCTGGGCGGTCTGCAGGATCCCCTGAACAACAAACAACAGGGGACCCTATAGAACGTCCTATAGTAGATATATTATGTTGAGAAAACAGGGGATCCTGTAGACCGCTTAAGGGATCCTGTAGAACGCCCTATAGTATACACTTGAAAAACAAACAACAGGGGATGCTGTAGAACGTCTTATAGTAAATAAAATAATGTTGAGAAAACTAGGGATCCTGCAGACCGTCCAGGGAATCCTGCAGAACGCCCTATAGTATAAACATGAACAACAAACAACAAACAACAGGGGGCCCTATAGAACGTCATATAGTAGATATATAATGTTGAGAAAACAGGAGATCCTAAAGACCGCCCAAGGGATCATAAAAGCCTTATAGTATATACATGAAAAACAAACTACAGGGGGACTTATAGAATTTCCTTTCTCAGATGCATAATTTTTAACAAAAGAGGATCCTGTAGACCGCCCTGGGGATCCTGTAGAACGCCCTATAGTATACACTTGAAAAACCAACAACAGGGGATCCTGTAGAACGTCTTATAGTAAATGAATAATGTTGAGAAAACTGGGGATCCTGCAGACCGCCCAGGGGATACTGTAGAACGCCCTTTAGTATAAACATGAACAACAAACAACAGGGGACCCTATAGAACGTCCTATAGTAGATATATTATGTTGAGAAAACAGGGGATCCTGTAGACCGCCTAGGGGATCCTGTAGAACGCCCTATAGTATACACTTGAAAAACCAACAACAGGGGATCCTTTAGAACGTCTTATAGTAAATGAATAATGTTGAGAAAACTGGGGATCCTGCAGACCGCCCAGGGGATACTGTAGAACGCCCTATAGTATAAACATGAACAACAAACAACAGGGGACCCTATAGAACGTCCTATAGTAGATATATTATGTTGAGGAAACAGGGGATCCTGTAGACCGCCTAAGGGATCCTGTAGAACGCCCTATAGTATACACTTGAAAAACAAACAACAGGGGATCCTGTAGAACGTCTTATAGTAAATGAATAATGTTGAGAAAACTGGGGATCCTGCAGACCGCCCAGGGGATACTGTAGAACGCCCTATAGTATAAACATGAACAACAAACAACAGGGGACCCTATAGAACGTCCTATAGTGGATATATTATGTTGAGAAAACAGGGGATCCTGTAGACCGCCTAGGGGATCCTGTAGAACGCCCTATAGTATACACTTGAAAAACCAACAACAGGGGATCCTGTAGAACGTCTTATAGTAAATGAATAATGTTGAGAAAACTGGGGATCCTGCAGACCGCCCAGGGGATACTGTAGAACGCCCTATAGTATAAACATGAACAACAAACAACAGGGGACCCTATAGAACGTCCTATAGTAGATATATTATGTTGAGAAAACAGGGGATCCTGTAGACCGCCTAAGGGATCCTGTAGAACGCCCTATAGTATACACTTGAAAAACAAACAACAGGGGATGCTGTAGAACGTCTTATAGTAAATGAATAATGTTGAGAAAACTAGGGATCCTGCAGACCGTCCAGGGAATCCTGCAGAACAACCTATAGTATAAACATGAACAACAAACAACAAACAACAGGGGGCCCTATAAAACGTCATATAGTAGATATATAATGTTGAGAAAACAGGAGATCCTGAAGACCGCCCAAGGGATCATAAAAGCCTTATAGTATATACATGAAAAACAAACTACAGGGGGACTTATAGAATTTCCTTTCTCAGATGCATAATTTTTAACAAAAGAGGATCCTGTAGACCGCCCTGGGGATCCTGTAGAACGACCTATAGTATAAACATTCAAAACAATCAATAGGGGGTCTTATAGAACGTCCTTTAGTATATATATAATGTTCAGACAACAGGGGATCGTGTAGACCGTCCAGTGAATGAACAACAAACAACAGGGGATCCTATAGAACGTCTTATAGTGGATATATAATGTTGAGAAAACAGGGGATCCTGTAGACTGCCCAGGGGATACTGTAGAACGCCCTATAGTATAAACATGAACAACAAACAACAGGGGACCCTATAGAACGTCCTATAGTAGATATATTGTGTTGAGAAAACAGGGGATCCTGTAGACCGCCTAGGGGATCCTGTAGGGTCCCCTGTTGTTTGTTGTTCATGTTTATACTATAGGGCGTTCTACAGTATCCCCTGGGCGGTCTTCAGGATCCCCAGTTTTCTCAACATTATTCATTTACTATAAGACGTTCTACAGGATCCCCTGTTGTTGGTTTTTCAAGTGGATACTATAGGGCGTTCTACAGAACGTCCTATAGTAGATATATTATGTTGAGAAAACAGGGGATCCTGTAGACCGCCTAAGGGATCCTGTAGAACGCCCTATAGTATACACTTGAAAAACAAACAACACGGGATCCTGTAGAACGTCTTATAGTAAATAAATAATGTTCAGAAAACTAGGGATCCTGCAGACCGTCCAGGGGATCCTGCAGAACGCCCTATAGTATAAACATGAACAACAAACAACAGGGGGCCCTATAGAACGTCATATAGTAGATATATAATGTTGAGAAAACAGGGGATCCTGTAGAACGTCTTATAGTATAAAATGAACAACAAACAACAGGGGGCCTTATAGAACGTTCTATAGTTGATATATAATGTTGAGAAAAAACGGGATCCGACAGACCGACCAAGGGATCCTATAGAAAATCGTATAGTATAAACATGAAAAACAATCAACAGGGGGTCTTATAGAACGTCCTATAGAAGATATATAATGTTAAGACAACAGGGGATCCTGCAGACCGCCCAAGGCATCTTAAAAGCCCTATAGTATATACATGATAAACAAATAACAGGGGAACCTATAGAATTTCCTATCTCAGATGCATGATTTTTTAACAAAAGAGGATCCTGTAGACCGCCCAGAGGATACTGTAGAACGCCCTATAGTATAAACATGAACAACAAACAACAGGGGACCCTATAGAACGTCTTATAGTAGATAAATAATGTCGAGAAAAGAGAAGATCCTTTAAACCAACCAAGGGATCCTATAGAAAGCCTTATAGTATATACATGATAAACAAACAACAGGGGAACCTATTGAAAGTATCATCTTAAATGCATAATTTTTATAAACAGGGTATCCTGTTGATCGATCGCTCAGGTATTCTGTAGAACGCCCTATAGTATATACTTGAAAAAAAACCAACAGGGGAACCTTTAGAAGGTCCTATCTTAAATGCATAATTTTCATAAGCAACAGGGCACCCTGTAGACCGTCCAGGGGATCATGTAGAACGCCCTATAGTATAGACTTGAAAAATAAACAACAGGGGATCCTATAGAACGTCTTATAGTAGATAAATAATGTTGAGAAAACAGGGGATCCTGCAGACTGCCCAGGGGATACTGTAGAACGCCCTATACTATAAACCTGAACAACAAACAACAGGGGATCATATAGAACGTCATATAGTAGATATATAATGTTGAGAAAACAAGGGATCCTGTAGACCGCCTATGGGATCCTGTAGAACGCCCTATAGTATACACTTGAAAAATAAACAACAGGGGATCCGGTAGAACGTTCTCTTAGCATAGTAGATACATCAAAAACAAACAATAGGGTATCCTATAGAACGTTCTATAGTTTATATATAATGTTGAGAAAACAGGGGATCCCACAGACCGACCAAGGGATCCAGTAGAGAGTCCTCTAGTATACACATGATAAACAAACAACAGGGGACTCTATAGAACGTTCTCTTAGATTGGTAGATACATCAAAAACAAACAATAGGGTATCCTATAGAACGTTCTATAGTTTATATATAATGTTGAGAAAACAGGGGATCCCACAGACTGACCAAGGGATCCAGTAGAGAGTCCTCTAGTATACACATGATAAACAAACAACAGGGGTTACTGTAGAACGCCCTATAGTATAAACATGAACAACAAAGAACAGGGGGCCCTATAGAACGTCATATAGTCGATATATAATGTTGAGAAAACAGGGGATCATGTAGACCGCCTAAGGGATCCTGTAGAAAGCCCTATAGTATACACTTGAAAAACAAACAACAGGGGATCCTATAGAACGTCTTATAGTAGATAAATAATGTTGAGAAAACAGGGGATCCTGCAGAACGCCATGGGGATACTGTAGAACGCCCTATACCATAAACCTGAACAACAAACAACAGGGGATTCTATAGAACGTTCTCTTAGATTGGTAGATACATCAAAAACAAACAATAGTGTATCCTATAGAACGTTCTATAGTTTATATATAATTTTCAGACAACAGGGGATCTGGAGAACACGCCCTTTAGTATATACATTATAAACAAACAATATGGGATCCTATATATATTTTTTCCCAAAATTACAGGGCCCATAAAGGGTATAAAATCAGATACAATTGATTTACATAATTGGTAACAACAACAATTATAGAGGCATATACATATATATTTGGAATATAAGCATTGGTCAGAATCAAGCCAAAAACCACATATATATTGTGAATAAAAGAATAATAAAATTACATTATATATGTATTTATTCTCAAATTGTTTACTTGACTTAGTGTCAGTGTTCATACCTGATCTCCTTAATTCAAAACAGTCACCAATATAACAGCCCAGTTTTTCCATAGAGTAACATTTTCTTGGGTCAAGAGCCATAGAAATTTAGAAGATTTATTTAAATTTATAAAATAATAACAATTGTTAGAAATGTCTTGGAAAAAATCGTCCCTTTGAATATCATAAAGAGGGCATTCTAATAAAACATGAAGCTCATCTTCAACTTTACCGAATGAGCAATTAGAACAAAGACGCTCAGATCTTTCTATATGTTTTTTTGAATATCTGTTTGTCTCAATTTTAAAATGAGCGCTTATTCTTAATTTACAAATTGACTTTCTTTTTTTTGAAGTCCTGTAATTCTAAATATTTTTCTTTCTTAAAACAATTTTTTCCCTTTTTCGGAGTTAATGGTTTGATGCTTCAGTTTATTCCAAAATATGAAAGAACTTTTACATAGTTTATTTTTAACATACTGCCATAAAAACAATTAATTGGTCAAAATTTGGTAATTCAATCTCTTTCTGAATATAATCTACCCTATAGAATACCATGTATTTACATAAGAACTATGTAACTGTATGTTTACAACATATAAATGCATCAAATAATAATCCTTCTTTCAAACGTTCCAGTCTATGACAATATTTTAACATTGATAAAATTATAGTAAAATACATAGGATATCTACCAATCTCTGACATTACAGCTATATTACTTGACTTTCTGTTTACACCAAAAATATATTTCATAAATTTGGTATGAGCTTTTTCAGAAGAATCCTGACCAAAAACTTGTTCCTATAGAGAACGTTCTATACTATAGTAGATATATAATATTCAGACAACAAGGGATCCTGTAGAACCATGAGAACGTCCTTTAGTGTATACATGATAAACAAACAATATAAGGGATCCTATAGAACGTTCTGTAGTAGATATATGAGGTTCAGACTACAGGGGATCATGTAGAACGACCAGGGGATCCTGTAGAACGCCCTAACCATGCTAACAGTAGCTTTATTGTAAACAAGTAACAACGGTTCCTATAGAACGTCCAGCTATAGTAGAATGGTCAGACAACAGGGGGTCAAATTACAGATTCGTTTCTTTAAACGCAGACTAACCCGAATAATTCAGTCGTTATATTCCGCTGATCTACGAAGGCTACATTAACGCCTGAACGTCTTCCTCGATCAAGACCGTCAACCGGAAAATTCACACCGCTTTGCAATATGGGAATTTTGATTTAAATTGGCAGCTAAAGAAGGAGGAGTTCCGGATGTTAATTGATGATAAATGATGTAAACTGATGTTAATTGATGTTAAATAATTATTATCGGATTTGTGTTAATTGAACACACGTGTTTAGTAAGACAATTTCAAGAGAGTTGCGCAGACTCATATCCTGATCGCCGCTGATTGGCTCTCTCTCACAGAGAGCAGGCGACGCGGCCAATGATCACAAGGAGTTCAAGCCCTCGTGTGGGAGAAAATCGGACACGGAAAGGGCTTGAATTATTCGAGTTAAACGCAGACCAGTTTAAACACCCTCTCACACTCCTGTAAAGCCTTAGTACGTGTAACATGTTTAACACGTGTAAGCTACATTTTTTTTCAATTTGCCTACATAAAAATACTCTTTTAACATGTTAAACGGATAATAAAAATATTAGTAACTCCATAGTATATCCAAAGCCATGGGACCACGTGCATGTGACATTTGCAGGTCTTTACAACATAATTAAGGCACTAAATACTACTGTTGATCATATCTATATGAAATGTATCATGTGTATTTTAAAAAGGAATCTGTATATATATTTGCACAATGATATATATGCATGATATGCTACTGTAATGCGGTACATTTTCCTTTTTTTTCATGTGATATAAATAAAGCAAATTCACCGTGTTTCATGAAAGTTAATGATTTTGAATTGTTTTTTTTTAATAGTTGTACATGTTGAGAATATTCTATTTTTAGAATAAGTATTTTCAGAATCGTTTATAAATAGCCTATAAATAGAATATGCATAATTCATGAATCGTGACGTAGGGCGGTCTACGGGATCCCTTCTTCCGCTTACCTGAGAAAACATGATGATATGACGTTAGCTGCGAAAACGTAGCTCTTAAGGTCCTTTTGATGATTTTTGATATTTGCGGACCATAGATCTATGGCAAAAAAAAAAATATCAAAGGACAATAGAGCTACGTTTTCGCAGCCAGATATGACGTACGTTACTCTGTATCTTTATACTTGGAGAGCAGGGTTCACTTACAAAAAAGTTCGTTTAATACAAAATTGTCAACGTGTGTACAAACTTTTTTGTAAACGGACGTAGTATTCTATGTACAGTAGGGATGGCCTTTTGTGATCCGTAGATCAGGATGATTATGTTAAAGATGCCTTAGACCAGCATTGCTGTATTATTTATCATGTTTATATCTGACATGAACCAAAGGTGGCAAAAGCCTGTAAAGTGGAGAATATTTGGCAGTAAAAGCTCCCAAGTTTTCCAAACAGATCATTTATAAATTGCGATGTAGAATACGTACCCGAATGGAATAGACTACCAGACAATCTCGTGTGTACTAAGACAATTGAGAGCTTTAAACTTTGGTTGCTCTCACAACGTTGGATTAATTTCCCAGCGCCTCTCTCCCGTTGCCACTGATGCCATATATACTGGCCCTGCAACGTACTTATTCAGATTCAGAATTGAGTTCAAGTCTTGTAGCATTTTTATTGGAAACACAGACACACACGAAAATTTAAACACTCTAGGGACTTTTTCTACTAGTAATGTATCTCTGCCCGGACATATTTTACCAGGACAAAGTAATCGCTTATAATATACAGAAAACCTTAAGGTAGAGGTCAGCGTACAAGGTACGTAGTACAGAATAGTAGTGCAGGTTAAAACTTTTCAAAGTTCCAGGCATATACACGTTGAAAATATGCGGCACAGCTCTATATTTTGATATTTGAAAACAAAGTAGTCTTGCATATGAATTAACTTCACATTCTACATGATATTTTTTTTTTCAAAACTTCCTGGGACTATTATACTACTAGTCCCATCAACTTATTAGCAAAAGCAAAACAGACAAAAATGACATTATGCAGATTTTGTATATTATGTTTCTTGTCACTTGTGTATACAATGTACTATGTTTGCATTTTAACCCGTCAGGGTTTTATGTTTTTTTGCAATATAAAATAAAATATTATACCTACCTGCCTACCCATGACAAAAAATATACCGAGCCAAATTATTTTTTTTGGGAAAAAAATAAAATATTTTACCTACCTACCTACCCTGTTTCAAAACATAGGGTCGGAAAAGGGCAAACAAACAATATTTTAATTTAGGCCTGAGCAAACAAGTAACACATTTACATAACGCAGAGTACACTATACTACATGTATTGTATGTACCAAGTCAGGAATATGACAGCTGTTTATCATTCTTTTGATGTTTTTCAGCTTTTGATTTCGTCATTTGATAAGGGATTTTTTCGTTTTGATTTTTTCTTGGAGTTTTGTTATTTTATTTTTTGGAATGTGTATTTTATCATGATCATTATTTTTCCTCATAAATTTCACAAAATCTTTTTTGACTGGTGCATCAAATGTGTCTTTTATAAACAACTGTTTTCAAAATTGTATTGTATCGTCCCGAACATGCATGAACTATTTGCCACTGAACGTTAAACAACCATCAAACCGAGCAATTAAAAAAACTGTTAAATGAATCAATTTTTTAAAAATACTATATTTCTGCATCACGGGTATTTTTTATGGTTTTAATCAAATTTTAGAACAAAGATATTATTTAAATAATTTTATTTCAAATATTTACGTGAATTTAAAGTGTACAAAATTCCGGTGATTTATGCATGAACTATTATCATAAGATTCACATGGAACCTGTTCACGCAAGTTTCAAGTCATGATATGCTCGTTTGATGTGAAAATCGGACGATATTGATATTAATTCATATGAGTGAAATTCCATGTGCAGGACGAAATAAAATTATATCTGATTCAGTAGAATTTTATGTTGCATTACTGGGAACTTTACGACAGTCGACAGGGGAAATGAAAATAAAATGTACTCATTCAGATCCCGACACATATTTTTCTCTCCATTTCTCTGAGAAGGAATAACGTTATATTCCGTACACCATAGCGTCACACGTTTTTGGTCAAATTCTAGGCCTATCGATCAACTTTGAAGCCATTTATTTCAAAATAAAGGATGGTGACATATGAGTTTCTATACGTGTATGGATTCACTATGCAATCCTGGATATTATGTTAGTTTTTTGTTTTTCTCCGTATATAAGAAAATAGCCATCCATTCGAAAATCTAAAAAGGTAAGCCGAAAAAAGGCATTTCCCCTATATACCTAAGTAAATTTGTCGCCAAAATTGACGTTTTCCTATGAAAATTACAAAAAAACAAAAATGGTGACCCCATTTTTTATTACATATTCCGATGTAACCCGATTCAAAGTACACGTATGCCAAAAATTTTGGAAATCGGGAGATATGCCATTCGGTATCGTGTTACCTTAATAAAAAAAAATGGCATTTTAAAAAAGAGGGGTCCGTGAACTCGTTTTCAAGTTAAATAAGTTTGAATGATAAATCATTCGAAAACGGTATCTTTTCCCCGATAGTCATAGTTTGACGTCTCGAAAATAACAATTTACGTTAGCAACGTGATTACCTCTCCTGTAACTGTATCGTATGCCCTTAAGGTTAATATAGAGAAAAATATACAGTAATGTAAGGTAGTCTTTGTGATATGTCAATGTAAATCGTAGAGAGTTTTGAATAAAGTAAACAGGAAGAGATTATACAGATACTAGTATTGTACTAACACCACCTTTCTATATGAAATAGTGCGAAATAAAACAAAAGGCATATGACGACAAAAACATGAGCCTACACTGGTGATTTGAGATAGAAGAACACATATCTTTTAGACCTTGCAAGTCATATTATCAATGTTAACTAACACAATTTCTCAGTTTCTTAACATTATTCTTTTCAATTTGAATTTCAGAGATATCATGTAATGAAAACTATAACGCATCAAATGGAAGGATACAATCCCCGAATTATCCAGCAGACTATTCGAATTCAATGACTTGTCATTATTTGATACAGAGTCCATTGATGTTACCAATAACGTTGTCATTCATTGATTTTGAAGTCGAGGCTAGGAGCAGTGGATCATGTTATGATTATGTTGAAGTAAGTTGTTTAAATGAACATGTGTGATATGGTGTGCATGTGGAAAAGTAACACAGTTTACAAAAACTGCATGAAAAGCTCATTATATATTGTGGTCGTCAGTTTTTGTAAAAAAAAAATGGTTATACGGCTAGCGTTAATCATGACGCTATTTTAAACACACTTGGCTCATATGGATAATAGTTTGTGTTATTGCCTATAATTTTGAAACTATAATGACCAGAGAGAACTTTGAAGACAATACTTTTGAGAAGAAATTAACCATAAGGAAAAATCTAAAAATAATGATTATGATCGTTAGGTCTCTTTGTTTTTAAAAGTAGTCCCATTAAAATATCAAGATCTTTTCAATACGGACATCAAATAAATATTTGTGATACACAATTTCCTATTAAAAATCTTTCCGATATTATAACTTCGCAGTTATCCAAATTAATAGTTTGAGAATTCATTCGTTTTTGTCTGTATAATCAAATAGAGTTACTGTGACAATACTTCGTTCAAATACTTGAAGCATTATCACTGTGTCTAAACCACACCGGCAAAATTTGCTCGGACTCGATGGTATCTAACATCCGGCACAATGACGGAACACCAATAGACAAAAGAAAGGTAGGTTTCTCCTTATTTTTTTATTTTTTTTATGATATCGAAAAATATATATACATATACAACTTATTTCTATTGTGAGATGCAATATTTTCTACAACCGTTTTATATTAACGGAGAAATAAGTCAAAATGCATGTCAAAATGACGAATTGAGTGAACCTTGCCTCGAAATTGTTTAATTTCTCGTTAAATAGTTCACATTGTACGGAAAGAAAGGTACGGGAAGAAAGATATTGACACGGAAATTGTAAATTTAGTTATTATGAGCATCTCAATAATTGTATTTCTGTGTATGGAACGAAAGAAAAGGGTCATGTCAAATTAAAATAAACCGGTTTCGTCAATGTTGTTACTACACAATCACCCGGTTTCGTCTATATATATCACCCGGTTTTTTTTGTTTTTTTTGAACAAACAATTTATGAAAAGAAACTTTGGCACGGATCTGAACATTGTCTTTCGAGAATTTAAATATATATTTATTGTAAAGTAAACTTGGCGTGTTAAAATCTATTTTAAACGGGCACTTTTGGACATAGTTAATTATGATAATACACATTTTCCTAATGAAAGGCGTATCTCTTATTTCACTTAACTTCAAACTAATTTTAAATAAAATATAAATACTGAATAGCAAATACTGGTATCTAATTATTTTGTAACATTATTATATTTTCTTTGTTTATAATAGTAATATTTTAAAGATGAAAAATAAAAGGATGTGTTTTGATTGTGCCATAATTTTAATTTACTATACTATATTATATACACTTAGTTTACAATATTTACTATCAATTATTAATACATTTATGCATTCAATCATTGACGAACAGTCCCAAACTGACTATAGTCTATACTGTTCTGCACAAATTAATCATGCATGCAGTCCCGCCAGATTTTCTGGTACTATATATACTGTGTTACTTGCGCACTAAAACGAGTTTTCACACTTAAGCATCATAGCAGTGAGATTTGTAACTTTCTCCCCGTTTCTGGTAGGCACATTTATTTTCATAGGCATGTTTTTCACATTATTTTTACAGTTCAAATTCATTTTTTGTACAGTTCAAATTCAATTGAAACTTCAAGATAACTTTCGAAAACAACATCTGACAGTTTTGTATTTTCAATGTGAATAGAAGTTGGTTTGCAAAACATGACCGTCATTTATATCTAGGTCTTATTAAGAAGAAGTGACGGTAACCACTTATCCCATAAACATTGACAATGAGACAACTTTCTTTTGGACACAAAAATTATGTTGAATTAATCAAGTTTAGGTCAGCGTATGCCTTAAACAATAAGAAAAACACACAAACTGCAAAAGGGCCCTAAATTATAAATGTAAAACAATTCAAACAAGAAAACTACCTGCCTATTTTATGTTCAAAACGCATATGGTATAAAGCAACCAAAGACAACCGTGGAATTACAAGCGTGCATGTGATTCGGGAATGGAATGAGTCAAAGTGTTGTCGCTGACACAAACAGTACAACAAAAGTACAAATAATAAAAAATGATGAAAAAACCTTAACTCGTCCGATGACAGAGCCTGTATAGTAAATGCGCGATGTGTGCCAAAACTTGTATCATAGTTAAAATTATCCCTTAAATATAATAAATATACATGTATTCGCAGTTTACTATGAAGTCCACTATCACTGAACTAGTATATATATTTATTATGGGCCCAGCTAAAGGACGCCACCGGATGCGGGAGTTTCTCGCTTCATTGAAGACCCATTGTGGCCTTAAGGTGTTTTCTGCTCTATGGTCGGGTTGTTGTCGCTTGGAATTTGTATGAATTTTTCATGTTGATAGACATTTTTAAATAATACGTCCACTTTGAAATAAACTAAATCCGTCTGTCCGTATATATTGTCAAAATATATTGACCAACGTCAGTGTACGATCATCATAACACAACGGCGACAGTACAGACTCGTTTTGTTTTAGTAATGTTAACAAAATAATTATTATTGAATTTTGTCGATGACCTGAGACTATTATACTATTATACTAATTTGTACATAGCAGTATAGTTAAAATAAGGGATAAAAAAAATATTTTAATGCATGGTAGTTGTAATCCTACATTCATTTTCTATGTCGATTATGAATGCATATACAGTTGTCTTATTATCAACGTTTATCCTTAAGAAGATTTATTTTTAACGATTGTAGAAAAGATTACATACATAGAATGATTAGATTACTTATAAAGGTGTCCATCCTTTTGTGCGAAAAAATCACATATCAATTGTGTGTTTCGATTTTTAAGACCGTAAACTTTAATTTCAAGTTTAAACATGTTCAACATATTTTCCCATAACTCATATAGAAAACGCATATTTAGAGAGCTTTAATCTCAATATGCTGTTAAAAAATTTCGGAATGCAAAGTAAATTAAAATATTTGTGTTCTATAAGAGTAGGAATTCAAGTTTTTGCTTATTATTTATTTGAATCTGAGACTCATATAAATAATAAGCCGTTGTCCGGTGAACGAATTTGTTTTCCAACGACCCACAAAACTCCATTTGAACGCTGAAATTAAATAAACAATTATAATGTAATGCGATTATGATTTTTTTTATTTGACCAAACCGGGTTATGCATTTTGAAATCTATGACGAAACCGGGTTGTATACATTGACGAAACCGGCCAGTTCCATTTTGACATGACCCATTTCTTTCGTTCCATACACAGAGATACAATTATGGAGATGCTCATAATAACTAAATTTGCAATCTCCGTGTCAATATCTATCTTCCCGTACCTTTCTTTCCGTACAATGTGAACAATTTAACGAGAAATTAAACAATTTCGAGGCAAGGTTCACTCAATTCGTCATTTTGACATGCATTTTGACTTATTTCTCCGTTAATATAGAACGGTTGTAGAAAATATTGCATCTCACAATAGAAAATAGTTGTATATGTATATATATTTTTCGATATCATAAAACAAATAAAAAAATAAGGAGAAACCTACCTTTCTTTTGTCTATTGGTGTTCCGTCATTGTGCCGGATGTTAGATACCATCGAGTCCGAGCAAATTTTGCCGGTGTGGTTTAGACACAGTGATTATACAAATGTACGTACAATGCAAAATATTTGTTTCACAATAGCCATGATTCGCTTAGTGAAAAAGGTCTGACAGAATCAAGAAAAGACTCCATATTATTAGTGTTATAACACTTGTGGTGTTTTGTTGCTGTTCTTTTTCCCACAGCTATATCTGTGATTGACAATGTTGTCCTTAGGAAAACATTCTAAACTTGTATATATTATAAACACATTATATTCGGGGAGAAACCATCTCAGAGAAAGACATTCGTTATAAATAAAACCCATTAATTGTAGCAGGAAAGCTTTCTATGTTAAATTCTGAAATTGGTCATCAGTTTGAATAAAGAGTTTTTCATTCTATGTAAAATAAAAGTAAAGTCATAAAAATACCGAACACTAGGGGAAAATTCTAAACTGAATGTCCCTTTAATGACCCGAAAACTGTCAAAACATGTTCAAGCACAGAATTTCAATAAAATAGAGGATGGAAATAAGGAATGTGTCGAAGAGAAAAAAAAACTGTGTAAGCGGAGAACAATCCAACTAAAAAATTTAAATCACAAAAATACTGAACCCCGAGGAAATTCAAAATGGAAAGTCCCTTATAAAATGGCAAAATCAGAAGCTAAAACAGATCAAACAATTGGATGACAACTGTCATATTCCTAATTTGGTACATGCTGTTTCTTATGTAGAAAATGTTGGATTAAACCTGTTGCTTAGCTAGCTAAACCTCTCACATGCTTTACAGTAGCATGTAATTCAATTATATTCACAACAATTTGTAAACAAATCAAACGGCCAAAATAGGGAAAAAATGGCGTACAGCAGTCAAATATACACCTTATCCCGAATTTTGATGGAAAACATACTTTAATTGATTATTCATGTTATTAGAGCTCTTTCGTTCTCGGAAGTTTAGTAGAACAGAAACAGGTCCTGCCTATCTTGGTAACAGGCGAATAGAAACAGAATATTCAAAAACGGATGTGTTCTCTGAAATTTAATGAGATTATATATGCATATTCATATAGCTATCAAAGACGATATCATGTTCGTTTATTTTCAGATATATGACGGGAGTTCGTCAACAGATCATCGCCTAGCGAAGTATTGTGGTAGTTCCCTACCAAACCCTGTAACAGCTTTCTCTGCTGAGATGCTTATTGTTTTTTACACCGACGGATCAGTTGTTATGAGAGGATTCAATGCCATGTTTTTAGATTTTTCTAGTAAGTGAATAAACACAACAAATATTTCACTGATGTTTTACATTGAGATAATCTTTTTTGAACTTAGTTCTACTAAAAGATGAATACTACCTTTCCGGATAATGCAGATATATCTTATTAAGTACAGTTTTCACTAATATAACCAATAACAGATTTATTAGTTACGATAAAGGGTTGTTATTTTTTAATGTTTACGTCAGACGGTGTCATTGCCAATAAGATAACTCTCCACCACGGACCAAATAAACTCATCATAGATACCAGGATTAAAATGTTAATAAGTACAGTTATCACTAATATGACCAATAACGGAATAGTTAGTTACGATAAAGGGTTGTTATATTTTAATGTTAACGTCAGACGGTGTGATTCACATAGACAATACTAGTGCATTGACTTGACATATCAAATATATAAGGATGAGGCTTAGAAACAGGGAAATGCGAGGCTGTTTCGGGCCGAATCCTTATATCGTTGATATGTCAAGTCAATGCACTATTATTGTCTTTATACTGCAATCTACGAAAACCATTTTCAATTGTTGTTTAGTGTGTTAATGTTATTTATTTGATTTAAATATTGGGGGAAATCCCCCTTTAAAAAGGCCTCATAACACACAGCAGGAGAAATATACAACACGATGAAATATACACAATTACCTGTTAAAAACCGCAATCAATGGTGAACGAATTCGTTTGTTTTAAGACAAAAATATCAACAATAAACATAAAACATAATGATTTATAGGTTGCAAACAAAATATATTAACACATGAAATATGTTTTTTTTCCAAAAATTGTAAAAGAAACAAGTTTGAGTCGTTAAACGCATCGTTGTTTACATTGGAAGCAAGAACAGGTTGTAGAGGTCGTGTGAATAAATAAATATAATTTAGACAATGTCTATTTAAATATTCATGAGGAAAAGTGATATCAGGTCAGTGACTGTATATGACATAGAAATATACGGTCAACGCATTTTGACTGCTCAAATAGAACAAGTGCAGTATAAAATAAGATAACTCTCCACCACGGACCAAATAAACTCATCATAGATACTAGGATTGAAATTTCATATATGCGCCAAATGACGTAGATGCAGGCAAGAATATGTCACTGGCTGGCCTTCAACAATAAGCTGAATCCACGACGCACAGCAAGCTATAAAAATATCCAAAACGTGAAAACTAACGGCGTGGTTTATGTACAAAGCAATAAACGCAAAATTGATGTGATACATGTATATAGCAACAAGCGACAACTACTGAAAGAATGATGTAATAGCACAACCTAGGTACAACCTATGAAAATCAGATAAAAAGGGATGAAACCCACCAAAATCAATACAACTAACATAAAACAGTTTACAAAAACACAAAAGATTTGGGAGAACATGCAACCACTAAAAACTGATTCAAAACCAATAAAACCTTATAACAAAATATGTATCTAAGACTTAAATATCAATCAGTACACAACCAAAATCCAATAGATGAAATGTATATACGTCATAGATAGGCCGTTAAAATCCTGATTTTATGTACAGATAAGCTCCAACAAAAATTAACTATATGTATGTGTTTAAAATCTCTCTGGCGTAAAAATTAAAACAACAAACAGTTCTTTATTCTTATCTTAACACAGGCATTGTTTTGAAACAGCTTATTTCATTCTATATATGTATACCAAGAAACTAGTATATGAATTGACCAATGCCCTAGAATCTTAGTTGTCTTACATCTGAGATTTTTAATTAGAATCATATTTAATACAGGCGAACACTGACTTGCCTTTATCTAAGTTTGTCGGATTGAACAAGACAACATTGTAATCATAGCGTATGTAAGAAGTATGTCCTAAATAATACGTAATTGATTGATTGATTAGTGTTCAACGCACTCCCAACGTTCATTTTCTGTTTTGATGCGGTAAATGACATCGTTGGAGGCAGCTGGAGTGCCCGGAAAAACGTTTTAAAAAGGCCATTCAACAAATGATCATGAATTTAACATGGTTTAATTTTTTATTCTTAGTTTCTAACAACCTCTCAACGCCGTCGACAGAATCATCACCTACAACTTCAGATCAACAAGGTAAGAACGGAACAAAGAGCGAGACATTGTACATGTTGTTTTAGTTTGTCAAGAGAATAAAAACAAAGGTTGTTGTTACTATTAATGGATTATATAGTAAAGTGAATAAAGATTGTATGATAGTGTCGAGTGTAATACGATATTAATCAAATCGAGACAATTAAATTACGAAGTTTGATACGCGAGTCTCGCAATTTAACTGTCGAGAATGGATAAATATCGTACTATCGATTTGGTGGTGGAATTTGTTTCTTTAAATATTTGAAAATACAAATGCAGACATCTCAAACCTTCTTTTCAAATGATCTATGAAAATAAATGTCCTTTCTATGTGATGTCATCAGGGAAGGTTGCCTTTTCTTGACGCCATAATAGGTAATTTAGAGTAAAGCAAGAAAATTTAACGTCATAATCGAATTTTGACCAATCAAGAAATGAGATCAAACGAACCAAACGTTTATTGATTATATGTTCCGGACCATATGAGTATTCGGACCATACGCGTATAGTCATGACCATATGCGTATACTCATAAAGTCCAAGCATACGCGTATGGTCGAGCCATATAAGTATTATACTCGTTTGGTTATTCACGGGCTGGACAATATGAGTATTTGGACCATATAGATATTTTTTTTCAAATATGCAATAGAAACGTTTCAATAATACCATGACCTCTATCTTAAAAAAATTATGGTAACGTATTAATTTTACAATTCAAAGGCTGCATAAACATAAAATATAGATACCACAGTCAATTGATCTTAGTTATCATCGCTTATTATATTTTTGCATGCATTTACTTCCACACGGTCAATAACGGTACCATATCTTTTCTGCATTTGCAGTCTTGGTTGTGCACGAACTTTTTCAATACACATTTTGCTTGCGAGTGACAAGCTAGTTTTCTTTGCAGCTGCGTGCAGTGATATCGATGTTTCAGGCCATTCCGATGTGTCTACGGTGTTTTTAAGAAGCTCTAGATCTCTAATATCGTAACATGAATGCAGGACACCATATTTACACATCAAATTAAATAAACTGTGGTCCTTGCCAGTGATGTCATCTAGTTTACACAATAAACGTGGTAAATCACTAGACCCGGTATACGTAAAGTAACAAAACTTCCTTTTACAATATGTGCATTTGATTTTGACATCTTCCTATTGCACTTAAAAATAGTTAGTAAATTTTATTTGATTAATCTTTTTTATTATTGAAATATGATAAAATGACATTTTTGATTACGTAACAACTAGAAGGATCATACCTTGTGAAGAGTTTAAAAATTGAACGTGTAAAGTACCCCGACCATATGAGTACGGTCGGACCATACGCGTATGGTCGGACCATATGAGTATATACCCATATGGTCATGACCATACGCGTATGGTCCAAATACTCATATAACATATATATAACCAACAGGTGAAGAAAAAGATAAAGGGCGTTTAAGAATTCGAGAATGGCAAATAAAGGTTGCCTAAATGTAATGTTTTTGACTAACTTATTTGTTTCATTTAGGCATTATTGAAGAGACATTGATTGTCGAAATGTGCAACGTTCATGTTTTTACTACCACTTGTCGATGCCTCTGCTAGTGGACTGTTAGTCTCCGAGAGCACCAATTATTCAAGCATTACAAAATAATGTAACTGTTATTAACAAATAAACAGGATAATATAATCATGACACTTGAGTGCAGAAAGGTTCCTTGGTGATTTCACTTTGACGTTATAAATATGACGAAATTTACGTACTCGATGAAAATATGTTATAAAGCTTCCGCCGATCTTGAACTGGTTTCTTTTGAAACAAGTAACATGTGAAAAATAATGAGACAAATATAATGTTACTACTTTCTTTCTTTACCAAAGAACTTTAATGTACATACATGATTTTTTTTAAGATACATGAAGAGAGATGAATATTATTTTGTATTTATTTAAAGAGATTGCTTTTTTTCATTAAAAATATGGTTTTGAACATTCGGGAAATATTTTCCTTTAGACGTTAGGGAAACAGCAATCAATCAATCGTTTTAAACATACATGTCTTTTTGACAGGAAGTTGTGTTGGATATTACAATGGATGGAAAGGAAGTATAACCTCGCCAAATTATCCATACAACTACCCTAACGACCAGAGATGTTATTATTATATTAATGGTCATGAGGGTTACATCATAAGTTTGACGTTTACAGATTTCAATACAGAATCCTGCTGCGATAACGTCAAAGTAAGTGCAAAATATTATCGAAAGAAAATAGATGAGTATGGAACACTTTGCCATGTTTACTTAGCTCACACTTTGTCAATTGCATGTACAACAAACTTTGAAATGTTGGTGCAGACAACGTGACTACAAGATAAGATAAAATACATTTAACCAAAAACGTCAATATGCATAAATGAAAGCATTACGAACAAACCGAAGTACATAATGACCTCGACGATCATTGCTGAATTTTTATGAATAGTTATGGCAAATATCTAAAGATTTTAAAGATAAATTCACCTTTGATTGAAGCACCACAGATGAGTGGGTTGTAGTTGAGAGCCACATTTTTGTTTAAAGTAAATCATAAGCCTGTTATATTTGGTCAGATAGGTCATATAACATTGCAACCCACCAACATTCAAAATATGTTTAAGGGATGTAAAACACGTATTAAAATATCTGTGGTTCAACAGTTGCCTTAATATTGTATTTATATGCAAAATAGACTTAGCATCATAGTCTGGGTTCCGGGTACATATGAAGTAATGTAACAGAAAAGAAATAATAAGTATTTGATAGTCAAATTCTTAATAATGCCATAATTTCAACTTTTTCATTAAGTTTATATCTAGTTGGAAAGAGCAATCGGTTTTAAAATTTGATAAAAAGTGAATTATGGAAGCACAATTGGTATAGAATGCAGGCATATTCTAAACAGACATACTTGTATTTACAGGTACGTGTATATGACACACTTTTAAATAAATTACATGTCTTTTCTTTCATATAGGTTTATGATGGAGCAAATACATTGTATCCATTATTGCTTACTTTAAGAGGGGTAATTGATGAAGAAAGAAAAGTCGAATCCACAAACAATAGCATGGTGGTTTATTTTTATAGTGATTATAGCATTACAAAATCAGGATTCAGAGCTGTTTATACATCATATATCAAAGGCAAGTCATACTCCACAGTGGTATACAACAACAGACGTATTATTTGCTTAACATACAATTGAAAGCAATATCGAGTAATCTAAGATGAGAACATTCGGATTTCGGTGCTAAAAAATAAAGAGAACAGTTGTATACCGCTGTTTGAAATATCTTAATTGATTGAGAGAAAACAAATCCTGTTTACAAACTAAAACCGAAGGAAACACATCAGTTATATCAGGAATATAGTTGAAACAAACATCCATCAAAAACAAAAACGCCAGTTTACATAGAAACTGACTTTTTTATAACAACTGCCATATTCCTGAATTGGAACAGGATATTCTAACCTGGTGTGATGGCTGACAAACCCTCCCGCGAATATGAGGTTTTAGTTATAAAAAATAGTTTCGGTGACGTATTCCCAAACCGACTTATTATAAATTCGTAGCCAGCAGAGTCAAATAGGGATTACTAATGATGTTTTATTTGTTACCAGTATCATATTAACGTGGTACATACACACTACATATGCTACAGGGAGATAACTCTGTAAAATAAAAAATCAGCTGGAAGTTGACGTCACTTCCCATTGTTAAGGAAATGTAAAGCTTCTTAATAATCAAAATTTGTGTTGGGCAAAACTTTATCAAATGAAATTTTTCCGATAAAGTGTATGGTTCATTTTGTTTTTTATAATTTTTATATTTTTGTTCAAGTGTCAAAGTGTATATTTTTGAGGTGTCGAAATTGTCAAAAACGTTTAAAATATGGAAAAAAATTACCATTATTGACTTAAAATACAAAAAGTATTTATTTAAGGGATCATAGCTTCATAATTTTTGAAGGAAGGTGGCAAAATATTTATTTTTGTGTTAATAGTTTTTTTTATGTAAAATTTGTAATTTTTCGGACCGATTTAATAAAAGAACAGGGCCAGATTTAACCCTTCGAGAAACAACTCCTTTGATTTCCAAAGATTTCTTTTTTTATATACTTAGGATGTGCTGTTGACCAAATACAATGCTCACCAGTATTGGAATGCATTTCTGTTTATAATCTGTGCGATGGGATTGAAGACTGTAGCAATGGATTTGATGAACAATATTGTCAAAACTGTAAGTTCTTTTTGTGATGAAAACAATGAAACCAACACGAAATGTATTGCATGCATAAAATTATGCTTGCTTAATCAATGTTCCCACTCATCCCACTTATCTAAACATTTGCTAGTTCAATCATTATAGAACAAACTTCAATTGGAACCATTTTTGAGGAATACAATTGAAAAAAAAATCTTCTTTGTAAATAAAAAAAAATATTAATTGAAACGAATGGCGTGGGCTATGTTTCTTTGTACCAGTGCGTGAGGTCATAATTAATATGAAATAGAAGATCAGGTATAATTGCCAATGAGACAACTCTCCACAAGGGACAAAAAACAAAGAAATTAACAACTACAGGTCATCGAATTACCTTCAACAATGGGCAAATCACATACCGCATAGTAAGCTATAAATTACCTCCAAATGACAAATGTAAAACAAATCAAACGAAAGAACTAACGGCCTAATTTTTGTACATAAAATGAACGAAAAACAGATATGTAAGGATTTTCTTATTCCAGGCATAGATTTCCTTAGCCGTATTTGGTACAACTTTTTGGAATTTTGGATCCTCAATGCTCTTCAACTTTGTAATTGTTTGGCTTTATAAATATTTTGATATGAGCGTCACTGATGAGTCTTATGTAGACGAAACGCGCGTCTGGCGTACTAAATTATAATCCTGGTACCTTTGATAACTATGTAACACATCAACAAAAGACAACCACTGAATTACAGACTCCGGACTTGGGACAGACACATACATACAGAATGGGCGGTGTTTAACATGTTAGCGGGATCCCAACTCTCCCCCTAACCTGGGACAGTGGTGTAACATTATAACATAAGAACGAAATATAAAATCAATTGAAAAGGGCTTAATTCATGAGATGGATACAAATAAAAATACTTCACAGAGTGGACGTAACATTTTAGTTTATTGATGTTACAAAATCTCATAAATCGATGATGACGGCAAATCCAGATATCCAACAAAAGATTAGGTAACTGCATGAAATGACAAAAAATAAACCATACCGGTCGAATAACAGGACACAGGTGCCTCAATATATATATATAACTGCAATCTTTTTCGTATTGAAGATCCCGTATGGTGTTTTTGAATGTCAAGTACGTAGATCACTTTGCATTGTTTTATATTCCATAATCAAATCTAATAAAGGAACCTATAAGAAAGACTTATTTTGAAACCTTAATTTATTCGTCAGATACATTATTGACAAGTACTCCAAGCACAATATTTAGTAGTCCTATCGCAACAGATTTCACCCAAGAAAGTACAACCCCATCAACTACTAGTAAAATAGGTAGGTAACAACAAAATATGTCAACTTGACTTAAGCATGTTAAGGGAACTGAAAGGATAGTATTAATTGTTTGTTGAAACATATTTATCCTAACAAGAAAACAAGAATAATATTATGGTCATCAGAGTTTGTACAGACGTTTTTGAGGGTGGAAAATACTTTGAAATGGTTAGGTTGACACACAAGGCTTGTATAATAAAGGTAAATTGATACGGTGCACAGAATGTATATATCAATATTCATAATTTACATCAAATCATTGATATAAAAAAGAAGATGTGGTATAATTGCCAATGAGACAACTCTCCACAAGAGACCTCAATGACAATTAACTACTATAGTTCACCGTACGGCCTTCAACAATGAACAAAGCTCATACCGCATAGTCAGTTTTAAAAGGCCTCAAAATAAAAATGTAAAACAATTCCAACGAGAAAACTAACGGCCTTATTTATGTACAAAATATGAACGAAAAACAAATATGTAACACATAAACACGCAACAACCACTGAATTACAGACTCTTGACTTGGGACAGGCACATACATACATAATGTGGCGGTGTTAAATATGTTAGCGGGATCCCAACACTCCCTTTAACCTGGGACAGTGGCATAACAGTACAACTTAAGAACGAATTATCATTTAAATAATTTTCAGCCGACGATTCAACAATGTTCTTAACAACACTGTTTTTTGTTACTTACATGACATTACATGTATGCAAATAATTAGTTATTGTCGTTTGGAGACTACAAAAAAGCATTACAGAACAAGTGATATTACTTTAATGAAATTTTATTATTTGATGTAAAATGAAGTCTTTGCTATTTTAAGATTCATATGAAATAAAAATTATTGAACATTCATTCCGCACATAAATTTAAATGTTTACATCACAAAATAACGGGAAAAAAGAATTTGATCGGAACAAAACGGAGTAAGCGATCCGTCATCAAAAATGATTCTCTGGAAAGATTTATTTTGCATGTGCAAACGTCCAACCATTTGAAAAGAAAATGTGTATAACATGGAATGTTAAAGTGTGTAAAACAAAAGGAACTAATTGCAAAACACAAACTCTATAATGATATCTAGCCTGATTAGTTTCAATCGCAATCTAATTAAAATTCAATCTCTCACTCGCTCATTTTTTTAATGCTTGGTCGCTGCGCAGCAACCAAGCATTAAAAAATGAGCGAGTGAGAGATTTAATTTTAATTAGATTGTTTCAATCGCACACTTTCAGACCTACAAAAAATAGACTGAGAGGGATGGTTGTCATAAATATTAATGAAATAAGGTAACATATATATAGATTGTCTTGATTTACAGAAATCCGACTTGTGAATGGCTCTAACTGCCTAGAAGGACGAGTGGAAATAAAAATGAATGGACTTTGGGGAACTATAGCAACCTCTAGTTTCACATATAGAGAGGCTGGTGTCATTTGTCAAACTTTAGGATACAGGTGTTATATTAAAACTTAATCAATTAATAGTCCTGAAAACTAACCAGTGGCGCTCGAATCACAACTTAATCAGAGGCTTAATCACATATTTAAAGGCAAAGCGCATTAGAAACTACAGGGAAAACGAATTGTGTAAAAGGTTCCTCATAGTGAGACTGACATTATGTCATCATTGAGGCTATAGATATGAAATTGGCACGTTTACCTCATGGATGCTGTTTTTGTTATGGTACGAAATGACTATGATTCATCCCAACAAGGCTTCATTCACGATTACATTGTTGGGATCCAGAAATTTTGAATTGTAAACTAGGCTTTCTATTGACTGGCCGATAGTAAATTCATTGACTTCAACGTCGAGCACCAATACAGAATCATTAGTTGTCTTAATTCGCATCTGATGCAATACATTTGTACCGTATTATTATTACATTTATGTTAATGCATAAATAATGATACGCCAACAGCCATTTATTACAACGCAAACGTTTCTTACATGGTAAGATATTGATGATTGTTTAGTAGAGTATGGCATTAATTAAACCTTAATATATACCATCCCAGCACTAAATTGAATTGTAAACAGATTAAAGAAATGTCATTGTTCACAGTGGAGACGGTGCCATGCCATTTAACTATGGATACTTCGGAAATGCTGACAGTGATGTGCCAGTATGGTTTAATTATGTATACTGTTCTAGTGGAAACTCAAGATTAGAAAACTGTTACCGTTCTTTGAATGGTCCTGGCAATCATGATCATGATGTTGGTGTTAGATGTAAAATAGGTGAGTGTAACTATGTAAATCTAGGGCTTTCAAATGATATCAAGTTCACGAATTATTGATTATTGCAGTAATATAAGCACTTTCATCATTGGAAAGGCAATTATTTGTAAAGACCAACATTTGCTTTTTGGGTAAAAGAAAAAGTCAGAAAACTATATCCAACGGTTGATAAAGTTAATTGAGATAAAATCGATTATTACTTATTTAGGTTCTCTGATGTCGTTTGCATATGTATTCTTATCCCCCTGTCTTTGACGTTTTGTAATAATCACTTTGTATATGTATCTAAATAAAGGCAACAGTAGTATACCGCTGTTCGACATTCATAAATCGATTGAGAAAAAAATAAATCCGAATTACAAACTAAAACTGAGGGAAACACATCAAATATAAGAGGAAATAACAGAAACGCAATACTAAAATGTAACACACACAGAAACGAAATATATAACAATGCCAGGATTTGGATCTTAAAATATGTAAATTGCTTGTAGGAGGCAGGGTATTTTTATACCACCCAAAATTTCGTCTGATACAATGTTTTTGACTCGTCTGTCCATATGTCTGTCAGTCTTATTATTGCACTCGATTAGTACCATGGTTCTTTCAACTGACCCATATATAAACTGGATCAACAAAAGCTTGGATAAGTATATCAAGTTTTGGCATTAATTGAAACATTATTTCCCGTTATTTGATTTTAAACAGCTATAAATATTCTAATTGGTAAGAAATTGTTTTCTTACAAATAACTAATTTTGAATATTCATCATGTGCATATTAACGTGAACAAATGCAATAACCAAGAATATTTACCGGACCTCGTCGTATGTTGCTCATCAGGAAACAGAAAATTCGCAATGTGATACTGAGAACTGCAATGTTTTGTTGATAATACATCTTGATAATACTGCAATTGAATATTTTTATTGTTTGTCTCCATAAAAATAATTTAATTATGAACTTAACTTTGTAATCGTTTTGTAAACAGGTGGGTACGGATCTGAGTATTATTGCTCTTTCCAGTCAGTCTGTAATTTCCTGACACCCTTTTCTACTAGTAGAGTGAATTGGTCCACCAGAAATGTAAGTTTTTTGTTTTATTAATTATAAAGTATGCTAATACTTTCTTTGACAATGGTCTTTGCTTTCATTATTTTAGCAGAGAGTTAAAACCAATTATCTCATTAAAAGCGTTATAGCGACAACTATTCATGATCATATGTATTCGATTTGCAAACGTGTTATAACAAAGGCAGAGATAAGCGTACCAATATTTGCATATTCAAAGTGTATTATAAATTAAGGTGGTACCTAACACTACATGGAGATAATCTGTAAAATCAGCAGAACGTTTTAATGGCGTGGTGTTGTTAAGGGAATATAAAGCTTCTCGATGATCAAAATAAGTTTTTGTCAAACTGCTATATAACCAGTGTATTTTTTTATGATTAAACGGTTAGTTCAAATATTTTGAAATTTTTATACTTTTGTCAGAGGGTCAAAGTAAATACTTAGTCAAAATTTTAAGAAAATTAAACGAACCAAATTAATTTTAGTTCAGGTGTTGGGTACCACCTTAAATTATTTCAGGACAATCATATATAGCGTTTTAATCATTATGGGCTGCATTAGATAAACAATAACGTTTTCGTCTATAGTTACCACACATAAAGTATTTATTATTTTATTAATTTCAAATTTGTCGTCGATCAAATACTATGCAATTTTAGAGTATTTGGATACTATACAATATAAAATTTTACAGTTTAACTTATGAAGACGAATGCTATTGCATATAGTAACGATGGCATACTATTACTTGAATTTGATTTGGCCTTATTTCATAATAATCGATAAATAACATTTCCCAAAAAAATGCCTAAACTTATTAGATTCTGAAGATAGAATTACAGATACAATATTATTCACTATACTAGTACAAGATTTCGCAAAATGTAACAATTTATAACGGTCATGTTTCCATTTAGTCTGAAATATAAATTCCAGAATGTATTTACCGATACAGATCTATGACCTTATCTATATTAATATTTTCTCAGGGTTGTACTGGATCAAGTTATACTGGTCCCTGTGGAGGTTATGATAATGACACAAATAGTTACTACATATATCTAGAAACCAGTTATGGATCCGCAGGAGATGCAGCCGAGCTGAAAACTTCAGTTTCGTTTGATGGTAAAACTACATTATAGAGCGCATATATATCATAATTCTGCTCAAGTCGTTTTAGCAGTATCTTTATCTACATGTTCTGTTTATATTGTTTATCACTGTTGACAAGAACAGATAATCAAAGTTGACACATATTTCAAGTTCGTATGTGTATCATTGAAGATTAAGTGTTGTTTTAATTTGGTATTTCGAATTTACGATTCCCCACTCGATATTCAAAGATAAACATTTCTTTCGCAATTCAAGTTCTACAAGCTTCTACTAAATGTACCTCGATAAAGATAAACAGACCATCTGCATGTTTGTTTTAATTTTGAATAGCAAATTTCACTAGATAAGTTTTGTTAGATTCAGATTGCTTTCGCTATGACGTTATCAGCATTTTTCATTCTTTAAATATTTCAACAAGTAACATGTTGTTGCACCTTGTCATTTTCCATGTAATAATTTCAACATTATTCTGAGTGTTGGTATGTGTTTGTAGATATCTTTGTATATGAAAACAAAAGCATGTGCACATGATTTTGGCTTTGCATTTAATTTTGTCAAAAGTTTAGTTTAACGTGCTGATTAACCAAATTAAAAAAAATGTATTGATAAGCGAACCCTGAAACTAAATGCCAATAACTGAATAAGTCTTTATTAAGCGTAATTCTTATAAAGACTTTCTCAGTATATGACATATCTTGGAAAAATATTTTTTTCATCTGATGTAATTTGTAAGTGCACCTACAGAGTAACTGACATGCCAATGTTCATAGTTTGAATATCTGTAAAGATTCGTTTCGTCAGTTTGTCGAACAGTGATGATTGGAACAAGTCATTTTCTTTATTAAACTTTAAACTGCTAAACCATCTCGTTTGGATGCCTTTACATATTTTTTTAAAGCCAACACGAATGTACCTTCTATATCCTAGGGCAATATTGTAAAGGGGCCTAATGTTCCCTGTCCTGTTATGCACCAGTCAGTCCGTTCGTGCAATATCAAGTACAATTTGTGGTTTTAGTTAGTTTGTGATCACATGTTAATTGTGAATATTTAAACCGTAATAGGATACTTAAAATTTAAATGTGACAAATAGGGGTTCAATGTTTGCCATTTTTTCTAGATACTTATGAACATTGGTTAATAAAAAAACAACACACATTCAGTACACATAAATATAACTGAATGTGCAGATGCAAACTTGTAAAGTATATTAATATTTAGGAAAGGCATACTAAGTCTTATTAAATATTTTTTTATCTATTAAACAAAAAAAAGTGAATAATCATTTCTTTTCGAATATGAATTTCGCAAAGGTTTTACCATATTTGAGGTGGAGGACAGGAGTAAGGGAGACAGGGAGAAAGGGGGTAGGAGAAAGGAGAAAGGAGAGGAAGGCTGGGAGAAAGGAGAAAAAGTTGGAGAAAAAAATAAAATATGAAAAAATAAAATATTTCTCTTTTTTTCCGGTAAATTAAAAAAAATAAAATAAGGAGAAGAGGGGTAGGAGAAAGGAGAAGAGAGGTGGGAGAAGGGAGAAGGGTACCCCCTATCCTCCCCCTCATATTTGTGTGCTATACCAGAACATAAAATTTCAATATATAGAAAATATCAGACGATGCAAATTGGACGAGGAAGACTTTAAAGCCATATAAAGTATAGATAATACGAAAAAAACATTTTTAACAAATTCACATGATTTTGTGTGTTGTCATTTCAGTATGGCCGAGATGTTTATCATTTTACTACCACATGTACGGTGATACAATAAATGAGCTTCAGGTCAGGGTCGTGAGCAGTTATAGCCAAAACGGAACAGTTATCTGGTCAAGCAGGAATAACCAAGGAAATATTTGGCATTTTGTTAGTTTGGATATATCACCATTACTCGGATTAGAGGTAACTTCTTCTTTCTTTAAATTTAAATCAACTTGCCGCTGTTCATTTTGTACTGAAGTCCTTTTTACAATATTTGAATAAATGAGTCCAGTTATGTATTTCTATAACACATCTTAATCAAGTTAGAGCATTTCGAAACGGATGCTAGTACAGAAAATCACATAAATACTTATACATTATGCAAAACAACAAGCTTTTATACAATTTAAAAGCGCAATTATTGTGTATTGTGAGAAAAACTTTAAAGAATGATACAAGTCTTTCAAAACAAAACAAATATTCTCTTTAGTTGATTTATGATTTTGGACAAACAATAAAAATAATCTTGCAATTATTTGTTCAGAACTCTAACGAGCAAGCTATTAAAATAGCACTTATAGCAAATCTAGAACCTTTCTTTTTTACATTAGACATTTTAGGTAGTATGACCGTCTTTCGCCATCTTCGATTGTAAAAACAGAGAACATAAGGTGCAAATTTTCAATCAGTTAGCAAAATGTGATGCAGGAATGCAGATACCAAATATGAATTTATTTTAAAGAACAAATGTCTAAGATTTAAACTTCAAGTGTAGATTATTATGCTTGATTTTTAGTGTTATAAATTGGCATTCAAAAAGGGTGTTACTCTGAAATAGTGTGTTTTCTGAAAGAGTCTAACTTGAATTTTGATATTTTGTATTTGTGCCTGACAAAAACGTACGGTAACCCTATTTTTTCTTTTAATATTATCATGTATTATATAAATCTGTCTGTTTTCAATAGTTTCATTCAGTTTTGCTTCTAATCACATAATGATCCCTCTGTATATTCAATACAAAATGTCTCCTTTTGTCATCTGTACCTTGAGATCTCTGATCCGCGGTGATCTTACCTTTTTGTTATATTTTTGTACATATATCAATATAAACTACGTTCTGACAAGTATGAACAATATTTTATCATTCAAAATTTATACTCCCATACTACTTTAATGTCAAAATGTCAAAAGACTTACAAATGTATGTCGTACACAGACAACAACAAAATCAAACGTTGAAGGCCGTATGGTGACCTATCTATACTATTAAACGAGAAGACCACATTTTGTGTGTCGCTTCTCTTCCTTCCACAATAAATTAATCATCATGCCTTTGTGTTCTATAGGTAACATGCATAGTCGCATTTGTCATCCATTCTTATGATTATTCAGATTGAGTTATTTTTTTGAGAAAAACGACAAAAAAGGAGTCCGGATATTGATTCCGTCATCAGACTGACTTTTAGTCATAGATATTACTTCCGGTTAGAAAAACGCACAAGTACAACCAATCGTATGATAGATAACAAAAAAGGAAAAATAAATAAGCCAATCAAAGCGTTTTCCATATTATGGTGTTTAGATCGCAAGAACCACAACTATTATACCTCCTTAGAGAGGACGATTATACTACTTTAATATATAGAGACTCTCTGTATTATGTCTGTTTTCTTTGAAATGTTTACTATTTAAGGGGTCATACCAATTGCATATATTAAAATAAGTAAAACATGTGGAAACAAGAATGTGTCCATAGTACAAGGATGCCACATCGGCACTATATTTACTAAGTTTCGAGTTGAGTGGACTATATGATGAAATCATAATCTTTCAGTCAGTTTAATTGAAGTCTGGAGCTGGCATGTCAGTTAACTGCTAGTAGTCTGTTGTTATTTATGTATTATTGTCATTTTGTTTATTTTCCTTGGTTACATCTTCTGACATCAGACTCGGACTTCTCTTGAACTGAATTTTAATGTGCGTATTGTTATGCGTTTATTTTTCTACATTGGTTAGAAGTATAGGGGGAGGGTTGAGATCTCACAAACATGTTTAACCCCGCCGCATTTTTGCGCCTGTCCCAAGTCAGGAGCCTCTGGCCTTTGTTAGTCTTGTATTATTTTTATATTAGTTTCTTGTGTACAATTTGGAAATTAGTATGGCGTTCATTATCACTGAACTAGTATATATTTGTTTAGGGGCCAGCTGAAGGACGCCTCCGGGTGCGGGAATTTCTCGCTACATTGAAGACCTGTTGGTGACCTTCTGCTGTTGTTTTTTATTTGGTCGGGTTGTTGTCTCTTTGACACATTCCCCATTTCCATTCTCAATTTTATAACTTCATCAAAAACTACCTCGACCAAAAAAATTTAACCTGAAGGGACAAACGAACGAACAAACGCACGGATGTACAGACTAGAAAGCATATGCCCATAAATGGGGCATACACATTTATTGTTGAAAGTGAAAGTAGTGATTTGGCAAAAATGAAAATAGGGTAGAGATTAGAGGGAGACAGGACCTTTATCGGGACGTCGGGATCGGGTGTTTTTTAAGCTCGGGATTTGGGATTGATCCTTACGGGTTCCGGAAATATATTTTTCGATTTCGGGATTTCGGGATATGAATTTCTTTAAATTCTGCATCTCGGGATTTAATGTTTTTAAGCTTGGAATTTCGGGATCAGAACCCCTCCGACCACCACTCAAATTAGCCTTAGTCGTTCTTAATCATTTATACAAGATTCATATCCTACCATTGGCATGTTAATTAGGCTCTCAAAAGAAAGAAAAAAAAACACTGATGGATTGTCATAGAAGCATATTTTATTAGACTAAAAGAAATAATGGTCTATTTATAAGCAGTTACATTTATTTCATGTTTGAAGCGGTGGACATTTTCAATTTAATTTGACTTTTACCAAAAGATGCATTGTAGCAAAGGCAAAGAATAATTGTGGTCTGAGGCCAGAAACACGAAAATAATAAAATTTAACAGAAAGGAAACAAATATCGGACTTTGGAAAAATGGAGAGGGCTTTTGATACCTCTTCTGAAATTCTCCATACATAATATCTTTTACAAAAAATCATCCTACAACATTTCACAAGCTGTATATGCCCGCGATTTCGCGGGTGTGTTCTAGTAGTTGTTAATGTCTGTGTCATTTTTGTCTTTTGTGGATAGTTGTCTCATTGGCAATCATACCACATCTTCTTTTTGATACTAATTAATATTAACATATCACTTCAAAAACCGAGATTTCAATGATTTTTCAAGGTACACTCAGTTCTGATGGTAATTACATTGTACATGTACTTCGTTTCAGCTGCAAAAATGTCTTTTGTGACTCAAATCCTTCAATAAGAAAGATCTTTTGATTGGTCATAAATGTATCATAACTTGCAGAACATAAGAATACATTGATATCAACCTGATCTTCATACCTTATGTTTGTTTAGGTAAAATTTGTTGGCATGCGTGGCTCATCTTATACAGGTGATATTGCATTAGATGAAATTAAACTAACAAGAGGAACATGCGGTAGGTAGCATTACATTTAAATATTTAAAAGTACAGTTCTGATATCATTCCGAGTACTGTCTCCTTCATAATGCTCGCGTCCAACATATTTGAAAATCCTAGTACGTTGAAAATATGATTTGATATAAAATGAAGAAAAGTAACACAATGTTTTATATATAAAAAAGAAGATGTGGTATGATTGCCAATGAGACAACTATCCACAAAAGACCAAAATGACACAGACATTAACAACTTTAGGTCACTATACGGTTTTCAACAATGAGCAAAGCCCATACCGCATAGTCTGCTATAAAAGGCTCCGATAAGACAATGTAAAACAATTCAAACGAGAAAACTAACGGCCTTATTTATATAAAAAAAGGGACGAAAAACAAATATCTTACACACAAACAAACATGAATAAAGGGGCGGGGTTAAACATGTTAGCGGGATCCCAACCCTCCCCCTAACATAGGACAGTGGTATAACAGTACAACATAAAAACGAACTATAAAAATCAGTTGAAAAAGGTTTAACTCCTCAGATGGACAAAAATACAAGTGGACGTGGCCGGGTACTTATACATCCCAAAATCTTTATTTGGGTAAGTTGATGCAAGCATACGAATTGTATTGTGTTAGCGGCATATACATTTTAAATACTATATCATATTAATGTGTAAATACCTTAAGTATGAGCTATGAAAGCTTAGTTGTTCGCGAATTTTGCCTAGTAAAGTTCAAACAAATATACTTCACTGTGAGTTAGCATTCAATAGCTATTACTATCCTATAGATTTACAACGGTTGGTGATATTGTTAATTCATAATCTCCATTGAAGCGCCGGATTACGAAGGTTGTGATAATTAATTAGATTAATGCTTTATTTGTATGCGAGTGTGACATCCCATTGCACTATGTTCAATTTCAAAAAAATTATCGAATTAAAAACCAAATGTTCAGAGAACAATTGAAGGTCTCCCCAGCCATGAAGATCTATTTTGATATAAGAATATTAAAATTCGGTTTAAAATTACATTTCCAACGTCGAATGATAGCTTATTGTATGTTGATTAAAAAATGGTTTCTTTACAATATTATGAGATATTTCTTTTCACTTATCGGTTGAAAATGTCACATCCGGTATTCTTTGATAGTTTACTTGACACTGATTCCAAAGATCATGATATTGTTTACAGTTAAAGCCGTATTTTTGTAATACATTTATACATAAATATTCCCTTTACTTTTAATTTGAGGTAAAACATGCAGGTGAATAGCACATGATTCACTCTGTTGTCAAGTTGTAGGCATTATATAAACATCTACAACAGCTTTAATCCTGCTACCAATTAAAGCATTTATAGCTATAACAGGTGTATACAATTATGTCAGATCTGTAATGTCTTAATTTATCTACAGTAGTTAATCCCTAAAGACAAATACATGTATGAAGTGTAACACCTTCTAACTCAAGCACACACAAGACACAATATGTACAAACACAAATTCGAAACACCTTAACCACCACTTTAAAAATGTCAAAAGCTTTAGTGAAAAATTATGATTGGAACCTATATATGACATCTTAACTCTTTTCTAAAGACTATTAATGAAAACCGAATAATATTATGTCGCCATAATTGTAAAATGTTGGGAAAATTAACCAGAGTGATCTTTCATTAGTCACAGAGAGGGGTTATTATACACTTTTGAATTATATCTTAATTATCGTAAAAATAAATTTTCACTAAAAATTAATGCTACTTTATTCAAATATAAGAACTATGTAGGCTAAATCTTCTGATTTTATTTTAATATGTTTATGGCAATTCATAAACATGCTAGTACATCTTATTGATCAAGTATTAGGGACCAGCTGAGAACCACCTCCGGGTGCGTTATTTTCTCCCTACATTGGCCATCGGCTGCTGTCTGTTCTATGGTCGGGTTCTTGCCTCTTTAACTTATCTCCGTTTCCACCCATTTTTAATTTTAGTGTCAATACTTGATTGTAAGCATATGCATTTAAAAAACATGCTCGTTCTTGTTATATGTTTCAGGATCAGCTTCCACAACATTTGTATGTCCGGTTGATGAGGAAGAATCTGGAGTAAATTGCACATTTAGTACAAGTGCAGCCTGTAACTATACTATAGCTATAGTACAAGGAATGCATGCATGGAATTATAAAAGTCAATTTACACATGGAAAGAACTTACCTATTGTTGATGTTTCTGGAACTCCTTACGGTAAGCTAGTTTTTAAAACTGAAAAAGATGATACTTTTTTATATTGAAAAAATTGTCAAAGAGCAAGTATTTCTAGATTGAAGTAATAACAGGCAGGGCTGAATCTTCCAAAAATATCAGAACAAATCAAAATAGAGTTTCAATATTGTAACTTCTCAGCTAAGGCGATGTTAAGAAAGAAATACACACTTTAAACCAATGATTGTTTTACGCTTGAGATCAATTTGAGAAACAATTATTTATTTTACATGTATAACCTAAACATTATTGTTATACTTATGCAAGCTCACAGTTATTGATAATCGTATAGTGCCGTCAGGAATACACATGCTTTTATATCCTTTACTGTATAAGTTAAATTGTAAAATCTTTTTAGGATATTTCTTCTACCAGAACAGTAATGGGACAGAGGGAAATTCAGCAAGTCTAATTTCCCCAGTGTTTTCATCATCATCAATATCAACGTTACATTTCTACTCCTACTTCGGTGGAATAAATGTCGGATCTCTAAATATCTCTACTATAATGAACAGTGGTCAGAAGACCTCGTTATGGTTTAAACAGGGAGAACAAGATCAAGGATGGCTGTTGTCATGTGTTCCTTTTAAAAAGCACACAAACGTGTCAATTGAATTTATAGCAACAGCAAGCAGTGATGGGAATAGTGTTATTGCAATAGACAATGTAACAGTTTCTGAGGATCCCTGCCGATGTAAGGACGTTATTTATTTTTTTTTGAATTCTGCATATTGTGCATTAATTATTTTACATATAATTTTTTGCATTAATGATGAGTTGGATATTGTGATGATGACCAATGATGAAGTCAAATGCAATCAAACAAAACCGTTAGATTAAACAAAATACAACTAAAGATTGAACCTCGAAAAGTTTTTTTTCTTCATTATAATACTAAGTCATCTCACTTATTAGAGTTACACTAAGCTTACTATCAATTGAATTGAATGTTTGCTTGAATGAGACAATACTTGCGTAATGTCCAAAATAAAAATATATACATTTAGAGAACAACTGTAAAAGTGCCGGATTCAACTGAGGCACAACCAAGTGTGGCAGGATTAATGTTTTTTACATAACTGAACACTCCTCCTGTTTAAACAAAAGTAACTTAAAGCAAATTTGATGTCATGAACTTGGAGGTTCTGTAGTCATTCAATGTGATGCTAAAGGTTGTATATTTGACAAAGAGCAGCGAAAGATAAAAATTTGATATTCATACTCGCAAGTCCAAAAGAAACGTACAACAACAAAAAACAATGTAGAAGACTAATCATCTAGACACACACACACAATAACAAACCCGGGAATTAATTCGGGTGTTTGTAAGGGTAAACAGATCCTGCTTCACACCAAAATACCCATTACTTTTCTTTTATTAGCTCACATTTGCTGTTAACTCTAATTCAGAGAAGTAACCTTTTATTAACTTAGTGTAACGACGGCCATTTTTGCAACATTTAGACATTCGGACGAAATTAAATGTCTGTATCCGTTTAAAATTTACTAGGGTACCCTTATTTGCTGATTGCGTAATATACCTACGTATTGTTTTAGTTGTTTACCTTTTTTCACACATTAAACATTGAAAGTATTTTCAAATTTATTAACAGATGGGATATTAGAAGAATTGTGTGACTTTAGTCAGACATTTATGTGTGGGTATGATGTAACAAATCAATCACAAATGTATAGATGGGTAAGGCATTCTGGATCAACACCTACAGAACTAACTGGACCGAAAATTGACACGTCCAATGGCGGTAAACCATTATTACGTTATATATTATGTGCTTTAGAAAACCAAAAATATATTTAGAGATACCAAACGGACAATAGAAAATCATATTAAGCCCAAAAGAAACCAACATTATTAAAAGATAAAAAAAAAAAACGAAAACGATTCAAATACAAATTCTTGTGCTCTTTTACACATTCTTTCCTAGAATAGACCGAAATACACTGGGGACATTAAAAACTAACCAATCTGAGAGGAAATGAAAAAAATGGCATATATCTGAAGACGACGAAAAAAATAAACCATACCAGACATCATAAATAGAACAGTAAAACTTAAAAACACGAAGCCCACCAAAAAAACAAGGATGCTATGGAAGGGTTAGGATATTCTACTCGACCAGAGATAAGAATAAAATCATTGTAATAACAACAGTTGCTGATAAATATCGTTGTCATCCCGACACAGATATTACATTATGGTCAATCAGCGTCCGTTAAACTTACTAAAGATGATTTCAATTTTAGCACTTAAAACTCTGGGTCAAAAATGTTTCTTTTATATTGTTTAAAGAAGCTGAGAAATTATTATAAGACAAATTTGCTGTGAACTAAGGTATTTGTATCCACTTGAACAATTGTTGAATGATAAATTGACCTTACTCTTTCAATTGACATATGGATTTATAATGCGGGGTTATAGCATAAAAATATCACAGCAAACATTTTTCAAAAAAATATTATAAAGGAGATATTGGTGCAAACGTTATTTGGTTGAATTAAATCAATGTTATGACTGTACAAAGTTAGGCTATCTAAACCATATGCTGTCGTTTGTTTGTCGTCCCTCGAAATATGATAAGATGAGACCTGTCTTATAAGTCTATAACGTAACTGACCGAGTAGATATATCATGCAAAAGTTAGAGTTGATGAATAACGACAGAAGAAATAAATGTAAATTTCTAAACAATACCCAGTTCTTAAAACTGTTATGCTATTATCTGAAGATTCTACTTGTTTAAACCAAACGGTAATAAGTGTATTTCACAACCATCATGTTACGTTTATTAAACTGAAAGTGGAATAATATACAAATTTATGTTAATATTTGACTACACTCAATGTATAGATTGAATAAGAAGTAAAACGAATACTAGTCGTATAATCAAATAAACATAGTCTTAAAAAATTGCCTTTTAGGATACTACATGTATGCTGATGCTTGTTTTGGAAACCTTGGTGATGTTTCAATGTTAAATTTCCCTCAATTCAACTCTACTGAAAGTCAGAATGTACTGTTTAAATATCATATGTTTGGAAAGGACATAGGTACATTACATGTAAAAGCAAAAAACGAAAACGATCAGTCCGTTATTACACTTCTGAGTTTGACTGGTAGCCAGAATAGCGACTGGGAGCAAGTCTGTGTTCCTCTGACAATAGCAGCTGGGACGAAAACAGAAATTACTTTCATAGCAATTAGAGGTAATGGGATGCTGGGTGATATTGCTATTGACGACATTCTTGTAACAGAACATGATTGCCCACGTAAGTTTAATATTGTTTATGTTTTATAGGCAATGTAGGATGTGCAGGCTTTTTTGTCATTTGGATACATAAATATTTTTCACGGAGCATTGCGACTTGCTTTTACACTAGGTGCTTTAATTGTTAAGGACATTCAACTTAATCAATATTTATTCGTTTTGCAGTTTGGAACGATAAAAAGGGAATAATGGGAAAAGTCAAAGTGAAACGTTCTAAAGGTCAAATTATTTCAAACAATGATGTATGTTAAAATGTGTCTCTTCAGGCTGAAGAGAAAGACGAGTTTAAAACCTTTATGTGAGTGCCACACTCACCGTTGTTGAACTAATTTTGTACAACTGAAAGCAGTATAGAACCGTTTACACGTTAAATGCTTTTGTTACTTATACAAAACAAATATAGACTAAATATATTATATTGTTATAACACATTGAGGTAATTCTGGTGTTTTCCATCATCTTCATGATTGTAATATTATTTTTTTTTTTAAACAATTAGTCTTGATATTTGATACAAATGTGATATATTTGCTAGACTTTTCGTTTAAATGGGGAGAAAAATATGCGTTTAATAAAACTTATGCGATTGTATTTTTACAATTACAGATTCTACTTTCTTATTCAATATTTTCAACTTTTTAGGTAGAGATAACTCATATACAGTAAAGGAGTATGTTCGATAAGGTCCAAAAATGGCCCCTTTTTAGCGTAAATTTCAAACTCGGATTTATCGACCAATATCACAAACAATTATAGCCAATACATGGACTAGCTAGGATATAAACCATTTTGTTGAAAATTTTACGTTTCTGCGTTTCATTATGACGTCACAAGTTGTACTCATAATGATTTTTCACGAAAAAAAACAATTAAAATGGGTAAATTTTCATAGATTATTGGACAGGTAACATAGAGCGCATACATCGACAACAAAGATCTTTTAAAATAATGTTTGTGAATACATTTCGCATGTCTTATTTAAATCTTAAGCTTGTCGACGCCTGCGCTCTTTGTTTCCTGGTCCTTTATTTGGTTGAAATCTAGCTGATTTTGTCAAATTTCAACAAAATCCCTTATCTTGACCTTTTTTGGATGTAAAAATCAGCGTGTTAGAATTAAACTTTGACAAAAACATTTATGTTTAACTTTCTAACATGTCTTTAAGGCAACTTAAAACCTTTATTGTCTTGTAACTAGGAACTTTATAATTGGGGCCAAATATGGCCCTTACCGAACTTACTCCTTTTTATACTAGAATGTGTTATGAATTTACTGATTTGTTTCTTAGCAAGAATATGAGTTCTGTTGTCCTTACTTTTTCTTTTAATGTCATGAAATATCTATTTAAAATGTCAATGTTTACTTTTTTTTCTATCTCCAAAAATTGTGTTTTCTATTGATAACCTATAGAAAATCTAAAAACGCTTCAAAAAGGCCCTGTGAAATATACTTTTGATCCGATATTTGAGAAAGCCATGATATAAATTACATTTTGGCAAATTATTAAAGAAATATATTGATTTAAAACTAGAACGCGTCACCCCCCCCCCCCCCTCCTCTTTATGCGAGCGTAAAAGATTATTCTGATAATAAATATCCTGAGAACAGGGAACATAGTATATCTATATATGTATCTGAATACTTACTTCCAATACTCTATGTTTATCTTATTTCAGATAATGCATCATGTGACTTTTCCTACGGAACATGTGACTTTGCAACTATTCAAAGTACTAATGGAGTGAAATGGGTCAAGGGTCAGCGTACTGAAGTCTCAAGTGACAATACTATGGGTAATACATTCTGTTTGAAATCATTTGTATCAGAAAAACCTTAATTGACAAACAAACTATTCACAAACCGAAAATCTTCGCAAATAGTTGGTTAGTGACACTGTCATTGTTTACGTTTGTTTATATTATGTACATCAATGTATATATCAAGTAATGATTCATACAACGAAACAACTTATCTTTTAATGTTCTTGCTATATACAAATAATTTTTAAACGTTTGAAATATATCTAAAACAGAATCATCAAATATATAACTAAGTAGATTTTTCTTTTGTAGGAAATTATTTCTATGTTATGAGTGATAATTCAACAGGAGGTACACAAACGTTCCTGTTCTCAAAATATTTTCAAGCACTTGGTAGCGAAAGTGTTTCATTTGATTACTTAAATACTCAGTTCACCAGGTTTGAGATTGGTTATATCAATACCCTGTCTGGAAATGATACTATGTATGATATACAATACAGTGATATTAATTTCCTGTATACAACAACAAGCCCAGCTGATCGATGGACAAGACAATGTATAAATTTAGGTGCAGTAACTGGGACTATAGCTATCATCTTTGTACATACAAGCAGGGGCTCGAACAGTCAGTTAACTGCAGTTGATAATATTGATGTTTCAATGTTTGGTTGTCATGGTGAGTTTTTTTACATAAACGTACACGTTTCCGTTATCGTAAACTTAAAAATAATCAACCTTAAGGAAGCTTGCTTGTAATGTTTTGGAATTTTTGTCAGATTTTCGGAATCCTCTGGTTTTATCCATTTGAATGCCTTAACGAATTTTGCCCGGTGACCTCCATTTTTCTTTACATAAATCTTTTACATGTATAATAATAAGCTGTCTGTTAAAGTCTTATAAAATTTTAATTATTTTTTAATAGTCTTTGAGGACTAAAACCTGTCAATGATAAAGTTAAGAAAAGTCAAGAGAGAATATTTCCCGCCAAAATTTCAATGACAATATCTCGAAAACAAGCACGGTGACCTATATATTTTATTTTTGCTCTTTTGATTCCTTCACTAATCCCCTATCAATATATGCTAGTGTTTTGAAAAGTTTATTATTTTGAAAATGAGAAGCCAACTCCCTTAAATTGGCTAGATTTGCATTTTTCTTTATTACCTTGCAAACTTTAATAGACATAATGAAATCGTAAAGCATAATCAGCAAGATAAGAACAACAGGAATATCAATTAGTCACAACTAGCCACAACTGCCGATCGACTTCTAATCGGGATATGTTACCTCAAAACGACGTTTTTAACATTTAATTATGAAATCTACCTACTTGTAAAATGTTCAGCAAAAATGATTAGTGAGTCAATTTTATACATATTAGTCGACCTGCTCGTAGCTGTCAATTATACTTAAAATTTTTGAATATTTTATCATTTTCAGAAAAGTACTCATAATCCCCAGAGCTTCAGATGTAGTATCGAAACAATACTTGAATTCAAATAAGGATACGATTTAGATTTCACGTTTTTGTCATACCTTTTTTGTTAGTAAACTTTAACATGTTTTACTGTCAATATCTTATTCAAAACCAAATATTATTCTAAATAATTGAAATTCTTTGCTATAATCTAATCCTTGGAAACCAAATAAAATAATAAAACAAATATTTTTGGCATTTCAGAGGCAAAAAGCTGACTTGAAAAATATTTGCCTTAATCATTTTTCTGATGCATAGTGCTTGAATTCATGTGTGTTTTGAACATTTTGTTTTTCATAACATAACTATATAGATTTTGAGTACAATGTAAATGTTATAATTATATCCTGAGTGATATCCATTTTCATGTATTTAAATAATTGAGTTAGCGAAGATGTCATTCATAGAAAAACAATTATGTTTTCTTAATTGAACTGATATATTCAGTTTATCTTTCCTCATGTCAACCACAAGTTTATCTTTACAGAAGGTATTTATGAATCTATGTGTAGATTTGAGCCATCTGATTCATGCGGATATAATATCACTACACCAGACAATTGTCCTACCGAGCATACCTACAGTTGGACAAAGCAACGACTTATAGGAAGTAAGAGTTTAATACAAAACAATGCAAGTGAACATGTTATAAAAATCAGAGAAAGAGATAAATGTGCCAATTTACTAAGCTGGTAAAAACTATATATCATCGTTTTGATTAAAAAAAATTGGAACAGTAATCTGTAAGAAATGGTTAACATATGAAACAACTTTTACAGTGTCATATTATACTTTGACTAACTGCGATTTAGACAAATGTATTATAGGGAAATAACACTGATTGTGTTTCATATTCTTAAATTGAATGTAGTGTACAGGTAAAATTGACTATTATACAGTTTTGTGATAGAATAAGTTCTCATTAAACTGTATTGTGTAGATTAATGTCAATCCAAAACACCATAAAACAAGAAACAAAATCAAAAAACATTTCAAGATATTAAACTGTATAGAAATCACACACACTTGAAACATTGTAAAACAATTTATGGTGAGTTTTGTAAAGGAAAACAACCTCCAATGTCTATAAAAGATATTTTTCAAATATTTCTTTGCCATAGAGTATGTATGATAATAATCTAAGACTTTACAGCTGGATTGATTTGTCCGTTTATCTACATGTATATAGATATAGGACGAAGTCTGTATTTGATTTTTTCTGTACTGTATTGTTATATATAAACATGGTTACATCGTCACCACAAACGTCCACTTGTCCTCAACTGTTACGTATTCTTCAATTGATCAATTAACGTAATTCGTCTTTATAAATATTTTGATATGAGCGTCTTATGTAGACGAAACGCGCGTCTGGCGTACTAAATTATAATCCTGGTACCTTTGATAACTATCGTCAATATCCTTTATAATAGAATAATTACTGCAATGGTTGCCAAAACTGGATCATAAACTGAAAACTATATCTGTAGAAATGATTTCAACCCAGATTTATTGAAATGTTCGTTGATTTATTTTACCTCCTTAAGTCAGTAATTCTGTCTTTTTGCTGATTTTAACCATTAGTGTTTTTTACTGCCACATTGGTAACTAATTATTTTCATTTCTATAGATCACTTTTTATTAGCCAATGGTTCGTTAGGAAAGATAGGCGATACAGCGCTGATAGAGTTTCCAAGCAAATTTATATCGTCTATGAGGTATATCCATTTCAATTATCTAATTGAAAATTGGAAAAGCGAAAGAAATTTGATGTTTTCAATCAGCAGTGAGGATAATTTTACATCAGTAATGCCAACAAGTCCGTATATATCTGCCTGGCAGAATTATTGCTTAGCTATATCATCTTCAAAGACAGTCAGCCTAAAGATCCAGGCTGGACGTACATCATCAAACAGTGATGCTGATGTTTACATTGATGATGTTGTGTTGTCATCTGATGCGTGTCCAGGTAATTATTTAGGTTTACAATTTGGAAGTTAACAGTTTTATTCATTACGCCACGCCCATTTTATAAGTTGGCATCAACTTTGCCGTTTTGTGAATTTCTTCCGTTATTAGATTAACATTTAGGACAGGGAAAATAATTCGGATTTCAATTAATACTATTTTAGTTAATTAATAAAGATACGCATTGAAAAAAATGATAGAAATTCACTTCACTTTCTTCTTCCTTGTGACTGAATTGCAACAGTTTTAATATTTTTCTACGATATCAGTTTTTAAGATTTTTAGTACAAAGTGCTGTGAAAGCAAGTGTTTGATTATATTTTAGCTAAGTCAGTGACATGCGATTTTGATGATGCAGTATTGTGCGGATATTACTCGTCTGGTGCCTGGGAAAGACAAGCATATGGTGCAAGGACTGGTGGTATGTTAAAATAAAATAATATTTAGTATTATGAACTAAAAAAATATATTAGGAACTAAAAAAGATTTTTGTCTTTGATAGAGACATGCACTTTCGGAAAGTTATTTGCATATCTAAGATCATAACTAAATTCATGCACAATATTGTCTAGTTTTATATACCTAAGTTGAGTTATTTCTTTTTAAGATAGAAATCATATTGTTTTATTTTGTGGTTTTACAGGACTATCTTTTTCTTGCTTTACAAGGACAATTCTTTGTTTTAAAAGAAACTCTCCTTTGACGAAACACGCGTCTATTGCAAATACAAAATTTCAATCATGGTATCGATGATGAGTTATTTGAAATCAAACATAAGGCAGGCCTAATAAAAAACGAAGTCGAAATGATAGGTGTGAACTTTTCATTTTTAAATGGGTTTTTTCATTCGTTTGTAAACACCATCAATTGAATGTTGAATTAATACCACCAAAGACATTTTGAAATCGTGAAAGATCAAATGAAAACTACACATAAAAAGAGAAATAAACAAAGAATTTGGACTTGTCTAGCTACTTTGCAAGTGTATCTTATTTATTATCTATCAAATAATTACTTATTATTATGTTCAATTGTTAATCAACTATTTTGTTTGAATTGGATACTCCTGACCTTCTATCTGGAACATTACAACCATTTATCATTCAGGCTAGCATTTCAAGATATTCATAAAAATCCGAAAACGATGTTTTGGAATACAAATTCAGTTGTAAACAACTTAATTAGTGCTACTGAAATAATTTCTTAAATTCTTAATATGGTTATCAGACACAAATTCTCATTTATTATTGTTTTATCAAAATCGTCTGTCATAACTGTGTTGCCTGTCCATAAAACAGTCTCCTACAAAACATACTTTAACCAATGGGTTATATTTATTTATACTTTATCATGTTCACTCAATTGTTTGTTTAATCTATTCTATCTTGTTTTACAGACTATTACATGAAAAGTACTCCCGTTAGATTAATCAGCTCTGCTTTGGTATCTCCAAGCAATAATTTTACTGATGATATCCAGTGTGTTCAATTCAAATACATATTTACCGCAAGTTCAAATGCACATTTAACGCTTATACTTTATCGCGGAAACTCCGAGTCGACGAAGATCAGTTTACAAAAGGCAGATAATTGGAAACATTTTCTTTACCAGACAAGGGAAACATTTACTTTCCTTGTATTTCTTCTGGAACCGTTTAATACAAATGTAGGCGGGAGTGTGGAAGCAGGAATCGACAATGTTACTCTCTCAAAAGGAGATTGTTCTCAAGTTGGTAGGTGTGCTTTGATTAATCAATCACTGATATAGATTTCCTAAACCAATAGTTAGTAGATACATGTATAATAAAATATAGTATGAGTGCCAATGAGATAACTCTCCATCCAAGTTAAAATTTGTAAAAGAAAAACCATTATCAGTCAAATTAAGGTCTTCTTCACGGAGCATTGGCTCACACCGAACAGTATGCTATGAAAAATGACTAGTGTTAAACCATATTAACGGGAAAACCAACAGCTTTGACACTTACTTATGGTGCTATATTTCTTGCTTTGCCACTAAGTAGTAAGGTCATGGGGTCCTTGTTTTGACATCTACTACTGCTTGAACGTATCTTATTTTTAACATATGCTACTGGTGCCATGTTCTTCCCAATAACACTTAAACTAGGTATAAAACAAACTTTAATCCAACAAATATTTACAATAAATAAATACAATAAATTTTGCAGATTGTGAGACTGGTGAACAAAGATGTGCATCTGGACTGCAATGCACTCCGCAATCCTATGTATGTGATGGAATGATCAATTGCTATGATGGTAGCGACGAAAAGTCGTGTGGTAAGTTTTTTACTAAGATTGTGAGACTGGTGAACAAAGATGTGCATCTGGACTGCAATGCACTCCGCAATCCTATGTATGTGATGGAATGATCAATTGCTATGATGGTAGCGACGAAAAGTCGTGTGGTAAGTTTTTTACTGAGAAAACCGAATTGTTAGGATTTATGTATCGTTATCTATTGATATCACACAAACTCAGTTTGTGATAGTTTGAAAGCCTTTATAATAATAGTCTTTTATTCAGGAGCAATACAGCTTACAGAATTTACATATACAAATATCAGTGAATAGTTACATACATGTTTTATACATTACAAACAGTTTGTATCAATGACGGAGAATGACAACAAATAGTATAGATAATGAAATATAAGTCTAATATTATGAAAAACGAATCTTATCAGCTAAATAAAGGTATTTACCTAGACTGTTAAGCTCTTTAATGTTATGAACAGACAATAGACATGGTGAAGGTGAAGGTACCTTAATTTCAAATTTTTTTTTTATGTTTACAGCAACACATTGAAATAAAACAGTATCCGTACTGTCACATGATATAAAAGAAATATTATTTCAAGGACAACAAATCTGAACAGCATTTTATCATGATAATTGGTATCCTGCAGTTCAAGTAGTTATCTTGTATCTATCAACTTTTAAAAGTCTATTTGTATGTGAGCTATAAAATATTACACTTTTTTTATCTGATTCAATTGCTTAATTGCAGCTGGTTCAATCTCGTGCGACTTTGAGTCCCCAAGGATTTGCGAGTATAGACTTACAGGCAGTAATATTATCAGAGTAAATGACACAGGTCAGTCTCTAGTTTAAACTCGTAATCATTCACTAAAAATGTATATAAATATATTTATATACATTAACTTAACATGTTATGGGGTCATTTATTTTTATTTCTGTTAAATATATTTTATGTTGCTGTATTGTTTTACCTTGAATCATTTTGTTTTAACTTATAATATATAGGAATGTTTTTAAAAAAAATTAAAATTTGGAAATTAAATGTGACGTCATTTTTGTGCGTCGATGTCTTCGGCTAACGTATAATACTTTGTTCGGATGTTCCCTTTTTCATGTGCAGATTTAAGTTGTTTAACGTATTCGTTTTTATTCTGTAGCTAGTCACCACTTCGGCGTTAAAATGTATATTTATTATTTAGTCACTTTTATAATTTATTGTTTGCAAAAGTATGAACTATTATAAATACTAAGGATTTTCTTATCCCAGACAGATAACCTAAGCGGTATTTGGCACACCGTTTTGCAATTTTTGGTCCTCAATGATTTTCAACTTTGTACTTGTTTTGGCTTTCGAACTTTTTATCTGAGCGTCACTGATACATTTTATGTAGACGAAACGCGCGTCTGGCGTATTAAAATATAAGCACGGTACCTTTTGATAGTTATTTTTTGTGGTTCTCTATCCTGTATGTTTTCTCATTTATTTGTATTGTAGTCCTGTCATTTCATTTTGTCATTTTAATGTTATATATATTGCCATGAAAGCGGGAAGTTTGGGTAGCCAAACAGCCAGGTTTAACCCATTTTTTTTTTATTAAAATGTCCTGTACCAAGACAGATAAATGGCCATTGTTAAATTATGGTTTGTTTCTGTGTGTGTTGAATTTTATTATTCCCGTTGTGTCGTTGTTCTCCTCTTATATTTATTGTGTTTCCCTCAGTTTAAATTTGTAACCCGGATTTGTTTTTTTCTCAATCGATCTATGAATTTCGAACAGCGGTATACTATTGTTGCCTTGATTTATGTTTTTCATTTGAAATCTCAAGCTTTTTCTCAACTTCAGATGGAGATCATCATATATCAATCTACTTAAATGGTTTTCATTTACTGCAGTCTCATTTCGAATTTATAACAACAGTGTCATGTTTGTCCTTTTTGACTAAATCATCAGAATATATATCCAACGGTAACTTAAGGATAACTTTAGAAGACAGTAAAGGCCTACTTCATCCATTACACACCATAAACAGTATGGAAGTGACATCATTTTGGAAACAATATAGGATCAACGTTCCCGCTGGAAATTACAGTATTGCCTTTGAGATGTTATTTCCAAATTCCTACTACTACTATGGGTATCTACGAATAGATAATATTTCTATACAGTCTGGAGAATGTGGTGATGGTAAGATGCTATAACCTTATACTTAAATAACGTTTTTCAACTTTTTAATTTGTCTTAATGGCTTATATTATAAATACGCATATGTGGTATGAGTGCTAATGAGTCAATTCTCCATTCAGGTAACAGTGTGAAAAAAGTTAACAATTAAAGGTGAAAGTATGGCCTTCAAAACGGGGCCGTAGATAACACCAAGCAGCAAGCTATAAAGGGCGTCAAAATGACTAATATAAAACATTAAACAGGAAAACCAACTGTCTTATATATATAAAAAACGTGAAACGACAAAAATGCAGCGTCTTTAAAAGTTTAAACAGACGCCGACCTTTATCCTATCCTGAGACGGTAGCATAACATTTCAACATGAAAAGACATACTATTAAATATCAGTTAAAATGGCTAAGTCTCAATCAAAATACTTTTAAACAAAAACAAATACAAATACACTGAACAAATAAGTTTGATCTATGACACAGGATAATTACAATATCAAAACGTAGGTGCCTATCTAGACGTTACAAATAGTATTAAAAACTATTTAGAAAACGAGTAAAAAGGACCTTTAAATACTGGCTGTATGTTTATTATAAAGGAAGTAAGATAACTTGATGTTGCTTACACATAAGTCAGGTCGACGCTGTTGGATGATAGTCACGTTAGCAATCCTATAAACCGCACCGTTTTTTTTTTCATTAGGACAACTCGCTGTGTATAAACAAATGTTAGAAATATTGTACATGTGACTTTTAACAAAACAATTACTAAATAAAATGAACTTTTACAATTTTTACAACGTCGTTGTAATTAATTTTAAAAGGGGCTTACTTTTCATTTTGACGGATGTTTTTATCGGTTTTCATTAGAAACCTTATAATTTATCCCAACTATATCAATGAGAGTGGTTTATGATTATATAAGCCGTTCGTCTATTTTTCTGATTCATTGAATATAAAATGAATAAATGTAATATTAATTCTGTAAATATTATGATAAGAAAATGAGACAGCTTGAAACTTCAAGATAGAAGAGTACAATATAAATATCCGTCATAATTCAAACAAAATACACCTTTTACGTGCTTTATCAATAAGAGACAACGGTTAACCACATTTGTCATTAAAAGATAATAAACCAGCATATTCCTTCCATTTCAGCAATCCTTTAAAGTTTTACACCTCAAAAGCATAAAACGGCGAAATTGTGTCCCTGGCGAATATGAGCACCCCACTCTACATTGCAGATGTTTGAATCAACAAACCACTTCTTTAATTCTTATATTTGTATTGACTACGATTAGATTTCAGTTTGACTTTTAATTTTCTACGATATTAATAGAATACAATTGCATACATTTTTATGTCCTAATTTGATATCATACTTATATGCTGCATAAGGCTGTGGAAATGGTTACTTCAATTGTGCCGCTGATGATATTTGCATACCTGAGCTGCATGTTTGTGATAGACAATGGACTTGCTCGGATGGAGAGGATGAATTATCGTGTGGTAATAGTTTACTAACATACTCGTTAATTTTGTCTTGGTGTTTTCCAAGAAATCATATGTATGGTACGTGAAGAAAGGGGGGTCGGAGGTGTAGTGATCCGGAAATTCCGGGATCAAAAACCTGAAATCCCGAGGTCCCGAATTTAAATAAATTTAGTATTCGACATAGTAGTGACAGTTAAAAAAAAGAGGCGTATGACTTTTTTCTGTTTTCGTTAAAGATATTGCTTCATATTTTAATCTTAAATGAGCATATAACTTTATTAACATCTGATGGTTGATGAAACAGACTGGTTTTTTTTACATAAAGACAAAAGCAGTGTTGACAAATTGCACACACACACGTAATACAGTAATCTCTCGCGTTTAAATTATTATTTCAATGGTCAGAAAGCACACGGATGATTTTTTTTTTTAATGAAAGGCTTACTCTGTCAAGTGCATGTCAAGTGTAATTTTCTACCTTTGCAGATTACAGTATTAGCTGTTCATTTAATGAGCTTCCTCTTTGTGAATATGACTTTGGCTCCTGGAGGCCTAGTGTAATCGACTCCATGTCTGAGTTCTACCTGCCGGATCACACCATTAACAATTCTTCTGGTAAATATTTACTTTACTGACAATAATGATAAAATTAAGTTATTTAGTTGAATTTAAACAAGATGGTTTGAATTTAATAATGTGCACTCTCTGTCGTGTTTTCCATAAGTATGTAAATTGATAAAAAATATTTTGCTTATGAGGGTTTGCTTCGACATCGATGTTATCATCGTTTTCTTTTTTAGCATATTAAAATTACATGTATTCATCAAATGAAATAAAATTCAACCAGAATTTGTTTTTCTGAGAAATTGTCAATTGAATTAAGTTGTTTCTTTGTAGGTGGTATTAGGAGCAAAATTAATGTTAGTCAGGTTGTTTAGTGCCACCTTAAAACGGTGATTTCAACAAAAATCTTCAAATGAGAACCTGATAATTATAAGGAATAAAAACAAAAAAATCTATATCAATTATGAATTTTGTGAATTTTATGAATTATGGGTTTTATTAATTTTGAACAGCGGTATACTACTGCTGCCTTTTTAAATGGGCTTCAGTCCAAACTGAATATATATATATATATATATTTATAGTCTTTTTAATTATAAGTGATCATGGTTAAATGTCTAATATTTCAATTCTTATAAAAGAGGTGCAAAAGATACCATAGGGATATCCAAGCAGTAGATATATATTAACAGTAGACATATGGTAACAGTAGACATATATTAACAGTAGATATATATTAACAGTAAACATATATCAAGACATTAAGCCCTCATTTATAAAAAAAAAGCCATTAATATCTGATTATAATATTTGCCACATTTATTCTACTATTCGCCATTTTCTTATCTAAATGATTATGGGTAATTTTGTTGTTTGTACCCGAAAATATATTGCGCCAGGTCAATGAATTGGTTGAAATTCAATTGCTTGTGACTTTGTAACCCAATCACATCGTTTTGGTGTACGTTTTTGAAAATATAACCCAGAATGCATTAGATTCTGAAACGGCGAATTACATTATCGGTCTTTTGTATTTGATACTTTTGTCATGTTTGTTAGGATCCTACATGTACGCAGGGAACTTACATGGAATATACACTGACGAAGAAATGAATTCTCCATCTCTTCAGACAAATATACAGTCATGTGTGGAATTTTATTACGCTTTTGTCAGACCTCACAAGTACTCGTCATCATTTTTGAAAATTATTACTAACTCAAGCTTCCAACTTACGGAAGTGTTTTCATTGGTTGAATATCAGGTAGTTGATAATCTGCAGTGGAAAAAAGGTGAATTTGCTGTAAAAGCTGGACAATTTTCTCTGAAATTTATTGCTGGAGGCCATATGTCAGCTGTAGCTATTGATGAAATATTCGTGTATGAAGGGAATTGTGCAGGTTAGTAGAAATCTTTGTAATTTTTGTTTACCGAAGCACGCTTAGAAAAAAATATGTGTACGCTTTTATTACCCTATATACTAGGAAAATCGTTTAGTTTTCATAATTGTGTAGCTATGCAAATTTTCTTTCTTTCATTACTCTGACCTTATCGTAAAAGGTTATGTGTATAAGAGCTCGTTTTGACGCTCTATGATTATCACATAGTTAGTACACTTAAAGGAGTATGAGGTACGATTATATTTTTCTCAAATGTAGAAACATCACTAGGTGCTATATGATTCTGTTTCTGCAGGTTAAAATCTATGAAAATTTAGTTTATTACATCCACTTGTTTATGTCATGGAGAACATTTGCATTCTTAGACATTTATTTCATACGGATATAAAATAAACGTTTAAGATTGCCTCGGCCAAACTGATTTTTGGAATAGTATGCAACTATGTAATTCAATTATTAGGCATTCGACTGCATTGGTGAAAATTACAACAGTATAATGAGATAACAATTTAGACCTATTTTTCTAGAATCGAATGAGACTTTATATGAATCAGGGCTTACATCCAGTGCAATTGTCCAAGAAACAACAGCTTCGGCTCTAGAATCAACAACAAATATTTTAAGTTCAAGTAAGTTCTATTACTCGACATATAACTTATTTTATAAAAGAGAGGCGAAAAATACCAAAAGGATATCCAAACACATAAGTTAAAAGACGGACAAGACAATGCGTTGTTTACTAATTTCATAATTTCCTATGATTAAACATGAATAAAATATTGTAAACACTGGTAATACGCGTACGTAATTTATCGAACTGCAATTTATAGACAATGAATACCGATTCTGACAGATTCATTTGTTTCAGTAATCTTGAGCAATTCTTAAACAACTTATAAAATGCATATGATGTATCACAATGAAGTTATCTGTTATATTTACATTTTATTAATCCGTAGTAGGAAACCTTGGCAACAATATTTTCCAAGAAAATTGTCAACATATCAGAGAACACTTTTCTACTAGTAGATACGAGTGAAGGTATTTAGTTCCCATCAATGTGAAAGTCATATAATTGCGTATGTTATAGGCGTATACATTGAAGAGGTTAATTATTTTAATATGTTTAACACACATTTAAAAAATCGATAACTTATGAATGATGTTTCTGAAAAGAAATCATCAATCAAACTTATAATATCTGTCTTGATTGAAAACAAGACAAAACACAATATGTATCAGCATGATACAATTATGAACATAAAAAAACTATGAAGCATCTGTTTAAGGTGGTACCTAACACTTTAACTAAATTTAATTTGGCTCGTTTAATTTTCTTAATATTTTGACAAATTATTTACTTTGACCCTTTGACAAAAATATAAAAATTTCAAAAAATTTGAACCAACCGTTTAATCAGAAAAATTACACTAGTTATATAGCAGTTTGACAAACACTTATTTTGATCATTGAGAAGCTCGATATTCCCCTATGAACACAACGTCATCAAAACATTCTGCTGATTTTACAGAGTTATCTCCCTGTAGTGTTAGGTACCACCTTTATTACAACATATGATCATATTAAAGAAGCTAAATGCCATCAATCTTTATCTTATACTAACAGATACTTGTTACCAACATTACACGGCGGTGTGTACTAGCCATTTTGGATTAACGTTCACAATGTTTCCCAATGTGTTTGGTCATCAGGATTATAATGAAGTATTCACAATGTGGAACTACATGTATAGTCAGTCTAGACACTCTGTTCGTGCATGTGAAATGCTATTTACAAATCTGATGTGTTCTACTTTATTCCCTGTATGTCTGAGTGGTGACACCAAGCAAGTTTGTCAAAAGAGTTGTATCGGTAAGTCTATGATCTTTTTAACGTCAACAAATAATGTCGTGCAAAAAATGTCGTATAAAATTGAAAATGGAAATGGGGAATTTGTTTGTTTGCTAATAAAATATTTACCAAATTTTTGTGAGAACTTATAAAAGGTACAAGCTTTTTAATTTTGTACATCAGTAGCGCTCCATTCAACAACAAAAAAAGAAAACACATAAAAATAAAAGATAAAGAGCAGTCATAATTAAAAATTCCAAAATGTTTTGCCAAATATAACCATGGCTGTTTCAGACTATCGTGATAATTTCTGCGTCAATAAGGTACTGGTTGTTTCGCCATAATGATATGTTGTTGAAATGTACTATAACAACAACAATATAATGATATTATTATAGTTATATAAACAAATTGTAAACGTTTTAATTTCAAACAATATTTATGAAACATTTACTCAGACATACATAACACGCGTTCAAATTACAAATTTCCAATCGTCAAAACATACTTTTTTGTTTCTGTGTTGACTTACATGTGTATTATATTTTCTTTGTTGACATATTTGTTTTCTATAATTATTGAGATTAGAACACAAAATTGACTGCTTCATTTCAATTTTTGACATTTCATATGTAATGTCGGGTTGCTTTTCTTACACATTGTTGTCAATATAATGGAATTATTTACGACCGTCATAGTGATACAATGTAGGTTAACAGTGTTTTATGTTCGTTTAGTGGGTTTTTACTTTCGATTTTGTCATTTGATAAAGGACTTTCGGTTGTGGTGTCGGTATTTTTGTTATTTTACAGTTTCTCTCATTCAACTATTGAATTCCCTTTGAAATTTTCAATGTCAGTTTCAGTATGTTGTACCATCTTTAACGCAGTATACCGTATTCCTGAACTATGCAGACTATTGGTCTCTTCAGATTATATGTGTTCTTTGTCTGAAGATTTTCAGTTCCATTTCCTCACTATCTAATGAATGACCATTCATAGAAGATATTGAAGATGTAATCAAAACTTGGCAAAGGAATAAAAAAAAACATAAATTGATGCCCGTTTGCAATATACTTTTAGATGCATTTGAAACATTATATTCCGGAACCTGTGATTACAACGCTACAATGTCGAACCAATATGATTTAATTTACTACTGTGGAATACTACGAGACGAAGATAGATGTATTACATTACCAGGTATGTGTATGAATACTTGATGATCCAAGTCAGTGAACATCAAATTACCTTTTCCTTTAACATGTTTAACAAGTCAAATGACAGATTGACGATGATAACAAAGAAAATTTAAAATTAATGAAAATCATTTCAAACAGATAGTGACTGTTTGTGATTGTTTGTCTCAATTTTTTTCCTTAAAACAAAACAACAATATTTTTCCACAATATCACCCCAATTTCAACAGAATGAATGAATGACAATGATGTTCAATTCTAACTAGCATTTTAATACTTAATATCTCCAAAATTGACATCGTTTTTGTTAAACGAAGTTTCCACTACCATATTGTTTAATTTATATTCATCACAAATTTCAAAAGGAACCTTTTCTGTAAAGCTCTATCAAACAATTTCCTAACGAAAACTCGATATGTTGATGCAATTATTTTGATTCAATAAAGTCATACAAGTGTTGACAAACGGACACTGAGAAGGCTGATTCATTTATCTGAGTTTATCTATGTTTGTACGATATTTTTACTTATCACTTCGTGTATTTTGTCGGAAATTTAAAGCTTTTCCTTCACACTTTTCGCTTAATCATGGAAATACACGATACTCAATTATATGAAACAATGACGTCATGTAACCATGTAAACAGGCAACGTCGTCACGTTTTATGTCAATCTGCACCGAGTCGACTAATATGCAAAAGATATCACTGATATGCACAAGATGTCACTGATATGCACAAAATGTCACTGATATGCACAAGACGTCACTGATATGCACAAGATGTCACTGAAATGCACGAGACGTCACTGATATGCACGAGACGTCACTGATATGCACGAAACGTCATTGATATGCACAATACGTCATTGATATGCACGATACGTCAATGATATGCACGAGATGTCACTGATATGCACGAGACGTCACTGATATGCACGAGACGTCACTGATATGCTCGAGACGTCACACTGATATGCACGAGACATCACACATTAAACAATATAAAAATAAGGACATGTGATACGATTGCCAATGACCCAACTATTAATCAAAGTTCAAACAAAGTGAATGTAAACAATTATAGACAATCGAACGTCCTACAATTTACATTTCTAAACTGTTAAAGGTTTAAACTTTTTTACTAAGAAATACATTTGTATTGCAATTTTGTAGTAAGCACGAGAGTATGTCCTATGCTATACCTTAACTGAAATGATAAAAAACATATAACATGTCAAACGATCTTAATACTTAAGACTTTTTTCAGATTACTTTGCAAATTACAGTACAAAGGCCACAACTACAGGTAAGATTGCCATCAATATTCGCAGAGACAGTCAATATAAAATAACCGTGAATTACACTTGTATTATGCCATAAGAATGAGTGGTATAATTGCACATTAGAAATCTATCAAACAGATTACAACACGATGTAAATATGACAATCCAACAGAGATCCCAGACTTGATTTTTTTACTTTTAAGCCAGATGTCAGTTTTGTTGAAATGAAACTCATCAGTGGCAACCGAAACAACAGCTATGAGGCAGAAACACAGTTTTGGAGATCATTACAAGCAAAAGATTTCCAAAAAATTGTGTAAAATACCACTTAGTAAATAAAAGTCACTGCAGGCCTTTGAACAATCACAATCAACGTTATTCTGCATTCTATTAAAATTTTGGCGTAAAGAATTCCACTGTGAATACGGCGGTCCCACTAGGCCACGATCGCACTACGATCTGAGAACAAATTGAAAACTTTGACGATCGTAAGGTCGCATCATGGTCGTGTTGAGGTCTTCAAGATGGTGATGAGCGTGGCCAACTTTGAACATGTTCAAAACAATCGTGGAGTGATCGTAGCGAAATCAGGTCGTAGTAGAAGCGTAGTTAGAGCGCAGTAAGGTCGTTGTAAGATCGAAAAGGTCGCAATACCATCGTAGCGAAAGCGGAGCAAAGGCGCGATTATGTTCGGAAAGACTGCGCTACGATGTCACAGCGACGTTATTACGACCTTACTACGACAATTACGTTCTCACAGTGACCCAACTACGCTTCCACTACGACTATACCACGTTTGCACCACGCTGTTTAAGACCATAGTACGAATATAGCACGCCCATGACGTCCTTATCACGATCTTCTTACGATATGACTACGTTCATACTACGACCATCATGCTCATTGTCATTTTCACATAAAATATATCAAAGCACCTCAAAGTTTACTTTGTTTGTTTGCAATTTGGATCTCTTGTCCTTTTTCTCTTAAGGCACCACAACCATGCTTGACACATCAGTGTCATCTCTGCTATTGTTCACTAAAACATCGTGATTTGAGCTTGATGGACCAGCAACTGGTTGTGATTCAGGTTAAATTGTTTGGTCCGACATCTCTGCTGGATCAGGATTTGTTACTGTCAAAGCTCCCTCAGCCTCAACATTTACCGTTATCAACACATCCAACTGGTATGGTAATCTTTGGTGGCATTACTGTGTTGTTTCCAAGAAATCTAAGTATTAATCAGCAATAGAAGGAATGGAACATAAAATTGAGAAAGGAAATGGGGAATGTGTCAATGCGACAACAACCCGACCATAGAGCAGACAACAGCCGAAGGCCACCAATGGGTCTTCAATGTAGCGAGAATTCCCGCACCCGTAGGTGTCCTTCAGCTGGCCCCTAAAAATATGTATACTAGTACAGTGATTATGAACGTCATACTAAACTCCAAATTAAACACAAGAAACTAAAAAAAAGATCATACAAGACTAACAAAGGCCAGAGGCTCCTAACTTGGGACAGGCGCAAAATTGCGGAGTATTGATACGGAACACGATGTTGACGTTATTGCTTAGAACGTAGTGAGATTGCGGTATGAACGTAGTATAATCGTGGTAAAAACGGGCTATAATCGCAGTATAAACTTGGTAAGATCGTGTTGCAATCGGATAGCTCGTGGTATGGTCGTAGCGATAATGTGATCACACTGCCGATCAGATCAACTCGATGATCCCGACTGTCCAAATTTCCACGACCAAGCTCAACCGAATTCTTGATCGGGCCTGTTTACGACTTCTACCCGACTGCTATCCGACTGTACACGACCTTAACTCGACAATTCACGACTCCTTATGACTCTATCTGGACTCCATCCCGACAACAAAATGAATGCTTATTCGATCATTCCGATCAATTCACGATCTTTACACGATCTTTATTCGACTAGCTCAAGACCAAATAATTTTTCACGATCTCAGTCTAAATTCGACCAGACCAGATCGACTTGATCGTATATGGGTCGAAGGGATAATCGGGAATTGGTCGGGTATGCAAAATCTTAGTATTAAAACGTGCGAATATTTTATTCCCCGCCGCTTCGGAGAGGGCATTACGTGTTACTCTTGTCAGTCCGTAAATATATGCGTACGTCTCAACAATATTAGTTTTCGGTCTATGATTTTATGTTGCCTCAATCAAAATTAATGAAACGCCGTATACAAAATGCTTATTACCATAAAACACATTTGAAATGCGAATTTGGGTGGCCGTTCTTGAGTAATGACCCTTTATAATGTTATATATGCTAACTGGGGTTTTATCAGTGTCCAATGGACACATTCTCCGTTTCTTTGGTTATATTCAGTAGAAAGTCCGAGTGGAATCATACAGTTAAAATATCTAAATAGAAATAAAGCAATTGGATTTGAAGGCAAGGTGGTAAGAGCTCAGAGGGATAAATTAATAGGTGTGACGGAGCTTGAAGAGTGCATAAAAGACGAACAAGAAGGTGTAGACAGCAACGGGCGCCGAGAAATCTAGGTGAGGCAGCGGCTGACACGACGACCACATGTGGTGCTTTAAAAGAAATATTGTCTAAACTACTCAAATTTAGGTATTACCCTTCTTTCATAGCTGTTATTTTATGAAAGAAAGGAGGATAATACCTGAATTTAAGTAATTTTAGACAATTTGTTGAGTTATGACAAGCAAAAACACGTTTAGATAATTGATTTAATGTTAAAGTTTAAAAGAAATGCATTGTTTGAATTAACAATTCGACAAACGACATACTGTAGACGCATTTGCAGCGAGTGTATAGTTTGTCAAAGTTTATGCAAACCTTGCAAAAGTATGTTCGAAACACTTGATCAAAATGTGTGCACGCTGAACTGCTTGTATCGTTAGTGTAAGAAAGAAATTCGATCCAAATAAAAATAAAATCTCCTTTTTGTGTGAAATTATGTCAAAAAGTTCACCTGTAAAAAGTTCGAATGAAAACTATTGACAGTAAGGTGACCTGCAGTTGTTGTTAATAATTACTGTGTCATTTGGTGTTCTGCGAAGAGCTGTCTCGTTGGCAATTGTACCACATCTTCTTTGTTTTACACTACAAACATTTCTAGACAAACGGACATATACGACAGACAAAACGGAAAATAGCCCATAAAACAGGTACAATATAGTATTGATTTTCCTATAAACCAACTTTGAAAGATAACTTAGTCATCAGCAGTCTGAAAATGAATGTAATTGCACAAATATTTTTGAAAAATCCGCCGGTTCTATAATTGCAGGATTTTCTTCCCTTCCGGAACACATAAGTTAATCCCAATTTTGGTTGGGTTATGTGATGCTAAGTTTTTAGCTTTCTACGTTATGTGGACTGCTGTTCGTCTTCCCGTCGGTTTTCTTTTTTTCTATGGCTGTATCACTTTGTTTTCAACCTTTGAGTTTGATTGTTCCTTTGTTGTCTTGCCTCTCTTTTAAAATGTTACCTCTTCTTGCAAAAGTAAAGACAGAGTTATAAAAGTTTATCAGATCTGCACACACTTTTAAAGAATCGTGTAGCAGTCATGTGTTCTCGTGTATGGCTGAGTAGAGATCGAAGAGTGGTCGAATTTTGTCGCGAAGGGATCGGGTATTGGAAGAGTTGGTCTGTGATAAAATAAATATAGAAGTCGCAGTGATCTGGAGGCGATCAGACACTGGTCGAGTTAATATGAAAATGATCGGGCATTAGTCAAGCAAAGGTCGAAATGATCGAGGACTGATCAGTAAAATTTTTGTATTCCGACCAAACTCGATTTCTACACGATCCTTTCCCGATCAATTCGACCGATACTCGATGAATTATCGATCTTTTCTCGAGTGACTTGCTTCTTGGTCCTCACTCGATTATTTTTGACATGTCAAAAACTCTCGGGTAGAAAGTCAGATCGATGACGAGCAAGATAGACTATCCCGAACATCCTTGTCGATTGAGTCAGACCAGTCTCCCGATCTCATAAATTGTCTTGATTGAGTTGATGTGATCGGCAGTGTGAACCTAGCTTTATAGGATCATGATAATCATAGCGGGATCGTTGTAGAAGCGTAACGGGGACGTAGTATCATCGTGAAAACAACGACAATTAACATTTTCATGTCACTCATACCGAGACCTCACGACGATCTGAATTAATTTAAGATCGCGATGAGCGTGGTTCGATCGTGGTCTAGTGGGACTGAGGCTTAAATGCCTTGTGTAAAATAATCCGACAAATATGCACGGTATCGAATTTTCGGCATTAGAAAAACAAAAACATGTGTTAGAAAATTTAGTCCGTAGTCTTACCTTCAGAATAGTTTTTTATGCAAAAATTAAAACGCAAAAAAAAAAATACTACAAAGACCACATATCTGCACATGAACCTGATGAAAATAATGAATGGCACATGGAAAAGAAAAACGTCACATCGATATGGAATCGGTGTAAAAATGTGAATAATAAACAGATTTTTTATATAAAAAAAAACTTCTAAGCAAGTGTAACATGTGCAATATTAATGATGTTTAAATTTCGCATGCAGGAATGTGTACACGGGAATGAGAGAAACGTCGAGTGTTCAGAATTCAAAAGGACTTCTAATTTTTATAATTGGAAACGTAGTCATTGTCAACAATCAAAATGAGCAAAACTTGCATTGTATCTCTCCAACATGTTCGATACAAAAAGTTAACAAATAAATCAATATTTTAGAAAGTCAGATAACAAATGATGTACAAGTACGATTAGTTGGTGGCAGCAGTGAACATGAAGGTCGTGTAGAAATATTCTATAATAACGAGTGGGGGACAATTTGTGATGACGGTTGGGACAACAATGATGCTCAAGTTATCTGCCGTATGCTTGGGAAGAAAAGGTAATTAATATTTAGGTACATAAGTGTTACCAATTATTCTTTGTGTTCTGAGGCATACAATGAATTTTAATAAACTTAATATAGAACATACTTAAACTTCAATGTATATATAATTGATCAAATTGAATGTAAACACTACTCAAACTAGATGTGATCAATGTTCTGCTTCCACAAAAAGAACCCTACAAAACACTGGACGTAATTACATTAAGTTTTCAGAAAAATAATTTTCAGAGGTGTGTTCATTGATTAAAAGCCTTTTTTGTATTAAGTTGTGGTTTGACATTCAATATGACTTACTTGCTTCAAATTAGAAATTTAGTTATGATAACGTAAATGCTATTATTAAATCAGATCGATTGAATAGAACTTTGTAATTAAAATTTATATTGCACGTGTACAATGTCATTCACAGTAAACACATAAAGCATCGACACTTTTTTTAACTTGACATTTGATTCGTTATATATCGGAAGTATTGTGATCGGTTATACTGCTTTTAATGAAATACACGGGTACCAGTATATGGCAAATATCCTTTTAAATAACATTCAAATGATCAATAACAAAAACAAAACACGTACCATGACCTTTTGGGATATTTCTGTTTTGAATTATCAAGATTTTTCAAAATATACGACAGAAGTTTATCATAGTAAACGACCTTTATCAAAATCTGATATAGCCTGCAATAAATCTTGATTCATTATTACAGTTATACCGGAAATTATGTACCCAGATTTACAAAAAAAAAAGAGACGATTTTCCGTTCCCCATTGAAAATCGTCTCATTTTGAACGGGGATGTTTCTTTTGCCCTTTTTACGGGATTATTTTTCACAACTATAAGTTGCTTATCTATTATGCTGTTTTTATATACTGTCCGAAAATATTTTACGGTTTACTTGATATTCTGTGGTTAACACATGTAACATGTCGAAATGAACTATTATATAATTTATTTATATATTTTCTGTCCTCAATGTTCTTGCATTTATTTGTACTGTATTCCTGTCATGTAATGTTTTATATTTCATTGTATATGCAACATTGCCATAAAAGCACGATTTTTGGCTACCCACAAATCCAGATTCAAACCACAATTTTACTCAAAATGTCACGACCAAGTCAGGAGAATGTCGTTTATTATCTAATAGTTCCTTTCTATGTATGTTGCATTATCGCTTGTTTTTTGTTGTACTTCTGTGTTTCTGTTGTTTTGTTGTCTTTCTTAAAGTTGTTGTGTTTTCCTAGGTTTTAATTTAAAACCCGAATTTGTTTTACCGCAATCGATTTGTGACTTTTGAACAACGGTATACTAGTACTATTGCCTTTATTTAGGTTTTGAGGAACGTAATTTATTTATAGCTGTTACATTATTAAGTCAGGACATTCGTTGCCACAAGAGGGTGAAAGATATCAGAGGGACAGAATCAATGAACATATATCTAACAAAGTACTATCCCCTCGTAATTTTTATTTGGAGGAACTTATGGATTTTTGAAAGACTGGTATTTTCTCTACTTTTAAATACTAAAAACTACTATAACTATATCACTGTGGTGTTTGTCAAATATATTGTACTTACTAACAGTAATGGTGCTATTGCTAAACAACGTGCATATTATGGAGCTGGAAGTGGTCAAATTTGGCTAGACGATGTAAACTGTGTTGGGAGTGAAATAACTATAGCACAATGTACCAACCGAGGATGGGGGTCCCATAACTGTGGACATAGTGAAGATGCATCTGTAATATGCGGAGGTAAAGATATATAAGTTATAATTTAAACATGCTTACACTCAAATAAATAGTGTTTATCTTCACTGTTTTCTACAAGTACAAATAAAGCATTTTATTATGATAGCGAAAAGCGATTTTTTTCCAAAGAAAGTCCATTACTGCTTACATACTAAGAATTAATCATGATATTCGATTTTTTGTCTAATATTGATTACAGTTGAAGTGAACATTTCACATCTGGCAATTATACCAACAATATCAGAGAGAGATGGGATAATAGAAATGGTGGCCAATGGGCATTTTGGTTATCTTTACTGTAATGAGCAAACATACTGTCCTACATTGGTCTGTCAGTACTTGGGATACAGGTAAGTGCGAATATCTTCTAGAGTATTTATTTGAACAAACTTATGTTTGATAAAAAATATTCTAACAACATCATTGTGGATATGCACTGTGATTATGTTGCTGTTGTGAGATGTCTTTGGCCGGTACCTACAGTCCTTGGATGGTGTAAATTTCCCTCTAACACCATACACCATTACACCATACACCATACACCATTACAACATACACCTTGTACCATTACACCATACACGTTACAACTTTGCACCATACACCTCTTTTCAAGATTTTCTTGTTACCATTGTAAATACCAACGTTATATCGCAATACAGTTCGGACCTACCATTTTTGTGTTTTGTATGTATACTCATTTTTGAACTTTGTTTGTCACCCAACCCCACAGTGAAGGCTATTTTGGATGTCTTAAGACATAATTAACTATCTGATAGCAATGTTAGGATTTGGTATTCAGGAAAAGCAACACAAACTAAACAACTAAGGTATCATTAGACATTTAGTATGTTCTATTAGTTATTTTGGTCTAATCAGGGGTGTACAAAATTTTACACCGTTGTTGAAAATTCATACACCCTGAGGCGCAGCCGAATGAATGTATAAATTTTCAACAACGGTGTAAAATTCCGTCGAGGTCGAGGTAGTTTTTGATGAAGTTGAAGTCCAATCAACTTAAATTTTAGTACACATGTTCCCTATCACATGATCTTTCTCAAGTAAATGCCAAATTAGAGATTTTACCCAATGTTCACGGTTCACTGAACATAGAAAATGATAGTGCGGATGGGACAACCGTGTACTATGGACACATTCTTGTTTGTTATGTTTTGTAAACCGTTATTTAGCTTTTCATTATTACTCGTTGTTATCAAATTGAATGATATGATCAGTTTTTTCTATGATATGAGCGCAATATTACTGTATGTCATTACAATAAATGTACAATAAAAGCAGTTACGTCAATTAAAGTACAATGATAGTCATTACCAAACTAAATAACCAAACAGTCTCCTCCCATTTTTGGAATTGTTTTTTTAAATTGTGGCTGTTTTTTTTTTTATTCACTGCATTGCCTTCTTTTTATATTATGAATATCTTTATTTCATTCAATAGACCACTTTCTCTAAAAAAAAATAGTTGATGTAAGTGAACATCATTCGTGGTTTTATGGGCATCGGCACCTCCTTCCCGTATTAAGCGAGCGGTTAACAATACGATGCTTTGTTGCACGAATTATTCAGCAAATAAAACAAAACTGTTATTAGGGAATTGTTATTATGAACATACGAAACAATAAATATTCCTAAATTAGCCTGTCTTATGACGATCATGAATACGCTTCGTGAACTTTAATCATGCAGACTACTGGCGATCCCCTCTATCTGGAAATGGCGTCATGAAGGTGCTCATAATTGTCAATACTTTACTGTGAATGACATAACTGTCAGTAGTCTTTTAAATGAGTATTATTTAAATCAACACCAAAAACTCAAACAAATATAATCAAACTTTATGCAATTTTTAATATACATGTATATACATTAAAATAAAATTGTCTTTAAAGTATCTTATTGTTTGCCATTTTGTTTTTAAGATTGAGAGAACTGAAACCGAATACAGATTAAACATTATTTATATTCTAGCTCTGGCACTTACGAGAACAGTTATTATGAATCGGGTTTATCTTATCATGAAGTAGCTTGTGATTCAGCAACAACACAGCTTACCGACTGTGGGATTACGCCTATAACTTCTAATTATTATTTATCTGCAGTAAAGTGTGGTAGGTATAACATTAAACATACATGTATTATTTTTGTAAACAATATGAGAGAATGATTTTAATTGTAAGACATATCTTCGAAGATATTTTTGAAGTTACGCCAGACGCGTGTTTCGTCTACAAAAGACTCATCAGTGACGCTCGAATCCAAAATTTTAAATCGGCCAAATAAAGTACGAAGTTGAAGAGCATTTAGGACCAAACATGTTTGCCAAAAAAAGCGAAGGTAATCTATTCCTGAGGTAAAGCCTTAATCTTAAAAGATAGGAAAAGAATTATTGAAACTTACATTTGTTTGCATGTTTTCTGGAAGTTGTGTAATTTTCAGTATTTTTCCATTTCAAGTTGATGATAATGAAGGGATTGACTGCACGTTTGGATATAACTACCAAGGAGTATGTTCTTATAGAGCCAATAACTATGGAAATGGATGGTCCCTTGTCAATAACGGTAGGGCTGATCTTCAGGACATAACTGCTTTAATTCACGTTTGAATCAATATATACTCCTGTTGCCTTTATTGAGAAAAAGTAATAAAAATATCAAAGGAGCGTGCCAAAAAATGTCTTAAAAACAAAACATTTTGACAAAAAAAATCATAATATAAATATCAAAGAACAAAAGACAAAAATATGATCAGGCAGCATATACTCAACCCTAAAAAAGGTAGATGGCATCTTAAAAATGATTCCAGAAACAAATGTGCTAATCCGTTGTCAAACAGTGTTTATCAAGAGTAAACATGGTAAAGGCCCCTATGTTTGTCTTTGTGTACACAATTTGATAAATCTAAAATTTATATCGGAGCAAAAAATATTTACATATGATAGAATACCAAAATCTACTACAAACTATTTATACTGCAAATCCCTATCTCACAACTGTGTTTATCAACATTGAAAGTTTGTTAGGATAGTCTCATTTTGTACATTACTTCAATGATAGTTCTGTTTGTTTCTAGCATTGATTAAAAGCAATATGTTTCGTGTCTATTGTTTGAACTAACACCTATTCACAAATATATAAATTAAACCCATGAAAAATAAAAGGCCACAAACACGTTCCGCTTTTTCAATGTACAGAAGAGTATTCACAAAGTTAACATGATTTTCGATCTATTAAGTGCAAAAACGTAAATCATAAGAAAATTGATATAACAGTCACCAAAAAGAACCACTGAAAGAGAATTTATAGATTTGAGATTAATTGACAATAAAATAATTTATGAGCAGATGAAATAGTTACTCTATTGGGAAACCACACATTGAGGAATATAGATTAACATGTAGCAAATAGTTTATCAAAACTTTATTTTCAGGGTATGCCTTGTACTCATACAACGGTAATACATCAGCAGAATTGATATCAAACCCATTTTCAACAATGTCTGGTGGCAGTATACGAGTCAAGTTTAAGATCTTGTCATCAACTCAAAGATTACACTTCCGGCTATATACAGTATATACAATTGTTGATCTTGGGTATGCTGTTTCTGATGAAACAAGTGCATGTATAGACTTACCACCATCACTACTTGGACGTTTGATCGTAACAGGATATTCTTTAATACCTATTTCTAGTAACAGTCTTATGGCATATGTTTATGATATAAAAATGTATCAAGCGGAACCATGTCCAAGTAAGTTCGTCACAAAAGCTGCATATGTTTAAATGTTTTATGGGTATGAAAGAGGGGCGAAAGATACCAGAGGCTCGTTCGTCATTGCCAATCTTGTCGAAAAAATCAAGTAATCATTATGTTTATCTTACTTATGACAACGATTCATAGATTTGTGTACATGTAATGATATTGATTTCATTTTAATATGTTTTATCATGTCGGGAACTAGCATTACTAACGGGCTATAAGTTTTCAGTTACGAATGCTCATTCAATGGATTTCCCTGATTTTTTTCCACAATTGTTGTTAAAGGTTTATGTTTTGGGGTCCAAATATAATTAGATCTTGCAGTTACATGAAGGTTCAGACTTTTCCACAAATCTAAACAGATAGGAACAGAATATGCAACAGAGTATAAAACTATGTGATATATATACTAGGCAAAAAAAGAAACGTCGTTTCACGTGGCCTGCCACTACGGGGGCGATCATTTGTTGTGCCAGTATATCTAAGACGAGTCTTAAGCCTTGCAATAGTCATTCTAGAGACATTAAAATGATTTGCAACCAGCACTTGAGTCATTCCTGCTGCCAATATTCCAATAGCTCGTTCTCTTTCATTTTGGCGTAGACGGGGCATTGTTTTACGTGTAACTTTTTCAATTTTTAAATGCGACCTTTTGTTAAGGAAGCTGGCTTGTCATGTTTGATATTTTTTCTCAGATTTTTGGAATCCTCTGGTTTGATCCATTGAAATGCTTTGAAAAAATTTGCCCAGTGACCCCCATTTTTCTTTTTGTAAATCTTTTACATTTATATTGATAAGCATCTGTAAAAGTCTTATAAATTTTTAATTATTTTTTAACAGTTTTTGAAAACTAATATCTTGAAAACAAGCACGGTGGCCTATATATTTGTTTTGCTCTTTGGATTCCTTTATCAGTCCCCTATCTACATACACTAGTGTTTTAAAAAGTTAATTACTTTGAAACTGAGAAGCGAACTCCCTTAACAATCGTGTTCGACACAATAAACGACAAAAAGGATAACTCGATTCCAACTCTATACAGGTAAATTTTTGAAAAAAAATGTTTTTTTGTTTAAAATCAGAAAATGACGTCAAGTCATTTCCGATATTTTTATAAATGAGTAAATTTGATAGATAAATCATTCAGGTTACTACTTTTAATCATGACAATATTTGAAATTAATATATGTGATATTTTCAAATTAAAAACCAATGTAACGTTTCTTTTTTTTTTGCCTAGTATATATATAAAACGGTTATTGATTTAGAACTCTTTTATTCTATTAGAGCCTTTTCCCTACGGCGCATGTCAGTTCGATAGGAAATGTCATGTAAATATTGAATGTTCAACATCAATTGCTGATCCAATACCATTTCAGTGGATAAAAACTAATGACAACACGACAGGTAATTTTATGTTATTCGGTGTATTATAGATATATACATGTTATTTACTTGATTTACCAGTTCTTTATTGAATGTTTTTGTTTGAAAGGTACATTCATTATTTCCAAATAAAATATTCATATCAGTTCTACATGCTCTTGTTGCATTTACTTTTCTTTACAAACACTCTGCGAACTCAGACGAACAGGCTACCATAAATCTGCACACTACATATCATGAAATGTGTTCTGTATAACATTATAATGTTCTTCTTTTAAATTATCAATATATTTATCAAAATGCGGATGACACTACATGGACATGAGGAAAGACAAGGTTTAAATGTCAGTAATGATTGTTTGTGGTTAGATAATAAATTCAGCAGATAAGTATATCAAACATGTAATGTAATTCAAGACCGAGACCACTTAAATAAGGATTTATATAATCATATATATGTTATAAGAATGTACTTTAATATATAACACAGAAAACAAATTTATGAGAGCTGATGCACTATTTGGAAAGCTCGGCGACAAAGCGAAATTTTCCATGCGACTTAATGTTTCATCCAAGAAGAACATGAAATTCAAGTACAGAAACACAGCAGCACGTACAAACAGTTCAGTGTCTAATTCTTTACAGGTATAATGATTAATCTGTCGGGTTTTTTATCATTTGAATATGATTCGTAACAACAGAAAATAGAGCATAAGACAAAATTATATCAAATCATTCAATTGAACATTTGTACCTTTTTAGCTATTAATCAAATCCTTTAGTTTAAATTGCTTTTAATGCAACGAAATTAAACAACATTTGAAGCTTAAATTCAAATAACTTTCAAATTTCGAATGGACGTTCACGAATATGACATAAATCAAATGAATATGCAGTTTAAAACTTGTTAAGCTGTAAGAGCAACTAATACAAATAAATTCGTATCAGTTATCAAGATATCTAATAAATCTGTATATTATAACTTTGGTAAACTTATGAGGTCATACCCTGCAAGATAACTAGAGATCACTCCAACGTATTTTTTTTTTTGGTGGTTCGAGTAACTCAGTATTTAGTTTTCTTTATTGTGTTTGTGAACTGTTATTTTTTTTATTTTTTTTTTTTTGTCTTTTTCGTTTAAGGCCATTGTATTGTTATTTCTGACTTCTGAGTTTGATTTTCCCTTTTGTATATTGTGCCTCTCTCTAGTAGTCTCTGTATTTGGTCGTATAGCGTAACATTCAACAAATATTGATGAAGCTCGTATGTTGATGCTTTTTGTTGAATTATGTGATGTCTTATTGATGTATACCAACAGTTTACACGCAAAAATCTCTATGATTACAATCAAATTAACATGTTTGACATACATACCTTGCAATGTATATTTTAACTCAAATGCTACAGATCAAACTTAGTTACAATGAAGAAACAGAGCAGATTTTCGAGAGTCTCAACATTAACACATATGGATCATGGGAACCGGTTTGTGTATCAATGTTATATAGCAGAACAGGGAATATATCAAATGGTGATATTGAATTTATTGCAACAAGAGGTTCCTCATATCTAGATGATATAGATGTTGATGATGTTGAATTGATCGAAACAGGTTGTCCACGTAAGTATAAAAAAAACAAAATAAATATTTGCCTTCATTATACTAGACTTAGACTTCTTTTAAACTGAGTTTTAGTGTGCGTTTTGTTTTGTGTTTCTTTATACTACATTTTCTAGAGGTCAAGGGGAGGGTTGAGATCTCACAAAACATGTTTAACCCCGCCGCATTTTTGCAGCTATCTCTAGTCAGGCGCCTTTTGCGTTTGTTAGACTTTTATGTTATTTTTTTTAATTTTAGTTGATATATATGATTTGGAGTTTGGTACAACGTCTATTTTTACTGAACTAGTACACATTTTCTTATTAGGGGGCAATATAAGGTCCGTCTGTTCTTTTTTGGGGGGTTGTTGTTTCGTTGACATATTCCCGATTTCAAGTCACGATCTTGAATATAACTTTGGAATAGCGTAATTATATTTTCAAGCCAATATTATTTAAGGTGGCTGAGGCGTCTTTATCAACATCCATAAAATATTTCAATAATTTGTCAAAATGAAGTTTTTATCATGCTTTTTTCAAAAATTTAATACACGGTATTGGCCACCGGACTTTTTTCACGCTACAAGTTGATCAAAATTGTAAGATTTTGTATTGACTATGCATGAAAATTCCAATGTTATGTGATGAAAAAAATATACACCATAGAATTTTAAGATAAAATGTGAAAAGATAGCTCTTAAAACATGCTTGAAGATTAGAAAAACAAAAAGACTCATTTTCTTGCTACATATTAAGATAGGTAAATTGAAACACTTTCTATTTAAGATAACTTTATCTGAGTTATTTTCCCTTCTATTTGAGTTATCAACCCTTATTTGTACAAGTATGAATTAAACAAAAATATTTTGGGTTTGTTTTTTTAAATAAAGCCGTTAAAATAATTGTCATTAACCGTCTTACACATTAACTAAATATTTCTCTGAAAATTTGCACACGTCATAAAAATCTAAAACAATTATTTTTCGCTTCTTCAAAACCTAAGATGTTGGAAATCACCCGAGCCACCTGCATTGTATTTGTTCATAGTTGCATGCGGTATAGTCAATTGTACATGAACCTGTTCTTTTTCTATATTTTCAATTGATTGATAACAATTAATATTTTTACCCGAAACATCATATTTCAGATTTTGCTTCATGTGATTTCCAATCGGCAACATATTGTCATTATACGAAAGTTTCCGATTCTAGTTTTTCTTGGCATTGGAAAACAGACAACTTGGCTTATAATTTTACACAGAATGTACCAATAATTGATGATACAGAGAAAACAGGCAACGGTAAGTTCTTGTTTGCTTTTGTTTTATTATTGAAAAGCGTTTAAAAATGTTTATAAACATAAGGTAATAACGGACTTTGAAAATTCCATTCGACCCTTCACTTTGTGATAGACGGTGCTTCGACTGGGAAAACATCACTTGCTTTTAATTTATCGCCGAATACACAAAGCCAAGACAGAAAAAAAGCTTATACGTTACATTACCGATCGATGTTGAAATGACACATTTGTAAAAGAAGAACAAATATATACATAGTAGATTAAATGGTATATAGTTATCAAAGGTACCAGGATTATACTTTAATACACCAGACGCGTGTTTCTTCTACATAAGACTCATCAGTGACGCTCAGATCAAAAACGTGGTAAAGCTAAACAAGTACAAAGTTGAAGAGCATTGAGGACCCACTATTTCAAAAAGTTGAGCCAACATATATACGGCTAAGGTAATATACTATTCAACAACAACAAAAAAACGATACACGACTTTGGAATAAAATCTATCAAAGAGTATTAATATAAAACAAAATGAGATAGACTATTTCAAAAAGCTTTCATTTTCAATGTATGAGCATATATTAATGAAAATCAAAACCTGCCGGAAAGAAACTAAATTTCGTGTTAACGATCATAGGGTGCAAATTTGTTTTGCGGGAAATTGGATGAAAAATCGACACACAATTTTCTAAGTACTAAATGAATTTCCAAATTCGTGTAAACATTTTCAATATGTTAATTAAGTTATGTTCATAATGGGGTTTTTTTTTTTAATTTTTGGTAAAAAAAAAAAGTCTTTTTTGAAATCTCAAAAAATGAAAAAAAAAAATTATTTTTTTTCGTCTCAAATCAATGCTTTAAATATAAAAACAACACATTGTAAATTTGGCACCTTTCTGATTACTTTTAAGATTGTTACCGTTTATTTAATTTCACTTTACACATGCTGTCTACCATGCTGTTTATGGTAAATCAATTGAAAATGTATACATTTTTAAGATTTCTTGTGGGGCCGAATGTTGCTTCCACAAATTAACGAAGAAAGTGTATGAATTTTTTAAAAAGAAATGATGGCAAACATTGCCTTTACCTTTAAATGAGAGGTTGGCTTTATTAGTTTGAACTTCTGAATTTTTAAATCGTCGTTTTATGTAAATTTTGTCAAGAAAAAAAAATTCTTAAAATGACGTCATGAAAGTAATTTTTTTTAAATGGATTTATATTTCCATGGTCATTTAGTATTACTAACTTAAATATTGGTCTTAAAAACGAAAAATATCGTCTTTAATTTGAAAAAAAAAGTCGTGTATCGTTTCTTTTGTTGACTGGTTTACATTCCTGGGATAAATAAATCAACATAAAATTCAAGCAAAGTGTAAAGATACACACGTTATCAATTCGCCGTTTCAGAATCTAATGCATCCTGGGTAATATTTTCAAAAGTGTACACCACAACGTTCTGATTGGTTAGAAATGTCATAAACAATAGAAATTTAACCAATGACGTGGCGTTATTTTCATTTTGGGGTACGAACAATGAAATTACCCATGATTCTTTAGATTCTGAAACGGCTAATTCCCATTATCGTTTATTGTTAAAGGATGGTTTGAATGTGACCCCATTTATTCTTGTGTGAGTCCCTATTTGGTTAACAGTTTAGTGGTGTTTTTGCAAGAGTTATCGGCATAAACACGATAAAAGAAAGATATTGAGGCAGATGAGATCACCATTTAAATCCTGAGTAATTTTAAATTCATACGAATTATATTTCAACTCAATGCCTGAATCAAGCGTAATAAATGTGCTTGAAATCAGTATGATTATGTTGTGAAATATCTTCATTATCTACAAAGAAGACTATTACCATGCATCTGTACCTTTTAAGAAGTTGCATTTTTAGAGTCATTGATATCAATTTTATAGGAGGATACATGTACACATCAAGTTGTCAACCCTTTGCGAATGAAAGTAAAGGTGACAAAGCTAGTCTAACGACACCCTTGTTTGAAATTAAATCATCAATATCAAAGACAGCATCATTTTTCTACTATATGAATGGCTTGAATACTGGATCATTTAGAGTCTACGTAAACAAACATCTTGATCCTGTAGTGTCAACTGAGGTTAGTAAATTAGAAAAACTGTGTATTTTTTTTATATGGTGCTTTTATCACTTTGCTTTTCATACATTTTATAGAGTCCTCTCTAAAATCCGTATGTTTTATGATATATTATTCAAAAGGTATGTAATTACGGTAGGATAAACATTAGTCATTTAAAATTTGAAAATTCCTATTTTAAGAAATTGAGGAGGTTTATTTACAACAAAAAGATCTGGATCATAAATCATTGTCAATGAAACAAATATCAATCAATAGACTAACTATTTTGACCAGAATACTTACAACATTGCAACGTTGTGACCCATTATGATGTGCAAAACTGATATCATTTATAACAAAATAACAATTTTCAAAACGCTAGATATAACTTAACTGAAGCAAATTAACGATATGATTTGTACTTGTATGAAGCTCAAAGCCAACTTTCAACAATACTATAAACAGCCCATAATGAATGTGACGGGTTTAAATATGTTAATCATCATAGTTCTTGATCATTTGTTGATAAAGGACAAATGACGATTAGTAAAAGTGTACCAGGAAAGAGGAAATCGTACTAGTAATTATTCTCATGCCAAGTAAATTTGTATGCAGATCATAAGATCATACCTTTCAATGAATAAATCTAATTTACATTACAGACGTTCTTTTTATGGGTTTGTTGGCAAAACGAGATATAAGTTGTTTTGTCTTTTTTAAATATTTCAACGTTTATGATGTTTGTTGAATCTCTACAGTCAAAATGACAGTTACTTGACATGCTTATATTTTCGATAATCTATAGCTTATATCTTTTGATAGGTGTTTTCCATCAATTCCTCACAAGGAAATGATTGGTCCTTTACCTGTATTAACCTTCCAAGAGAAAATGTTACATTATCAATCACGTTTACTGCTATATTGGGCGAGGGGTGTGACTCAGTATTTGCTGTTGATGATGTCACGATTTCAGATGGTATATGCGCAGGTGAGATTTCATGATAAAAGAAGACTGTGATTTCCAATGCTGAAATTTTTTATTTGACTAAAAGTTATTATTTAAAAACATTTAAAAAATAAATAGTAGTCATTCAATAAAAATAGTTCATGAAAATTTATGTTATAAGAGTATCTTACTTTAAAAAAGTATGAGGTCACATTTCTGTTTTTAAAAGTAAAATAAATATAATGACAAAACTGTTGCAGACCACCTGAATGAGGTAACATGCAGTTTCGAGGGACAAAATTCCTGCAAGTATTCTACAAATAGTACCACAGGGTCCAACTATCAGTGGACTAGACGAGGAGGGAGGACACCGTCAGACATGACCGGCCCCTATGGCGATGCAGATGGGGACTTTAATGGTAAGTGTTTATTTATTCACTTGACTACACCTATTGTAGTATTTTAATCAGTAAGACTTTCTAAGATAACAATACGAATACTAAAAATCTGGACTAAAAATAAGGTGCATATAGGAACCGTTTTCAATTTGTTAGCGGGCATGACATAAAACAGTGAATCAAAAAATTCAACTTCATTTATAACTAACATAGGACAATGCTGTTGATTAAAAGATACTCCATTCCAGGACCTTTTATTATCCAAATAATTAATATTACCAATAATTGATAAGTTCCAGTTCGACGGGCTCAAACAGAAAGATTTGAAAGCAGAGAAAACTGTGTATCTTATAATCGGCATGACTTTATCAGATAAAAAATAATACTAAAATAAGGCTTGCGCATAGTTATATACTTTAATTCAGTCACGGACCCGCGATATCACGGGTGTGTTCTAGTAAGTACAAAAAAAATGGACATATTAATAGACTGATAGATGGATAGACAGACATATATTATCATTATTGCTTTTTCGTTTTGTTTGTTGTCCTATTTTATAATCCACAAAGCAGTCAACTCAATATACTTTGTTGAAACAGTAGAATTATTTGATTTTAGCTTTGACAACTTACAGACATTACAGCAAAGATGCAACTGTAAAAACTTATCAGATTAACAATTTACTATTTTTGTGTTCAATTGTGTTGAATACTGACATATAATCTGTTATTAGTATATTTGCATATTTGTCTAAAGTATACAGTTATATCATTGGTATAAGTAATTGTACCGCAGTGCTTTATTCTAAATATTTTATTATTATTTCAGGTCATTTTATGTATGCAGCGAGCTCCAATGGACAACCGGGGGACATGACATATTTATCATTCCCCTCATTCATCATTTATAATCCAAGCAGTTTGCATTTCTCTTACAATATGTGGGGTACCGATATTGGCACTTTGGATATCCAGTCACAAAGCATTGCTTCGTCTATTGCTACCAAACTTTGGAACAGAACAGGAGAACAGAGTCAATACTGGACCAAGGACTGTATTCCGATTACAACAAATATAGTACAGACAATTCAATTTGTAGCAACCAAAGTCTCGGGAAGTAATGGTGATATCGCACTGGATAACATATATGTTACTGAAGGCAGTTGTTCAGGTATTGAATGCGTAAAACATATCAGTGCTAGACACATATGTATCATATTCAAAATTTCACTGTTATTGGTAACTAGCTTAAAAAACATTGGCTTCTTGCATCCTTTAATTTTATAAAATTGATTATTCTTTAACTACGTTACGTTTTAACGTCTTATCTAATGAATTTTAAACCATCACGAATTAAGTTTTGTTTGCCTGTGTCCAATAAAGATGTGAGAAAAAATAAAAGTCACTGAAATTTTTTGTAATTGGTTTTTAAGAATAAAAATCCACAGTATAACAGCATAATTTAAAACAATGCGTTTGGCATTAAGCAATTATTGCATGGCTTTTAACGGTTAGGTTTTGAGAATTTCTATTATCGGAACACTACTAGTATATAACATGATATCATGTTTAAGCAATAATTAGCTTCTCTGTATTGTTCAATACTTTTTTCTTCACTGGTGATATCGTTCGTAAATGAAAAATAAAACACGATAAAAAAAACAGCATGCGTCCGAAGCAATTTTCTGAACTGACACTCGAAATTCCAAACATAAAGAAACAATCTATTATGTGATTTTCCTTTTTTCTTTCACAGATAAAAGCTTGGTATGTGATTTTGAAGATAGTACTTTTCTATGTGGATACATAAATGGGACATCTTTGACAAATATAGGCAGTTGGGTATCAGTATTACATCACTCTGACAATGCTGCCGCAAAGGCTAGTACTACAAACGGTAAATGCTTTGTAATAACTTGAGTTAGAATCATTGGCAAATGGTTATCTTTTTATTGGGTATTATTATACTAAATGTATAAACTTCAGATTTAATGCACATTTAAGGAAGTCCATCCTTTCTTACACCCACTCGGCTAAACATGAAAGGAGTTTGCGCTTGAACACTTGAAGACCCGTACAGTTATCAATCAATTTGGCTTTTATTTTGAAGAAGATATGTGCACATCCAAAAAAACTTGACAAATACCAGTCGTTTAATAAAAAACGGCTGACGTGCGTTTTGTCTGAAACAATTTGTAAGTGACGCTAGAAGAGAACATTTAAAAGACTTTTATTTAGGACAGTAGTAAATGCAACATTATGTTAAAAAAAACTGCATTGTTTTGTTTTGTTTTTATATTTGGATAAGCAGAAAGATTTCTTTATATTAAAGAAATGTATGGGAAGTTTTAACTATCAGAATTGTTTTTATCAAAACATTGAAATTTCATTAAAAATGGGTTTTACTTACACATCTATGCTTAGGGGTTTTTATGACATAATGGAATAGACGACTTTTATTTTATATTAAATCAGAAATGTCATTCAATAAGGACGGGCTATGCTAAAGGGACATAATTGAAGAAAATGTGACAATCTAATTAAGAAAAAAAACAGGAAAACTGGAATTCTATTTACTTATTAAAATCAAACAAAGTGCACGTAGAAAAGAATACTAGTGATGAAATACTACTTAAAAGAGGGACGAAAGATACCAAAGGGACAGTCAAACTCATAAATCTAAAACAAACTGACAACGCCATGGCTAAAAATGAAAAAAGACAAACAAACAAAAGCACACATGAAACAACATAGAAAACTAAAGAATAAACAGCACGAACCCCAGCAAAACACTAGGGGTGATCTCAGGTGCTCCGGAAGGGTAAGCAGATCCTGCTCCACATGAGGCATCCGTTGTTTCTTTATATAAAATATATGAACTGCTTGCAAACAATCTGACAATCTTTAACTAAATTTTATGTTTGACAGAAGGTCATATTTCCAAGTGTTTATGTTTGCAGGAAGATTTATATGGTCTGCATCTTACACAAATGAATCCATTCTATTATCACCCGAAATGACAGTATCTTCACCAACATGCATAACTTTTCAATATTATACCAAGTTTCCACAACGCTTCGGAGGATATCTGTCTATATATGTAACAAAAATATCATCCAGTAGAAATGAGAGTTCTATTAACGTTTGGAGCACAAATACAGACACTGGAAATACCTGGAAAACCGTCCAGTTTGAATTGCCTATTAACAACACAGATTACCATTACCGTATGATGGTATACAAGTCAAACGGAGAGGTTGGGTTGGATAACTTCAATGTTTCAACTTCAGGATGCATTACACTATGTGAGTATGAACATTTTCATCATCTAGATATACGAAGATGTAGCATGAGTGCCAATGAGACTACTCTTATCCAAGTTACAATATGTAAAAGTTAACTGTTGTTTTTTACTTATGCGTTATGTGTTTTGTCTTTATGACGTTGTTTTTTTTTCTCTTTTGACATGTTTGATAGTTTTTAAGTGATTATACCACTGTACCACTATTTTTCGACATTTTCACCAATTATATCTGTATTTTGTTCACACATTGCTGTCAACAACAAAAAAAGATTTGTAATTTGTATCATAAATTTCATTCTGGTCTAGATTGTTTAAAGATACATATATTGATTATGAGATATTTGTCATTTCGGAGCTCTTTTACAATTTACTATGCGGTATGGGTTTTGCTTATTGTTTAATTTTGTTCCGTTTCCTGTAGTTGTTAATTTATATGTCATTTGGTCACTGGCGGAGATTTGTCTAATTGACAATCATACCACATCTTCTTATTTTTATACATATAATACCTTTGAGAGCGACACAAGTTCTGTATGTGGAGTCTCTAGTTTCTTGTTGTATATTCTAACGTACAGTATTTATTACACTAAGGCACATTGTTTCTTTTTGTCTCTAGCAAGCAGTGTTAGTTGTGATTTTGAAGATACATACATGTGTGGGTATAATAGTGATACTATGAATGCCAAGCAAGTGATATACCAAGACTGGATATATGATCACACATATCAAAATGGATCAGGTAAGAGTACTTGCTGCAAATGAAGCAGTTAAAGCCATTAAAGAACTTTCTCCAAATAAAGTATTAAAAAGTAAAATCTCAAAAACACTGAACTCCGAGGAAAATTCAAAAAGGGTAGTCCTTAATTCAATGGCAATATCAAAAGCTCAAACACACTAAAGAACAAGATCATATCAAGTAAATTCACATTTTGAATTATTCGTCTATTTTTTACATAATTTTACTTGTTGATTTCAGGGCATTATGAGTGTACATGTATATAAAATATCTTTGGCATGTCAATAACCTAATCTAAATTGCGGCATGTTGGAAGCCAAACATTATTATGTATGACGGATAAAAAGTGTTCCCACGATTTATCAATGTTGCTTTACATATTTTTACATTGTAAGCTTTAGGTTTTTAACATAAACAATCTTAAATTATGTTTTCCAGGAACATTTTATGGAATGGTTAGTTACTTGGGATATAGTTTCAGTTTTAACTCACCAGTTCAGAAGGTGTCAACCATTTCCTGTCTGTCAATGTATTATATAGGTCACGTGAACCTATTTGAATCTAATATTGAATACAAATCGAGGAACAGTTTCACAAATACCAGAACAAACTTTACAGATGCAACTCTTACAGACTTGTCTAATGTGTGGAAACCAGCTCAGGTAATAAATACACAATAAGTCTTAATGTATAATGAAATGTTTATTCAAAAAAAGAATTGTATAAAAATGTTTACACTCAATATAAATTTTATTTTATTGATGTTTGCAGTTTTAATACAGTTTTACTTTTTTGAAAAAATATTTCAAAATCAAAACTCAAAAGTGATGCAGATATAACATAATTTGAACCAACCGCATATGAAAACACAAAATGCGCAATATTTTCTAGAAAACTTATACTAGTACCACCTAGAGATACAATTTGAAGTGAATTTTAAAGTAACACACATTTAACAAAATTTGCTGCATACTAAATTGTCACGTTTAATCTTTTACACGTTTGTATTTTTGTAAACTACGTATAAGGGCACGTGTTCGTTTCTAAATTCCAATAAGTGAATAGAAGAGGGACGAAAGATACCATAGGGACAGTCAAACTGACAACGACATGGCTAAACATAAAAAGACAAACAGACAAATAATAGTACAGAAAACACAACATAGAAAAGTCAAAAACTAAGCAATACAAGCCCAAACAAAAACTAGGAATGATCTCAGGTGCTCCGGAAACGTAAGCAGATCCTGCTCCACATGTGGTACTTTTCGTGTTGCTTATGGTATTACAAATCCGGTAAATAGGCTAATTCGGTAGGTCACATTCGTGAAAAGGGAAGGGTATTGTAGTTACGACATAAGAAACCTATCCGATCTCATCTGTTAAACAATTTTCCATAACGGTCAACCATTTCGTGATGGCGTCCGTAAAATTTACGAAGGGATGACTTCAGCTTCACCATTTGAATCTCTTGGTTTAAAAGCTTCCTTGTGAGTAGCAATTCTTTATCAAGGAAATTATGATAAGAAATACAATCACGGGAATATCGTATCAATTGGGAGATCTTTACTCCGTATGCAGGCGCTGCTGGAATGATGCTACATAGAAATGGAAAGTTAACAATTGGGAAGCTGAAATCATCTCTTTTGTCGTAAAGTTTTGTTTTCAACCGACCCTCATTGAACAGTTGAATATATTTAAAACAAATAATGTAGGAGTTGAAAATGATACTATCCATAAGCCAAATGACCAAAGAAAAAAGATTTGCATAATTGCAGAATGCATATGCCTGGCTCAGGTTTAAAAATAGATGACAGTTTACAAGAAAAAACGAAAAAAACAGTCAATGGAGTTCGTCAAGAAATGAACTTTGTAATAATCTACCCGTTCCCCAAACCTGAAACAATTTCATCGTCTGCTTTCAAATCGATTTTAAATGAATGTGACCGTCTTTAGTCTGAAATATATACCATACTGAACTTTTAAGCATGTTTATGATGACTAAATGAAAACTGCGTCTTCCAAACAAATGTTTAGTTTCAGTTTGTGTTTGTCGTGACTTTCGATGTAAAAACTAGAGACGTTCCGAAATCCTGTATTTGTGTCAACTCGGCCAATATAGAATAACTCGGCCAATACAGAACAAAATCTATATTGGCCGAGTTATATATATATTCTGTATTGGCCAAGTTTACACCTTATATTGCATCGGCAGTTTTCATCATATTAAGTCCAATAACAGTGTAGTTAATTAATAATAATTGTTATTGTTTACAATCAATTTTTTGGATGTTTTAAAGTCAAGTTTGAAGTGTTTCTTATTTATCCATTTGTAAGTGCAAATTAACTGATTGTCATCATTGTGTTTAAACTCATAAAGTAAATGATATTATAATTGCAATCAACTACTTATTAAATGGTTTATGTTTTTAGTGGACAGTTGACCCAGGAGAAATTAAAATCAACTTTTTGATAAGCGATTACAATTATGATGTAAAATACTTCGGAATAGATGACGTCAGATTAACCCCTGGAGAATGTCCTTCTTTGGGTATGATATTACATCAATTTTTTTTACAATGTATAATTCATCAACAGAAACAGTCCTTAATAAGTACACTGTATAAAGCATGGTCCGACTCTGCCCGTACAACATTACCGGTATAAAAGGTGTTACAAGTATCGTCAATGATTATATGCATTTGAGGTATATTTTTATGCATGCTTGCTGTCCAAAATATGTTGACTGAAGTTAGTTAGATCTATGTATTCATGCTATACTACTTGAATCTGATCAATGTATCTCTATAAAAACACTAACTTTAACAGGACTTGTCTTCAATCATGTCTTTCATCTACTTTTTAAAAATACAAGTTTTTAAAAATCTCTTTCACGATTTCGTGAAATAGAGACATGAGTATTCAAAACCCGTTTTGTACGAATTATAATTGAAATATGTTTATGAATAAGGTGAAATACAATGATTATGAGATAGGAATGCACAAAGAAGACACACACAATTTGAACAAACTGATATGATTTACTCACTATAGTTAGAGAGACACTGAAATTGACAAGTCTGTACAATATTTTAGTTGCACATTTCACTGCAACTTTCTATTACAATGAGATCACATTTGGTCAGAAGATTAATTTAATTATTGCAGCGTGTCCTCTACTTTCTAAGTGAGAACAAATGATTTTATCAAATGGTTTATTCAGAATCTAATAGACACATACTTACTGTCTCTTCCTCTTAGAATAAAGAGGGGTCATGTTCTAAGCACAAGACCGTGTGCGTCGTTTATTTTTGTAATTTGGTTTAAAATAATTGAAGTTATAAGTATGATAGTTCATTAACATTTCAGTTGAAAAATAAAACATAATTGGATTTAATTTCATAATCTAAAAGCTTAACCGATGACTTCTTGACGTTTTATAGAACGACTTACAAATCTTTCACATATCAATTATGAAGTTAATCACAGCATACGTCAATAATTATTTTTTTCTATAAGTGTGTCCTGGTGATCTTGTTCCTTGCCATAATGATGGTATATGTATACCGGAAAAAGTGGAATGCGATCACATATTGCAGTGTCCTTCTGGTGAAGATGAAGCTGAATGTCGTGAGTAGTCTGTACTTACGAAAGGGGGGTTTGTCCATAATATCTACCTAATGACGCGAAAAAACATAGACATGTTCTTTCTTCCCTATTCGAATAACAGACAATAAAATGTGAAATGCTGGCATACATTTACAACGTGTGCAATTTCTTGAATCAGATCATATCTCGAATATTTGAAGTCGGGATTTTGATCAAATCTTAGAGTCTGTCTTGAAAACTATTTCAAATGAAACAAGTATTATACAGATCGATTATCTTTTTAACGTCAAGTGAGAATATTTCATATTTATTCAAGTCTTGTACATTAAAGCAATAAGGCCATTATTTAGGTTTAAGGTAGATGGGGTGTCTAAATCATAATCCATAGAACATTATGGATTCTATATCTTTTAATAATTTGCCAAAATGTAGTTCATATCCTGCTTGTTTAAAACATTTATAAAAAGAATGGGTCATCAGACTTATTTTCACACTACAGGTTGTGCAAAATTGTCAAGACTTTGTATAGATTATGCATGGAAAACCCATTTTTCCGCCATAAAACGAAAACCACACCATAGAATTTTGAGATCAAATATGAGAAGATAGCTCCAATATTATGCTTTCAGATAAGAACAAGAAAAAATGGGGTCACCGGACTCATTTTCTTGCTACATGTAAAAAATGGGTACATTCCTAACACACATTCTATTGTAAAAGTAACACTATCTGAATTATCTGCCCTTGCATTTGAGTTGCCTCCCCTTATTTGAAAAAGTTGGAAAAAAATTAATCAAGCCAAAATATTCTTATTTTTGTAAAATACAATCATACATATGATCAAACATGGCATTTTCTATATTATAATGAAAATTCTTACACATGAATTACCTACTACTATAAAAATTTGCACATTTCATCAAAGGTCTAGACCTTATTTTTCTAGTATTTCAAAATCCAAGATGGAGGAAGACACCCTATCTACCTTAAATCTGAGTTGACATGGTTTAAGATTGAACATTTTATTGACCTATGAATGAGCCGTTAACATCATGATTCACTATGTACAGAAACCTGGCACTCTCCCGACCAACAATATCAAATGTAAAATATGTATGCTCACTGAACAAGGGTGCGTATTTGTTAGACCAGCTTAGCCGTATCGGTTTGTATGACTGCCTGACTAAAATATTGAAGCAAATAAATTGAAATTATGAAAAGAGCAAGCACCGATATGGTCAATATTAGCAAATGTTCTAACATTTCATAAATTGTTAGCATTAAAACATATATTTATTCCACCTTTACAATAATTCAGTAGACTTTCGATTCGCCAAAAAATATCGAATGATTCAAATATCAATATGAAATCTATTTGACATACTATTTGCCCAAAAAAGTTCTCGCTGTGATAATTATTATACTTCACAAAGCTGCCAATTGAGTATTTGTGGACAAACTATATATAAACCTTTGCGAAATATTTCTGCATGCAGACCCATTTAGTGTAATAATATTCTAATGACATTTATATTCTAGCTGTTGCTATCAATTGCGACTTTGAAAAGCAGTATGCTTGTGGGTACTTACTTGGAAGCCATTTTATCTGGAGAGATGCTTTTGTTCATCATTTGCCCGCTGTTGATCACACTTTTGGTCAAAATGGTACAGGTAAAATATAAAATTTTATTGAAGTAAAGAACATTGAAAAACAAAATATTACGACTAGGTCCTACCAAATACGACCTTGGGTAGATCAATCATAGTATTTGGAAATAATTTGTAAAAAAAATGTACAAAAGATTACTGTATCAATTATATTTCATGTCAGCACAGGAGTATTCCTTACATGACTGGTAAAATCCTCGTGATAAAATGTCCGCAAGCATTTGCATCGACTCATTAGTTGTTTAAAGCACATTATAGTAGCAGGCATTGTACGTATTATTGTTAATTGAATACATGTGTGTGATGAGTATATGTGACCAAAAAGGAGGATTAAACAATATGGAAAAGAAATAATTTGACTGAAATCTATTTGTTTATATACAGCAAATGTGCATCAATCATTCAGATTCAGTATGATTTAGATATAAAAGCATATTGTTATAGGATTACACTCAAGATAAAACGTTTTGGGGCAAACAATTTGTGATTCAGTTTACGAATATGACATACATCAAGAGATCAAGCAACGAACTATTTTAACGTGAAATATTGTATGAAATCCGCCTTCCTCTTAACATTAGTAAAGAGATATACAAATATTATTAAACTATTCAAAAATATTTAGTACTTTTTCGTAAACAAAATAAGCACATCAAATGTTTTTTTAAACTTCAGGTCATTACATGTTTTTCTCTTCTGACTCGAGAGAGACTGGAACTTTGACCTCCCCACCTGTTGTAACATCACATGGTGGTTGTGTCAAATTTTACTACAATATGGAAGGTGGTGTGTCAGCAGAACTGAAAGTTTATGTACAGATAACTGGTACCCGGTCAATGGTGTTTTACGCAAACGGAATTTATATTGAAAGAGATGAATGGAAGGAAGGATATTTTGGGTTACCCGCTGGGGTGACAAGGATTGAGTTTGTCGCATATGGGGATGTCTCATTTTTAAGTCCTGGCATCGTCGCTATTGATGATGTTTCTTTCACAGAAGGAGTTAATTGTTCAAACCATGGCAAGTATATACTAACAGTTAAATACGTATAGGCTTATACCATTACCAAATTCATCCGAGTTTTTAAAATGTATCATAATATTATTTTTAATGGAGGAATGGTATAATTAACTTCTCTAAGAAAATTTCAAATTAAAAACATAATCTATATTAAACTCGATTTAAGCCTTTTAAAGCAAAATTGATCATTCATTTCAAAATATTTTACAAACCCTAATGTCATTCTGGTAAACTACTACCATATATCAACATTTGTTTATTCTTTGATGTGTATTTTAAAAGACACTTTAAACTATCTGGATTGTTAGCGTAAGAAATAAACTTACCACAGTACTTTTTGGATCATGTTAGATATGTAATTTTTATGGTGTTTGTTTAAATCCATTCGTATGTAACAATTTATTCTAAAAACGAAGTCTAAGGTATGGTGTATTTTTTAAATATTTTTTTGCTAATGTTTTATGAATATCAAAACGTTTTCAATAATTTAATGCCGAGAATGTGCAGTCTTGAATGTGCTGTTTCTTAAACCTTTTAATAATGGACTGTATTTGTTTCATTGTAGATTGTAATAATACTAGAAATGAATTTGAATGTGTACATTCTGGAGTATGTATCCCAGGATTTCTTACCAGAGATGGCTACAAAGATTGTTTGGATGGATCGGATGAAGGTTTGTGTTGTAGACTTTTCGCTGCTAGATGGTTCTGGTAACTTAATTGAATGTAACACAAATTTTCAGCTGATAATTTGACATGTTAAACATAAATTTAACCGATTTTGTCATATTATAGGGGGGAACTTAAATATTAGTTGGATTTAATCTAGTTGATTTTAAATCCTGAAACCTCAATGAGAGGAAAACCATTAGAATTATCAATTAAACAAAATAAGTCAGATATGTTTTATCAAAGGTCACCGTCTGTCATATTATAAAAAGACGCATCATTTTTTTTAAATACATGTACTAAAAAAAATATTTGGAAGAAAATTCTAAGCATTTCATTTAATCTTAATATCTAATTTTTGAAAAATATCTATTTCAATTAATTACATTAGATTAATTTCATCTAATCAAACATTTCGTTTTGGGGCAAACGTGTATATATTATATGATTTTGTTTTTTGATCTGAAAGAAAATTGGTAGCTGAATGCCCTATGTTAATATCTTACAGCTCTTGTTACATATAAAGATGACATTGAAAACGTTGACAATTCAACTGGTAAGTACATACTTATTGTGTCTTCGGTTTTGATTAAAATACCTAAAAAAATACATCTTTTCCAAAAAAGTCGTAATTTGACGTCGCGAAAAATAACGTATTACTGTGAAAATACTTTTATTCGTGGGGAACCAATTTTCGTGGTTTTTGTGGATGACTTTATCCACGACCTTTAGTTTCCAACGAACTTAAACAACCGTTGTCTAAATCTAGACATGGAAAGATCCCCATGTAGGTTAAGCTACTGATATGATCTAGAGGATATATTGAATATCGCCAAAACCGAAAATACTATACTAGTATTTATAGGGCAATCGCACCATAAACTACAACTGCAGGCAGGATTATATGAAAAAAGAAGATGTGATATGATTGTCAATGAGACAACTCTCCACAAGAGACCAAAATGACACAGAAATAAACAACGATAGTCACAGTACGGCCTTCAACAATGAGCAAAGCCAATACCGCATAGTCAGCTATAAAAGGCCCGAAATAACAATGTAAAACAATTCAAACGAGAAAACTAACAGCCTTACTAACGAAACAAATTATGTTACACATAAACAAATGACAACCACTAAACTACATGCTCCTTACTTGTGACAGGCACATACATACATAATGTAGCGGGGTTAAAAATGTAAGCGGGATCCCAACCCTCCCCTAACCTGGGACAGTGATATAACAGTACAACATAACAAAAGAACTAAAATAATCAGTTGAAAAAGGTTTAACTCATCAGATGGACAAAAATACAAGTGGACGTGACCGGGTACTTGTACATCCCAACAACAAAAAGACACTAGGAACAGATATGAGAGTACTCGCAGTTAACTGACAGCTAGTTCAAAGCCACTAACAACTAATAAAAAAATCATGCATCTTAAATTATCAATCCGTACACATCCAACATCCAATGGATTAAGTGTAAAGACGCAATAAACAGTCAGAGAAAAACACGACCTTGTGAAATGCCAAGATACGGTTATCGACAGATTATAGATTCATGAACGTGAATATATGTATATAACATACTAGTAATATTCAGTTTGTTTTTTGATTTATTGATAACAAAATAAATATTTACACAAATAAAACAATATTCATGGTAACCTTTTAGAATAAGTTTATTTAAAGGAGCGATAAGTTTACAAAGATCAGTACTAAATTTCTGGGCACGGTTAACAACATTTCCGTAAAAATGAGGATGTGCTATCGCGTTTGAAATAGTTTTTTACAGGTTCAACCAAACTTCAAAACCAAATCATTACAGATGGGTGCACTCCTAACCTGTACAGCAAGTTAACTTGATAACCAGTCATTTGGACTGGTCAAAGTTAACCTGTGACCGAATATAGGACTGCTCTGACCAGTCCTAGGACCAAAATCTAGTTAACTTGAAAAGCGGACTTGGACCTAGGACTGTTTTTATGTCTGCCAAAAAGTTAACTTGGAAACAGGTCCGCTATTGATATAAGTTAACTTCGAACCAGTCCTGTCATAAGTTAACATAAGTTAACTTCGGAACCAGTCCTGTCATAAAGTTAACATAAGTTAACTTGGAAACCGGTCCTGCCACAAAGTTAACTTCTGCTTGAACAAATCCGATCAAAACCAGACCTGTTCCCAAGTTAACTTTTGACTGGTCTGGTCAACACTAAGTTAACTTGTAACCGGGACCGCTCTTCGTTGATTTAAAAAAAAATATTTTTAATATCTTTGTTTCGTAGTAGAAACATCGAAAATAAAGTAATTTGAAAATTAATACTTCCGTTTTATGAACAGGATTAAACACAAATAATTGAAAATAAGTACGCACAGAACGTAACACAAATTTATCTGTGATCTGACAATCTATCTATTATAAAAACGATCTCGGTTACAATGATAACAGGCACTGAATATATATATATATATTCCGAGATCCAATTCAATCATATTATGTATATTTTTGAAAAGAAGTATATTTGATGTTAGGTGTATACGTCCTTGTTAGTTATACATCCTTGAACTATGCAGCCACAATCAGCAATAGTTTAATTCATTTAAATAATGACTACAAATTTTTGTTCGCCTAAATTAAGGGTGCCAGCATGTCTTCTTTTTACTCAAAATATTGATACGTAACAAAATTTCAGTAGTTTTGATGCCTCCAGTTGAGGTATCAGGTCCGTTCGCGCCCAATACACTTTCGCACCCTACACGTTCGCACCTCGCACGTTCGCACCCTAGGTCCGTTCGCACTCTACACGTTCGCGCCCAATTTTAATTCAAATTCCAGTTGAATAATTGGAAAATCATGATTGTTGTTTTAAATTGCTTTAACTGAATGTATTTAGCTTGGTATGAGTAAAACAGTGAAGATTTTAAATGAAAAACACAAAAGATAATTGTTTTTAACGGTATCAGGTCCCTTTGATCTGAAACAATGAAACAATAAAATTTAGCAATACACTATTATAACCAAAACATGATAAAAAAAATTTCAACACACAAAAAAAAACGTAGTCAGAAATTCACTTTATTTTGAAACAAGTCAATGAATCAAAGTTATGGCATACACTAACCAAAACATGATTAAGAGTTATTCAACACAAAATAAAACGTTGACAGAATCCCACTTTATTTAGAAAGGATTATTTTTTTTTTTTTTTGAACAATACACTATCCAAAATGATTTATTCAACACTAAAAAAAAATGCTGTCTCACTTTATTTTGAGACAATGACAACAAATATACTTATAAGAATATTTGCCAAAACTTTATTACAAAGTTATTAAACACAAAACCAATTAAAATTGGGCGCGAACATGTAGGGTGCGAACGGACTTTGGGTGCGAACATGTAGGGTGCGAAAGTGAACGGGGGCGAACACGAGTGGGTGCGAACATGAATGGGCGCGAACAGACCCGGATTCTCCAGTTGACTTGTACAACAAAATTATTTGACCGCATCCACCAAAACTGACCATATATGCACTTTAATTTGTAAATCTATATACCCGCATAGTAAATCAGCATTATTTTTTATGTCAGGATTCAATGTATAATACAATCCTGACAATGGACAGCAAAATTGCAATATAATAACAAAAAATTTTGGTTTGCATAAATTTAGGATACCAGCATGTCCTCATTTTATTCAAAATTTTGATACGTAACAAAATTTCAGTAGTTTTGATACCTCCAGCTGACTTGTACAACAAAATTATTTGACCGCATTACCAAAACTGACCATATGTGAACTTTAAATTGTAAATCTATATACCAGCATAGTAAATCAGCCTTATTTTTAATGTCAGGATTCAATGTATAATACAATCATGACAATGGACAGCAATATTGCAATATAATAACAACAAATTTTTGTTCGCCAAAATTAAGGGTGCCAGCATGTCCTCTTTTTACTTAAAATACTGATACGTAACAAAATTTCAGTAGTTTTGATGCCTCCAGTTGACTTGTACAACAAAATTATTTGACCGCATCCACCAAAACTGACCATATATATGCACTTTAATTTGTAAATCTATATACCCACATAGTAAATCTGCCATATTTTTTATGTCAGGATTCAATGTATAATACAATCATGACAATAGACAGCAATATTGCAATATAATAACAACAAATTTTGGTTCGCATAAATTTAGGATACCAGCATGTCCTCATTTTATTCAAAATATTGAAACGTAACAAAATTTCAGTAGTTTTGATACCTCCAGTTGACTTTTACAACAAAATTATTTGACCGCATCCACCAAAACTGACCATATGTGCACTTTAATTTGTAAATCTATATACCCGCATAGTTAATCAGCCATATTTTTTATGTCAGGATTCAATGTATAATACAATCATGACAATGGACAGCAAAATTGCAATATAATAACAAAAAATTTTGGTTCGCATAAATTTAGGATACCAGCATGTCCTCATTTTATTCAAAATATTGATACGTAACAAAATTTCAGTAGTTTTGATACCTCCAGCTGACTTGTACAACAAAATTATTTGACCACATTACCAAAACTGACCATATGTGAACTTTAAATTGTAAATCTATATACCAGCATAAAAAATCAGCCTTATTCTTAATGTCAGGATTCAATGTATAATCCAATCATGACAATGGACAGCAATATTGCAATATAATAACAACAAATTTTTGTTCGCCTAAATTAAGGGTACCAGCATGTCCTCTTTTTACTTAAAATACTGATACGTAACAAAATTTCAGTAGTTTTGATACCTCCAGTTGACTTTTACAACAAAATTATTTGACCCCATCCACCAAAACTGACCATATGTGCACTTTAATTTGTAAATCTATATACCCGCATAGTAAATCAGCCACATTTTTGATGCCAGGATTCAATGTATAATACAATCATGACAATGGACAGCAAAATTGCAATATAATAACAAAAAAATTTTGTTCGCATAAATTTAGGATACCAGCATGTCCTCATTTTATTCAAAATATTGATCATAACAAAATTTCAGTAGTTTTGATACCTCCAGTTGACTTGTACAACAAAATTATTTGACCGCATCCACCAAAACTGACCATTTGTCGCTTTAATTTGTAAATCTATATACCCGCATAGTAAATCAGCAATATTTTTTATGTCAGGATTCAATGTATAATACAATCCTGACAATGGACAGCAAAATTGCAATATAATAACCAAAAATTTTGGTTTGCCTAAATTTAGGATACCAGCATGTCCTCATTTCATTCAAAATTTTGATACGTAACAAAATTTCAGTAGTTTTGTACCTCCAGCTGACTTGTACAACAAAATTATTTGACCGCATCCACCAAAACTGACCATATGTGCACTTTAATTTGTAAATCTATATACCCGCATAATTAATTAGCCATATTTTTTATGTCAGGATTCAATGTATAATACAATCATGACAATGGACAGCAAAATTGCAATATAATAACAAAAAATTTTGGTTCGCATAAATTTAGGATACCAGCATGTCCTCATTTTATTCAAAATATTGATACGTAACAAAATTTCAGTAGTTTTGATACCTCCAGTTGACTTGTACAACAAAATTATTTGACCACATTACCAAAACTGACCATATGTGAACTTTAAATTGTAAATCTATATACCAGCATAGAAAATCAGCCTTATTTTTAATGTCAGGATTCAATGTATAATACAATCATGACAATGGACAGCAATATTGCAATATAATAACAACAAATTTTTGTTCGCCTAAATTAAGGGTACCAGCATGTCCTCTTTTTACTTAAAATACTGATACGTAACAAAATTTCAGTAGTTTTGATACCTCCAGTTGACTTGTACAACAAAATTATTTGACCCCATCCACCAAAACTGACCATATGTGCACTTTAATTTGTAAATCTATATACCCGCATAGTAAATCAGCCACATTTTTGATGTCAGGATTCAATGTATAATACAATCATGACAATGGACAGCAAAATTGCAATATAATAACAAAAAAATTTTGTTCGCATAAATTTAGGATACCAGCATGTCCTCATTTTATTCAAAATATTGATCATAACAAAATTTCAGTAGTTTTGATACCTCCAGTTGACTTGTACAACAAAATTATTTGACCGCATCCACCAAAACTGACCATTTGTCGCTTTAATTTGTAAATCTATATACCCGCATAGTAAATCAGCAATATTTTTTATGTCAGGATTCAATGTATAATACAATCCTGACAATGGACAGCAAAATTGCAATATAATAACAAAAAATTTTGGTTCGCCTAAATTTAGGATACCAGCATGTCCTCATTTTATTCAAAATTTTGATACGTAACAAAATTTCAGTAGTTTTGTACCTCCAGCTGACTTGTACAACAAAATTATTTGACCGCATCCACCAAAACTGACCATATGTGCACTTTAATTTGTAAATCTATATACCCGCATAATTAATTAGCCATATTTTTTATGTCAGGATTCAATGTATAATACAATCATGACAATGGACAGCAAAATTGCAATATAATAACAAAAAATTTTGGTTCGCATAAATTAAGGATACCAGCATGTCCTCATTTTATTCAAAATATTGATACGTAACAAAATTTCAGTAGTTTTGATACCTCCAGTTGACTTGTACAACAAAATTATTTGACCACATTACCAAAACTGACCATATGTGAACTTTAAATTGTAAATCTATATACCAGCATAGAAAATCAGCCTTATTTTTAATGTCAGGATTCAATGTATAATACAATCATGACAATGGACAGCAATATTGCAATATAATAACAACAAATTTTTGTTCGCCTAAATTAAGGGTACCAGCATGTCCTCTTTTTACTTAAAATACTGATACGTAACAAAATTTCAGTAGTTTTGATACCTCCAGTTGACTTGTACAACAAAATTATTTGACCCCATCCACCAAAACTGACCATATGTGCACTTTAATTTGTAAATCTATATACCCGCATAGTAAATCAGCCACATTTTTGATGTCAGGATTCAATGTATAATACAATCATGACAATGGACAGCAAAATTGCAATATAATAACAAAAAAATTTTGTTCGCATAAATTTAGGATACCAGCATGTCCTCATTTTATTCAAAATATTGATCATAACAAAATTTCAGTAGTTTTGATACCTCCAGTTGACTTGTACAACAAAATTATTTGACCGCATCCACCAAAACTGACCATTTGTCGCTTTAATTTGTAAATCTATATACCCGCATAGTAAATCAGCAATATTTTTTATGTCAGGATTCAATGTATAATACAATCCTGACAATGGACAGCAAAATTGCAATATAATAACAAAAAATTTTGGTTCGCCTAAATTTAGGATACCAGCATGTCCTCATTTTATTCAAAATTTTGATACGTAACAAAATTTCAGTAGTTTTGTACCTCCAGCTGACTTGTACAACAAAATTATTTGACCGCATCCACCAAAACTGACCATATGTGCACTTTAATTTGTAAATCTATATACCCGCATAATTAATTAGCCATATTTTTTATGTCAGGATTCAATGTATAATACAATCATGACAATGGACAGCAAAATTGCAATATAATAACAAAAAATTTTGGTTCACCTAAATTAAGGGTGCCAGCATGTCCTCTTTTTACTTAAAATACTGATACGTAACAAAATTTCAGTAGTTTTGATACCTCCAGCTGACTTGTACAACACAATTATTTGACCACATTACCAAAACTGACCATATGTGAACTTTAAATTGTAAATCTATATACCAGCATATTCTGAATAAATTGAGAATGTCAGAATTTCATCTCTTTATTTATAATAACAGTCACATCATATATAGGAGTTCATGATGGTGTACGTGTAAAACAAAACTATTATGCCACATCATCAAAGTACCAACACTGACATGTCTGAATTCATTTGTACTATTTACAATGATTTAATAAAAAAAAGTATACGAGGTTCTCTTCTTGGAATCTATTATGTCGGTTGATTGATTTTGTTTATAGTTAAACGTCAAGTGGCAACTATTTCATTAAAGTGCGCATTGAGTATAATTTTAGGACGTCCCATATAAATATCGGCAATGACAAATCTCTCGATAAATCTGACGAATTTGACGAGATTGTTGATAGTTTTACCACATCGTATGCTTACGGACACTGTAGAATTTCTTTTAGAATATTCTGCGGGAAATAGAATAATAAATCCAATGCAAACAAGTTGAATATCAATGAAATATCCATGCAAGTATAAATTTATGCATAAAGTAAAATTTAGGAAGGGACAGGTAAACAACGGGGAACGAAGTAACGTAGACAATGTTGCCGATATCCCGTGATATAAGAATATTGTTCCGATGCGTTGGATAACCTTTCTATCCGCCTTCTAATAAAAAAAAAACTCTCTGTGATCGTATAGCCATTTTTTATTTATATAAAAATACATGTATATCAAATAAAAGAGAGCATTTGTATAATATCTAGTAGAGTCTAGCGAGTAAATAATAAATGATATCTGTGGAAAAACAATGCGAATGTTGTTTACATATTTTAATGAAAGCTCAAGTCTGATATGAAAACTCTTATAACGATAATCTGTCATAAGCAGACCTGTCCTCAGGTCTGGTCAATAGCAGACTTGTCCACAGGTCTGGTCAAAAGCAGACCTGTCCTCAGGTCTGGTCAGGAGCAGACCTGTCCACAGGTCTGGTCTGAGGCAGACCTGTCCTTAGGACTGGTCAAAAGCAGACTTGTCCACAGGTCTGGTCTGGGGCAGACCTGTCCTCAGGACTGGTGAAAAGCAGACTTGTCCACAGGTCTGGTCTGGAGCAGACTTGTCGATAGGTCTGCAGCAGTCCTAAAAAAGCAGACCGTAGGTCTGGTCCACCAACGACGAAGTTAACTTGCTTGACTGCTTAAAAATTCTCAAGTTAACTTAGAAAGCAGTCAACAAGTTAACTCTAAGTTAACTTTTGTCAAGGTTAGGACCGCACCCATCTGTATATCTATGAAAAAAATTAGAAAAGGGTATACCTGTTTAATCTTTGAAAACCTAAATTGTACAACTTTTGATCCTATAATTCTCATAAAAAAATATCGATGAAAGTAAGATTTCCTGTATTGATATGCTATGACAAAGTGTTCATTTTATATACTCCTAATCCTCGAACATATGGAATATAATAACTTTAAACTGGTCTTGCTTTTGATAAGAATTATTTTTACCATTCAAAAAACGTTTATTATTTGCTTATGTAACTGTTTTCTTAGGGTGACATGTTCATGGCCTAATTAACACCTTTGGTGGTCTTTAATCTGTTCAGCATTCTATCTCGGGTTTATCAATGTGATTACTACACAGGTCAATGTTTACTTTGCAATTTCTCTCAGTCAAGAGAATTTGTAATCTTCGTTTCTAAGGGCTACAATTTTTAAATATTATTTTTTTTAGAAAACTAAAATCCACGAATTTAAAAAACCCACGAACATGTTAATATTGCTCAAACAACGAAAATTAATACCCACGAAATTGAAGTACTTTTTCAGAATGTTTGCAAAGTCTTCACTTCCCTTGTAATTTGTTTATTTGACAATTCACTATAATAATATGCTTTCTTCGTTCTGAACAAAAATAAACACGTTCTTAGATCAAGTTTTCACTGAGATATGATTTCAAAAGTTAATGTTATTTGACAACATCTTATAATTAGAAAACAGACCTAAAAGACTTATACATAAACACATAAGGTATTTCGTCGTTTATATTGCAACATAAAATTTGTTTTCTTTTTTGTAGATAATGTGATAAGTGCATGTACTTTTGAATCGTTGACAGAGGCTGGTTGTTTGTTTTATAACGACAAGTCAGGTTCAGACGATGCCGACTGGAAAAGGAATACTGTAAGTGTTTTTGTCCTAGGTATACTCATTTTGTTACAAAATCTTTTTATGCGCGTTAACATGCTCTTTAACTGAACACAAAACTGTTATTGTAATCGACCTAGTTATGATTGAGACTGAGGTTGTATTAAGAGGGGAAATCGAAATTGTTTCCGTATAATTCAAAGGGGTGAAAAATAAACATTCTATGTAAAGAGTACATACAATAGTTTGATATTGTTTATTTTTAACGAAACAAACCCTAGTCGTATTTGTCGCTCATGATACTCTTTATAATTTCACCTTTGTACTTTTTCAAACTTTTTTTCATCTGAGCGTCACTGGTCAGTCTTCTGTGGACGAAACGCATGTCTGTCGTATTAAATTTTAAATCTGATATCTTATGTTAGCTATTATTCGTGTGTTTCTCTGACCTATATGTCCTCCCATTTATTTGTATTGTAGTCCTGTCATGTAATGTTGTCATTTTAATGTTATGTTTAACATCGCTATAAAACGGGAGGTTTGGCATTCCACAAAACCAGGTTCAACCCACCATTTTTTTTTCTTAAAATGTCCTGTACCAAGACAGGAAAATTGCCATTGTTATATTATAGTTCGTTTCTGTGTGTGTTACATTTTAATCTAGTATACTGTTGTGTCGTAGTTCTTCTCTTGTATTTGATGCGTTTCCCTCAGTTTTAGTTTGTTACCCCGATTTGGGTTTTTTCTCAATTGATTTAAGAATTTCGAACAGCGATAAACTACTGTTGCCTTTATTTGCAGATCTTTTAATTTGTACAGATATAAACGTATAGTTTTGGTGATTTATAATGATATGACTACAATGTTGTTAATACTTGCATAGTCACACACAAAACAATAATGAAACAATGGTTGGAATCATAGTTGATTTTGACCCAAATGTCTTTTCGGATCTTTCATTGCTCATTTGTTGGGTTCATTTGTTTGCATATTGCAGTTTGATATACTGTAAAGCAAATTCATTTTATGTGAAATTGTATGATTGTAATGAAATATATATGTCTTTACGGCTTTTTATTTAGACATAATCTTATTGTCAATTGATTTTTTTCTGTGGCATATATTAATTTTTGAAACGTCCTTGGTTTAAATAGTTTTCTTTTGATATTGTTAATATTACAGTGTTTCTTTCAAATGTCAAAATTATATTTGTGCAACGAAAATATATATCGTTTACATATAAGAAGATGTGGTATAAGCACAAATGATACAAAACGCCGTCCAAAACACAATTTGTAAAAGTAAGCTTTGGCTCACACCGTACAGTAAGCTATAAAAGGTCCACAAATGACAATACTAGTGTAGAACCATATAAACAAGAAAACCAACGGTCTAATATATTAAACCAAGAACCACTTATAAACCACATCAGCAAACGTCTGAACATTATATTCCTGACTCGGGACAGTTGAAGACAAATAAATTGGGTTTGAACGTGTAATCCGGCTCTAAATTTCACAGTGGTGTAACAATACGAAACATCAGGACACATTATAAAATATTATTTGAAAGATTACTCAACTCATCTGAATATGAATTCTGACAGATTTTAGACAAAAGTCAAACAATGAAAACTAAGTTACCAAATAACAAAAACCACAAAACATTTTATCAAAGCCAAAACGTATTTTTTTCAAATAAACGGTCACTTAAAAGTCTTGATGAGGAGGATCTTAAACAAGCAAAGAGCGTGGTACTCCTTGAACACTGTACCTTTGATTTAACTGCCCCTTCCGTCGGACATGTTTACTTTGCTTTCTTCTTTGTATGATTATGTTACTACTACAAAAATTTGTAGGGCGCAACAGGCTCAACAGGAACAGGACCAGATCAAGCTATTAGTGGTGATTATTATCTATACATAGAGACCTCATCGGGATCTATGTCATTTGGGGAACATGCTCGATATATATCAGCTGTTCTGAATCCAGGTATACTACATAATATAATTCTTAATTGGAATTAAATTTAAGTTGTAGTGGTTAATATTAATTGGAAGATACCATTAAAAATACGAGTATGGAGAATGCAATTTATAGTTTGAATATTCAAAAAGATATGTTTACATAAAAAAAAAGTATGAACAAAAATACCGACCTCCAAGGTAGTTCAAAAAGGCTGAAGTCAAACTTAATGAAAAAGAGAATGGAAGTGGGGAATGTGTTAAAGAGATAAAAAACCGATTAAAAAAAAAAACAATCGAATGCCATCAAATGGTCTTCAACACAGCGAGAAAATCCCGCAAGCCGACTTCAGCTATACCCTAAACAATATTATGGACTAGTTCAGTGAAAAGTTAAATCACATAAATACTGAACTCCGAGGAAAATTCAATCACATGGTAAAATCAAATGACAAAACACATCAAACACGAATGGACAATAACTGTCATATTACTGACTTGGTGCAGGCATTTTCAAATGTAGAAAATGGACGTCATACTGAACTCCTTTACGTATTAATGAACAAAACTGAAAAAAACAACATACATACTGTTTATTTTTCTAGGACGGTTAATCAGCTTCAGAATTGAATGACAATAACATTAAATAACAAAACATATAATTTCATACTAAGTAATTAAAACAAGCAAGGTAGAGGATAAAGGAGGAAACGCACAACACTACATAGATATATCCAATTAAACTTTTCTATTTCTTTATTATTATTGATCATCTTTTTTTGTCATGGATCATACAGCAATATGCCGTCGATGAGTTTATGTTGTGATATACTGTATTTTACAGATACAGATATTTGTTTATCGTTTTATTACCATATGTACGGCGACACCATGGGAACATTAGAAGTTATTTTGGAAACTCCGGGATTCAATCAAACCATTTTTAACAAATCATCAGACCAGGGTAACCAATGGTATTTTCAGAATCTCTATATTCAGCCTAGAGATAATCTACAGGTATATTGTTGAAAATCATGTGAAGCGTCCAATTTAGGGCGGTATTGGTTATCTTAAGAAATTCATAAAATTATATATATAAACAACGTGAAAGAAAAATAATTAACACAGATGCAGTAATTCTTAAATGAATTTGATATCTTCATTTTCTGTCAAATTAATGTATACAGTAAACACTATGGATTTTGCTGCACGAAACAACGGTTGACTAAAACTTTTTAAATGTATTAAGAAAAATAAAAGTACCAAGTGCAATCTAAAAGAAGGGAAAAACAATTCAGGTTTAGCCAGAAGAGCCGAAATGGTTTAAATTTCCATTTCATGCCATTTTTAAATGCTATTCAAAGTAATTGGAGAGTAATTCATTATTACATGACAAAAAAGCAATGTAATTCAGCTAATTACAATTAAATTTTCAATTACCCCAGGTCTGCTCGCGATATTTGAAAAATCATCAGGTCAGTTTATTTCCAGAATGATAATTTTGGTTGTGATTGAATCTTTAATAATAGACATGTTATGCATGCGTGCATATTAGCTCACCATAACCACTTGCATTTAAATCAGTTCGCCAGATTCGCGTTTCGTTTACAAAGTACTCATCAGTGACCCTCGAAATAAAAAATCAACACATGTTTGAAAGGCCACATAAAATACGACGTTGAAGAGCAATTATTTTAAGTCACGAAAAATACCTTAAAACAGGCCCGGTTATGAACATTCAAAGCCGATTATGTTTAAGACAATGATGTATAAGAACTAAAACACATGAAGATCTTTATGAACAAAAAATGCATACACATTTTTACAGAATGCAGAAGGATTATAGTTGCATAAAGTTATTGTATTATGTTATTTTTAGATTGTATTTAATGCAATTGACGGAAATGGTTTCCAGGGAGACATAGCATTGGATCATATCATGACGTTCTTAGGGGAATGTGGTATGTTGATTAAATTTTCTAACTTTGATCTTGCGAATGTAAATAACAGGCCATGCACTGTAAATCAGTCCATATTATCATGATGGTGTTTTTTATACATGTGGTAAGTTTACTAGAAACTATCATTTTGTATTCCGGTTAATATGGTAATTCAATTCAGTCATACATTTACTGATAGGGTATGCAACATTGAATTAAACTTTCATTGTACTACTACGGGATAGTGATTAGTTGCGAAGATTAAGAGAATCTATAATACTAAAATTACGAGGTCCAATTTATCAGCTGTCATCACGTAAAAACGACGAATCAAAGAATTCAACTTTATATATAACTAATACAGTGCAAAGGTGTAGATTAAAAGTTACACCACTCCAGGCCCTGTTGTTTTCTACGTAATTAATATTGCCAATAACTAAGAAGTTCCGGGTCGAGTCCGATACCGATACCAATAGTATATTCACCTGCTACATATTACCTTATCTGTACGTTCCGCATCTGACAGGCGCACCAACAAACGGTGTATTCAGGATTAATATGCTATATACACGGGTCATAGTCACAGGGTTGACACTACTAAATTGTCAAATTGTTACATATTGTAGTATTTTAATCAGTAAGACTTTCTAAGATAACAATACGAATACTAAAAATCTGGACTAAAAATAAGGCGTGTAGGTACAGTTTTCAATTTGTTAGCGGGCATGACGTAAAACAGCGAATCAAAGAATTCAACTTTATTTATAACTAATATAGGACAATGCTGTTGATTAAAAAATACTCCATTCCAGGACCTGTTGTTTTCCAAATAATTAATATTACCAATAATTGATTCCAGTTCGACGGGTTCAAACAGAAAGATTTGAAAGCAGAGAAAATCGGCATGACTTTATCAGATGACAATACTAATACTAAAATAAGTCTTGCGCATAGTTATATATTTTAATTCAGTCACAGACCCGCGATATCACGGGTGTGTTCTAGTATATATTTATGGATACCGAAAACTGCATCCCCGCGTATTATTATCAAACTATAGCTGTAACTTTTTCAACTCAAACTTACAATCAATTAATTTTACACAGCCGCACACGCATACGACAAATCGTTATTATCCTGTTAATTACAGTACGCGTCAAATAAAATTTGATTAATTGAATGGAATGAACTATAAAAATTGTTCTAATTAAATATTTTGGATTAAATATTTTCAGGGAACTACACGCTTTCTAACGATAAGAATGAATTGCTGGCATTTATTCGTTTGGTGGGTGGACAAACTAATAAAACAGGACGATTAGAGATACTAGATGATAAAGGAGGTTTCTTTTCACCTGTCTGTTCCGGTTATCAATATTGGGACAAAGATGATGCCGTAGTGGCTTGTCGACAACTTGGATACAAGTAAGTGTGAGAGTCAATTGATGTTCAATTAAACCGTATCTTCCACCGAAACAAATGACGTAAATAATAGCAAATTAAGTCATCATACGGGAATTTACAAATACCAGTCCCATACCACATAGCGATCTACAAAAAGTCCCTGACCTGAATATAAAAAGCCAACACCTGATGTACAATGCATTAAACGACATCAAAACATAAAATATATACAGCAAATAAAAATCATAACTATGTTATATGTGAAGAGGAGTGTTGTCATATGCCTGACTCAGAACTTACATTTTTAAACATTGTAAACTGTATATATCCTTATAAACCCTTGTGAAATTTAATGCAGAACATGGTTCCAAGATCAAATGTTTGGTATGATCTGTTTAAGCTAACTTTACCCTATCCAATATTTTATTGCAGTAATTCGAGAATGCATACATTGTCAGAGTACGGTAAAGGCCGAGTGGAGAGGTCCAGATTTGGTTATACTTTCTACTGTGACGGTACCGAAGATAACCTAAGAAGTTGTGCTAAAGCCACAGTTTCATGTTCCAGCACTACTGATGTAGTAGCTTTAGATTGTTCAAATACAGGTATGTTATTTCTTTACTTACAATAAGGGTATATTGCTAAGCTATTCATAGAGCGTCCCCTACTTGTAGTTTCATGAGAAAACTTGTGAAGGATCAAGACAACTTTCAATCTGACATTTTTTTTCAGATAGAATGTAGCTAGCAATGAGGAAGACAACTAAGGTTTGTTATATGTTCATGGTACAATTTTAACTTGTGAGCGGACATTTACAAGTGTTTAAAGTGGACAGGCCAAATAATATTAAAAAACAATTGTCCTTGGGGTGCGGTTCCAAGTGATTAAGCGTTTTAAAAATGAAACATTTAGTTGAGAACGATTATAAAGAGGTATATAAATGAGCAAGAAAATATTTCATATTGTGCAATTAGTGTACGACACAGATTCTAGTTCAAGGCTATGTATTGTAATAATCTAACTCATTTACGCTACTTCACAAAACGTGTACAATAACAGATAGATTTAGGAAACAGTTGTTACCCGCCGTTCGAATATCATGAATCGGCTACAAATCAAGAAATATTTCATGGTAACAAACAAAAACTGATTTGATTGAATAAACTCCTAAGGGAGTTTACTAGGTTGGCCATCACAGTAATAATTTGTTTTTCTAGTTATGTATGTATCATCTATCCAAGAGAATTGACACTAACATGGGCTAAGTCAGAACATTCAAATCGGTTATTGTCAGCCTCTCTATGTACTTGTTGTTTCAGATTTATTCAAATTTGAAAAAAGTATACAATTCTTGGCGGCTAGAGTAATATTGATGTGACATATCAATAAATCGTCAGAAATTCAAATCTTGCATAGTATAGTATGGTACTACTACTATTTTTTTTTTTTAATATGATTGATAATAAAACTTATATATCACTTGTCGATTTAAAAGCTATTTAGATAAAACACGTGTCCTGGGAGGCCGAGTGATCTAAGTAGTTACTAGTCTACTGTAATCACTAGCCAGTAAACACCAAGGTCGTCAGTTAGAACTTCGTTCGTGCGGGTACGTATATAAATGCAGAATGCAAATAGTGCAACTTTGTATATGTCATTCTTTGGGACAATGTAGCACATTTCACATATTCTTTTCAGTTAACAGTTTGTGTTGCGTATATCTTTTAGAATGTTTTGAGAACGAGTACAGTTGTGGTGACTCAGAGAGGACATGTGTTTCCATGGATTTAGTATGTGATGGGAATGTAGACTGTCCTAATTTAGCTGATGAACAGAATTGCGGTAAGTGAATATATACTGCTCTTTATAATGTGACCTGGTCCTGTACATTTCGTTTAATTATCAAGGTAAGTATGTAAGATTTATTTATGATAGTGTTTATATAACGTGCTTTAATATGTAAGACATGTGAAATTTTTTTAAACTATTCATTTTTTTAGACCATGATTTTATCGTCAATTGGTCTGTGTTGACGTGATACATAAAAATGATTAACACAATATTTATAGTACGTATTATATGATAACAACAACTACTCAAATTATAAAACAAAATGTAATACAAAGAACCAATAAACAAAGATCAAACAAATCAATATGCATGTACCCTAAAGCATACAAAACTATCTAAAATGAATGCCGTCAGTTAAAGTGTATATCTGAATAATTCTCATATGATTTGCATATCTATAAATACTTGAATTGGATTGGTCAATTAGAATTTTTCTCTAGTTTTACAAGTCGATAAATCATGTTTCCGAAACTACAAGTACTTTCGTAACTTTCAATGTGATCTATTCATGCGCGATACTCATGCATGCAAGAATACCGGGATTTTCAGCAAATTGAGGTTGAAACCCAAAGACATAACAGATGTTCATATCCTAATGCATATGTATAAAAAAAGAAATAATGCATTTAAGCTTCGAAAATGTATAAAATCTAAATTTAAATAAAATTCCGGGAAATTTCGTGACTGATTTAGAGAATTTACGTCATAGAAAAACATGACGCCATACTATTGAAAACTTTCAAGGGAAAGACTATTTCGTTACATGTACCTGTACGATTTAGATTAGGATATCTCATTTTGGAGGTAGGTGCAAATCCATTTTAGATTCTGTTTTATTTATCAGACATTTATGGATTTTAGAAATCCAATATATCGGCCAACTCCTTCGTTACCACCTGTCAATTGTGCATTTGATAGTAATCATAGTAGGCATTACATAAAAAATATAAATTAAAAATCGCAAATATTTGGCTTAAGACTAAAAAGGATGAAACATATTTCTTCTAGAGGTGATTGATGTGTAAACTGATGCTCTTACTCACATAATTAACAGAAAAGGGACTTTTATTCAGTTCGTGAGGTAATTTTCCGGTTTACACATCAATAACCGCTAGTAAAAATGTGTTTAATTATATCATAATTGTATATTACTCAACGTTTAACTGAAGCTTCAAGCCGTATACATGTGAGTAGTCTATCAACAATTCGCTTTTGCAATTATCTCCAATGTAAATAAACAATGGACGTCAGTTGTCCTTTCCAAAACCATGGCTCTTTCAGTGCACTCCGACATCATCCACCGATACAAAACGCCATATAACCAAGAAAGTTTCGTAAAATTCCATCAAAGAAGCAATAAAATATTTGTGTGTATCGCAGTTCTTAGGAAAATGTGTTTTCTATTTCAGCATCATGTGGTAATGATCAGTTTGAATGCAGTAACCATGAATGTGTCCCTTTGATTAACCGCTGTGATGGAGTGCCACAGTGCGATGATAAATCTGATGAATTCAGATGTGGTATGTTACTTTAATATCATATGTGAGGTGATGTATTTAATTCTGTAAGAAATAGGTCTATAATTTTGTTTATTTCATCAATCCTACAACAATCGATTTTGCCAAAATACAGGGAATTGTAATCAATTTCCTTCCTAAAATGATATTTTGACGAAAAAAATCTCATATTCATAATGAACATGAAGAATCTTGGATAAGTACAACGAAAGTAACGGTTACTATGTACATGCAATTCTGCATTAAACTGCTCGACTGTATTATTTGACTTACGACTTCTTTTTCAAATACTAGCCAATTAAGATTATCTTTAATGTTTAAAATTTCAGAAAAATGAAGGTTTTGCATTTAAATGTCAATTTTCCTGAAACTTTTATACTTTACATACGTCTAATGAACAATTCGGTCTTATATAAAGTTGTGTTTAGTTTGTAAACGTTATTGATTTAGACCTGTTAAAATGGTTCAGATTCGATTTCTGATTTTGAAAATAGTAATCAACGTACAAAATGTACATGATGGGGACACACTTATAATTATAAATTGCGCTTTTGTTTGCATTTAGTTGAGTTCAATAATATATAAAACCAACTCTCTCTCGATTTTTGAGGACAACAAAAGGCCATGCCAAAAAAACATAAATCACAAAAATACTGAACTTCGAGGAAAATTCAAAACGGAGAGTCCCTAATCAAATGGCAAAATCAAAACTCAAACACATAAAACTAATGGATAACAACTGTCATATTGCTAATCTCGTATAGGCAATTCCTTATGTAGAACATGGTAAATTTAAACCCGGTTTTAAAGCTAGCCAAACCTCTCACTTCTATGGAAGTAGCAAAGAAATTTAGGTAATGCAACTGTGGAAGCCAAAGCTAAGTGCAATCCTGGGTCAGTAATGATCAAATTGAATAATATTATCTGTCAGTCATTACTTTGTTAGGAACTTTATTATTAGTCAGATTCTCTTCAAGTTAGGATGGAGCGTTCAACTTGTCAATACTCTTTATGAGATAAGTTTTGTTATCTAACATCACTACCATACGTGTTGCGTTATTATTACAGTGCAAAGAGACAGTAATGGCCAAATCTCCATATATAGAGATGGAACATGGATTTTGTTATGTTATACCACTGATATCACTTTAGCAGAATACCTTTGTAGTATAACAGGATATGGGTATGCAAATATTTAATTTACGTTAACGCTAAACGTTAGACAATGTAGTTTTTTTTATGTAAACTGAACACGTTTTTCTTGTATTGGTTTTAATTTAACACACAATCATTTCATATTGTAAAACATTTTTGTCCTAACAGTTGAATTGATTTACATGTAGATTCATCATCGTTATTTTTATATACATATAAACATGATAAATGTTGTGAAATTTTTACAAAATAAAAAACGAAAACAGATTTGATCGTCATACATGTGTCATAAGCCAAATGTATCTCAACGACACATTTGTAAATATACAAAGAGAATGAATAGCAAACATAATTCTGCAATTGTTGTTTTGTAGTTTTTATTTAACAATAATAAGTATTTATCTTTTTTATTTTTCGGTAGCTCTTTCAACAGTCAGTCTGCTGGAGTAACAATAAATGACGGATTCCTCGCTCAACCTGGCTCCAATCCTAATGGCGTTGTTACAAACTATGTATTATCTTCACAAATGTAGGTATATACATTTATTGTCGTATCAATGATACAAAGAATTATTCATGCTGAAAAGCCTAAAATAAGGTATTTCATAAGATTTTGACCTTTAAAATTTTTACCTATTTACTGATTGTCATATCAACATAAGAATCAATACTGTTTATAATGCATTAATACTGTTTAAAAGGTCAAAAAGTAATTCCAAAGTAATAACATATCATTGACTTTGTTAGAAAATAATCACTCAGATTGATATAGTATATTGTACTGATATTATAAATGACATCAAATATACATTTTGAAAATCTTTCACATGTTGTGTACTTCGTTGTCGTCAGTTGAACACATACAAATTTATCCACCATGTAAAAAAATTATAACTGCCTGCAGTCTTGATGACTTTTTCGTCTTCAATCTACATTTTGCACATCACATAATGGAAGTATGATAGTTTATCTCATAAATTAAAATAACACTTTATAAGGTTCGGGCATCTTATGAACTTTTCTTGATATCCACGATAAAGCATCAGCGCTAAAACAATTATATACTGCAGCTGTGCTATTTGAGCAGTCAAATTGCATTGACCGTATATTCATATGTGATATACAGTCACTGACTGTATATCACTTTGTTTATGACGTTGACAATGTGTTTCCGTAGAGTTTTATTTATGACGTCAATAAAACATACAGGTTCGCGGAAATTTTACGTCTTCTGCTCAAAATTAAGAAATGATGGTTTTTACCCTAAATACTTTATTTAGAACAGTTATAAGAGTTGCAGTATATAAAGAATAATCATGCATTGTCTCGAAATATCAATTTGTTATTTGTACTCGGCCCGAAACAGGTAGAAATGCTCGGCACAGCCTCGCTTTCTACCTGTTTCTAAGCCTTGTACAAATAACATTGATATTTCGAGACAATGTATGGTTATTCTATATTTATATACGGTATAACAGAACACATCATGACGTCATACGTACATTTCAGACAGCGTTATGAAAACAATTCGTTTTTAATATAAACGTGTAATTGCCACTAAGGCGTGCATCTGATTATTTTCAAAAGCAGGGTCATTCTTTTACTGTCTGTATAATCATATAAATCAAAGATTACTTTCTTGGTTGTTCCGATTAATCACAGATCGATTTTTATATTAAAAAAGGTCATTTATGTATTATTATATTAATACAGAAAATATTACTTACGTTTTGTGATAAATTAATAAAAAAATAAATCAATCGGCTAAAACCAATGTGAGTTTATCTATCATTATAAAACACCATAAACAAAATTTAAATTTTCAAAATAGTCTGAATTGCAAAACATTAGTCAGCTGGAGATATTGTTACTTGTATAAAAATAAATTCAAATCTTAAAATGTACTGTTGTCGTATTTACATGCTTTATTTGATTCATATCGAGTGAGAGACTACGTTTGTGCAATCCTTGGTTCGGGTAAACCAATCATCATAGTTTGCAAGAGACACATGAGAGAAGAAAAATAAAGATAATTCATTATATAATGTATATAATTTCAGGTCATGTAATGCATTAACTCTCCAGTGTGGGGACATAGGTTAGTACTTTTAAAAGAATCAGTGCATGTACATAAATTTACTTATGGGTTGATGATCTCTTTTATACTTCGATAAAAATGTATGTACCGATATATTTCCTTTTTCTCAAACTAATATGGTACTGGTTCTTCTGTTTGCTGTATATGTTTATATAATTTAATTTTGGATGTAACGCGTCTTCTGATTGGCTGACGTTATTTTGTTATGAGCCCATAGACATAATTTAGTCATTTGACCGTGATGTCATCAACGTTTTTTCATGGTTTTCTACGGTTTAAAAGGGAATTTAGAATTAAATTATAAGAAATGACTAATTTTTTTTTCTGTCTATTCGAAATAACATAAAAATGTGATGCACACTGTTAAATAACCCGCTATTACAGTCATTCCTTAAATAAGCTAAAAATCGCTGTTTTCATATGGTTTTTATTTGTTATATGTTCATAAATTTGATTTATGTTTTACTAGTAGGTTGATATGGTATAAGGTTTTATATCAATGTAAATATTAGCGTTTTATTGCTTGTAAGCTTTTACTGTATATTATTATTGCTTAAACAATGGTATTGTATAAGGCAAAATATACAAACGTACGTCTTTTGTAAAACTCAGAAAATGGGCTCATAATTATAACTTTTGGACGCACAACACGAACATATACTGTGGATTCATTATTATTCGTTGGATACCAATTTTCGTGAATTTCGTAGGTACAGTCAAACCACGAAATTAAATATTCAACGAATGATAATTTTTCTATAGGTTTGTATGCAGACTTCAGCAAAACCACGAAATTAAATATCCATGAATATGCAAGTTTTTCTTAATCCACGAAAATTGGTACCCACGAAAATAAATGAATCCACAGTACACAGAAATAAAAAAAACTGTCTTAATGTGAACACGAAATCAAAGGTGTTGACGCAAAAACCATATAACATTGTTGAACACCAACAAAAAAAGCAATTTTAACAGGTCGTCAAATGAAACAAAATGTAACAAAAGTTACACATACATGTAACCCATATTCTTTTTGACATTAAATACCTCTTTCTATACATCCGAAATATTTTTCTTCTGTCTATTATAGAGTGCGGAGTTCCTTCCGTTTCGTCGACATCTGTTGGCTCGTATGTACTGTATGGTAATGATGCTGTCCAAGGAGAGTGGCCATGGCAAATCTTGTTCTTTATGGATGGAAGTTCTGGATGTGGTGCCACGTTAATTGACCCTTACTTCGCAATCACAGCAGCACATTGTGTAGAGTAAGATTTTTTTGTAATGATTTTAACTACAGACATGTTAAAATGAAATATCTTTGCAGTTAAATAAATCTCTAAAACTGAAAAAATTTTAAAGGTTCAAACTGTTCCAATCGTACTTTCAGTTACACTTTGTTTATTTTCTGGCCTCTTTTGGTGTTTTCCATTCCAATGGGATACGAACTCATAACCGATATTTAAGAACAACTTCAATACACATAAAATAAGGGGCTAAAGTGAAACATTTCGTTTATAAAAATAAAAGGGAATGGGATCGTATTGTGATCTCAAATGATAAAATATGCTCGTGCATGTTCACACTATACAAACTTCATATACAGAAGTGTGCTCCTTACGCAGAAACTGCTCCAACAGAATTATGAGGAAGATACATTAAAAAGTACACTCTGTAACTTTTATGGACACAATCACGAAATGGTTGATCTATACATCTATATATGCTTCAGTAATCTCGGCAGCAAGTTAGGAATATGACAATTGTCATCGAGTTGTTCCTTTGCTTTATATACTAGTCTAGTGTGTGGTTTTATATTGTGTTAAGGTCTTTACTTTTTTTCGTTGGAGCTCGATATTTGTGTTAAACATTTTTTCTTTAATTTAATTGAAGGATTATGGCTTATTCTCGACAATGTTATTTTGACTGTATATGGTTTGGCATTGCGGGTGTTGCATGCATAGCTGAGACACTTCTCGACCGATGTGTTTGATCTCGTTTCATCTGGAGTACATGTGGATCCATCTTTAGAATGTTATTGATCTCAATATTCTGAGTAGATAAACGATATTTTAACACTGGTAACTTAATGTTGATTCTAAATTACAGGAGTTCGAGTTCCTTTATGATTCATGTTGGGGAAGTCAAAGAATCGGAAATGTTGGGGCCCGACGACCAAGGACAAAGGATATCAGTAGCTCAAGTAATATCTCATCCTGATTATACTGGAAGAAGTACAGGATGGAAGTCAGACGTTGCAATACTGAGGCTTTCACAAGCAGCTTACTTCAATGATAATGTCAGACCTGCCTGTCTAGCAACAGAAATCCATGAAAGTTTTGAAAACTGTTATATTACGGGATGGGGATATAAAGAAGATGTTGCACACGGTATCAAATGCATTTTTGTTTTGGGAGAGGGGGGGTCATATGTTTTAATGCTTCGTATTGTTTTATATCAACTGTCTTTTAATTTGATAGACGAAATCAGTATTGATATGTATCAGTCTTTACATACAGATTAATCTAATGGTTTGCTGTTATATATTTTTTCTATGTTAGGGGAGTGTTGACCGATGTAGATGTGTTAAACATTACTACATTATACTTGCCTGTCCGAATTTTTTTCATAAATTATGCGTTGTTTATCTCATTTGAATAGTTTTCCATTTCATCTTGACAAGGCCCTATAAAGCGGACAATATGAAATTGTATTTGCATATCTTCTTCATAGATTATTTTTAAACTGGACTTTTATAACCTTAATACCTTTTATATAATGATTTCCGGTATAAGTGTCATTCCGATTTTTTGGCAAATATTGATTCGAAATATTTTAAGAATAATGCTGTTTTATAAATGCAACAAGCAGATGACTATCTTCTATTTTCATTCAACATTTGTAAGTTTAAATTTCAGTGTTAATTGCAAATACCATATGACATTTCCACTACCACATCCGTTACAACCTCAGACACCAGTAAAACTATATTATATACACTTAACCGTTAAACTTTGTTTACATAATGTAGATTTTTTTTATGACATGACACAATTTAGACAAAGAGTTTGATAAAGCCTTGCAACTGTGATTGATATCAATTCTGTGATGGCAGACATATAAAAAAGACGTCGCAACCATTATTGATATCAATCTCACCAGGAATATCTTATACAACACGATTGTCGTATTTACTATTAGGTATCAGTGTGTACTTTGACGTGTAACGGTTGTCTCATTCACTAGACAAGACAAGACAAGACAAAAACTTTAATAAAGTCTCAACACTTGTTATATATAGCATATACAGCATATTAAAACACAAGTTAATAACAAGAGTCATTCTATAAAGAGTTATGAGAGACAATTTAACAATTTTCTTGAATAATACAAATACAAGTATAAAAGTTTTCGCTGTATTAAAATTTCATAGCTGATTTTGAAAGTATAAAATATCATATTTCATTTGTAAAAAGAAATATCATGTTGTATGCCCCACCTACGATAGTAGAGGGGCATTATGTTTTCTGGTCTGTGCCTCCGTCTGTCTGTTCGTTCGTTCGTCCTTCCGTTCGTCCGTTCGTCCCACTTTCGATTAAAATTTTTGGTCAAGGTAATTGTTGATGAAGTTGAAGTCAAATCAACTTGAAACTTAGTACACATGTTCCTTATGATATGATCTTTCTTAACTTAAAATCAAATAAGACGTTTAACCCCAATTTCATGGTCCACTGAACATAGTTAATGAAAGTGCAAGTTTCAGATTAAAGTTTTTGGTCAAGGTAGTTTTTAAGGAAGCTGAAGTCCAATCAAATTGAAACTTGGTACACATGCTCCTTATGATGTTCCTTATGATATGATTTTCCTAATTTAAATGCCAAATTAGACTTTTAACCCCAATACCACGGTTCATTGAACATAGAGAATGAAAGTGTGAGTATCAGGTTAAAGGTTTCGGTCAAGGTCTTATGATGTGCTGACCAAGTGTTGTTACTTTGTAGCCGATCAATCATCCAAGATGGTCGCCAGCGGGGAATTTAGTTTTACATTGGACCCTAAGGGAAATGCATACAAATGACTTCTTTGAGAGAACCACTGAATGGAATGAAACCAAACCTAGTAGAATGGGCCTTATTAGGTGCTAAGCAAGTGTTGTTACTTTGTAGCCGATCCATCATTCAAGATGGCTGCCAGCGGGGGACTTAGTTTTACATAGAACCATATGGGAAATACATACAAATGTCTTCTTTTAGGAAACTACTGAATGGAATGAAGTCATACATAGCATGAATGTTCCTTATGAGATGCTGACCAAGTGTTGTTACTTTTGTCGCCGATCCAACATCCAGGATAGCCACCAGCAGGAGACTTGGTTTAACATAAGAACTTACGGGAGATACATACAAATGTCCTCTTTTAGAGAACAACTGAATGAAATGAAACCAAACATAGCATGAATGTTTCTAATGAGATGCTGTCCAAGTGTTGTTACTTTGTCGCCAATCCAACTTCCAAGATGGTCGCGAGTGGGGGAATTTAGTTCAACATAGGACGCTATGGGAAATACATACACATTTCTTCTTTTAGCGAACCACTGAATTGAATGAAACCAAACATAGCATAAATGTTCCTTTCCTAATGAGGTTCTGGCCAAGTGTTGTTACTTTTTAGCCAAATTTTATCTTTTTTATATGAATTCAAAAACCCAGGTAGATTCAGGTGAGCGATACAGGCTCTTGAGAGCCTCTAATTTTGTAATTCTACTGTAATGAAGACCAATTGGTGGTCTTGGAGTGTTTTTTGCATTTTAGTCGGGTTGTTGTCAATTTCACATCTTCTTCGTTTCCCTTCTCAATTTATATTTACATTTTTTCAGTATCATCAACACCAGACAACTTACAGGAGGCACGAGTAGATGTCAACGTAGACATAGACAGATGTAACAAATCCTATCAAGCCATTGGACTTAATCTACCACCGACATCTGTTTGTGTTGAAAATAAGAACCCGTATGCTCCATCATGTAACGTAAGAATGAATAAAAGAGGGGCTTATACTAAAGTGATGCACACTCATAAGCCGAAAATAAACTAACAATTTAATGACAAAAAGAGAGAAAAAAACATTTTTTTTATTATACAATCAAACTGACCATGCATTCCCTTGTGACTTGGATGGAGAGTTATTTCATTCACTGGGCAAGTCAAAACAAGACAAATACTTTATTAAAGTCTCACCCCTTGTTAAATAGAAAGTATACAGCATTTTATCGTTCTTGTCCATTCGATTTTGATGTGTTTTGTCATTAGATTTTGTCATGTGATTATGGACTTTCGATTGGATTTTCCTCTGAGTTCAATATTTTTGTGATTTACTTTTTTGCATATATTATATAAACGTAGTTTTACCTGATGTGTATTCCCTTCACTTCGAACGTTCTGGTCAAAATTCAACAAAATGGCATGAACAAATGTTCAGAGATGACAAAAATTCGGGTTTTTCGCGCAAATAATAGTGTTAAAAACATTATAGTCCCATTTTTAAATCACATATTTAATTGAAAACCAACAAGTATTTTTTTAGGCTTAGAAATCAGACATATGTTTAAATCTTATATGAGTTCAAATTTTTTTTTTACACATTAGCTTTATGTGACTCATTTTCAAGTGTTGATCACGTTGTTGAAACGATTCATGAGTGACGAAATATCTTGCAGTATTCATTTTACAGATGCCATTCACAAGAAGATGTTAATTTGCGTAATTCTATTTTTAATTGCAGGGAGATTCAGGAGGTCCTTTAGTATGTCAGAATAAATACGGTCGATGGGAATTGGTTGGAGTAACTAGCTTTGGTATAAGAGGATGCCGTGTAGACCAGTTCCCTAGTATTTATCAAAGCGTGCCCTATCATATTGATTGGATTGTGCAGAACACAGGTAATAATTCTGGCAGATTGGAATAAAATTTTATCATTTTGTAGTGAAATAATTATAACAGTACTAGTATTATTTAACATGTGTTGTCACTGACGTTGTGAGTTCGTGACCCCGCACATTGCAGGAGCATTTGATTCTTAATTGACTAATAATGTTTATTTTCCTACCAAAGGTGGGTGGTTCTCTCCTACTCCCTCTAAAAACGGACCGCCATGTTAAACATCAGTCAATCAGTAAATCAAAATTTATGATTATTTATTAGCGCATCGTCATCCCCCACGTAGATAAATTAAAATGTGACTTATAAGTACATGTATATGAGTATATAACCAACGTCATACTTAAGTAAATTGTATATCAGTAACGTCATAATTTAATATACTAAGATTGTACTTGTTAAAACTCTGGAACAGTTTCATCAAAAAAATTCATTGTAGCACAGTGCTGACATGGTGATGTGACAACTGTCTTTCTTTCGTTTAGTATGTTGTTAAAATTTACGTTTGATTTAATCATGTTCTATGCACGCTTATATAACGATCCGACTGCAATGCAGTTCGACCAAAGTCAATCTGCCACCAAGTCGATTCCTTCTACATTTAAAAGTCGACCAAGCTGCAATTAGAAAATAATATTTGCAATGGATAAAAGTTATATGTATTTAACATGCAGTTCATAAATATGAAAGAATGTTATAAACAATAAATAGCAAAGGAACACGATAAAAAAATGCATAAAAGTTTAAAAATTATAAAACTGTTTGAGAAATATTGCTTGATCTGCTAAATTCCTTTTATCAGAAGTTTAATTACCCATTGTCAATGATCCTCAAAAACTGTTTCCTAATTAGTATTTCTCCGATCTGCGAAATTCACACAACTGTTGCATGTGTAAATTGACACTTAACCTTAATCATATACCTCCGACTTTTGAGTAATTGTTCATTATACTGTTACGTGACCGGGACAACTTGGGGCCGGAACGACTTCCCCTCTTTTTTAACTTACTTTGGATTTGGATATTCTGTTTAACTACTTTGTGTCGTCTTTAAATTTAAGATGGCAAGATCAATAATGTGATAGACAATATCGATTTAAGAAACATGGCATTGGCTTCTTTGTCCAGAGGTATTGGATGTTGTACATTAGGAGAATAAGATTAAGAATAAGAATTTTATTAGTCTAAAATCAAAACAATAGGATTGTTACTAAAATACAAAACAAAACAAACAAACAAACAGACAGGCAGGCATATTAATTATAAAACGATAGACATTAAACAATACAAACATGTTGCATTGAAAGACAAAATATATAGATTATGAACGTTATGACGTTTTTTTGTCATATGTGAATATTATGACGGTAGTAATCAGCTTTTAAATTAAAAGAAGAGTCAGTTTTTAATACTAAAAAAGCAGTCAGTTTTAATAAAACTGTGTTCATTCATTATGTGTATTAATAAAAAGGTTGGTCCATCCTTGTAAACGTAAAGCACCATACTGATTTCTTCATATTTAGTTTAACCGTTTATTATACATCTATGTCATCATTAACTTGTACTTCATATTACATACTGCATCTGTTTACCCTAAAACTTATGTATTTGTGAATATAAAGTATGTATCTACTACATATCACAAGACGCGTACTACTAGTAACAACTATAGGTCACCGCACTGAGTATTCATTGAAGCCAACTAAAAAATGATTTGTATGGGCTTACATGTGAAAAAAAATGTTTCGAACCATTAAGTCGGATATCAACGAAAATACTCACTTCTTTGATCAACGAACATTGGTACGCAAGAAATGAATGAATCCACAGGATATTGATGCACCAAAGTTTAAATGTACAAAATGTAGTACCTCTAATATTTAATAAAGACATCTTTATATTTCCAGGTATACAGATCAATAGGAATAGTATACCTACCCCGCCACCAGAGACATAAATGTTTCCATGCTTAAGTGTGATGTAACGGATGTCTTGTTAGGGTTTTATTATTGAATTGACGAACAATAAGTCTTGATTTACGCAAACAATTTAGTGAAAATTTATACTTTTAATTATATCAATAATAATGTCATGCATCATTGAGACCCATGGAGACTTTATAATTTTACTCTAGTTTTCCTTTAATGTAATTGTAGATGGTGTTTATCAATGACCATCAAGTCGAAACTGAGTCATTTTATCATATGACTCACCATATTTGAATATGTTATACAAGCAGGCTCTTATAAAAAAAATCTTACTAAATTGTAGTAATGAACTACACATTATTTACCTTTATAAGAGGACAAGGATGCAAATTATCTTTTTCTTAAATTTTAAGGCAATTATATCAGTTGTTCGCGTTGCCATCCATTATGACGGCATGTTTAACTCTCTCTTACTCGAATTACGTCAGGAAAACATTTTTATTAAGTCATCTCCACAGAAAGTATCCAAATATATATATATATAAATATATATCCATAAGTTTTTACCATGAATGGTTTTGCACTATTAATTTTTGGAGTCCTTTATAGCTTGCTATTCGGCATGTTCGGTATGAGCCAAGGCTCCGTGTTGAAAACCGTACTGATCAATAATCTTTTACTTTTATAAATTGTGACTTGGATGGAGAGTTGTCTCTTTGGCACTCATATCACATCTTCTTATATCTATATTATGTAACAAATATGTTTAATGCTTGTATATGCATTTCTTTTATGTATACATTAATGTGTTATAAACAGTCTCTCGTACCACTTTTTAGAGTGGCTGATGTATAGGCTTTTGTTTACCTTTTATATATGTATATGTTTAATAAAGTATTTGTCTTGTCTAGTCTTGTCTCAATAAACATACGAATTGTATATTCATAATGTGTTTTCAGCCTTGTATCACCATCACTGGTGATCCGATAGATAAAATCTGTGGCAGAGTAGTAGAGTTGTCACTGGGTCAGACATACTAATATTATATACATTTCTGTGACTGCATCATACATTATTTTCTAAGATCCTCTTCAATGGATACTTCAGCTGATCAAAACATTCCATCTGCATGCCTCATATATCACGTACTGTGTTACGACGCTTGATAAAAACTGATGAGAAAAGGTAATACCCCGCCATCGAAAGCTTGATTTTTGTCGCGCCTAGGTGCTCGAGTGTCGGGCATAGTGCAAGGTGATTTTGTGCCACGATATCTCAGTAGCATGAGTTCGAATTTTTCCCGACCAGGGAAAAAAAAAAATTGCTTCCTCAAATCTAACGTTGTTGTGCTGTTATTTTGACGATTATATATATCCTTATGCTGTTTTACTCTATTCTTTATATTTTCATCATTATTATCTACTATATGTGTCAGCATCCCATTTAAACAGAAGCAATGAGTTTCTACAGGTGATATTAAACTTTAAGGGTTCTATAAAAATTATCATACAACATATATTAATAAGATTAATACAGTTACAGACAAACTCCTAAGACGAATCTATGTATCTATGAAAGAGTTAAGTACAACAATTTTATGTGTTGTAATGACACTTATTACTTCATAATTTACCTTTGTAATCATGTTTACAGATTTTTGTCGTGTCAGCATACATATTAAGTGCAAAGTTCAAAGTTCGTCATTTTCGCTTCTTTTTTTTAATTTTATTTATCCTCTGGTTTAATTGATAAAGTGTTATTTAACAATTTGCCGGCTTACCATTATTTCCCCATTTAAATGCAAACTACACAATCGTATATCAAAATCAACAAATAGAACACAAATATACAGAGATTCATTTCCCAATAAATTTCCAATACCCTATATCTCAAAAACAAGGACATGGACCTTAATTTTATTATGGTTACTTAAGTTGTTTTTGTTCTATAAATAAATAATAGTGCTTAAAAACGCTTTATATTTTGAACAGAGTGTCATTTTGAATTACAATAGCAGACAACGTATTATTATGCTACAAAACAAGCTTAATTAATAACATAAAGTTATAAAGTTACGTAGTGTTATTGCACTTTTTGTACTTTGCAGAAATGATCAGAACTATATCATATGATATGAAAAAATAATTGAGATGAATGATCTACATTTAATTATACATCTGGTTGATAATATATTATCAAAGGTAGGCATTACACGTACTTGATTAACAAACAATACATAGATTTCAAGTTTTTTAGAGAATTAATAGTAATAAATATCATAGAATCTGATAAATGGTACCTTCTCCTTAACTACATATTTATGTTTTCTTTAGTTGTAATCATTTTTCCGTTTGTAGTACAAAACATCACATAGCTCCTCTTCAAAATTTTAACTTGACGAGTGCACGGCTGTCTATTTTTGTATTTCATAATCGTATTACATACAATGGAATGTTATGGACTAGTGTTTGAATTGATATTTAAGATCTGTACATATACAGAAGAGTTTTTTTAAGATAAAACCAATCACAAAAAAGATACCTGGTGGAATAAAAAAAAATAGGCACAAAAACACTGTTATCAAAATATTCCCGATAGAGAAGCACAAACCCCACCAAACAACTAAGTCTTAAAAGAGGGACGAAAGATACCAAAGGGACAGTAAAACTCATAAATCGAAAATAAACTGACAACGCCATGGCTAAAAATGAAAAAGACAAACAGACAAACAATAGTACACATGACACAGCATAGAAAACTAAAGAATAAACAACACGAACCCCACCAAAAACTAGGGTGATCTCAGGTGCTCTGGAAGTGTTAGCAGATCCTGCTCCACATGTGGCACCCGACGTGTTGCTTATGTGATAATAAATCCGGTAAATAGTCTAATTCGGTAGGTCACATTCCTGAAAGGGAAGGGGATTGTAGTTACGACGTAAGGAACATATCCGATATCATTTGTGAAACGGTTATTCCATAACGGTCAACCAACTCGTGATGGCGTCGGTAAAATTTACGAAGGGATGGTTTCAACTTTACCATTTGGAACTCTTGGTTTAATAGCTTTCTTGTGAGCAGCAACCCTCTATAAAGAAAATCATGATAGGAATGCACGAGAATATCGTATCAATTGGGAGATATATACCCCGTATGGAGGTGCTGCTGGAATATTGCTACTTAGAAATGGAAAGTTCACAATTGGAAAGCTAAAATCATCTCTTTTGACGTAAAGTTTTGTTTTCAACCGACCCTCATTGTTAATTTCTAGATGTAAGTCAAGATATGAGGCCGACTTAACTGTATCTGTAGTATCCTTTATCTCTAGTTCGATGGGATAGATGCGTTCCACATAGTCACCAAGTTTTGAATTATTTAGTGAAAGAACATCATCTATATAGCGGAAAGTAGAGTTAAAGGATATTGCTAACTTCTTATCTTTCTTCCTAAAAATTTCCTGCATGAAGTCAGCCAGTAATAATAAAGAAACAAGTCGACAAGTAGAGGGGCACAATTTGTTCTAATTGGAATGCCGACATTCTGTTGAAAAACATGTCCTCCGAACGTAACAAATATGTTGTCAATCAAGAAATCAAGCATCTTGATAATATCAGTTTAAAGTGTTTACCGATATTTCTTTGAATACCATCAATCTATATACAAAACAAGGCAACAACAAATCTTTAAAGAATCGTAGAAACACTTTTAGTATTCGTTTATAGGATCCACGTCTCAATCCAAAATTACCGAATTCGAGGAAAATTTAGAACAGAAAGTACTTTAACAAATGGCAAAATCAAAAGATCACACATCAACGAATGGAAAACAACTGTCACACCCCTGACGTGGCACAATTCATCCTTAATAAGATGAATGTTGAATTAAACCTGGTTTTGTAGCTTGCTTAATCTCACTTGTATGACAGTCGCCTTTAAATCAATTATATTAACATTAATCTCTATGAAAAGTAAACAGACATTCCGGCTAAAAATGTCAAAACTCATAATTTTAAACAAAATGGAACATGAAACCGAAATAAAAATAATAATCTTATATATTCGCATGACAAAATACAATATTTTGGTTATTACATACAGCGCAATCCTTTGGTAGCAAGGGTTAAGCCAATATAGTACAAATATAAGCTTTTTTTAAAAGTCATACTGTCTATTTGTGTTTGCTTAGGAGATAAAACAATAGAACTGACATGAATTTTCGTTCTAAACACTTTATTTACTCAGAAATTGATTAAAAATCTAAATGTTAATAGATTTAGGTTACGAATAGAATTTGATTGTGATATTCTGAGATTTCCAAGTATTCAATAAGGTAGGGAAAAAAAGTTAGGAAAAAAAATACTTATGAGTCTTATGTAGACGAAACGTGCGTCTGACGTATCAAATTATAAACCTTGTACTTTTGGTATTAAATATGCTAATATTTCCGTAATATAATATGATAATCTGAATCAAAATCAGCCGATAATTAATTGCCAGTCTTTGTATCAGACAATTTGAAAATAAATTGAAAAAAAAAATGTCGAAATACCCCCTGATCAAAGTATTCTTCTTGGAAGTAACTGTCATTCTGATTTAAATATGGAAGGTCTTTCGTTCCTGTGTGTCTGGTAATTCGACGAAATCTCTAGATAACGTTTGGTTTGAATGATAGCAAATTCGGGAGTCAGCTTCATTAAATATTTATTTTCGAGTGCATTTAAACTAAATTATATATTAAACTACTGGAAAAGGAAAGTAAACACAAGTTATATTCGTTATGTTCGTGTACCATTATAAATTTTGAGCCATAAATTAATGTCAAAAATGGAAAACAACACGTTCGATAATTCTATACATCCAAAGCGCTTTTCTGGATTTACCTTCATCAGGAACGCTCAAAGCCAACCATTTGAAATCTGAAGATGTATAAGTACCGAAACCGTTGAAGAGCTTTATGACAAAAATACCTAAAATAAATAGTCAAATTCATCTAAAATCAGCTTTGCCTGAGGGAGTTGAAACCTTAGTGTCTGAATAATTTCAAAATTTATAAACGGACAATATTAGAAAATATCGTTAAATCATGTCAGTACCAAAGTGCTTCTACGTGTACAGTCATACTTACAAAACCTAATCTTTGTATCTATGAAACTATTCTGTAAATATTTCATTTAATTTGTTGTGAAAAAAAATTGTTGACTCCATAACGTATCATTTATGCATAAACCGTGTTCATTAAAATCTATAACGGCATGAGACACGGGCATATCGCAAAGTTGTGACTTAAACACCATTAACATTTGATTAAGCATCATAATGTCAAAAAGGGGGGATCAAAATGAGAAAAGAAGTATAAAGTTTTGTTGTAAATGAATTGAAATATACAAATTACACAGGGACAGTTCCCCTGGGTCAGTTTTCGCATTAAAATTATTGATAATTTAAAGCGAAAATATTATCAAGATAACTTTTAGAGTTATTGTGACACAATGATAAAAAAAAAATACGCTTGAAAAACAGTTGATTCTTGATTGATCATGGCTGAATTTTTGTCTGAATTTTATATTTTCGAACTGTGTTTTTTTTTTTTTTTTTTTTAGCCATGGCGTTGTCAGTTTGTTTTCTATCTATGAGTTTGACTTTACCTCTGGTATCTTTCGTCCCTCTTTTGTACTGACTTATTATTCAAAAACGTTTTTTCCTCTTCAATTTCTTAACATTCTAATCTAATGCTTTTATAATGTAAAATACAATAATAAAAATCCAAAGATGTTTTTTCTTATTATCTTCCTAGAATATAAAGAAAAGTAAAATAATAAAAATACTGCACTTCTATGTATATTTTAGCTCTAATTTCAGGTTTAATCAACAACGATAGTTACTGTACCAATTCAGGAATATAACAGTTGTTTTCCGTTCGTTCGATGTGTTTAAGCTTTTGATTTTCCACTTGATAAGGGACGTTTTTAATTTCCCTTGGAGTTTGGTATTTCCCTTTTCCGAATTCATTTGGTATTTGGTATACATGTCTCTTTATTACACTAACACAATAAGGTTAGAGTGGTAAGAATATAAAGTAAAATAGTCATAACAGAATGTTGTGTCATTATAGCAGATTTTTATAATCTTTTGTCATATAGACTTTACACAATAATCTTATCAATATTTTTGTTGTCAAGTCACGAATTTTTCTAATTTGTATGCGGAAATTTACCAGTTAGATATGCCTTTAAATGAATTTCAAACAGACTGCATTCATTGTCCTTTTGTAATGTGGATATTTCTGTTTCTATGATGTTGAATATTAAGCTCCGAAATTAAGATATGAACCATTTAAACTCAATGAAGATTTGCACCATGTAAACTCATAGATTTTATTGATATCAATTGATAACGTGTTTTTTTATTATTAGTGTAACAAATCAGATCCAACCTCAAGCTGAATTAGACGTGTCGCGAAGAGAACATAGAAGTATTTCATTTCGATGCTATCTGTATCATTTAACATATTTCTACGAGCGATTGGTCACCTAATTTTGAGTATACACCTTTTATGCAAAAGGAAACTTTAGTATGTGTGGTAGGAGATCCTGTGTTGAATTAATCAGTCACATTTCGCGAAATTTCTATTGTAAAAAATAAGTTTGTTGAAAACAGAATTCTATGACGAATTATCTCCAAAACAAAAAAAAGGGTTGTAATGTAAAAGTCCGTTCAAATGTTTGATTGATTATTGTGTGCTGAAATACTTTCGGTTAAAAAAAAACGTGAACAATTTAACAACAACTTAAATTAAAGATTCTTGAAATTGGCTCGTCAGTAAAACAGACAAGAAATGTAGATGTCTTCGGAATAAAAAATTGTTGCAAATTAATTTTTCTAAGCAAAACATTTAAGGCGGACCTCATGGAGTAGCAAAATTTTTAAAAACAGAACGCTACGATTTTCTTCCTTCATTGGTTAGATTGACTAATATCAACAGTTATCAGTTCTGTTGATACCCTTTAAAATCATTGGTACTGCATACCATAATTCATATCTTGTGTAGTAAGAAAGGCCAGGCAGTTTCATGTAATTTTGATTGCAGGCCTAGTTTTTACAATAGTTATGCCGTTTCATGTGTTCACATTTTGAACTGTACCGAAACAAAGTTGTAATTTTCATGTGATTATCACATTTGAAATGAAGGATGCCACCAACATGCTAAATTCCTTCAATAAAAATAAAGTTAGATATTGGGTTAAAGTCAATTTGACAAAATTGAAACAATACAATTACAAGACTAACAATTATTAATCTTTCATTTGTTAATGGTCTGTTCGATGATTTTTCTTCTCTCGTTTTAATGCTTATCTTTATGACTGTAACGGTGTATGGTATAAAATTATTCATGATGGACAAAATTTACACACTCTAATACAAAGAGGTGCTTATTTCTGAAAAGTGTGTTCTTTGTTTGGAGTCTTCGTTATATATGTTGCCTGCTGCTGGGCACGTTATGTTGTCATTTAATTGCCTTTATTTGGTATAGATGAATTATAATATTGCACCTTCTTCGTTGAATTCATTAAGAAGACATGAAACACAACAACGTCAAGTAAAGACAGATGTATTGGTCTTTTAGTCTTTATTTAGACTAGATGAAATAGAATGGACTCGTGGTAGTGGAATTGATATTCAAAATCAATGGATATATATAGTGCAGTAGTTCTTCAGCACACAAAACTATGACGAAAACGATACCTGATGAAAAAGCGAACAATATGCATTCCTACACTGTTTTTAAAGAAATGACAATTAAGAAACACCAAACCCACCAAAGAAAAAGAACGCTGTGTGTTTCGTTTTTTTTTTTCCTCTTATAGTTGATGTGTTGTAGTTTGTAACCCGGCTTATTTTTCTCTCAATCGACGTGTCCCTTGGTTGTAGTTTGTACCCGGATTATTTTTCTCTCAATCGACTTTCGAACAGTCGTACACTACTACTGCTTTTATTTAATGTTTCGGCTTAAAACAGCAAATACGGTGTTCGATTTATGACTGTTGAACAGCGATATACTACTTTTTCCATTATTTCTTAATCATGTTCAAATACCATCAATGCATTCAGAAAAAAACCAAGCCAAAAACAAATATTCAGGGGATTACAGAAACAAAGTAATGAGCATTAGCAAAACTGGATTTGATGACAGGTTTACCTTCACTAGCAAATTATACAGCCCTTAAATTATGTTCAGTGGTTGTCATTTGTTGATTTGGTTTATAAGTGTTTCTCGTGTCAATTTTTTATATAGATTAGACCGTTGGTTTTCTTGCTTGATTTTTTTTACAGTAGTTTTGTTGTCCCCTTTATATTTTGCTGCTTAGTGTGAGCCAAGGTTCCGTGTTAAAGGTAGTACTTCGACCTTTAATATTTACTTTTACAAATTGTGACTTTGGTGGAGAGTTATCTCATTGGCACTTATACCACATATTCTTATATCTACTTTCATAGGAATCCACATTCAGTCAAGAGAACACAATAGAAAGTAAGATAATACTTGTTTAATTATACGACACGACTGCAACATGAGTTATTCTCGCGTCTAAAGAAACTAAATTGTAACTGTTGGTCAATTGAAGGTGATGTTCATAAAACTATTGTAAAGGACTATGTGGTATAGAAATTTACTTAACTAGACATCTTAATTTCCAATCTTAAAGTAGAATTCTTGCGTTTTTGTTCTTAGCATACCTCACTCCCAATTCAGAAAAACATTCATTATCTGTCTAATTAGTTATCAAGGTACCAGGATTATAATTTAATACACCAGAAGCGCGTTTTGTATACATAAGACTCATCAGTGACGCTCAGATTGAAAGGCAGACAAGTACAAAGTTGAAGAGCATTAAATACCCAAAATTCCAAAAAATATTGCCAAATACGCCTTAGGTAATCTATTCCTGGGATAAGAAAATCTTTAGTTTTTCGAAAAATTCATAGTATTGTAATAGCAAATTTCTACAAATGACCATATAATTGATCTTCATATCAACAGCGAAGTGCTTACTACTGATCCGTACATGGACACATATGTCACAACTCACCAATGTTAATCTATCGTTCTTCGCCAAATATAAACTAATTCCGACTCCAATCATAAATACAAAAAAAGTATAGATCAAAAGACAAAAAAAAAACTTCTTATCTTTCGTTGCTGTGTCCTGTTTTTGTATCGTGTTTATGATGTCAATGTAGTAGATTATATATGAAAACATTCATTATACAATATTATCAAACATATCACAAACGGTACAGATATGACCACCTCATTCTACTAGAGTTAAAAGTTCAAAGAGGATTTGACCATAATTAATAGTTGAATGCGATATATGAAAAACATAAACGAGACAATTAATGATCTATTATTTCTGGTATTCATATAAATTATCATAAAATATTAATTAATTCCTTATTCGCTGCATAATAGTCACCTGATGAGGTAATTTGAAGTTGACTTATAAGTTACCTGACACTGATTAGTTTCATTAGCATTTAGACGAATTCATTAAAAACAAATATGTTCTTAGCGTTTACTCAGAAAACATATATTTACCGGTTATTCATACTTGTAATTTGGCTTATAACGCTGGTAAACAAATGGCAATAATTGTTTCTATTGAATTTAATCATATCCTTTTTATCGAGTCGAAGGTCGGAGATCCGGCAGGTGTGTATAAACAGGATTAAAATTGTGTTCGATATATATACGTACCGAATACAAAAAGCTTATAAGTGACGCTCAAATAACGTAAATCTATATATATTCGATTATGCAAAAACAAATATTGCCAACAAGCTTAAACCGAGGGAAGCACTTTAACTATCAGAGGGAAACAACTGAACAACATAAACCCTGAATTTTAACAAAAACAAACCCAAAAGAATGGTGTTTTTTATAGTTTATGTGCTAGATGTATAAATAATAAAATACAGCAAGTTTGAATGGTACGTTCAATATGATGTCTTCTGTAAAGTACTTAGACTTATACACAATAAAATATACCTTCATTGTTCAATCGTTTTATATATCGTCTTCCATACATTCCGATGGACGCACTTTGCAAAACGTGTAGTATAATAAGTTATGTATTTGACCTCGTCCTCAATATGCATTAATGCATGAACATTTTCTCACTTAAGTGACTTAAACAATTCTCGATTAAATGCTTAAAACGATAATGATATGTGGTATGATTGCAAATTATAAAACTTTTTACAATAAAGTTAGAATACCGTTAATTGATGATGTATCTTGATTTATAATGATGCTGTCAAAGTTATAGGTATAAACTGGCTATAGATATTGGAGTTCAATTTATATATTTCCCCACTTCCAATAGTCATTTTTGTATTCTAGTCATTTTTTCGTATTTGCTGTGTCTCAAGAGTGTTTATATACCATTTAGTTTTTCATTATTTAAACAGATGTTTTTTGTCCTGATTTTGATTAACACACAATATTGAATGTCATACCAAAATGGTTTTTTTATTACGTCATTTTTTTTGGATTTCACATTAATTGTAGTCAATATAACAGAATGCTATATGACTGTCATAGAAGTAAGAGGTTTAGCTAACTACAAAACAATGTCTTATCCTTTTTTAACATTTTTTTTATTCGAGCGTCAATGATGAGTTATTTGTAGACGAAACGCGCGTCTGGCGTAAATAAAAAATTTCAATCCTTTTATCTATGATGAGTTTATTTACAACCACTGGGTCGATGCAACTGCTGGTGGAGTTTCAATTCCCCGAGGGTATCACCAGTCCAGTACTCCGCACTTATGTGTTGACTTGAGTTATCATTAATATGTTCATAATTATAAATTAACTGTTTACAAAACTTTGAATTTGTGAAATACTAATGCTTTTCTACCTCAGGAAGATTACCTAAGCTGTATTTGGCAAAACTTTAAGGAATGTTTGGTCCGCAATGCTCTTCAATTTCGTACTTTATTTGTTTTTTTAACATTTTTTTATTCGAGCGTCACTGATGAGTCTTTTGTAAACGAAACGCGCGTCTGGCGTGAATAAAAAAATTCAATCCTGGTTTCTATGATGAATTTATTTATATCCACCATTTTCCACTTGATGAAACGTCTGTACTTAATCCAGAATATAACAATTGTTTAACATTCGTTTGTGTTTAAGCTTTTGTTTTGGCCACTTGATAAGATTCTTTCCGTTATTTTAATTTTAATTAAATGATCGTTTGTTGGTTGTTTTTTTTTTTTTTTTACTTATTTTACTATTTCTAGGATTTTAAAAAAATTTTGAAATTTTATTTTGACTCATATTGAAATTGGAAAAAAGAAAAAAAAACGAAAATAGCATGACAAAGCAGATATATAGTTCGTGTTTGACAGATCTTTATGCATCACAAAAATAACGGTTTTATACTTATTTACATATTCATCACTTTCTACATTACACAACACACACCAAATAAATAGAACGTATAGAATTTACACTGTGTGTTATATTTGTAGTTGATCTCAATTAAATAATGAGACAAAAGGAAAAAACAAAAAAATAAATGACGATGAAATATGTATTCTCACAGGTTGTGACATGGTGTACACAACACACACCAAATAAATAGAACGTATAGAATTTACACTGTGTGTTATATTTGTAGCTGATCTCAATTGAATAATGAGACAAAAAGAAAACAACAAACAATAAATGACAATGAAATATGTATTCTCACAGGCGGTCACATGGTTTGGTTTTACAATTGATTAAACCTACGAAGCAATAATATATACAATTTCAAAAAATAACTTGTGACTTTGAAAGTAAGTTACACAATATGCATCATGTACCACATATACTTTACAAATATTAAAAAATGTGTTTGCATGATGACCGCAGCTGATCCCAATTAACCAAAACGTTAAATAAATGCATCTGTGATCAGGTGTTAGACTTTAGACAGAGAATGCAGATTGTTTAAATACACCAAAGACTTGGGAAAAGGTAATTGCTGCCTTGTGTTTTGTAGGTGGAATACATGTGTTCGGTTCAAAATACGAATCGTGTGTTCGGATTGGAAGTCTGTCTTTCTCTTGATTGTGTAGTTGCTTGTGAACTAAATTTCTTTAGAGCGTTTGATCTACTACATATCGTAATACATCTTCCTATTCCTTCAACATCTTTTCGTCTTGATATGCATGTTATGTTTGTCATGTTTAAATGGAATTAGTGCTTACGAAAATGTTTGTCAATAGATTTCTCAATAGATTTCGCAATAGATTTCTCCATAGATTTCGCAATAGATTTCGCAATATCTTTCAAAAGATATTCGAAAAACGTATGTGTCCTGTAAGTCCTTGTGGGGAGTTGTCCTATTGGCAATTACCCTCGTCTGATGGTTTATATTTTACAGTTGAACAACATATTCTGTGTTGAATTATGTTTTAAATGTTTTATATGCCAGTATGTGAAAATAAATTAAAGACTTTAAGTAGTGTAACGAGATTTTGTTTCCTTGACAAATGCATTTTATAATATTGTCCTTAAACTTCCTAAAACTTTTCTTTATCAAAAGTATATTTTCTGAGTAATCTCCACATATTGCGAAAAATCAGACAAAAAACAAATCATACACAACGATTCTGTGTTTATAAAACAGTTTTCAAAGTTCAGGAATTATTGATACTTGATTTATTCGTATTTATCTTGATGCAAAAATTTCGTACTCTCTGTACGTTCAAGCACTTTTGCACGGCAAAAGCTTTGTTCATCAGCAAACAACAATCGATTTAAAAGTTTGATCATTCATCAGCAATCACTCACTGAATTCCCTATGACGTTTTGGGCATAATTTGTAATAAAATCCTTCTTTTTAATAAACGCTTTTCTCACAGGGACATTTCCGTATAATATGATTAATGGATTAAGAGCTGGTGACCCTAGCATATATAATAAAGTACCTAATCTCGTCAAAAGTGGATAATCGAAATCAGCCGAAAATTTCGTGACAATCGCTCCTATAAATATGACAAAGGATACAGAAAATAAGGAAAGGAAATTCCTCATCATTCTTATCCAGACTAATCTTTTACGACCTAGTGTGGGGTCTGATTTTGCTATGATGAAAGAAAAGACAAAAGTTATTAGTAAAAATAAACTAGAAATAATAAACACAGATATTTCTACGGTTAGGCGGATACTCATTGTAATTTTTTCAGTAATCTCAGCATTTTTGAAAGAGTAGTAAACATTGCATGTCAATCTGTCGGGTCTACATACAACACTATTTGAAATGACAGTTATACAAGAGAATATAAATGATACTATTGTGATTAACAATAAATACAACAATGTTTTTCGGTGTCCGAAAATTTTTATATGTTGATAAACTTTAATAAAGTAATACATTTTCTCCAGTGATGCCAAGGCTAAATACCAACGCTGTGTTCCGGTAAGAAATAAATCTAAAAGCAGAATGGTTCTTGCTGACAGCTTGGATAACTGTAAGTTTTCGTATAAAGTAAAACAAACTGTTGTGATTCCAAAGTTCGTAACTATTGCAATGTCGGTTATAAGAATAAAGCATAAAATAACGTTGCCAGGAATACGTAGCTTTGTATTCTTAAGTATCACATATATGATCCGTGAATTGAAGTGTAACGTGTAAAGAAAAACATAAAAAATCAAAATATATTGTACAAGCCGTGCTGTTATGCTTTTATCAATTTCAGATATCGGATAATTGATTGTTCTGTTAACTACGAAGAACAGGGTCATTGTGAATTCCGAATAACACTGATTTTAGATATTAGGTAATTTTCTGTTCACGCAACTACGTAAAATAATGTTATTGTTATTTCCGAATGACACTGATTTAAGCTATTATGTAATTTTCTGTTTGCTTAACTACGTAAAATAATGTCATCGTGATTGATTCTTCAGAAGGTTCAACTGATAACTGTTAATAATCTTTTGAAGAGCTGAAAAAAATAAACTATACTGAATTAGTTATGAGATGACCTAAAAGTTACAATATCAGTTACTTTCTATATAATAAAAGGTGAATTACAACCATAGAGGTTTTAAAACAATAATCAATATAAAATTGGTAGGAAATAAGTTAAAACTCCTTGACCAACCAATACCTTTCATTCACACATCCTCGTCTCGTTCAATGAAATGAATTCAAATTTACTTCTAAGTTTAAATAAACAGAATGTTTGTGTACAAAGTTGCAATGATTAGATAAACACATACTGACATACAATTTTGTTAAAATTAAGATATATTGGAATAAATTTGGAGTCTAGAAATGAATAAGTCGATTTTAATTGATTTCTTAACACGATTCGTTTCACAAAATGTAATCCTTTTGTCATTTAAACAATTCTCTGGTATTTCTAATGTTATGAAGATTGTCAAAGCATTTATACTAAACTAAGTCAAATTTACATCTAGAAATTGACAATGACGGTCGGTTGAAAACCAAACTTTACGACAAAAGAGATGATTTCAGCTTTCCAATTGTGAACTTTCCATTTCTAAGTAGCAACATTCCAGCAGCACCTGCATACGGGGTATATATCTCCCAATTGATACGATATTCCCGTGCTTGCATTTTCTATCATGATTTTCTTGACAGAGGGTTGCTGCTCACGAGGAAGCTATTAAACCAAGAGTTCCAAATGGTGAAGTTGAAATCATCCCTTCGTAAATTTTACGGACGCCATCACGAGTTGGTTGACCGTTATGGAATAACCGTTTCACAAATGATATCGGATATGTTCCTTACGACGTAACTACAATCTCCTTCCTTTCATGAATGTGACCTACCGAATTAGACTATTTACCGGATTTGTTATCACATAAGCAACACGACGGGTGCCACATGTGGAGCAGGATCTGCTAACCCTTCCGGAGCACCTGAGATCACTCCTAGTTTTTTGGTGGGTTTCGTGTTGTTTATTCTTTAGTTTTCTATGTTGTGTCATGTGTGCTGTTGTTTGTTTGTCTTTTTCATTTTTAGCCAGGGCGTTGTCAGTTTGTTTTAGATTTCTGAGTTTGACTGTCCCTTTGGTATCTTTCGTCCCTCTTTTACATTTGGTACTGCTCTTTGGTTTTTAGGTATCGAAATTTATTGACCGTACTCTTGATAAATAATGATCACGCGATAAAAGAGTAAGATAGAGTACTGTTTATCTTTTGTTATATATTTCTACTCGTTCTTATATGGTATATGTAAAACCTATGCAAAACCTAACAAAATATAAAAAAAAATTAAGCTTTTTTGTTTTGTAAGTGAATGATCGCCAAAGTACGGGATCTTAAAAAAACTGGATCATTGTTGCTAAAATGAAAACATAATTTGTCCTTTCTTTTCGATATTTTCAATAAAATTTTAAAACAAAAAACTTTTTTATACTTTTTTAGCCGCTATGCCACATTGTGTATTTCATATTAATAAGAAGCTGGTTCGATGAAGTCCAAATATATACAATATTTTCTAGATAAAATTTCAAATTAAGAAATAATTCTTTGATGCCATGCTCTATGCTAATTTTTTTCTATTCTAATAGGAATATTTAGACTTGTGTTCTTCGAAGCGATCCTATAATACATGCTCCAAATCTCGCCATTTTGATTTGAAGACACATTTAAACTTACTTTTTATACTGTTTTCAATTAATTTCCTAGCGAGCAACAACAACGAAATCACCGGAGTTTAAAATCAACAGACATTTCCATTTTAACTTAGACGTCAATCACGTGCAGCTATGGATTATTGTATCCAAAGCTAAGGAAGAACACCGTTTTAGAATCAGGATTTGTTTACCATGATGATGTAGAATTATAGCTATTAAACAATGCTAGAATGGTCTCTTTTTGGAAATTTAATAACTTGCATTATTTTCATGACGTTAGCAATTGCACAAATTGTTGTTTTCCTAAAAATGTGAGAATTGGAAATACACAATGCATCCATAAATAACCGCACTAAATATTTTTATCAAATCACTTTTGTTGTTCAAAAAGGAGTTCAACTGGCAACGCTTTATAAGAAAGGTCCGACACAAACAGGTTTATTTGACTATCTTCCATATCTTCTCATTAACCTCATCATACATCAATGAATCTGACATTCCACCATTACTACTTCAAAGCTAATATTGTGTTACGACGTTAAGAAAAACTATTTACAAGTATGCTTTTGATAACCAAATACTATTTGGAATACCAGACGATAAACGTGGAATTTCATTACAAAAAAGATGTGTTGTTTCAAAAGACAAATTTAATATCTTTTTTCAACAACTGTAGACTGCAACCAACAAGTATTCCAATATATATGTACCAGTTCAAGGAGAGGCGAAAGAAAAAGATATTAAATTTCTAATTCGAGATTAGACCGTCGTCATATATAGATAAACAGCTGCGTCATGAGCGCATGATACGCCCTTCGTCTTGTGTGAGAAGTTTTATTCAATAGTTTCTGAGATACGGCGCGGTTTTACCAAAAACGCAGTAACTCTACTAAAATAAAATTTTGAATCATCACCAAAAAATATACAGATCTTTAGATTAATATTACTAAGAAGTGTGAAAAATTTTAAGCAATAGTAATTAATGGTATTTAAGATACGATGCAATATGTTAAAAAAACCTCTTACAAAAAAACTCATTTGAATCATCACCAAAAAGTATACAGATCTTTAGATTAATATAACTAAGACGTGGGTAAAGTTTTAAGCAATAATCATAAATCATTTATGAGATATGGCCCGAAATATGAAAACCCACTTCCTCTTTTTTTACAAAAAAAACCTCAATAACTCTTAAATAAAATTTTGAATCATTACCAAAAAGTTCACAGATCTTCAGATCTGGCGTACTAAATTATAATCCTGGTACCTTTGACAACTAATATAATTAAAAATTGTGTGAAGTTTAAAGCAATAATCATAAATCGTTTTTGAGATACAACGCGACATGTGAAAAAATATACACCCCTGTTTTAGTTATAAAGTCCTGTAACTCAAAAAATTTAAATCCTATTTCACCAAAAAGTATACAAATCGTTTGACCATCATAAAAAACAACTATGTTAAGTTTCATGAAATTTGAATAAGCGGTTCTCAAGTTACGGTGTGACATGTGGACGTCGGACGGACAGACGGACAGACGAACGCCGGACATTTGTAAACCATAATACATGCAGTCAAAATTTTGACGGGCGTATAAAAAGAAAAAGACTTATAACAGTACACAAAGAACATAGAAAACCAAAGACTAAGAAGTACGAACTACGCTAACACTTGTGACAATCTAAGGTGTCCTGGAAAGGTAATTAGATCCGGATCAGAATTGCCGTTGGGCTATTAGTTCATAAAACAGTTGATTAATGTATAAAAATGCATTATTATCCTATATTGATATTTTTTGGCGATTAGGCAGTTCCTGTTTAGCATCAATATAGGTTGCACTTTGTAAATTATAGTAAATGAGATCACCCCCTGAGTAACTTTTTATTTTCATGCCGTGGCATTGTCAGTTCATTTTCGACCTATGAGTTTGAAGTCTCTGTGGTATCCTTCGTCTCTCTTATGCATTAAGGATTAATAATATATGAAAACAGTATTATTAACTGAAGATGATTGATATTTACTTGTTAGCTTGTCCTGTACCAATTCAGGAATTTGGTAGATGTTATCTAATAGTTCGTTTTCTATGTATGTTACATTGTTGTTTGCTTTTTGTTGCATTTCTCTGTTATTTCGTTGTTTACCCATTATAGTTGATGTGTTTTCCTCGGTTTTAGATTGCAAACCGGATTTGTTTTCTTTCAATCGATTTCTGAATTTTAAACTGCAGTATACTATTACTGTTTTTATTTTTCATACATCGAAAAAAAGATAAAAATGTCATTTATACTGCACTCGCTCTATTTGAGCAGTCAAAATGCGTTGACTGTATATTTCTATGTCATATACAGTCACTGACCACATATCACTTTCCTCGTGGATATTTAGATAGAAATTGCGGAAACTATATTTAATTATTCATACGACCTCTTCAATTTGTTCTTGTTTCCAATGTATACAACGATGCGTGGAACGACTGAAACTTTTTTCTTTTAATTTCTTTTGGAAAAAACTATTTCACTTGTTAATATGTTTTGTTTGAAACCTATAAATCATTATGTGTTATGCTTATTGTTGATCTTTTAGTCCATACTCAAACGAATTCATTCACCATCGATTTCGGGTTTCAACAGGGAATGTACATTTCATTGTGTTGTATATTTCTCCGCTTGATATGAGGCCTTTTTAAAGAGGATTTTCCCCAATATTAAATGTGAAAATGTGTTTTCTAGATTGCAGTATAAAAACAATAATAGTGCTTCGACTTGACATATCAACGATATGAGGATTCGGCATGAAACGGCGAAAAAGCTCGGCAGAGCCTCGCATTTTCCCGTTTCTAAACCTCATATTGTTGATATGTCAAGTCAATGCACAATTATTGTCTATTTATTTCTCAAACATAATAGAATAGAACTGCGTTGCTAGTTGAATTTATCAAAAGTTCTTGAAATCAATATATATCTAAGATAAAATTAAAAAAAAATCTTTTGTGTTGTCGAAAAAAATAAACATTTCAAGTAAAGTCATTTTAAAACAAAATTAAATTAAAAAAAACTTTAAAATTCCTATATCATTATATACATTTATTTATCAAAGATTAGATAATAGCATTATTTTTCTATGATAACACATGAAAACGTATAATTATAGTTGGATTTAAAACTATTAAGCCCATATCAAAGTTTAAAAAATTGTTTACAAATTAATTTACGAATATGTTAAATATTTTAAATAAAGTCATATTTTAAAGGGGGGAAAACATAAAATAAAATGACAAACTAATAATTTCATAACAATTAACAACGTACCATTACTTACTTGATTGTCAAACTAAATACGTTATTTAACTGTATGCCTACATTCACGCGACTTATCCAAGTAATGCCAATATAGAAATGTGGAATCTTTTTTATGTTTCTAATTGTTATTTACTGTTGTCATAGAAACTAACAGAAGACATTACAATAATTTCCCATTCCATGTGAAATAATTCAAAACTAACTCACCTGTATATAAAATTGTAGGATATCTCATGATATACAGTTGTAAGATTTTATTTATTATTCTCTATCTTTGATTGGAACAAATATATAAAATAACGCAAGGCAACAACCCGGAGCATGGACTTTTAACATGACTGGTTCTTTATACTGGTAAATTTATGTTGTATTTTAAATATGAATGTTTAATGATAACACGGAATACATTATCATTATATTGCCTTTTCTGACATTGCTTTTTTAAAAATTACCGGCTTAAATTATATAGAAATGTAGTATAGACATATGTGTAACATTTATTTGAAACGAACAACATATCTAAATATACTGAGATTGTCACTCAATACACCAAAACATGCAAAATATAAAGCCTCTAGTGAAAAAGGTACAACTTATGAAAATGTTGCATGCGACGTCTACGAAAATTCAACTTTTAAAAGACAGAAATCAAAATATGTCACAGACATCATTAACATACAAAATGCATAACACATATGGACTATAGACTAATGTTTCCAAAAAATATGAAAAATATAATAAAACATCTGTTAGGCGATTATTACAGATGTATTGCTAAGCATGTGTTCAATATATTTACTTCTCATTACAGAAAATAAGATGGTATCGACTGACTACTACACGTTGTTCATAGAGCGAAGTGTTAAATACAAGCGGATTCCAGTTTATACAGAAAAATGGACCATAGTCGGTTAATGCGGTACACGTAGTTGTTAAAGAAGATAAAGTGTAAATATTTTTGTTATAAACGTACTTAAAACTTAATAAAAATGTATAGCATTGAGAAGTTATTGTGTTTTTAGAGGAAGAAATTACTAATAGTCAGCTTACGGTAACGGACAAATTATGAAATAAGAATTTTTTTTTGAAAATAGCAAACGTTTTTGTTATACATATTCTCTGCAAAACATCAGTATAAAAAGGTGTCTTCCTTCTATTCCCAACGTCTTATAAATCACTAGAGATCCTTTCTATTCCAACATGAAAATAGAAGTTTTGATAAATAATTTGGGTTTTTTTTCAACAAAAAAAGTAAGGGAACAGAATGAATGAACCCTAAAAAGTGTGTTTTTATCATAGTTTTATTGGAAATCGGTTGACAAATTTATTTGGATTATATATAATTATGAAAATGTTAAGTTTTGTTAATAAGTATAAAGTTTTTATATAATTTTTCTTTCTTGAGATATATACATGCTAGACCTCTATATAACCAGACAAAATATAAAAAAAAATTGGGTCAAATCCTTGGTTGTATGCATGCATGTACATGTATTCACATAAATTTAGTTGTTCTTAATTCTAAAAAGATAAAACAATATACTATATCATATAATAGTAAATATGTCTTCGTGTTATCTCGTATCGCACTAATAAAAAGTGAAATCACAAAAATACTGAACTCCGAGGAAAATTCAAAACGACAAGTCTCCAATCAAATGACAGAATCAACAGCTCAAACACATGAAACAATTGGATAACAACTGGCATATTTCTCACTTGGTACAGACATTTTCTTGTGTAGAAATTAGTGGAATAAACCTGGTTTTATAGTTAGCTAAACCTCTCACTTGTATAACAGTCTCATAAAATTCCATATATATAAACGTCTATATTCCGTGGTGAATTTTACAATTTTCCACCATTAAAAGACCGATGAAGTACAACAGATATATTTCAGATAAATCATCATTTTATTTTCTCATCTGTTGAGTTTCATAAAATTCCAACATTGAAATAAAAAAAATTGCAAGTTATATTTTATTAACATGTCGGAGTATTTGCGGGTAATGCTAGTCTATATATATTAAACGGGATATTCTGCTTTTTATAGCTAATTTCGAATAAAATTTGACCGCTGTTTATAAAATCATATATATAAAGTAGAAACATTAAATATACTTTATTTATTCACATTAAGAAAAAGATCATAAGTTGATAGATGAAAAGGATATAAAAATTATCCTATATAAATCTAAAGTAAAACTTACCGCTGTTTAATGATAAATATTAGTGCATGCGCATGAAAACAAACTAATTCTTGGACATTGTGCGATGAACGTCATATACATCAACAAATAAAACATTACTCTTTTTGTACCTTATCAACCCCAAATTATTAGGTCTTTCCACTTTTCTGTGGAAAGACCTATTGTTTTTCTTCTGATTATTTTTTTTTTCTTCCGCCTAATTTTGTTCTTAATTTATTTCGCAATATGTCGCTTAGATATTTGGTATATGATATCGAACAGTTTATGCAAATTTTGAAATTTACCCTGCGTAACTGAATACTTTTCTTTGTAGGAGTTATCTCCCCAAACACTGTTTTCCTTGTGTCCACTACTCCTTCGCAACCGTTAAAGATTACGACAAATTTTATTTTATAAAATTGCTCGTATATCCTTCGCATGATTTGTCCTATTTTGACCGAAGCAATATGAACGCTTCATATGAGAGTTATTTCCCCTTATGCATTTGATATAAGTGATATGCATTTCTATCTTGTAAACCATAAGTGATAGAGACCTAGGATCTTTTGATTTCAGGTCTTTCGTGCAAAAAAATTAAAATAAGGTCAAGGTCAAAGGTCAAGGTCATATTCTAATTTTTGAATTTGGCTTATTTTCACTCATTTCCAGAAACCGTATAAGATATCGACATATTATTTTTTCTAAATTGTTAGTTGCAACATGTCGTAACACGTAAATTTTGATTGCAAAGGTACGTTGAACGTAAAAGGGAGTTTTCTCCCCTCTTGTATTTAAAAATATGCGTATGGTGATATAACTCATTAACCAAATATAATTAAGACCTATGGTCTTTTGATTTGAGGTCCTTGGTTTATGACCTTGAAATTGATCTCAAGGTCATAGCTTAATTTGACGTTCTAGATTTTGACCTTTGCTTTTACCTCATATGTATACATGATAAAGCCATGAGACTTTTGACAAAAGGTATCAAACCATTTAACCTTGAAAAAAATAACCGGAAGTGACCTTGTGTAACCGGAAGTAGCTATTTTTTGTACTTTATTAATATAAAAGTATATAGAACCAGATATTCTTGGAATCAGTGTCAATTAAATATTCAAATATTATCGAAAGTAAAATTTTTCAAACCGGAAGTAACAAATTATCTCCCTTATTTAAAAAATATTGTATAGAAACCATATATTTTTGGAATCAGCGTACAATAAGCTATCATTTGACGATTGAAATGACATTTTAAACTTAATTTTACAAATTTCGTATAAAAATTCATTGTTTTTGGTGGAAAGATCTCTGATGCTTTTATAAGCGTAACTGTCATTAAAAATCATAGCAATTAGCGTGTCAGATATGAAAACGGAAATGATTCCTCATATTGAAAATTATACAATACTTTTTATTCACGGATGTGCTGACGAAAGCATTTCTTAAAAGGATGTGGGTTAACATTCGTCCATAATTATTTTACTTTTGTGCACTGACGACGTAGACCAATCATGGTTAATTCTGGACTAAATCACATTTATAAGAATGTCGGTAATACCCGGAAGCATTTCCCTCTTTATATCTATAAAAAGTAAAATAACAAAAATACTGAAATCTGAGGAAAATTAAAAGATGAAAGTCCCTTATCAAATGGCAAAATCGAAAGCTCAAACACATCATACGAATGAATAACAACTGGCATATTCCTGAGTTTGTATCGGCATTTCTTATACAGAAAATGGTGGATTAAACCTGTTTTTTTACATGTTATAGCTAGCTTAACCTCTTACTTGTATGACAGTCGCATAAAAACCTATTATATTGACAACAATGTATAACTCCAAACAGACAAAATAAGTAAAAATGTAATTAATAGAGGCACATCAGTCAACGTTGTGTTATTATCTTAATCACTCGAACGAACAAATATATTAACAAACATTAACCATTGCAAATTTACCACCTGTACGTTTCTTTATTGCATAGAAATGCAAACAAAATACTTCCTATGTTTAAAAAAAATCTTCAAAATAAAGTAAAATGTATGCAATTGGATCACCTGTCTTGAGTTTGATTTTTGATTTTTTTTATATTAAACATATTTTATTCATAAAGACATGAAAATGATTGAGCAACAGTCACAGCCTATCAAAACTTTCTCCATATTGCATGCATACAAGGTATAAATTAAATATCAACAACTGTATTCAAAATAATACAATATAGCGGAAAATACATGCTACTTATGAGCACACACAAGCAAATATATATTTACAGTGTTAATTACTAAATGTAAAGTATATTTAAGTATGTAGGCAAGTAATCATAATTTGTTCAATAACCTTGAGACATGTTACTTGTAATAAATACCTTTTATAAGTCAAGGGTAAAACGCGTACGTATGTGGAACTTAAGGCCTGACTTTCCGTTTTCTCGACTTAATCATGTTTCAATAAACAGTGTTATATATGATGTTCGGAAATTGGATACTATTATAATTATTAGCCATGGGATACCGGTTAAATGATCTTTTTATATATTAATGGTTGTGTAAACAAAACTGGTGCTATAAAACGATACTTGCATTATGCCTTATGATGAATTATAGTTTTAAACTGTATTTACTATTGTTAAGAAAAAGATCTTATTTAACTTTTAAAATGACAACAATAGAAGGCACCTTTAGATTACGACAATTTAAAAAAAAACACATTTTTTTTACATTCAAGGCTTTAAAAGGCTGGTACTACTTAAATTAAGTGATGAAAAAAATGAGGGAAATGAAAAAAAAATCTAAAAGGAACTGTCTGACTTTTTGGGAAATGTAATTAAACAAACAGGCCATGGCGACAGAGACCGTGTCATAAAACAACTTTATAATGGTTTAGAAAACAGTATTCAATTGAACACTTTCTTTCCATATTTGGAAATTTCAATTTTGAAAAAAGGCAAAGGAAGGAGCAATAGTCAAAACTATTTTATCCAGAAGAGGGGAGCCATAACAGGTTCATTTAATTAATTTTGAATCATACATTGATAGAAACTGTAAATGTCTCATGATGTACCAAGATCACCTAATAAATAAGAGTGTTTACACAAAGGTATTGGACGATCGCCAGATCCAAATGCTAAAAATTCGTAAGGGTTCCATTTATAAGTAAAATATGGGAAAAATGGAATTTAATTTTTACAAAATGTCCCTCCGGATACTGTCTTATGATCATAAATAAGCTTCTGTCCAAGTTTGGTACAAATCTAGGATTGTTTAAGAAAGTTCTTAAAATTTTAAAAACTTTAACCATAGAGTGAATGTTATATTTCCCGGCAGTAAAACTAAGTCCATTTATAAGTAAAATACGGAAAAAATGGACTTTTAATTTTACAAAACTTCCTTTTGAATACTATCTTATAGTCACAAACAAGCTTCTGTCCAAGTTTGGTAGAAATCCAGGATTGAATATTTGTGGACGTCGACGACGCCGATGGAATGTAGGATCGCTATATATGTCGCGCGTTTTCGACTAAAGTCGAAGGCTCGACAAAAACGTAAAATTGTGCAATAATCGGATCGATTGCACTTTCTAAACAAATTTAATTGATAGGTTTCGATAACTCGTCTTCCTTAAACATTAAATTATTCTGATATTTAACATCATTTAGTCTTCGAATAACACGGAACTGTCCATAGTTTTCATCTTTTCTTCATTTTTGGCGGAAACAATATAATAGCACTTCTAATGACTATTACAGAAATAATATTAAAATTATCCTTCAAACCAAGGTATGAATGGGTTTCAGTGGGTTAAGTGAATAGTTCAACCTCAACTATACCAAGTGTTTTGTGGAATTTCACAAGTGTCTAAGAATACAACTTGTGAATTTGATTGCTTTTCGCTGAGGATTCGTGTGTTGAATGATCCTATCAAATGATTCTTTGCCATGCGTTCAAATGACGAAAATATCATCAATAAGGTTGTAGAATGGTTGAAGAGCGAATCCACTTAGTAGTTTCTCCTTTAAATGTACCATGAAGATATTTGCAAATGACATGGTCACTTTGGTCGGTAAGTTCTATTGTTAAACGTAAAAGTGTTGCGGTGAATTACTACTTCACGTAGTTCTATTATTCTATAATTATTCATCAAAGGTACCAGGATTATAATTATAGACTTCAGACGCGCGTTTCGTTTACATAAGACTCATCAGTGACGGTCATATCAAAATATTTTTAAAGCCAAACAAGTACAAAGTTGAAGGGCATTGAGGATCCAAAATTCCAAATGTGCCAAATACGAAGACCACTGTTGTAAACGTTGAATTCCGAGCGTTCCTAGTTTAAAACCTAACACCATCTTTGTAGAAAATAACAGTAAAGATTTATTCACACTACATGTATATACAGACGTTAAATAAAAGACAAAATACACGGCATACACTCTGACTATTCAAACATTCAGCCATCTTGTTGATCGATATTTGGTTAGACATTTTGTTTAAATGTAGCCTCTAGACGTTGGTGTATAATGAGGTGACATTCGTTGTTGCTAGAATAGTACCTTCTGGTAAATTTTTGATACATTCGTTCATTTTGTCGTTCTTATTGATAAAGTCAGAGGTGTCTCTTACAAAACACTTCATAAGAGGGACTAATGGTTTTATATCTACAAAGATACTGATTTTTGTCAGGAGGGCAGTTTGTGTCACTGATTATTGGTCTGCCTGGTGGTAAACCATCCACAAAAGTTTTGTGTATTTAAGGTAAAAGGTAGAACTGCGATGTTTTCGGTTCTTTGTCCAAAAAGTAATTCTAAATATATTGGTGGATCTCAGGTTTTAGAAGTAAGTAGAGGAAAGTATGGTTGATTTTAAATATGGGAAATATTTTAATGACCTTTATCTTTTTGAGGAGACTTGCTATTTCTTTTCAAGCAGTTATGTTTCTTATCTATTTCAGTTTTGTAAAATTTCATGCAAGGTGTATTTGAATAGACCAGATGTTTACAGAGGTGTTAACCAAAACTGCTGAAAAAAAGACTATTTAAAAAGCTATGAGCATCCTCCAAGCATGCTGCAACATCCTTGTAAGAATTAATATATGATTATTTTAAAGAAATATATTAATAGCATAAAAGAAATAGCAGTAAATGCATGTAAAAGCCAACTATTTTCAGAGCTGCTTCATTTTGTGTTGAGGTTCTTTAATATTTTTAATAGGTTGAATTATTTAAGCAAAATAAGACAATTATGCTACTTTAGCCATCAATTGGCTTTTTATACAACTACTATGATTATTTTTTTGTTTTTTTTTTTTTTTTGACAGGAAACTAAATCACCCTTGTATATATATTTTTCACAAAACAATCAAATATTTACATGTGTGAATCTTTATTCATAACATCAATAATATCAAATAAACACAATGAAAATATCAGTAACATTATAAAACAAAACAGTGTTAAAGCTAAACTTCATATAGAAGCAGAGAGCCGTGGTGTAGTGGTTGGTGCATCGGACTACTAACACAAAGGTTCCTGGTTCGATTCCCGATAGTCCGTCGGAAGGGGACGATAAATGGCTGACCCGTGTTAAGAGAGAGCCATATCTCTTGCACGTTAAAGACACCCTTGTAGATTTCGAAAAAGAGTAGGCTTATGCCGCTACAAGGCAGCACTCGCACCCGCAAAGTGGAAAGGAATTAATATAAGTTGCAAAACTTGTTTCCCAATCCACTATAAATAAATATGTTAAAACTAACTATATAAAAGCAATAACTATATGATTGTACACAATATTCGTATATATATATATAAACATCATTTTTTATGTGTGTAAATGCTGTTTAGAAGTTGTTATTTTGTATACCAATAATAAGTTTTTGAGAACTTCTAAACTCAATAAGATAAAACAAAGAGGCATACATGTACACAATGACAATAAAAATTGTTTACCTTGATAAAGTTTTTTGACCTCATATTAAATTACTTCAAGCTTATGTGTACACATGAAATTGATACAGTGAAACCTGGATTAACCGAAAACCTGTATAAGCCAAACATGTTCTTAAGCACTGTCATATCAATTTGTAGGCGTTGTAAACCTGATAAAACCAAATATTGGCCAAAATCCAAACACAATCTTAAGTCCCGAAGAGGTTTGGTTAAAACAGGTTTCACTGTACAAAGATATCTCGTGGACTCAAAATTTGAGAATAATTAATATGCCAAGGATGATGATAATGATGGATGGCTGCTTATTGTCCAAAGGCAAATTAATACAGTGAATCCTGCATAGACCGAAAAAAAAAACTGTATAAACCAAACATGATCGTAAGCACCTTTATATCACACTGTATGCGTTGTGAACCTGGTAAAACCGAACAGAATTCCAAACCGAACAAAATCTTTAATCCCAAAGAGGTTCCGTTTAGCCAGGTTTCACTGTATACTGTAAATCAACTTATTTTCGCAGATACTGTATTTTGCGTTCTACCCTTTTAAGGCCACTTCACAGCTATCTAATTTCCTGATTTTCTAATTATATTGTTGTAGTCTGATAAGAAATAATCAAAGATCTACATATACGCATTGATTTATATTCGCATTATTTTTCTACTCCTGAAAGTCACGAAAAAAAGTGGCTCGTGAAATAAGTTGGTTTACAGTACACATTCAGGATGAGAACATGTTAGTGTAGTATGAAATACAATCCTGCTTTGAATTAGGCCGACATACTGAGCTGTAAACAAGATATAAACAGCACGCAGGAAGACTTATAACCTTTAATACCCGGAATCTTTTTCTCAATCCAACTGACCAGCTTTTGCTCTTACTCCCTTATACTGCATGTTTATTGAAGAAGCAGCAAATACCAATTTTGAAGTCTTGGTTTTAAACCCACGACCTCCTGCTGTACTGGAGGCCAACGGGCTACCTTGAGACCACCAAGGTGGTTTTACGTCAAAGAAGACAGTGAGGAATGGTGTGTTGAAGTATATTATTTTTTTTAATAAAATATCAATTTTGTTCAATCTTTAAGACAGAAGTTCAGAATCAGACTTGTACATAAAGTCTATACAATTACTTACTGTAAATTCAGAAATTATTGCATGCAATATTATTGCGATTTTATCATATCAGACTACATTGCGATTTTAATGTTTGTGATTTTGTGAATTATCTGTTTAATTCATATAAAAAAGGTGAGTTTAAAGTATCGTGATTATAATTTTCACAATAATAAAAACATTGCAATAATTTCTGAATTTACAATACTTTAACAGAATAACAACCAGTTCACAACATATATCTACTATAAATAAATAATGCTAATGTTAGTATACTGTTAACAATGATTTAAACAACAAAATAAATTATTTTTAACAATCCTTTCGTATAAGAGATATAAAAGTCATTACTATAAAAATCTTTGGCTTTCACTTTCGCTTGTATGACAATCTGTATAATGTAACCCACTTTTGGAAATTTTATAGTACATAAGCGTACACCAAAACGTTGTGACTGATTAAAAACATTCCAAACAATTGAAATTCAACCAATGACATAACTTTATTTTCATTTTGGTGTACGAACAATGAGATATCCATAGTCTTTCAGATTCTGAAAAGGCGAATTAGTGTCAATCACACTTATTGCAATCTCAAAATACTGTATATCATGTTATTGCCGGAATGTTTCAATTTTCACCAATTTTTAAAGATAGAACAAAATCTCAAAAGTAAAATTCCACCAATCTAAAAGTGCAAATGCTATTGTTTTGTAAAATAAGTTTTTTTCCATCCGCAAACATATATTGTATACCTTATTCAATGTAAATCATAAAATTTTACACCCTCAAAAATACCTTATATATATGGTATTACGAAATATCAATTAAAACCAAACTAACTAACAGAGCTAATGATTTTATAACATTCACTACGTAAATCAAGTCATTGGTTTAGCTGTAGTTACATATACAAAATGGCTACCAAAAAGTATCCTCAAGGACAGATAAAATAAAATTAAAATATCAAAAAACCCATGAATAATTTTGATGAAATATAAAAAATAAAATGTTAAAATTCAACTCTATTATGTCTATATTTCCAACTACAAATATTAAATAAAACATTTATTATTTCTGCACAAAACATTTTAATACCCCTAAAAACAGATCAATAATTAAAGTATTAAAAACCATAAATATTTTGGATGAAATATAAAAAACAAAATGTTAAAATTTAACTCTGTATTTCCAACTACAAATATTATACAAATCAATTATTATTTCTGCACATACCTTTTAAGAGCTTGTCTCATAGAAAACCATGCAAAAGTGTCCAGGAGTGAATTTTGCGGAATCTCTTTAAATTTGGTACACACAACACTTAGGCCATGCCAATATCACTTGAAAAATATTTTGCTTAAATTTTATCGGATAGACGCGTTTAGTAGCGCCATCTATTTTCACCCTTTTTTTACGGGAAAAAAGCCAAATTCAAGGGTTTTTTTATTGATTTTAATCCACCAAATAATTAGTTCTAGCCATGAAAAATATCTATTTCGTTCAATGCACATGATAAATATATATTGGATTTTTTATAGTAGGATCTCTATGTTTATTAAACAGGTGTTTGAGGAATTGGCTATTTTACAAAATTTAGGACCTGAAGAAATGCTAAAATATAGAAAAGGTGAATACATATAAATGAACTACTATGATAACTTAAAGAAATATAAAAAATCCACAACGGCAAATATTTAGAAATATATTTTTTGAGTGATATTATACTTCAGCTGCTGCTTCTTATTAATTCAAAGCAAAATCATAGTGAAAACAATAATCAAAGTACTAAAAGCTCTCATAGAAAGCTCCATTTCACAAATGAAAAAAAAAATGGTTTGATTCAAAATCCAAATCCTCCAATTTGAAACTGCTTATTGCATGTTTTGTTTTTAAAACTGTTTCCATGATTATATCTGGCACTTGCTTTTAAATGCACTTTAATATTCAAAATGAAATATAAGCACGGACATGTGCTGGATCTGCATATTTATGCAAATGTAATGTTATTGGAAATTGTACATGCTACTGATGAACATTCATTTGTTTGTAAGTATGCCCGTTATTCAGTATTTTGGTCCAATAGTACCTGATCTGGAGGCTTTAAATTAGAAAAAACACAAATCCTAGTCATAACGAAAAAGTTTAATTACATGTAGGTCAGGTTTGAAAGGTGATGACAGAATAACTTGTTATCAATTTTTAACAAAAAAAAACCCATCACGATCTTTTTTTCAAGTGTAAATTACACAAAAGTTTAGCTTTTTTGGTTTGTTTTAATGCAATAAGACACTAAATCCTTTACATCTCTTTTTAATAGCCCATAATGACATTCAAATCATTATAATGATTATATAATTTATAGTTCATAAAATCATTGATACCAGTTGACTCGGCAAAAACATATCAACTTTCAGTTAACAGCAGAAGTAGCCATATCATTGTCCTTGTACTATTCTATGAATGGTAACTTCTATTCTGGCTTATAATTTTCATTGTTTATTCACAAAAACAAGATCAACACATCTAATATCTACCCTGAATAGCATAATTCTTATTTTTGGTAGGTTCTCTCTATCGTCGCTTATACACTATCATTTCCAGAAACTGACACTTTGGTGGTGGAGGTCTCTGATTTTTCTTACAGAAAACATGCATTGATTCTTTCAAGTTTGTTAAGTTGTTAATCGGTTTCCTTTTTAACAAAGTATCCAACTTAAGTAACTATTGTAGTTTATGTAATTTGGAGCTTCATTCTACCTCACAGATACATGTATAGGTAGCTTAGGACTTGCAGTGTGAATCTTAATACTTTTCTCTTACTGCGATGTACCCTTTCAAACTTCCTTTTTTCTGAATTTCGCTGACATTTTATTCAGTATCTTACATGTATGTAACTACAAGTTCAATATACCGACCAAATCCACACATGAATATTTGCACTATAAAACCTGGAAATTCAGTCTTGTCCTATATCCTATCCTATCAATTATGTACTTTAATTTCTATCCATTTGAAACATTTTGTACATGTTTAATTAAGTTTAAAATTTCTCCACAACTTCTATCAAGATTTGTTCAGATCAGGACATGAACAGAAAAAAACATTGGTGTCATGCTAAACGGCAAGTAGCTTCGACTGCTGAATTTTCATTCATAGGCGGCCTGTTTTCTTGTACATATGGGTTATGCTGCTCCAGCAACGAATAGCTTCAGAAGTATGTGCTCACTAAATAGCCTGGACAACCTAAAATATGAAAAAATTTCATTGTTAAATATACAAATATAACCCTTTTGAACAGAAACCAAGTTATGACAGAAAGAAAAAAACATCTTAAAACAACATAATCAAAACCAATTTTAAAACAATTTTAATACAATCAACAATAATGTTGGGTTGATGTCCCATTGATATATAATCCCGATCTCCTTTTACTCATGTGCATGATGTGTGCAAAACAATGATGTAACTATGCATGTACATGTATGTACATACTAACATGATAACTTAAAATTAGATTTCCAAATTTCAACATTAAAAATACATGTATTCCCGCCCTGAGAACAATTTCTATTTCGCTTGCATGGTTAAAATTGGAATGTAAACAAAATTGATTAATTTAAATTCTAATTTACCTTACTCATTTTAAAAATAACGAATTTAAATCATGAGAATAATTATGAGAGTGATGGAGTATAGTATCCTGCATAACAATACATAGTCCCCTCTTGCTTAAAATTTCTTTATACTGGAACAAAATGCTATACTTAAAATAATCTATAACTTGGCATGGTGTATTGTAATACATATCAAGTCAATATCTTCAAGCATGATAAATAATTATATATGTATAAGGTGTGAAAACTGAGTATTAGACATGTTTGATTGAATCAGACGTAACAAAATTTGTACTTGATATGTAACCTGTCATTATAAAAGTACATACAAATACTTGTACCAATCATTAAAAAAGGTGCAAAATGGATTATTTGTGTGAATTTTCTAAGGACAGACGGACAGACAGACAGACAGACAGACAGAGACGGACAGACAAAAATCAATATATTTTCATATCAAAACAATTTACAAAAAAACAATATTTGACAGGCAAGAATCAATGACAACAGACAGACAGACAGCATATTTTCATATCAAAACAATTTACAAAAAACATATTTGGCAGAAAAGAATAAATGACAACCGCTGTTTTTGTTAAATTCATTCCCAGTTTATACGAATAATAAGGAACAATTTAGAGCTTGACATAGATGATACATGTACTACACCTGATATTGTAATATGCATGTTGATAATACATATGACATGTATGAAGGATATATACATGTATATATATATATATATATATATATATCACCAATGTTTTTGATTTGGGAAACTTATCATTAGATTGACTTTCATATGCCCCATTTATGTATTTGATAGTAAATTACTTGAGCCCTTATTTTACCAAATAATCTTGCAACATTATTAATCCAAAATTCTACTGAAATATAATGCCTAAAATTGAGTTTTGGTACATACATTTGTACATTGTATGTCATGTAGTTTGCAATGTAAGAGACAAGTGATCAGCTTCGCCATGAGCGCATGTTGCTGTTTCAAAAATGAAAGTTCAATAACTTCTCAATGCCATATCTGACAGAATGATAGACATACAGTCAAAGTTATACCATAATAAGTCCAATTAACGGGCATAAAAAGTATTAACTATTGATTATATGTGCAATGTCAATTTACATGTGCTATTATATATCTTGCCAATATTATATTCATGATATAAATATTTATGTACAAACATTTCTCATTTTTATGTAGATCAGACAGTTCCAAGTTTTCCCGTTTGAATGGTTTTACATTAGTAATTTTTGGGGCCCTTTACAGCTTGTTGTTTTGTGTGAGCAAAGGCTCTGTGTTTAAGGCCGTACCTTGACCTACATGTATAATGGTTTACTTTTATCAATTGTTACTTGGATAGAGAGTTATCTCTGACATTGGCACTCATATCACATCTTTCTATGTATATCTATATGGCCGTGTTCACACCAAACGCCATGTACAGTAAACATGTTTACAATTAGTTTACCGTAATGCACACTGGTTTCACATTAAATTTGTTCACATCTATACACCTTGTTTAATTACCTGTACATACGATTTGTTCACAATTGTAAACTATATGTCATTTAAATGTTCATTACGTAAAACCAGAGACATATACTACAGTATTATATGTCTCTTAAAACCGAATACAAATTTCTCGGACAACTTTTCTAGCAGTTAAGGAACGATCATTTGACTTAAAAAAAAAGGTGGGGATGGAGTGTTCCCTGAAAAATATTCTTATTCCCAATTTCATATTAAATATTCTGGTCACACAGATGATAAAAGATAGATCTGAATTCAGAGTTTCCCCATACATTATGGTGTTAAATATTGAGAAAAAAAATTTTTGATTGTTAGCATCGAAAAAAAACTGAATGAAATCATTCGCGCAGAAAAAAACTATGACCACCCCCCCCCTCCTGTATGAAATCCATTTTGATGATGTGCAGTAGTTTAAAGATAATAAAGATGTCTCGATTACGCATTAGAAAATGTAGGCTACAGTAGCGTGTTTACAAACGAAGAAAAAAAATGTGATGTTTTAAGGACCAATATATTTCTATTTTTTCTTTTTCTTTCAAATGTTATTTCTTCTACGAGGAGTATTTTGCAACAGGGATTAGGTATTTTTATTATATTTCTAAGTGTGCTTTAACGGATCTGAGATACTAGACAAAAAAAAATTACCTTACACTTTTTTAGAAATGCATTTATAAATGAATCGTTGTTTGAGTGAAGCTCAGTGGCAAATATTTCTGTGTACACTCAGTCGATTCGGGAAGACCTTTTCAAATGAATAATGTGTTTTGCAATGATAATGCTTTGAGTCTTGATAAGGGGTTAATAAAGCTACGTAAAGTTTAATGTATCAAGTTTAAACAAATATTTCTGTAAAGAACTTTATTAATAATTGTCATAAACATCCAATTTTATTCAAAAATCGTTTCTTCCTTAAATATACATGGTAAAATTATTTTTTTCCATGCCTAGTTTTGTGTACACTTAACCTACACAAGGCCTACATTGAATATCGACTGCATGTAGACAAAACATGATTTAAACTACATGTAAACATTGAGTTTTATCAATGTGAACGTAATTGTGTTTAGTTTACGTGTGAGTTACAATAACACAACACGAATTTAGGTCAATGTGAACACGGCCTAAGTCAGATGGTATAATATGTATTTGTGACTGCAGGTACTTTCTATACAACAAAGTATAGACTGTTCCTGGTAACTGTTACCGAGAAATTCACCCCCTCTTCCTAGTAGTGACTGATTAAGTATAAATTAGGTTCGTCACAGACACTGGACTTGTATTTGTAATTCCAAACTGTAAAAGGATTACAGCTGCAGTTAAATTTCTCAGTGTGTCTTTTTGAAATCTCAGTGTGTAATTTTCAATTCTCAGTGTGTAATATTCAATTCTCAGTGTGCATTTTTCATTTTTGTAATCTCAGTGCGTCTTTATGAAATCTCAGTGTGTAATTTTTAATTCTCAGTGTGTAATTTTCAATTCTCAGTGTGTAATTTTCAATTCTCAGTGTGTAATTTTCAATTCTCAGTGTGCGTATTGAAGTTTTTAAATCTCAGTGTGCTTTGTTGTAATTCTCAGTGTGTAAATTTTTCGAAAAATGGTTTAAACATAGGTTTGACGAGAACGGCTTGCCATAATTTTAAGTTGAAATTCTATAAGATGATGTTTTACTACATGCATCGTATAGACTTGTCATTTATATCAGTGATGATATATTTCCTTTATTACAGACTCAACATTTATTGGTGAAGCCAATTTTTATTTTTTTCTGAAATAGAGCTCCTGAGGATTCATTAATTTTTTTAGATACAAAATTTCGTGGATTGAGGAAAAGTTGTATTTTCGTGGATATTTAATTTCCTGATTTTACCAAAGTCTGAAGAAAATGTGTTTTTTTGTTTTGTTGTTGAAATATTTAAAAATATGTGATTTACTTTTACCCACAAAATACACAAAAGTTGATTTTCCATAAATAACAATGAATCCATAGAATTTGAATCTATATACTTTAGTACTATTATCATACAGAGAAAATCCTGACTCCAGATCTAATGTCAGTCCACATAAATTCCCTCTCCATGTACAACCAAATGGCTTGTGCTGGAAAAGAGGAAACCCTTTACATTTAATATGAAATTTTACCATGGAAATATTCTAATAGGCTTTTAATAGTTATAAACTATACACTGTATGTTAGGTTTATACAATAAAAATACAATTAATGTTATACTTGCTTATTTGTATGTTTAATTGAATTTCAGCTATTATTGTAAATAGTTTTTATAAGGGGAGAAAGCTGGTGTTCGTATAGACAATAATGATGATGGGAGTTTATAATGACTTTGATTTGCTATACAGCCCTCGCATGGTCGGCTATTAAAAACGCCCTTTGCCAGGAGAACTGACAATTTAGATCACAGTAAATACATATGGCCATGACCAATGTTTGAACTCATAATTACCTCAGAGTTGATAAGCTAGTAATTACTGCAGATAATTACCTGTGATTATGCTTCATCAGACATACCTTTAATCTTGTTATACTTCTATGATTAGTTCTGTACCAAGCCTTTTCAAGATGTGGTAATTCTGCTCGACTTTCTGTACTAAGGTAAAGTTTCTCTCCAGTTCAAGCCAGTATGTTACAACAGTGTTGTCTATCATCTAATAATTCTTTATCCTAATAATGATTTGAGCAAAATAAGGGATTTTACATCTTTTACTTGTATATGCCTTTTTGCTTTTTTCAAGAACATATGTTGAATAAAAAGTTAACTTTAAAAAATACATTACATTGTAATATATATATATTGACTTGTACTTTCTAAATTTCAACTGAATTTAACAATAAAAAGTTATCATGCATGTAAATTCTTTAGTAAATCAGTGTATAATTTATTGCTGGAAAAGAAAAAAATATTCAGGATATTTTTACACATAAATATTTAGGTATTTTGTTATACATTTGTAACATGTAGATTGTCAATACTTATTAAGCAGAATTTTAGCCGATCAAATCATAGGTGAAATCAAATTGCATTAGAAAAATATTTTTTGCAAATTACTATCATTTTTACAATTTTATAGCAACAGAAAAGTAGAGGTGGATGTTTATCCAACAAACAATACCTTACAAATCTGCAGCATACATTCATAAACTTTGAACACTGTATCACATTTAACCCAATCTCTGGTTTGCATCTGAAAAATCATAAAGTTTTACAGTAATTTACGTATAACTTTGGAAGTGAAAACTTTAAATTTACCACTTGGAACTCATGGTGTAATAACAAAGTTCTTAAATTCTTTGAAATATAGAAAATGTAGTATGTGAGGTTCTAAAAACACTGATAGGCTTATTTTTCTAAAAGTTAAAGATTTATAAAGGTAAAATCTTTTTTATATCAACTTTTAGTAGTTTAAGCGCCCTCAATAAGGCTAAAATTTACAGCATCAACAAATTTATTTTCTGAAACTTTTCTTTATCTATGTCATTTTAATTTGAACACTCAAACAAATAAGATTTTTTTCAGTCTTTTTTGGAATATAGTGGATAGTCTGCAAAACGATACTGACAATCAAAATTTATCTATTTAAATGATCAGTGTCATGATTTCTTTATGCTGTCTTTTTCCTATTAAAAATAACATTCTTTCTGATGAAGTTCTATCTTTAAATATAAAATAGTTAATGAAAATCTAGCAAGTCAAAGGATTTATTATACAAAAAAGGTAGTTCCGTTAAATTTTTTCACCAACATTACTGGATATTTTAGGTCTCTATCCTACTTCGAAATTTCTTTTCTACCCCTTTGTGTATATATGAATTTCAAATCTTCTGCCACTTACTGGTGGATAGTCAAAGAGATAAATATCTGGTCCTTTTAAAGCTACAAATTTTGGTTTCCGTGCTGGTCTGTGTAATGATGGTGAAACTCGCTCATGCATCCAATTCATCCTCAGTATCTAATAATAGAAAACTTTTTCAATTTTTGTTTTCAATGATGTTGGACAAATCTTTCCCTATGGGGTGTTATAGGGAATCTGTACACAATGTACCATAATAGAGTCTTAAGAACAAAATAATCTTCACTGTAAATTCAAAAGGGGGAACGTCTGTAAACCTTGACAAAACCACTTGCTAGACTATGTCTGACTAAATTGAAAACAACTGTAATATTACAGGCTTTGTACAGAAAATGGTGGGTTAAACCTGGTTTTATAGGTAGCTAGATCTCCCACTTGTATAACCATGTCTAAGTCAGAAAGTAAATTATGCAAAAGAATGGGTGGCAAGCATCACACTATTTTTTTTTATATTTTGTTCCAACATAAAAACAATGCCTGTATTGAATAATGGCAGGACAGAACACAGTTTTTAGATTTTTAAATTGGTGAATCGCAACTTAAACTCATCGAAACAATGAACTACTCAACCAATTGTTAAATACTAATTTTTAACAATCAAAAATAGGAATTGAATTCAAGGCATTTGTGTGGCAGATGTTTTGAATGTAATTGTTGGTTTATATAAACATATGAAAATGTGGTATGACTGCCAATGAGACACTCTCCAGTAGAGTATATATACAAAATGGTAAATGAAAACAATTGGAATTAACAGCAGCAAATGAAAACCACTGAATTACAGGCTCCTGACTTGTGACAGGCACTTAATGAATGTTGAAGGGTTAAACATGTTTGCTGGCACCTAAAGTTTTCTACCAACCTGTTCTTCTGGTATCAACAGTCTGTTACTCATTCTTATCTGCAATTAAAATAACAAAGTTGTTATCAAATCGTTACATTTCTCAGTTCAGAATTTGGAATCAAATATACTTTCAGTTCTTATATAACAAAAATCTTTTTCTGGCATTTTAGCTATTGACAGCCTTCGCCCTCTTTACTCTGTGTCAATGATGTAGTGCATTTACAAGTTTAACAAAAGAAACAACTGATTCAGAAGCAAAAGAAAGCAAAATTCATATCAAAAATTTATATTTGATAGAAATATATACTCAATTCCTGATCTAGGTTATAGCACTTACCATTTTTGAAATGAGAAATGAAATATTACTGGATATTGCTCTGATCCAATCAGCCAATGAATGACACCTTGGTGTTAAATTTTATGAAGATCAATTATACTGGAGTTAAATAAAGAGATAATCGTACTTGTGTGCATGGATAGACAAAAATATACCTTATGTGAGACTTCAACAGGTGTATAAAAAAACTTGTCTTATGTCAGAAATCTATCTACATCAATACTTGACTTTAATTCCATAACGTAATAGATATTATAATTTACAGTTCATATGCTAAAAACAAATTCAACAAAAGAACAATTGTCTGTGAAATAAATAACTAACCTTAGTTTATCTGTACCAGGACAGAATATGGTTAAATAGGCGAACAACAATTGTATTGAAACATAGACCCTCCATTGTCTCCCTAAACCAGGAAACATTTCTCTACACTGAAATATGTTATAAAATACTATTTTAAATTTTAATACTCATGTCATGCGATGACAGTTGTATATAAAATGATGATAAATATATTGTTTAATTATGATGACTTTGTGCAATTCTCAGACCTAACAGCTTTAGGAAAAATTTGGCCGCCACCTACGATCCAAACATTTTGTAACCAAAAGATTCCAAATGTGATATAGAATCAATATAAAAACTTTTTGGATCGTGGATGGCGGCCAAGGTTAATAATGCCAAAAACAGTTAAAATTTTGGACAAAATTGACCAAAATTAACCTAAAATACAAAAAATTGTATATTTAAGGGGTCATGGCTTAAAAAAATTTAATGGAAGGTGCTAAAAAAGTATATTTTAGTCTTAACAGTATTATCATAATTATTATGTCACCCGATCGACAATGTCGGGTGACATATTGCTTTTCCTCTGTTTCTTTTTCTGTATTATTATTATTATTATTCCACCTATTTTGTCCGGCAGTTTTCTCGGAGCCAATGGAACCAATCTTAATGATAGTTAAGTATAATAGGGAACACAAAATTTCGGGTTTCTGTAGGTCTTAAGACCATTAAAAATGGCTGCCGTTACCATGGAAACGGAACAATTGTGAAAAATTCTAGTTTTTGGTTTTGGTGAATTATTTGGAGATGCTTAGACTCAGAATCATTATATTTTGATACAATGTAGGATCCGGGCATATACTGGTTTTGGATGATTTTGGCAATCATTGGAACTATCATGTTGCCATGGAAACTACATCAAAAATTTCCACAATATCAAAATGCTCCAAATTTAATAAAACTCCACAGTAACGATGAGCAACATTGGTACATATGCAATTTGGCATTAGAATATCAAAAATGTCTGCCGTTACCATGGAAACAAGTCAAAAATGGTAAAAATGCTTCAAAAACCTCAAAGTGGCATTTACTTTCTTAAAATGGTAGCTCAAATCCATTGAAACTTTGATAGTATGTTCGCTCCCATGTACCAATGTGGTATCTGCCATTAGAAATTTGGAATGGTATCTGTAACCATAGAAACCAGCCAAAATGTCAAAAATTTCAAAAATTTTAAAATGCTCCAAAATTGATGTAACTTAATATATTTGTTGACTGTCAAGTCTGCATGAGACTTTTGAAGTTGGAATTTCAAAAATGGCCACCATTGCCATGGAAACTGCAGAAATGTCAAATATTTTCAAAATGCTCCAAACTTAATGAAACTTAATATTATTGTTAACTGGCATGTGTAGATGAGACTTTTGACTTCGGAATTTTCAAAATGGCTGCCGTTGCCATAGAAACAGAAGAAATGTGAAACTTTTGACAATGCTCAAAATGTACTGAAAATTTACAGAACGATATATCGCAATGCGTTGATCTGCATTCACTGTTAAATTGTTTTCAAATGGTTGCTGCTTAGTGGCAATAGGGGAAGGGTGACTTCCGCTATTGCTTGCAATGGCAATTCTAGTTTCTATTTGAAATTTATAATTCTTTGGCCCGATCTAAAAAGCATTAAAAATTTTGGGCCAATTTTAACCCTTCGTGAACCTTCTCCTTTGTCCTTGAATCAATCTTGCTTACACAGAAAATGCAAATTTTACAAAAATATTCTAATTCAGAGACCGTTATTGGTCCGTGTCTTACATGTTTTGGTGCATGCACAGTCGACGTACTGACCGCGAAATTTAACCTTTATCCGAAGATCCCCAACATAATGAATTACTTTTGAGTTGTTATTCACAAGCAGATTCCACCTTCGAGAGAGTCATTTTGACAAAAATTGCAAGTCAAGGCAGACAATTTTTTTCTAAATACCAAAGTTTCTCTTTTGAACCTATAGATTTGACTCACCTGACTACCATTGTCTTGATTGTTGTAACTTGGACTATCTGCAAAGAGGTATAATGGAATATATTAACACTACAAATAGGTCACTATATAAAATGATTGATAAAAGTATAGAATTAATCCTAAAGAACCTTGATCACTCAACTAGCTACTAATTCAAAGATTATTTTCCTTTCTTCATCTTTGTCATTTCTAGTGTGTTTCTCAGCTGCATCATCCAATATTTGTTCACATGTTTAATTAGTTATCAAACAGTGTTAATCCATTTTTCTATTTTTTTATCAAATTTTTAAGTTGCCAGAATAAGCACTGTCACTAAAAATGGCCAATTCATGTCTTAAAAATTTCAATTTAACCATTGAAAAGAAGTATAGATCTCTCAAATAATTTTCCAAAAAACAGTTTCTTATTTGTCCGTCTCTCAAAGAATTTCCAAAAATAATATTTTCTTATTTGGCCTAAGATATTTACCATTCTTATATGACTTTTTGTTCAATTTGTATTTCATTTAGATTTTTTTTGTCAATTTTCATTATTTTAAGGAGGGTAACTTAAAATATGACAAAACAAGAGAAGTAAATTGAAATTTGTTATAAAGTTGTTTTAAATACACAAAGCTTTTTACAGAATGGCAGTAAGCCTAAGGTAAAGATCGTAGATAAATAAGCTGTCAATTGAAGCCATATAGTTATACAAGTTCTTTAGTTTACAGGTAAAAATTGCCTTCATCAGTTACACAAAAACATAATGTATGTTGACATTGATGGTGATAGAAAATAGAGACCAACATACTTTTTGGTATTGAAATTTTGAAATAAAAAAAACCGGAACATTTGAATTATTAATGGAAGGGACAGAAGAGGCTTAAAAATTGGGAGATTTTGACTCCCGCCGGAAGAATCACATGTCTGATACCTGATGTCATCATCTTGTTTTCCCCCGTTTTTTAGTTCTTGTTCTATAGTACAGACCAAATGGCTCTTCCCCGTTCCACTTTGCCCCAGAAGCAAAAGGTTATGACCATTTTTTACCTCATTCAATGCTATAAGCTGTTTGACATTCATTTTGTTATGAAACACACGTGTACACAACGACACTAATGTTGAGTTATATATTGACCAAAATTTCCCACATTTATTTTTAGCCAGACGATTGACCAATGAGAAACCAGTATAAAATTACATGCGGAATGGGTGTTGACAAGTCTTGAGACGTATGCAAAAAAATCCCGTTGACCGACTTCTGAGGCCTGCTACTAATGTTCCCGAAAACAATGATAGTCATATACCATTGTGCAGATAAATCAATTTAGATTTACGGCATAATAAGTTTAAGTAGGTTTGACAACCGAGAAACCGAAAAAAAACGGGAATTCGGGACTGGGTGTCATTTTTCAAAACAATTATCTAAGTACCTTGTGTTATATTAAGGTATATAGGAAATTTTGTTTTGAGACAAGTGACTGTAGCTTAACGCTCTCCAACTGTTTTGGTACTTATACATCCTCTGCTTAAACGTTTAGCGTTCCTGGTGAAGGTAAATGCAGAAAAGCGCTTCGGACACATGAAATTAATAACTTGTTTTCATTTTTTTAATGTTCCCTAATCATTTTAAATTTAACAGAAAGTATATATGATATATACATATCCATAAGTATACTACCATGAATGGTTTTACACTAGTAATTTTTGGGGCTCATAATAGATTGCTATTCGGTGTGAGCCAATGCTCCGTGTTGAAGACCGTATTTTGACCAATAATTTTTTACTCTTATAGATTGTGACTTGGATTGATAGTTGTCTCTTTGGCACTCATTCCGTATCTTCCTACATCTATATTATGTAACAAATATGTTTAATGTTTGTATATGCATTTCTTTTATGTATACATTGATGTGTTTTTAATCAGTCTCTCGAATCACTTTTTAGAGTGAATGATGTATAAACTTTGGTTTACCTTTTATATATGCATATGTTTAATAAAGTATTTTTCTTGTCTTGTCATGTCTATACAAAATATATACGAGTTGTGTATACAGAATGTTTTTTCATACTGGTGATCCGATGGATAAAATATGTAGTAGAGTTGTCACTTGTTCAGACATACTAATAATTATATAATAATTTATGTGACTGCATCATACATTAATCAATTTTAAGGTCATCTACAATAGATACTTCAGCTGATCAATACATTCAATCTGCATGCTATATATATCATTTACTGAATTACGACGCTTGATTAAAGCTGACGAGGAAAGCTAACACCCCGCCACCGAAAGATAGATTTTTATCGAGCCTAGCTGGTCGAGTGAACTAGAGCGTCGGGCATAGTGCAAGGCGATTTGGTGACACGATATCTCAGTAGCATGAGTTCGGATTCCGGCCGTGCTGTTATTTAGACGAATTATATTTATCCTTATGCTGTTTTTTCTATTCTTTATAGTTGTTTATATTTACTCTTTGTGTTAGCATCCCATTTAAACAGCATCAATGAGTGTCAACAGGTTATATTAAACTTTAATTGTTCTATAGAAATTACCATAAAAAAATATATAAATAGGAATAAAACAGTTACAGAAAAACTCAAAAACCGAATTTTTGTGTTTATGAAAGTTTAACGTACAATTTTAAGTTAATTTGTTGATGGAACACGTATAACATTGTAATTTACCTTTGTTATCATGTTTATTGATTTTTGTCGTGTCAATATTATATTATAAATTGAGTCAAAAATCCACATTTTTCGTTTTGTTAGATATTCATAATCATCTGGTTTAAGGTTGTTCCCTACTCTGTTTTAAAATAAAAAGCTTTTTGAAAGACTGTTATAAATTGATAGTATATAAATAAAGAAACTAAAAAAACAGAATAAATGGTGGGTCCGAGTGCTTGTTATCGAGATATAAGCCATTGAAAATTTGGTGGGAAATAATTCTCTCTAGATTTTTCTTACATTTAACATTGGCACTTTTTTGTGTAAAAACTATGAAAAAATAGTAAAGATTTCATTAGATTTTGGAATACGGCTTTTTAAATAATATTTAATAAAAATATGAAAAGAAAAGTAGGGGTTAGTGGGCAACTTTTTTTCATGATTCCGAAAATCTGGCAAAAATTCAAAAAGTAGAGGAGCAAACATCCTTATCTGATATAGTGCTATTTAAGAAATTGCCTGCTTATCACTCCTTGTCTTTTCACCATTATAACACAAATAGTTGCAAATTCTTGTAAACTTCTCATATATTTGAATGAAAAAAGCGCTAATGTAAAAGGAAAAACAATCTACAGAGACTTATTTTCCATCAAATTTCCAATAGCCTACATCTATAAAATAAGGACATGGACCTTTTATTTTGTTTATGTTAATTTCAGTTGTTGTTGTACTATAAATAAATATTAGTGCTTTAAAACTCCTAATATTTTGAGTGTCAGTACGCATACCATGTATGATTATGCCACAAAACAAACTTAATTAATAACATAAATTGATAAATTTCTGTAGTGTTCTTTCACTTGCAGTACCTTTCAGAAATGATATCAAATTGAAGTTCAGTCGTGATATGAAAAAAAAATTGCGTTGAATGATCTACATTTAATTATACAATCATGTTGTTGATAAGATATCATCAAAGGTGTTCATTACACGTACTTAATCTACAAATAATACATAGATTTCTGATAGACGGTATCTTCTCCTTAATTACATATGTATGTTTTCTTTAGCTGTAATCATTTATATTTTTATAGTACAAAAGATCATATAACTCCTCTTCAAAGAGACGGCTGTCTAGTTTTGTATTTCATAATCGCATTACAAAGAATGAAATGTTATGAACTAGCGTTTGAATTGATATTTAAAATATGTACATAAACAAGAGGGTGTTTGAAGATAAAATCCATAACAAAAAAGATACCTGGTGGAATAACAAAAAAATAGGCACGAAAACACTGTCATCAAAATCTTTCCGATAGAGATGCATAAACCCAACCAAACATTAAAGTTCAAAAATTTTAATCGATTGTTGTTTGAATACCATTAATCTTTTTAGAATATACAAAACAAGGCAACAACAAATATTTTGAGAATCACATAAACAAATTGATAATTTGTCTACAGGATCAGGATCTCCATTCATTTATTCATCTCGTTCTGCAGGAATCCAAAATCAATCAAAATAACACAATAGGAATATATACAAATTTAGTTCAAAGTAAAAAATAAATAAATACAGAATTCAAGGAAAATTTAGAACAGAAAGTCCCTTAATAAATGTCAAATGTCAAAATTAAAAGGTCCCACATAACAAGAAAGGAAAACAACTGTCATGCCCTTAACTTGGCACATGTCTTTTCTTATGAAGATGAATCATGGATTAAATCTGGTTTTAAAGCTTGCTAAACCTTGTATGACAGTCGCCTTTAAATCAATTATATTAACAACAATCTGTGTAAAAAGTAAACTTTCATTATATTATTATATTTAGAAAAAGATGCCTAACATAACCATTATTCGAAATAATTAGCAACATTCCAGCAGCACCTGCATACGGTATGTATATCTCCCAATTGATACGATATTCCCGTGCTTGCATTTCCTATCATGATTTTATTGATCGAGGGTTGTTGCTCACAAGGAAGCTATTAAATCCAAATGGTGAAGTTGAAATCATCTCTCCGTATATTTTACGGACGCCATCTGGATTTGGTTTACCGTTATGGAATAACCGTTTCACAAATGATATCGGATATGTTCCTTACGTCGTAACTACAATCCCCTTCTCTTTCATAAATGTGATCTATCGAATTAGACTATTTACCGGATTTGATATCTCATAAGCAACACGACGGGTGCCACATGTGGAGCAGGATCTGCTTACCCTTCAAGAGCACCTGAGATCACCCCTAGTTTTTTGTGGGGTTCGTATTGCTTATTCTGTAGTTTTCTATGTTGTGTTATGTGGACTATTGTTTGTCTGTTTGTCTTTTTTCATTTTTAGGCTTGGTGTTGTCAGTTTATTTTAGATTTATGAGTTTGACTGTCCCTTTGGTATCTTTCGTCCCTCTTTTATAGGTACAAATGCCAAAAATTGCGGTATTGCGTTCATCAATGTGTAATCATCCTAATCACTATAATAAAAATCAACAATGTCAATAAGGAGAAACAAATAGAAACAAATGGCATGTAAACACTTTAAAGACAAATCACATAACCGAAAATAAAAGATCAGAATACGAAAATGACCATAGCATAATACCAAAAGGTGAGATGTATAAATACCGAACCACCCAAAACGTCTTTGAGACCATCATGTTTATTTTTGAAGTTGATACTGAATATTTTATCAACAAGGTATCAGTATCTTCTGAAAAACTTTATTTAGAAAAAGTTGCCTAAGATAACCATTATCCGAAATACTAAGGATTTTTCTTAATTAAGGCATAGATAACCTTATTTGGCACAACCTTTTTGGAATTTGGGATCATCAATCTTTTCTACTAAGTTCTTGTTTGGCTTTTTTACTATTTTTTATCTGAGCGTCACCGATGCAC